>NC_136420.1:238525740-239831990 GCF_052625555.1 Lactuca saligna | reverse complement strand
GTCCTCACCATGATCAACCTCTGAAATACAACATGCGATAATTAGAATCTACTCGAACACCCTTACATTCGACAATCCACCCCTCCTTGATTCTTGGTATCTCAAGATTCTTATTTGGACTGTGTACCGCACCGGTGCTTTCAGTAGTACGGGCCCAATACTACTGTCCGCACCGTCTCAGTACACACCCCAAATCTTCCTCTTCGGATCCCAATCCCCAAGTACTCTATTATACTTAAATCACTCTGTACAAAGTCCTAGCTGCTACCTAATTACTCTCAGCATCTCATAGCAGCTCACCCCTCCCTAGGCTAAGGCATCACAAAACAGGCCACTCTAGTCCTATTAGCAATACCTAGCCTACTCTAGCATGCAAATACATCACATTAATAGTAATTATCACATAATATAAAGGTATTTTTGGGAATTCACCGTTCGGGCGCTGGCTGATCATACACACGTTTCTTCCTGGAAAATCTTTTACTCTTAGAAAACTTTGGTTTTATTTTGAAATATCTCTTCAATTCCTCAGTTTGAGTTCAAATACCCCCGAAGGTGTACCCGAATCCCTCAAACCAAGGCTCTGATACCAATTTGTAACACCGAAAATTTTCAAAACAAATTTTTGAATTTTTTTATAAAACATAATTCCATTGATATTCAATAAACAACCATTTTAATTATCCAAACAAGACAATACAAATCCCAAGATCATGATATCAAGCTCCGAATGTGTGTGTGTACGGATCAAGCCGGCGCCTTCCCGCGGTCGTCACTAGTACCTGAAACAATAACATCAACACAAGGCTTAGTGAGTTCCCCAAAATACTACATATAACACATATTAGCCACTCGAGGCTATAACTCTGTGGGTCCGTGCACCCAAACTCTGTGAACCCTCAGGTTCTAACTCTGTGAACCTTCCGGTTCTAACTCTGTAAACATGCACAACATCAAACACATAGAAGTAATGCAGTACAACACATAGCATACATAGCATACAAATACTCTATCACATAACTCTGGTTACCTACTCAAGGTAAAGTATAGTGAGAAGACTCACCTCGCGTGTCTCGGTAAATCGTAAACCTGAAATCGCTAATCACTCGACCTGTCGAGCTGTCGTCCCCTTATAGCACAATACACCTCTAATTAACACTTTCCCAACTAGGGTTGACCACACTATAACAAGTCAATCTAGGTCAACGCTGGTCAACGGTCAACGGTCAACGGTCAACTTTGACCGGACTCGGCGAGTACCCAGGTTACTCGGCGAGTCTGGGCGTGTACACCAATTTCCCTGGAATCCTCCCTTGACACGTCGAGCATTCCCTCAACTCGACGAGTTCCAACTGGCACGAGTTGTGGGGCCACCACGACTCAACTCGCCGAGTCTCAAGAACAACTCGGCGAGTCCAGTTAGACTCAGTCCACCTGTCCATTCTGACTCCCCCTTGACTCACTGAGTCCACCTTTCCCAACTCGGCGAGGCCACTCACAATGTGGTCGGGCAACATTCATGCTACTCGCCGAGTCTGTTCTTCGGACTCGGCGAGTCCATGCCATGCACTGACTCAATCTTGCTCTAAAGGTCAGATCCAGTTCATTAATCCATAGATCCAGTCCCTCCAAGCTCATTTAGCACGTAAAGTTACAATCTTGATGCACATACAACCTCTATATGACCATATATGATGATTATGACTCAAATACTACAACACAAGGTCAAAGACTCTATTGTCACTCATAAAGCTTGATGAGTGAGGCTCTCTGGACCTCTATGGATCCAGATCCATGGCCTCAACTCAAAGAGGGAACCAATGGGCATCAAATCATCCCATAAATGACCACCACAAGCCCTAAATTGCATCATGCTTCACTAAACAGAAAATGGTCCGAGATAATACCTCTAAAGTGACGATCTAAGCTCCAAATCCACGAAATAGCAACCTCCTTTGCTTCCTCTTGCCTAGGGTCTCCTTTTTCTTGCTAAATAACACACACAAGATCAAGAATGGCTCCTTTCTCTTCACAAATAGCTCCAGAACACAAGGGACACTCACTGAGGGTTGGGTGAGCACAAATGACGGTCATAAGGCCCTTTAAATAGGCCTCAAACCCGGAGATTTAGGGTTTTATTACACAGCGCAGACTCGCCGAGTCCATATCCTGGACTCGCCGAGTCCAGGCGCGCACCAATGTTCAATTCCGCGTCCCTACTCGGCGAGTCTGAGCTCCAACTCGCCGAGTCCCTCTCACAATATGACAAAAATTAGATTTACAAGATACCTGGTAAAATCCGGATGTTACATTTATGATGTGGTTCCCAAGGGTAAGCCAGACTTATGATATGGACTCAGGAGCAAGCCAAATATGAGTTGTTCGCCCGATAGGCAAGCCAGACTCATACTGTGGGTTCATGGGTAATCCAGTCTTTCAGCTGTGGACCTAGTGTATGTTGTTATTTGTTATTTTTTCGTTATCGCACTTTAGGGGAACTCACTAAGTGTTTTCTTACAACTTTAGTTTTGTTTCAGGTACATCAGAGGACCTTGGCAAGGTTAAGGTGTGACCGTACACATCCTTGGTTTTACACATGATTGGATCTTGGGAGACTCTGATTTTAAATAATGTTTTGGAAACAATGGGTTTGTAAACACTTCTTTTAGTAAATGGGTTGTTTTGAAAGGTTTAAATTTTTTGTGATTTTTGGGATGTTACAAGAGGCGAGTCTTCTCATTGTACTTGTGGGTCGAAGGCACCAATGTTGGCCCATTGAATTGTGCTATGTAGGATGGTAGTTGTTTTTGTGACTCTTGCATATCTGTTTGGTTTGAAATACACCCTAAGTCTAGGCTTGTTATTGTATGTTTGGGTTAAAATATACACCAGGGTTGGGCCCCATGTTTGGCCTATTCTTGTATGTTTGGGTTGAAATATACCCTACGGTTGGGCCCATTATTGTATGTTTGGGTTAAAATATACCCATTGGTTGGGCCCATTATTGTCTGTTTGGGTTGGAATATACCCCAGAGTTAGGCCCACTGATTTGTATGGTATGTGGTATTTTGGGAAACTCACTCAACTTTGTGCTTACGGTATTGTGCTTTAATATTTTTAGGTACTTCTAGTTGAAAAAGGAAGGGTCGGACGTGATCACACAACATCCCCTTTTGATTTGCCGCATTGACGATTATTCTTCTCTGATGTTTTTCATACATTGTTTATGATGATTTGAGACACATGATGTATGTTTTTATGATTTAAAAATGAAAAAAAAATATCACTATTTTTATGTTGTTGCCAATTGGTATCAAAGCGTTGGTTTGAAGGATTCGGGCACACCTTCAGGTGTGTTAGAACTCAAAGTAAGGAATTGATAATATTTTTAAAAGAAAATGAGTTTTCTAAAAAGATTTTTACAAACAAAAGCCGATGTGATGTGTGCAATCAGCCGAGCTTAAGTAATTTATTCCTAAAATACCCATACCAACATTTTATGATTAGTATGCCTACTATATGAATTACATGCTAGAGTAGGGCTAAGGATATTGTAACATTCATAATATGGTATGGTTCCCTTTTAGCTCCTTAATACAAAATCTTTATCTTTTTGGTCCTTAGCTAGTATGCAGGGCGTACTCTATGAGTACACTTAGCGTATTGGCTCTATTTTGGACGAGGGATTCACCCACGTAAGTGGGGCGTACGTGGAGTACGCATGGCATACGGGGTGCAGGGACAAACCCTAATTTTTAGGGTTTGCAGCCTATTTAAGCAACTTATTACACCGTGGTATATTTTATTGATCAACCTCCATCACCCTATAGCCTGAGAACGAAACCTTATGTGCCTTTTGTGAGTTTTGAGCTTGAATGCGAGATTTGGTGGTGTTTTAGTGAAAGAGGAAAAAGAAGAACACTTGGAGGTTGCTTGGGTGTAACTTGAGCTTGTTGATCTAGAGTCATCTTCATCTTAGCAGGTCATTTAAGGTAAAAAGCTCCCATCTTGATGATTCTATGTGATAGATTTAACTTATGGTATTATTTATGCATTTTTGGGTCTGTTGAGCTAAATTTGAGTTTATGATCTACTCCAGAAGCCTTGGACGTTACATCTTAGCTCCATTTGAGGTCCCTTGCCCATAAAAATGTAATCTTTATGAGAGATATGGGGCCATGCAATTGTTAAATTTCTTATTATGCTTCTTTTTGAGGTTTGGGCCTTATCAAGTCATACATGGGTGTCAAGTTGCCAACTTTACGTGTTAAGTCACCTTCTAGAAGCAAATCTGAGAGTTTGGCATGTTAGCTTAACCGAATAAGTGGTTAATGAGTTGGGTTGGCTGTCTGCTGAGTACGAAGGGTGTACTCAACTCATACACTGATCGTACTGGCCCTAGATGGAGTACGCCAAACGTAAGTCGGAATACAACCAGTGTACTTAGTTGTTTGACTTTTGGGTGGACTTCCTCGGGTTTGGACCATATTTTGGGGTTTTTATAGTTTGGGCCTTGTTGGGCTATTGGACTTCTTACTATGGGCGATGGATAGACTATGGACTTTCTTGGGATTAGGTCCATGAAGATTTTTTTGCCCAATTTGGAAGTTGAGCCTTATTGGGTATTGGGATGCCATTTAAGAATTTGGGCCTTTTGAACAAATGGGTTGGGCCTTTGTTTTGGGCCGAGTAAGAAAAAGCATAAGATGGTCTTTTACCCTGGATATTGGAAAAGTAGCTTAGATACTTGATTATGGGTTGACATCCAACTATTATTTGGATACTATTTGATGATGTTAGCGTAGGGATTTTCTAGATCAACAAAATGAGCTTTATTTGAGAGATTCAGCAGCTAGTGGTGAGTTTCATCACTATGATTTGTGGGTCGAAGGCACCAATGGGCACATGGTTTATTATGATTAGGATGCTAGTTGTCTGCGTAACTCTTGCATGTATTACATTGATATGTATATTGGGTGGTTCCCGATGACTATCCTATATGTTATTTATCTTTGTGATTATTGCATGTGTTTATATGATTATATGTCTATATGTATACCAGGTAGGGCTCGATGCTAGGCGGGGCATGATGAGTGACAGAGCTGTTCAGAGTGGGGCTCGATGTCAAGCTAGGCTCGATGCCGGGTGGGGCTAATTATATGTTTGATATGTATGGCATGTGGTATTTTGGGGAATTCACTAAGCTTTTTGCTTATGATTTTCAGTTTATGTATCAGCTACTCATGGTTCCAAAGGGAAGTGATTGGGATGGCTGCATTGCATATACCGCATTATTCCACGTTTTCTATGACTCTGATGTACTAGGATATTATGTGACACAATCTAATTTTCACTATGGCTTTATGAAATTAATTGGGTTGATGGTTTATTTAATATAAAAAAATTCTAACTTTTGGTCTTAAATTTTTGGACGTTACAAGTTGGTATCAGAGCCATGGTTTGATGGATTCAGGCACACTCTCGAGAGTGTCTGAACTCAAACTGAGAATTTGGTAGATTTTTATAAAAATAGATTTCTAACAAAAGAAAGGGGTGTGGTGCATGTAATCGACCGAGCTCAAGTAAGTTGTCCAAAAATACCCATATATGTTTTATGATATGCTTGACTTGTGAATCTATGAATCGCATGCTAGATTAGGGCTAAGGATCAGTCGGTGATAGGATGGAATGTCTAGGTTATGCTTGTTCTGATTACTCGATGATCGAGTGTTTCTTGCTTTGTGCATATAGGAGATCCTATTAGCTTCAACTAACTAGTAAGCGAATATACTAAGTTACATATTGCTGAGGCTAAATATTTTTAGAAGGTTAGGTGTTAACTCTATTGTACAACTCTTGTTTGAGTCCAACCGTTGTAGTGTGAGACTTTTCATTCAAATAATTATCTGGTGTTGGTGATATGTAATTGTATTTGTGGGCTAGCTAAAGGATGTTAGGGGAGTTGGCCTCTTTGTATGTTGGTATGCATGGCTTATATGATTTGTATAGCTATTTAGCTAGTTTGATATGTTATTTGTGGTTGTGTATGGGTATGCTCTGGGGAACTCACTAAGCTTTCAGCTTACCATTTGTGGATTTGTTTTCAGGTACATCCAAGCCCAAGGGCAAAGGCAAGTCGTGATGGTGCGGCGTGCACTCTCTCTCTATCTCTTACTGATATGTTATGGGACCCTCTAATGTTTTAAATAAAGTTGTAACGAATGTGGATTTGAAAACAATTATTTTGGGATTTCATGATTATTGCAATTGTGTTTGACTAATTAAAAATGAAAAGTTTCTTTTAAAATTTGGGTCATTACAAGTTGGTATCATAGCCTTGGTTTGAGGGATACGGGCACACTCTCGAGTGTGCCGAGACTCAAACTAAGGAAATGGTAAAATTGTTTTCAAATGTAACATAAAAGGTTTTAAAAGAAATAAAAGATGAGAGTGCAATGTGTGTGATCAGCCAAGCCAAGTAAGTAATTTCCCAATGTGTTAAACATGTTTTACCGATATTTGAACATTGTTGATTATATGGAGCTTGCTATGTGTATTCTTTTAAAATTGTATATGGTTAGGAGCTTATAGCCTCAGAATGATTGATTTGGCCTCATTTCCTGTTCCTCGTTTGGTTGTTGTCCTAAGGTAGAATCTTTTATTCGAAAGTCTCTTTGATCCTTTTCTGTGTACAATCTGCAAGCATAAAGGCAACCTGTTATGATTGGATTGATTGACATGAGTACGGAAAATCTAGGTTAGCCTGAGATTTATGTATGTAGTAGTTTGTTGATATGGTTTGGTTTTGGGACGAATTAGAGTTATCGGGTAGAGCATTGGGGAAAGGTATAGGTAGGTGTGGAAGGTAGTATTGGGTCCATACTACTGAAAGCACAGGACCTGTATCCGAACTAATGCTAGATCTGATGACTTCAAGGAGGATCAGTGTTGGAAGATCTCCTATATGGAAATCCTGATCATTATGATTTATGACATTTTAGTTCAGCATGGTTGTGAAACGATTTGGAGGAGGAGGATCAGGATCCGGATCTAAATCTAGGGTGAGATCAGGCGACACTACTGATGTCATTAATGAGAGGCTGTAACGCCCGTAGATTACGGCTAGTCAATTTAAGGATAATAAGCGTCAAAAATGACTTTTTGATGGAATATTATTTTGAAGGAATAATCATAACTAAGTTGTAGTATATGTTACAAGGATTCTGTACATATAAAGAACGCCGAAATCCGAGTTATAATGAAGAAGTTATGACCTGTCGAAGTTTCGTGACTGAACCGGCATGACGTTGAATGACGTAAAAAGTGAATTTGCGATAGAGCGGTATTTAGCCTTAGCGATCTAAATGAAAGTCGTATAGTTCGTTAAACCATGAACGTGCATAAAAAGAACATGCAAATTTGACTTCGTATGAGGAAGTTATGATTTTTCTAAGCTTCGACTTAGCGGTATGAAGCCTGAATACTCGATTTGAGATCGAGCGGTTTTTAGCCGAAACAATCTAAATGAGAATCGAAGATCTCATCGATAGTAGTCTAACGGTAAAAAGACAGAAAACAATAGACGTCGGATAAAGAAGTTATGGAATTATAACGGAGTTTTCCTGTCCCGGCCTACTAAAAATAAATAATAAAAATAAAGACGAAATCAGCCGACAGAGTCTAAACCAAAGTTGTAGAGCTTAGTCTCACCTACACGTGGATATAAGGAACGTCGAAAACGGAGTTCGTATGAAGAATATATGAATTTCTGAAGTTTTTAAATAATTAAAATATATTAATTTAAATATAAAATCAGATAATATCGGAGGCATTGACGCGTCGGTCCTATCCACCCGGTACGCCCCGCGTACCTAGATGTACGCCCAACGTACATGTCGACGGAGGATTATGCCCAGCGTAATTTGGGGTTACGCCCAGCGTAACTCGGGGTTTCAGCCCCTATAAATAGAACATAAGTGCTTCGGAGTTCTTTGCTTATTTTCTTCCTTTCTCTCTCGTTTTTGCATCGTTTTGTGTGCAAGAAATATTCCGAAGCCCCGGTATCATTCCCGAGACCCAAAGCGAGTCCTGAGGCCCCAAAGATCCAAAGAAGTGAAATTCCCGAGCCGAAGCTCTGCCCGCGAGAAGCCCGGTTTTTGCGAAGATCTTCCAGATCTACTGAAGAATACTACTTTTACAAGCCGTAATGCTTTCCAAGCATCCTCTAATCAAGTGAGTGTGTGGTTACTTTCTTCTAACATATAAATAGAAAGTATTAGCTATGAAATATGTGCTATGTGTTATATATTATTTGTCTATTTGAGATGGGCTTGGAATTGTTGTTTTAATACGGGTGTTAAATGATTCAAACTATATATGTATTTTAAATCTACAAAATATGTTGCATAGAACATGGGTAGATGAAATAGTGGCAACTATGGAGTTAGCACCTATTGTATAAACCTTGGTGACTATGGAGTTAGCGCCTATTGTATAAACCTTGGTGACTATGGAGTTAGCGCCTAGTGGTGACTATGGAGTTAGCGTCTATTGTATAAACCTTGGCGACTATGGAGTTAGCGCATGTTGAGTTAACCTTGGCGACTATGGAGAAACTTGTTGACTATGGAGTTAGCGCCTGATAACTATGGATTTAGTACTTGATAGATAAAGTTTGGCCGCAGTGGACTTCATGCCGATTCCTTAGATAAATCCTTAGGAACGAATGAATAAAGCATAGTTGATTCATAAGGTAAAATCTTAAGAAATAAAGAAGATAATGGGGATGGGTAATTGGGTTGATTGCTTGATGATTAAATATGGTAATTATATTATTGTGGTTTGAAAACCCTATATGCTCACCAGGCTCCCAAGCCTGACCCACTCAGTTTTCTTTGCATTACAGGTAATGACACATGAATATAAATTGGTGGACTTGACGAGAGATTTTGGATTATAGATCAGTAGTTACAAATAACTATTGTAAGGTCTGTATTATACTATTTATGCTTTTGGTCTATATCGGAACATGACATCCCGAGGTTTTATTATTTAAAGAAAATACCTTCTCTTTGAGAAACGGTTTGATAAATTTTATCATATTTTGTTTTAGGAACAAAATCCGCAACTCTTTTAATCAAAAGATTACTTTGATTTTATAAAACAAAGCATAAACAAACCGGACTTTTTTGGCCGTGAAATTGGGGATGTCACAGTTGGTATCAGAGCATTAGTTTAAGTGAACTAGGAATTTGTAGTATTTCTAGACCTAAACTTAGAATGCTAAGCAATAATTGTGAGATGAATGTCTACCATATTTTAAGACACGAGCACTAGTATATTTTAGGAAAGATTCCTAAAATGTTTTTATGTGCTAAATGTTATATGTTTTCCATATATGATATTATTTGTTTGGATCTATGGTTTGTTGCCAACCGGATCTGGAAACCATATGTGTTTCGGATTCTAAGCGTACGAATACGGTATTAGAACTAGCATGTAAACGTTTCGGGGTGATAATGAGATTTATACGTCTATCGTAAATAAAGCTTTCTTATCTTAATTTCTCGTCTGGTACACCGAACGTCTGCTTGGATGTACAAAAATTTATTTAGAAGAATCGTAGAGAATTGAGTCAATGGAGGAAATGAAAGGCTTATGATAGTGAATGTCACATATCGGAAGATATCGTAAGAGTGGTGTCTTGCCTTTAGTTTATGTTTGATAAAATAACAGAACGTTTAGAGGAGTACGGTATGTCTGAAGTAGACCTTCGATTGGCAGGATGATGGAACGCTTGGTGTAATTCTTGAAGTTATCCCATAATCGTGAATTTCCATCACCAATCGAGTTGAAGCATGATTGATGATAGAAGATGCACATGGAAGAAGTCCTAGTAGAGTCTAGGAAAATTTGTATGATTAATTGGACACATTCATATGTGTTAAATTGTTTGGGGATTTTAGGACTTGGGGACTGCAAGACAATACTTGGGACGAGTATCAGTATGTGTGAATAGTAGTAGAGATCTATACTACCGGAAGCACAGGACTCGCACTTGGGTCAGGGAAAGTCGCAAGGTTACCAAGAAGCTTGTAATTGAGTTCGTTTTTATTCAAGTACGTCATTACCATTGTTTCGGTAATGACTAGTAAGAAGGTTGTTATTCCGACCCTAGTGGTCATATCAAATTGAGTCCGATTACGATGAGAGACCATCGGGACACGACCCATCGGTCTATTACAATAGATAAAGTAATGTATTTATCCTGAGAAGAAAAAGGAGTCCACAATAAGGATTTATTTTGTAACTTGAAGGTTACGATTGAAAGTCCAACATAGTATGAAGAGCACATGAAAGATTGAGCATCACGGTTATTACTTAGGATAGAGAGATAACGTATGGAGTTAGTATATGAATCCTATTTCGTTGATGATTCTGAGACGTAATCATCCTAAGGGGGAGATAATTGTAACGTTCGTAGATTAGGGCAAGTCAATTTAAGGATAATAAGCGTTAAAAATGACTTTTTGATGGAAGATAATTTTGAAGTAATAATCATAAATAAGTTGTAGTATATGTTGCAAGATTTCATACATATAAAGAACGCCGAAATCCGAGTTATAACGAAGAAGTTATGACCTGTTGAAGTTTCGCGACAGAACCAACACGACGTTGAATGACGTAAAAAGTTAATTTACGTTAGATCGGTATTTAGCCTTAGCGATCTAAACGAAAGTTGTAGAGTTCGTTAAACCATGAGCGTGCATAAAAAGAACGTCCAAACCTGACTTAGTATAAGGAAGTTATGATTTTTCTAATTTTCGACTTAGCGGTATGCAGCCTGAATACTCGATTTGAGATTGAGCGGTTTTAGCCGAAACAATCTAAATGAGAATCGAAGATCTCGTCGATAGTAGCCAAACGTTAAAAATACAGACAAAAACGGACATCGGATAAAGAAGTTAGGAATTTATAACGGAGTTTTCCTGTCCAGTGCTACTAAAAATAAATAATAAAAATAAAGTCGAAATCAGCCGACGGAGTCTAAACGCAAGTTGTAGAGTTTAGTCTCACTTACGCGTGGATATAAAGAACGTCGAAAACAGAGTTTGTATGAAGAAGATATGAATTTCTGAAGTTTTTAAATAATTAAAATATATTAATTTAAATATAAAATCGGATAATATCGGAGGCATTGACGCGTCGGTCCTATCCACCCGGTACGCCCCGCGTACCTAGATGTACGCCCAGCGTACATGTCGACGGAGGATTACGCCCAACGTAATTTGGGGTTACGCCCACCGTAACTCGGGGTTTCAGCCCCTATAAGTAGAACATAAGTGCTTCGGAGTTCTTTGCTCATTTTCTTCCTTTCTCTCTCATTTTTGCATCATTTTGCGTGTAAGAAATATCCCGAAGCCCCGGTATCATTCCCGAGACCCAAAGCGAGTCCTGAGGCCCCAAAGATCAAAAGAAGTGAAATTCCCGAGCCGAAGCTCTCTGCCCGCGAGAAGCCCGGTTTTTGCGAAGATCTTCCAGATCTACTGAAGAATACTACTTTTACAAGCCGTAATGCTTTCCAAGCATCCTCTAATCAAGTGAGTGTGTGGTTACTTTCTTCTAACACATAAATAGAAAGTATTAGCTATGAAATATGTGCTATGTGTTATATATTATTTGTCTATTTGAGATGGGCTTGGAATTGTTGTTTTAATACGGGTGTTAAATGATTCAAACTATATATGTATTTTAAATCTACAAAATATGTTGGGTAGAACATGGGTAAATGAAATAGTGGCAACTATGGAGTTAGCACCTATTGTATAAACCTTGGTGACTATGGAGTTAGCGCCTATTGTATAAACCTTGGTGACTATGGAGTTAGCGCCTGGTGGTGACTATGGAGTTAGCGTCTATTGTATAAACCTTGGCGACTATGGAGTTAGCGCATGTTGAGTTAACCTTGGCGACTATGGAGTTAGCGCTTATGGAGTGAAACTTGTTGACTATGGAGTTAGCGCCTGATAACTATGGATTTAGTACCTGATAGATAAAGTTTGGCCGCAGTGGACTTCGTGCCAATTCCTTAGATAAATCCTTAGGAACGAATGAATAAAGGATAGTTGATTCATAGGGTAAAATCTTAAGAAATAAAGAAGATAATGGGGATGGGTAATTGGGTTGATTGCTTGATGATTAAATATGGTAATTATATTATTGTGGTTTGAAAACCCTATATGCTCACCAGGCTCCCAAGCCTGACTCACTCAGTTTTCTTTGCATTACAGGTAATGACACATGAGTATAAATTAGTGAACATGACGAGAGATTTTGGATTATAGATCAGTAGTTACAAATAACAGTTGTAAGGTCTGTATTATACTGTTTATGCTTTTGGTCTATATCGGAACATGACATCCCGAGGTTTTATTATTTAAAGAAAATACCTTCTCTTTGAGAAACGGTTTGATAAATTTTATCATATTTTGTTTTGGGAACAAATTCTGCAACTCTTTTAATCAAAAGATTACTTTGATTTTATAAAACAAAGCATAAACAAACCGGATTTTTTTGGCCGTGAAATTGGGGATGTCACAGTTGGTATCAGAGCATTAGTTTAAGTGAACTAGGAATTTGTAGTATTTCTAGACTTAAACTTAGAATGCTAAGCAATAATTGTGAGATGACTGTCTACCATATTTTAAGACACGAGCACCAGTATATTTTAGGAAAGATGCCTAAAATGTTTTTATGTGCTAAATGTTATATGTTTTCCATATATGATATTATTTGTTTGGATCTACGGTTTGTTGTCAACCGGATCTGGAAACCTTATGTGTTTAGGATTCTAAGCGTACGAATACGGTATTAGAACTAGCATGTAAACGTTTCGGGGTGATAATGAGATTTATACGTCTATCGTAAATAAAGCTTTCTTATCTTAATTTCTCGCCTGGTACACCGAACATCTTCTTGGATGTACAAAACTACATTTAGAAGAATCGTAGAGAATTGAGTCAATGGAGGAAATGAAAGGCTTATGATAGTGAATGTCACCTATCGGAAGATATCGTAAGAGTGATGTCTTGCCTTTAGTTTATGTTTGATAAAATAACAGAACGTTTAGAGGAGTACGTATGTCTGATGTAGACCTTCGATTGGCAGGATGATGGAACGCTTGGTGTAATTCTTGAAGTTATCCCATAATCGTGAATTTCCATCACCAATCGAGTTGAAGCATGATTGATGATAGAAGATGCACATGGAAGAAGTCCTAGTAGAGTCTAGGAAAATTTGTATGATTAATTGGACACATTCATATGTGTTAAATTCTTTGGGGATTTTAGGACTTGGGGACTACAAGACAATACTTGGGATGAGTATGAGTATGTGTGAATAGTAGTAGAGATCTATACTACCGGAAGCACAGGACTCGCACTTGGATCAGGGAAAGTCGCAAGGTTACCAAGAAGCTTGTAATTGAGTCCGTTTATATTCAAGTATGTCATTACCATTGTTTCGGTAATGACTAGTAAGATGGTTGTTATTCCGACCCTAGTGGTCATATCAAATTGAGTCCGATTACGATGAGAGACCATCGAGACACGACCCATCGGTCTATTACAATAGATAAAGTAATGTATTTATCCTGAGAAGAAGAAGGAGTCCACAATAAGGATTTATTTTGTAACTTGAAGGTTACGATTGAAAGTCCAACAGAGTATGAAGAGAAGATGAAAGATTGAGCATCACGGTTATTACTTAGGATAGAGAGATAACATATGGAGTTAGTATATGAATCCTATTTCGTTGATGATTCCGAGACGTAATCATCCTAAGGGGGAGATAATTGTAACGTTCGTAGATTAGGGCAAGTCAATTTAAGGATAACAAGCGTTAAAAATGACTTTTTGATGGAAGATAATTTTGAAGGAATAATCATAAATAAGTTGTAGTATATGTTGCAAGGTTCCGTACATATAAAGAACGCCGACATCTGAGTTATAACGAAGAAGTTATGACCTGTCGAACTTTCGCGACAGAACCAACACGACGCTGAATGACGTAAAAATTTAATTTATGTTAGAGCGGTATTTAGCCTTAGTGATCTAAACGAAAGTCATAGAGTTCGTTAAACCATGAGCGTGCATAAAAAGAACGTCCAAATCTGACATCGTATAAGGAAGTTATGACTTTTCTAATTTTCAACTTAGCGATATGCAGCCCGAATACTCGATTTGAGATCGAGCGGTTTTTACCCGAAACAATCTAAATGAGAATCGAAGATCTCGTCGATAGTAGTCCAACGGTAAAAATACAAACAAAAACGGACATCGGATAAAGAAGTTATGAATTTATAATGGAATTTTCCTATCCCGTCCTACTAAAAATAAATAATAAAAATAAAGTCGAAATCAGCCGACGGAGTCTAAACGAAACTTGTAGAGCTTAGTCTCACTTACACGTGGATATAAAGAACGTCGAAAACAGAGTTTGTATGAAGAAGATATGAATTTCTAAAGTTTTTAAATAATTAAAATATATTAATTCTTTTTCATTTTTCATGGTGGAAATTAGTGAATCGTCATTTACTTACCTTCAAATATTCTGCAATTAGGGTTACGGCATCCCTCTCCCGAGTTGTAGAATATTGTGTTGGGTCCTAGCCTTAGTATTTCATTTGGGTGATTTACTAAGGACTCAATCTATCAACTAACTTGAATTCGTTTTTCTCCCGTTTTGTAAATGTCAAAGTTCGACAACTATGGTCTTCCCAAATCCCGTGGAACAAGCATTCCACATGAAGATGATATTCCACGATTCGATCGAGGAACACGAGATCATGCTTCACTACCTCCTCCTCCTCCAATTATTCTCCCTAACCCACAAGTTCAAAGGCTTGAAAAGTTCAAGATCACTCAAGCCCTTTTGGAAAGTGAACATAAAGAAGGAAAGTCGGTGTGTGCAGACGTCCTAGGGATGAAGTCACACTGTTGGGATCCGTTGTCTGTGAGGAAATGGCTGTTGATTGGGTTCTTCAGTCACTTCCTAACTCATATAGTGAGTTCGTAAGAGAGTACTATATGATGAACCGCGACGTGACCCTTATAGATCTCACTTATATGCTTATTGCTGCTGAATCAGCAATGGTTTGGCGCAAGAGAAAAGCAAAGTTGATTGGTGAATCTTCCTTCGAGACCTCTATGAATATAGACAATGTCAACGAAAGACATGCTATGATTGAAAAGATTGATCATAAGAGAAAGGCGATGTCTGAAGTAGTTCCATGTCATGTTCCAAAAAGAGTCAATTTGCTTTTATTGCCAAGAGAAGGGGCATTGGAGACGAAGCTGCCCTATTTACCTAAGAGATCTAAGAGATGGGAGAGTCGAAATGTATGGCTCTAATTTAGGTAAAATCCATTGACTAACTCTTTTAAGCTTCATTCTAGATTCTGAATACATAATGTGATAAGATTACAATTGATGTTTTGAAGGATCGAAGAAAAGAAAAAAAGCTTAAGGGAAGAAGTGAGTAGAATCTAATCGTGAAGGAATGGATTTCGATCGCGTTTCTCGAAGATTAGATTCTTGAGCTACTACTTAGAGTTAGAATTAGATTGCTAAGAAAGATGTATTAGCATAAGTTTTTCAATGAGTTGCATTGTATGGACAAATTTTTCCGCAATAAAATAAATTTTGAATTTTAAATTTTATTTATTTATCCTTACAATGGCGTGTATGAAAAATTGATGTTAAAATTATTAACAATAATGGATTTGTTTCTTATTGTGTTATGGAAAGTCAAGAACTTACCAAATAGGGAGAGTTTCTCATCGCCCAAGTTTCAATTGGACAGAAACTTGGAATCATGCAACTTGGTTGCACGATGAATGAGAAATTTCATATTTTGGAAATTAGACTAATTCATTGACAAAGTGTCAAGTGAAGGACTAGGAGATCAAGTACACAAAGTTGCGTGTTGATCAAAGTCCACCATAAGAGTAACAAAGACATTCGTCATGATTTACTAAAGGTTTAGTAAATATGATTAAGTGTAATTCTAAATGATTGAAAATGTTTAAATCAATAGCAGAACGAATAAGAAGAGTCAAGTAGGCAGAAAGATAAAATTTTCTCCATTCTAAGAAGAAGGGAGAGTACCTTTTATGCTTTATGATACGTCTTAACGATTAAGAACCATATCTCAATTGATCCTCTAAGTAAGTCTTAATACAATTGTATGTTTGAGAAGAGGAATCAAGAATTGAAGAAATGGAAAAATCAAGAAGTCTATCATACTTCGTTCTAATAACAAGTCTTAAAGTTAAGATTGTGGCAATGAGTGAAAAGTATTAAAGGTTTATAACATTCATAAAATGTGGAAAGTTGTGATGTCTTGAATAAGACAAAGACCAACTTGGACCAATTTATGAAGTGTTTTGATAAAAGCTACACTAACTCTTGAATATTTGGGTGTCAACAAATGTTTATTAACAAGAGAATCTTATATGTCAAGGAGTCAGTGGGAGTCTTAATGGTCTTGAAAGGTTTCAAGAACAAATCAAATAAACCTTATCGATCATCACTAGCACACGAGTTGAGGTTTACAACCTATCGTGTTGAGAATATTTTGATTCTGTGTTGTTCCAATTGAGTTAATTATGCATGTGAGTTCTATGAGTTCTCATTTTGAACGCATAAAAGGCAAGGCACCTTGAACAATGAAAGGTACATTGATAGGGTGAGATGCTTAACTACTTGGAAGATGTGGTGGGCAGTTGTGCTACCATAAGGCAAGAAATCAAGATCAAAAGAGTTCAGTCCATATGAGTTTGAATTTGTGGTAAACTCTGGTTTTAACAAATTCACATGGATAGGAACATATACACCGTTAAAATCTAAGTGTCATAAGATTTCCTCCTTCATGAAAATGATTGTGAGGAAATGCTTTCACTAAGAAAGATTTTAAGAAGATAGTGATTGTAAAGTTGCATTCTCGAATTCAATCATGGTTACGGTATCCCTTTCCATAATTTGAATTGTGAGGTTTGGCAATTTGTCTTAATTGTTAAGACACACATATGCACTATCTAAGGCAAAAGTGTATAATTTCAAGAAGCCTTGATAAAAGATTATCAAAGCACTAAGTATTAGAAACATGGACTTAAGAAATTCGATAGGTATTGTCTTTCTGAAAGTTAAGATGTTTATGAATACATGTCAAAGCTAGTGGGAGCATAAGTGTTATGTTTTATAGTAATCATCATAATAGTGGGAGCATAAATGTTATGAGTGTATGATTATTATGGAAAGTTTTGCAAGTTCGCAATATTAATTATAGAAAACAAGAGTTAAACCTTGCAAAGTAGTAAGGGTTATAAAGTTGTTTCGCTATAATTAAGGGAGAGAATATTATGCTTCATTTCAAACCTAAAGGATTAGGTTGTGAAACGTTAATAGATTTAGTCAAAGGTACATAGTGTGTTCTTAAAATTTCGATTATGATTACGACATTCCTCTTCACAATTCGAATTTTGAGAACATAGCAAATAAAACATTGTGCATCATGTCCTATATGCTTCGGGTATAGGATCGATTGCAAATGCTTTAATGTTTCATTCTTAAATTTTCCAAATGTCTAGCGCATTTAGAGGGAAAAGGGACTAGAATCGGTTTTGACTATAATAATTAAACAACTATCAAAGAACAATCCAAAGTTCGACGAGGATTGGTTGCTTGTGAGTAGTTGGAAACATGGTATTGGATGGACCATATTGACATTATTATGAATAGATAAGATTCTATTAAGAAAAAGTTGTCATATGGAAAATATGGAAGCGTGTCCATATTGGGAAGTAAATATTGAAAATCTATGACTACATTAGAAACTTTTATGCAAAAGGATGTTCAAAGGAATGTACTTTGAGTGAGAGACATAATATCTAAGGAATTGTCTTGTAACAATCTCCGATAGAAGATTTTGTAACATCATTAGCAATAGTCTTTGTGACTTTGGTGCAGTGACATTACGAAAGGATCGTTGCATAAAGTGTTAGAATCTAGCATATTCTATAAGTAGCAAGAATTTGATATTCTTACACTTATGAAAAAGGATTTGGAGTTGTAAAATGAGAATGATTGGAAATGTGTTCAATTTGTCTATTTCACAAAAGTAAGAACCATATGTAAACATTGTGTGCATGCTAGGAGCATGGGACAAGTGTTGGAATTCAAGTAAGAAGTTGATTACCCGAAACAACAAATAATGAGTAATCGATATGGTGATAAATAAAACGTGTTTTATTTATACTCAAAGGTTTGAGGCCATATGGGATTAGTATTATTCTTGTGTTTCACCTTGCGTGTTTTGACTTCCATAATAATTGAGTTTATTAAGAATAATCGAATTATTCGAACGGGCCACAGTCGTTCATATGTTGGAAGTAGATATGAATGAAGACTGTCATGAATTGGTGTGTGGATTGTCTAGAAAAGTATTAGACATAAGAAAATGTTTGCTGCAACGTTCATGAGTGCTTACGAATATGATTTGAGCATTGGATTAAACCCACGCTCACTTGGGTCACTCCACGAGTGATTAGTGAGACGATAACATCTTATATTCTTGAAACCGAGATGTGTGAGTTGTATCTTGCTAATCGGTTGCACATTTATAATATGTAAACACACTAGTAACTTGGTGTTATAAAACATATTGTTGTGTGTGATTTGGTTAGTGAGTGCAAGAAAGCATTGTATCAAAGTTTATCCATTCCTTTTATCCAAATAAGGATACAAGCGATATCTTTGGGCCCCTCGATGGTTTAGTGATGACTTACGTAAATGCTCGGCCGGGCTAGGGCTAATTTGATTTGTTCAATTAGTCTGTCTTCATAAATCGGAAATCGAGATATAGTACAAAGAGAATGATTTGAAATCATATCTCATACGATATCTAGAATGGAGGAATATATGATCCCTTATCTAAGGACACGCGTATCTGATATGATCAAAGTTGACAGCGGCTTTGGAAAGCTACGATTGCAGATCAGGATCTGAAGTCATACGAAGAATAGTTGTTAGACTTATCCAAGTGGGAGACTGTTGGATTAGTGTCTAAGTCCATAACTATTTTGGTATGTACTTGACCCGATGGTGCATGGTCCTTTTGGGTTGCCTTCACCAAAGCAACTTGATAGGATGAATTATGGAGAGTAAGGATTAAATATGATTTATTAATGTATTATGAGAATAATATATTAAAGGAGAAATCATATTATTTAATTAATATTAGTTAATAATTAATTGGTAATTAGTTTTGTGACTAAAAGAGATTAATTAAACTTAAGGGACTGGAATTGTAATTATAGGATAATTGAAATTTGGGCCATGGATTGCCTTGTATCAAGGGTTGGACGAATTCTATGGGGAAGCCCATAAGGAAATCGTCCAAGGGCGTGATTAAAAGGAGTCTATGGGTTGCTTAGGGCTTAAGCATCCAAATTAGGGTTTCCTTGTTAGATAACCCTAATAGCCCAACTATATAAAGACCCCTTAAGGCTCAAAAATGGGGCTAATGATCTTTCTAGGGTTTCTACACGTTTTTGGCAGCCTCCATCCTCTCTCCTCTTCATCCTCTTTGCTTATGGTGTTTGTGAGCCATTAGAGGAGTGACACTTGTGACTCTAAGCCTTCCAAAGTCAGTACAAGGAGATTTGGGATTGTTATTGCTACATAACAATCAAGGTAACATCTTAAACCTAATTACATATTAATATGATTACTTGAATGCTAGAATTAGGGTTTATAGTCTTGGATTCAAAGCATGTACAATAGAGAAACCTAGATCCAAGCATTAGGGTTTGTATGAGCACATAGGATGTCCTATGACCAAAACCCATCAATTAGAACCATTGAAATCACCCAATGGAGGTTATAATCAAAATCCTAATCATTAATTCAATCCAAATTCAACATTATGATTCAACACCAATCATGAACTCGGAAATAGAGTTAGAGGAGGAGAAATTATACCTAAAAAGTCTTTTGCTTGGATGCTCACATTCTCACTTGAATCAAACTCTTGATGTAGAAACATGAAGAAATCGCCATTAAAGCTCATCCATTGCTTGCAAAACACGATCTGGTGAAAGGGGGGAGGAGAATGCATCATCTTATTTCCAAAAGGTTACCATTTGGTCCTTCAAGTTTGCTCATTTTGCTAATTTCTACCTTAAACTTATATTGATGATTTTTAATTTAAACTTTGACATAACAAGACCTCCTCCATCCATTATGTAACCTGTTTTTTTTATCCATCCCATTATTTGAGTCAACCCCTCTGGTCAACTCACTTTGCCAACTTGGCACTTTTGGTCCTTTAACTTTTAGAATGTTATTATTTTCATTTCTAACTTTCTAGACTTCATATCAACTAATGATATGTTTATTCCTCAATGATTTAACTATATAAATCATCTTTCATTTATTTTCTTTATTAATTTAAGAATTTGATCATAAAATTTTAGGATGTTATAATGATGATGGTGGTGGGGGTGGTGGTAGTGATGATAATGATGATGATGATGATGATGATGATGATCTTCATGTGCTTCAAACATTGCCTCTTTTTCTATTGAATAGTTTCTATAACAAAACCCAGATGAATGAACAACTTCATTATCATAATGATGATAATGGTAATGATGGTGAAGTTCAGTCAAATTTTATATCCTTCTAACACCACCATAACCAAATCACATCACGTATTTAACTTCAATCAATCAAAACTAGTTCCCAGTACCGACACCCTCGAACATAGTATACAATACCATATTGCTTAGTGCTCTGAACATAGTACGACTCTTTCATGAACCATTAGGGACATGCATCATGATGATACATTTACTGCCCAAATTGACACCATGTATTATAGGTTGAACAAATTTTTTGTAAAAACTGATTAAGATCTTAATCTCCGAAAACACCATTGAGGGTGAAATCAAGAAACCCAATTTCAGTTCTGACTCTGGCATAATGACCATCAGAGTTAACCTTCAAAGCCAAAATGTGTTTTATCTTTTAGGTCACGATAGTTAATAATGTAGTCAATAGGGTTCTTTGACGGCATAATTAGGGTTCAAGATGTTTTTTTTAGTTGAAACTGAGACGGTGTGCACAAAATCAAGAAGGCACAGGAGCCATAAGAGACGAGTCTGCACAAAATCAAACCTCACGATTGAATATAGAGAAAATGAAGATCAATGAGGTAGCTGAGAGAGGATAGTATGTTGCAGGAATGGAGTTGGGTGGAGGTTTGTTTAGTATATTAGAATTATTAAATATATAATAAATATTAAAGAAAATATTTTTAAATTAAATGATAAGGGTAAAAAGGTGTTTTTAGTTTAAAAGGATCAAATCTACAACGACACCGGTTAAAAAATATGAAATTTGCAATTTTGACACAATAGAACCCCTAGCCATGTAGAATGACAAACCACATAACCATTTTCCCAATTTTGTCATCAATAAATTATGATGCCTATGACATAAAAAGATCATTAATGTATACAAGTTTATTTATCATGGCCGGAAACCACCAAACGTCTCAGCATCTGACGTGAGAGTTGTTGGAACTTTGACTACAAAATTACAATGTGGGACTTATCCCACATTGGTGAAGAGAAAACCTTCTCCCACCTTATAGGTCTAGTCCCACTCATTTAACTAAATGGGTCAAGTAATGGGTTAAGCATATTGGGCTTGGGTTGTGGTGTTGGATTAACCTAATTGGACTTAAAATGGGCCAATATCAAGAGAATATTTAATGGTCAAAAGATGGGCCTTGGGCCTTGGGGCTCTTGGGGTCTTCTTGATTAATTAGATAATTTTTAATTACGAAATTAATTTTTATTCTTTTTTTTTATTAAATTCGTAATTACTGAATGACAGGTTTTAACAGTTATTTTCGGTTTTGACAGTTTCCAACTGTCATAACTAATACCTATAAATACACGTTTCATTCATCTGAAAGGGGTTGCAGAAATCATTATTCACACCACAAAATTCTCTTTAAAAATTCGTTCTTCCAAAAGATGAAGGGAACATAGGAATTTCGTCAGAATCAAGAGAAGTTCTTGATTGATTGTTGTATCCTCTAGACAGATCCCCACCAGGGAAATTTCTGTCTTAGGACACTGCAATTTGCAGGCCTCAATCTACATAATTTCGTTTTTGTGTTTCTGTTGTAAGCATAAACCATCAAGTATGTTTTCTGCAAACTGATTCTTGTATATTTCATATATATATATATTTCAATTTCGTTTGTTTTATTTCTGTTAATCTTGTTGATTGTATACTTCTGTCATAACAATCTAAGACATAAATCAAAAAGTGGAAGAATGGATCAACAATCCATCATCAAAACACATGTGGAAAAGCCTGAGAAATTCAAAGGCTCAGATTTTCGAAGATGGCAACAGAAGATGTTGTTTTATCTAACAACTCTTCATGTTTCCAATGTTCTCACTGATGATTCTCCCTCTCCTCCTACTGGTACAACCACTGCAGAAGGAACAACACCACCCAGTGAAGCCCAAATGGCAGAACATCAAAGGGCTGTGGAAACTTGGAACACAAATGAATATAATTGCAGAAATTACATTCTGAATGCCCTGGATGATTCTCTCTATGATATCTACTCTACCATGACTACTTCAAGAGAGATATGGGAATCACTGGAAAAGAAATACAAAACAGAAGTGGCATGTTCCAAGAAATTCGTGATTGGAAAGTTCATGAATTTCAAGATGGTGGATACCAAATCTGTCCTCAAACAAGTGGAGGAAATTCAAGTCATTGCACATGATCTTGATGTTGAAGGTATGGGTATAAACTCTAATTTTCTTGTTGGTTCAATCATTGAAAAACTTCCTCCTTCTTGGATGAATTTCAAATTATATCTTAATCACTTAACTGAGTTTTGAGCAACTTGTGTTGAGAATTCGTGTGGAAGAAGATAACAGATTGAATGAGAAGGCAGATGCAAATTCCTTGGAACCAAGTGCAAACTTTGTTGGAGAAGCAAGTACTTCAAGGACAAAGCACAACAACAAGAAAGGGAAGCAAGGCTCCAAAAACTCTTCCAAAGATGGCAAAAATCATGGCCCTAACAAGAAGAATTTCAAGAAGAATTATGGTCCATGCTATGTTTGTGGCAAAATTGGACACAAGGCCAAAGATTGCAGATTTAGGAGGGGTCAAGGAGGAAACAATGGAGGGAACAATGGAAAAAATGGTGGCAATTCTGGTGGAGGAAATTCTGGTCAAGCCAACATGGTTGAATCACCAAATCAATTTGTTGCTGTGATTCAAACCAACATGGTTAGCAATTGTGTGGATTGGTGGATTGATACTAGAGCCACAAGGCACATTTGCAACTCCCGAACCATGCTTTCTACATACCAGAAAGTCTCGGATTCTGAACCAATGTTTATGGGGAATGGCTCTACTGCAAAAGTTGAAGGAAAGGGAAAAGTGAAACTACAATTGACTTCTGAAAAAGAACTTGTTTTATGTGATGTCTTGCATGTTCTTGAAATTACTAAGAATTTGATTTTTGGTCCTATTCTTAGTAACAAAGGTTTCAAACTTGTATTTGAATCTGATAAATTTGTTCTCACCAAGGGTGGGATGTATGTTGGAAAGGGATACCTTAGTGAGGGTTTCTTCAAAGTCAGTGTATTACCTTTGTACTATGGTGTTGAAACACCAAACAATGATGTAACAAATATTAATGCTAATGCAATAATGGGCACTACTAGCCCCTCTTCTATGTATATGCATGATCCTTCAATTTTGTGGCATTCTTGTTTGGGACATGTTAATTTTCGTTCTATTCAAAGAATGGCAAAACTTGGCATGTTACCAAAATGTTCATTAGATAAAAACATAAAATGTGAGGTTTGTGTAGAATCAAAATTTACACAACATCCTCATAAATCAGTTGAAAAATCTAATGAAATACTTGGCTTAATCCACTCTGATTTATGTGATTTTAGAGCAACACCTACAAGAGGAGGAAAGAATTATTATATATCCTTTATTGATGATTGCAGTAAGTATTGTTATATTTATTTGTTAAATACCAAAGATGAAGCCTTGAATTATTTTAAGAATTACAAGGCTGAAGTTGAAAATCAACTTGACAAAAAGATCAAAATTCTAAGGTCTGATCGAGGAGGAGAATATGAATCCAAAGACTTTGCTGAATTTTGTTCTTTAAATGGTATTATACATCAAACAACTGCTCCATATACTCCTCAACAAAATGGAGTGGCAGAAAGAAAGAATAGAACATTGAAAAACATGATTAATTCAATGTTAATTACTTCTGGAGCACCACATAATCTGTGGGGAGAAGCATGTCTTGCAGCAAATACAATACTTAATAGAATTCCTCAAAAAAAGAGTGATAAATCACCATATCATCTATGGAAAGGGAGGTTACCCTCTTATAAAAGGATGAAAGTGTGGGGTTGCCTTGCTAAGGTACAAGTACCTCTTCCTAAGAGGACTAAACTTGGACCAAAAACTATAGATTGCATCTATCTTGGCCCTGCCATGAATAGTGCAGCATACAGGTTTCTTGTGTATAAATCACATGTTGATGAGATCCATAACCAAACCATCATGGAATCAGCAGAGGCTGAATTCTTTGAAAATACTTTTCCTTTTAAGGATAAAGGAAAAGAGGTTACCTACTCTAGGAAAAGACCTCTAGATGATGGACTGAATGATACGATTCCAAACAAAAGTTTACAATCAAATGAAGAGAATTCTTCAAAGGTTCAAGAAGACAACTTAGAACCTAGAAGAAGCAAACGGGGCAAAATAGCCAACGATTTTGGACCTGATTACATGACCTATGTAGTGAATAAGGAACCACAAACATATAAGGAAACTATGGACTCCTCTGAAGCTCCTTACTGGAAAGAGGCAATCAAAAGTGAGATTGACTCCATTGTGCAAAATAACACTTGGAAATTGGTGGATTTGCCACATGGGCAAAAACCAATTGGGCACAAATGGATATTCAAGAAGAAGTTTAGACCTGATGGTACCATAGAGAAGTACAAAGCTCGTTTAGTAGCTAAAGGGTATCGTCAAAAAGAGGGTCAAGACTTCTTTGACACCTATTCACCTGTCACAAGAATTACATCAATTCGCATATTAGTAGCAATTGCAACCATTCATAATTTGGAAATACACCAAATCGATGTGAAAACTGCCTTCTTGTATGGTGAACTAGATGAAGATATATATATATATATATATATATATATATATATATATATATATATATATATATATATATATATATATATATGAATCAACCTGAAGGGTTTGTGGTTAAAGGTCAAGAAAACAAAGTCTGTAAGTTAGTTAGATCACTTTATGGACTAAAACAGGCTCCAAAGCAATGGCATGAGAAGTTTGACAACACATTACTCTCTAATGGATTTAGAATAAATGAATGTGATAAATGTGTTTATGTCAAACAATACAAGAATGCTTATGTCATCATATGCTTGTATGTGGATGATATACTTATAATGGGTACTAATCTGGATGTGATCAATCAAACCAAGAAAATGCTACACTCCTCCTTTTCCATGAATGACTTGGGAGTAGTAGATGTGATCCTTGGTGTAAGAGTTCAAAGAAGACCAGATGGATATACTCTTACTCAGTCCCATTATATTGAAAGTGTACTCAAGAAGTTTGGACACTATGATGACAAGCCGGTTGTCACCCCATTTGATGCTTCTAGTCATCTAAAGAAGAATAAAGGTGATACTGTAGCTCAGTTAGAATATACTCAAGTTCTCGGCAGCTTGATGTATATTATGAATTGTACTAGACTGGACTTGGCTTATAGTGTAAGTAGATTGAGTCGTTACTCCCACAATCCTGGGAAAGATCATTGGTATGCATTAGTAAGAGTGCTTAGATATTTAAAGCATACAATGAACTATGGACTGCATTACACGAAATATCCTCCTGTTCTTGAAGGGTATTGTGATGAAAATTGGATTTCCAATACTTCTGAGGCAAAATCCACTAGTGGATATGTGTTCACTCTTGGTGGAGCTGCTATCTCTTGGAAATCATCTAAGCAAACTGTGAATACTCGTTCTACAATGGAAGCAGAGTTTGTTGCTTTGGACAAAGCTGCTGAAGAAGCTGAATGGCTTAACAGCTTCCTAGAAGGTATTTCTCTGTGGCCTCAACCTGTTACTGATGGGTTTTGAGCATTCTAACACTTCCTAAGTGTACATGCAACCCTAATAACCTTGGATCTATGTTTGTCTAATTATCATGCAAAGTTGAATTCCAAGGTTATATTCCTATCTAGCATACATGGGGAACAATTTTAACTTAAAGTATAGATAGAATAACTTACCTTGTTGTTGTTTGTGTTCCTTGAAACCTTGTGAGCCTAGCACCCCAAGTGTGATGCCTCAAATGCTTCACACAACACCAAATGCTCTTGGAAGAACTTATGAGAGAACACACACTTCTCAAAAATCGGCCAAGCCCTTTTGTTTCTTAGTGTAGCCGATTTTGGTGGAGAATATGTTTCTTATATAGTGTTGACACATCTAGGGTTAAACCCTAATGTGTCATGACTCTTCATTTCCATGACCCATGGGTTTGTAACTCCCATGGAGCATCCTATGGGTGGAACCCAACTTGATAATCCATGGAGCCTCTTAGCCCACTATACAAGATATGGATGATTTACATAATCAACCCATATATTTAATTAGTTATCTTTTGATCACATAATTAATTCTAAATTAATTCTTGATCAAACTAATCAAATAATATTATTAATATATTAGAACTTATAATATATTAACAATCTCCAAGTGTTATTTCTCTCATTTAGTCTGTCCAATTGCATGGTGCCATGCAACCCAAATGGACCATGCCGGGTCGGGTCAAGTACATACCAGAAATAGTTATGGACATAGACACCTTATCCAACAGTCTCCCACTTGGATAAGTCTAATAACTATTACTGCAAGTAAGACTTCAGGAACCGATCGGCAATCGTAGCTTTTTAAAAGGTTTCTCGGAACTGAGAAGATGATGGTACGCCATTTAAGATAAGTGATCATATAATCCTCTGTTCTAGATATCAGTTGGACAAATACATGGAACAATGTCTTACTTATTGTCCAACAGTTTGTTTCCCGATTTCCGATTTGTATGATAAAGAACTTCATTGAGCACATCAATTTAGTTCTGACCGGGCCTGGTACATAGGTCAAAACAAAATCATCGAGGGGCCCAGATATCAGCTTCTAATCCAAGAAGGAACAGATAAACTTCGACTCATATGTTTGTTCTACCACTCATTGAATTACACACAAGAGCACGTTTTATAACATCGAGTTACCAATGTGTTTTCGTACAATCAATGCATAACCAACTTATAAGTAACAAATCATATCTCTAGGTTTGAAGACTTATATGATATTACCGTCTCACGATCACTCAAGATAGAATTCCATGAAGTGATTCCAGTGAGCATGGGTTGAGTCCAATGCTCAGAACTTATGAGCACTCATGATTGCTGTAGCCTTGTCCAAGACCTCTACAACCAACCATGACAGTCTTGATTCATACCTACTTACGACATATGACCAACTATGGAGGTTTGAATAATATGTTATACCAAACAAAATTATCCTGGAAGTCAAAACATGCAAAAGAAATATAGTAAACGATCGACATGAGATAGCAACATTTTACTCATAAATAAAAACATTTTTATTCATCATCAGATGTCAATTACACTTTACAAATTTCGAGGTTATCTAACTACTAAATCTAATATCATCATTTAACCCGATGCTTCGAGCATGTTGGAGATGCTTAACCCGAGTCAGTCCCTTCGTGAGGGGATCTGTCGGATTCTCATCTGATGATACCCTCTTTGCCACGAGGAGTCCTTCGATCTGATGTCTGATGAAATGGTATTTTCTGTCGATGTGTCTGGATCTCCCGTGATCCCTTGGTTCCTTTGCTAAGGTAACAGCACTTTCACTATCACAGAAAATTTCCATTGGCTCTTTAATAGCTGGTACAACTCCAAGGTCTCCAATGAAGTTCCTCAGCCACAACGCCTCCTTTGCCGCCTCGCTAGCTGCAATATACTCTGATTCACAAGTAGAATCTGCCACTGTCTCTTGCTTGGAACTCTTCCAAGAAATTGCTCCTCCATTTAGGGTAAAGACCCAGCCCGACTGAGAGCGGAAATTATCCCTATCAGTCTGGAAGCTAGCATCACTATACCCTACAACTCTCAAGTCATCACTCCCACCGAGGGTAAGAACCCAGTCCTTAGTCCTTCGTAGGTACTTGAGAATATTCTTTACCGCAGTCCAGTGTGCCTTGCCAGGGTTCCCCTGAAACCTGCTAACCATGCTCAGGGCAAAAGCTACATCAGGTCGAGTACACGTCATAGCATACATGATCGATCCTACAGCCGAAGCATAAGGTATTCGACTCATTTGTGCTATCTCAGCCTCAGTACTAGGGCTTTGTGTCTTACTCAGTTTGGCGTTACTCTGGATGGGCAATTCTCCTTTCTTGGAGTCCTGCATGTTGAATCTCTTCAGCACCTTATCCAAGTAGGTACTTTGACTAAGTCCAATTAGTCTTTTACTCCGATCTCTCAAGATCCTTATCCCTAAAATATAGGCAGCTTCACCAAGGTCCTTCATAGCGAAACACTTTCCAAGCCAGGACTTTACTTCCTGCAGGGTTGGAATGTCGTTTCCTATGAGTAGTATGTCATCCACATACAATACCAAAAAGCTAACTATACTCCTACTAGCCTTGACATACACACAAAATTCATCTTTACTCCTAGAAAAGCCAAATTCCTTGACCTTTTCATCAAAGCAAAGATTCCATCTGCGAGGTGCTTGCTTTAACCCATAAATGGATTTCTCAAGCTTACACACTCTATTGGGGTACTCGTTGCTGACAAAACCCTCTGGCTGACTCATGTAAACATCTTCAGCCAACTTTCCATTAAGGAAAGCGGTTTTGACATCCATTTGCCAAATTTCATAGTCATGAAATGCGGCTATGGCTAACAGAACCCGAATAGACTTAATCTTGGTTACCGGAGAAAAGGTCTCATCATAATCCACTCCAGGAATTTGAGAGAAGCCCTTTGCAACCAGTCTAGCCTTATAAGTGTGTACTTTACCATCCATGTCAGTCTTCTTCTTGAAGACCCATTTGCACCCTACAGTCTTTCGACCTGATACATTCTCAACCAAGTTCCAAACTTGATTGTCATACATGGATTGTATCTCGCTATCCATAGCCTCTTTCCATTTAGCAGACTCGGGGCCTGCCATGGCTTCCTCGTAGCTGTTAGGGTCATCTTGACTTACTAGTGTTCCATCACTAATAAGTGTCTCACCTTCTGCAGTAATATGGAATCCATAGTAATGCTCAGGTGCACTCCTAATTCTCGTGGAACGCCTTAGAGGTACAGATTCGTCAATTGGCTCAACAGGAGTTTCCTCCTCAAGTTGAGGGCTAGAGTTTGAAGTTCCTTCACCACTTAACTCTTGAATTTCTTCAAGATCAATTTGCCTCCCTGATGTGATTAAACTTTCTTTTAATCTATGAAGATCGATTAGATCTTGAACAAGTAAGTAAACAATGACAATATGAACACAATAAAAGAACAGGACAAGATTGAATCAAACGTGTCGAATGATTAAAACAAAATCCTCAGAAGAGCTCGATTAAGAACATCAACTGTAGAGGACTGGAAGGTTACAAGAACGATCAAAGAAACCTTTTGTCGTCTGGAAAAATTGTTATACGCAGATCTCTCAAAACCTTAACCTAATATGCATGCAAGCATTAGCTTATATACAAAGCATAAAAGACTCACGGTTGGACAGGCCCAAACCGGAATACAAAACAGCATAATTAGACGAGCCCAAAAGACGCAATCTATAAAGCCCAACAATCTCCCCCTTTGCGTCAATTTGGAGTGAGACATTTACTAATTTCTTGGGCCAGCAGTCGAAACCGGTACCTTCTTCACGGTACTAAACAGACACTTGGTGATTGAAAGAATGGTCTGTCTAAACCGGATGTACCAGTTAATCATATCTTCAAAATACTTGACATCATCGGCCGAGTTCTCTTTACACCGTATGACAATGAACAGCACATGCTCCAAACAGGTTGTGGTGTAAAGATGCTTGTCAGCTAGAGCGAAGAGACATTTCTGTCCTTCCACCCGAGTGAACATGACGGTGTTACGTCTTGGGTCAATCTTGCCCAGCAGCATTTGATTGAGATCACTGGCCGATCCCACAGGAGCAATTTTGGGTTTCTTCTTGAAGACTGTGGCGACCTCCTGATCCATAAGGGCAACCTCCATGATGTAGCAGATTAACATCCTTTTGACATGGTCTAGAATGGGACCATATTCAGCTTCATTGGTCAAAAGGATATTATACAGGACGATCCAATCATGAGGATTTAGATTCGGTAGATCTGCCAGAGAGATAGGATGAGCAGATTTTGCAGATCCCCGAATCAGTTTGAACCGAACGTTTATAAAACGTCCTTCAGTATATGGTTTTAGCACCCGAACGTTTACAATCTTCTGGGCGCTCCATGTAAGGAATTGTGGACGAGCAGCCTTCAGATAGAAGTCAATGAGCTCCCTGTCAAGCTCAGCGTTCGGGTGAGGGACTTCAAAAATATTAGAGAAGACGTGGAAGATGAACGCCTTTCGAGTCAACGGCATATCGAACTGCGAATCGACAGTGTTGCTGCAGTCGAACGATATAACCGGCTCGAGCCATAATATGCTGGGTGTTTCAATGGCCTCTTTGATCAAGCGTTCCCTGGTCCAGGCAGGGAAGAGAGTCTTTCGGCTCTCAAGGAGATCGTGGGCTTCTTTTTGTTTACGTTCGGCTTCGGCAGCCTCACGCGCCACACGACTGGCATCTTCACCAACATTGCGACTGTTCTTTCATTTTAAAATGTCGGCAATAGTCTCCTTGTCGCCTTCTTCATCTTCGTCCTCAGCTATAATTTTGCCTTTGTTCTTCACACCCGAACCTAAAGATTGATGAGTTGAAGATGGTTCAGTTGTGTGAGTAGCTTTGGAGGAAGGAGGTGGTTTTGAACTTGTCTTCTCATCTCCCCCTTGTTTCGGAATGGACACAAAACTTGGGAGGCCTTCGACTTTGTTGAGTAGATCGATGGCTGGAGAGAGCTTTTCAGCAAGGGATCGCCTCACCGAATAGTTTAAAATTGGATCGTGTGCTTCCAGAATGTTTGAGATAACAGCGTGGACATCCGAAACACACGTCTTCACCACCTCCCGTTCAGAGCGAAGATCTTCCAGTTCTTGTTGGGATTGAGAGAGTTGAGTGGTCTTGACCTCAAGTGCAGTTGTTTTTGAAGCCAGATCGTCCATTAAAGAACGCTCGGTTGTCAGATCTTCTTGTAGCTTGACGAGGCGAGCTTCAATGGAGGCGGTAAAGGCCGAGTTGTCGTCACTTATGTTTTGACGTAGATTGGCGAACGAAGGCAACTCCGATGAGACAAACGTAACCAATTGTTGGACAATTGGTTCCAAAGATGCCTTTGTGGCATTTTCACTTTCTTGCATGGACTGCAGTAGGACATAGGCATCAGAAAATAGTTTATCGACTTTTTCGGTCGCTGCCTCACATGCCCGGGTGGATGCCTGAATTGCTGCAGTTGCTGAGGCTGTTGAATCATGTTGAGCCCTGGAGAAGGCATCAACAATCTTCTGAAGTGCAGCTTCAGACAGGGTTGATTGTTGGTTAGACGAGGAGGCGAGAAGTAGATCAATCTTCTCGTTGAGCTGTTTGAGATGTTTCTTAGTTACTGGGGCATCATCCTCCTCGTCACTTTGAACTTGAAACGGACTATAGTAGACCGAATCAAAGATCATGTTGTCTCCCCCGAGATAAGGGTTTTCACCCTCAGATGCATTGCCATGAGATGAAGAGAGTGGAGAGGTTGGGGGTGTTGAGGGTTTAGTAGGAGAAGGTTGAGTTGGTGAAGGTATAGTTTCGGTTGGTGGTTGAGTATGGGTAGTTTCGATTGGTGGTTGAGTATGGGTAGTTTCGGTTGTGTGGGTTTTGGGTTGAGGAGGTTCGGTTAAATGTGGTGATTCAGTGGTAGTGGTAAAGATTTGTGGAGGGGAAGGAATTGGGGAATTGGGTAGTTTAATCTCTGGGGTAGGGGATCGAGGTGGTGTATTGCCTCGTTGAGGAGATGCATCCCCTTGAGAGTCGTCAGAACCCGAACTCTCACCCTCAGAGTCACTCGAAGAGGAGGGTATAATAAGCTTTCGCTTCGGTTGGGTCTTCCTCTTCTTCGGTGGGGGGGAAGGAGCAGCTTTTGTCTGTTTCCTCTTTTTAGGAGAAGGCCCCTTTGAAGCATTGGAGGCTTGTTTTCCTTTTTTCGCCTTTTTACCTTTGCTCACCGGTTTATCTGCGTCATGAATAGACCTGAGCATATCCGAAGTCAGATCCCTTGGACCAGATGGTGTTAGCTCCTTGAGCTTCCGAATCAACCTGCTATCCGAAGGGACAGCACCATACATGGACTCCGGAATTGAACCAATAAAGTTGAATTTTGATGCATCTGAGATTATGATCTTCTTGGTATGGAAAGTACTAACTAAGACATCGATGCACCTTCAGCAGTGGGAACGTCGAATCTGTCCATGGCCCATTTATTTATCAGTATCCAAAATCGAGCCAACGAAACTTCAGAGTGTCTGGATGAAGAGGAGAGGCTTTGAATAAGTTGTTGCCATAGAACAAACCCATAATCCAGGTTGATCCCATTATAAACTCCGTACAGGATGGTGAGGAACAGACGACTTGCACCGTCTGAACCTGAACTTCTCTCCGACAGTCCCTTGAAAAGGACTGTAAATAAACCGTTCCATTGAGGCGGCAAACATGATTTCTTGAATCTTGCAACGGATGTAAGAACCTCTGTGTATCCCATGTTGTAAAACATGTTATACAGATGACCAATCTGTATCGACTCCGGATGAACTCTGGATGGGTCAGAAGCAAATCCGAGCAACGAGCAGAAACGTGGGCGGGAGACGGAGGTTTTGTGGTCTCCAATCTCAAAAAATACCCGGTCGACAGCCCTGTCATAATATGCAGTCGCGTAGACCTGCGATAGGGCCTCCATTGGCACCAATTCGATCCTGGAGAGTGCTGGTACGAGTTGTGAATACTTGAAGCACTCTATGACCGGCGACATGTAAGGGTCGTATGCCTTTGGGTTAAGATCAATGACCAAGCATTGCTGTGGGCGAATGGGAAGAATCTGGGAGGTAGCATGAACTGAAGAGGAGTCAGCCATTGATGCAGGTGTGAAGAAGATGATGAACAGGAAATTGTATGGGAGTGTTTGAGTTTTTGGAAATTTTGAGAGTGGTAAAGAGGTAAAAGGAGGTGGAATGGGCTATTTATAGTTGGTGAGAAGAGAGAGAAAGATCGTTTCAAATCTCGTATGGATGACAGTTGGGACGGGCGATGATCACGTAGGAGAGAGAGTGTCAGATTCCTAGGACCACGCCGCCCAATAAGCGCCGTTTCATAGGGACAAGCCGTTACTGTTTAACCACGCGCATTGAATGCCACAGGACAAAAAAAAAACTTAGGATTTTAAAAGAATGTCCGTTAAAATTACGATCAACCATTTATAGAGAAATGTTGAAAGGCTTCTTTTAATTATGCTAAAAACGACTGGCTTTAAAATAAAATCTCAGAAAGAAAAATAAGAACAAGATCCCAAGGGAAGAAATGTTATGGGTTTGTAACAATTTCATAGGAATAGCATAAAATTGGAGATTTTAATAGGGTACTTTCATCAATTCTTTAGTGAAAACTAGAGCAATTTAATTGTTCACCGTCAATTCGTTAGGTGTTGAATTTTGGGTTTCACTTAGTTCGTAGTGACACAATACTAAGATCATAAACGCAGATGTTGTGCAACCATAAACCTCAGTGGTAAGTGCTGAGAGTCTCAAGGGTTACCATGATGGAATGAGTGTAGTGGAGAGGTAATGTAGAGATGGTGCAAGAGAACAAAGTACCTCTACTACGAAAAGAAGGACCAAGCAGGAAATTCTTAACTCATGTGAGAAAAGAGTGAGGTAGCTCACGATTAGAATAAATGAATTGGCCTTATTGGGAAGACAAGGTTTGTGTATACCAGGTCATGAAGGCCTTTATTCAAAATCTTATGAGGCTTGAGACACATACAACAGCATGCTTCTAGGGACATTTAGGAGTTTCAACAAATGTATCCTTATAAACTAACACAAAAAAAATATTTGGAATTTTTGAGATAAACTGAACCCGAACCTTCGGTTGGTTTCGGTTCTAGAAAATTTTGAAAAACCGAACCCGAACCTTCGGTTGGTTTCGGTTCTAGAAAATTTTGAAAAACCGAACCCGAACCTTTGGTTGGTTTCGGTTCTAGAAAATTTTGAAAAACCGAACCCGAACCTTCGGTTGGTTTCGGTTCTAGAAAATTTTGAAAAACCGAACTCGAACCTTTGGTTGGTTTCGGTTCCAAAAAATTTTGAAAAACCGAACCTGAACCGTTGGTTGGTTGCGGTTCTTAAGATTTTTTTTTTTTTTTTTTTTTGAATCAAACGAGGAAAAACAGAATTGTACAAGCAATACACAACATTGAGAAACTATCTTTGAAGAAATGAGTGGATTAGATAGTTGAAACGAACCCGAACGTTCGGTTGTTATGTTTGAGTTTGAGAGGTAGCGTGAGGTACTGATTCTGATTCCATCATACCAAGTCCTTGCAATATTTTATTGAATGATGCTTCAGGAAGAGCTTTTGTAAAGACGTGAGTCAGTTGATCAGTGGTTCTTACGAAATGAAATTCGACGTTTCCATCTTCCACGTGATCTTTGATGAAGTGATACCTTAGTGCTATGTGTTTGGTTTTGGAGTGTTGCACGGGGTTATGACATATCCTAATTGCACTTTCGGAGTCACAATATAGTGGGATCTTCTTCATATTGAGTCCATAGTCTCGAAGTTGACTTTGGATCCAAATCACTTGTGACGTGCATGATGCAGCTGCAATGTATTCCGCTTCGGCAGTGGATAGCGACACGCACGTTTGTTTCTTGGATTGCCAGCTAACTAACTTTCCATCAAGAAATTGACAGCCACCAGTTGTGCTTTTACGGTCGAGTCCACATCCTCCAAGGTCAGCATCAGAATAGGCTTGAACAAAGAAGCCTGAGTTGGAAGGATACCATAGACCTAAGGAGGTGGTTCGCTTGAGGTAGCGTAGGATGTTCTTCACTGCAACCATGTGAGGTTCGCGTGGGTTTGCCTGAAATCGAGCACAGTAACAAACAGAAAACATGATATCAGGTCTGCTGGCGGTTAGATACATTAAAGAGCCAATCATTTGGCGATAGAGCGTGATATCAACAGCCGGTTTGTCTAGGGATGGTGTAAGCTTGGTGCCGAATGCCATTGGGACTTTAACTTTCGAGTCTCCCTTCATTCCAAACTTTGCTAGGAGAGTCTTCGTGTAAGCTTCCTGATTAATAAAGATGCCTTCGGGCCCCTGTCTTATGTTTAAACCAAGGAAAAAGTTAATTGGACCCATTGAGCTCATTTCAAACTTAGTCTCCATCAGCTTTCTGAATTCAGCTGTTAAGCTGGGATTCGTGGAGCCAAAGATGATGTCATCAACGTAAATTTGAACTATCATAAGGTGGTTACCTTCCTTTTTGCGAAAGAAGGTTGGGTCAACCGAACCTTGTTTGAATTTAGACATCTTTAGAAATTTTGTAAGCGTTTCATACCAGGCTCTCGGAGCTTGTTTAAGACCGTACACAGCTTTATCCAGAATATAGCAATGATTTGGATGCTTTTCGTTCACGAACCCAGGAGGTTGCTCCACGTACACCGTTTCTTCAAGTTCTCCATTGAGAAATGCACACTTGACGTCCATTTGGAAAACCTCAAAGTTCTTGTGGGCAGCATAAGCCAGAAATATTCTAACAGATTCTAGCCGAGCTACTGGAGCGAAAGTCTCTTCATAGTCTATCCCTTCCTCCTGACAATAACCCTTTACCACCAGACGAGCCTTGTTCCGTATAACATTACCTTCCTTGTCCATTTTGTTCCTAAATACCCATTTGAGACCAACAACCGAAGCATCTGGAGGAGTTGGAATTAGGCGCCAGACTTTGTTCCTTTCAAATTCATTCAGCTCGTCTTGCATTGCTTGAACCCAATCTGAGTGATCTAGAGCAGTGTTGACTGTCTTTGGTTCAACTTTTGATACGAATGAATTGAACATGCAAAACTCAACCTTTGAAAATAAGGAAGTCTGTTTTGCCTTCAGTTGTGATCGGGTCATAACCTTTTCAGATACATCCCCAACTACTTGAGAGACGGGATGATCTCTGGTCCATTTGACAAGAGGAGGGTAATTTGGATCAAAGGTTGGGTCTAGTTCAGCATTGATTATTTCGTCTAGCTCAGATTGGCTGTCATAACCAAGTGTCACATTATTATGTTCCACCTCAGTTGATGTACGTTGGAAGACATGAGGATCATGTGGTTCTAGTGGTCCTGAGCTTCCTGATGTTAAGTCCTCTTCGGTTGAAGTTGTGGAATTTGGCTCCCCCTGAACTTGAGCGCTTGGTTCCCCCTCGACTTGAGCCCTGGGCTCCCCTTCTATTTGAACACTTGGCTCCCCCTCGACTTGAGCGTTGTTGGAAGGAGAGTCGTTAGAGATTGATGCTTCTTCATACATTCTCCTTGCAGCGTCTTCGACAATCTGCTCCATGTGATCAACCTTGTTGTCTGCTGCACATGCTTCGGAAAGTGAAGCGTTCTCTGGTTCGTCAAAGAGCTCCAGAAATGTCTCGAATAAGTTGGCGACCGAGACTGTAATCTTGCCATTCAGAGGAAAGATTTCCCCAGTGATATCTTCTTTAGCCTGTAGCTTCTTGACATAGTTGTCATCAAAGGTCACATAATACGTCTCTTCAATCTTTCTCGAACGCTTGTTCAGGACCCTGTATGCCTTGGATATGAGCGAGTAACCCAGAAATATTCCCCCGTCGGCTTTGACATCAAACTTGTTACGGTGTTCTTTAGAGTTGAAGATGAAACACCTTGAGCCGAACACATGAAAAAATTTCACATTTGGCTTCCTGTTGTTCAGTATCTCATATGGAGTGAGTGCGAACCTTTTGTTGAGATATGACCTGTTCTGTGTAAAACAAGCAGCAGAAATAGCGTCAGCCCAAAAATAAAGAGGTAAAGAAGCGAAACTTAGCATTGTTCGGGCAGCTTCACACAAGGATCGGTTTCGTCTTTCGACTATTCCGTTCTGTTGTGGTGTGTAGGGAGCTGAGAAATTATGACTGACTCCCTTTTCTGCAAGAAATTCTTCAAACTCCCTGTTCTTGAATTCGAGACCATTGTCGCTTCTGATGTTGCGAACAACCTTCTTGAGCTGTACTTCTATTTGCTTGATAAACATTTTCAGCTTTTGAGTCGCTTCAGATTTGAGCTTTAGAAAGAACACCCATGTAAATCGTGAAAAGTCATCAACGATAACAAGAATATACTTGCTACCACCGATGCTTTCGATAGATGAAGGACCACACAAATCAATATGAATTAATTCGAGTGGTTCAACAATTTTTGTGTTGATTATCGATGGATGACTTTGACGACTTTGCTTTCCCATTTCGCATGCAGCACATAGATGATCCCTGTCGAACTTGAGCAATGGAAGACCCCTTACATGACCTCCAGTAACAAGACGGTTGATATCTTTAAAATTAAGATGAGATAATCTTCGGTGCCACAACCAGCTTTCGTCGGATTGAGCTTTTGACAACAAGCATATAGCTGGATTTCCCTTGATGGGTTTGATGTTTAAGGGAAACATTTCACCCTTTCGCTCTGACTTGAGAATTACTTTATTTGACTTTTTCTCTATGATTTCAGAACCTTCATCATCAAATGAGACTTTGAGACCTGTACCTCCAACAAGCTGAGATACACTAATGAGGTTGTGTTGGAGTCCTTCCACATAAGCCACCTTCCTTATAGAGAAGTCCCCATTGGTTATCATCCCGTATCCCTTTATAGTGCTGAATGAATTGTTTCCAAACTTGACGTTGCCACCATTTGCAAGAGATCTGTATTCCCTAAGCTCCTCTTTCCTCCCTGTCATGTGACGTGAGCAGCCACTATCGATGTACCATTCTTCGTCGAACTGCTCGTCACTTATAACCTGCAAAAATTAGACAGATTTAGGAACCCAAAATTTCTTGGGTCCACGTGAGCTTTGCATGGGAACGGGAACAATAAGAGAGACATCAACAAGATAAGTTCTTTTTACAAGAGTTGTTTTATCTTTCCTTTTAATGGTGTAAACCTTTATTTTATTAAGATTAGGCGAATTAGATTTGGACTCTGGTGTGGATTTATTGATTTTCTGCTTCCATTTTTGCTCAACTGATGAATGAGATTTTCGAGAACAAGAGAAATCAGCTTTAGGGAAAGATGGAGACGAATCGGTGGGAGTAGAATTAGAAGAACGAGAGAAGTTCCGGGCTTGAGGCTCTAGGTGACCCTTTTGCTTTTGATTATTGGAGGGAATGACCTTAGCGTTTTGTTCTCTTTTGACTTCAGAACCGAACCTTTGCGTTCGGTTGGAACTGTCTTTGGAACCGAACCTTTGGTTTCGGTTGAAGTCCTTTTCAGAACCGAACTTCTGCCTTCGGTTGATATCTTCTTGTGAACCGAACCTTGGCTTTCGATTTTTGTGACTTTCAAGCTTTTCTACAGGAATGTTTTCATACTTTAGATCCTTGTCTTGATGAGAGAAATATGCATTCTGGGAACGCCAGAATTGTTTCCTTTCAGAAAGGTTCTTCCTGTATCTATTGTTCCTTTCAATCTTCCTATTCCTCATCTGAGAAGGTTGATGATGAACATTCTCTTTCGTTTTTGGTAACTCCTTGGCCGATTCCTTTTGAACTGCAGGAGTTTTACTTTGAGCCGAAGAAGCCGAGAGAATGTCTGCTTTTGTTGAGTGATCATTCTTCTGAGGAATATTTTTTGTACCACTGGTGCTCGGCTCATCGAAGTTGTTCGGTTTATTCAAGGGCTCAGGTATGTATCTTCCTTTGCTCTTCCAGGAAGTTCTTTCAGATAAACCAATGGTTTCGTCTGCATTATCAATTGGAGCTTCCCAGAAGTACTCATCACAGCCATCAGCATTGTCTTCGTTTACAATGGCTACAAGTTCAGCTGTTTGATCTTCGGTTACTCCTGTCACCTTGTAAACTTGATTTGGAGTGGTCCTTACCTTTTGATACACAACTGCTTTCTCAACTAATTTTGGGGACTTTTGATGGGACAAACGAGTGAACTCCACTGAATTTTCAGAAATTAGATTCTTGTGATTTTCTGGCTCGGCTTTAATAAATTCTGAGCAGTCAACCGTGTCCTCTACAGAAATTTCACTCATGTTATCGTCCTCGTTAAGCTCAGATGCTTTTTCAATGTCAATTTTGTTTTCTGAGCTTATGTTGACGTTTAAAGAGTCAAATTTTTGTATGGTTTCGGTTCTCAGTTTAAGTCTGTCATTTTCATCCAAAAGATTTTTAAGCATGAGCTTGTGGTCTTTGGATTTAATGAAAGACTCAATTTTGTCAAGTCCATACATGTAGGTGGGATTAATATCATCAGACGATATCACGCTTTCACAATTATAAGCTTCAGCATCGATTTCATCTTCCTTAAACTCTAGGAAGGGCAAAATCATGCGGTGAATCCTTTGGCCTATTTCACAATCCAAGTGAAGCTGAGTAGTATTAGAGTACAAACGTTTAGCAATTAAACAAAAAACATTTCGTTATTTTAACAATTTCAAATTGTCCCTTTGCAAATAAATGTTTTCATCTTTAACTTTGACTACTTCTGACTCCTTTAACTCTATCCACATTCTCCGCTCCTCACTCTTCGACGTCGCCCTGCTCAATTGATCAGTTAGGTTAGAATTTGTGACCCGAGTTTGAGTTAAGCTACTATCTAGATGAGATATTCTTGTATTGACGGTTTTTAGTTCTTTCTCATAAGAAGATGATGGTACTTTGCATGAAATAAAAACAGATTGTACCTTCTTTATCAGTTCATCGAGCTCATTGAACTGCTGGCTGAGCGGTTTGGCTGTAAAGCACATGTCCTCCTTTGCTTTCTGTCCATCAATGCCTCCATCGGTGTTGTATCCCCTCATTTGAGATACGTCAGAAACCATGAGGCATTTTCCACCACTGCTTTCTTCCTTAGACAAGTAGGCCTTTCCATGAGTAGGCTGCCTCACTTCCTCGTCTTCTGAGTCGGTAGACCAAACTTCCGTGCTACCGAACTCATCACCTAGAACAGAACCCTGCACAATAAGAGCATTAATAGGTGGGTTAGCAGCAGACTTCTTCTTTCTCAACTCATCCAATCTTTTCTGCAACACGGCTTCCTCATCATTCCCATCATCCTTTTCAGCCATTTTCTTAAGGACACAGTCCTTAGCATAATGATTTTTCCCACCACAATAGAAACAGCTCACTCCAGAGTCGCCATCCGCCTTCGGTTCCTTCTTGTGCTCCTCAGCTTTCGGTTCATTAACCGCCTTTTCAGAGCTGTAACTCCCCTACCAGTTTCGGTTTTTGTTGCTGGGGAATCTCTTCTTGATGAACCTTTTGGGATTGGACACCATCAAGGCATAATCTTCTGATGTGAGATCATATTCTTCCAAGCTGAGGTCTTCATCCTCCATAACAGCTTTACTTTTTGACAAGAGGGCCAACGAACCAAGACCGGAAACGACGTTCTTTTCTTGCACCACGATCTTCTCTTGAGACTTGAGAATTCCCACCAGTTTCGCCAGAGAATATGATTTAAATTGCTCATGGGCTTTAACCGTGGAAACAACTGCTCTCCATTCAGATCTCAGACCATTCAGGAATGTAACCTTCTGTTCGATGAGCTTCCTTTCAATATCGTGTTTAATCATCTTGCTGAGAAGATGATTAAAGCGATCGAACGTCTGGGTCATAGATTCTTCAGCCCCTTGTCTGAATTCTCCAAACTCAGATAGAAGAAGAGTTTGAATAGAATGTTCAAGATCTTCGTCTGTAGAATACAGTTCGCGAAGTCTATCCCAAACATCCTTTGCCGTTGTGCATGAACTAACAAATCTGAATGTATCGGACTGAAGGGCGAACCGGATCAATCTTAATGCCTTGATATTGCATTGGATCTTATCTTTTTCATCTTGAGCAATATCTTTCACGTCCTTTAACAGATCATTGTATTCTTTTTGAGTCTTGATGATTCTGGACGTTGCAGAATGAGAAAACGGTCCATTGGTGATGGCTTCCCAAATCAAATACCCATTTTCCTCAGATCCAATAACATAGTCTTCGAAATGATGTGCCCATACTTCATAATCGTGGGTGTATAAAATCGGAATCTTTGTCGTCGAACCAATGCTGTTGGAAATATTAATAACGTTTGATTGTGTCGCGTCCATTATGATCGAAAAAACCTGTTCAAAGATCAGACTTGTAATAAAGCAGATTAGGGCAAGGTAATAAATATCGAGATACGTCAATAAAGAGATGACGGCTCAATAAATATTAATGATTGCGGAAAAACCCTAATGGAAATCTTTTTCACAGAAAAGATGTATATCAATTACACAGCCTCCTGCTCTGATACCAATTGATGTGATTAAACTTTCTTTTAATCTATGAAGATCGATTAGATCTTGAACAAGTAAGTAAACAATGACAATATGAACACAATAAAAGAACAGGACAAGATTGAATCAAACGTGTCGAATGATTAAAACAAAATCCTCAGAAGAGCTCGATTAAGAACATCAACTGTAGAGGACTGGAAGGTTACAAGAACGATCAAAGAAACCTTTTGTCCTCTGGAAAAATTGTTATACGCAGATCTCTCAAAACCTTAACCTAATATGCATGCAAGCATTAGCTTATATACAAAGCATAAAAGACTCACGGTTGGACAGGCCCAAACCGGAATACAAAACAGCATAATTAGACGAGCCCAAAAGACGCAATCTATAAAGCCCAACACTCCCACTGTCTCCTTGGCTTATAAACTCTCTTTCTCGAAAGACTCCTCTTCTTGCTACAAAGACCACATTGTCACTAGGTCTGTAGAAGAGGTAACCAAAGGATTGTTGTGGGTAGCCGATGAAAATACACCTCTCGCTTCGGGGTTCGAGCTTATCATGAGTCTCGCGTCTCACGAAAGCCTCGCAACCCCAAATCTTGATGTGGTCTAGTTTAGGTACTTTACCAGTCCACATCTCGTGAGGAGTTTTGGCAACTTTCTTTGTAGGGACTAGATTAAGGATATGGGCGGCAGTCTCTAAGGCATACCCCCAGAATGAGATTGGTAGCGAAGCTCGACTCATCATGGAACGAACCATGTCCAACAAGGTTCGATTACGCCTCTCAGCCACACCATTCAACTGTGGTGTCCTGGGAGGTGTCAATTGTGAGACAATCCCACATTCCCTTAGATAGTCGAGGAACTCTAAACTAAGATACTCACCACCCCGATCGGATCGAAGCATCTTAATGTTCCTGCCCAATTGATTCTCGACTTCCTGTTTAAATTCCTTAAACTTCTCGAAAGTCTCTGACTTATGCTTGATTAAGTAGACATATCCATATCTACTGTAATCATCAGTAAAAGTCAAATAGTAACGATTAGCATCCCTTGTGGCATGTTTAAATGGTCCACACACATCCGTGTGTATAAGGTCCAACAAACCTTCACCTCTTTCACACGAGCCTGTGAAGGGTGACTTTGTCATTTTTCCAAGTAAGCATGATTCGCAACTATCATCTGACTTTAGGTCAAACGACTCCAAGACTCCATCCTTTTGGAGTTGGCCTATGCGTTTCTTGCTTATATGTCCAAGACGACAATGTCATAATGATGCTTTATCCAAGTTATTATTATTAGTAGAATCAATACACAAAACATTATTTCCTGAGTTATCTACAACAGATACAGCTTCATACACACCATCACAAGGTAATGCTTTAAAATAAAGAACATTATTAAAGAAAGCATCAATAGAACCAACTTCATTATTAAACGAAAAGGTAAACCCTTGTTTGTACAAAGCATGAAAGGAAATAATATTTCTTGCCATTCCTGGCGAGTAACAACACTTATTCAAATCTAAACTAAACCCACTACTTAGCGATAAAGTATAACCTCCAATCTTGGTGACAGGTGAAGCTTTCCTGTTCCCCATGATCAAGTTTATTCTTCCTTGCTCCACATCCTCACTTCTTCTTAGTCCCTACAAGTCACAACAAATATGAATACCACAACCGGTATCAAGGACCCAAGATTTCGAATGGGGTGAGTTATTAGAAATGATAGTGTAAATACCTGCATGGTTGGGTTTTACTTTCCCATCCTTCACATCCTGCTGGTACTTTGGGCAGTTCCGCTTCCAATGAGCTTTTTCATGGCAATAGAAGCATTCAACCTCTTTTGGGTCAGAAGAAGGAGTAATGAAACCTTTCTTGGTTCCACTTGAAGAAGAGCCATCAAGGGTCCGAGCCTTGGTACCCTTCAAAGATCTCTTTCTCTTCCTCCCTCGACTTTTCCCAATTTCCAAAACCGGAGTTGAGTTTGGAGTAGGAGTGATAGCAACCGACTTCCCCTTAAGACCTGATTCTGCAGTCTTGAGAAGTCCCTGAAGTTTGCTGAGTGTGACCTCTTCCTTATTCATGTGATATGTCATGCGGAATTGATCATAGCACGATGGTAAGGAGCGCAAAATTATATCTATTGCAAGCTCCTCAGGGAAGTTCACATTAAGCTTCAGCAATCGATCCACATATCTTTGCATTTTCTGCATGTGGCTCGTGATGGAATCCCCGTCCTTCATCATGGTTGTTATCATGGAGCAGATGATTTCATACCTCTCTTGTCGTGCACTTTGATGGTATGTTTCCATCAAATCTTGGTGCATTTCATAAGGGTAGAAATCCTCATAAGACTTTTGGAGTTCTGCTGTCATTGTGGCCATCATGATGCATGCTACTTTGGTAGCATCTCTTTCATGAGTATGAAAGTCAGCGATCTCCTGGGGAGTTGCAGTGGACTCATCAATTTCCTTAAGCTCCTTGTCAAGGACATATTCTTTGTCCTCGTAGCGAGTAATCATCCTGATGTTTCTGATCCATTCATTGAAGTTGGATCCATCGAAGTTGACTTTCCCACACAAACTCATAAGAGTAAAGGAGCCATTAGGATTCGAGCCAGAAGCATTATTTGAAGACATCTGAAAGAGAAGAACAAGTTTAGTGTAGATATAAGAGAGTCCTTAATAAAACACCCAAATTTAATATTAAGGCTAGGATCCAATCACAATATAATATAACTGTTGGGCTGAAAATTATTTTGAAGATTGCATCTTTTGGGCTCGACAGATTATGTTACTTTGTATTCCGGTTTGGGCCTGTCCAACCGTGAACCTTTTATGTTTTGTATATAAGTTTACGCTTGCATGCATATTAGGTTAAGGTTTTTAGAGATCTGAAAATAGCGATACATCTAGACTATAACAGGTTTCTTTGATCGTTCCTGTAACCTTCCAATCCTCTACAGTTGATGTTCATAAGCGAGCTCTTCTGAGGATTTTGTTTAATCATTCGACACGTTTGATTCCATCTTGACTTATTCTTTTTATTGCATTCATATTGTTTATGTTTATATACTTGTTCAAGATCTAATCGATCTTTATAGATTAAAGGTTAGTTTAATCTCATCAATTGGTATCAGAGCAGGAGGCTGTGTAATCGATACACATCTTTTCTGTGAAAAAGATTTCCATTAGGGTTTTTCCGCAACTATCAATATTTATTGAGCCGTCATCTCTTTATTGATGTATCTTGATATTTATTGTTTTGCCCTAATCTGCTTTATTATAAGTCTGATCTTTGAACAGGTTTTTACGATCATAATGGACCCGACGCAATCAAACCTTATTAATATTTCCAACAGCATTGGTTCGACGACAAAGATTCCTATCTTATACACCCATGACTATGAAGTATGGGCGCATCACTTTGAAGACTACGTGACTGGATCGGAGGATAATGGGTATCTCATATGGGAAGCCATCACCAATGGACCGTTTTCTCATTCTGCATCGTCCAGAATCATCAAGACACAAAAGGAGTACAATGATCTGCTAAAGGACGTGAAGGATATTGCACAAGATGAAAAGGATAAATTCTAGTGCAATATCAAGGCATTAAGGTTGATCAGATTCGCCCTTCAGTCCGACACATTCAGGTTGGTTAGCTCATGCACGACGGCAAAGGAAGTTTGGGATAGACTTCGTGAACTGCATTCTACAGACGAGGATCTTGAACATTCTATTCAAACTTTGCTTTTATCTGAGTTTGGAGAATTCAGGCAAGGAGCCGAAGAAACGGTGACCCAGATTTTTGATCGTTTTAATCATCTTCTCAGCAAGATGATTAAACACGATATTGAAAGGAAGCTTATCGAACAGAAGGTTACTTTCTTGAACGGATTGAGGTCTGAATGGAGAGCAGTAGTTTCCACAGTCAAAGCTCATGAGCAGTTTAAATCATACTCTTTGGCGAAACTGGTGGGTATTCTTAAGTCCCAAGAGAAGATTGTGGTGCAAGAAAAGAACGTCGTTACTAATCTTGGTTCGTTGGCCCTCCTATCTAAAAGTAAAGTTGTGATAGAGGATGAAGACCTCAACCTGGAGGAATATGATCTCACGTCTGAGGATTATGCCATGATGGTGTCCAATCCCAAGAGGTTCATAAAGAAGAGATTCCCCAGAAACAAAAACCGAAACTGGCAGGGGAGTTACAGCTCTGAAAAGGTGAACAATGAACCGAAGGCTGAGGAGCACAAGAAGGAACCGAAGGTGGATGGCGATTCCGGAGTAAGCTGTTTCTACTGTGGTGGGAAAAACCACTATGCCAAGGACTGTGTCCTTAAGAAGATGGCTGAAAAAGATAATGGAAATTATAAGGAAGCTGTGTTGCAGAAAAGATTGGACGAGTTGAGAAAGAAGAAGTCTACCGCTAACCCTTCTATTAATGCTCTTATTGTGCAGGGTTCGGTTAAAGGTGATGAGTTCGGTAGTACGGAAGTTTGGTCTACCGACTCAGAAGACGATGAAGTGAGGAAGCCTACCCATGGAAAGGCTTATATGGCTAAGGAGGAAAGCAGTGGAGGAAGATGCTTCATGGTGACTGACGTATCTCAAATGAGGGGATACAACACCTATGGAGGAAGCGATGGACCGAAGGTACAGGAGGATATGTGTTTTGCGGCCAAACCACTTAGCCAACAGTTCAGTGAGCTCGATGAACTGATAAAGAAGGTACAATCTGTTTTTGTTTCATCTAAAGTACCATCAACCTCATATGAGAAAGAACTAAAAAATGTTAATACAAGAATTTCTCATCTAGATAGTAGCTTAACTCAGACTCGAGTCACCAATTCTAACCTAACTGATCAATTGAGCAGGGTGGCATCGAAAAGTGAGGAGCGGAGAATGTGAATCGAGTTAAAGGAGTCGGAATTAGTTAAAGTTAGAGACGAAAACATTTATTTGCAAAGAGACAATTTAAAATTGTTAAAACAGCGGAATGTTTTTTGTTTAATTGCTAAACGTTTGTACTCTAATATTACTCAGCTTCACTTGGATTGTGAAATAGGCCAAAAGATCCATCGCATGATTTTGCCCTTCCTAGAGTTTAAGGAGGATGAAATCGATGCCGAAGCCTACAATTGTGAGAGTGAGATATCGTCTGATGATGTCAATCCGACCTACATGTATGGACTGGACAAAATTGAGTCCTTCATTAAATCCAAAGACCACATGGACATGCTTAAAAATCTTTTGGATGAAAATGACAGACTTAAACTGAGAACCGAAACCATGCAAAAATTTGACTCTTTAAACGCCAACGTAAGCTCAGAAAACAAAATTGATGTTGAAAATGCATCTGAGCTTAACGAGGACGAAAACATGAGTGAAATTTCTGTAGAGGACACGGTTGACTGCTTAGAATTTATTAAAACCGAACCTGAAAACCACAAGAATCTTATTTCTGAAAATTCAGTGGAGTTCGCTCGGTTGTCCCATCAAAAGTCCCCATTATTAGTTGAGAAAGCGGTTGTGTATCAAAAGGTCAGGACCACTCCGAATCAAGTATACAAGGTGACAGGAGTTACCGAACATCAAACAGCTAAACTCACAGCTATTGTAAACGAAGACAATGCTGATGGCTGCGATGAGTACTTCTGGGAAGCTCCAATAGATAATGCAAACGAAACTATTGGTTTATCTGAAAGAACCTCCTGGAAGAGCAAAGGAAGATACATACCTGAACCCTTGAATAAGCCGGACAATTTTGATGAGCCAAATACCAGTGGTACAAAGGATATTCCTCGGAAGGATGATCGTTCGGCAAAGGAAGACATTCCCTCTGCTCCTTCGGCTCAAAATAAAACTCCTACAGTTCAAAAGAAACCAGCCAAGGAGACACCGAAAACGAAAGCGAATGTTCATCATCAACCTAAGCAGATAAGGAATAGGAAGAGAGAAAGGAACCAAAGATACAGGAAGAACCTTTCTGAAAAGAAACAATTCTGGCATTCCCAGAATGCATACTTCTCACACCAAGACAAGAACCTGAAGTATGAAAACAATCCTGTAGGGAAGCTTGAAAGTCACAAAAACCGAAGGCAAAGGTTCGGTTCTGAAAAAGACTTCAACCGAAACCAAAGGTTCGGTTCCAAAGACAGCTCCAACCGAACGCAAAGGTTCGGTTCTGAAGTCAAAAGAGAACAAAACTCTAAGGTCAGTCCCTCCAATGATCAAAAGCAAAAGGGTCACCTAGAGTCTCCAGCCAGAAAATCCTCTCAATCCAAACCCTCTCATTCTAATTCTTCTCCTTGTTCTTCTAATTCTTCTACTTCCACTGAATTATCTCCATCTTATTCTAAAACTGATTCCTCTTGTTCTCAAAAATCTCACTCGTCAGCTGAACAAAAGGGAAAGCATAAGGTCAATGAATCCAAACCAGAGTCCAAACCGAACACACCCAATCCTAACAAAATAAAAGTTTTTACCATTAAAAGGAAAGATGAAACAACTCTTATAAAACGAACTTATCTTGTTGACGTCTCTCTTACTGTTCCCGTTCCCATGCAAAGCTCACGTGGACCCAAGAAACTTTGGGTTCCTAAATCTGTCTAATTTTTGCAGGTTATAAGTGACAAGCAGTTCGACGAAGAATGGTACATCGATAGTGGCTGCTCAGGTCACATGACAGGGAGGAAAGAAGAGCTTAGGGAATACAGATCTCTTGTAAATGGTGGCAACGTCAAGTTTGAAAATAATTCTTTCGGCACCATAAAGGGATACGGGATGATAACAAATGGGGACTTTACTATAAGGAAGGTGGCTTATGTGGAAGGACTCCAACAGAACCTCATTAGTGTATCTCAGCTTGTTGGAGGTACAGGTCTCAAAGTCTCGTTCGATGATGAAGGTTCTGAAATCATAGAGAAAAAGACAAAGAAAGTGATTCTCAAGTCAGAGCGAAAGGGTGAAATGTTTCCCTTAAACCTTAAACCCATCAAAGGAAACCCCGTTATATGCTTGTTGTCAAAAGCTCAATCCGACGAAAGCTGGTTGTGGCACCGAAGATTATCTCATCTCAATTTTAAAGATATCAACCGACTTGTCACTGGAGGTCATGTTAGGGGTCTTCCATTGCTCAAGTTCGACAGAGATCATTTGTGTGCTGCATGCGAAATGGGGAAGCAGAGTCGTCAAAGTCACCCATCTATAATCAACACAAAAGTTGTTGAACCACTCGAATTACTTCATATCGATTTGTGTGGTCCTTCATCTATCGAAAGCATTGGTGGTAGCAAGTATATTCTTGTTATTGTTGATGACTTTTCACGATTTACATGGGTGTTCTTTCTAAAGTTCAAATCTGAAGCGACTCAAAAGCTGAAAGTATTTATCAAGAAAATTGAAGTACAGCTCAAGAAGGTTGTTCGCAACATCAGAAGCGACAATGGTCTCGAATTCAAGAACAGAGAGTTTGAAGAGTTTCTTGCAGAAAAGGGAATAAGTCACAATTTCTCAGCTCCCTACACACCGCAACAGAACGGAATAGTCGAAAGACGAAACCGATCTTTGTGTGAAGCTGCCCGAACCATGCTAAGTTTCGCTTCCTTACCTCTTTATTTTTGGGCTGACGCTATTTCGGCTGCTTGTTTTACACAGAACATGTCCTATCTCACCAAGAGGTTCAAGCTCACTCCATATGAGATAGTGAACAACAGAAAGCCCAATGTGAAATTTTTCCATGTGTTCGGCTCAAGGTGTTTCATCTTTAATTCTAAAGAACACCGCAACAAGTTTGATGTCAAAGCCGACGAGGGAATTTTTCTGGGTTACTTGCTCACATCCAAGGCATACAGGGTCCTAAACAAGTGTTCGAGAAGGATTGAAGAAACATACTATGTGACATTTGACGATACCTATGTCAAGAAGCTACAGGCCAAAGAAGACACTGTAGGGGAAATCTTTCCTCTAACTAACAAGGTCACAGTTTCGGTCGCCAATTTATACAAGACATTTCTGGAGCTCTTTGACGAACCAGAGAAAGCTTCACTCTCCGAAGCAGGTGCAGCAGACAACAAAGTTGATCATATGAAGCAGATTGTCGAAGATGCTGCAAGAAGAATGCATGAAGAAGGATCAACCACTAATGACTCGCCTTCCAACAATGCTCAAGTCGAGGGGGAGCCAAGCTCTCAAGTCGAGGGGGAGCCAAGCTCACAAGTCGAGGGGGAGCCAAGCTCACAAGTCCAGGGGAAACTAAATTCTACCACTCCAACCGAAGATCTTTCACCAACCGAAGATGATTCTCCAACAGAAGATACCTCTCCAACCGAAGATGCCTCAACGCCTGGAAGCTCAGTACCACAAGAAACACCTGAACCTCATGCCTCTCAAAGCTCATCAATTGAGGACGAACATGATGATCTGACACTCGATTACGATAGCCAATCTGAGCCAGAAGAAATGATCAATGCTGAACTACATCCAACCTTTGATCCCAATTACCCTCCTCTTATCAAATGGATCAGAGATCGTCCTGTCTCTCAAGTAGTTGGTGATGTTTCTGAAAAGGTTCTGACCCGATCACAACTGAAGGCAAAACAGACATCCTTATTTTCAAAGGTTGAGTTTTGTATGTTTAACTCATTCGTATCAAAAGTTGAACCAAAGACAGTTAATACTGCCCTAGATCACTCTGATTGGGTTCAAGCAATGCAAGACGAACTGAACGAATTTGAAAGGAACAAAGTCTGGCGCCTCATTCCAACTCCTCCAAATGCTTCGGTTGTTGGTCTTAAATGGGTTTTTAGGAACAAAATGGACAAGGAAGGTAATGTTATAAGGAACAAGGCTTGTCTGGTGGTAAAGGGATACTGTCAGGAGGAAGGGATAGACTATGAAGAGACTTTCGCTCCAGTAGCTAGGCTAGAATCTTTTAGAATATTTCTGGCTTATGCTGCTCACATGAACTTTGAGGTTTTCCAAATGGACGTCAAGTGTGCATTTCTCAATGGAGAACTCGAAGAAACTGTGTACGTGGAGGAAGCTCCTGGGTTCGTGAACGAAAAGCATCCAAATCATTGCTATATTCTGGATAAAGCTGTGTACAGCCTCAAGCAAGCTCCGAGGGCCTGGTATGAAACGCTTACAAAATTTTTAAAGATGTCTAAATTTAAACAAGGTTCGGTTGACCCAACCTTCTTTCGCAAAAAGGAAGGTAACCACCTTATGATAGTTCAAATTTATGTCAATGACATCATCTTTGGCTCCACGAATCCCAGCTTAACAGCTGAATTCAGAAAGCTGATGGAGACTAAGTTTGAAATGAGCTCAATGGGTCCTATTAACTTTTTCCTTGGTTTAAACATAAGACAGGGACCCGAAGGCATCTTTATTAATCAGGAAGCTTACACGAAGACTCTCCTAGCAAAGTTTGGTATGATGGGAGACACAAAAGTCAAAGTCCCAATGGCATTCGGCACCAAGCTTACCCCATCCCTAGACAAACCGGCTGTCGATATCACGCTCTATCATCAAATGATTGGCTCACTAATGTATCTAACTACTAGCAGACCTGATATCATGTTTTCTGTGTGTTATTGTGCTCGATTTCAGGCAAACCCACGCGAACCTCACATGCTTGCAGTGAAGAATATCTTACGATATCTCAAGCGAACCACCTCCTTAGGTCTATGGTATCCATCCAACTCAGGCTTCATTGTTCAAGCCTATGCTGATGCTGACCTTGGAGGATGTGGACTCGACCGTAAAAGCACAACTGGTGGTTGTCAATTTCTTGACAGGAAGTTAGTCAGCTGGCAATCCAAGAAACAAACGTGTGTGTCGTTGTCTACTGCCGAAGCAGAATACATTGCAGCTGCATCCTGCACATCACAAGTGATTTGGATCCAAAGTCAACTTCGAGACTACGGACTCAATATGAAGAAGATCCCACTATATTGTGACTCTGAAAGTGCAATTAGGATCTGTCATAACCCAGTGCAACACTCCAAAACCAAACACATAGCACTGAGGTATCACTTCATCAAAGATCACGTGGAAGATGGAAACGTCGAAGTTCACTTCGTAAGAACCACTGATCAACTGGCTGACGTCTTTACAAAAGCTCTTCTTGAAGCATCATTCAATAAAATATTGCAAGGCTTGGGTATGATGGTTGCAGAGTCGGTCCCAAATCCTCAAATCTCTATTTAAGAATCAAGAACCGAACGAAACAGACCGCTCTGATTGCTCTCTGCTCTGGCGCTTTAACGGAACCGAAGCAACCATACCGCTCTGTTGCTCTCTGCTCTGGCGCTTTAACGGAACCGAAGCAACCAGACCGCTCGGTCTCTCTCTGCTCTGGTAAAATAAAGGAACCGAAACAACCAGACCGCTCGGTCACTCTCTGCTCTGGTAAAATAAAGGAACCGAAACAACCAGACCGCTCGATCCCTCTCTATCCCAGTAATTTAAAGGCGCTCAAGCATACAGCACGCTCGGTCTCTCTCTGCTCTAAAAGATTTACGGAACCGACCAAGATAGACCGCTCAGATCTTCTCGATTCTGAAACTATCACCGAAATACACAGATCGATCGGTCTATCTCTGCTTCCTAATTTTTGTTGTTGTACACATTTTATCTTTCTGTTTTTATTCATTTTTTAGAAAATTCCAAAATTACAAAAACATTTTATCTTTCTGTTTTTATTTATTTTTCAGAAAATTCCAATATTACAAAAACATTTTATCTTTCTGTTTTTATTTATTTTTCAGAAAATTCCAAAATTACAAAAACATTTTATCTTTCTGTTTTTATTTATTTTTCAGAAAAATTCCAAAATTACAAAAACATTTTATCTTTCTGTTTTTATTTATTTTTCAAAAAATTCCAAAATTCCAAAAACATTTTATCTTTCTGTTTTTACTTATTTTTCAGAAAATTCTAAAATTACAAAAACATTTTATCTTTCTAGTCGGTATACGTTTTGCACAGGTGAATACAAGCATCTCCGTCTATAGTGTTTACCCAGGTATGTTTTTTTTCTTTATCAGACTAGTTAGACGTCCCTATAAGCATGCTGCTGTATGTTGTCGCAAGCCTCTATGACCTCGAGCATGCCTTAATGATTCGATCAACATCTATCGTTTCTTCCCAATCAGGCTATTCTCTCACACTCGGTCTAGAGCTACCTTCCTCTACTCATCTGAAACATGAGTTGCTCTGCTTTGTCCCAATTCTGTAGCAGAAGGTACGTTCGGTCTCTTAACCCTCTCCTCATCTTCTTCATTTGCCTTCGATTCTCCAAAGTAACCCTTGATGCTTTCGGTCTTTACCACTGAGGCTTATGGTTGCACATCATCTGTGTTTATGATCTTAGATTCGTTTACCACGTTCTAAGTGAAACCCAAAATCCAACACCTGAAATGAATTGACGGTGAGTGATAAACTCAAGCTATTACTTGGAAATCTCTTTTTCTTTTTGTGTGATCTTTTATGAAATTGTCTCCACCTAAGACATTTCTTCCCAAAGAGGTCCAGTTTAATTTTTCCTTGAGATTTCTGTCTATACCATTCACGTCACGAAATACTTCCCACCCACCTGTTCAATAGATCTCATCGGTCTCACAGGTAACTCTACCAACACTCAGTTTTATGTTAAGACTTGATGCTTAGTTTGAGTTCAGCCACCCTTCAGCCATTATCAAAAGATGCCTTTCATTGTTTGTTAAAAGACAACTGATCGTATTTCTCGGGAAACCACACAAACACTTCAAGTCACTCTTGGCTTTGAAGGAAGCGATTCTTGCCCGGAATCTTCCGCTTTCTGTCTTCTTACTAGACAACACTCATCCCAAACACCTTTGATTTATTTCTTTTTCTTTCACACTCTTATGCACGAATATTACTTTTTTCCAACATTCTGATTGCTGTTTGGTATGTGGTTTTAAGTTTCAGTTGTAACCAAACAAGGGCACAAGGAATTTCAAACGGTACGAAAATGATTTGGGCGCGTGCAAATGATTCGTTTCACACCCACGTGTGCTGACGTATTCCTGGGATACACCATAACTTCCAATCGTGCTTTTTCAGGCGACGTTTTGGTTTCTTCATCATCACGATTTTCTCTCTCCTGTGAACGGTATAAATAAGGCGTGATCGTGTTCTTTGGTAGTTACCTCTCAAGAATTTTCTCTCTGAAAAAGTTACCACTGTTCATCTTCTTCCACAACTCAACAATGGCGACTTCTTCTTCCGTACAAGATCAAACTGCATCCTCTTCTCTGCTCTCAATCAAACCTAATCAGAATTTGATCATAGAGATGACCCCATTCCTATATGACTCATACATGCTACACGTGGTGGAATGCCTCAAATATTCCCCACTGTTGTTGGCACTTACGCAAGTGGAGGCCGTTCCCATGTCCCTGCTCTCCCAAGTCTACACCACGGCCAACTACGACAAACATAAAGACCGCATCTTCTTCACCATTCACGACAAGAAAACCTCGGTGTCCAAAACACGGTTTTGCTCTCTTCTAGGGCTTGCCGTCGACTCCTCCGTCATCTCACCGGACTTCATCTCCACGGCGCAACTTTTTTCAATGATGTATGAGATGGGGTATACGGATGTTCTTACCTCCATTGCCAGAGTCAAGAAATCCTGTCTTCCGTCTCAATGGAACAGATTGCTTACCCTTCTAATTAAGGGTCTAGCGGAGAGATGTGGTGGTTCTGACACCACAAGCAAAGGGTTTCTGACCATCATGTATGGTCTTTACAACGGCATTAATCTCGATTATGGGTCCATAATCTGGGCTCAAGTCGTTCAGAGTCTCAACACAACTGCCAGGTACTCCGAGATATCGTGCGGCAGGTTTTGGACGCTTATTACCAGAAGGGCCATGGATTCCCTTGACATCCCGGTAATGAAGGATGCTCTTACGTCTTCAATTGCCACTTACCACACCAAGAAGATCATAGTCTCCGATCCAAGTAAGTTTCTTCACTATGGACTGATCCCTGAGTCCATGTATAGGTGCGTCACGCCACACAGCAAAATCATGGCTGACTACAGCACCAGAACACCCTTGCCTCCTAGGGTTCTGTTTGAGGAACAACGTGCTGCTCTTGATGCCCTCGATCAACCTGCCAACCGTGGCAAGAGGGCGAGCAAAAAGGAGAAAGCGGAGAAGAAAGAAACCGCACCAAAGAAGGAGAGAAAGAGAAGGTCCTCCAAACGCAAATCTGAGGCAGAGGCACCTTCTCAGTCAAAATCGAAAAAGGTAAAGAAGATGGCTAAAAGAGCCAAAGGGTCTCCTTCTTCTGAATCAGAACCGAATGCACCATCAGAAACAGAAGTTGCTGCTCCTCAAACCGAAACAACACCCGTTCAGTCTCCTCAACAACCATCTTCACCAGTATCTCCTCAGATTCCCAAATCACCCTCTCCACCTACATCTCCCCAACTTACCAAATCACCCACTCCTCATACTTCCCCAAAAATTCCAACCCCACCCCAATCACCCACACAGAAGGTCACACTTTCTGTTCCTATATCTATCCCCCTAACCACAACAGAACCTAACATTCCCTTATCTATTTCTCAACCTTCATCCTCTATCTCCACGCCCATTATCACCGAATCTGTTACCATCCCCTCTTCCCAACCACCAGTAACGGTCAATGTATCTGATACAAGGGCTACTACTGTGGTTGAAACCCCGGTCATCAACCTTCCCCCATCTCCGTCTCCATCCTCCAACCCCGGTGCTACCTTGGGGGTGATGATGAAGAGTTCGACTCTATCTATTATAGCCCCTACCGGATCCCTACAGACACAGATGCCGATACCCCTGTTTCAAGTCAGCAGATTCAGGAAATTCACGCCAAACTTGACAGTCTGCTGGCTGACAATAAAGCCTACGGGGGTGTTGTGCTCAAAGCCTTCATAGAGTCTGCGATCAAGACGTACACTGACGCCTTGGATCGTTCAACTGACGCCATAGATAACTCAGCCGCTTCATGCTCAAAAGCCACCAAGGAAGTTTCCGAGGTTGTTCATACAACTCAGATCTTTCTTGATTCTCTAAAAGCTCACGCTGACTCTAGTGCGTCCAAATTTCAAGCGTCCGTAGACTCTTTTTCGGCTACCCTTCAGGGTGAAACCACAAAATTTGAGGCTCTGCGCGCTGACCTCAAAACTGAATCCACTTCATTTCTCAAATCTTTGGATTAACGTTTTGCCTCTCTGGCAGCCGAGAGCACCCTGAAGGAAGATCTTGTCAAGTACTAGGCAACCATTGACCTACAAAAGATCCAACTGGCCCAGGCACAACAGGAAATTACTTTGCTACAGACTCAGCGGGCAGTTCTTCAAAGTTGTGCTGGTGATGTCAAGAATATGCTAACAAATGTTCTTGATACCCATGATCCCTTCCTAACCCTCACTATTAGACAGCATCTCCAGGCGAAACTCCTTCCTACTATTAATATCTTAAGTGAAATGAAGGGTGTCTCGGAGAAGCTTGTTCTTCTAAGACAAGGGGGAGAGGAAGGTGTGTCCAAGACAGAACCGAAGGTTAATGTAGCTTCGGGTTCTGGGAAACAAGTCCTAGTTGAGAGTGAATCAGACTCAGACGAAACTATCACTGAAGCTCTTCAACGCAAGAAAAGGGACAAAGAGCTTGATGAAACTCTAAGGATAGCTCGAGAGGCCGAGGCCAGGGAAAGAAAGATCAGGGAGGATGAGGAGGCCATTCAAGCCAAGAAGACTCTGTTCCTAGATTGGGATAGAGACACACTCATCACTCAAGCGATTGAGTTTCCTTCCATATATTGGTTGGAACCGATTGCATCCTTTGAGTGTGAAAATACAAAAGACTTGCAGTTCGACATGCCCATCACGCGCAAAGCTTTCACATTTCATTGCTTTGATGTCACTGCCGATGTCCCTCATCCGAACCTGAAGGTTGACAGAGAGCTAATAGATTTCTATCTGAAATATGGTCAACCGTAGTACTTGACATGGAGTGCTCAGAAAATCATTAAAGTCAAAGTACTGAAACCGACACAGGCTGGGAGATTTGTGAACGTTAATTTCAAAATCAACAGAGGAACGACCAACACAGAACATCTTATTTCTCTGGCAGATCTTCCCAGTCTGAATCCGCATGATTGGATTTTGCTATACAACATTCTTCTCTCCAACCAAAGAGAGTATGAACCAATTCTTAAACATCTTAAAAGAATGTTGGCTTCCTACGTCCATGAGCTCGCCACCATGGATCAGGAAATAGCAAAAGTTATGAACAAGAAACCGACCGTCAAGCCCACTTCCAAGACCGGAGATGTTCATAAAATGAAGATAGGGCAAATTGATTCTTCCAATCTGACGGTTATGTTCACCAGAGGCGACAAGCATAAGTTTTCTACAGATTGTCTGGAGCATATTATCAATATCATTCACCGATGCAAACAGAACTCAACAGCAGACAAGAAGAACTTCACTGACATGCTTCGTTGGTATATCACCTTCAGGCATCATATTCTGGCTTTAATACCGAAGATTTTTGAAACGGTAAAGAAGCCCTCTGCTGTGAAAAGAGAATGAAGGTCTCGCTCCAAATTGACGCAAAGGGGGAGATTGTTGGGTTGAAAATTATTTTGAAGATTGCGTCTTTTGGGCTCGACAGATTATGTTACTTTGTATTCCGGTTTGGGCCTATCCAACCGTGAACCTTTTATGTTTTGTATATAAGTTTACGCTTGCATGCATATTAGGTTAAGGTTTTTAGAGATCTGAAAATAGCGATACATCTAGACTATAACAGGTTTCTTTGATCGTTCCTGTAACCTTCCAATCCTCTACAGTTGATGTTCATAATCGAGCTCTTCTGAGGATTTTGTTTAATCATTCGACACGTTTGATTCCATCTTGACTTATTATTTTTATTGCATTCATATTGTTTATGTTTATATACTTGTTCAAGATCTAATCGATCTTTATAGATTAAAGGTTAGTTTAATCTCATCAATAACTTAGAAGAGGTATACCGTAATCTAAGCTATACCATATTTGAAAGATAGGTGAATGACGATTCACCAATTTCCACCATGAAAACCGAAATATTAGATATTAGGTTTTATTGGTTTTTAGAAATTCCTAGATTCTTTGAGATTCAATGAACTTTTCAAAGGCATGTTTCAATCTCGAGAGTGCCCTCCAAGTTTTGTGACTGGGATACCGAGGATCACAAAACGAGGTGTGAAGTAACCATGCAAATCACTTGGTACCCTTAAAGTTTATCACTCAATCGATGTGCCGGTAAACCACACACGCTCCACCGATACTATAATAAACCTTAAGTCACCCTTTACCTACCTTGTTAAGTCCAAGTTAGTGTGCCGGTTAACCACACACGCTCCACCAACGACTTAGACAAAGTGTAAAGTGTAATTTCATGGATTAGCACCTTATTCACATTTTCCTAAAGTAACTAAGATTGGGAATTTAATAAAACATTTAGTTACTTTATAATATTCATCATACTTTGAATGAGAGTTTATAAGTCCTTGTCTTACCCGTTCGGCTAACGACCCTCCACCAATCAAGCAAGCGGTGGGTGAGAGTAGACACCCATTAAGTCACCATTTTATAGGCAACAACCTTATACCCACCTTATAGACCGGCTTCGTGAATGAGGCGTACTAGCGGTAAGACAACTTTATTCTTATACATATATATATATATATATATATATATATATATATATATATATATATATATATATATATATATATATATATATATATATAATTATTAAATCATCATAATATAAGTATAAGGGTTGAATTTTAACTTTTAAAATTCTAGGGGTTGGAACTAAAGTTTTAACTTAACTTTACTTGTTCCAAAACTTGAGGGCAAGTTTTGTAACTTTCAAAACTTTTTATTTCTTGTAACTTATGAGTTTAATAGAGTAATAAAATGAAGACTCTTCATTTTTCTAACTCTTGTGTTCTTTTAATGGTTTTAATTCAAGTGTGACTCTTGGTTTTTCATAACTTGAGGACAAGTTATGGACTCCATTAAAACACATTATGATCAAGAATTAAAATACCACATAGGTTACAAATAATTCCTATGATCATCTAAAACATCATAAGAACAAGAACATGAATATGAACACATTCATAAATTACACTTAAAACTTTGTAATTTTGATAACTAGTTGTTGTAAATGAATTAGCAAAGACATTACACCACCAAAAACAAGTTTTCAATTACCAAAACAGTTTGGGTAATGTTTCTAATTCATTTCCAGCAACTAAATCGAAATTCTGCAATCAGTCGACCCTACTCGCCGAGTGCATGAACTCACTCGCCGAGTTGGTTGAAGATACACATGAACTCGACGAGTCCCCCTATAGACTCAACGAGTCCACTCGCAGACAGCAAGATTTTCGACTTTTTTTCAAGTTTTAAGCACAAATAAAAAACAAACAAGCCTAGGCTCTGATACCACTGATGGGTTTTGAGCATTCTAACACTTCTTAAGTGTACTTGCAACCCTAATAACCTTGGATCTATGTTTGTCTAATTATCATGCAAAGTTGAATTCCAAGGTTATATTCCTATCTAGCATACATGGGGAACAATTTTAACTTAAAGTATAGATAGAATAACTTACCTTGTTGTTGTTTGTGTTCCTTGAAATCTTGTGAGCCTAGCACCCCAAGTGTGATGCCTCAAATGCTTCACACAACACCAAATGCTCTTGGAAGAACTTATGAGAGAACACACACTTCTCAAAAATCAGCCAAGCCCTCTTGTTTCTTAGTGTAGCCGATTTTGGTGGAGAATATGTTTCTTATATAGTGTTGACACATCTAGGGTTAAACCCTAATGTGTCATGACTCTTCATTTCCATGACCCATGGGTTTGTAACTCCCATGGAGCATCCTATGGGTGGAACCCAACTTGATAATCCATGGAGCCTCTTAGCCCACTATACAAGATATGGATGATTTACATAATCAACCCATATATTTAATTAGTTATCTTTTGATCACATAATTAATTCTAAATTAATTCTTGATCAAACTAATCAAATAATATTATTAATATATTAGAACTTATAATATATTAATAATCTCCAAGTGTTATTTCTCTCATTTAGTCTATCCAATTGCATGGTGCCATGCAACCCAAATGGACCATGCCGGGTCAGGTCAAGTACATACCAGAAATAGTTATGGACTTAGACACCTTATCCAACAGTTACTGCCATTGGCATACATTGTGATAGTATGGCTGCTCTTACTAGAGCACAAAGTCAGATATACAATGGCAAGTCGAGACACATTAGGCGTAGACATATTACAATAAGAGACTTGCTGAAGAATGGAATCATTTCCATTAGTTACATAAAGTCAAAGGAAAATATAGTTGATCCCTTGACAAAAGGCCTGAGTAGAGAGCAAGTTCTCTTCACATCGAGGGGAATGGGCTTAAAGCCAACACAATGAGTCACCACCTGGCGGAAACCTAACCTAGCAACATTGGAGATCCCATGGTTTAGGTTCAATAGGACAACTAGTTGGGGAAGACTCAAAGAAGCACTAACACAAAGGTATGCTCACTCCCATGATATTTGTTTTGTGTTTTTCCGTTGATGTTATAGGGATGAATTCTTTATTCTTAATAATGCTGATAGCTTTTACAGTGGAATAAGTACAGATTATTCCAGATTAGCATTACCTATGTGAGATGGATGTGAGTCGCATCTTTGGGAGCTGATATGGCTAAAGCTCTTTAAAAGTCTCATGAAGAAAGGATCGTTCATGACCGAAATGAACACAACGGTAAGAAATGATCTATGCTTAGATATGATATGTGTGATACTTCTTGTTTTTTATTCTACTATAAAAAGTGGTTAGTTCAAGACTCTAGTTCACTACCCACAAAGTAGATCCAAGTAGTACTTACTATGAAAGGTTCAAGTTTTACAACACCTATTCAGATGCATGTCATATCTTACTTCCCTTATTTGAATATCAAAGTTCACTTATTTTCTATTCAAATGTGGGGTATTATTGGAGTTTGAATAGAAAATGTGGGGTATTGTTGGAACTTTGACTACATAATTACAATGTGGGACTTATCCCACATTGGTGGAAGAGAAAACCTTCTCCTACCTTATATGTCTAGTCCCACTCATTTAACTAAATGGGTCAAGTAATGGGTTAAGCATATTGGGCTTGGGTTGTGGTGTTGGATTAGCCTAATTGGACTTAAAATGGGCTAATATCAAGAGAATATTTAATGGTCAAAAGATAGGCCTTGGGGCCTTGGGGCTCTTGGGGTCTTCCTGATTAATTAGATAATTTTTAATTACGAAATTAATTTTTATTCTTTTTTTTTTATTATTAAATTCGTAATTACTGAATGACAGGTTTTAACAGTTATTTTCGGTTTTGACAGTTTCCAACTATCATAACTAATACCTATAAATACCTGTTTCATTCATCTGAAAGGGGTTGCAGAAATCATTATTCACACCACAAAATTCTCTTTAAAAATTCGTTCTTCCAAAAGATGAAGGGAACATAGGAATTTCGTCAAAATCAAGAGAAGTTCTTGATTGATTGTTGTATCCTTTAGACAGATCCCCACCAGGGAAATTTCTGTTTTATGACACTGCAATTTGCAGGCCTCAATCTACATAATTTCGTTTTTGTGATTCTGTTGTAAGCATAAACCATCAAGTATGTTTTCTGCAAACTGATTCTTATATATATATATATATATATATATATATATATATATATATATATATATATATATATATATATATATATTCAATTTCGTTTGTTTTATTTTTGTTAATCTTGTTGATTGTATACTTCTAACAAGAATTGCACCTAAGGTGTTCTAGCCCAAACTAGTGCTTGTCTGTTTGTGGATGATGACCTCGGCCCTCGCTTCCTTCTAGCAACCTTTCTAGTTATCAAGGAAAGCAAGCAGACATCGGCGTTTTATATTTGAATAATGTAATTGTAAATGCAATAATTAATAAATACAAAAAACAACCAACCAAGAAATAAATCAGTTTAGATAAGCCCATTGAGATCCCATGAAGAAGAAACTAGATCATGAAAATGGGTCGGGTCTCCAATTCAAAATGAATAACCCATAAAATCTTTAATTGCGCCGCCGGTAGGACCAATAAATGAGTTTTTTGGTTTGGGGAGCTCCAGTCGAGATAAAATATACCAAGTAGGCTTAGACAGCCTAAGTCTCAACCCCACCCTTTTAGATTTTCCGACGAGGTGAAGTGGAAGTGCTTCAACGATGAAGGCTCCCTCCGACTCCGACCATCTCTTGACCTTCACCTTGGATGAACTCATATTTTTTGTTTCCTCGATGCTTGAGCCTGTTATCATTACAATCAACACACAAAAAATCCATTATCGGAAAACAACCCACAAACAAACATTCCAACTCTCGGATCGGATGTTGTAATACTATTCTTTTCATTTAAATGATCGTGAGACTTAACGAGTGGCAAAGTCTAACCGCCGGTGGGTGGGTTGGTATTTGGTATGGGGATATGGTTGAAACTTGACATTTCAGTAACAATAAAAATAATAATAATAATTTATGACACATTATTGTCGACATGTTATTTAGCAAAATTTCACATGGCTTTCATTTGAATTTGTATATTTAATGTTTTATCGAAAAATGGAAATATTTAAGATAATATTAAATTAAAAAATTATAGTCAATTTATAAATTATACATAAACTTCGTATAAGAAATATTAATTTATGAATGGTAGATCTTACTTTTATATATATTATGCTTAAAACCATTTAATTATAAACAGGCGTAGTGCATAAATAAATAAAGTAGGAAATGGATCGGTTTTTTTTACAAGATCCGTCCAAAAGTATATGAGATTGTTACTCAAGTCAACATCCAAAACACCGTTCAACTTGTACACATTTTTGTTGACGTGGATTTTATCTTATCAATACTTATTTTCAACGTACACACATGAGAATTATATTATATCTTGAAATGAAATGAGATGTCATCATCATGAAAAATAATATAACAATAACCTTGCATCGAATCGTCTCATCTCTAAAACTCAAATTATTCAACCCAACGGACTACAATCACATAACTAAAAGTCTAAAAATCCAGAACACCTCTTACAATAATAATTCCCCTAAAGTCTACAAAATGATACAGTACATAGCATATCATCTAAACTAGAAGCCGAGGAGTTAGGCAATGTACCTTTGCGATAAACAAAAACCGATAACCACCAAACCCAAAACCACAACTACAGATGGTGTTCCAATGGCCCCACCAGATATTGACCTACCAGATGAGAAACCAAACACGGTATAGAGCCTGTTATGTCAATATCAAGAAAGACATGAAATTAATGAATTGCTAAGTGCTAACCTGTCGATTATTGATTTTGTTGTGAGTCCAAATCCAAAGGGGAAGAGGGGATCATAATGCGGATCTCCTATGTTCATCGGGAGTTGGTCTACAGTTTTAAACCAAGTTCTGGGAAGTTTTCCGGTGAACTCATGGTCACCGAAAAGAACATCCGCCACACCTTGGCCTTCGGTGCCAGGTAACCAGGCAGCAACCAAAGCGTCGATTGCAGACATATACGGTTCGATCACAACCGGGCGACCGGATATGACGACGACAACGCACTTTATTTGGCTGCAAACGTTTGTGATGACACTTGGACCGGGATCCGCGATTGTCAGGTTTGAACTATCTCCAAACATTTCGGTGTAAGGATGTTCACCAACGATGACTATGGCGTAAGAGAAGTTATTTGATTTCATGAATTCAGTGTTGGGATTCTCATTGTAAGTGACTTCGGAGGTGGGGTCAATAGCGGATTTGATTCCGTTTAGGATAGTTGTTCCTGCATTTTTTTTAATCAATATATTATAAAAACAAACCCAAAATAATTGTGAATTTGGACTTGGTGGGTGGGATATTTCTAAAGTAACCTGTAGTGTTTTGATTCCCGCTAAATCCTTGCCAACCGATTGTCCAACCACCACATTGGTAGCCCAGATTATCAGCATGACTTCCAGCAACCAAAACCTTTGATGACATCTTGGGGAGTGGTAGCATTGGTTCGTCTGTCCTTTTCCCATTCTTCAAAAGCACTAGCGATTTCCTTACTGCCTCTCTTGCTATGTCTCTGTGTGCCTATATTTCTCAAAACCAAATAAATAAGACAGAAATTAAAACCCTGCGACAGAACAATTTGTACTACTGCCTTTGACGTGCATTGGTCTTAATTAAAACCCTGCGACAGAACAATTTGTACTACTGCCTTTGACGTGCATTGGACTAAGACCGGAACAGATGTCAATGGGACAAAATTTTCAATTTCTTTTTTTGTCCCACTCCCACCCAAGAAGCTCATAGATGAGGATGTGAAAGGCATTCACGTCTTTTTGCATTGACGAGAGATGAATTGCACCTTCTTGGGAATTGGATGCACACCAAACACAGTATATCAAAAACCATGGAGCATTGGGAAATGGATAATTGACTCACTGACCTGGCTTCCAACCTCGTTAACTAGACTGAAATCTGCAAGAGGGTTCTCAAACAGTCCCATTGTAAATTTGACTCGTAAAATTCTGCTCACGGCATCATCAATACGTTCCATTGGGATGAAGTTGTTCTTCACCAGATATGTGAGATCATTAATGAACTCTTTGTAGTTATTAGGGACCATCACCTGATCAAGAATATCAAATTGTTGTTTTGTTACTTACAAGAATCTACACCATTTACCTCTGAGAGAGAGAGAGAGAGCTACTAACCATGTCAATGCCAGCTAAGACGCTAGCCAGGACAGAGTAAGTGTAGTTGGAATGAGGAGGGGAAGTAATTCGGTCGATTCCTTCCCAATCTGAGATAACAAAACCCTGATAATATTTCACCCTCATTAAACAGAAAATCAATAAAATTTAAAATTACTCCTCTTTCAAAAAAAGGGTCTCCCTTCTTTTTCAAAAACCCCATTTCTAGAGATTAAGGGGGGTGTTTGGTTAGCTGGATTTCATGAGATTTACCCATCCGTAATTTGGTTGAAAATAAGTATAGAGTTGTCTACTACTGAATGAATTCAGCAAATCCCATCAATTTCATTTCATAAAGCCATGGAATTCAATTCCAATCCTCCCTTCATTTGTGTAAATGACTAAAATAACCTTCCTAAACCCCAATACTTTATAACTAAATGTCTACTGCTTAAAGCTTGTGGAGCGTACAAAACAAAAAAAATAATCCAAGGCAATCCTGTCATTTATCATTATTTACATTCCAAATCATTTGACAGACTTATAAACCAAAACATACATACAAAGGAATGGAATTGAACAGCCAACCAAACGCATGACAGATTCCTGCAAACACCAATTCCTTCAATTTCCTTCCAAAATTTTTTTTTTAAAGAAAGACCCTTTGTCAACGTATTTATTCAATGGATAACTGTTAAGCTTTCAAACTCCAAAAAAAAAAGGAGGGGAATTGTATGAATAACAGCAACCTGAAAAGTTGATATTTTAGTAGGAGAACATAAAATATACCTTGAAATTAAGCTTGTTCTTGAGGTATCCAGTAATAAGATCACCATTGGCATGCATCCTTTTACCATTCCAGCTGGAATAGGAGACCATGACTGTTGATACACCCTTGATGATTGAGTCATAGTAAGGGGGCATGTGGATACTTAGCAAGTCATGTTGGTTGGCCACTGTGTTGTTTTCATCAATTCCATGAGTTGTCCCACCATCAGCCACAAAGTGCTTTGCACAAGCAGCAACCTTGTCCCTAACACATACACACACAATTTTGATAATGAAGATGAGGAGGGCATTCATGTCTTTTGCACTGAAAATATCTATGAAAGGTTACAATTACATACTTTCCAGCAACATATGGGACACCCAACCGAGATCCCTTTGGAATTTCACCTTGCAACCCTAATATAATGTCAGTCATACTTTGAACAACTTTGGTATCCTCACTGTAACTCTCATAACATCGTCCCCATCTTGGATCTCTGCATACCTATAAATAAAAACGCAAGACATTAATAAAACTAAAACCTTGCCTTTATTAATGGCAAAAAAAAAGATATATACTTACAGCAATACAAGGAGCAAATGCATATGGAATGCCAGTGGCTCTAACTTCAGCAGCAGTGGCAGCACCAATTCTCTTCACAAGATCAGTGTCCCTGGTGTGTGCATCAAAGATTGTAACAAGTTTAATAATGTCTTGGATAAATTATGTTTCATTCATCAAAACATTTTGACTTAATCAATATTGGTCTTGATTCTTGAAACATAAATAAGAAAAACAACAGAGTATTAGAAGTTCAAACTTGCCTGGTGGCTCCAAGGCCAACATTATGTGGAAATATGGTAGCATTAATGACATTGTTGTGCCCATGAACAGCATCAATTCCATAAATCATTGGGATCCCTAAACGGGTAGAAAGTGACCCATTTTGGAACCCATTCACCATATTAATCCAATCAACGACAGTTGCTTGTGGATTCGGAACACTCCCTCCACCACTTAGCATGCTTCCTGCATTGATCATATAGGTTTACAAAATTGCTTCCTAAACTTGTAAGTTTTATCTACCTATTGTCAAAGCATTTCATCTTCTTGTTAATAAGAAATCTTTTCAAGACTAAAGTTACTCCTAACTTGTTCTACTGAGTTTCAAGGCTTTAAGCATTAAGCAAAACAAAGAAAAAGGAAATGATCTTATTAAGCCTGCTGTCTGTTTGATATTTCTAATTGCAGGGTGAATAACCAACTGTATGCATATAGTGCACATTATTTACCAATGAAGTACTGCTTCATGATATCAGGAGTAGCTGAAATCCTTTCAATCTGAACCATCTGACCAATTTTCTCTTCCATTGTCATTTTTTCCAAGAGATCTTTTACTCTAGCAGCAACAGGCTGTTTTGGATCTTTGTACTTAACATCTTCTGCCACCACTGCCACAGCCAACCACCATAATAATACCATCATCCCCAAGTATGACATTGACATTGATTTAACCATATTCACTGCAACATATCAAACATACATACAGCCTGTTAGCTTACTAACTCATATAAAAGCTTAAAGCGGAAGATAGAAGGCTGAAGAATGCGTCTACTTTCAAACTCTCCCTCAACATACAAGCGAAATCAAGTGTTCTTTGAATTATTAACATAACAAGGAGCAAATACAAGCAACAGACATGAATCCGATATCAACCTCTGAACCATATTATCAAGATAGCCACTCGTCTATAAATAGGTATGTGTATTTTACATCTATTTGTGCAAATCAAACAAAGTGCTATATACTCTGTTAACAAAATGGTGACAATAAGAGCGGGCACCAAGACTTAAAGCCAAGACCTAAGTTTCCAACTTATCTAAAACCTTAAGCCTCAAGCAGGAGGAGCCAACTGTTCTATTAACTTCAACAGAAATAAACTTATTATTGAGAAGGTAAATGTAAACAAAAAAAAAAAAATCCACACACCCTATTAGTCTCCCTTGAACTCACAGACACAATCAGTTGAATACGGTGGTCACAAATAAATTAGCTTTGAGTTGATTTCAATTCAAACACTTTCCGGTGGTCTCACCACCTAAATCACCAATCAGAGTATCAGAGTATCAGAGTATCAGGCTTTCTGTCATTTCAAAAGAAAAAATAACCTTATTTAAACAATGCTCTGCCATTATAAGATTCCTATATGAGCGCTACTCTCTATTTCTCCCATACACGACATCATAGCATTCGAAAACTTGAATTGATTGATGCATCAAGAGGTAAACCCTAGAACGAGGTTAATCGCAAGAGCATTGTGCGAGAACAAAAAAATAACAAAGTTGAAATGCCTGAATCAGCACGGTGCTAAACTCTAGGAATCAAAGAACCTCGAAATGAAGCACGGTGCTAAACTCTAGGAATCAAAGAACATCGAAATGAAGCATAAGATCCAGCGATTAAGAACACGTACCCATAGATAGAGAGTATCGAGAAATGCGTGTTACTTGGCAACTCGAGAAACTTTAACGAGAGCTAAACAGTAGTTACTGCAGCTGGAAAACATATGGAGAGACTAGAGAGTAGAGACGACTGAAATACAACGACGGTCTTTTCCTTTAGTTGCATTACATACCCCTTCACTTTGAGTTCTTCTCACTTCATGGCCTCATATGTTTTTAATTAGTTTTCGTATAAATAATGCCAATACTTTTTTGTATCCAATAAGAAGATTTTAGAAATTGAAATCATTGCTGAAAATCTATTCTGATCTGTATTTTTTTATAAAAAATATATAATATGAATGCATAAATAAGTTATTAAGTTTTAAAAAAATTTGTAACAACTGAATTAGAATTAGAATTTTTATTATTTATTAGATAATAATAATAAATAGTATATAAATAAATTTTGTGACTGAAATAAAATACAATTTGTACAAAAGTTAATAGTGTAGTTATTCAAGTCTCGAAATAGAAATATTCTAGAAAAATACAAAATGCTCATGAATATTTCGTAATTGTTATAACACCGTAATAATACCAAAGAATTTTTTTTTTTTCCTATAAAGTTGATAAGATAGGCGGGACCAATATGGAAAAGAAACAACACGATGAGATAGCATGAGTTTGGTTTGACCAATTTAGTATTTTGGTAATTAAAGTTGGAACAAAATTCTTAGAGTGGAGGGTACATTTTCTCTAAATTATTTAATTCGCATCGTTTCATATTAGTTTTTTCTCATTTTTCTTTTCCCTTTCCTTCTTTTCCAACTTATTTTTTCTAACTGGTTTAATCAGTTTGATTATTTTTAATTTAATTAAATTAAAAAATACTAAATGAAACATATTACTTTTTAATTAATAAAAATAATAATACATGATTAGTAAAATACACGATAATTAATAAAAAAACACAATTAAAAAAGACAACACAGTTAAAATCCTAAAATAACAATATAAAATAAGTAGTTATTTGGAGATGAAATGTAGGCATGCTCAATGAAATCATAAAGATCAGATCGAAGTTGGTCGTGGGTTCAGCGTTGCGCAATTCATATAGTATTTCTAGGTGAATGGCTCCGTCTTTATAGAGAATAGGCTGATGTATAGACCCCTTATGTAACGTCTCGGTTTTTCTCGGTACGTTTGGTTATTTTAATTTAATTATCCTTGTAACCTTGGTTTAATTTATTTAATGAATGTATGACTTCTTATGTTATTGGACTCTTTTGATCATCTTGTAAACTCCTTTTATTGAAGTCCATGGACTATGAGCCTATTTGCAAAGTCCATCTAGTAAATAGTATTTAATGTGTTATTTGAGTCATTTGGAACACACACAAGAAAAACACTCTAAACACTCCCTCCCTCTCTCTATAAAATCTTCCTCTATCTCTTTGGGATCAAGAGCAGCCAAGGGGCTGTTGTTTGGAGCTTAATTCTTGTTCATTTCCAGCCTTGATTCATATTGATATGAACCTCCTAATCATTTCTTACAACTTGATTCATAACCTTGTTCTAGTTTTATGATTTCATCTTCACTTTTTCTCCTTCTTATTTGATTTGTAATTGTATGTTATACATCATCTCAAGATCCTATCTTCACCCCATATATGGTGGATGATGGATCTAGGGGATTACATGTGGCAAAAGATCATGGAAACCCTAAAAGGGAGAATGGTGATTTTATGTGCTTTATGTTCATTTTCATGTTGATTGTTATTACAATCTTGTGGAAAAATGAAATCCTAATGATACCTAACCCTTTTTAGTACCACCATGATCATGGGGACTAAATTGGGATGATGAACACATCTTAAAATGTGTTTCAAAGGGAGAAGGATGGATAAGCCAAAAAGGAATCACAGGTGGCTACGATTCTGTTTTCCATCATGTAACAGCCTGAAATCCATGTATTCTTCTATTTGGCCCTGTATTATGGTTATGTTGTCATTTAGGGTTTTCATGATAAGCGAGTACGTTGGGCGTACAAGGTGTACACTGCGCGTACTCGTGCGCCTCTTTTGGACGCATTCACCCTCAGGTACGCTGGGCGTACCTGTCACACCCCGAAAACCAAAGGCGGAAACGTCTCCGGGGTTGACTCCAAGTTGTGTATCAATTCCAATGTACATAGTAATCACAGTAAACAAACATTACATTACATATATATATGAAAGTTTACATTTGTTCAAAAGTAAAGTTATACAAGATATACATATGCATCATATTAACAAAAGTTGAGACGAGTCTTCCACGCACTCCGTCTTCACCAAAAGAGATCTACCTGTCTAACTTGGACCTGAGAATACAAGCGGTTTGAAAATCAGCATAAAGCTGGTGAGTTCATAAGCGGTTTTGTTTTATGAAAATGTATCGATTTCCTTTAGTTTCTGAAAAGATATGTTATCCAAGAAAATCCCATATTTTCTTATGTGAAGTTGGTTAAGTTATCATTGGTTACCAATTCGATTATGTATTGTATTTTTCCCAAGGAAAATCCCACATTTGTATCTAATTAGGACTTAGTTTATTCATATGATAGGGACACTTGCTTCAAGTCGCGATAACACTCCGATACAAGTGTTTGGAGTGACCCGGGTGGCGTTTAGGGACATGAGTGACACAAGGGACTTGGGAAATGAGTTGGGACATCAAAGGAACACTCCCCTTATGGGAGTTCACGGCCTAAACACCCATCCCCATGAGTTTACGGCCGTAAACTCATGATGGGTGGTTTATGGTGCAAATTGGACTTCCAACACTTAGGGGATTGTAACAACGCAGTTTTTCAAATAAAATTTTCATTTAAAATAAAGTGATTTCATTCAACCAATAGTATTTACTCCATGATTCATATCAAATACATATATAAAATCCCCAATATCTCAAATAGCAGCAGTGTGTATGCATCATGCCGGCGCCTTCCCACGGTCCTCGCTAGTACCTGAAACACATACATAACAACTTGTAAGCATAAATGCTTAGTGAGTTCCCCAGTATACGACTTACACACATACGCCCTTCCAGGCCCTGACCTTCCGGTCCACAACATATCGCCTTCCGGCCCGTAAAATAATCGCCTTCCGGCCCATAACATATTGCCTTCCGGCCCGTAACATATCGCCTTCCGGCCCATAACGTATTGCCTTCCGGCCCATAAACATATACAGCACATAATACATTTACTCTAACACATAAACACATGTATCATATATCATACATGACTTTTCTGTCACATAACATATTGCCTTCCGGCCCATTAACACACATAGCATACATAGCAACTACCATTCTATTTATAGCATAAATGACACATATCATATCCAACCTTCCGGTCTCATAGTCAAACCCTTCCGGGTGTAGTATAGTGAGAAGACTCACCTCGTGGTAATGAAAACTATCAACTCTTGAAATCACTCGCACTCGATCCGCCGATCTGCAGACTCCCTATAATACCATATACCCTTATTAATACTCTTATCATTCAAGACAACTGACCCAAAGAAATTATATGCAGGTTAACTCCGGTCAACGGTCAACTGGACCGGACTCGTCGAGTGCAAAGGTGACTCGACGAGTCGAGACGTCCTCTCCAACTTTCCCTGATATTCCCTTTCTACTCGTCGAGTATCCCCCTTGACTCGACGAGATCCACGTGGAAGAATCGCAGGGCCACCCCGACTCCACTCGCCGAGTCTGAAGAACAACTCGGCGAGTCCCATTGAATCTTCAAGCTACTCATCGAGTCTGTTCATTGGACTCGGCGAGTCCATGCCATGCAGTCGATCAACTGCTTCCTGAAATATGTATGGTCCCGAAATACACAATGATTGGACTTTCTGGACCTCTAAACATCCTATTACTGGGTTATAAACGTTTGGGTAACAACATAATAATCCATCTAATCACCAAATGGGTTTCATAAACCCTAAATCCGTGTACACATCAAAATAACAGGAATGATCCGAAGTATTACCTGAAAAACGTACTCTCTGTGTCCCCAAACCTCAGAACTCGGATCCCTTGCTGTTCCTTTAGCCAAAACTCCTCTCCTTCTTGCCCAACAATCTCTTCAAAGTTCCAATAGCCTCAAATCTTGCTCTAGATGTCCACAGACGCTTAGGGTTCTTCTCAATCGGCTAAAAGACGGACAATGACGGCATATGGGGCGTTATATACGATCCAAAACCAAACGGCTAGGGTTTCTGCTAAACAGCGTAGACTCGCCGAGTCCATAATGGACTCGTCGAGTCCAGTCGCGAACCCGCGACCCAGTCTGTGGTCCTACTCGGCGAGTCTGGCTCCAACTCGCCGAGTCCCTTCCAAAAATGCCCCAAAATAGTTTTAAAGCAATACCTGAAATTCCGGGCTGTTACAACTCTCCCCCACTAGAACTAGACTTCACCCTCGAAGTCTCACTCTGCGAATAACTCTGGATGTTGCTCCCGCATCTCACGCTCCGGCTCCCAAGTCATCTTCGATCCTTTCCGGTGTTGCCACTGAACCAACACCAGAGGTACCTCCTTGTTCCTCAGAACCTTGATCTTCCGATCCCTGATAGCTATCGGTCTCTCGGCGTAATTCAGGCTCGCATCCACCTGGATATCCTCTAACGGAACCACTGCCGATTCATCGGCTATACACTTCCTCAACTGCGATACGTGAAAGGTATTGTGAATCTGTCCCAACTCTGCTGGCAATTCCAACCGATAAGCTACCCGACCTACCCTTGCAATTACACGAAATGGACCTATGAACCGGGGCCCCAACTTGCCCCTCTTTCTGAACCGGATCACTCCCTTCCAAGGAGAAACCTTCAGGAGAACGAAGTCGCCAACCTGGAATTCCAGCTCGGACCGGCGTCTGTCCGCATAACTCTTCTGTCGGCTCTGGGCGGTCAATAACCTCTGCCTAACCTACTGAATCTGCTCTGTCGTCTGGAGTACGATCTCTGTACTGCCCATCACTCTCTGTCCCACCTCTCCCCAACAAATGGGAGTCCGACACCTCCTACCATACAACAACTCAAAAGGTGGCATACCAATGCTCGAGTGATGGCTATTGTTGTAGGAAAACTCAGCCAAGGGTAAATGCGCATCCCAGCTACCCCCGAAGTCTAGCACACACGCTCTAAGCTTGTCTTCCAATGTCTGAATCGTCCGTTCGCTCTGACCGTCTGTCTGGGGATGGTATCCTTCTTCTTGACGAACAGAATCGGTGCTCCCCACGGCGAGCTACTCGGCCTAATAAATCCCTTCCCCAGCAACTCCTGGAGTTGCGAGGACAACTCTTGCATCTCTGGAGGTGCAAGATGATAAGGCACCTTCGCAATAGGCGCAGCCCCCGGAATCAGATCGATACCAAACTCTACTTGCCTCGCAGGAGGTACTCCCGGCAACTCCTCAGGAAAAACATCTGGAAACTCGCGCACCACTGGAACCTCCTCCACTGTCCTCGGTCTCTCGGAAGCCTCCCGCGTATCCATCACATACGCCACAAAACCTCTACATCCCTGCTATAGGCATTGCCTCGCCCTAGCGGCCGAACAAAAAGCTGATCCCGAACGGGTATCCTCGCTGTATACCGTAAGAACTCCCCCACTAGGGTCTCGTATAGTCACCAGCTGGCGCTCACAGTCGATGACAACGCTGAATCGGCTCAACCAGTCCATGCCCACGATGACACAGACATCCCCCATCGCAATAGGAATTAGGTCAATCGGAAACGCTACCCCGAAAATCTCTAGTACGCATCCTCGAATAACCTCTGTGGCACAAACCACCCTCTCGGCCGCTATAGAAACGCTCAGAGGCCGACTTAACGGCTCACGACTAATGCTGATATGCTGACTAAAAGCTAAAGATACAAAGGATCTACTCGCACCCGAATCAAATAACACTAGAGCAGGCATAGAGTTCACAAGAAAAGTACCTACACATACATTCACATAAGCATAACATTTCGACTTTAAAGTAAATACGTGAATTACAGCATACCTGCCACAACATCGGGCGCAGCGCGGACCTCCTCCGCAGTCAGCTGAAAGGCTCTCCCGCGAGCCCTCGGGGCCTCGACCTTCGCCGGTCGGGTTTCAGTAGTCCTGGTAGTAGGTGTAGATCCCTGACGAAGCTGCGGGCACTCGGCCTTCCGATTGCCTGTCTGGTTGCAGTGAAAGCAAACCATGAACCCCTTAGGACAATCCCTGGCAATGTGTCCTTCCTTGCCACACTTGTAGCAACCACCAACTCGACACACCCCCTCATGACTTTTGCCGCACTTCCCGCAAGTGCGGCCCTTCTGACCTCCCATCCTTGAATCAGCGGACTTGATCCGCTTGGCTGCCGGCTGAGACTGAGCCGGTCGTCGGTCCACCTGCCGAGACTCGGCCTCCTCCCTGGCCTGAGTCTCCAACTCGATCTCGCGCTTCCTGGCGTTCGCCTGAAGCTCAGTGAAAGTACGATAGGTGGAGTTTGACACAAACTCCCGGATATCCCTCCTCAAAACGCCTAAATACCGGCTCATCCGTGACTGTTCTGTAGACACCAGCTCTGGGCAGAACATCGCCCTCTCGTGAAACTTCCGTGTGACCACCGCAACGGAATCAGTACCCTGCTTAAGGGTCAAGAACTCCTGAATCAATCGTTCCCTCTCCACTGGGGGAACGTACTCATCCCTGAACATCTTAGTAAACCTCTCCCATGTCACCGCTGTAATCTCCGCCAGAGTGAAGTTCGCCGTCACGAACTTCCACCAATCCTTAGCTCCCAGACGGAGCTGGTTCAAGGCGAACCGTACCCTGAGGTGCTCCGGGCATGAGCAAGTGTAAAAGCACCCCTCAATGTCGGCGATCCACCTCATCGCAGCAATCGGATCCTGCATCCCATCGAACTCAGGGGGTTTCATGTTGCTGAATTCCCGGAACAGCAACGAATCGCCCCCTTGCGGCCTGGCAGCGGCCACAGCTGCGGTAGCGGCAGCGGCTGCAGCCTCAGTCAGTGCGGCGTACCGCTCCTCAAACGTCTCCATCAGTGTGGTCTTAATAGACCCAAACATCTCCGGGATCTCAGCCCGGATCGCTGCAGCTACCTCCTCTTGAATCATCTGACGAATATCCTCGTCGCTCACACTGCTCGAACTCGCCCCATGACGTGTGGTAACCATGATGTCTCTGAAATACAACATAAAATTATCAGAGACTCCATCAAGTACAATTGTACTCGATAACGCAACCCTACTCAGTCTCCGATATCCAGGGATTCTTACTTGGGTCTTCCACTGACCCGGTGTCTTCGGTAGTACGGGCCCAATACTACCGACCACACCGTGTCAGTATTCGTCCCAAATTTTCCTCCCCAAACCCCGAATAGTGAGTACTCTACCTCTAGTATGCACTATCTACCTGCACGCTATCGAATATCTCATATAAGCAAACTCCCTAGACTAAGGCATCACAAAACAGGCCATTCTAGTCCTATCATGAATACCTAGTCTTCTAGCATGCATAACAATTCATAATTCAGTGCATAACATAACATTGTAAGGTATTCTGGGGATCTTTACCGTTCGGGCGCTGGCTGATCGTACACACTGCTCCGTTCTTGTTTACCACTTTACCATTTATAAAAATTTATGTCTTTATTATTTTTAAAAGATTTTTCCTCAAATCCTCGGTTTGAGTTCAGTTACACCCGAAGGTACACCCGAATCCCTCAAACCAAGGCTCTGATACCAATTGTAACAACGCAATTTTTCAAATAAAATTTTCATTTAAAATAAAGTGATTTCATTCAACCAATAGTATTTACTCCATGATTCATATCAAATACATATATAAAATCCCCAAGATCTCAAATAGCAGCAGTGTGTATGCATCATGCCGGCGCCTTCCCACGGTCCTCGCTAGTACCTGAAACACATACATAACAACTTGTAAGCATAAATGCTTAGTGAGTTCCCCAGTATACGACTTACACACATACGCCCTTCCAGGCCCTGACCTTCCGGTCCACAACATATCGCCTTCTGGCCCGTAAAATAATCGCCTTCCGGCCCATAACATATTGCCTTCCGGCCCGTAACATATCGCCTTCCGGCCCATAACGTATTGCCTTCCGGCCCATAAACATATACAGCACATAATACATTTACTCTAACACATAAACACATGTATCATATATCATACCTGACTTTTCTGTCACATAACATATTGCCTTCCGGCCCATTAACACACATAGCATACATAGCAACTACCATTTTATTTATAGCATAAATGACACATATCATATCCGACCTTCCGGTCTCATAGTCAAACCCTTCCGGGTGTAGTATAGTGAGAAGACTCACCTCGTGGTAATGAAAACTATCAACTCTTGAAATCACTCGCACTCGATCCGCCAATCTGCAGACTCCCTATAATACCATATACCCTTATTAATACTCTTATCATTCAAGACAACTGACCCTAAGAAATTATATGCAGGTCAACTCCGGTCAACGGTCAACTGGACCGGACTCGTCGAGTGCAAAGGTGACTCGACGAGTCGAGACGTCCTCTCCAACTTTCCCTGATATTCCCTTTCTACTCGTCGAGTATCCCCCTTGACTCGACGAGATCCACGTGGAAGAATCGCGGGGCCACCCTGACTCCACTCGCCGAGTCTGAAGAACAACTCGGCGAGTCCCATTGAATCTTCAAGCTACTCACCGAGTCTGTTCATTGGACTCGGCGAGTCCATGCCATGCAGTCGATCAACTGCTTCTTGAAATATGTATGGTCCCGAAATACACAATCATGGGACTTTCTGGACCTCTAAACATCCTATTACTGGGGTATAAACGTTTGGGTAACAACATAATAATCCATCTAATCACCAAATGGGTTTCATAAAGCCTAAATCCGTGTACACATCAAAATAACAGGAATGATCCGAAGTATTACCTGAAAAACGTACTCTCTGTGTCCCCAAACCTCAGAACTCGGATCCCTTGCTGTTCCTTTAGCCAAAACTCCTCTCCTTCTTGCCCAAGAATCTCTTCAAAGTTCCAATAGCCTCAAATCTTGCTCTAGATGTCCACAGACGCTTAGGGTTCTTCTCAATCAGCTAAAAGACGGACAATGACGGCATATGTGGCGTTATATACGATCCAAAACCAAACGGCTAGGGATTCTGCTGAACAGCGTAGACTCGTCGAGTCCATAATGGACTCGTCGAGTCCAGTCGCGAACCCGCGACCCAGTCTGTAGTCCTACTCGGCGAGTCTGGCTCCAACTCGCCGAGTCCCTTCCAAAAATGCCCCAAAATAGTTTTAAAGCAATACCTGAAATTCCGGGCTGTTACAGGGATAATTTCTAGACTTGGTTTAAGGACTTGGAATGATTATAAAACATCAATTAGACCCCCTTTATGGGAGTTTACGGCCTAGCATAGCTCCATGGCCGTAAACCCCTATTTTTCCAAGAAAATGATGTTAAATGGTGCTAGAACAAATCACATGTGATTGGTAGAATTAATCCAAGGCCTAACATGAGTTTGCATGGGGTTTTTGGGGTGTTTGTGGAGTTTACGGCCCATGAAACCCCCTTCATGGCTGTAAACTCTAATACATGGTGCTCCAAGGTGTTTCAAGGTCTAGAACTTGCATGAAAGGACTTCTAAAATTCATCTAAGGGCCTTAGGGGTGTTTAGTTTGCATTCTAACACCAAGAATTTTGGAGTTTACGGCCCAAGAACAAGCCTTGGCCGTAAACCCTTAGAAATCCCTTGAATGATGTGTTTAAGGTCCTTAAAGTATTTTTGGTTGGTCCCTTGATTTATTCCAAGGCTTTTGGTGGTGTTGGATGGCTTTCTAACACCTTAGAATTGGATTTATGCCAAGTTTTGGGGAGTTTACGGCCCAAGAACTCTCCTTTGCCATAAACTCATCTAAATCCCCCAAAATTCATGTTTCAAGTGTCCAAATGCTAGAATCAAGGTCCTATAATTCATATCTAAGCCATAGAAGTGATTTGGAAGGGTTTAAGGGCATGAAAACCCTAATTATATGAGTTTACGGCCCAAGAATGATCCTTGGCCGTAAACTCCTTCAAACATCACAAAAATTATGTTTTACATATTTAGAGTCCATATCTTGAAGTCCCATAGCCATATCTAAAGTCCAAACTAGTCAAGGAGGGGTTTAAGGGCTCAAAACCCATCATTTTTGGTGTTTACGGCCTAAGCACCTTCTTAGGCCGTAAACTCATATATATTGTCCAATTTCATGATTAAGTGTCTAGTTTGGAAGCTAAACATGCTATAGATTAAGGCTAGGAAGGTACCTTAAGGATTTGAAGCCTTAATTTTGAGTTTTGGACACTAAATCTTTGGATTTTGGAGAGAGGTTAGAGAGAGAGCAGAGAGAGAAGGAAAAGCTTCAAATGAAAGCTGAAACATGTTTATATAGTTCCTAAAATTTGCACACAGTGGAATTCTACCCGATATCGGCGCTAAACGCGGCTTTTGGTCGCACCCGATTGAGTTTCCGTCACCCGACGGGAACATTATAAAAACTCATGAAATAAATGTTTTTGGGTTAATAACATAAGTTCCTGAGTGATTTAGACACTCATTAGAAATAAATAAACATATAAGTTTATATGATTAACTCCAAAGAGAAAATAGAACGAATCCGAGAACGGCGACTTTCCGGGTAGAACGGGTTTTGGCGTCAAACAAATTTCGGGTTGTTACATTATCCCCCCGTTAGAGGGAATTTCGTCCCGAAATTCAAAGAATAGGATATAGATCATGAGTTTGAAATGAAACTTGAATGGATTCGATATTTTTGGATCATCACTTTCTCAGGTGGAATCGGGTCTCTACGAAGATTTCGAAACCTACGATGTGGAATTTAACTTTAGACGTTCGAATGAAGTTCCCGGAAACTCTTCGGGACAGACATTTAGTAGAAAGAGCTACTAACTTCTCGTTTCTTGATGATCACAGAAACGAGGAATGTGGTAATTCGTATCAGGAAAACTCTTGAGTTTTAGAGCATGAAACAATACGAAAGTTCGATGTCGAAGATCATGAGAGTTAGGTCGAGGAAGAGATATGGACGGCCGACCCTCTCGAAACCAGGATAACAACATGAATGAGACTCCGTCATTCCATGTTAAACATAGCATCAAAGTATTTTCGCGAAGGATTTCCCATTTAACCGAATAGAACAGACTAGTCCTCTGGACCGAGGATTCAATGTATAGGCGCGAAGTTAGCGTTCTCAATCTCATTGGTTAGTCGTCTCGATGATGCACATCTCGATCACATACGAGGAATTGAGCTTAGAAAACATTCGAATTGATAGATAACAGGTTTCCCTCCAAACACGGGAATTGAAAAGAGTTGCAGGTATAAGAGTTATCAAAGAGAAGTATACCTGCGGCGACAGAAGGATCAGTGGTGGTAGTTGCCTTGGGGCAATTCCTTTTGAAGTGCCCTGCTTCACCACAATTGTAGCAGGCTGGACTGATTCCTGTTCCCGATGATTGGTTCGTTGACTTGACCGGTTTTCTGCAGGTTCGAGATAGATGGCCCTTCTTGCCACAGTTGTCGCAGCTCCTTTCGCGACATGGACCAGGGATGCGGTGATGGTAGTTGCACTTACCACACCAAGGAAGACTGCCAGTGTATCCACTGGTGGGAGTTTGGGCTGTAGATCCAACAGCTGAGACAGCAATAGGGTTAGTAGCAGCATGGACTGCTATCGTTTGTTGTTTCTTCGAAGACCCTCTCGTACTCTGGGCCTTTCGCTTGTTCCGAGATTTCTTTTTACTTTCACCTCCACTTGTGTCCGACTCAGGAGTGGTAGTTTCCTCATCGTAGTTGTCTTCGTGATCGATCAAGATTTTCGCAAGGCATTTAGCGCTGTCGTACGTGTCTGGCTTTGCAGCCAAGACATTCCCTTTAGTTGGCTGGGTCAATCCCCAGATGAATCTCTCGATCTTTTTACTCTCCGGGGTAACCATTCCCGGACAGAGTAAGGCCAGGTCATCGAATCTGGAAGTATAAGCTGTTATGTTGGAACCCTTCATCTTAAGGTTCCAGAGTTCGTGTTCTAGTTTCTGAATTTCGCCCCGAGGGCAGTACTCTGCAAGCAGAAGCTCCTTCATAGCTTCCCAACCCATGGCATTCGCTACAGGTAAGGTTAAGGATTTGACTTGGCCGTTCCACCAAGTCAGGGCTTTATCAAGGAAGGTGCAGGCAGCAAACTTGACTTCGTCAGACTCCGAACAGGCACATATTTCGAAGATTGACTCGATTTTCTCGAACCATCGAGTCAGGGAAATGACACCTCCAGTGCCATCAAAGGTTGTGGGTTTCGCATTCATGAAGTCTTTGTAGGAACCCCCTCTTCGGTGTTCCTGGTTGCCTTCTGGGTTTTGGTGTTGGGGACCACCTCCGGAGCCACCGGGATTCATTTGAGACATAGCTGCCACCATTGCAGCAGTCAGAACTGTTTGAAGTGATGCGAGATCAAATTGAGGAGAAGGTGGTGGCGGAGGAGGATTATCGTTGTTCTTCGAGCTGGGTCTCTTTCTCGGAGGCATCTTGATCTAGAAGATCAGGAAATAGAGGATTATAAGTCCTCTGAATTGAATCAAGAGATATGGAACAGGGGATATCTCATCAAGACAGATATAGCATCATACTAAGCGATAAAGCAGGAAGGAGTTATCAAAACAGAACATTTTATCGCTAGTGGAATGATCAAGTAACATCGCGTATACGGGGATTTTCTACGAAGTATTTGCTCGAGAAATACTCCCATAGTATTTCATGGTTCGCTGCAGCGACGATCCGTTGTTTGAGATATTATGTAAGTTTTAGGCATGATGCGTACCACAGTCACTCCCAAGCACATGTTGGCCGTGTCTCGAATGAATATAGTTGGCCAGGCTATATTGACCCTAGACACGACTACATAACTGCCCAGGTTTAACCGCAGTGTACAACACCCATTTACTTATGTTTTGTTCTACTTGTAGTTACGGATTTCGACGATTCGGTATACTTGTATACTTTTGAAAATACTCATAGTTTTGAAGATACTTTTAATTCAGAGCACTGAGGCCCTTTAGTGTTTATAGTTTTATACCATGTAAGGTTTGGTATACTCTGTTCACTATAAACAAGGGCTCTAATACCAATCTGTCACACCCCGAAAACCAAAGGCGGAAACGTCTCCGGGGTTGACTCCAAGTTGTGTATCAATTCCAATGTACATAGTAATCACAGTAAACAAACATTACATTACATATATATGAAAGTTTACATTTGTTCAAAAGTAAAGTTATACAAGATATACATATGCATCATATTAACAAAAGTTGAGACGAGTCTTCCACGCACTCCGTCTTCACCAAAAGAGATCTACCTGTCTAACTTGGACCTGAGAATACAAGCGGTTTGAAAATCAGCATAAAGCTGGTGAGTTCATAAGCGGTTTTGTTTTATGAAAATGTATCGATTTCCTTTAGTTTCTGAAAAGATATGTTATCCAAGAAAATCCCATATTTTCTTATGTGAAGTTGGTTAAGTTATCATTGGTTACCAATTCGATTATGTATTGTATTTTTCCCAAGGAAAATCCCATATTTTCCTAATTGTAAGATCGGTTGTATAACACAAAGTATAGTTTAACATCCAAAACTATATAATGAAAATCTTGGGATCACTATCCCGAAAGACATATATAAGATAGTTTGACACATCCAAAAGTACAGGTTTAAGATCATGGGACTATCATCCCGGACTAGACACTAGATAAGTTAATGTATATATGTAAATATAGATTGAAACCATGGGATCACTATCCCGTATAAGATATAGTTGAAGACACAAAACCTTGGGATCACTATCCCGTATAAGATATAGATTTAGAAAGCCATGGGATCATTATCCCTTATAAGTTATAGATACAAAACCATGGGATCACTATCCCGAACTAGATATAAAATAATTAGGTTAATACCATGGGATCACTATCCCGAAAGAGATATAGGAATAAACCATGGGATCACTATCCCGTATAGGACATCGATATAAAATAGTTTGATAATACCATGGGATCACTATCCCGAAAGAGATATAGAAACAAACCATGGGACCACTATCCCGTATAAGACATAGATATGAAACCATGGGATCACTATCCCGAAAGATATAGATATAAAACCCAAACTGTGAATAAACTGATATTAATACATATTGTGAGTCGGGTAACCATACTAATACGACAACGTGACCTCCTTGATGTTTGTCAGACGTCGAACGATATCCAGAAATTTGTCACCCTAGGCGTGCCCGCCTAACTGTAGCTAGCAGTTAAGGTGTGGGATTGTCAGTCCCGAATAGATCTATTCACAAATTCCGCGCTCTCCCTCCAGGAGACTCTGGTTACACTTCCGGGGAGGATTTACTGATCATCCATAAAGGGTAGTGACTATCTCACAAACTAGTACTAAACTATTCACAGGGTTCTTGTAAAATATCGATATGCAGAAGATTATGAAACATAGTACGGTAAAGTATAGATACATACATGAAATTATCTGACAATACATTCAAATGATACAGAGATAAACTGAAACAGACATATTTTATCTAATAACTTGATATAGATATCAGTATATGATAGAAAGAACAGTAAAGACCCCCAATTTATTCCCATAATAATTTGATTAGTTTGATTGTTTCCTTAACTAAAATCCATTTAGTTGAAATCGAATAGTCATTCCTTATGATCAGCATAATACATAAGGAGTAAAAGAGTTTATAAGTTTGTCAGATATTGTTTGAAACATATCAATGTTGTGATTGGAAAACAGTTATAGTTTGCTTGTATTCCCCCCTGAAAACATTGAAAACAGTGAAAAAGCCATAGGGGTATGAACTCACCGGACGAGATACGAGACGGTTTGGATGCTAAGAGTTGATCCGGAACTTGTAAACACACGAGGTTCCTAATTATGATGTAAAGATACACATTTGTATCTAATTAGGACTTAGTTTATTCATATGATAGGGACACTTGCTTCAAGTCGCGATAACACTCCGATACAAGTGTTTGGAGTGACCCGGGTGGCGTTTAGGGACATGACTGACACAAGGGACTTGGGAAATGAGTTGGGACATCAAAGGAACACTCCCCTTATGGGAGTTCACGGCCTAAACACCCATCCCCATGAGTTTACGGCCGTAAACTCATGATGGGTGGTTTATGGTGCAAATTGGACTTCCAACACTTAGGGGATAATTTCTAGACTTGGTTTAAGGACTTGGAACGATTATAAAACATCAATTAGACCCCCTTTATGGGATTTTACTGCCTAGCATAGCTCCATGGCCGTAAACCCCTATTTTTCCAAGAAAATGATGTTAAATGGTGCTAGAACAAATCACATGTGATTGGTAGAATTAATCCAAGGCCTAACATGAGTTTGCATGGGATTTTTGGGGTGTTTGTGGAGTTTACGGCCCATGAAACCCCCTTCATGGCCGTAAACTCTAATACATGGTGCTCCAAGGTGTTTCAAGGTCTAGAACTTGCATGAAAGGACTTCTAAAATTCATCTAAGGGCCTTAGGGGTGTTTAGTTTGCATTCTAACACCAAGAATTTTGGAGTTTACGGCCCAAGAACAAGCCTTGGCTGTAAACCCTTAGAAATCCCTTGAATGATGTGTTTAAGGTCCTTAAAGTATTTTTGGTTGGTCCCTTGATTTATTCCAAGGCTTTTGGTGGTGTTGGATGGCTTTCTAACACCTTAGAATTGGATTTATGCCAAGTTTTGGGGAGTTTACAGCCCAAGAACACTCCTTGGCCGTAAACTCATCTAAATCCCCCAAAATTCATGTTTCAAGTGTCCAAATGCTAGAATCAAGGTCCTATAATTCATATCTAAGCCATAGAAGTGATTTGGAAGGGTTTAAGGGCATGAAAACCCTAATTATATGAGTTTACGGCCCAAGAATGATCCTTGGCCGTAAACTCCTTCAAACATCACAAAAATTATGTTTTACATGTTTAGAGTCCATATCTTGAAGTCCCACAGCCATATCTAAAGTCCAAACTAGTCAAGGAGGGGTTTAAGGGCTCAAAACCCATCATTTTTGGTGTTTACGGCCTAAGCACCTTCTTAGGCCGTAAACTCATATATATTGTCCAATTTCATGATTAAGTGTCTAGTTTGGAAGCTAAACATGCTATAGATTAAGGCTAGGAAGGTACCTTAAGGATTTGAAGCCTTAATTTTGAGTTTTGGACACTAAATCTTTGGATTTTGGAGAGAGGTTAGAGAGAGAGTAGAGAGAGAAGGAAAAGCTTCAAATGAAAGCTGAAACATGTTTATATAGTTCCTAAAATTTGCACACGGTGGAATTCTACCCGATACCGGCGCTAAACGCGGCTTTTGGTCGCACCCGATTGAGTTTCCGTCACCCAACGGGAACATTATAAAAACTCATGAAATAAATGTTTTTGGGTTAATAACATAAGTTCCTGAGTGATTTAGACACTCATTAGAAATAAATAAACATATAAGTTTATACGATTAACTCCAAAGAGAAAACTGAACGAATCCGATAACGGCGACTTTCCGGGTAGAACGGGTTTTGGCGACGAACAAATTTCGGGTTGTTACAGTACCCAAGGTTACGCTTGGCGTAACTGGTCCAGATCTAAAAACCCTAATTCCTTTGGAGGGCTATAAAAGGAAGGTGTGGCTGGACTTCTCAGCCACCATTCCTCAGAGAGAAACCCTAAAAAGAGTGTGCATTCGTTCTTTAGCCATTTTGTGTGTATTCTAAGCTTGGTGGTTGTGACATCCCCAAAATCACGGCCAGAAAAGACCGATTTTCATTTATGCTTTTAAAATAAATTCAGAGTAAATCATTTTGATTTGAAAGAGTTGCGGAATTTGTTCCCAAAAACAAAACATGATAAAACAATGTTTACCAAAGCATTTCATAAAAGAAATGTATTTTTCATTATATAATCAAAACTCGGGGTGTCATGTTCCGATACAGACCGTTAAGCATAAACAATAACATTACAAGTCATTCAACAAATATATACATATACAGACTTGTAAACAAAACAACTTGATGGTTCATCCATCTTACGCCCTTGCGCCACTTCCTGTAATACAAATAAAACTGAGTGGGTCAGGCTTGGGAGCCTGGTGAGCATATAGGGTTTTCAATCCACAATAAATAAATTATATTTAATTTCACCAACCAATCACTATCCCGATTACCGATTCCCGTTATCCTCACTTTACGTCCCTAAAACAACATCTATCTCAAGGGACCTAATCTAGGATTTTCATCGGGACGGACATTACTGCTAAGGGGTTTCCTCAACAATAAATATCCTAAAGGCAACCATGAGGGGGATAGACTACACCGGTGAACACATCATTCACAACACCTACAGGTTATGAACCTGCTAGCGTTCCACGAGACTGCCTAGAAGGAGTCTGTGGTCGTTATCCATACTCCGCTGAATAACTAGGTCAACAACAACAACAACATCGAGGCCTCTCATCTATTTATTACACACCAACTATCTACCCATGTTCTACCCAACATATTAGTAGATAAAAATATATATTTTTATACATAGTTTAAAACCTGTATAGCATTTTCATCCAATACATATTTCACATAACAGATGAGGCATACCCACATAACATGTATTTCATAGAAAACAATTTAGATCTATGAGATTAAAAAGAGTGAATATACATTCACGCACATAACAACAAAATTATACACATAACACGTATTTTGTATAAAATACTTCATAATTATGCGTTAGAAGAAATTAACTACACACTCACTCATATAAACAACAATATACTTAATACACTCAAACCATACTTGTATTATTATTGCGTTTATGAAAGGTAGTATAAACTCACTTGATTAGAAGATGATCGGACAGCACTACGGCTTGTAGAAGTAGTAATCCTCAGCAGATCTGGAAGATCTCTACAAAAATCGAACTTCTCGCGGGCAGAGCTTCGGCTCGGAAACCGCACTTCTCGGGATCTGAAAGACCCTATAAAATGGTTTGGTCTAGGCATAGTCATAGATAGCAGTAGAAATGTAGTTATTCATGTTTTGTTTCGGGTTTACGGTGTTTATGAGCAAAGTGGGTTTACGGCCGTAAAATCTTTACGGCCGTAAACACCTTACGGTTCCTAGTCAAGTCTTTAAATAGCGAGTTGTGTCGGTCTTTATGAGTTGTTGATGCTTTCATATATTTCCAAGTTGTATCAGACGTTTTGCAGTATTAAAGCGTATGCAAGCTTGGTATTTTGTTCTTTATTGGTTTATTAATTCGTGTTTGCAACTGTTATTGTCTTTGATCGTTGGTAGATCAATTTTCGGGACTTTACAGGATCTCGGGACTTGCTTCGAGACTCGGGAATATTACCGGGGCTTCGGGGTAAAAACGCAGAGCTTCGGCACAAAAACGAGAGGAAATTAGCAAATAAACCCGGAACCCTCGCATCCTATTTATAGGAGGCTGGAGCCTCGGAGTACGCGGGGCGTACGCGTCCGAATTCGTCACTGCATGTGTCATCCGAAGCCACTTGCTGCGAATGTCGACACCTTCGGAGTACGCGGGGCGTACTTCGGATCGGATTGCTGACTCCCCTTCGGATAATGCCGAATTTAAATATTTAATTTAAATACAAAATATTTAATAAACTTCGGAAATTCATATCTTCTTCATACAAACTCCGTTTTCGACGTTCTTTATATCCACGCGAAGGTGAGACTACGCTCTACAACTTTCGTTTAGATTTCGTCGGCTAATTTTGACGTTATTTGTATTATTTATTTTTAATAGGTCGGGACAGAAAATTTCGTTATAAATTCATAACTTCTTCGTTTGACGTCCGTTCTCGCCTAACTTTTTATCGCTTTGATACTAACAACGAGATCTTCGATTATCATTTAGATCACTAAGGCTAAATATCGCTCTAACGTAAATTTCACTTTTTACGTTATTCAGCGGTGTTGATTCTGTCGCGAAACTTCGACAGGTCATAACTTCTTCGTTATAACTTGGATTTCGGCATTCTTTATATCTCCGGAAACCTTGTTTCAACTACTTCAACATTATCTAAAGATATCAAGTTTATTATACACTTAAATTTTGACACTTATTTTTATTCTTAATTAATCAAACCACATAATTAAGCAATTAAGCACAAAACACATAATACTCAAATAATACACTTATATTATTTCAAAACGGGTTACAAAGGTTAACATAGACTATCACATTGCTAAAAATGGAAAGCCCAGATACACAGGCGTTACAGTGGTGCCATTCCAAGGTTGCAAAGGAGAAGAAGAGCTCTTTGGAAAGACTAGAAGTGGTGTTCAAGTGTAGATCTGAGCTTTGCAAGGGTTAAAGCTTCATTATCAGGTAAAAAGTTTGGATCTTGTCACTTGGTTCATGTTATATGCTTCTAGTACCATTTTCTAGGGTTTTAGTCCCAAAGGTAGAGACTTTTGTGGAAATTGCCTCCATAAGCTTAGATCCTTCATATTTCTGATCTATTGGAGTTGTAGACTCATAAAAATGACATCTTGGACGTGAATATTGCACCATGCATGAGATCTAGGTCCTTGAGTTGGAATAGAATGTTGTTAAGAAGTGTTGGAGCCTTTACAGCCATGCCAAGGCTTAAAGGTCTTGACTTTATGGGTTTAGACACATTAACAGAGTCGGATCTAGATGTTGGAGTAATGGCTTAATCGATTAAGACCAGACATGAAGAGTGTTAGAATCTGATGGTTACGTTGGGCGTAACTTCCAGTACGCGCAGCGTACTGGGTGGAGACCCCGATCCATGGGTTGGTGATGTACGCCCCGCGTACTCACAAGGTTGACTTTTAGGGTTTTGGTCAACATGAGGACTTTAGGTCAAGGAAGGGTAAAATGGTCTTTTACCCTCTGAGGAATGATGATAAAGGTAAAGTGTTAGTTGTGGAAGTCTTTGATTATTAAATGATATTTTTATGATTAAGCGAGGTTTGGGATTTGGAGATAGCGAGTACGCGAGATCTTAGGATCTTAGACTTTCCACGAGGTGAGTTTTCTCACTATACTGTACCCGGAAGGGTTTTTATTGTGTGACCGGAAGGTCGTATATGTTATGAGATATATGCATTGTATGTGATAATTTAATCGTTTATATGTGCCATCTATGATATGCTTGATATGGGCCAAAAGGCATTATGTTATGGGCCGGAAGGCGTTGTAAATGTGAACCGTAAGGTTGACGTAGGTAGGACCGAAAGGTTTACCTAGTCGGGATGGAAGTCCCCTGAGACACACCGACCGAAAGGTCAGGGCCTAAAAAGGCGTATGTGTGTAAGTTGTATTTTGGGGAACTCACTAAGCATTTATGCTTACAGTTGTTGTGTTAGTGTTTCAGGTACCAGCGAGGACCGTGGGAAGGCGCCGGCGTGATCGTACACATTGTCGGAGGAAAACTATTTTATGATCATTGGGATGTATTTTGTTATGATAACATTGTTCACGTTTGAATTTGGAATATTAATCGATGGTTTTTGATGTTTACAAAAATGAAAATTTTGTTTTAAAATTTACGTTGTTACACATCAGATCTGTAGTCATTTTGTAAAACTCATATATTGAGCTCTAGAACTCAAACAAACCCCAAACCAATTCCAAAAGCTCACAAATTGAGTTGGCTAACTTTCTTAAGCAGGCCAACCTCACTGATAAGGACTTTATCTATGGGAAAGAATGGCCTCTTTTTTGTTAGGTCTGATCTGGGTCTGTTCTGATATGTCATTTTGTTTTCATCATTTTTAAGGCTTGGAAAAGGATCCAGAGTGATTCCAAGTTTCTATATGTTCCTTATATCATGAATTTAAGATCTAGAGAAGATGGGGTGTTATTTCTAACTATAAATTGGTTAGAATGGATCCACACTCCAGATCAGTGCGCAGTCACCAGCTTTTGCTAGTGCTGTGATTGTCCACATTGTGAATTTTATATTTGGAGTTTGGGAGATGCTTTTCATTCAATTCAAACTCTGAGACGTTCATTTGTATGTCCTTTACTTCTATTAATTTTGGTTTGGACGAATTCTACTCACAAGTTAGGTAGAATTGGCCAACATCACTTGACTGTATTGTTGGAGACAGAAGTGATACACCATTTTGTAAACTTCATATTTAATTCATCTTTTGGAGTTAGAATGAGTTCTTTATAGTTGTGGAATCCTGAGCAATCATAGTTTCCTATAAAATTTAGTTAAAGCTATGTTTCTGTTTTAGATTTTGGAGTAAATCCGTTTTAAACAGCAGGTCTGTTTTAGAGACCTTGCTGTGATTACTCTTTTCTCAACTCATAGCTTCATTACTTCTCCTTTCTAACCTTTAGTCCTTCTTAGGTGAGGTTTTGAAGTTTGCTCAAGCTTGGTATCATTATTTGATTCTTAGCTATCCTTAATACTCACTCAAGGTGAGTTCTCTCACACCGTTGTATTGATGATTGTGTTTGCTAATTAGCTCGTGTGTGATTATTTGAATTTATTATAAAAGCATGCTATATAAGTATTGTTTTAATTCGTACATGTGCACTGTATGTAACTAATCATGGATATGGGGACACCACCAAAGGATACAGATTTACCAGTGCGGTGGGTAGGTAAGATCACCAACGTAATACTCATCGTGAGGTGCGGTGATTAGGGCCAAGTGATACGGGATCTTCCCGGTGCGGCTCAAACCTACAAGTCCTTATTGTATTATTAGCGTTGATTCGTTCTTTGCCCTTATTATAAAACTATAATTGGAAAATGGATTAGGGTTAGTAAATATGAATGTTAGTACAATGTCTATGTTTGAATTCACTAAGCTTTGTGCTTACGGTTTCCCTTATAACTTTGCAGGTGTTAAGATTAAGGAGGCTAGGGCTTGACATGGAGCACCAAGACATCACTACTAGTTATTTTTGTTGGGACCTTATTATTATTATTATTACTTCCGCACTTATTTTACAATATTATTAAGTATATGGATTATGCTATGACTATGTCAGTTGTTTTAATTTAATGTAAGATGGGTTTTAAAAAGTTTAAAATTTTTGCAAAAATTTCGATGTCACAAGTTGGTATTAGAGTCATAATTTGAGGGAACTAGGCATTCTTGTGGATGTTCTAGACTCAAATTTGAGGCTCTATAAGAATTTATTTTCTTTTTAAAAGATTTTTCAAACTTTCTGAAGACTAGTAGTGGAAGATGTCGCGGTGTGTCAGTCGGCCAGCCAAGTAAGCCTTATTTCTTATGTTAAATGTTTATGTTAAATTGTTGACTATGAATTGGATTCTACTAGTCTTAAAATGTTAGATTACACACTCATTTAATGTTAACATGTGAGAGAGTTGTACAATTAATGGCTAGAGCGAGCTGGAAATTTTGAAACTAGACGCGAATGCGAAATTGGAACTTGTGTGGAAGGTAGTAGAAGGGCCCCTACTATTTGAAACATCGGTGCCGGTTTCGGGTCGGGGCAAGGTTGAGAAATTTTCGACAAGCTGAGTGTTTCGTCTTCCTAGAAATATCTAGGCTGAATTATTTCTAAATATTTTCCTCCTTCTATGGATACAGATGGCTCCGCCTGCTCGCCTTAATCAGCTCCAAATGGAGCAAGTTAGGAATATTGTCGCTAAGAAATTCAATAACACTTTCAACGAATTAATCCTGGGCGTGACCAATGACATAATCAACCAGGTCAAAGCTCTTCTGGATGAGTGCCTCTCAGTTATTCCTGGGGGAGCATTATCGGCTCCGCCCGTTCGGGATTCGGCATACTACTTCGAGAAGTTCAACAATCGTAGCCCTCCTCTTTGGAATAGTGAATCTGACCCAGTTGCTGCTAAGCACTGGGTGTCAGATGTTGAGGGCGCCTTCATGATTGTTGGGTGTCCGGATCAGTAGAAAGTTGTGATCACCATGAATCAGCTGCGAAAAAGGGGAACGACACGGTGGAACACCATCACCGCTCTATTAAACAAAGAAGAAGTGAGCGCCATGTCTTGGGCCCAATTTGTGGAGAGGTTCGAGGAATAATATGTGCCTAAGGTGGAGCAGCAGCGGATGCAGCAAGAGTTCATGGCCTTACAGCGAACTACCGAGTCTGTTAGCAACCTGAACGCCAAGTTCTTGGAGATGCTATCTTTTTGTCCCTCGTTTGCTGGGAACGAGGCCTGGTTGGTCAGCCGATACACTACCATTCTACGTATCGAGATTCGGGAATTCGTTAGCATGCAGGAGTTCCCGACTTTATCCGCGATCATGGATGCAACGAGGAGGAGGGAAATCGAGTTGCAGACCCAGTCCAAGAGGAAGGCCAATGACACCTCCTCCAAGACATCTGGAGATGCCTAGAAAAAGCAAAAGCAGGGTGGTAAGTCAAGGTATGAGTACAGGCCGTCTTCAGGTCAGGGCGAGAAAAATCCGTTGATATGCTACAACTGCAAAAAGTCAGGGCATCATTGGAAGAATTGTAGGGCTCCCCCCGTGAGTGCAGTTCCTCAGGTTACTTCTGTTGCTCCCGTCTGCTATCACTGCAAGGAGACAGGACACAAGAAGCCCGAATGCCCGAAGTTGAAGGCTGGTAAAGGAGGCGGGGGTACAAATCCTGCAATTGCATCGTCTTCTAAGGGACCCACTATGGTGACACGAGGTCGTGCTCACCAGATGACTGCGGATGAGCCGGTGATTACCACGACAGTGGCAGGTAAATTTATTTTTTTCTTTTCTCTCCTGCCATTATTTAATAAATGGTAGTTAGAATTGTTTACATGATTGTATGTGGTAAATCAGACACTTATTTGCTAGATTCCGAGCCCGATGTTGTTATGTTTGATAGCGGTGCTACCCATTCTTTTGTATCTCACACGTTTATTAATCGTTTGGGGTGTAGTATCGGAAAATTGGCTCGCCCAATGGTTGTTGAAGTTGCCGACAACCACACTATTTATGTCAGCGATGTTTATCAGGGTTGCACTCTCGAGTTTTCTGGAGTTGAATTCCCTATTGATCTTATCCCTATTGCGATGTGAGAGCTCTGCGTTATCGTAGGCATGGATAGGCTTAATGCGTTTGATGCGGAAATCCACTATCGTAAGAAGCAAGTTCGTGTTCGAAACCCTAGAGGTGGAGAACTTATTATTTAGGGGGACATTCCCCGCCTGGCTATGGCTTCTTGCTCTTCTGCTATAGCACTAGACGATGTTCCTATCATTTCCGACTTCAACGATGTCTTTCCAAAGGAACTCCTTGGCTTGCCACCTATTCGGCAAGTGGAGTTTTGCATTGATTTGGTGCCAGGTGCGACTCTGGTAGCAAAATCTCCTTACCGCTTGGCACCACCTGAAATGAAAGAGCTCCAAGATCAACTTCAAGAACTAAGTGATAAAGGGTTTATACGGACAAGCTGCTCGCCTTGGGGTGCTCCTATTCTCTTTGTGAAGAAGAAAGATGGATCCTAACGAATGTGTATTGATTATAGGGGGCTAAACAAGTGCACAATAAAGAATAGGTACCCATTGCCACGTATTGACAATCTTTTCGATCAGCTTCAGGGAGCATCTTGGTTTTCCAAGATTGATTTATGTTCCAGTTACCATCAGATGCGGTTTCGTGAAGAAGACATTGAGAAAATAGTATTCCGTACTCGATATGGGCACTTTGAATTCGTGGTGATGCCTTTTGGTCTCACCAATGCACCTGCAGCGTTTATGGAACTCATGAAACGGGTGTGTAGCCTGATGCTCGACCGTTTGGTCATAGTGTTCATAGATGATATCTTAGTCTATTCTAAGAGCAAAGAGGAGCATCAGCAACACCTTCAGGAGATTCTAGAAACTCTGGCAAGAGAAAGGCTTTATGCAAAATTCTCAAAATGTGAATGTTGGTTGGAAGAAGTTCAGTTCTTGGGGCATGTGGTAAACAAACACGATATTAAGGTCGATCAAGCCAAGGTTGATGTGGTTAAACAATGGAAGATTCCAAAAATATGTAACATCCCAAAATATCAAGAGTAGAGTTGAAGGGCTAAAAGTGTAAAATTGAAGGTCAACTCGGCGAGTCCATGGGTGGACTTGGCGAGTAGGGTTGCGACTCAGGTCGCATGTTAAGTGGCCAACTCGGCGAGTCCAAGGCTGGACTCGGTGAGTAGGCGCTGTGTATGGAAAACCCTGATTTCGAGGGTTGAGCCCTATATAAAGAACATCATATCTTCTCCCCAGCCTCCTTATCATTCCTTGAGTTCCAGAAGCCCTAAATTCGTGAGGAGACCCCATTATCGAGTGAATTAGAGCTTGGAGAAAGATATTTGGTGCTTTAAGCTTGAATATTGGAGGCTTGTATTAGGAAGCTTGGGGGAGATCAGGAATCTACAGCTGGTTGGGCTCATTCTAAGGGGTAAGGAACCATTTCCTTAAGCTATTTTCTTCATGGGTTCATGTGTGGTGGTTGATATGACATCTAAATTGAGATAAAAGCTTGGATCTGAGGATGCTACTTCAGATCTAGGTTTGGAATGGTCTTATGTGTCATAAAGTCCCTGTTGATGAGTGATTAGTGAAGCTACCTTGTCCCAAACCCTAGCCCTAGAGAGTAAATGTCTAGACCTCCTTGGATTCACGTAAAGATTGCCACTTTACGTGATGGATGGCTTGTAAAATAGTAGATCTATGTTTTAGAGCTTTTGCATGGCTTGGAAAGCCTCTGTATGGATTCAGATCTAGGAGTACTCGGCGAGTCACAAGGGTGTACTCGGCGAGTAGCTTGAAGATAGGCTGGAACTCGGCGAGTTGGATGAAGATGGCCTGGAACTCGGTGAGTGGAAGGACAACTCGGCGAGTAGGTTGAAGATAGTTGTAGACTCGGCGAGTCTGTTCTTGGACTCGGCGAGTCTGGTCGTGGGGTCCAAGTTTCTTTTGGGAAGGCTGTCACTCGGTGAGTCAAGGGATGACTCAGCGAGTTAAGTCGCGATTTAAAGGAGGTTCTGTGTATGGGGACTCGGCGAGTCATCAGGTTGACTCGGCGAGTAGAGTCAGTCAGGGATAGACTTTGACGTTTACTTTGACTTTGACCAAGGGTTGACCAGTTGATTTCCAAGGGTAATTTGGTAATTATTGGTATTTATTGGATTCAGTCTTTTGGGTATTGACAGTGTTGGAGTTCGGGTCGGAGGTTGCAGCAGCGTGATCTTATCCTTTCAGTCAGCAGTTGCGAGGTGAGTTATCCTCACTATATCAACAGGGTCTAAGGCACCAAGGCCGGCCCTTTATCGGATTGAGATCCGGGTATCTATTGTTATGTTATTGCTTTGATATGTTTGCATCCGGGTAGTTAGGATGGTATTCGTTAGAAACCTGGTTAAGGTCCGTATCCTGGTAGATAGGATGATGCTATGCTAGTGACCGGTTAGGTCGGTATCCTGTTAGAGTATGTTGTGTTATGTGATCTGCTAGATCGGTTTGACTGAATATGAATTGTTATGTGATTGAATGTTTATGTGCACATGGTTGTTTGGACTGGAGTTGGGTTGAGGCGGGCCCTGCTTCGTGCTGTAGGCCAAGATACCCAGGGCGGACCGGTTGTTCCGAAGGCCCAGTGAGCGGTCGGATAGGTTGTAGGCCCCACGAGGGCGGACCAGACGTGCCGAGGATCAGAGAGTGGACTAGGCCGACTGAAGGCCCGATGCGGGCGGACCAGTCATACTGTAGACTCAGAGAGTGGACCAGGTGGGTTGAAGGCCCGATGTGGGCGGACCAACCACACTGCAAACTCGAGGGACATGAATGGACTCGGAGGGTGGACCAGGTGGACTGAAGGCCCGTCACAGCGGACCAGTCTCACAGTAGACCCGATATGCATGGCTGTTCTGTGATTTGTTATGATATAACAAGTTATGTGTATGGTATATGTGGTTGGTATTTAGGGGGTATCTCACTAAGCTTTTGGGCTTACAGTTGCGGTTTAATGTTTTTCAGATTCTTCAGGAGACTGTGGCAAGGCAAAGGCGTGATCGTACCGCTCCTCGTGTTTATGTTTTATGAAATGGACCTGGGAATACTCTGATAATAAATGTATTGAAAACCTTTTTGTAATAACTTAATGAGTTGGGATGTTTTTGAAAAGTTTAAATTTTATTGAAATTTTGGGTCGTTACAAAATACCTTCTGAAATTCGCAGTTTCATGGGTTTAGCCGATTATGACTGGAGGTTCATTGAAAATTTCTCTAAAATCACCTTACCACTCACCCGATTGACCAATAAATCAATGAATTTCGTTTGGGGCCCGGAGCAGCAGCTGGCGTTTGATGAGTTAAGGAAACGATTGTGTGATGCTCTGATTTTGGCCTTGCCTGATGGGGTTGAGGATATGGTGGGTTACTGTGATGCATCGCTTCAGGGTCTTGGTGTCGTGTTAAGGTAACGAGATAGGGTGATAACCTATGCCTCCCGACAGTTGAAACCCCACGAACGAAACTACCCCACTCATGATTTGGAGCTTGGGGCTATTGTTTTTTCTCTTAAGATTTGAAGACACTATCTCTATGGAGTGAAGTTTATCATATACACTGACCATAAGAGTCTGAAATATTTGTTCGAGCAGCGGGATTTGAACATGAGGCAGATCCAATGGTTGGATGTGGTAAAAAATTATGATTGTGAAATTCACTACCACCCCGGTAAAGCTAATGTGGTAGCTGATGCTCTCAGTCGTAAACAATCTGCCGAACCGATTCGATCTAAGTGTCTCCGGATCATGATGGTGTCGTCTTTGTTAGATCTAATCTGGGACGCCCAAAAATGGCAATACTGGAGGAAAACATCAGGTGTGAGAAGATTGGGAAAGAGTTGCCTAAGATGGAATGAGACGGGTGGGTTTGCTGACTCGCTACGGTAGGGTTTGGGTTCCATATACCGAGGGAAATCGGAAAACCCTAATGGATGAGTCTCATGAGTCAAAATTTTCTATCCATCCTGGTGCTACTAAAATGTATCGGGACCTTCATGAGGTTTACTGGTGGCATGGAATGAAGAATGATGTGGCTCGATTTGTGGAAGAATGTATGACCTGTCGGAAGGTCAAGGCGGAACACCAGAAACCGCATGGGAAGTTGCAACCATTGGAGATTCCTGAATGGAAATGGGAGCATCTAACCATGGAATTCATTACAAAACTTCCTAGAACTGCCCGAGGATCCGATATGATATGGGTGATTGTTGATCGTTTGACTAAGAGTGCTCACTTTCTGGCTATAAAGGAGAGCTCATCAGCGGAGAAATTAGCTGAGATCTTTGTTAGGGAGATTGTCTCATTACATGGGGTGCCCGTTTCTATCGTCTCCGATCGAGACACCCGATTTACCTCTCGGTTCTGGAGGAAGTTTCAAGAGGAATTGGGCACACGATTACATCTTAGTACCGCCTTCTATCCGCAGAAAGACGGGTAGAGTGAGCGAACGATTCAGACCTTGGAGGACATCCTTAGGGCATGTGCGATTGATTTTGGGGGTAGTTAGGATGACCATCTACATCTAGCTGAGTTTTCTTATAACAACAGCTAGCACTCGAGCATTAAAATGCCTCCCTATGAAGCCTTGTACCAGAGGAAGTGCAGGACGCCCGTTTGTTGGGGCGAGGTTGGGCAGAGGGTACTTGGGAGTACCGATATCGTGCTACGGACTACGGAGAAAATCCAAGTGATTCGGGATCATTTGGTCACAGCGAGCAGTCGTCAGAAAAGTTATGCCGACAAAAGACGCTCCAATCTTGAGTTCAAGGTGGGAGATTATGTGTTGCTTAAAGTCCCCCCTGGAAAGGTGTGATTCGATTTCGGAAGCGGGGAAAGCTTGAACCCCGATTCATTGGACCCTATAAGGTCATAGCCCGTGTAGGGAAGGTGGCTTACCATTTAGAGCTTTCTGACAAGCTTAGTCTAATTCATAATACATTCCACGTGTCTCAGTTACGAAAATGCGTTGTTGATGAGACCGCTGTGATACCACTGGAGGGCATACAGATTGATGAGCATCTCAATTATGTTGAGAAACCAATCGCTATTTTAGAAAGAAAGACGAAATCTCTCCGCAACAAGACTATAAACCTGGTTAAGGTGCAGTGGCAACATACGAAGGATTCGAAATGGACTTGGGAACCGGAATGCGAGATGCGAGCTCATTATCCGGATCTGATTCTAGGTGTTGACTTCGGGGATGAAGTCCGTTCTTAGTGGGGGAGAGTTGTAACACCCCGGTTTTTCTTGGTACGTTTGGTTATTTTAATTTAATTATCCTTGTAACCTTGGGTTAATTTATTTAACCAATGTATGATTTCTTATGTTATTGGACTCTTTTGATCATCTTGTAAACTCCTTTTATTGAATTCCATGGACTATGGGCCTATTTGCAAAGTCCATCTAGTAAATAGTACTTAATGTGTTAATTGAGTCATTTGGAACACACACAAGAAAAACACTCTAAACCCTCCCTCTCTCTCTCTCTCTATAAAATCTTCCCCTATCTCTTTGGGATCAAGAGCAGCCAAGGGGCTGTTGTTTGGAGCTTAATTCTTGTTCATTTCCATCCTTGATTCATATTGGTATGAACCTCCTTATCATTTCTTACAACTTGATTCATAACCTTGTTCTAGTTTTATGATTTCATCTTCACTTCTTCTCCTTCTTATTTGATTTTTAATTGTATGTTATACATCATCTCAAGATCCTATCTTCACCCCATATATGGTGGATGATGGATCTAGGGAATTACATGTGGCAAAAGATCATGGAAACCCTAAAAGGGAGAATGGTGATTTTATGTGCTTTATGTTCATTTTCATGTTGATTGTTATTATAATATTGTGGCAAAAAGAAATCCTAATGATACCTAACCCTTTTTAGTACCACCATGATCATGGGGACTAAATTGGGATGATGAACATATATTAAAATGTGTTTCAAAGGGAGAAGGATGGATAAGCCAAAAAGGAATCACGGGTGGCTACGATTCTGTTTTCCATCAAATCTGTAGTCATTTTGTAAAACTCATATATTGAGCTCTAGAACTCAAACAGACCCCAAACTAGTTCCAAAAGTTCAAAAATTGAGTTTTCTAAACTTTCTTAAGCAGGCCAACCTCACTGATAAGGACTTTATCTATGGGAAAGAATGGCCTCTTTGATGTTAGGTATGATCCGGGTCTGTTCTGATATGTCATTTTGTTTTCATCATTTTTAAGGCTTGGAAAAGGATCCAGAGTGATTCCAAGTTTCTATATGTTCCTTATATCATGAGTTTAAGATCTAGAGAAGATGGGGTGTTATTTCTAACTATAAATTGGTTAGAATGGATCCACACTCCAGATCAGTGCGCAGTCACCAGCTTTTGCTAGTGCTGTGATTGTCCACAATGTGAATTTTATATCTGGAGTTTGGGAGATGCTTTTCATTCAATTCAAACTCTGAGACGTTCATTTGTATGCCCTTTACTTCTATTAATTTTGGTTTGGACGAATTCTACTCACAAGTTAGGTAGAATTGGCCAACATCACTTGACTGTTTTGTTGGAGACAGAAGTGATACACCATTTTGTAAAATTCATATTTAATTCATCTTTTGGAGTTAGAATGAGTTCTTTGTAGTTGTGGAATCCTGAGCAATCGTAGTCTCCTATAAAATTTAGTTAAAGCTATGTTTCTGTTTTAGATTTTGGAGTAAATCCGTTTTAAACAGCAGATCTGTTTTAGAGACTTTGCTGTGATTACTCTTTTCTCAACTCAAAGCTTCATTACTTCTCCTTTCTAACCTTTCGTCCTTGTTAGGTGAGGTTTGAAGTTTGCTCAAGCTTGGTAGCATTATTTGATTCTTAGTTATCCTTATTACTCACTCAAGGTGAGTTCTCTCACACCGTTGTATTGATGATTGTGTTTGCTAATTAGCTCGTGTGTGATTATTTGAATTTGTTATAAAAGCATGCTATATAAGTATTGTTTTAATTCGTACATGTGCACTGTATGTAACTAATCATGGATATGGGGACACCACCAAAGGATACGGATTTACCGGTGCGGTGGGTAGGTAAGATCACCAACGTAATACTCATCGTGAGGTGCGGTGATTAGGGCCAAGTGATACGGGATCTTCCCGGTGCGGCTCAAACCTACAAGTCCTTATTGTATTATTGGCGTTGATTCGTTCTTTGCCCTTATTATAAAACTATAATTGGAAAATGGATTAGGGTTAGTAAATATGAATGTTAGTACAATGTCTATGTTTGAATTCACTAAGATTTGTGCTTACGGTTTCCCTTATAACTTTTCAGGTGTTAAGATTAAGGAGGCTAGGGCTTGACATGGAGCACCGGGACATCACTACTAGTTATTTTTGTTGGGACATTATTATTATTATTACTTCCGCACTTATTTTATAAGATTATTAAGTAGATGGATTATGTTATGACTATTTTAGTTGTTTTAATTCAATGTAAGATGGGTTTTAAAAAGTTTAAAATTTTTGCAAAAATTTGGGTGTCACACCTTATTTTTGTAATGTCCCAGCATGACCCTCATTGAAGTCTCGCAGAATCAACTACATGAACCACCTAAACCAACTAGAGGCCAAACTTTAGTATATAACTTAAATCCCAAGAAGTTTTTACCAAAAGTCAAATTGGTCAAAATTCAACGGTCAACGTCAATGGCCATGGTCAACTGTCAAGGTTAACAACCACCACGCTATGACTAACCCTTGTTCGTGTCAGGACATAAGGCGACAAAAAAGTCGCGATCTACCCCAAAGCTCATGCCATGAGGCTGGCTTAACCTGCAACTTCTTAAGGACTTAATCCTTTAAGTCCATAAGTCAAAATATTCATATCTGAAACTCCTAATGGTCCTAATAGATAAAGTTTCCAGGGTTTTTATTAAAAAATAGTTTCTAAAACTCAAAGATAGCAACACAATCATTTTATAATTTGAATAACATAAACTATTTTTATTCCCACCAAAGAATCATCTTGCAAAGAGTTGAAAGAAAACACAACCATGGACGGAAAAAGAGTAACAACCGTTGTCGACTTTGAATTCTAAACGGGAGGCTTGGATGTTGATGAAGAATATAGAGTGCAAAGTAGAATTCCTCCAAAGTAGAACACCAACAATTTGCCAACTTGAAAAGATGCTAGTCTTGAACTCTTAAGTATTAAGACAAAACTAAATAGAGTGAGAGCATACATATAAGATGGAGTTTTAGGCAAGGATAAAAGGAAGAGAGTTCAAGTCTTCATAAAGACAAATATTTACCTAATATTTCTTTACAATGTAAGTTCTCCATACCTCTAAGTCTATAGTTTATTATTATGACAAGACATGATTCTAAAGCATGTCTACTATACTAAACAAATGAAAAGAAATATATTTTTGTGTCCCTTAAATCCACGACAATAGGATAGGGAAGAACACAAATATATATATATATATATATATATATATATATATATATATATATATATATATATATATATAATTATGTCAAGCTTTTATAAGATATAAAACTTTATCCATATAGCTAAAAGACAAAAGTATTTCTAGTCCAAAAAGATGTACATGACTTACTAAATCATACTTTATGATATATTATGATATTTTCCATTGAAAATTATTATTTCCATAAAATAAATAATTCCAATTAATTATAAAAGTTATGAACATTTATAAAGAATCAATTTCTTATAAATAATATGCTTATCAAGTTATTGTTAGTGTGATTCTTTAGGATCATACATTATTATTAATATTATTCTAATATGATTCTTGGCATAAAGATCTTTCAATCTCCCATTTGGTCAAGACTCATAATAGAATGATATAAATAGTGGTGAACGTTAGCAACATTTCACTGCCCCCATAATAACACATGACGAAGTGTCATTATATAAACAACCAATTTTCCAAAAGCTCAAAGCTATATTTGATGTATAAAGTAAGTAAGGAGTTGTCCCTTTGTTACATACATCATGTTGAACATGAGATACAAATCACAGTCAATATGATTTAGTATTTAACTTTTGATAAAGTGCCTTAGATGTCTAACACTAAACATATAAGAGGAACAAGTCTCATCTCGACTACATACACCTCTTGTATGGTTCATATTATACATAATAATAGTCTCATCTCGACTACAATATTCCCTACACTTAAGTCCTAAATATGTATCTCGTGTATTAAGGATAAAGAGATATTACCTTTATCAAGTATCATTCATGATATCGATCCATGAAGTGATCTTGAATAGGTCATATCCAATACTTGTTCTTTAGTAGTTACCCATGAACCTGGTTACAATGCTTTGTGAACCAATCCAAATCATATTAGTCTTACTTCATTGTTGTTCCCACAATAATGATAGACTATGGATTTTAGAATGACTAATTACTCAAGGATTAAACATGTTAACAAAGAAACACAACAGGTATTTAATGAGAATATCATATTCTCTCTCTCTCTCTCTCTCTCTCTCTCTCTCTGTGTGTGTGTGTGTGTAATGTCTGGTTCTTGGTACACTTTAATTTTATAATTTATTCATGTTTACAGAGCAACTCGACGTGTTGGAAGCCCCAAACTCGTCGAGTAGAGATTGTCAGGACCGCGTGATTTAATTAACCTACTCGACGAGTTGAGAGGCCTCAACTCGACGAGTAGATCGGCTGGGAGGAATCCCTAATTTACGGGTCTTGCACCTTATTTAAACATTTTAAACCCTTCATGTTAGCCTCATTTCCAGCCTCCAAGTCACAAACCCTAAATCTCAAAAACCCTAAAGCCATTTGAGTGTTTCTGAGCTATTTTTGAGAGCTTGGTGTGTATTTGAAGCTATTGGAAGAAGAATAGCTTAGAGACACAAGATGGAGCATATAGATCTAGAATCCTTGCCTTATCCATGACATTTTGCTGGTATAATGCTTAAACCTTTCCTTGTAGTTACGTAGATCTCCTTTATGGGTTTATTTTGCTAGTGTTGGTCAAAATGACATGATCCTTGGGATTTGGACGTCCCAAGTGGGGAATACTTCAGATCTAGGACCTTGAAGGGTTTTCATGGCATAAAGGTGCTAACTTTATGGCCACGGAAGCCCCATGCAACATTTGGACCATTATTTTGGTGTTTTGAAGCTCCTATGACCATGCATGTGGATAAAGTTTCAGACTTTACGTGATTATCTTGTCCCTTGAATTCAGATCTAAGATCTCAAAGTTTATCTTGAAGTTTTAATAGCCTTAGGAGTAGGATCTAAGCCATTTTGAGTTAGGGTTTGAGTCTTATGCATTTGGAGAAGGACTTAGCGGGTAAATATGGAAACTTTACCCTTCTAGGCATATTTCCAGTTTGGATCCAAAGTTTAAAGGTAGATCTGAAGAATAAGGACTTAATGCATTAAGAAGAGTTGACAGACTGATAAACTCGACGAGCCCATAAGGAAACTCTGCGAGTTGGTCTGAAAGGTCCCCGATCCTGTTAATGGAACTTGGCGAGTCCACAAGGGCACTTGACGAGTTGTACTGGGAAAGTCCCATTTCAGTTGAGAAGGAGGAACTCGGCGAGTTGGAGGAAAACTCAACGAGTTAGATCGCAATTTCACGATTTTGTGGTTCATGAGTACTCGACGAGAGGTTACAACTAACATCCGATAGTGAGGTGAGTTTCCTCCTGGTTTGAACGGGTCGAAGGCACCAAGTCCAATCCGTATATGTTATTTGTATTGATAAGTAGTTGAGTTTGGGCGAGGCTGGTATCTCATAGATAACGAAGTGTGGTTGAGGCCCATATCTAATAGCATTATTTGGGTATGGATATAGAACTGACTGATATATATGTTTATACTTGTTGTCTGTATGGTACTTGTATGTGTGCTTAGTAGCTAAGTGTGGGCGTGGCCCATATCTCATAGATAGCTTAGTGTGGGCGAGGCTCGTATCTCATAGTTAGTTGAGTGTGGGTAAGGCCCGTATCTCATAGTAACGGAGTGTGGGCGAGACTCGTATCTCCTAGTTAGCTGAGAGTGGGTAGGGCACGTATCTCCTTGAGTGTAGGAGGGCTCGTATCTCTTAGTAGCATGATTATGTGTATGGTATGTGGTAGTTTGGTGGAAATTCACTATGCTTCATGCTTATAGTTTTCAGTTTTGGTTTCAGGTACTTCCAGTAGCAAAGGGAAGAGCTCGGGATGACTGGAGTACACACACCATTATGTTTAGTGTGGGATGGTTTAATCTGATATATATATATATATATATATATATATATATATATATATATATATATATATATATATATATATTGACATGTGTTTTGATATGATACTCTGATTGGATACTATAACTCATTTTTTTGGTGGAATGATTTTGATAACTATGGTTTATTTAATAATTAAAAACGAAATTTTTGGTCATGATTTTTGGGATGTTACAAGTTGGTATCAAAGCCTTGGTTTGAGGGATCTGAGCATACTCTCGGGTATGTCTGAACTCAAACAGAGGACTTGGTATAAAAAATTTCAAAATAAAACCATTTTTATAAAAAGGATTTTGAAAAGAGAAATGGGTGTGATGCATGCAATCAGCTAAGCTCAAGTAAGTTCTACCAAATTACCCATACATGTTTGTTATGATATGCTATGATTATGAGAACTGCATGCTAGGTTAGGGTTAAGGATCTAGGAAGGATTCCTTGTATGCCTGTTATATGTGTATGAGAATTGGATGCTAGATTAGGGCTAAGGATCTAGGAAGGATGCCTTGTATGCCTATTGTATGTGCTTATTGAACTGCGTGCTAGTACTAATTAGTCAGTGATATGATGGCCTGATTAGGATATGTTTGGTTTTGTGTACTCAATGGTCGATGTTTCTTGCTTTATACTTTTATGAGTCCTAGTTATCTTTAATTAACTAGTAAACGAATATGTTAAGTTACATATTACGAGGACTAAATAATTTTAGAAGGTTAGGTTTAGCTCTATTTCGAAGCTCTTGTTTGAGTCTAACCGTTGTAGGGTTGGACCTCTCATTCGAAGAATTATTTGGTCTTAGTGATATGTAATGGTATTCATGAGCTAGTTAGGGGGACATAGTAGGGACTTCTTATGGAGCTGATGGCGGAGAGTGGGTTGTAGATTACCCTAGGGCAAGCCTAGGATGATATTAGTAGAGAGAAGTAGTGGTGAAAGGGACTTGGTGGAGTCAATTTACTTCTTGAGGAAAGTACGGATAGATGTGGAAGGTATTATGGGCCCGTACTACTAAAAGCATAAGATCCGTACTCGAATCAAGGAAGGCTAAGACGAACCCAGGAAACTTGTAGTATCTAAGATCCCTTAAGTTATGATGAGTATTCTAATGTTTGATATGGTGTATTTTCAGTATGGTGACGCTACGCACTAGACCAGTTGGCAGCTTTGGTGCCGGGGAGGGATCCAGCTTGGGCTCTGGAGCTAGGCAGCTTGAAGATCAGATGAGGGAGTTCATCTCATCTGAGATTATGCGTAGTATCATTGATCAAAATCCTCGAATCTTCGACATGGTCAAGGAGGGTATTCTGGAGATTCTTGACGAGAGGTTGGCTGCATTCTGCACCGAGATGGCGACCATGATAGGGGCACGCACGATGACATTCAAGGAGTTTCGAGCTTGCGGAGCTCCAGAATATCATGGGGCTTGGGACCCAATTGCTAGCAGCAGGTGGTTGGTTGATGTCGCTAACGTGTTCCACAACAGCCATTGTCCCAAGGGGGACAAGGTTCGACTTGCTTCCTGCCTTCTGAAGGACAGGGCGCGTGATTGGTGGGAGGAGGTTGGACATGCTATTTGAGATGATGTCGCTCTTGATGCGATGACCTGGAGTGATTTTCGGACATGTTTAAGTCGTGTTTTTGATGGGTTTTAGTATACTAGAACATCCTATGGTGCACATACAACCCTAAATGATTTGGATCTAGGTTTTCTCTAATTATACATGCAATATTGTTTCCAAAGCATTAAGCCTACAACTAGCATGGAAATGACATAATCAACATAAAAGAGAGTCATATAATTACCTCTTTGTTGTAGCTTATAGAGCTTCTTGAGTTTGGCCTTTAAGAACTTAGCACCAATAGTATGAATGCCTTAAATGGAATCACAACACACCTTCGGACAAAGGGTGACTTTTGAGATAATATACTTGCACCAAAATCGACTCCATGCTCTCCAAGAACACTAGTGTATGTAGTAACCAATTTTAGATGCTAAGGGGATTCTTATTTAGTGTTGCAAGATTAAGGTTACACCATGTAAACCCTAATGTGCATGACCTTCCATATTCCTTAGGATCCATGGGTTGTAACATTGGTTTAGCCCAACCTAAAGAATCATGGATCATTGCCCCACACCATAAGAATGAATGATTTACCAAATCAATCCTCATATATTTAATTAGTCTCTTTTGATCACAAAATTAATTCCAAATTAATTCTTGATTAATACTAATTAAATAATATGATTTAATATTAATATAATAGAACTTATAATATATTAACAAATCATAAATAACCTCTTCTCAAAAGTCCATCCTATTAAATTGTCCTGGTGATATGAAACCCAAATGGACCATGCTACTCTCGGGTCAAGTACATACCAATTATAGTTATGGGCTTAGACACCTAATCCAACAGTCTCCCACTTGGATAAGTCTAATAACTATTATTGCAAGTATGACTCCACAACCCGACTAGCAATCGTAGCTCTTAAAAGTCATTGTCGAACTCTGACGTAGTCAATAAAGTGTCCATTATATAAAGGATCATATATTCCTCCATTCTAGATATCATATGGAATGAGACATGGATTATGATCATTCTCTCTATCCATCTGTTGTTTCCTGATTTCCGATTTATGACGACTGACTAATTGAACAAATCAAATTAGTCCAGGTTTGGCCAAACACTTTTGGGTGTCATCACTAAAGCATCAAGGGGCCCACAAATATCGCTTTTATCCACATGGGGTAAAAGGAACAGATAAACTTCGATCCAAATGATTGCTTGTACATACTCATCAAATTACACACACCAATATGTTTTATAAGACCAAGTTACTGGTGCGTTTACATATGTCAATGTGCAACCGACTCGCAACAACAACTCACATGTCTCTGTGTCAAGAATATAAGATATTATCGTCTCACAATCACTCATGATAAAATCCTTGAAGTGATTCAGATAAGCGTGGGTTAAATTTAATACTCGAATCTTATTCGAAGAGTACTCATGATCACTGCAACCACCTTATCCTAGACAAACTACAAACCCATTCATGACAGTCTTGCATCAATACCTACTTGCAAAGTATGATCGACTGTGGATGGTTTGAATAACCTAGTTATTTGGGAAGTCAAAACATGCAAAGTGAAACAGAAGAATAATACTAATTCTATATGGCCCCAAAACTTATGAGTCCCATATTGATTACTCATTATTCATTATATAATGTTTCGATTTATCAACTGAATACTTGAATTAAAACAATAGCAATACCATGCTCCAAGCATGCACACTATGTTTGTCTATGGTCCTGAATTTATGAAATAGATCAATTGAAAAACATTTCAATGATGCTCATTTCACAATTCCAAATATTTATCATAAATGTAAGAATATAAAATTCTTGTCATTAACTGTAATCTGTTAGATTCTAAACTTATATGTGTAATGCCGTAAAATTTCAAACAAATTTTCACATTTTAAAAACACTTTATTTCACAATATTATAAAACTGATTGTTTCATATATTCGAACATAAGTAAAAATCCGAAGATCATAACATATAAATAAACCTCCGTGTGTGTGCACTGATCATGTCGGTGCCTTCCTGCGATCCTCACTAGTACCTGAAACACATAACACAAAAACACTATAAGCATGAAGCTTAGCGAGTTCGCCAAAATACCACATATAAAACATATTAGCCACTCAAGGCTATAACTCTTGTGGGCCCTTGGGTCCTAACTCTGTGGACCCCCTGGTCCTAGCTCTGTGGACCTTCTGGTCCTAACTCTGATATACACACAACATAAATCACATAGAAATAATACAATGCAACACATCACATAGATATCATACAAGATACTCTATTACATAACTCTGGTTACCTACTCAAGGTAAAGTATAGTGAGAAGACTCACCTCGGATGTCTCAGGTAATACCTCGCTCGCGTATACACTGATCTAGCCTCTGCCTAAACACATAATAGTCATATCAATCAATAACAGCTCTCCAGGATAGACTAGACTCACACATGTCCTCTAAGAAGGCTAAAAGACCATTTTACCCTTCAAACGGTCCACAAGTCCAATTATTGACCAAACCCTAAAAGTCAACAAAAGTCAACGGTCAAATCTTGACCAGACTCGTCGAGTGCACAATTGTGACTCGGCGAGTTCAGTCATGAACTTAAGTCCTCTAAATGCCTAATGACTCACCGAGTCACTTCCCCAACTTAGTGAGTCACCAACTATGTGGTTCTCGGGGAAAATGTATCCATACTCGTCGAGTCTGTCCTTGGACTCGGCGAGTTCATGCCATGCTCATACTCAAATGACCTCCTGCGCTCAGATCTGTTACTCTAATCTATAGATCTGACCTCCCCAAGCATGATAATCACGTAAAGGTTGGATCTTGGCACACGTGCAACGCTCCCAAGCGCCCTTTTTGGCGAAATAACCCCAAAAATGGACTTTTAGACTCCTAACACAAAAGGCATGGAAAAAAGCAGTCTGATAAGAACTCTCTAGGCCTCTTATGGTCCGAATCCATGAACCATTTAGGCTTGGGACCTCTCATACTCCATGCTCAAGCTAAAAGATGCATCAAGAAACCATAGATTCCACTAGAATCATAAACTCACAAGAATGTCATAGATGGTTACCTCCAACCGCTTCCTCTGATCAAATAGGAGTGGATCCAAGCTCTTCAATCTGCTTAGCTTGCTCTATCTATTGGATAAGGTGTCTAAGTCCATAACTTATTTGGTATATACTTGACCCGACCCGACATGGTCCATTTGGGTTGCATCTCATCCCAAACTATTTATGGATAATTTTATAAGAGCTATACACATATGTTTATTAATATATTATAAGTTATAATATATTAATATGAGATTATGTTATTTAATTAGTTTTAGTCTTAAATTAATTATGAATTAATTTAGAGATTAAAAGGAAGACTAATTAGATTATGGGCTATTGGGTTTATATAGTGTGGGCTAATGCTCTTTTGTTAATGGGCTAAGCTTATATGGAAGTCCATGGATGATCCATGGAGTTTTTAACCCATGGATCCTTGGAAAGGAAAGGTCATGGGTTATTAGGGTTTCACCCTAACCATGCACACTATATAAGCATGCTTATGGAGCATGAAATGGGGCCTTAGTGTAACTAGTGAACTAGTGTGTGTGAGCCTGTGTGTGGCCGAAATATACAAGTGTATACACTCTCTCAAATTTTTCCAAGAGTTTGTGGTGTTTTGTGATTCCATTTGAGGCATTCACACTATTGGTGCTTGGCCCTCAAACTCCTCAAGAACCAAACTCATCAAAAAGGTATGTAATCTCTTCTAACTCTTTATGTTGAAATGTTCCCCATGCCATGTTAGATAGGTTATAAACCTTGGAAAATTATTATTTTGCATGTATTTAGACAAACATAGATCCAAGGTTTATTAGGGTTGCATGCACACTTAGGAAGTGTTAGATTGCTCAAAACCCAACAGTGGTATCAAATCCTAGGCTTGCTTGTTTGAATACTTGATGCAAATTGCTGGAAATCGAAGATTTTATGCTGTCTGCACAGCTGACTCGCCGAGTCCATGTAGGGACTCAACGAGTCCAAGGCAAAACTCATCCAACTCGGCGAGTTGGTTCATGCACTCGACGAGTTGGACCCCCAGACAACATATCTTCGAGTTTTGGTGCTGGAATTGGTCTAGAATCATTACCTTAAACTGTTTTGGACTCATAAAACCTATTTTTGATGTGGTAATGATGATGGTGGACCAATTTCAAAGTTATAATCAAAATTTCAAGTTTATATGTGTTCATATGATTCTTGAAATTGTTGATGTGGATGTTCATGTTCATATGAGTTTTGTTAGATCATAGGAATTATTTGCAAATTGTTTGTTAGTTAATTCTTGATCTTAATGTGTTTTAATGGAATTCATAATTTGTCCTCAGGTTATGGAATTCCTAAAGTTTTTCTTTTAAATGTTTTTTTTAAGAAATCATAAGTTACATTTTTGAAGAGTTTTTCTAATAAATGCTTTTATGGACTTCATAACTTGTCCTCAAGTTATGGATTTCCAAGAGACTCTTCATTAAAATTATTAAACACTTAATTAAAACTCATAAGTTATGAATATCCAAAAGTTTATGAATTGTTCAAAACTTGCCCAAGTTTTGGAATTTGGAAAAGTTTCACACACTTTAATAAACTTTAATTCCAACACTTAGAATTTTAAAAGTTAAAATTCAACACTTATACTATTTATAACATTAATGGTTAATTATTATATATATGTATAAGAACAAGTCGTTTTACCGTTAGTAGGCCTCATTCACGAAGCCGGTCTATAAGGTGGGTATAAGGTTGTTGCCTATGAAATGGCGACTTAATGGGTGTCCACTCTCACCCACCGCTTGCTTGATCGGTGGAGGGTCATTAGCCGAACGGGTAGGACAATGACTTTAAATTCTCATTAAAATTATAATGATTATTATAAAGTAACTAAATATTTTTTATTTAATTCCCAATCTTAGTTACTTTAGGAAAAATGTGAATTTGGTGCTAGCCCATGGAATTCACACTTTGTACCTTACCAAGTCGTTGGTGGAGCGTGTGTGGGTAACCGGCACACTAACTTGGACTAGTAAGGATCATGAAGGGTGACTTAATGTTTGTCATAGATCAATGGAGCGTGTATGGTTAATCGGCACATTGATTAGGTGATAATATTAAGGGTACCAAGTGAATTGGTATGGTTATTCACACCTTGTTTTGTGATCCTCGGCATCCCAATCACAAAATTTGAGAGGGCACACTCGAGATTGAAACATGCCATTGAAAAGTTCAATGAATCTCAAAAGATCTAGGAATTTCAAATCCAATTAAAACCTAATAAATTATTTTGTTTTTCATGGTGGAAATTGGTGAATCGTCATTCGCCTACCTTCAAATATTCTATAGCTTGGATTACGGCATCCCTCTTCCAAGTTATAAAATATCGTGTTGGGTCCTAGCCTTAATATTTCATATTGGGTGTTATATTAAGGACTTTGAATCAACTAACTTGATTTTCTCCCATTATAGATGTATGGTTCAGACAACTATGATCTTCCCAAATCTCTTGAAGATGGTGTCCCTCAACATCATGCTTCACTTCCTCCACCTCCTCCAATTATTCTCCCTCACCCACAAGTTCTTGAAAAGTTTAAAGTCACTCAATCCCTATTGGCAAGCATAGTCTATGTGTGCTCACATCTTGGAGATAAAGTCACATATTGACAAGCCGGGAGAGTTGGGTGTCAAAGTCTTGTGAAAGTTGGATGTTCAATTACTTTCTTAGTAACATAGTGAGTCTCTTTGGGACTACTATGAGACAGACTATGACATGACCCTTAATGATGTTATCTATTTGCTTTGTGCTGCGGAATCAGCAATGATTTGGAACACTAGTAAAGAAAATTTTGTTAGAAGATCAACTTCCCAAACCTTAAATGGACATTGGCAATGGTAGCATTGGATATCTAGAAAAACATTTCTCTTCCCAATGGAAAGGGATCGGCCATAGTCAACTCGGTTGACCAAATGGTAAAGAGAAAGGCTAAGTCTAAGATAGTCTCATGTGCCATTACCAAAGGGTCTATATGTTTTATTGCCAAAGGGAGGGACATTGATTGCAAAGCTGCCATATTTACCTGAAAGATCATAAGATTGATCAAGTCAAAAAGTTTGACTCTACTTCAGTTAAAGTCCAATATCTAACTCTATTAAGTTCCTATTTAGAGATTCTTATTACATAATGTGAATGGGTCACATGTTGATGTTTTATGAATCAAAAGAAAAGATAGGAAGCTTAAAGTAAGTATATGCTGATTCTGATTGCGAAGGTGGGTTTCGATCGCATGGTTCGGTAATCAGAATTTTGAGCTGTTGCTTAAGAGTTATAATATATTGCTTATGAATAGATAATAACAAGGTTTTCATGTGGATTGTAAGGATAAGTTTTTCCGCAAAGTTTTAAAATAAAAGAAAAAAAAGGGTTTTAATTTTATTTATTTTAAAAATATCCTTAAAATGGCATATGTGGAAAAATGTTGCTTATATGTTTCCAGTAATAGCAATATTGGAAAGAGGATTTGATTCTTTCATTTGTGGTAGTGTCTGAATTTACCAAATGAAGAAAGTTTTTCATCACCCAAGTTTCAATTGGACAGAAACTTGGAATCATACAAGTTGTATTGTATGATGAATGAGAATTTTCATCTTTGAAAATTAAGACTAATTCTTTGATCACATGTATGTGTGAGTTAATTGAAGGACAAAGGAATTAGGTACACTGGGTGTGCGCTGGTCAAGGTCCACCACAAAGATTGATTTGTCATGATTTACTAAAGATTAGTAAATATGATTATACTTATAAGGTTAAGTATAATTCTGTAACATTGGAAAGGTTACAATGTATGACAAAACAAATGAGAAGAATCAAATTAGGCAGAAAGATAAAAGTTTCTCAAATCTGAAAGGATGGGAGAGTACTTTAGTATCATATTTCATGATCATCTTAATGATTATGAAACCATATCACAAATTCATACTCTAAGGACGTCTTAGTGCATTGTTATGGCTAAGAAGAGAGGTCATGAATTGTTGGATTGGTTAAAATCAAGAAGATGAGTCATACTTCGTTCCAAAAAAATTCTTAGAGTCATACTCCAAGATTGTAACCTTGAGTGACATAAAGGAAGATTTATTAACACTAGTCAAATGTAAGAGTAAAATGTTTTCTACTCTTGTACATTTGAGATTGGTAAGTTGTGATGTCTTAGATGAGACAAAGACCAACTAAGACCAATTGTGTGAAGTGTTAGTCTTGATAAGAATCCGCACTATCCCTTGAATATTTGTTTTTGTCAAGGAATGGTTCTTGACTGGGGAAACTTATATGTCAAGGGGACAGTGGGAGCCTTAAAGATCCTGAAAGAGTTTCAAGATTTAATCAAGAGTAAAACCTGTAATATATCACTAGCACACGACTTAAGGTTTGCAACCTATCGTGTTGACATAATTCTTATTTCTGTACCTACTTCAAATAAGTTGAATTTGCATGTGAGTTATCAGAGTTCAACTTGGAAGCATTGGTGGGCCTTGTGCTACCAAGGTGACAAGAAACTAAGATTAAACAAGTTTAATCCATGAAAGGCTGAATTTGTCACTAACCTTATCTTGTGATTATGGTTTTGACAAATTCACATGGATAGGAACTCATACACTATAAAATCTAAGTGTCATAAGGTTTCTCTCCGATTCATGAGAATGATGGTGAGGAAAAGCTTTCACTAAGTAGATTTTAAGTAGATAGCAATTGTGTTATTTGCATTTTCAAAAGTCGTTAGTGGAGCGTGTGTGGTTAACCGGCACACTAACATGGACTTGTGAGAAATGGCAAATGCCTAAGCAATTGAGACTATCATTACGGCGTCCCTTTTCATAGTTCTGAAAATTGTTTAGACACACATATGAGCTATCTAAGAAAGGGTGTATGAATCTAAATTTCAGAAGTCCAGCAGATTTCTGGAAATATGTCAGAGCTAGTGGGAGCATAAGTGTTATGCTAATAATCATCATGTTAGTGGGAGCATGATAATTATGATTAGTATTGCAAGCTAGCAATGTTAATTATAGAAAAGCAAAAGTTTCAATTCGTGAGGTTGCAGGGGTTGAAAAAGTCGTTTTGCTATAATTAAGGGAGAGGAAATTATACTTCTTTTCAATTCTAAAGCTTAGATTGAGATTTTAATCATCTTTAGTCAAGAATATATATGAACTTTGTGTTGGAATGGTTCGACTTAAGGAAATTCTGTATATATTGCGTTTTCAAAATTCAATTATGATTACGGCATCCCTCTTCATAGTTAACTTTTGAAAACATGGTAAATAAAAAATATTGTAGCAAAAGACTGGTCTAGTATCATGTCTTTATGTGAAACATCATGAATCGTGTCCCATATGCTTCGGATATAGGATCGATTGCATGTGCTATAATATTCATCTTGTCTAAATTTTTCCAAATGCTTAAGGCATAGAGAAGGGAAAAGTCTAGAACTGGATATGACTAAAGTGATCAAGCAATTGTCGAGGACAATCTGAGGTTCGCCAAAGATTGAATGCTCAGGGAAAGTTGGAAGTATGATGTAAGTTGTCAGAAAGGACTGTATTGACATGTTCTGAAAAGAAGTAACTCTTGTTCGGAAGTGATAGTCAAAATGGAACTATGGAAATGTCTTCATAGGTGGAAGTTATTCAATCTATGTAAGATTAGAAAACCTTAATGCAAGAAGGATGTTCAAAGCAATGTACTTTGAATATGAGACTTCCGTTCCATAGAAGTTGACCTTCTTTGGAATACTCTATAATGACTGGTGACAAGGTTCTGGTTACTTTGTGAATAATCATTACAAGAGGAACATTGCATAAAAGTTTAAAATCTAACAGATTTTTTGGTAAATGATAGGAATCGTGGATTCTCACAATAAGGATTTGGGTTTGTGAAATGAGTATCATTGGAATCATGTTTCATTGATCTACATCACAAAGTAAAGATCATAGACAAACATAGTGTGCATACTTGGGGTATGGCATAACTATTGTTTAGAAAACAAAGTGTACATGCTAGGAGCATGGGACGACTGTTGTTTTTATTCAAGTCTTAAGTTGATTATTTGAAACATTGAATAATGTGTAATCAATATGGTGATAAATAAAAGGTGGTTTTATTTATATTCAAAAGGGTTCTGAGACCATATTGGATTCGATTATTATTGTGTTTCACTTTGCATGTTTTGACTTCCGCAATAACTAGGTTATTCTTTTCGAATGACTAAGTTATTTAAACACTCCACAGTCGTTCATATGTTAGAAGTAGGTATGAATCAAGACTGTCATGAATCGGGTTTGTAGATGGCTAAATGGGTTTAGTCATAGCAATGGTTGCTACAACATTCATGAGTGCTCATAAGTTATGAGTATTGGAATAAACCCACGCTCACTTGTATCACTTCATGGAATTTATCTCGAGTGATCGTGAGACGGTAATATCATATAAATCTTCAAACCTAGAGATATGAGTTGTTACCTATGAGTTGGTTGTGCATTGATTGCACGCAAACGCATCAGTAACTTGATGTTATAAAACGTGCCTTTGTGTACAATTCAACAAGTAGTAGAACAAGTATATGAGTCTAAGTTTATTTGTTCCTTCTAGAAATAGAAGCGATATCTGGGCCCCTCGATGATTTTGTTGTGACCTTTGTACCGGCCGGTCAGAACTAAAGTGATGTGTTCGATTAAGTTCTTTGTCAAACAAATCGGAAATCGGGAAACAAACTGCTAGACAATAAGTACGACGTTGTTCCATGTATTTGTCCGGCTGATATCATGAGAATAGAGGATTATATGATCACTTATCTAAAATGGGGCTTCATAGTTCAACAGAGTCTTCATAGTTCAACGGAGTTTTCGAGAGCTATGATTTCTGGTTGGTTCCTGAAGTAACATACGCAAATATAGTTATTAGACTTATCCAAGTGGGAGTCTGTTGGATAAGGTGTCTAAGTCCATAAATTATTTGGTATATACTTGACCCGACCCGGCATGGTCCATTTGGGTTGCATCTCATCCAAACTATTTATGGATAATTTTATGAGAGTTATACACATATGTTTATTAATATATTATAAGTTATAATATATTAATATGAGATTATGTTATTTAATTAGTTTTCGTCTTAAATTAATTATGAATTAATTTAGAGATTAAAAGGAAGACTAATTAGATTATGGGCTATTGGTTTTATATAGTGTGGGCTAATGCTCTTTTGTTAATGGGCTATGCTTATATGGAAGTCCATGGATGATCCATGGAGCTTTTAACCCATGGATCCTTGGAAAGGAAAGGTCATGGGTTATTAGGGTTTCACCCTAACCATGCACACTACATAAGCATGCTTATGGAGCATGAAATGGGGCCTTAGTGTAACTAGTGAACTAGTGTGTGTGAGCTTGTGTGTGGACGAAATATACAAGTGTATACACTCTCTCAAAGTTTTCCAAGAGTTTGTGGTGTTTTGTGAGTCCATTTGAGGCATTCACACTATTGGTGCTTGGCCCTCAAACTCCTCAAGAACCAAACTCATCAAAAAGGTATGTAATCTCTTTTAACTCTTTATGTTGAAATGTTCCCCATGCCATGTTAGATAGGTTATAAACCTTGGAAAATTATTATTTTGCATGTATTTAGACAAACATAGATCCAAGGTTTATTAGGGTTGCATGCACACTTAGGAAGTGTTAGATTGCTCAAAACCCAACACTATCTTCTTCCTTCTTGCTAAAACACACAAGAACTATTGTGTTAGCCTTCCTTTTGCACGATAACGATCTCTCTACTCTCTAGGGTTTTCTCAGGGGGGTAGTGACCGCAAATGATGGCCATAAGGGCCTTTAAATACGTTCCGAACCCGAGAAATTAGGGTTTCACTTAATAGCGTGGACTCGCCGAGTCCATGAGTCAACTCGTCGAGTCCGGTCATTAATCCAGATAAGAACTCGCGATCCTACTCGGTGAGTCTAAGCATCAACTCACCAAGTTCCTTCATAAAACTTAAAATAAAAGAATAATATAATTCACCTGGGAACCCGGATGTTACAATTCTCACCTACTAGAATCATACTTCGCCCTCGAAGTCGTACTCCGCAAACAACTTTGGATGCTGCTCACGCATCTCTCGCTCCGGCTCCCAAGTCAGCTCAGACCCCCTCTGATGTTGCCACTGGACCTGAACCAGGGGCACTTCCTTGTTCCTAAGAACCTTGATCTTCCGATCCATAATCGCAACTGGTCTCTCAACATAGTTAAGTCTCGCATCCACCTGAACATCCTCTAATGGTACCACCGCTGACTCATCGACCACACACTTCCTCAGCTGCGATACGTGAAAGGTGTCATGAATCTGCTCTAACTTCGTAGGTAGTTCCAACCGGTAGGCTACCCTGCCTACCCTCGCAATCACTCAGAATGGACCAATATATCGGGGCCCCAGCTTGCCCCTCTTCCTGAACCGGATCACTCCTTTCCAAGGAGATACCTTCAGGAGTACGAAGTCACCAACCTGAAACTCAAACTCTGAGCAATTCTGAAGCACTATCTCCGTGCTGCCCATCAAACGCTGCCCGACCTCACCCCAACAAATAGGAGTCTGACACCTCCTCCCATACAACAGCTCAAAGGGTGGCATACCAATGCTCAAATGTGGCTGTTGTTATAGGAAAACTCAGCCAAGGGTAATATGTGTCCCAACTCCCTCCGAAATCCAAAACACATGCCCAAAGCATGTCCTCGAGCATTTGAATCGTCCGCTCGCTCTGCCCATCAATCTGTGGGTGGTATACGGTACTAAAATGTAGCCTCGTCCCCAACTCCTCAGGAAATTTATTCCAGAACCTGGAAGTGAAACACACATCTCGATCTGAGATGATCGAGATCGGTACTCCATGTCGCGATACCACCTCTCTCACGTACAACTCTGCCAGCCTCTCAGCAGAAGAGCTCTCACTGATAGCAATAAAGTGAGTGCTCTTCGTCAACCTGTCCACAATCACCCGAATTTCATCGACACCTCTTGTAGTCCTCGACAATTTGGTGATAAAGTCCATGGAAATCTGTTCCTACTTCCACTCGGGAATCTCTAATGGCTGCAACTTGCCATGCGGATGCTGATGCTTAGCCTTGACTCTACGACATGTTAGGCACCTCTCTATAAACCATGTGACATCTCATTTCATACAGGGCCACCAATATTCTCTCTCCAGTTCCAAGTACATCTTAGTGGCCCTGTGATGGATCGAGAACCGCGACCTATGCGCCTCCTCCATCAGAATGGTGCATTCTCCACCCTCAAACGGTACCCAAATCCGACCCTAAAAGGTCAAAAGCCCTCGACTGTCAGCGACAAACTCGGTCACCTGCCCGACTACCTGCTCTGTCTTGCGGTTCTATGGTCTCCCAGCCTCACCCTGGGCCTCTCGAATGGTGTCCAACACTAGAGTCATCACTGTCAATCTCATGCAAGTGTCTCATATCGGGGCACTCTCCGCCCTATGACTCAGGGCATCGGCTACAACATTAGCCTTGCTTGGGTGGTACAGGATCTCGTAGTCATAATCTTTTACCACATCCAACCATCTTCTCGGGCGCATATTTAGGTTGGGCTGATCCATCAAGTACTTCAAACTCCTGTGGTCCGTGTATATAGTACACTGGAACCCATATAAATAGTAACGCCAGATCTTGAGTGTGAACACTACAACCCCAAACTCCAGATTGTGGGTGGGATACCTCATCTCATGAGGCTTCAGCCGCCTCGATGCGTATGCAATCACATGCCCTCTCTACATCAGCACCGCTCCCAATCCCGATATCGATGCGTCACAGTACACCACAAAATCCTCCATCCCCTCCGGAAGGGCTAACACTGGAGCTTCGCATAATCTCTGGTGAAGAGTCTCAAACGAGGTCTGCTGCTCCGGACGCCACGTAAAAGCAACACCCTTCCGGGTTAACCTGATGAGAGGCACAACAATCTGGGGGAAATCCCTGATGAATCTCATATAGTAGCCGGCCAACCCTAGTAAACTCCTGATCTTGGTGGAGGATCTTGTGACAATAGTCAAATTCGGGTCAAGTCAAAGTCAAAGAAAGTCAATAATTCAAAATGGACGACTCAATTAGCCCTTGCATATTAGGGTTTACATTGTGTATTTACTAAACAATCCGCTATTTTAATGAGAAAACATCATATGTAAAATCCGTGTGATTGAATTTTTCCTAAGCGTTAAATGCGGTAAACAATGAACCAAAGCGATAAAACACTAATGCACACTCATCGGGAGTGTGTAAGACACTAAAACATGGCTTAATGGGGTTTATGGACGTTGCATTGCGAAGCCGGACACTCAAAAAGGTGACAAACGAAACCTCTATCAATCGTTTTCACTCTATCTCTTTCTATTTGAAATCTCTCCCAAATCTCTCTCAATGGTTCCCGTAACTTTTTGAAGTCATTCGGGTCATTCCGACCCTTAACCGGGTCAAAAATCGCTTAAAACAGAGTTAGAATAGGTAAAATACCCTAAAAGACCCGAAACCCTCTATATAGGGCCGAAGCCTCTTAAGGACCGAAACCAAGAGGACCGAACCAAGCTGCTGAACTGAAAGTCCTCTTGGAACTGAAACCCCCCTCTCGGGACCGAACCTCGTAGACCCGAACCCTCCCTTTCGGGCCCGAACCTTGCACAAGGCCCGAACCCGAAGTCTCGATCCATTTCGCTCCATTTCGCCTTTTGGTCCATTTCGCTCCTACTGCTTTCGGACCGAACCTGCTCTTCGCTTCTTGCTATTTCACTTCATTTTGCCTCGTGCCTAGCCTCAGGAGGACCGAACCTCCGGCCAGGATGAAGAGGTCTCGCTAGAACTCCATTTCTTTTTGGTTTTCGACTACGACTTCATTTTAGCTTCATTTTTCATCGTTTTAACGCGGGATTTCACCCAAAACTTTATTTTAACATATAAGGCCCCCTAATTAATGATTAATCACGTTTTGGGGGATAAAACCTTATCCAAGAAGAGTGGGTGAAGTACAAAGGTTGAGTGTTGACTTTTCTTTGTATTATGACACAAGCAACCACCATACCCACTCCATGACTAACCCACACTCCTCCCCACCATACCTTGTCACTTCCTTGTCCTTTTTACCTCTCTCAGAAGTCATTCCCACATTTTTATAGTTGGACATTCATCCTCTCTCCTCATTCTCACTCACTTGCTTTCATTTCACCAAAAATTAAACACTTTTCTCTCTCAATCCTCTCACCAAGATTTCGAGATGCAAGGGACTTCTTCTCAGTTTTCTCCCACTTTTGGTAAGTATATTCATCAACCACATAATTATTTCACTTTTTTCTTACTCCAAATCATAGATTTCGTACACAAATTCCATCACATTAGTGATACATCTTCAAACCTTCAAGGCATCTTCTTAGTGTTCTTGAGTGGAATACTACATTTATCCATCATCCATCCATAGAAATCACTCAAGGTGAGTTCATACCCCTACATTTTCATATTTTCCTATGTTTTAAGGCGGGAGAATACAAGTTAAATCATCAAGAACACAACTAAATGTTTCTAACAGCTTACATCAAAAAAGTTATGCTCCATTCACGTACTGTTTTGGTCAACTAAAACATTTTTTTTTAAAACTGTACAAGGTGCTAGTAGCTCAAGTTCTTAGCTTTAAAATTGCTACTTGCACATCTCCATACAACTTTTCTACAATTTATGGTGATTTTTGCAAAACTGCATATCATTTCAAGAACCAAACCGGACCAGTCTGTGTTTATGGACGTTTTCACCTAAGTTGAAGGTCACTAAAATCATGGAAAAATATATTAACAAACTATACAAATTAGCCAAACTCCCAGAATTTATGGATTCTGATTTGGATATTTTATGAAGTTTTTATAAATTTTCTAATAACAGTGATCGAAGTTGTTACTAACAGAAAAATGCTAACATATTGTTATCACCTTGTAACATGTTGAGCAAGGTGTATATCCTTATGTGAATGTATGTTATTACAAATGAATGATATTTTATCTTGGTATATGAAGATGCATCAGTTAATAAATGGATTTTGATATAGATATACATATGAAATATAAAGGATAACACGATTGTTATAATCAAAGTATATCCATTTTACTCAAACAATTGAACGAACTACGTTGAATATAGTTTACGTAAGTTACCATTACTACCCTTGTTTTTTTATAAACTATAATAGATATGGTTTATGATACATTACATAACACACTCATACAAAAATTGTACATTTATACAATAAGGGATTTTCATTACATTACACGTAAATTTGTTAAAGACTTTGTAAGACAGTCGCTTCACACTTACCATTAAGTCATGTATTGTAACCAGAGTCTCCTGGAGGGAGAGTGTGATAGCTGTATATAGATCTATATTGGGTTTGACAAACCCACACCTTAACTGCATGCAACAGTTAGACCGGTAGGTCTGGGGTGACAAATGTCATAAACATTTCCGACGTCTGAAGAACGTCGTTTCATGCCAACTAGGTCATAGCATGGTTATAATGAACTCACAAAAGTATTAACAAACATAAGAATTTACGGGAATTTCATTGAATCCAAATGCGTTTATGTCGATTTAAACTTACATCATTTTCTATAAGTAAGAAAGGTTACTTATACATTTCGGTTTTCGGATATAAGACTACATTACACATTTTAAGGAAAATATTAGATTTTTCTGAAACAAACATGACATTTACAAAAGAAAGACTTTTATCAAGTTGAAAACAATAGCTTATGAACTCACCAACCTTTGTGTTGACACCTTTTCAAACTACTTGTATTCTCAGGGAATCAGTAAGTAGGTATCAAAGAGCATTTTGAGGATGGGACATTAAGGCGTCAACATTTCATGTTTTGTTAACATATTCTAATTGATCTGGAAACATGTAACTAATACAATGATGTAACTCTTTCAATTATATATATGTTGGTTGTGTTTGCTTAAATTACTATTGCAATTGTGGTTATGATACTATACATGAAGCCCTTCACCTCCGGACGTTTCCGCCATCCTTGGTTTGGGGGTGTGATAGATTGGTATCAGAGCACGGTTTATAGTGAATTAAGTATGTCAAACCACATAAGATATACAAACCATAAACTCATTTGGGACGCAAGTCTCTGATTTTAAAACATTATAACGGGGGAATACTTTTAGAAAATAAATAGTTTTCTCATTTAAAAGTATACCTACATGCATTATATACCCGCGTTGTGTCATAACTAGAATAACATAAATTAAAAGAAGAGGAGTTGTGTACCATGAGTATACCTTGGTATATGTAAATCAAGTCTGGGAGGGATATAGCCTCATCAATTATATCTATCCGAGGAGTGATTTACGTATACTAGGGGATAGTCATGGTGGGCAACAAATCTAATAACCTAACTTCACCTTACAAGGAATGCATTAAGAACCGAATCTAAACATTCAAAATCATATAGGAATATTTGTATGATTGCTATAGCACAATATTATTATTATAAACCGTTACATGCTACTTACACCCCTATTCTTATACAGACAACATGGTAGGATTTCACCTACCCGGGGACCCGTACTTTCCCAATCAGGGAAATGCTGGATGGATTGAGGAAGACCCCGAGCAAAAAATCGAAGAGGACCCCCAAGGAGGATCCCAAGGAGGAATCCGAGGAAGAACAAGAAGAAGAGGAGGAAGATGAAGAACAAGAAGAAGAGGAAGACGACGAAGAAAAAGAGGAAGAAGATGATATAGTCATGGTTGAGAATGAAATTGAAGAAGAAACGGAAGTATTCAACCCTCCTTACATCGTGAGGGTGCCCACACACCACTTTGGATACAACGGACATGAGCCCCGTTGGGTAACAACGATCGAAAGGTGGAGCCGACAACAACGCCAGCGGTCACCATATGGCGACCAACGAGGTTATTACGACCTCATCCACGGTGGACCGGCTGATAGAGCCTTCCCCATCATGACTCAGCGGATAGCGAGTAAGGATGATCGTGGTACGATGACGACCGATCAGGTCTGAGAGCTGAGTGTCATCGTAGAATCTACCAATGCTCTCACCAGGGACATAGAACGAGACTCCCACCACCGAGACCAACTTATTTAGGACCTTCTTGCTGCTCGAGCAGAAACAAGGGAGTATCAGGAGAGATACAGGGTGCTCGAGGAGAGAATGGTTGCAACCGAGCGGAGACTGGCGGAACTACAAGGTGCATCGACATCATCCCAAGCTCCAGCAGGGAAGGATCGTCGTGAGTAGGACTCAATACTACTCACACATCTACATAGTATAGGTTTCTTAGCTTGCATTGGTGCTACTCTTTTGTAGGTAGGTTGGCCCTGCGACTAAGTGATTACACTATTCAAAGGGCTTTTGTGCTGTCAAAACTATCTTTTGTATTGATGTAATGTAGACCCTTATGAGGTCAAATTTTCTCAAAACAATATGTACTAAAAAGTTATCAATGAATTTGACATGCATTTTACTTCATTGAATGTTGACATGAGATTTACTATGTGGTATTACAAACAATTTACAACTGATAATTCTAATATTTTAAGTGTACCTCGTTGTTATGTGTAATTAAAGCAATAATCGACCTAGAAATGATGAGTCCGCCTTAGGACATGTTCCTTGTTTCGTTGTGGACTTAGGGCAGACTCATTAGCATTGACAGTTTATTAAAATTTTAATCACACATAACTGAGGCACATCAAATGAATCTTAGGAATAAGTCAGACACGGAATCAAACACATGACTCCGTTTGAGTCACCACTATTTAATTCATAAGTTTAATTGCATAAACTTTTTCTATGAATTACTTGCTAATGCAAACATATGGAAGTTGGGAAATACTATACTTGAAAAACCAATGAACTAATTTCACGACACTCGACTTACATCCAATTACTAAAAGATGTCCCTTTTATATTTGAAAATTCTATGACAGAAAAATGCCACCTTATAGATCTGCCCACCTTATAGATCTGCCAGACGCACCGAGAGAACACAAACAAATTCACCCCCGCCGCCTCCCCAGTTTGATCCCGTTATGTTCCAGGCTGCGGTTACAGCCACAGTGGCAGCTGCTATGTCTCAAATTAGCACTGACGGTGACAGGAGGACAGGGAGCGGAATTAACATCTTTACTCAAGGGGATAGCCAAGGGTGTTCGAAAGAATGTTCTTATAAAGACTTCACAAATGGCAAACCCGATTCTTTCAATGGAAGCGGGGGCATCATCGCGTTGATGCAGTGGTTTGAGAAGACTGAATCCGTCTTCGAGATCTGCGCATGCCCCGAATCAGACAATGTCAAATTTGCAGCTTGCACATTCTCCGGCAGGTCCCTCACTTGGTGGAACGGCCACGTAAAGTCGCTGACACTCCCCGTGGCTAATTTGTTAAGTTAGGAGGACTTGAAAACTATGATGACGAAGGAATATTGCCAAAGGGGTGAGGTGCAAAAGTTAGAACAAGAATTATGGAACCTCAAGATGACGGACTCTGACCTTGCAGCTTACACTGCCCGGTTCAATGATCTAGCACTCTTCTGTCCTGAGATGGTTACCCCGGAAAACAAGAAGGTTGAAGGATATCTCTGGGGCCTGTCACCCCAGATTCAAGATAGCGTGCTGGCCTCTAAGACAACCACTTTTGACAGTGCCAAGGAGTTGGCACACCAACTCATAAATCATCGGGCCAGCCGTGTCACAGTGTCAACCACCTCCGATTAAGCAAAGGGAGGGAACAACAAGAGAATTTTCTGGAGCAATAAAAAGAAGCAACCGGCATAGGACCCCACCAAGAAGCAACAGACTGTTGCTATCCGTGCTGCCACCACTGTTACCACTTCGACATCACCAAAGCAATATGAAGGGAATCTCCCTAAGTGCAACAAGTGCAACTTCCACCACAATGGTGCTTGTCGGGAAATGCACTGCAAAAACTGTGACAGGAAAGGGCACACTGCTCGTTTTTGTAAAGCGCCAGCACAACCGATCAACCAAGTTGCTAATGCGGGGTCAAGCCAAACCTGATATGGATGTAGTGAAGCGGGGAACTTCAGGAGGAACTACCCCAAGGCACAAGCCCCTAATGTTGGAGGTGTAGGGAGAGTCCTGGCGATAGGACATGGGGAAGCAGTCGAGGATCCTACAGTGGTTACCGGTACGTTTATCCTCAATAACTCTTATGCGTGAGTACTATTTGATAGTGGAGCAAAGAGGAGTTTCGTGAGCCACCAATTCAAACAATTACTAAAACAAAACCCCAAGTCATTAGAAGATTCATATGTTGTAGAAATGGCAAACGGAAAGGTTGAGCGCACTAACGATATATACATACGGTGTAGCCTCACTCTAGATAACCACTCATTCAAAATCAATCTAATGCCAGTCACCATAAAAAGTTTCGACATCATCATTGGTATGGATTGGTTAAGCTCTCGTCATGCCGACATCCTATGTTACGAAAGGGCCGTTCGCCTTAATCCGCCAAACGGCGAAACCCTTCTCATCTATGGCGATAAACCTAGTGCAAATTTGCAAATCATCTCTTGCGTTAAAGCCCAAAAGTACCTCCGAACACGTCGTAGATAATAAACAGGAGGTAAAGGACATCAAAGAAATTCCAGAAGTATGCAACTTCCCTGACGTATTCCCAGAAGACCTGCCAGGTGTACCACTTGCACGACAAGTCGAATTCCGAATCGACTTAATTCCTGGAGCTACTCCCGTTGCCAAAGCTCCATACCGCCTGGAACCGGTCAAAGATGCAAGAACTGTCCAGCCAGTTGAATGAACTGTTGAGCAAAGGGTTCATTAGACCGAGCTTTTCACCCTGGGGTGCACCAGTCCTTTTTGTGAAAAAGAAGGATGGATTATTTCGCATGTGCATCGACTATCGGGAATTAAACAAACTTACCATCAAGAACTGATATCCCCTACCCCGAATCGACGACCTCTTCGATCAACTTCAGGGAGCAAGTTATTTTTCAAAAATCGACTTGAGGTCGGGTTATCATCAACTGCGAGTTCAAGAAGAAGATGTCCCCAATATAGCATTCAGAACTCGCTATGGGCACTACGAGTTTGTAGTGATGCAATTCGGATTAACCAACGCGCCTGCGGTGTTCATGGATTTGATGAACCGAGTGTACCGACCCTTCCTAGATAAATTCGTGATCGTTTTCATTGACGATATCTTGGTCTATTCGAGGAGCGAAGAAGAGCACAGGCAACACCTACGACTAGTTCTGGAGACCCTAAGAGCCGAGAAGCTTTACGCTAAGTTTTCAAAGTGAGAATTTTGGCTCACAGAAGTGGGATTCCTTGGCCACGTGGTAAGCAAGAAAGGAATACACGTGGATCCCTCAAAGATCAAGGAGATTGAAAATTGGTCAGCACCTACAACACCAACAGAAATCCGACAATTTTTGGGACTCGCAGGCTACTACCGAAGATTCATACAGAACTTCTCCAAGTTTGCTAAGCCCCTCACCACCCTGACTCAGAAAGGTGTGGTGTTCAAATGGGAAGATAAAAAAGAAGCCGCCTTCCAGACACTAAAACAAGCCCTATGCAGCGCACCGATCTTGTCTATTCCAGAAGGAACTAATGATTTCGTGGTGTATTGCGATGCTTTGAATCAAGGTCTCAGTTGTGTGTTCATGCAAAGGGGGGAGGTTATCGCTTACGTGTCAAGGCAACTTAAGACCCACGAAGTTAACTATACCACCCACGACCTTGAATTGGGATCAGTAGTGTTTGCCTTGAAGATCTGGAGACACTACCTCTACGGCACAAAGTGCACCATCTTCACCGATCACAAAAGTCTTCATCATATCCTCAATCAAAAAGAGCTCAACATGCGACAAAGAAGATGGGTAGAGCTACTAAACGATTATGAGTCTGAAATCCGTTATCATCCGGGAAAGGCTAATGTTGTAGCCGATGCCCTAAGCAGAAAAGAATACTCGGGTCGCCGGGTGAAGTCACTAACGATGACGATCCATTCGCACCTGTTCACACAAATCAAGGAAGTTCAATGTGAAACCTTGAAACCAGAAAACATGACGGGTGAGGCATTGAGAGGGATGCATAAAAACCTAGAAGTCAAGGAGGGTGGAGCTCGCTACCTCATGAACCGGATCTGGACACCGAAGTTTGGTGGGTTCCGAGACGTTGTCATGAACGAAGCACACAAGACATGATATTCCATCCATCCAGGTTCAGATAAGATGTATCTAGACCTCAAGAAGTTGTACTAGTGACTGAACATGAAAGCTGAGATTGTTACCTATGTGGGCAAGTGTCTGACTTGCGCCAAGGTCAAAGTAGAATACCAGAAGCCATCAGGACTACTACAACATCTGGATATACCTGAGTAGAAGTGGGAATGGATAACCATGGACTTCATAACCAAGCTGCCTAAGACATCGAGTGGACTTGACACCATATGGGTAATCGTAGACAGATTGACCAAGTATGCACACTTCCTACCAATAAAGGAAACCGATAAGATGGAGAAGTTAACCAAGACATACATCAAGGAGATTGTGCGACTACATGGTGTACCAATATCCATTATCTCTCACCCAGATAGTAGATTCACCTCGCGATTTTGGCAGTCCTTACAGAAATCTCTGGGAACTAGGCTAGATATGAGTACGACCTACCATCCGCAAACCGACGGGCAGAGCGAGCGCACTATACAGACGTTAGAAGACATGTTGAGAGCCTGTGTGATAGACTTTGGTAAGGAGTGGGATACTCATTTAACGCTTATTGAATTTTCCTATAATAACAGCTATCACACTAGCATTGGAGTCGCTCCATTCGAAGCTCTATAAGGTCGCAAGTGTACATCACCTCTATGTTGGGCCGAAGTGGGGGATACTCTACTAGCTAGGGGGCAAGTCCCTGATAGCACCCTTACCGGGCCTGAAATCATAAGGGAGACCACATAAAAGATTGTTCAAATTCGGGAAAGACTGAAGGCATCTCGTGAGCGACAAAAGAGTTACGCAGACAAGCGACGCAAACCCTTGGAATTCCAAGTCGGAGATCGGGTACTACTGAAAGTTTCCCCTTGGAAAGGAATGATACGTTTCGGTAAGCGTGGGAAACTAAACCCGAGGTACATCGGACCGTTTGAAATCCTTGCCAGGATTGGTCCTATAGCGTACAAACTCTGATTACCAAAAGAATTTAGTAACGTACACCCTACCTTCCACGTATCAAACTTGAAAAAGTTCCTAGTGGATGAGACACTTGTAATACCTCTCAACGAAATCGAAGTTAACGAAAATCTCCACTTCGTGGAGGAACCAATCGAAATCATGGATCGAGAGATCAAGCGAACAAAACAGAGTCTTATTCCCATTGTAAAGGTCTACTGGAATGCTATACGGGGACCTGAGTTCACCTGGGAACATGAAGATAAAATGAAACAAAAATACCTGCATCTTTTTCCTAACTTTTGAAGTCCCAGTCAAAACGTAAATTTCAGGATGAAATTCCCTCTAACGGGGAGATGATGTGACAATAGTTAAATTCGGGTCAAGTCAAAGTCAAACAAAGTCAATAAGTCAAACCGGACGACTCAATTAGCCCTTGCGTATTAGGGTTTACGTTGTGTATTACTAAACAATCCGCTATTTTAATGAGAAAACATCATTTGAAAAATCCGTGTGATTGAATTTTTCCTAAGCCTTAAATGCGGTAAACAATGAACCAAAGTGATAAAACACTAATGCACACTCATTGGGAGTGTGTAAGACACTAAAACATGGCTTAATGGGGTTTACGGACCTTGCATTGCGCAGCCGGACACTCAAAAAGGTCACAAACGAAACCTCACTCAATCGTTTTCAGTCTATGTCTTTCTATTTGAAATCTCTCCTAAATCTCTCCCAAATCTCTCTCAATGGTTCCCGTAGCTTTTTGAAGTCATTCGGGTCATTCCGACCCTTAACCGGGTAAAAAATCGCTTAAAACGGAGTTAGAACAGGTAAAATACCCTAAAAGACCTGAAACCCTCTATATAGGGCCGAAGCCTCTTAGGGACAAAAACCAAGAGGACCGAACCAAGCTGCTGAACCGAAAGTCCTCTCGGAACCAAAACCCCCCTCTCGGGACCGAACCTCGCAGACCCGAACCCTCCCTTTTAGGCCCGAACCTTGTACAAGGCCCGAACCCGAAGTCTCGGTCCATTTCGCTCCATTTCGCCTTTCGGTCCATTTCACTCCTGCTACTTTCGGACCGAACATGCTCTTCGCTTCTTGCTATTTCGCTTCATTTTGCCTCACGCCTAGCCTTAGGAGGACTGAACCTCCGGCCAGGACGGAGAGGTCTCGCTAGAAGTCCATTTCTTTCTAGTTTTCGACTACGACATCATTTTAGCTTCATTTTTCATCGTTTTAACGCGGGATTTTCACCCAAAACTTTATTTGATCATATAAGGCCCCCTAATTAATAATTAATCACGTTTTTGGGGATAAAACCTTGTCCAAGAAGATTGGGTGAAGTACAAAGGTTGAGTGTTGACTTTTCTTTGTATTATAACACAAGTAAGCACCATACCCACTCCATGACTAACCCACACTCCTCCCCACCATACCTTGTCACTTCCTTGTCCTTTTTACCTCTCTCACAAGTCATTCCCAAATTTTTATAGTTGGACATTCATCCTCTCTCCTCATTCTCACTCACTTGCTTTCATTTCACCAAAAATTAAACACTTTTCTCTCTCAATCCTCTCACCAAGATTTCGAGATGCAAGGGACTTCTTCTCAGTTTTCTCCCACTTTTGGTAAGTATATTCATCCACCACATAATTATTTCACTTTTTTCTTACTCCAAATCATAGATTTCTTACACAAATTCCATCACATTAGTGATACATCTTCAAACCTTCAAGGCATCTTCTTAGTGTTCTTGAGTGGAATACTACATTTATCCATCATCCATCCACAGAAATCACTCAAGGTGAGTTCATACCCCTACATTTTCATATTTTCCTATGTTTTAAGGGGGGAGAATACAAGTTAAATCATCAAGAACACAACTAAATGCTTCTAATAGCTTACATCAGAAAAGTTGGACTACATTCACGGACTGTTTTGATCAACTAAAACATTTTTTTTTCAAAACTGTACAAGGTACAAGTAGCTCAAGCTCTTAGCTTTAAAATGGCTACTTACAGATCTCCATACAACGTTTCTACAATTTATGGTGATTTTTGCAAAACTGCCTATCATTTCAAGAACCAAACCGCACCAGTCTGTGTTTATGGACGTTTTCACCTAAGTTGAAGGTCACTAAAAATCATGGAAAAATATATGAACAAACTAGACTCATTAGCCAAACTTCCACAATTTACGGATTCTGATTTGGATCTTTTATGAAGTTTTTATAAATTTTCTAATAACAGTGATCGAAGTTGTTACTAACAGAAAAATGCTAACATATTATTATCACCTTGTAACATGTTGAGCAAGGTGTATATCCTTATGTGAATGTATGTTATTACAAATGAATGATATTTTATCTTGTATATGAAGATGCATCAGTTAATAAATGGATTTTGATACATATATACATATGAAATATAAAGGATAACACGATTGTTATAATCAAAGTATATCCATTTTACTCAAACAATTGAACGAACTACGTTGAATATAGTTTACGTAAGTTACCATTACTACCCTTGTTTTGATAAACTATAATAGGTATGGTTTATGATACATTACATAAAACACTCATACAAAAATTCTACATTTATACAATAAGGGATTGTCATTACATTACACGTAAATTTGTTAAAGACTTTGTAAGACATTCGCTTCACACTTACCATTAAGTCCTGTATTGTAACCGGAGTCTCCTGGAGGGAGAGTGTGATAATTGTGTATAGATGTATATTGGGTTTGACAAACCCACACCTTAACTGCATGCAACAGTTAGACCGACAGGTCTGGGGTGACAAATGTCATAAACATTTCCGACACCTGAAGAACGTCGTTTCAGGCCAACTTGGTCATAGCATGACTATAATCAACTCACAGAAAGTATTAGCAAACATAAGAATTTACAGGAATTTCATTGAATCCAAATGCGTTTATGTCGATTTAAACTTACATCATTTTCTATAAGTAAGAAAGGTTACTTATACATTTCGGTTTTCAGATATAAGACTACATTACTCATTTTAAGGAAAATATTAGATTTTTCTGAAACAAACATGACATTTAGAAAAGAAAGACTTTTATCAAGTTGAAAACAAAATCTTATGAACTCACCAACCTTTGTGTTGACACTTTTTCAAACTACTTGTATTTTCAGGGATTCACTAAACAGGTATCAAAGTGCATTTTGAGGATGGGACATTAAGGCGTCAACATTTCATGTTTTGTTAGCATATTCTAATTGATTTGGAAACATGTAACTCATACAATGATGTAACTCTTTCAATTATATATATGTTGGTTGTGTTTTCTTAAATTACTATTGCAATTGTGGTTATGATACTATACATGAAGTCCTCCACCCCCGGACGTTTCCGCCATCCTTGGTTTGGGGGTGTGACAGATCTCGGCACCTCCTAACTCATCACTGCCTCAATCTTGGCCGGATCGACCAATATCCCATTCTGGTTAACGAGGTATCCTAGGAACTGAACCTCTTGTAACCAAAAATCGCACTCGGAGAATTTGGCATAAAGCCTCTCCGATCTCAGAACTCCGAGGATCTCCCTCAAATGCTCCTCATGCTGCCCTCTGGATTTCGAGTACACCAATATGTTGTCAATGAACACGATAACCGAACGATCCAACATCGGCCTGCACACTCTGTTCATGAGATCCATGAATGCTGTTGGTGTATTGGTGAGCCCGAAAGGCATCACCACGAACTCGTAATGCCCATAATAAGCTCTGAATGTCGTCTTTTGAATATCATCATCTCGCACTCTCACCTGATGATATCCAGACCTCAGATGGATCTTGGAGAACCAAGATGCTCCATGTAACTGGTTGAACAAATCGTCGATCCTCGGCAAGGGGTAACGCTTCTTGACCGTCAACTTGTTCAACTCTCGGTAGTCAATGCACATCCGGTGTGAACCATCCTTTTTCTTGACAAAAAGGATCGGAGCTCCCCACGGTGAGCTACTCGGCCGAATAAACCCCTTCCCTAGCAGCTCCTGAAGTTGCGAGGATAAATCCTACATCTCTGGAGGTGCAAGGCGATAGGGAGCTTTGGCGATAGGTTCCGCCCCTGGAAATCAAATCAATGCGAAACTCTACCTGCCACTCGGGAGGCACACCCGGAAACTCCTCGGGGAAAATATCCGAGAACTCGCGCACTATCGGCACCTCATCGACTGAATTTAGTCTCTCTAAATCAACTCTCGTATCCATCATGTAAGCCACAAACCCACTACATCCCTGCTGTAGACTCTGCCTCCCTCTAACAGCCGAACAAAACGTTGAACCAGTACGGGTACCCTCAACATACACCGTAAGAACTCCCCCACTAGGGTCTTGTATGGTCACTAGCTATCACTCGTAGTCAATAACCGCTCCGAACCTGCTCAACCAATCCATGCCGACGATAACACAGACGTCCCCCATCGCAATAGGGACCAAATCAATAGGAAACGCAACGCCGAAGATCTCGAGTACACATCCTTGAATCACCTCAGTGGCATACACTGCTCTCTCGTCAGCTATGGAAACTCTCAGAGGTCAACTCAACGCCTCTCGACTAATACTGATGTGCTGACTAAAGGCTAAAGATACAAAAGACTGACTCGCACCCGATTCAAATAATACCAAGGCAGGTACATAATTCACATGAAAAGTACCTACGCATATCATAATATAAGCACAATATCTCAACATTAAAAATAGATACATGAAAGTATACATACCATCCACAACGTCGGGTGCTGCGCGGACCTCCTCCCAGTCAACTGGAAGGCTCTCCCTCGTGCATTCGGTGCCTCGGCCTTCACCGGCTGGCTCTCTGTAGCTCTGATAGTAGTAGGGGTAGATCCCTAAGATGCTCCCTGCGTTGACCCTCTCAACTGCGGACACTCTGCCTTCTGGTGTCCGGTCTGGTTGCAGTGGAAACAGATTGCAAACCCCTTGGGGAAATCCTTGGCCATATGCCCCTCCTTGCCACATTTGTAGCAAGACCCTACTCTGCACACCCCATCATGACTTTTTCCGCACTTGCCGTAAGTGCAACCCTTCTAATTCCCTATCCTCGAATCATCAGGCTTGGACCGCTTGGCTTCCGGCTGAGACTGTGTCGGTCTCCTGTCGCTCCCCTGAGACTCCGCCTCCTCCTTAGCCTGAGTCTCCAGCTCTATCTCCCTCTTCCGAGCATTTTCCTGAAGCTCGACAAATGTCCGGTATGATGAGTTCGCTTCAAACTCTCGTATATCCCTCCTCAAAATGCTCAGATATCGGCTCATACGTGCCTGCTCGGAAGACACGTGGTCTGTCAGAACATCGCCCTCTAATGGAACATCCTGGTAATCACTGTAACAGACTCAGTACCCTGCTTGAGGGTCAAAAACTCCTAGGCCAAACGCTCCCTCTCCACCTGAGGAACATACTCCTCTCGGAACATAGCGATGAACCTCTCCCAGGTCACTGCAGCAAGCTCAGTAGGCGAATAGTGTGACGTCATAAACTTCCAACAGTCCTTTGCTCCCAAGCGAAGTTGGTTCAGCGCGAACCGAACCCTCCAATACTACTGTCCACACCGCATCAATATACACCCCAAGTCCTCCTCCTAGGATCCCAAATTCCAAGTACTCTACTCTCACTAAGCATAGTCTACTCTCCAGCAGATCTCTCATAAGCCTCTTGCTGCTATCTACCTCATCTCAAGCATCTCCTAGCTGCAACCCCTAGGTTAAGGCATCACAAATCAGGCGACTCTAGTCATAATAGAAATACCTAGCCTGCTCTAGCATGCAAAACATATCATATCGTTTCATAAACATATAACATAAGTGTCACACCCCAAAACTGAGAACGGCGGAAACGTTCTGGGGCGAAGGATGTCATGTATGTATCACAACAATGTAAAGTAGTAAACAAGCAACAACATCATCCATTGCATTAATATTATAAGTTTCAAGTACATATGAGTTCTTTCATAGTATAAATCTACATAATGAATATTCAAAATAAAAGACGAGTCTTGACTGCTCCGTCTTCACAAAACCTGGTCGTCGTACTTGTCTTATTTGTGACCTGAGAATACAAGTTATTTTGAAAGCGAGTATCAGCAATAAAGCTGGTGAATTCATAAGTATTAATGTGTCTTTGATTTGCAAAACTGGAAAGTAAAGACTTGTAAACATTTGGAAAAAGAATGTATAAGTCTGAACTGTTTGAAAGTAGTTGAAAACGTTTGAACACCCTAGCAAATCACTATGATTTCTATTAGTATAAAGAGTAGTCTTCTACCAAGACCTAACTATTTCGAAAGTACGCATCACTGTACATGTGACGGTTTTTCCATGTTTAACTATTGTTATAAAACTATAGTCTACCTCATCGACTATGTAAACGTGTCACAAAATACAGGTAGTAATATAATTATATAAGTATTAGTCTACCTTGTCGTTTATGCGAATGTATAACAAAGTAAAGGAAATGAACTAATAACTTAAATATTATCCTTTGGTACTAGGATAAACACGGCATAGGAATTACCGAATAGTATTAACTGTAGTCATCCGAAGATGTACATTTACCTCTGTTGCTAACAGCTGGGTGTAGGAATAGTTAGTCCCTTAAAGTATACCTATAATAGTATCAACCGTAGACATCCGTAGATGTGCATTTACCTCTGTAGCTAACAGAGTCTATAGGAATGGTTAGCCCCGTAAAGTATCCATTTGTACTAGGATAGACAGATCTAATCTGCATGTATAATATGTAATAGTACCTCATCATATAGTATCTAGGTATAAGTATCCATGTAAGAGGATTCATGTAAGCGTATCTATCTAAATGTATTCATGTAAGGGCATCTATGTAAACGTATTCATGTAGCATGTAATGTATTGTATAGACTCATGAATGAACTGATTCTTGTGTGATTCCTTGTACTTGGAAAGGTGAATAGTATCTCCTAACTATACCTATTATAGTTACTAGTAATGTACGTGTATAACCTGAAGTATGCCTTTGCTACCCAAAGGTACTGAACTGACTGGGGAAAACTTTTATGTCTACATATGTATACATGATATGTAACTAATATTTAGACGATATTTGGACAGATAACCAATATCCCATAGCCACAACCCAACGAGGAAAAGGAAATAGAGTGAGTTAACCTCCCCAAGTCCTTTAAACATTACTTATATAACTATACATATATGGGCATGCATTTGATAATATAAAAGCATAAAAGAAGTTTTGTAAATCCTTTGAAAAAGATTAACATCTGAGAGAAGATCGACTTGATGTCCGTTGATAAAACGATTGAAAGCATTTTGTTTGATAAGACAGTCTAAGTATAAGGAAAACCTTTGTTTGAAAACACCTTTGTAATAGAGTTTGAAAGGAAATTACATTGTGTAAGACAGTTTGATAAAGAGCTTTAAACATGTAAGAACGTTTAAGAAAGTTATTTGAAGTAATATTTTTGGTAAAACTGCTAAACCTGTAGTAAATCCATTTGTATACTAGTTATAAATCCCACATGATTGATTTATTAACAGCAAGTATAGCAAAATATTGATGTTTTTCGTACGAGGTTAATCGTATGTTTGTAGTACCAAAGATTGACACATATACGTACCGTATAAGCAGAGTATTTGATATATATATATATATATATATATATATATATATATATATAATAACATTTTTCATTTAAAAAGTTATGATGTTATCGTGATATATTTTGCATACGAAAGTTTCCCTATAATAGATATAAATCACCTATGATTCCATTGATAAAAAAAATGTATAACGAAACTTTATATAATACACCCGATAATAATCGTGTGTTTTACTTGTATCCCCCCCCCCCTTTAAAATCATATAAAAACATTTATAAAACATTTAAAAGTGTAGTTTATAGGGGTATGAACTCACTCGATAAATTGAAGAAAGCGAGACAAAAACCGAGCAGAACTTCTACTCGAGAAAGCGGATTTCTCGGGTTTCTTGGGAATCTCGGGAGCGTAAAACTTCCTTCCAAACATCGATATGAAAACCAAGGCTTCGGTGGTTTAAATGTAGAGCTTCGACACTAGAAAGGGAAGAAATGAGCAAAAATGGTCGGCACCCTTGCATTCTATTTATAGTGGCTGGAGGACCTCGGTACGCTAGGCGTACGAGAGTACGCAGGGCGTACTTATGCGTCATGCATGACCGCATTGTCGGTCGAAGCATTGGTGCGACATGGACGAGCCGGAGCCTAGCATCCTGATGAGATTAAACTTACCTTTAATCTATAAAGATCGATTAGATCTTGAACAAGTATATAAACATAAACAATATGAATGCAATAAAAAGAATAAGTCAAGATGGAATCAAACGTGTCGAATGATTAAAAAAAATCCTCAGAAGAGCTCGATTATGAACATCAACTGTAGAGGATTGGAAGGTTACAGGAACGATCAAAGAAACCTGTTATCGTCTAGATGTATCGCTATTTTCAGATCTCTAAAAACCTTGACCTAATATGCATGCAAGCGTAAACTTATATACAAAACATAAAAGGTTCACGGCTGGACAGGCCCCAACCGGAATACTAAAAGGCTTATGCTTAACGAGCCCAAAAGACGCAATCTTCAAAAATAATTTCTAGCCCAACAATCTCCCCCTTTGCGTCAATTTGGAGTGAGACCTTCATTAGTTACTTGGGCCAGCAGCTGAAGCAGGCACCTTCTTCTTCACGGTACTAAACAGACATTTGGTGATTGAGAGAATGGTCTGTCTAAACCGGATGTACCAATTAATCATATCTTCAAAGTACTTGATGTCATCAGTCGAGTTCTCTTTACACCGTTTGATAATGAACAACACATGCTCCAAACAAGTTGTGGTGTAAAGATGCTTGTCAGCGAAAGCGAAGAGACATTTCTGTCCTTCCGCTCTAGTGAACATAACCGAGTTACGTCTCGGGTCAATCCTACCCAATAGCATTTGGTTGAGATCACTGGCCGATCCCACAGGAGCAATCTTTGTTTTCTTCTTGAAGACTGTGGCGACCTCCTGATCCATTAGGGCAACCTCCATGATGTAGCAGGCTAACATCCTTTTGACATGGTCTAGAATGGGACCATATTCAGCTTCATTAGTCAAAAGGATATTATACAGGACAATCCAATCATGAGGATTTAGATTCGGTACATCTGCAAGGGAGATAAGATGAGCAGTTCTTGCAGATCCCCGAATCAACTTGAACCGAACATTTATAAAACGACCTTCAGTATAAGGTTTCAGCACCCAAACGTTTACAATCTTCTGGGCGCTCCAAGTAAGGAATTGTGGACGAGCAGCCGCCAGATAGAAGTCAATGAGCTCCCTGTCAAGCTCAGCGTTCGGGTGAGGGACTTCAAAGATGTTTGAGAAGACGTGGAAGATGAACGCCTTTTGAGTCGGCGACATATCGAACTGCGAATCGACAGTGTTGTTGCAGTCGAACGAGATAACCAGCTCGAGCCATAAAATGCTAGGAGTTTCAATGGCCTCTTTAATCAAACGTTCCCTGGTCCAGGCAGGGAAGAGAGTCTTTCGGCTCTCAAGGAGATCGTGGGCTTCTTTTTGTTTGCGTTCGGCTTCTTCAGCCTCTCGCGCCACATGACTGGCATTTTCATCAACCTTGCGACTTTCTTTCTTTTTAAAATGTCAGCAATGGTCTCCTTGTCACCTTCTTCATCTTCTTCCTCAGCTATGTTTTTGCCTTTGTCCTTCACACCTGAGCCTAAAGCTTGATCAGTCGGAGATGGTTCGGTCGTGTGAGTAGCTTTGGAGGAAGGAGGTGGTTTTGATCCTGTCTTCTCATCCCCCCCTTGTTTCGGAATGGACACGAAACTTGAGAGCCGTTCTACTTTGATAAGAAGATCGATGGCTGGAGAGAGTTTTTCAGCAAGGGAACGCCTCACCGAAAAGTTTAAGATGGGATCGTGTGCTTCCAGAATGTTGGATATAGCAGCGTGGACATCCGAAACACACGTCTTGATCACCTCCCTTTCGGATCGAAGATCTTCCAGTTATTGTTGGGATTGGGAGAGTTGAGTTGTCTTGACCTCAAGGGCGGTTGTTTTGGTTGCCAGATCGTCCATTAACGAACGCTCGGTTGCAAGATCCTCTTGTAGCTTGGCGAGGCGAGCATCAATGGAGGCACGAAGGGCCGAGTTGTCGTCGCATATGTTTTGGCGGAGAGTAGCGAACGAAGGCAACTCCGATGAGACAAAGTTGGCCAATTGTTGAACAATTGGTTCCAAAGATGTCTTGGTGGCATTGGCACTTTCCTGCAGGGACTGCAGCATGGTAGAAGCGTCAGAAAATAGTTTATCGACTTTTTCGGTCGCAGCCTCACAGGATCTGGAAGAGGCTTCAATCGCAGCAGTTGCTGAGGCCACCGAATCATGTTGAGCCCTGGAGAAGGCATCAACAATTTTCTGAAGGGTAGCTTCAGAAAGGGAGGACTGCTGGTTGGAAGAGGAGGCGAGAAGTAGGTCAATCTTCTCGTTGAGCTCTTTGAGATGCTTCTTTGTTACTGGAGCATCATCCTTCTCGTCACTTTGAACTTGAAACAGACTATAGTAGACCGAATCAAAGATCATATTTTCACCACCAAGATAAGGGTTTTCGCTCTCAGAGGCATTTTCAGGAGATGAAGGGGGTGGTGAAGTTGGGGGTGTTGTGGGTTTGGAAGGATCAGGTTGAGTGGGTGTTGGTAGAATTTTGGTTGGTGGTTGAGTATGGGTAGTTTCGGTTGTTTGGGTTTTGGTTTGAGGTGGTTCGGTTACGTGTGGTGATTCGGTTGTAGTTGTAAAGATTGGTGGAGGGGAAGGAATTGGGGAAATTGGAAGTTCCATCTCTGGGGTAGGGGACCGAGGTGGTGTGTTGCCTCGTTGAGGAGATGCGTCTCCTTGAGAGTCGTCAGAACCCGAACTCTCACCCTCAGAGTCACTCGAAGAAGAGGGAATTACAAGATTTCGCTTCGGTTGGGTCTTCCTGCTCTTCGGCGGTAGGGATTGTGCGGCTTTCGATTGTTTTCTCTTTTTAAGAGAAGGTCCCTTTGGAGCTTTGGACGTTTGCTTCCCTTTTTCTGCCTTTTTGCCCCTGCTTACCGGTTTGTCTGCATCGTGAATTGACCTGAGCATATCCGGGGTAATTTCCATTGGACCAGATGGACTTAGCTCCTTGAGCTTCCGAATCAACCTGCTGTCAGAGGGCACGTCGCCATACATTGACTCCGGGATAGAGCCAATGAAGGAGAATTTTGATGCATCTGAGACGATGATCTTCTTGGTATGGAAAGTACCAACAGAAGACATCGATGCACCATCAGCAGTTGAAACATCAAATCTATCCATGGCCCATTTTGTAATCAGGATCCAGAATCGGGCCAAAGATACCTCAGAGTGTCAGGATGAAGAGGAGAGGCTTTGAATAAGTTATTGCCATAGGACAAACCCATAGTCCAGGTTAATCCCATTGTAAACCCCGTACATGATGGTGAGGAAGAGACGACTTGCACCATCTGATCCTGAGCTTCTTTCCGACAAGCCCTTGAAAAGGACTGTAAATAGACCGTTCCACTGTAGCGGCAAGCATGACTTTTTGAACCTTGCGACAGAGGTAAGAACTTCTATGTATCCCATGTTGTAAAACATGTTATACAGATGACCAATCTGAATCGACTCCGGATGAACTCTTGATGGGTCAACAGCAAACCCTAGCAAGGTGCAGAAACGTTGGCGAGAGACTGAGGTTTTGTGTTCTCCAATCTCGAAAAAGACCCGATCGACGGCCTTGTCGTAGTGTGCAGTCGCGTAGACCTGCGATAGGGCCACCATCGGCACATATTCGATTCTGGAGAGAGCCGGAACAAGTTGGGAATACTTAAAACACTCTATGACCGGCGACATATAGGAGTCGTACGCTAGTGGGTTAAGATCAATGACCAGACATTGTTGTGGGTGAATGGGAAGGATCTGTGAGGTAGCATGAACAGAAGAGGAATCAGCCATTTGTTTTGCAGGTATGAAGAAGATGATGAACTGGAAACTGTTTGGGAGTATTTGCGCTCTGGAAATTTTGAAGGTGGTAAAGAGGTAAAAGGTGGTGTAGTGGGCTATTTATAGTGGGTGATAGGAGAGAGAAAAATCATTTCAAATCTCTTATGGAAATTTGAACCGAGTTGTTGAGTGACAGATGGATGACAGTTGGGGCGTGCGATGATCACGTAGGAGAGAGAGTGTCAGGTTCCTAGGATCACGCCGCCCAACAAGCGCCGTTTCATAGGGACAAGCCGTTTCTATTTCCACACGCGCATTTAATGCCACAGGACAAGAGAGAACTTAAGGTTTAAAAGGATTCCCGTTAAATTACGATCAACCATTTATTAAGAAATGTTGAAAGGCTTCTTTTAATTAGGCTAAAGAAGAGTGGCTTGAAAATAAAATCTCAGAAAAAAAATAAGAACTAGATCCCAAGGGAAGAAATGTTATGGGGTTTAACAATTTCATAGGAATCACATAAAATTGGAGATTTTAACAGGGTACTTTCGTTAATCCTTTAGTGAAAACTTGAGCAACTTAATTGTTCACCGTCAATTCATTAGGTGTGGAATTTTGGGTTTCACTTAGCTCGTAGTGACACAATACTAAGATCATAAACACAGATGTTGTGTAACCATAAACCTCAGTGGTAATTTCTGAGAGTCTCAAGGGTTACTATGATGGAATGAGTGTAGTGGAGAAGTAATGTGGAGATGGTGTAAGAGAACGAAGTACCTCTGCTGCGAAAAGAAGGACCAAGCAGGAAACTCTTAACTCATGTGAGAAAAGAGTGAGGTAGCTCACGATTAGAATAAATGAGTTGGCCTTATTGGGAAGACAAGGTTTGTGTATACCAGGTCATGAAGGCCATTATTCAAAATCTTATGAGGCTTGAGACACATACAACAGCATGCTTCTAGGGACACTTAGGTATTTCATCAAATTTATCCCCATAAACGAACACGAACACACAAAAAATAAAATAAAAAAAATATTTTTGGAGTTTTTGAGATTAAAAAAAATTTGAAAGAGGAAAAGAAAAAGAATAAGACATAAAAAAAAATTAGACATAAAAAAAACTTTAAAATTAGACAAAAGGAAAACCGAACCCGAACATTCAGTTGGTTTCGGTTGTTGAAAATTTTGAAAAACCGAACCCGAACCTTCGGTTGGTTTCGGTTCTAGAAAATTTTGAATAACCGAACCCGAACCTTCGGTTGGTTTCGGTTCAATAAAATTTTGAGGAACCAAGAAATTTAGGCAAACAAGAAAAAGTAATTTTAACACGAGGAAAAACAAAAATTGTACAAGAAATATACAACATAGAAAAATTACCTTTGAAGTAATGAGTGAGTCAGATAGTTGAACCGAACCCGAACGTTCGGTTGGTTTCGGTTCTTACGTTTGAGTTTGAGAGTTAGTGTGAGGTACTGACTCTGATTCCATCATACCTAGTCCTTGCAATATTTTATAGAATGATGCTTCAAGAAGAGCTTTTGTAAAGACGTCAGCCAGTTGATCAGTGGTTCTTACGAAGTGAACTTCGATGTTTTCATCTTCCACGTGATCTTTGATGAAGTGATACCTCAGTGCTATGTGTTTGGTTTTGGAGTGTTGCACTGGGTTATGACAGATCCTAATTGCACTTTCAGAGTCACAATATAGTGGGATCTTCTTCATATTGAGTCCATAGTCTCGAAGTTGACTTTGGATCCAAATCACTTGTGATGTGCAGGATGCAGCTGCAATGTATTCCGCTTTGGCAGTAGACAACGACACGCACGTTTGTTTCTTGGATTGCCAGCTGACTAACTTCCCGTTAAGAAATTGACAACCACCAGTTGTGCTTTTACGGTCGAGTCCACATCCTCCAAGGTCAGCATCAGAATAGGCTTGAACAAAGAAGCCTGAGTTGGATGGATACCATAGACCTAAGGAGGTGGTTCGCTTGAGATAGCGTAAGATGTTCTTCACTGCAAGCATGTGAGGTTCGCGTGGGTTTGCCTGAAATCGAGCACAATAACACACAGAAAACATGATATCAGGTCTGCTAGCAGTTAGATACATCAGTGAGCCAATCATTTGACGATAGAGCGTGATATCGACAGCCGGTTTGTCTAGGGATAGGGTAAGCTTGGTGCCGAATGCCATTGGGACTTTGACTTTTGTGTCTCCCATCATACCAAACTTTGCTAGGAGAGTCTTCGTGTAAGCTTCCTGATTAATAAAGATGCCTTCGGGTCCCTGTCTTATGTTTAAACCAAGGAAAAAGTTAATAGGACCCATTGAGCTCATTTCAAATTTAGTCTCCATCAGCTTTCTGAATTCAGCTGTTAAGCTGGGATTCATGGAGCCAAAGATGATGTCATCGACATAAATTTAAACTATCATAAGGTGGTTACCTTCCTTTTTGCGAAAGAAGGTTGGGTCAACCGAACCTTGTTTAAATTTAGACATCTTTAAAAATTTTGTAAGCGTTTCATACCAGGCCCTCGGAGCTTGCTTGAGGCCGTACACAGCTTTATCCAGAATATAGCAATGATTTGGATGCTTTTCGTTCACGAACCCAGGAGGTTGCTCCACGTACACAGTTTCTTCGAGTTCTCCATTGAGAAATGCACACTTGACGTCCATTTGGAAAACCTCAAAGTTCTTGTGAGCAGCATAAGCCAGAAATATTCTAACAGATTCTAGCCTAGCTACTGGAGCGAAAGTCTCTTCATAGTCTATCCCTTCCTCCTGACAGTATCCCTTTACCACCAGACGAGCCTTGTTCCTTATAACATTACCTTCCTTGTCCATTTTGTTCCTAAAAACCCATTTGAGACCAACAACCGAAGCATTTGGAGGAGTTGGAATGAGGCGCCAGACTTTGTTCCTTTCAAATTCGTTCAGTTCGTCTTGCATTGCTTGAACCCAATCAGAGTGATCTAGGTAGTATTAACTGTCTTTGGTTCAACCTTTGATACGAATGAGTTAAACATACAAAAATCAACCTTTGAAAATAAGGATGTCTGTTTTGCCTTCAGTTGTGATCGGGTCAGAACCTTTTCAGAAACATCGCCAACAACTTGAGAGACAGGATGATCTCTGGTCCATTTGATAAGAGGAGGGTAATTCGGATTAAAGGTTGGATCTAGTTCAGCATTGATCATTTCTTCTGGCTCAGATTGGCTATCGTAATCGAGTGTCAGATCATCATGTTCGTCCTCAATTGTTGAGCTTTGAGAGGCATGAGGTTCAGGTGTTTCTTGTGGTACTGAGCTGCCAGGCGTTGAGGCATCTTCGGTTGGAGAGGTATCTTCTGTTGGAGAATCATCTTCGGTTGGTGAAAGACCTTCGGTTGGAGTGGTAGAATTTAGTTTCCCTTGGACTTGTGAGCTTGGCTCCCCCTCGACTTGTGAGCTTGGCTCCCCCTCGACTTGAGAGCTTGGCTCCCCCTCGACTTGAGAGCTTGGCTCCCCCTCGACTTGAGCGTTGTTGGAAGGCGAGTCATTAGTGGTTGATCCTTCTTCATGCATTCTTCTTGCAGCATCTTCGACAATCTGCTTCATATGATCAACTTTGTTGTCTGCTGCACCTGCTTCGGAGAGTGAAGCTTTCTCTGGTTCGTCAAAGAGCTCTAGAAATGTCTCATATAAATTGGCGACCGAAACTGTGAACTTGTTAGTTAGAGGAAAGATTTCCCCTGCAGTGTCTTCTTTGGCCTGTAGCTTCTTGACATAGGTATCGTCAAAGGTCACATAGTATGTTTCTTCAATCCTTCTCGAACGCTTGTTTAGGACCCTGTACGCCTTGGATGTGAGAGAGTAACCCAGAAAAATTCCCTCGTCGGCTTTGACATCAAACTTGTTGCGGTGTTCTTTAGAATTAAAGATGAAACACCTTAAGCCGAACACATGGAAAAATTTCACATTGGGCTTTCTGTTGTTCAGTATCTCATATGGAGTGAGCTTGAACCTCTTGTTGAGATAGGACCTGTTCTGTGTAAAACAAGCAGCCGAAATAGCGTCAGCCCAAAAATAAAGAGGTAAGGAAGTGAAACTTAGCATGGTTCGGGCAGCTTCACACAAAGATCGGTTTCGTCTTTCGACTATTCCGTTCTGTTGCGGTGTGTAGGGAGCTGAGAATTTGTGACTTATTCCCTTTTCTGCAAGAAACTCTTCAAACTCCCTGTTCTTGAATTCGAGACCATTTTCGCTTCTGATGTTGCGAACAACCTTCTTGAGCTGTACTTCAATTTTCTTGATAAATACTTTCAGCTTTTGAGTCGCTTCAGATTTGAGCTTTAGAAAGAACACCCATGTAAATCGTGAAAAGTCATCAACAATAACAAGAATATACTTGCTACCACCGATGCTTTCGATAGATGAAGGACCACACAAATCGATATGAAGTAATTCGAGTGATTCAACAACTTTTGTGTTGATTATAGATGGGTGACTTTGACGACTCTGCTTCCCCATTTCGCATGCAGCACACAAATGATCTCTGTCGTACTTGAGCAATGGAAGGCCCCTAACATGACCTCCAGTGACAAGTCGGTTGATATCTTTAAAATTGAGATGAGATAATCTTCGGTGCCACAACCAGCTTTCGTCGGATTGAGCTTTTGACAACAAGCATATAGCTGGGTTTCCTTTGATGGGTTTAAGGTTTAAGGGAAACATTTCAGCCTTTCGCTCTGACTTGAGAATCACTTTCTTTGTCTTTTTCTCTATGATTTCAGAACCTTCATCATCGAACGAGACTTTGAGACCTGTACATCCAACAAGCTGAGATACACTAATGAGGTTGTGTTGGAGTCCTTCCACATAAGCCACCTTCCTTATAGTAAAGTCCCCATTTGTTATCATCCCGTATCCCTTTATGGTGCTGAAAGAATTATTTCCAAATTTGACGTTGCCACCATTTGCAAGAGATCTGTATTCCCTAAGCTCATCTTTCCTCCCTGTCATGTGACGTGAGCAGCCACTATCGATGTACCATTCTTTGTCGAACTGCTCGTCACTTATAACCTGCAAAAATTAGGCAGATTTAGGAACCCACAGTTTCTTGGGTCCATGTGAGCTTTGCATGGGAACGGGAACAGTAAGAGAGACGTCAACAAGATAAGTTCATTTTATAAGAGTTGTTTCATCTTTCCTTTTAATGGTAAAAACTTTTATTTTGTTAGGATTGGGTGTGTTCGGTTTAGACTCTGGTTTGGATTCATTGACCTTCTGCTTTCCCTTTTGTTCAGCTGATGAATGAGATTTTTGAGAACAAGAGGAATCAGTTTTAGAATAAGATGGAGGTAAATCGATGGAAGTAGAGGAATTCGAAGAATGAGAAGAATTAGAATGAGAGGGTTTGGATTGAGAGGATTTCCTGGCTGGAGACTCTAGGTGACCCTTTTGCTTTTGATCGTTGGAGGGACTGACCTTAGAGTTTTGTTCTCTTTTGACTTCAGAACCGAACCTTTGCGTTCGGTTGGAGCTGTCTTTGGAACCGAACCTTTGGTTTCGGTTGAAGTCTTTTTCAGAACCGAACTTTTTCCTTCGGTTGATATCTTCTTGTGAACCGAACCTTGGCTTTCGGTTTTTGTGACTTTCAAGCTTCCCTACAAGATTGTTTTCATACTTCATATTCTTGTCTTGGTGTGAGAAATATGCATTCTGGGAATGCCAAAATTGTTTCCTTTCAGAAAGGTTCTTCCTGTATCTATTGTTCCTTTCTCTCTTCCTATTCCTCATCTGTGTAGGTTGATGATGAACATCTGCTTTCGGTTTCAGTGTCTCCTTGGCTGGTTCCTTTTGAACTGCAGGAGTTTTACTTTGAGCTGAGGGAGTAGATGTAGCGTGTTCTTTTACCGAACAATCATCCTCCTGAGGAATATCTTTTGTACCACTGGTGCTTGGCTTATCGAAATTATCCAGCTTATTCAAGGGTTCAGGTATGTATCTTCCTTTGCTCTTCTAGGAAGTTCTTTCAGATAAACCAATGGTTTCGTCTGAATTATCAATTGGAGCTTCCCAGAAGTACTCATCGCAGCCATCAACATTGTCTTCGTTTGCAATGGCTACAAGTTCAGCTGTTTGATGTTCGGTTAATCCTGTTGCCTTGTACACTTGATTCGGAGTGGTCCTGACCTTTTGATACACAACTGCTTTCTCAACTAATATTGGGGACTTTTGATGGGCAAACGAGCGAACTCTACTGAATTTTCAGAAATAAGATTCTTGTGGTTTTCAGGTTCGTTTTTAATGAATTCTGAGCAGTCAACCGTGTCCTCTACAGAAATTTCACTCATGTTTTCGTCTTCGTTAAGCTCAGATGCATTTTCAACATCAATTTTGTTTTCTGAGCTTACGTTGGCGTTTGAAGAGTCAAATTTTTGCATGGTTTCGGTTCTCAGTTTAAGTCTGTCATTTTCATCCAAAAGATTTTTAAGCATGTCCTTGTGATCTTTGGATTTAATGAAGGACTCAATTTTGTCCAGTCTATACATGTAGGTCGGATTGACATCATCAGACGATATCACACTCTCACAATTGTAGGCTTCGGCATCGATTTCATCTTCCTTAAACTCTAGGAAGGGCAAAATCATGCGGTGGATCTTTTGGCCTATTTCACAATCCAAGTGAAGCTGAGTAATATTTGAGTATAAACGTTTAGCAATTAAACAAAAAACATTCTGCTGTTTTAACAATTTTAAATTGTCTCTTTGCAAATAAATGTTTTCGTCTCTAACTTTAACTAATTCTGACTCCTTTAACTCGATCCACATTCTCTGCTCCTCACTTTTCGATGCCACCCTGCTCAATTGATCAGTTAGGTTAGAATTGGTGACTCGAGTTTGGGTTAAGCTACTATCTAGATGAGAAATTCTTGTATTAACATTTTTTAGTTCTTTCTCATATGAGGTTGATGGTACTTTGGATGAAACAAAAACAGATTGTACCTTCTTTATCAGTTCATCGAGCTCACTGAACTGTTGGCTAAGTGGTTTGGCCGCAAAACACATATCCTCCTGTACGTTCGGTCGATCGCTTCCTCCATCGGTGTTGTATCCCCTTATTTGAGATTCGTCAGTCACCATGAAGCATCTTCCTCCACTGCTTTCCTCCTTAGCCACATAAGCCTTTCCATGGGTAGGCTTCCTCACTTCATCGTCTTCTGAGTCGGTAGACCAAACTTCCGTGCTACCGAACTCGTCACCTTTAACCGAACCCCGCACAATAAGAGCATTAACAGAAGGGTTAGCAGTAGACTTCTTCTTTCTCAACTCGTCCAATATTTTCTGCAACACAGCTTCCTCATCATTTCCATCATCTTTTTCAGCCATCTTCTTAAGGACACAGTCCTTGGCATAGTGGTTTTTCCCACCACAGTAGAAACAGCTTACTCCGGAATCGCCATCCACCTTCGGTTCCTTCTTGTGCTCCTCAGCCTTCGGTTCATTGTTCACCTTTTCAGAGCTGTAACTCCCCTGCCAGTTTCGGTTTTTGTTGCTGGGGAATCTCTTCTTTATGAACCTCTTGGGATTGGACACCATCATGGCATAATCCTCAGACGTGAGATCATATTCCTCCAGGTTGAGGTCTTCATCCTCCATCACAACTTTACTTTTAGATAGGAGAGCCAACGAACCAAGACTAGTAACGACGTTCTTTTCTTGCACCACAATCTTCTCTTGGGACTTAAGAATACCCACCAGTTTCGCCAAAGAGTATGATTTAAACTGCTCATGAGCTTTGACTGTGGAAACTACTGCTCTCCATTCAGACCTCAATCCGTTCAAGAAAGTAACCTTCTGTTCGATAAGCTTCCTTTCAATATTGTGTTTAATCATCTTGCTGAGAAGATGATTAAAACGATCAAACGTCTGGGTCACCGTTTCTTCGGCTCCTCGCCTGAATTCTCCAAACTCAGCTAAAAGCAAAGTTTGAATAGAATGTTCAAGATCCTCGTCTGTAGAATACAGTTCACGAAGTCTATCCCAAACTTCCTTTTCCGTCGTGCATGAGCTAACCAACCTGAATGTGTCGGACTGAAGGGCGACTCTGATCAACCTTAATGCCTTGATATTGCACTGGAATTTATCCTTTTCATCTTGTGCAATATCCTTCACGTCCTTTAGCAGATCATTGTACTCCTTTTGTGTCTTGATGATTCTGGACGATGCAGAATGAGAAAACGGTCCATTGGTGATGGCTTCCCATATGAGATACCCATTATCCTCCAATCCAATCACGTAGTCTTCAGAGTGATGCGCCCATACTTCATAGTCATGGGTGTATAAGATAGGAATCTTTGTCGTCGAACCAATGCTGTTGGAAATATTAATAAGGTTTGATTGCGTCGCGTCCATTATGATCGTAAAAACCTGTTCAAAGATCAGACTTGTAATAAAGCAGATTAGGGCAAAACAATAAATATCAAAATACGTCAATAGAGAGATGACGGCTCAATAAATATTGATAATTGCGGAAAAACCCTAATGGAAATCTTTTTCACAGAAAAGATGTGTATCGATTACACTGCCTCCTGCTCTAATACCAATTGATGAGATTAAACTTACCTTTAATCTATAAAGATCGATTAGATCTTGAACAAGTATATAACCATAAACAATAGGAATGCAATAAAAAGAATAAGTCAAGATGGAATCAAACGTGTTGAATGATTAAACAAAATCCTCAGAAGAGCTCGATTATGAACATCAACTGTAGAGGATTGGAAGGTTACAGGAACGATCAAAGAAACCTATTATCGTCTAGATGTATCGCTATTTTCAGATCTCTAAAAACCTTGACCTAATATGCATGCAAGCGTAAACTTATATACAAAACATAAAAGGTTCACGGCTGGACAGGCCCCAACCGGAATACTAAAAGGCCTATGCTTAACGAGCCCAAAAGACGCAATCTTCAAAAATAATTTCTAGCCTAACACATCCGAGTACGCTGGGCGTACGAGGGTACGCTGGGCGTAACTTGGATTGGTCTGATGAATCCTCCTTCGGATAATACCAGATTTTGAATTAAATTTATATTTTAATTATTTAGTAAAATTCAAAACTTCACATCTTCCTCATATGAACTCCGTTTTCGACGTTCTTTATATCCATGCGTAGGTCAGACTACGATCTACAACTTTCATTTAGACCCCATCGGCTAATTTTGTTTTTATTTTTAATATTAAATTTTTAATAGGCCGGGGCACGAGAAGTCCGTTAAAATTCCATAACTCCTTCATCTGATGTCTGTTTTTGCCAGACTTTTTACCGTTGTAACACCATTGATGAGATCTTCGATTCTCGTTTAGGTCATGTTGGCAAAAATTCGTTCGATCTCGATTTCGAGTTTTTAGCTGTGTACTGCTATGTCTGAAACTTTGAAAAATCATAACTTCCTCATATGAAGTCAGATTTGGGCATTCTTTTTGTGTACGATTACGGTTTAATGATATCTAAAACTTTCGTTTAGATACCTAAATCTAAAAATCATTGTATTGAAACTTCACGTTTTACGTCTATTAGTGTTGTCGGTTTTGCCGAGAATCTTTGTTTGGTCATAACTTCTACGTTATAACTCGGATTTAAGGGTTCTTTATATGTACAAAAACCTTGATACAATTCCTACTACTTTATTTAACCCAAATAAGATTTTAGGAAAGTTAAAATTTGACCTAAATTGGACTTTTGAACCATCATATTGTCTCGAAATATCGGGTTGTCACATCATCCCCCCGTTAGAGGGAATTTCATCCTGAAATTAGAGTTTAAGCAAGACTTGATAAATATGTTACAAACAGAAGTTTCCTTTTGATCCTCACATTCCCAAGTGAACTCATGTCCTCGCCTATCATTCCAACGAATCTTTCACTATCGGGATGCGACTTTTCTTCTTACGTTTGACTTCACTAGCACGATAACTCTTCTTGGTAGAATGTATGTTGAATGCTTTTCACTTCCTGGCTCGTAGTGATGATGGGTGCAAGGAATGTGTGATATTCCTTTCGTAAGCGCTTTTGAGCTTGAATACATGAACTGATGCGAAAGTTCGTACTTGATTTGTCTCCGCAAATAACAAGAGGTTCGTTGATAGGGAGGTTAAGATGATCTGCTTTCCCAAAGCATTTGATATCGACTTGATGTAGACTCAACCAATTCATATTGATTAAGATGTCAAAACCTTGTGGTTGATTAGATGTCATGAAGATCTAAAAGAAAGTATGATTACTCCTGAATTAAGGAAAAAGGATAGATATTCCTAAGTTTATTCTCACGGAATCACGATCACTCGCAGTCTTGGGCTGTCTTCATCCTAAAGTTCATAGTAGAACTCACACCTGGTTCATAAATCAAAGTTTCGGGTATACGAGTCGTATATCATTAAGATTGAAAAGGTAGTCGAATAAATGATTCTTCTTTAAGCCCACATCCCAACGAGGAAAAGAAGTTAAAGTGGAATCATCAATTCTAAACCTGTAGAACCTTGATTATATACCACTCCTATGTATACATTCTTCACCGATAGATCAACCATATGGGTCTTTGGATTGAACTTGATGTACTGTACAAGTGGTACTTCGGGGAGGTTTGTTGAGGTTTCTTCGTAAAGGTTACAAAACATAAGGTACTCTATGCATGAGTACTTCGGAGTTCTGGAATGACGGCTCCGCTTAGAAAGGTAATTTCGAAGAAAGAGATGTGCGCACGAAGCTGGTTTTGTGAGGATCGAATTGAGTCAAGTTCTATGATGATACCAGACTTACTTGGAAATAAAGGCATTTGATTTGATCATAAGGGTGTTACAGACAAAACACAACAATGCAACTTTTAATAGAGTTACAATACTTTAGTTTTACTACAAGACTATTGCTGCGAACAAGGTATACTACAAAAGGCAAGTATCCGCAGCACGAGGGTCCCCTTTACTGACGGGATCTCACAAAAGATAAGACTCGAGTTGCACTTGTTTTAAACGAGTTTAACAACATACTTAATACTAATGATTGGAAGTGAACTCCTATTATAGTCTGGTCCTTCATTGCCTTTTTCCATTCTGAGGTCAAGCTCCTCCTGTTCCACTGTCATTCTTCTCTGTTTGGCAGTCCCTCTTGAAGTGTCCCATTACGCCACATAGATGGCATATACTAGAAATTTCGACGTTGGTGGTTGAAGTAATGTGTTGGATCCAAGTCTTGCAGTAACGGATTGTGTGTCCCTTTTTATTACAGTTTAAGCACTGCATCTTCTAACAAGGTGCTTGATGGTGATACTTGCATTTGTTGCACTTTGGGAGATTGCCAGCATACTTTCTGACCGGGTTAGGGATAACTGGGATACTAGAAGGGATGGTAGTAGGTGGTACAAAAGTCGTGGCCGCGAAGGCTGCCACAGTTTGTTGTCTTTTGCTCGCCCCTTGGGGTGATTTGCCTTTAGCTTTAGCCTAGAACTTTCATTTGCTATTCTTGGGCTTGGGATTCGGGGTGTCGTGGTAGGTTGTTGTTCGTTGAGGTATTTGATTGTTACTTGGATTGGAATTATTGTTGACAATCCCGCTAACACTCGCGTTGTTAGCGTTAAGGTGGGTCAGAACAGTTGACACGGCAACCGAGACTGCAACTTGAAAGGTAGCCGCATCAATATGAAGATTTGGTGTTTGGTTGATGGTTTGATCGTTTTTCTTCAGCGACATGATTCTGTTACATGGAAAGAAAATGAATTTGTGAGTGAGTATAGTTGAACTTGGATGACTTTGATCGCTTAAGTAAAGAGTAGAAGTATGTTTGTAGAATGGTCTTAAGACATTTGTCGTTCAAGCCGAGGTATTATTGGTTGGTGGATAATATAATCCAACCTTTAAAAGAGGCTTGAAAATGATTCTGGAGTTAAATTACCATAGTCCGATAACTTGACTAGATGGGGTTTCAGATAGACTCCAACGACAGTATAATGAAAGTATTTAAACAAAGAGTAACACGGAAGTTAGACGGCTGTCAATATCATTGATGTTTAAAATGTAATAAGTTCGGGAAAATTGACCTTGTAGTAGGTCTTACGTCATATTCGGAGTAGAAAAGCCCTTGACAGTATAAAGTCCTAACTAAAAGTACTTACAGTACAAGTTAGTCACATAGAAAATACTACACATAACATAGACAGGAACACGGTTCTTTAAAATAAAGAAGGAAGTAAGGTATCTCCTACTGGTGACGGTCACCCCTATGGTGAACCCTTTGTTCGATTAGTTGACGTTTCATATCAAGCAGGTATCTCTTGTACAACCTTCTAGCGTACTTGGAGTTCTATGACTTCGTCTCGGGTTTCAACTAGTGTTCGTAGCAGTGTTTCATGGTTTCTCTTAGATCTCTCATTCGTGATCAAGGCAATTGGTGCGAATGGTATGCATTCTTGCATTTGCATTAACCTCTTCGATACGTTGAAAAGTCATCCTGCCCTGAATTTCGTTTCTGGCAACTCTACGGATTAGGATTTGTAGAACTCTGTCTGCTGATTTCCCTTCGTTTACGTTGTAGAAGCTTCGGTCTCCTTTAAACGGCATAGGTTGATCTTGCTCTTCGCTCCATGTTTCCAAGCATTATACCCAAGGAGGCGTCGGGCCATGAAGAGTTGGACGAGGGTTAGGGTTTGAATTGGAAGCTACCGGGGGTAGGTTCTCATCCTCGAGTTCGGAGTTATCATCATCCGAAGGGTCTTCAGCATGGTGATCCTTCAAAAGGGATTGGATGATCACTCTTTGGTTCTTCTTTGAACCATCCATCATTGCCTTGGTTCGGGAAGTACGGGTTGTCGTGGGGATGGAGTCCAGCCATGTTATCTATGCGAGGATTGGGGTAAGAAAATAATTATTAGTACTTCATTATTTACATCACTATTTGTAAAGTGCATACCAGTTATATGTAATCAAAACAGGATAGGCCTTCGAATAAGTGACCTTAACTCCAAATTGACAAGGAATAGGGTTAAAGCAAAAATTTCACCGATTCTAAGTCTATAACATCCTAGTTACATATAACCTTAGTGTATCCACTTAGCAACCATCAACTTAGTAATGAAGATGCTTTTTATTTCTCAAGTAAGTAGTTATAGTAAGACAAAATACTCTTATAGTATTTTAGACTTAGGTTATGTTATAATGTTCTCATTGTGGTAGTGTTGGTAAGTTTTTAGACTTGTTGACACATCACAACCATTCTTGGGCATGTGCTAATCAATCCTTGGACCAGCATAGTTGACCAGGCTATGCCATTCCCAGGACTGACCATACATCCCTGAGCTTACCTATGATATTCAACAATCGTAATACTTTTGTTCTTGTCATTGTGACACTGAGTTTAGTATGAATGTAGGTATGTATACGTAATCAAGTATTTTATTATTTTAAAAGTACAACCTCTTGGTCAGAGTACTTTTAATCCCATTGTATTTATAGTTAGTATATCTCTTATGGGTTGATATACTTAATTCGCTATAAACAATGCTCTGATACCAATCTGTCACACCCCAAAACCGAGAACGACGGAAACGTTCTGGGGTGGAGGACGTCATGTATGTATCACAACAATGTAAAGTAGTAAACAAGCAACAACATCATCCATTGCATTACTAGTATAAGTTTCAAGTACATGTGAGTTCCTTCATAGTATAAATCTACATAATGAATATTCAAAATAAAAGACGAGTCTTGACTGCTCCGTCCTCACAAAACCTGGTCATCGTACCTATCTTATTTGTGACCTGAGAATACAAGTTATTTTGAAAGCGAGTATCAGCAATAAAGCTGGTGAATTCATAAGTATTAATGTGTCTTTCATTTGAAAAACTGGAAAGTAAAGACTAGTAAACATTTGGAAAAAGTATGTATAAGTATGAACTGTTTGAAAGTAGTTGAAAACGTTTGAACACCCTAGCAAATCACTATGATTTCTATTAGTATAAAGAGTAGTCTTCTATGAAGACCTAACTATTTTGAAAGTACGCATCACTGTACATGTGACGGTTTTTCCGTGTTTAACTATTGTTATAAAATTATAGTCTACCTCATCGACTATGTCAATGTGTCACAAAATAAAGGTATTAATATAATTATATAAGTATTAGTCTACCTTGTCGTTTATGCGAATGTATAACAAAGTAAAGGAAATGAACTAATAACTTAAATATTATCCTTTGGTACTAGGATAAACACGACATAGGAATTACCGAATAGTATTAACTGTAGTCATCCGAAGATGTACATTTACCTCTGTTGCTAATAGCTGGGTGTAGGAATAGTTAGTCCCTTAAAGTATACCTATAATAGTATGAACCATAGACATCCGTAGATGTGCATTTACCTCTGTAGCTAACAGAGGTTATAGGAATGGTTATCCCCGTAAAGTTTCCATTTGTACTAGGGTAGACAGGTCTAATCTACATGTATAATATGTAATAGTACCTCATCATATAGTATCTAGGTATAAGTATCCATGTAAGAAGATTCATGTAAGCGTATCTATCTAAACGTATTCATGTAAGCGCATCTTTGTAAACGTATTCATGTAGCATGTAATGTATTGTATAGACTCATGAACGAACTGACTCTTGTGTGATTCCTTGTACTTGGAAAGTTGAATAGTATCTCCTAACTATACGTATTATAGTTACTATTAATGTATGTGTATAACCAGAAGTATGCCTTTGCTACCCAAAGGTACTGAACTGACTGGGGAAAACTTTTATGTCTACATATGTATACATGATATGTAACTAATATTTAGACGATATTCGGACGGATAACTGATATCCCATAGCCAAAACCCAACGAGGAAAAGGAAATAGAGTGAGTTAACCTCCCTAAGTCCTTTATGTTGGATAAGGTGTCTAAGTCCATAACTTATTTGGTATATACTTGACCTGACCGGCATGGTCCATTTGGGTTGCATCTCATCCAAACTATTTATGGATAATTTTATGAGAGTTATACACATATGTTTATTAATATATTATAAGTTATAATATATTAATATGAAGTTATGTTATTTAAATAGTTTTAGTCTTAAATTAATTATGAATTAATTTAGAGATTAAAAGGAAGACTAACTAGATTATGGGCTATTGATTTTATATGGTGTGGGCCAGTACTCATTTGTTAATGGGCTAAGCTTGGATGGAAGTCCATGGATGATCCATGGAGCTTTCAACCCATGGATCCTTGGAAAGGAAAAGACATGGGTTATTAGGGTTTCACCCTAACCATGCGCACTATATAAGCGCGCTTATGAAGCATGAAATGGCAACTAGTGAACTAGTGTGTGCAAGCTTGTGTGTGGCCGAAATTATACAAGTGTGTATACTCTCTCAAAGTTTTCCAAGAGTTTGTGGTGTTTTGTGATCCCATTTGAGGCATTCACACTATTGGTGCTTGGCCCTCAAACTCCTTAGAACCAAACTCATCAAAAGGTATGTAATCTCTTCTAACTCACTTTTGTTGAAATGTTCCCCATGCCATGTTAGATAGGTTATAAACCTTGGAAAATTTATTATTTTGCATGTATTTAGACAAACATAGATCCAAGGTTTATTAGGGTTGCATGCACACTTAGGAAGTGTAGATTGCTCAAAAACCAACAGTGGTATCAGAGCCTAGGCTTGCTTGTTTGATACTTGATGCAAAATAGTTGGAAAAGTCGAAAAACTTGCTGTCTGACTGATGAACTCGCCGAGTCCATGGGGGGACTCGCCGAGTCTATGTGTATCTTCAACCTACTCACCGAGTAGGTTCATGCACTTGACGAGTAGGATCGACAGAGTGCATATTTTCGACTTTTGCTACTGGAAATGGACTAGAAACATTACCCTAAACTGTTTTGGTGTTTTAAAACTTATTTTAGTTGGTGTAATGGTTGTTCTAATCCATTTACAATAGCATATATCAAAATTCCATGATTTTATGTGTTCATATAATTCTTGAAATTTTGATGATCATGTTCATGTCCTTATGAATTTAGAAAATGATAGGAATTATTTGCTGAATTGTTTAGAATTAATTTTTGATCATTTATGTGATTTAAGGGAGTCCATAATTTGTCCTCAAGTTATGGATTTCCAAAGGTCACTTTTATTTAACACACACTTAAAACACATAAGTTACATGAAAATGAAGAGTCTTCATTTTTATGAACCTTTAATTCATAAGTTATGAAATGAAGAGTTTTGCATAGTTACAAAACTTGCCCTCAAGTTTTGGAAATTATAAAGTTTCACACACTTTAATAAACTTTAATTCCAACCCTTAGAGTTTTAATAGTTAAAATTCAACCCTTATACTATTTATAACATTAATGGTTAATTATCATATATATGTATAAGAATAAGTCATTTTACCGTTAGTAGGCCTCATTCACGAAGCCGATCTATAAGGTGGGTATAAGGTTGTTGCCTATAAAATGGTGACTTAATGGGTGTCCATTCTCACCCACCGCTTGCTTGATCGGTGGAGGGTCGTTAGCCGAACGGGTAGAACAATGACTTTAAATCCTCATTAAAAGTATAATGATTATTATAAAGTAACTAAACCCCTTTTAATTCCCAATCTTAGTTACTTTAGGAAAAATGTGAACATGGTGCTAGTCCATGGAATTCACACTTTGTACCTTACCAAGTCGTTGGTGGAGCGTGTGTGGGTAACCGACACACTAACTTGGACTAGTAAGGATCACGAAGGTGACTTAATGTTTGTCATAGATCAATGGAGCATGTGTGGTTAACCGACACATTGATTAGGTGATAATATTAAGGGTACCAAGTGAATTAGCATGGTTATTCACACCTTGTTTTGTGATCCTCGGCATCCCAGTCACAAAACATGAAGGGCACAATCGAGATTGAAACATGCCATTGAAAAGTTCAATGAATCTCAAAAGAATCTAGGAATTTCAAATCCAATTAAACCTAATAATTCATTTTGTTTTCATGGTGGAAATTGGTGAATCGTCATTCACCTACCTTTCAAATATATTATTACTTAGATTACGACATCCCTCTTCTAAGTATAATATATTGTGATTGGGTCCTAGCCTTAATATTACATTTGGGTGTCTTATTAAGGATTCTATATATCTAATCTAAACTTGCTTTCTTCTTTCAGATGTCTTCCAACACTAATGCTTCGGGCTCTAACCCAAGTGGTTCTTTCTCTCTCATGAATCTTTGTGGGAGGGTCATCTTTGATGGTTCCAACTTCATGGATTGGATTAGGAACATCAGGATGGTTACTCGTTATGAGGACAAAGAATATGTCCTCGATAAGGAGTTAAAAGAGCTTGATGAGTCTACTGCTACTCCTGAGGAGATCGCTGAATTCAGGACTCATGAGAGAGATGCTACTAAGGTGGCATGTATCATGATGGCTACGATGACAGCCAAGCTCCAAAAGTCATATGAAGATTTCTACCCTTTTGAGATGCACGAAGACCTGATGGGAAGGTACCATCAGAGTGCTCTTCAGGAGCGGTATGAAATAATCTCCTCCATAATAACTACCCGCATGAAGGACGGTGAATCCGTCACGGCCCACATGCAAAAGATGCAAAGGTATGTGGACCGTTTGTTGAAGCTGAATGTAAACATCCCTGAGGAGTTGCCAATTGACATCATTTTGTACTCCTTGCCTTCTTGTTATGACCATTTTCGTATGACATATCATATGAACAAGGAGGAAGTTACCCTTAGCAAGCTTCAAGGACTCTTGAAGACCGCGGAATCCGGTCTTAAGGGTAAGGCAGTTGTTACCTCTACTACTCCTACTCCAACATCTACCCCTGTTTTGGCTATCGGGCAACGCAAAGGGAAAAAGAGGAAGCACCCTTCGAAGGGTACCAAGGGAAAGTCTCTTGAAGGCTCCTCATCGAAGATCAAGAGCGGTTCTGTCACTCCTTCTGCCATTCCCAAGGATGCTGAATGCTTTTATTGCCATGAAAAGGCACACTAGAAGCGAAACTGCCCTAAGTACTTGCAGGATCTAAAGGATGGGAAAGTGAAACCCACCCACGCAGGTATTTACACTATATTGTCTAATTACTCATCATATTCTAACTCTTGGGTGCTTGATACAGGATGTGGTATTCACATATGTTCTGATTTGCAGGGCCTAAGAAGAAGTGAGAATGTGGAGCACGGGAAGATAAACTTGATCATGGGGAATAGGAAGGCTTCACCTGTTTCCAAGATTGGAGTTTATACTTTGTTTCTTAATAATGGGTTAAAATTACATTTGAATAAATGTGTGTAATCGTTTGATATGGCAAGGAATATTATTTCTTTTCATGCTTTGTACAAACAAGGTTTTACCTTTTCGTTTGATAATGAATGCGGTGGTATTAATGCTTTCTTTAATAATGTGTTTTATTTTAAAGCATTACCTTGTGATGGTGTGTATGAAACTGTGTCGATTGTAAAAAACTTTGGAAATAATGTGTTGTATATTGATTCTTCTACTAGCCTAGATAAAGCATCATTGTGGCATTGTCATCTTGGACATGTAAACAAGAAACGCACATGCCAACTCCAAAAGAGTGGAGTCTTGGAATCATTTGACCTTAAATCGGATGATAGTTGTGAATCTTATCTACTTGGAAAGATGACAAAATCACCCTTCACTGGAACTTGTGAGAGGGGTGAGGGTTTGTTGGACCTAATATATACTGATGTATGTGGGCCATTCAAAACCGCCACAAGGGATGCTAGTCGGTATTATGTGACTTTTATTGATGATTTTAGTAGATATGGGTATGTCTACTTAATCAAACATAAGTCAGAAACCTTTGAAAGGTTTAAGGAATTCAAACAGGAAGTAGAAAAAAAATTGGGCAGGAACATTAAGATGCTTCGATCCGATCGAGGTGGTGAGTATCTTAGTACTGAGTTCCTTGACTATCTTAAGGAGTGTGGGATTATCTCACAATTGACTCCTCCCAGGACACCACAACTGAATGGTGTAGCTGAGAGGCGTAATCAAACCTTGTTGGACATGGTTCGCTCTATGATGAGTCGAGTTTCGTTACCAATCTATTTTTGGGGGTATGGCTTAGAGACTGCCGCCCATATCCTTAATCTAGTCCCTACAAAGAAGGTTACCAAAACACCTCATGATATGTGGACTGGGAAGGTTCCTAATTTGGACCACATCAAAATTTGGGGTTGCGAAGCTTTCGTGAGGCGTGAAACTCATGATAAGCTTGAACCCCGAAGCGAAAGGTGTATTTTCATCGGCTACCCACATAAATCCTTCAGTTACCTCTTCTACAGACCCAGTGAGAATGTGGTCTTTGTAGCAAGAAGAGGGGTCTTTCGTGAGAGAGAATTTATAAGCCAAGGAGACAGTGGGAGGCAAATTGATCTTGAAGAAATTCAAGAATCAATTGGTGAAGGAACCTCAAACACTAGCAATCAACCTGAGGAGGAAACTCCTGTTGATCCAGCTGATGAGTCTGTACCTCCGAGGCGTTCCACACGGGTTAAGAACACACCTGCGTTTTATTATGGTTTTCATATTACTACGGAAGGTGATACGTTTATCAGTGATAGTACATTGGTAAATTTGGATGAACCTAGCAGTGTCAAGGAAGCCATGGCAGGCCCAGAGTCTACAAAATGGAAGGAGGCTATGGACAGCGAGATGCAGTCCATGTATGACAGTCAAGTTTGGAACTTGGTTGACAATGTACCAGGCCGTAAAAAAGTCGGGTGCAAATGGATCTTCAAGAAGAAGACAAACATGGAAGGAAAGGTGCATACTTATAAGGCTCGACTGGTTGCGAAGGGTTTTACTCAAACTCAAGGTATTGATTATGATGAAACCTTCTCGCCGGTAGCAAAGATTAAGTCTATTAGGGTTATGCTAGCCATTGCAGCATTTCATGATTATGAAATATGGCAAATGGATGTCAAAACCGCTTTCCTTAACGGAAAGTTGGCTAAGGATGTGTACATGAATCAGCCAGAGGGTTTTGTCAGTGCAGAGTACCCCAATAGAGTATGCAAGCTTGAGAAATCCATTTATGGATTAAAACAAGCATCTCGTAGCTGGAATCTTTGTTTCGATGAGAAGGTAAAAGAGTTTGGCTTCTCGAGAAGCGAAGATGAGTCTTGCGTGTATGTCAGAGCTAGTGGGAGTATAGTTAGCTTCTTGGTACTGTATGTGGATGGCATACTACTTATAGGAAATGACATCCCAACCTTGCAGGAGGTTAAGTCATGGCTTGGGAAGTGCTTTGCTATGAAGGACCTAGGGGAGGCTGCCTGTATCCTAGGGATAAGGATATTAAGAGAAAGGAGTAAAAGACTAATTGGACTTAGTCAGAGTATCTACTTGGATAAGGTGTTGAAAAGGTTCAACATGGAGAATTCCAAGAAAGGAGATTTACCGATCCAAAGCAATACCAAACTTAGTAAGACTCAGAGTCCGAGTACAGAGGCAGAGATAGCTGAGATGAGCCAACTACCGTATGCTTCCGCTGTTGGCTCGATCATGTATGCTATGACTTGTACCCGCCCTAATGTGGCATTTGCTTTGAGCATGGTTAGCAGGTATCAGGGGAACCCTGGTAAGGCTCATTAGACTGCGGTAAAGAACATTCTCAAGTACATGCGGAGGACTAAGGATTGGATCCTTACCCTTGGTGGGAGTGATGACTTGAGAGTATTAGGGTATAGTGATGCTAGTTTTCAGACTGATAGGGATAACTTCCGCTCTCAGTCAGGCTGGGTCTTTACCTTAAATGGAGGGGCAATCTCTTGGAAGAGTTCCAAGCAGGAGACGGTGGCTGATTCGACTTGTGAATCAGAGTATATAGCAGCGTGTGAAGCAGCGAAGGAGGCGATATGGCTAAAGAACTTCATCAGAGACCTTGGAGTTGTACCAGCTATCAAGGAACCTATAGAGATTTTCTGTGACAACAATAGTGCGGTTGCCTTAGCCAAGGAACCAAGAGATCATGGCAGATCCCGACACATTGACAGAAAATTTCACTTCATAAGACACAAGATTGAAGAAGGACTCCTCGTGGCAAGGAGGATATCGTCAGATGAGAATCCTGCAGATCCCCTTATGAAGGGACTGACGAGGGTTAAGCATTTTCAGCATGCGAGGCGCATCGGGCTGAGGGACGATATTAGTTTTACAGATTAGATAGTTTTCCTGAAACTTGTAAAATGTAATCGACGTTTGATGATGAATAAAATTTGTGATTTATTTATGAGTAAAGTGTTATTGTCGTTGTCAATTATTTACTATTGTTTCAGTTTTGCATGTTTTGACTTCCAGAATAATTAATTTATTCAAACCCACACAATCGATCATACGTCGGAAGTAGGTATGAATCAAGATTGTCATGAATTGGGTTTGTAGATGGCTAAAGGTGTTTAGACATGGCAATGGTTGCTGCAACATTCACGAGTACTTATAAGTTATGAGTATTGGTATAAAACCTCACTCACTTGTATCACTTCATGGAATTTATCTCGAGTGATCGTGAGACGATAATATCATATAAATCTTCAAACCTAGAGATATGAGTTGTTACCTATGAGTTGGTTGTGCATTGATTGCATGCAAACGCATTAGTAACTTGATGTTATAAAATGTGCCTTTGTGTACAATTCAACAAGTAGTAGAACAAGCATATGAGTCGAAGTTTATCTGTTCCTTCTAGAAATAGAAGCGATATCTGGGCCCCTCGATGATTTTGTGTTGACCCATGTACCGGGCCCGGTCAGAACTAAACCGATGTGTTTAGTGAAGTTCTTTGTCAAACAAATTGGAAAATCGAGAAACAACTGCTAGACAATAAGCAAGACATAGTTCCATGTGTTTGTCCGACTGATATCATGAGAAAAGAGGATTATGTGATCACTTGTCTTAAAAATGGCGCTTCATAGTTCGACGGAGTTTTCAAGAGCTACGATTGCTGGTTGGTTCCTGAGGTTATATAGGCAAATACAGTTATTAGACTTATCCAAGTGGGAGTCTGTTGGATAAGGTGTCTAAGTCCATAACTTATTTGGTATATACTTGACCCGACCGACATGGTCCATTTGGGTTGCATCTCATCCAAACTATTTATGGATAATTTTATGAGAGTTATACACATATGTTTATTAATATATTATAAGTTATAATATATTAATATGAAGTTATGTTATTTAATTAGTTTTAGTCTTAAATTAATTATGAATTAATTTAGAGATTAAAGGAAGACTAATTAGATTATGGGCTATTGATTTTATATGGTGTGGGCTAACACTCATCTGTTAATGGGCTAAGCTTGGATGGAAGTCCATGGATGATCCATGGAGCTTTCAACCCATGGATCCTTGGAAAGGAAAAGCCATGGGTTATTAGGGTTTCACCCTAACCATACACACTATATAAGCACGCTTATGAAGCATGAAATGGCAACTAGTGAACTAGTGTGTGTAAGCTTGTGTGTGGCTGAAATTATACAAGTGTATATACTCTCTCAAAGTTTTCCAAGAGTTTGTGGTGTTTTCTGATCCTATTTGAGGCATTCACACTATTGGTGCTTGGCCCTCAAACTCCTTAGAACCAAACTCATCAAAAGGTATGTAATCTCTTCTAACTCTTTTATGTTGAAATGTTCCCCATGCCATGTTAGATAGGTTATAAACCTTGGAAAATTTATTATTTTGCATGTATTTAGACAAACATAGATCCAAGGTTTATTAGGGTTGCATGCACACTTAGGAAGTGTAGATTGCTCAAAAACCAACACTTTAAACATTACTTATATAACTATACACATATAGGCATGCATTTGATAATATAAAAGCATAAAAGAAGTTTTGTAAAACCTTTGAAAAAGATTAATATCTGAGAGAAGATCGACTTGATGTCCGTTTATAAAATCATTGAAAGCATTTTGTTTGAAAAGACAATTTAAGTATAAGGAAAACCTTTGTTTGAAAACACCAGTGTAACAGAGTTTGAAAGGAAATTACATTGTGTAAGACAGTTTGATAAAGATCTTTAAACATGTAAAAACGTTTAAGAAAGTTATTTGAAGTAATATTTTTGGTAAAACTGCTAAACCTCTAGTAAATCCATTTGTATACTAGTTTAAATCACATATGATTGATTTGTTAACAGCAAGAATAGTAAAATATTGATGTTTTTCGTACGAGTTTAATCGTATGTTTCTAGTGCCAAAGATGGGCACATATACATACCGTATAAGCAGAGTGTTTGATTTTTATATATATATATATATATATATATATATATATATATATATATATATATATATATATATATATATATATATATATATATATATATATATATATATATATATATATATAATAACATTTTTCATTTAAAAAGTTATGATGTTATCGTGATATATTTTGCATACGAAAGTTTCCCTATAATAGATATAAATCACCTATGATTCCATTGATAAAAAAAATGTATAACGTAACATTATATAATACACCCGATAATAATCGTGTGTTTTACTTGTATTTCCCCCCATTAAAAGCATATAAAAGCATTTATAAAATATTTGAAAGTGTAGTTTATAGGGGTATGAACTCACTTGATAAATTGAAGATAACGAGACGAAAACCGAGCAGAACTTCTACTCGAGAAAGCGGATTTATTGGAATTCTCGGGAATCTCGGGAGCGTAAAACTTCCTTCCAAACCTCGATATGAAAACCAAGGCTTCGAGGGTTTAAACGCAGAGCTTCGACACTAGAAAGGGAAGAAATGAGCAAAAATGGCCGGCATGGACCCTCACATTCTATTTATAGTGGCTGGAGGACCTCGGTACGCTAGGCGTACGAGAGTACGCGGGGCGTACTCATGCGTCATCCATGACCACATCCTCAGTCGAAGCATTGGAGCGACGTGGACGAGCCGGATCCTAGCATCCGAGTACACTGCGCGTACGAGGGTACGCTGGGCGTAACTTGGATTGGTCCGACTCCTCCTCCTTCGGATAATACCGGATTTTGAATTAAATTTATATTTTAATTATTTAGTAAACTTCAAAAATTCATATCTTCCTTATACGAACTCCGTTTTCGACGTTCTTTATATCCACAAGTAGGTGAGACTACGATCTACAACTTTCATTTAGACCCCATCAGCTAATTTTGTCTTTATTTTTAATATTAAATTTTTAATAGGTCGGGGAACGAGAAGTCCGTTAAAATTCCATAACTCCTTCATCCGATGTCTGTTTTTGCCAGACTTTTTACCGTTGTAATACCATTGATGAGATCTTCTATTCTCATTTAGGTCATGTTGGCAAAAATCCGTTCGATCTCGATTTCGAGTTTTTAACTGTCTACTGCTATGTACGATTACGGTTCAGTGATATCTAAAACTTTCGTTTAGATACCTAAATCTAAAAATCATTGTATTGAAACTTCACGTTTTACGTCTATTAGTGTTGTCGGTTTTGCCGAGAATCTTCGTTTGGTCATTACTTCTTCGTTATAACTCGGATTTCAGGGTTCTTTGTATGTACAAAAACCTTGATACGATTCCTACTACTTTTTTTTAACCTAAAAAAGATTTTATGAAAGTTAAAATTTGACCTAAATTGGACTTGTGAACCATCATATTGTCTCGAAATATCGGGTTGTCACATGATCCCCCCGTTAGAGGGAATTTCATCCCAAAATTAAAGTTTAAGAAAGACTTGATAAATATGTTACAGACAGAAGTTTCCTTTTGATCCTCACATTCCCATGTGAACTCATGTCCTCGCCTATCATTCCAACGAACCTTTCACTATCGGGATGCGACTTTGCTTTTTACGTTTGACTTCACTGACACGATAACTCTTCTTGGTAGAATGTATGTTGAATGCTTTTCACTTCCTGGCTCGTAGTGATGATGGGTGCAAGGAATGTGTGATATTCCTTTCGTAAGCACTTTTGAGCTTGAATACACGAACTGCTGCGAAAGTTCGTACTTGATTTGTCTCCGCAAATAACAAGAGGTTCGTTGATAGGGAGGTTAAGATGATCTGCTTTCCCAAAGCATTTGATATCGACTTGATGTAGACTCAACCAATTCATACTGATTAAGATGTCAAAACCTTGTGGTTGATTAGATATTATGAAGATCTAAAAGAAAGTATGATTACTCCTGAATTAAGGAAAAAGGATAGATATTTCTAAGTTTATTCTCACGGAATCATGATCACTCGCAGTCTTGGGCTGTCTTCGTCCTAAAGTTCATAGTAGAACTCACACCTGGTTCATAAATCAAAGTTTCGGGTATACGAGTCGTATATCATTAATATTGAAAAGCTAGTCGAATAAATGATTCTTCTTTAAGCTCACATCCCAACGAGGAAAAGAAGTTAAAGTGGAATCATCAATTCTAAACCTGTAGAACCTTGATTATATACCACTCCTATGTATACATTCTTCACCGATAGATCAACCATATGGGTATTTGGATTGAACTTGACGTAATGTTCAAGTGGTACTTCGGGGAGGTTTGCTGAGGTTTCTTCGTAAAGGTTACAAAACATAAGGTACTCTATGCATGAGTACTTCGGAGTTCTGGAATGATGGGTCCGCTTAGAAAGGTAATTTCGAAGAAAGAGATGTGCGCACAAAGCTGGTTTTGTGAGGATCGAATTGAGTCAAGTTCTATGATGATATCGGACTTACTTGGAAATAAAGGCATTTGATTTGATCATAAGGGTGTTACAGACAAAACACAATAGTACAACTTTTAATAGAGTTACAATACTTTAGTTTTACTACAAGACTATTACTGCGAACAAGGTATACTATAAAAGGCAAGTATCCGCAGCACAAGGGTCCCCTTTACTGACGGGATCTCACAAAAGATAAGACTCGAGTTGACTTAGTTTTAAACGTGTTTAACAACATATAAAATACTGATGATTGGAAGTGAACTCCTATTATTGTCGAGTCCTTCATTGCCTTTTTCCATTCTGAGGTCAAGCTCCTCCTGTTCCACTGTCATTCTTCTCTGTTTGGCAGTCCCTCTTGAAGTGTCCCATTACGCCACATAGATGGCATATACTAGAAATTTCGACGTTGGTGGTTGAAGTAATCTGTTGGATCCGAGTCTTGCAGTAACAGATGGTGTGTCCCTTTTTATTGCAGTTTAAGCACTGCATTTTCCAACAAGGTCCTTGATGGTGATAGTTGCATTTGTTGCACTTTGGGAGATTGCCATCATACTTTCTGACCGGGTTACGGATAACTGGGATACTAGAAGGGATGGTAGTAGGTGGTACAAAAGTCGTGTCCGCGAAGGCTGCCACAGTTTGTTGTCTTTTGCTCGCCCCTTGGGGTGATTTGCCTTTAGCTTTAGCCCAGAACTTTCGTTTGCTATTCTTGGGCTTGGGATTCGGGGTGTCGTGGTAGTTTGTTGTTCGTTGAGGTATTTGATTGTTACTTGGATTGGAATTATTGTTGACAATCCCGCTAACACTCGCATTGTTAGCGTTAAGGTACCGGGTTACGGATAACTGGGATACTAGAAGGGATGGTAGTAGGTGGTACAAAAGTCGTGTCCGCGAAGGCTGCCACAGTTTGTTGTCTTTTGCTCGCCCCTTGGGGTGATTTTCCTTTAGCTTTAGCCCAGAACTTTCGTTTGCTATTCTTGGGCTTGGGATTCGGGGTGTCGTGGTAGTTTGTTGTTCGTTGAGGTATTTGATTGTTACTTGGATTGGAATTATTGTTGAGAATCCCGCTAACACTCGCGTTGTTAGCGTTAAGGTGGGTCAGAACAGCTGACACGGTAACCGAGACAGCAGCTTGAAAGGTATCTGCATCAATCTGAAGATTTGGTGTTTGGTTGATGGTTTGATCGTTTTTCTTCGGTGACATGATTCTGTTACATGGAAAGAAAATGAATTTGTAAGTGAGTATAGTAGAACTTGGATGACTTTGATCGCTTAAGTAAAGAGTAGAAGTATGTTTGTAGAATGGTCTTAAGACATTTGTCGTTCAAGCCGAGGTATTATTGGTTGGTGGATAGTATGATCCAACCTTTAAAAGAGGCTTGAAAATCATTCTGGAGTTAAATTACCATAGTCCGATAACTTGACTAGATGGGGTTTCAAATAGACTCCAACGATAGTATAATGAAAGTATTTGAACAAAGAGTAACACGGAAGTTAGACGGCTGTCAATATCATTGATGTTTAAAATGTAATAAGTTCGGGAAAATTGACCTTGTAGTAGATCTTACGTCATATTCGGAGTAGAAAAGCCCTTGACAGTATAAAGTCCTAACTACAAGTACTTACAGTACAAGATAGTCACATAGAAAATACTACACATAACATAGACAGGAACACGGTTCTTTAAAACAAAGAAGGAAGTAAGGTATCTCCTACTGGTGACCGTCACCCCTATGGTGAACCCTTAGTTCGATTAGTTGACGTTTCATATCAAGCAGGTATCTCTTGTACAACCTTCTAGCGTACTTGGAGTTCTATGACTTCGTCTCGGGTTTCAACTAGTGTTTGTAGCAGGGTTTCATGGTTTCTCTTAGATCTGTCATTCGTGATCAAGGTGATTGGTGTGAATGGTATGCATTCTTGCATTTGCATTAACCTCTTCGATACGTTGAAAAGTCATCCTACCCTGAATTTCGTTTCTGGCAACTCTACGGATTAGGATTTGTAGAACTCTGTCTGCTGAGCTCCCTTCGTTTACGTTGTAGAAGCTTCGGTCTCCTTTAAACGACATAGGTTGATCTTGCTCTTCGCTCCATGTTTCCAAGCATTCTACCCAAGGAGGCGTCGGGCCATGAAGAGTTGGACGAGGGTTAGGGTTTGAATTGGGAGCTACCGGGGGTAGGGTCTCATCCTCGAGTTGAGAGTTATCATCATCCGAAGGGTCTTCAGCATGGTTATCATTCAAAAGGGATTGGATGATCATTCTTTGGTTCTTCTTTGAACCATCCAGCATTGCCTTGGTTCGGGAAGTATGGGTTGTCGTGGGGATGGAGTCCAGCCATGTTATCTATGCGAGGATTGGGGTAAGAAAATAATTATTAGTACTTCATTAGTTACATCACTATTTGTAAAGTGCATACCAGTTATATGTAATCAAAAAAGGATAGGCCTTCGAATAAGTGACCTTAACTCCAAATTCACAAGGAATAAGGTTAAAGCAAAAATTTCACCGATTCTAAGTCTATGACATCCTAGTTACATATAACCTTAGTGTATCCACTTAGCAACCATCAACTTAGTAATGAAGATCCTTTTTATTTCTCAAGTAAGTAATTATAGTATCACAAAATACTCTTATAGTATTTTAGACTTAGGTTCTGTTATAATTTTGTCATTGTGGTAGTGTTGGTAAGTTTTTAGACTTGTTGACACATCACAACCATTCTTGGGCATGTGCTAATCACTCCTCGGACCAGTATAGTTGATCAGGCTATGCCATTCCCTGGACTGACCATACATCCCTGAGCTTACCTGTGATATTCAACAATCGTAATACTTTTGTTCTTGTCATTGTGACACGGAGTTTAGTATGAATGCAGGCACGTATACTTAATCAAGTATTTTATTATTTTAAAAGTACAACCTCTTGGTCAGAGTATCTTTAATCCTATTGTATTTATAGTTAGTATATCTCTTATGCGTTGATATACTTAATTCGCTATAAACAATGCTCTGATACCAATCTATCACACCCCAAAACCTAGAACGGCGGAAACGTTCTGGGGTGGAGGACGTCATGTATGTATCACAACAATGTAAAGTTGTAAACAAGAAACAACATCATCCATTGCATTAATAGTATAAGTTTCAAGTACATGTGAGTTCTTTCATAGTATAAATCTACATAATGAATATTCAAAATAAAAGACAAGTATTGACTGTTCCGTCTTCACAAAACCTAGTCGTCGTACCTGTCTTATTTGTGACCTGAGAATAAAAGTTATTTTGAAAGCGAGTATCAGCAATAAAGCTGGTGAATTCATAAGTATTAATGTGTCTTTTATTTGAAAAACTGGAAAGTAAAGACTTGTAAACATTTGGAAAAAGTATGTATAAGTATGAACTGTTTGAAAGTAGTTGAAAATGTTTGAATACCCTAGCAAATCACTATGATTTCTATTAGTATAAAGAGTAGTCTTCTACCAAGACCTAACTATTTCGAAAGTATGCATCACTGTACATGTGACGGTTTTTCCGTGTTTAACTATTGTTATAAAACTATAGTCTACCTCATCGACTATGTAAACGTGTCACAAAATACAGGTAGTAATATAATTATATAGGTATTACTGTACCTCGTCTTTTATGCGAATGTATAACAAAGTAAAGGAAATGAACTAATAACTTAAATATTATCCTTTGGTACTAGGATAAACACGACATAGGAATTACCGAATAGTATTAACTGTAGTCATCCGAAGATGTACGTTTACCTCTGTTGCTAACAGCTGGGTGTAGGAATTGTTAGTCCCTTAAAGTATACCTATAATAGTATCAACCGTAGACATCCGTAGATGTGCATTTACCTCTGTAGCTAACAGAGTTTATAGGAATGGTTAGCCCCGTAAAGTATCCATTTGTAATAGGATAGACAGATCTAATCTACATGTATAATATGTAATAGTACCTCATCATATAGTATCTAGGTATAAGTATCAATGTAAGAGGATTCATGTAAGCGTATCTATCTAAACGGATTCATGTAAGCGCATCTATGCAAACGTATTCATGTAGCATGTAATGTATTGTATAGACTCATGAATGAACTGACTCTTGTGTGATTCCTTGTACTTGGAAAGGTGAATAGTATCTCCTAACTATACCTATTATAGTTACTAGTAATGTACGTGTATTACCTGAAGTATGCCTTTGCTACCCAAAGGTACTGAACTGACTGGGGAAAACTTTTATGTCTACATATGTATACATGATATGTAACTACTATTTAGACGATATTCGGATGGATAACCAATATCCTATAGTAACAGCCCAACGAGGAAAAGGAAATAGAGTGAGTTAACCTCCCTAAGTCCTTTAAACATTACTTATATAACTATACATATATGGGCATGCATTTGATAATATAAAAGCATAAAAGAAGTTTTGTAAAACCTTTGAAAAAGATTAATATCTGAGAGAAGATCGACTTGATGTCCGTTTATAAAACGATTGAAAGCATTTTGTTTGATAAGACAGTTTAAGTATAAGGAAAACCTTTGTTTGAAAACACCTTTGTAACAGAGTTTGAAAGGAAATTACATTGTGTATGACAGTTTGATAAAGAGCTTTAAACATGTAAAAACGTTTAAGAAAGTTATTTGAAGTAATATTTTTGGTAAAACTGCTAAACCTGTAGTAAATCCATTTGTATACAAGTTATAAATCCCATATGATTGATTTATTAACAGCAAGTATAACAAAAGATTGATGTTTTTCGTACGAGGTTAATCGTATGTTTGTAGTGCCAAAGATGGACACATATACATACCGTATAAGCAGAGTGTTTGATTTATATATATATATATATATATATATATATATATATATAACTTCATTTTTCATTTAAAAAGTTATGATGTTATCATGATATATTTTGCATACGAAAGTTTCCCTATAATAGATATAAATCACCTATGATTCCATTGATAAAAAAAATGTATAACGAAACTTTATATAATACACCCGATAATAATCATGTGTTTTACTTGTATGTCCCCCCCCTTAAAAGCATATAAAAGCATTTATAAAACATTTAAAAGTGTAGTTTATAGGGGTATGAACTCACTTGATAAATTGAAGAAAACGAGACGAAAACCGAGCAGAACTTGTACTCGAGAGAGCGGATTTCTCGGGATTCTCGGGAGCGTAAAACTTCCTTCCAAACCTCGATATGAAAACCAAGGCTTCGGGGGTTTCAACGCAGAGCTTCGACACTAGAAAGGGAAGAAATGAGAAAAAATGGCCGGCACCCTCGCATTCTATTTATAGTGGCTGGAGGACCTCGGTACGCTAGGCGTACGAGAGTACGCGAGGCGTACTCATGCGTCATGCATGACCGGATCCTCGGTCGAAGCATTGGAGCGACGTGGACGAGCCGGATCCTAGCATCGGAGTACACTGGGCGTACGAGGGTACGCTGGGCGTAACTTGGATTGGTCCGACTCCTCCTCCTTCGGATAATACCGGATTTTGAATTAAATTTATATTTTAATTATTTAGTAAATTTCAAAAATTCATATCTTCCTTATACGAACTCCGTTTTCGACGTTCTTTATATCTACACGTAGCTGAGACTACGATCTACAACTTTCATTTAGACCCCATCGGCTAATTTTGTTTTTATTTTTAATATTAAATTTTTAATAGGCCGGGGCACGACAAGTCCGTTAAAATTCCATAACTCCTTCATTCGATGTCTGTTTTTGCCAGACTTTTTACCGTTGTAATACCATTGATGAGATATTCGATTCTCGTTTAGGTCATGTTGGCAAAAAGTCGTTCGATCTCGATTTCGAGTTTTTAGCTGTCTACTGCTATGTCTGAAACTTCGAAAAATCATAACTTCCTCATATGAAGTCAGATTTGGGCATTCTTTTTATGTACGATTACGGTTCAATAATATCTAATACTTTCGTTTAGATACCTAAAGCTAAAAATCATTATATTGAAACTTCGCGTTTTACGTCTATTAGTGTTGTCGGTTTTGCCGAGAATCTTTGGTTGGTCATAACTTCTTCGTTATAACTCGGATTTCAGGGTTCTTTATATGTACAAAAACCTTGATACGATTCCTAATACTTTATTTAACCCAAATACGTTTTTAGGAAAGTTAAATTTTGACCTAAATTGGACTTGTGAACCATCATATTGTCTCGAAATATCGGGTTGTCACAATAAGGGTATTTTGGGAAATCATCGTTCGGGCGCTGAGTGATCTTACACACAACTCTGCTCTACTCTTTTCAAATTCTTTTACTCTTTTAGAAAACTTTGTTTAACTTTTTGAAAAATATCTCACAAATCCTCAGTTTGAGTTCAGATACGCCCGAAGGTGTACCCGAATCCCTCAAACGAAGGCTCTGATACCACCTTGTAATGCCGTAGAATTTCAAACAAATTTTCACATTTTAAAAACACTTTATTTCACAATATTATAAAACTAATTGTTTCATATATTCAAACATAAGTAAAAATCCCAAGATCATAACATATAAATAAAACTCCGCGTGTGTGTACTGATCATACCGGCGCCTTCCTGCGATCCTCACTAGTACCTGAAACACATAACACAAAACCATTGTAAGCACGAAACTTAGAGAGTTCCCCAAAATACCACATATAAAACATATTAGCCACTCAAGGCTATAACTCTTGTGGGCCCTTGGGTCCTAACTCTGTGGACCCCTTGGTCCTAGCTCTGTGGACCTTCTGGTCCTAACTCTGATATACACACAACATAAATCACATAGAAATAATACAATGCAACACATCACATAGATATCATACAAGATACTCTATTACATAACTCTGGTTACCTACTCAAGGTAAAGTATAGTGAGAAGACTCACCTCGAATGTCTTGGGTAATACCTCGCTCGCGTACACACTGATCTAGCATTTGCCTAAACACATACCAATCATCTCAATCAATAACAGCTCTCCAGGCTAGACTAGACTCTCCCATGTCCTCTAAGAAGGATAAAAGATCATTTTACCCTTCAAACGGTCCACAAGTCCAATTGTTGACCAAACCCTAAAAGTCAACAAAAGTCAACGGTAAAATCTTGACCAGACTTGTCGAGTGCACAATTGTGACTCGGCGAGTTCATTCATGAACTCAAGTCGTCTAAATCCCTAATGTCTCACCGAGTCACTTCCCCAACGCAGTGAGTCACCAACTATGTGGTTCTCGGGGAAACCTACCCCTACTCGTCGAGTCTGTCCTTAGACTCGGCGAGTTCATGCCATGCTCATACTCAAATGACCTCCTGAGGTCAGATATGACCTCTCCAAACATGATAATCACGTAAAGGTTGGATCTTGGCACACATGCAACACCCCAAGCTCCTTTTTGGCGAAATAACCACAAAAATGGACTTCTAGACTCCTAACACAAAAGCCATGGCAAAAATCCGTGTGATAAGAACTCTCTAGGCCTCTTGAGGTCTGAATCCATGAACCATTTAGGCTTGGGACCTCTCATACTCCATGCTCAAGCTAAAAGACGCATAAAGAAACCCTAGATTCCACTAGAATCACAAAATCACAAGAATGTCGTAGATGGTTACCTCCAACCGCTTCCTCTGATCAAATAGGAGTGGATACATGCTCTTCAATCTGCTTAGCTTGCTCTATCTTCTTCCTTCTTGCTAAAGCACACAAGAACTAGTGAGTTAGCCTTCCTTTTAGCACCACAACGATCTCTCTACTCTCTAGGGTTTTCTCATGGGTTAGTGGCCGCAAATGATGGCCATAAGGGCCTTTAAATAGGTCCCAAACCCGGGAAATTAGGGTTTCACTTAACAGCATGGACTCGCCGAGTCCATGAGTCAACTCGTCGAGTCCGGTCATTAATCTGGATAAGAACTCGCGACCCTACTCGGTGAGTCTAAGCATCAACTCGCCGAGTTCCTCCACAACTCTTAAAAAAAAGAATAATATAATTCACCTGGGAACCCGGATGTTACAATATGCAATGATCCTCTTGTAATGACTATGCACAAAAATCACAGAGACTTGGCAACATACTGTAACATCATAAAATTTCCAACCAAAAATTTTCATTTTTACAACCATCAAGACATGAGTAAATAGTTTAGATTCCCAAAATAACAACGTAGTCTCAATGATTACATAACAAAAGATAAAATAGTTTCCCCGAGTGTGTGTACGGTCACGCTGGCGCCTTCCCACGGTCCTTACTCGTACCTGAAACACATAAAGCAACAATTGTAAGCATAAAGCTTAGTGAGTTCCCAAAATACAACATGCACACATACGCCTTTCCAGGCCTTGACCTTCCGGTCCATGTGTCTCAGGGGACTTCCGTCCCGACTGGGTAAACCTTCCGGTCCTACCCACGTCAACCCTTACCGTCCATATGACCACGCCTTCCGGCCCATATCAAACATATCATACATAACACATATAGCAAATAACTTAACACGCATAAGGCATATATTTCATATCATATTCGACCTTCCGGTCACACAGTCAAAACCCTTCCGGGCACAGTATAGTGAGAAGACTCACCTCGTATGCCTCGCTAAGTTGCTAATCGTGAATCCTGGAATCAATCGGGCTCGAACCCTCGAGCTGCAATCCTCCTATGATATTATAAATCTATAATTATTACTTGTACCACTAAGGTGGATCATCCAAATCAAGTCAATACGGTTGACCTGGTCAACAGTCTTTAGTCAATTTGGACTAGACTCGGCGAGTGCACAATAGTGACTCGGCGAGTCTACGCGTTTTTACCAACTCTCAAGAATTTTCCCTTTGACTCGTCGAGTACTCCCCTGACTCGACGAGTTCCACCTGGGCCTGAATCACAGGGCCACCGCGACTCAACTCGCCGAGTCGAAGGTCAACTCGGCGAGTCCCATCCTGACTCGGTCCACCTGTCAAAACCTTTCCAACTCTCTGCGACTCACTGAGTTGCCCACAACTCGGTCCAGTCTACACACAGGATGGTCTCAAGGACAATCTTCAAGCGACTCATCGAGTCTGTTCTTCAGACTCGGCGAGTCCATGCCATGCACCAGCTAAAACTGGCTTTTGCGGTCAGATCCGTTCCATAAATACATAGATCTGGCCTTCCCAAGCTTATTTGTCACGTAAAGTCTCAGTCTTGGTTGCCATGCAATGCATACAAGGCTTATTTTGAAGAAAAAACCTTTAATATGGCAAGTTTAACTTCTAACTCAAAAGGATGGATATAAAGCTTGTCATAAGGGGTCTCCTGGACCTGCTAAAGTCCAGATCTAGGTCCCATATCCCCATGGGACCTCTCATACTTCTTATTCAAGCCAAGAAATGCAAGAAGAAACCCTAGATTTGGCACATCAACACAAAACACGAAGTTTGGCTCTGAAAATTACCTCAAGAAGACTCCCTTGATGAAATAGCAACAAATCTAAGCTCCCCAACACTTCATGCTTGCTCCTCTCCCTCCTTTCCTTGCAAAATCCCACAAAATGATGAACAAATGGCCTTCAGGCACACTCACAAGGGCTTACAGACGTATGGAGGCTCTTAGGGTTCAAGGTGGCCGCAAATGAGGGCCATAAGGTCCTTTAAATAGGGCTTAGGACCAGGAAATTAGGGTTTCATTAAACAGTGCGGACTCGTCGAGTCCATCCCTTGGACTCGCTGAGTCCGGACGCGAACCCCCGCTAAAAACCGCGACCCGACTCGGCGAGTTCAACCACCAACTCGCCGAGTCCCCTCACAAAATGTCAAAAAAATATATAAGAAATGAAGATACCTGGGGATCCGAGCTATTACAAATCTCCCCCACTAGAATAAGACTTTGCCCTCGAAGTCCCGCTTAAGCAAAAAGCTCCGGATGCTGCTCCCGCATCTCCCGTTCCGGCTCCCAGGTCATCTCTGATCCCTTCCGATGCTGCCACTGAACCAATACCAGGGGCACCTCCTTGTTTCTCAAAACCTTGATCTTCCGATCTTTGATGGCTACAGGTCTTTTAGCATAATTCAGACTTGCATCCACCTGAATATCCCCTAATGGAACCACCGCTGATTCGTCGGCTATACATTTCCGCAGTTGCGACACATGGAAAGTATCGTGAATCTGTCCCAACTCTGCTGGCAAGTCTAAACGGTAGGCTACCCGACCCACCCTTGCGATCACACGGAAAGGACCAATATACCGGGGCCCCAACTTGCCCCTCTTCCTGAATCGAATCACTCCTTTCCAAGGAGAGACCTTCAGGAGCACGAGATCACCAACATGGAACTCAAGCTCGGACCGTCGCCTGTCTGCATAACTCTTCTGCCGGCTCTGAGCGGTCAGCAACCTTTGCCTGACCATCTGAATTTGCTCGGTCGTCTGAAGCACGATCTCCGTGCTACCCATAACCTGCTGTCCCACCTCACCTCAACAGATAGGGGTGCGACACCTCCGCCCATACAACAGCTCAAAGGGCGGCATACCAATGCTCGAATGATGGCTGTTGTTATACGAGAACTCTGCTAAAGGTAGATAGGTGTCCCAGCACCCTCCGAAGTCCAACACACATGCCCGAAGCATGTCCTCGAGGGTCTGAATGGTCCGCTCACTCTGGCCGTCTGTCTGAGGATGATATGCCGTACTGAAATGTAACCTAGTACCCAACTCTTCATGGAATTTCTTCCAGAACCTGGAAGTGAAACGCACGTCACGGTCCGAAATAATCAAGATTGGCACCCCGTGCCGAGATACTACTTCCCTCACATATAACTCAGCCAACTTCTCCGCAGAAGAGCTCTCACTAATAGCTAGAAAATGAGCGCTCTTTGTCACTCGATCCACAATTACCCAAATCGCATCGACTCCTCTCGCCGTTCGTGGTAACTTGGTAATGAAATCCATAGAGATTTGTTCCCACTTCCATTCGGGAATCTCTAGCGGTTGTAGCTTACCGTGCGGTCGCTGGTGTTCGACCTTGACCTGTCGACAAGTCAAGCACCTCTCGACGAACCAAGCGACATCCCTTTTCATACATGGCCACCAGTACTCCTTCTTGAGATCCAAATACATTTTCGTAGCACCAGGGTGAATCGAGAATTTCGATCGATGTGCTTCCTCCATCAAAATAGTGCGCGCACCGCCCACAAACGGCACCCAAATCCATCCCTGAAAAGTCATAAGCCCCCGACCATCCGTAACAAATCCTGATACCTGACCTACCACCCGTTCTTTCTTCTGGTGTTCCGGCTTTGCAGCCTCCATCTGAGACCCTCGAATAATGTCCAGAATCGGGGTCAAAACCGTCAACCTCATACAAATGTCTCGGATCAGGGCGCTATCCGCCCTACGGCTCAATGCGTCGGCTACCACATTAGCCTTGCCCGGCTGGTACAGGATCTGACAATCGTAATCCTTCACCACATCCAACCACCTCCTCTGTCGCATATTCAGATTTGGCTGATCCATCAAGTATTTCAAGCTCTTATGGTCCGTGTAAATCGTACACCGAACCCCGTACAAATAGTGTCGCCAGATCTAGAGGGCAAACACCACCGCCCCCAATTCCAGGTCGTGCGTGGGATATCTCGACTCATGAGGCTTCAACTGCCTCAAAGCGTACGCTATCACATGACCCCTCTGCATAAGTACCGCCCCCAAACCCGATATAGAGGCATCACAATATACCACAAAATCCTCCATCCCTTCCGGGAGTGCAAGCACTGGAGCCTCGCACAATTTCTGACGAAGCGTCTCAAACGAAGACTGCTGCTCCGGTCCCCATGAAAACGCAACACCCTTCTGGGTCATCCTAGTAAGTGGCACAGCGATCTTGGAGAAATCCTTGATAAATCTGCGGTAATATCCAGCCAAACCCAGAAAACTCCTGATCTCGTTGGGCGATCTCGGCACCTCCCACCTCAACACCGCCTCAATCTTGGCCGGGTCGACCAATATCCCCTTCTGGTTCACAAGATGCCCGAGGAATTGGACCTCTCGTAACCAGAAATCACACTTGGAGAACTTGGCATACAGTCTCTCCGATCGCAAAACCCGAAGGATCTCTCGCAAATGCTCCTCATGCTGGTCCCTAGTCCTCGAATACACCAAAATATCATCGATGAATACGATCACCGACCGATCCAGCATCGGTCGGCACACCCTGTTCATGAGATCCATGAATGCGGCCGGGGCATTGGTGAGCCCAAAAGGCATCACTACAAACTCATAATGTCCATAACGAGTCCTGAAGGTAGTCTTTTGGATATCCTCCTCGCGAACCCTCATCTGATGATATCCCGACCTCAAGTTAATCTTGGAAAACCAAGATGCCCCCTGCAACTGATCGAATAGATCGTCGATCCTAGGTAACGGGTATCAGTTCTTAATCGTCAACTTGTTTAACTCCCGATAATCGATACACATCCGATGTGAACCATCCTTCTTTTTGACGAACAAAATCGGCGCTCCCCAAGGAGAGCTACTTGGTCGAATGAATCCCTTCCCCAACAGCTCCTGAAGCTGCGAGGATAATTCCTGCATTTCCGGTGGAGCGAGACGGTAAGGCGCCTTGGCGATGGGCGCCGCCCCCGGAACCAAATCGATACGAAACTCCACTTGCCTCTCCGGAGGCACGCCTGGTAGCTCCTCGGGGAACACATCCGCAAACTCGCATACAACCGGAACGTCATCAATCGAATTGGGCCTCTCCGTGGTCACACGAGTATCCATCACATAGGCTATGAATCCATCACAGCCCTGCTGCAGACTCTGCCTTGCCCTGGCCGCTGAACAAAACGCTGACCCACACCGGGTCCCTTCGCCATAAACCGTGAGCACTCCCCCACTAGGGTCTCGAATCATCACCAGCTGTCTCTCGCAGTCAATGACTGCTCCAAACTTACTCAACCAATCCATGCCCACGATAATGCAAACATCCCCCATAGCTATAGGGACCAAGTCTATAGGAAACTCGACCCCAAAAATCTCGAGCACGCATCCTCGAATCACCTCGGTGGTGTATACTGCTCTCTCGTTTGCTATAGCAACTCACAGGGGACGACTCATCGTCTCCCGATCGATATCGATGTACTGGCTAAAAGCCAGCGAAACAAAGGACCGACTCGCACCTGAGTCGAATAATACCAAAGCAGGCACATGATTCACAAGAAAAGTACCTACGCATATAGGAATATAAGCATAATGTCTCAGCATGAATGTAAATACGTGAAAGAATACATACCGGCCACTACATCAGGCGCCGCGCGGACCTCCTCCGCAGTCAACTGGAAAGCTCTCCCACGAGCCTTCGGGGCCTCGGTCTTCACTGGCCGAACCTCAGGAACCCTGGCAGCAGGCGAAGATCCCTGGCGAAGCTGGGGGCACTCGGCCTTCCGATGGCCAGTCTGGTTGCAATGGAAGCAGACCATAAATCCCTTGGGGCAATCCCTCGCAATGTGCCCCTCCTTGCCACACTTGTAGCAAGCACCCGATCGACATGCCCCCTCGTGACCCTTGCCGCACTTCCCACAAGTACGGCTCTTCTGTCCTCCGGATCTCAAATCAGCGGACTTGGTCCGCTTGGCTGCCGGCTGCGACTGAGCCGGCCGCCGATCCATCCGTTGAGACTCGACCTCCTCCCTGGCCTGGGTCTCCAACTCGATCTCTCGCTTCCTGGCATTCGCCTAAAGCTCAGCAAAAGTCTGATATGATGAGTTCGATACGAACTCCCGGATGTCTCTCCTCAGCACTCCCAAATACCGGCTCATCCGAGCCTGCTCCGTGGACACCTACTCAGGGCAGAACATCGCCCTCTCACGAAACTTCCGCGTGATCACTGCAACCGAATCATTACCCTGCTTGAGGGTCAAGAACTCCTGAACCAACCGTTCCCTCTCTACCGGGGGAACATACTCGTCTCTGAACATAGCAGTAAATCTCTCCCAAGTCAAGGCTGAAACCTCCGCAAGAGTGAAGTTCGCCGTCACGAACTTCCACCAATCCTTTGCTCCCAGGCGGAGCTGGTTCAGGGCGAACCGCACCCTCAGATGCTCTGGACATGAACAAGTATAGAAGCATCCCTCAATATCGGCAATCCACCTCATCGCAGCAATCGGATCCTGAGTCCCGTCGAACTCTGGTGGCTTCGTGTTGCTGAACTCCCGGAACAGCAACGAGTCACCCCCCTGTAGTCTGGCAGCAGCCACAGCTGCGGTAGCTGCAGCAGCGGCAACCTCAGACAACGCGGCATACCGCTCATCAAATGTCTCCATCAGCGTGGTCTTAATAGACCCAAACATCTCCGGGATCTCGACCCGGATCGCTGCAGCTACCTCCTCATGAATCATCTGACGAAGCTCCTCGTCAGTCACTCCACTTGTGCCAGGTCTGTGTCGTGGTCCAACCATGATGTCTCTGAAATACAACAAAAGAATATCAGAGACCTTATCGGGCAAAAATCGCACTCGATAACGCAGTCCTGCTCAGTTTTCGATATTCAGGGGTTCCCACTTGGCTGCCTACTGACCCGGTGTCCTTGGTAGTACGGGCCCAATACTACCAGTTACACCGCGTCGGTATTCACCCAAGTCATCCTCCCCAACCTCGAATCCTGAGCACTCTATTCTTTTCATACTCTTGTTACTCACTCACTCTCGAGCACCTCATAGAAGCAAGTTTTCCTAGACTAAGGCATCACAAAATCAGGCCACTCTAGCCCTAATATGTATACCTAGTCTACCAGCATGCGTATCATATCATATCATATATCGTAACACATATAATAAGAGTATTTTGCGGATTTTTACCGTTCGGGCGCTGGCTGACCGTACACACTTTTTCTTCTTTGGTCGTCTCACTTATCAAAAATTTAAATTTTAATAAATTAAATTAAAGTTTTTGTAAAAATTTTTTCTCCAATCCCCGGTTTGAGTCCAGTTACGCCCGAAGGTGTACCCGAATCCCTCAAACCAAGGCTCTGATACCAACTTGTAACATCATAAAATTTCCAACCAAAAATTTTCATTTTTACAACCATCAAGACATGAGTAAATCGTTTAGATTCCCAAAATAACAACGTAGTCTCAACGATTACATAACAAAAGATAAAATAGTTTCCCCGAGTGTGTGTACGGTCACGCTGGCGCCTTCCCACGGTCCTCACTCGTACCTGAAACACATAAAGCAACAATTGTAAGCATAAAGCTTAGTGAGTTCCTAAAATACAACATGCACACATACGCCTTTCCAGGCCTTGACCTTCCGGTCCATGTGTCTCAGGGGACTTCCGTCCCGACTGGGTAAACCTTCCGGTCCTACCCACGTCAACCCTTACCGTCCATATGACCACGCCTTCCAGCCCATATCAAACATATCATACATAACACATATAGCAAATAACTTAACACGCATAAGGCATATATTTCATATCACATTCGACCTTCCGGTCACACAGTCAAAACCCTTCCGGGCACAGTATTGTGAGAAGACTCACCTCGTATGCCTCGCTAAGTTGCTAATCGTGAATCCTGGAATCACTCAGGCTCGAACCCTCGAGCTGCAATCCTCCTATGATATTATAAATCTATAATTATTACTTGTACCACTAAGGTGGATCATCCAAATCAAGTCAACACGGTTGACCTGGTCAACAGTCTTTAGTCAATTTGGACTAGACTCGGCGAGTGCACAATAGTGACTCGGCGAGTCTACGCGTTTTTACCAACTCTCAAGAATTTTCCCTTTGACTCGTCGAGTACTCCCCCGACTCGACGAGTTCCACCTGGGCCTGAATCACAGGGCCACCGCGACTCAACTCGCCGAGTCGAAGGTCAACTCGGCGAGTCCCATCCTGACTCGGTCCACCTGTCAAAACCTTTCAAACTCTCTGCGACTCACTGAGTCGCCCACAACTCGGTCCAGTCTACACACAGGATGGTCTCAAGGACAATCTTCAAGCGACTCGTCGAGTCTGTTCTTCAGACTCGGCGAGTCCATGCCATGCACCAGCTAAAACTGGCTTTTGCGGTCAGATCCGTTCCATAAATACATAGATCTGGCCTTCCCAAGCTTATTTGTCACGTAAAGTCTCAGTCTTGGTTGCCATGTAATGCATACAAGGCTTATTTTGAAGAAACAACCTTTAATATGGCAAGTTTAACTTCTAACTCAAAAGGATGGACATAAAGCTTGTCATAAGGGGTCTCCTGGACCTGCTAAAGTCCAGATCTAGGTCCCATATCCCCATGGGACCTCTCATACTTCTTATTCAAGCCAAGAAATGCAAGAAGAAACCCTAGATTTGGGACATCAACACAAAACACGAAGTTTGGCTCTGAAAATTACCTCAAGAAGACTCCCTTGATGAAATAGCAACAAATCTAAGCTCCCCAACACTTCAAGCTTGCTCCTCTCCCTCCTTTCCTTGCAAAATCCCACAAAATCATGAACAAATGGCCTTCAAGCACACTCACAAGGGCTTACAGACGTATGGAGGCTCTTAGGGTTCAAGGTGGCCGCAAATGAGGGCCATAAGGTCCTTTAAATAGGGCTTAGGACCGGGAAATTAGGGTTTCATTAAACAGTGCGGACTCGTCGAGTCCATCCCTTGGACTCGCCGAGTCCGGACGTGAACCCCCGCTAAAAACCGCGACCCGACTCGGCGAGTTCAACCACCAACTCGCCGAGTCCCCTCACAGAATGTCAAAAAAATATATAAGAAATGAAGATACCTGGGGATCCGGGCTGTTACACATACATTACAAAGTATTCCAATGGAGAGAAATTCCATGGAAATGCAGTCTTAAAGTACGTTCCTTTGAACATCCTTCTTGCGTTAGGTTTTCTAGTCTTAAACAAATTTAAAGAATAACTTCCACTTATAGAAACATTTCCATATTCCCATTTTGACCTTCACTTCTGAACAAGAGTTACCTTTTCTTAGAGTATGTTAAAATGGTCCTTTCCAAAGTTTAAAATACACTTCCAATTGTCCATGAGCAACCAATTTTTGGTAAACCTCATATTGTCCTCGACAATTGCTTAACCATTTTAGTCATATCCAGTTCTATTCCTTTTTCCCTCTTAATGCCCTAGGCATTTGGAAAAATTAGAACACGAGAATATTATAGCATATGCAATCGATCCTATACCCGAAGCATATTGGACACGATTCATAAATACATGATACTTGACCAGTCTTTTGCTACAATATTTCGATTTGCCATGTTCTCATAATTCGAATTATGAAGAGGAATGTCGTAATCATAATCAAATTTTGAGGATGCAATTAACATTTCCATATAGAACTTCCTTATGTAGAATCTTTTCAACATAACATTCATATATGTCCTTGACTAAATTTGATTAAAAAATCAATCTAAGGTTTTAGATTTGCAATGAAGTATAATATCCTCTCCCTTAATTATAGCAAAACAACTTTTTTAACCTACAACTTTGTGATTTGAAACCTTTTGTTTTTCTATAATTAAAATTGCTAACTTGCAACATTTTCCATAATAATTATGTTCCCATTAGCATAACAATTATTATCTTACTCGCATAACACTTATGCTCCCACTAGCTTTGACATGTATTCAGAAATCAGCTAGACTTCTAGAAATCAATACTTATTGACTTTCATTACCAAAGTTCGGATTTCTGATACAAGATGCTTCGATAATATTTTATCTAGGCTTCTCAAACTCATACACCTTTCCTTATATAGCCGACATATGTGTCTTAACAATTTTAGAACTTACAACAATAAGTCTCAAATGTTTAGACCTATGCCATTTCTCACAATTCGAACTATGAAGAGGGATGTCGTAATCATAATCGAATTTTGAGAATGCAAAATATCACAACTGCTATCTCTTTAAAATCTACTTAGTGAAAGTGTTTCCTCACAATCATTTTCATGAATTTGAGAGAAACCTTATGACACTTAGGTTTTATGGTATATCCGTTCCTATCCATGTGAATTTGTCATAACCATAATTACAAGACACAGTTAATGACAAATCCAAACCCATATGGACTGAACTTGTTCAATTATAAATTTTTGCCACTTGGCAGCACAAGGGCCTACCATCGCTTCCAAGGTTGTTATGCAAACAACTGAGAACTCATAAAACTCATATGCATAGTTAACCAACTGGAATGGCACAAAAACAAGAATATGTCAACACGATAGGTTTCAAACCTCAAGTCGTGTGCTAGTGTTTAACAATAGGATTATTCTTGATTAGTTCTTGAAACTTTCAAGATCTTTAAGACTCCCACTGACCTCTTGACATATAAGATTCACTTTTTTAAGGAACACTACTTGAAAAACAAATATTCGAGAGTTAGTGTGGATTCTAATAAAAACTAACACTTCACACAATTGGCCTTAGTTGGTCTTTGTTTTATCCAAAACATCACAACTTACCAATTTCAAATGTACAAGAGTAAAAAACATTTTACTCTACATTTGATAAGTGTTATAAACATTTCTTAAGATTATGTCACTTAAGGTTCAATCTTGGAGTATGACTCTAAGACTTGATTTGGAACGAAGTATGACTCATCTTCTAGATTTAACCATTTCAAAAATTCACGATTCCTGTTCTTTATCGTACAAATACACTAAGACATACATAGAGGATCAATTGTGACATGGTTTTCCATAATCATAAAGATGATCATAAAACATGATATTGAAGCACTCTCCCATCTTTTCAGATTAGAGAAACCTTTACCTTTCTACCAAAATTGATTCCTATCATTCGTTCTGTCATATATTGAAACTTTTCCAATGTTCAGAATTATACTTAAAGTTGTAAGCATAAACATATTTACTAAACTTTTAGTAAATTATAAATAATAGTCTCATCCTTCTTTGTAGTGGACCTGACCAGCGCACACCCAATGTACCCGATCCCCTAGTCCTTCACTTGACTCACATATACATGTGAACAAGGAATTAGTCTTCATATCTCAAAGATGAAAATTCTCATTCATCACACAATACAAGTTGCATGATTCCAAGTTTCTATCCAACTAAAACTTGGGTGATGAGAATCTTTCCTTATTTGGTAAATTTTAACACTACTACAAACGAAAGAATCAAATCCATGTTGAACATTGCTAGAATATACATAAACATCAATTTTCACAAAAGCCGTTGTAAGGAGATATAAAATAAAACAAAATCAAATTTTTATTTATTTATAAAATGCAGAAAAGTTTTCCTTACAATGCAGTTACAAATGAAAACTATGTTTCTAAATATTTCTAAGCAATGTATCATAACTCTTAAGCAACAGCTTTAAGAATCTAATCATTGGACCATGCGATCGAAATCCATTTCTTCACGATCAGACTTAGCTTACTCTTCTTTTAAGCTTCCTTTGATTCTACAAAACATCAAAATGCAATTGCATTACATCATGTATTAAGAATCTCCAAATAGGAACTTAATAGAGTTAGATAGTGGATTTTACCTGAAGTAGAGTCAATTTTTTTTGACTTTACCATCTGTGCGATCTTTCAGGTAAATATGACAGCTTTGCAACCAATTCCCCTTCTCTTGACAATAGAAACATATGGACTCTTTGGGAATGGTACACAAGAGTATCTCAGACTTAACCTTTCTCTATACCATTTGGTCAAATGACTTGACCATGGTCGATCCCTTTCCATTGGGAAGAGAAAGCTTTTCTGGACTTCCAATGTTCCCGTTGTCAATGTCCATGGAAGTTTATGAAGTAGATATTCCAATCAAATTTTCTTTTACCAGTGCGCCAAATCATTGTTGATTTAGCAGCAACAAACAAATAGGTAAGATCAATAAGGGTCATGTCGTGGTCTGCCACATAGTAGTCCTTAATGAACTCACTATATGACTAGATAGGTGATTGAAGAACCCAGTCAAAAGCCAACTTCCTTGAGACTTTGACACCTAACTCTCTCACCTTGTCAATATATAACTTAATGTAACGCCCGTAGATCCGAGCTAGTCAATTTAGAGACAATGAGCATCAAATATGAGTTTTTATGGAAGATTATTTAGAAGGAGTTATCTTAACCAAGTTGTAGAATATGTCACAAGGGTTCCGTACATATAAAGAATGTTGAAATCTGAGTTATAACAAAGAAGTTATGGCCCGTCGAAGTTTCGCGACAAAACCGGCACGACACTACGCGACGTAAATAATGAATTTACAATAGAGGACTTTTTTGGCCTTAGTGATGTAAACAAAAGTTGTAGCATACTTTAAACCAAGAGTGTGCATAAAAAGAACGCCCAAATCTAACTTCGTATGAGGAATTTATGATTTTTCTAAGATTAGGCCTAGCAGCGCACGACCCGAAACTCGAATTCTAGATCGAGCGGTTTTTGGCCAACACAATCTAAATGAGAATTGAAGATCTCATTAATAGGAACTCAACAATAGAAAGACAGACGAAAACAAAGTCCGTATGTAGAAGTTATGAATTTTATGCGGACATTTAATAGTGTAGTCACCTTCTACTGTTAAATTTAAGATCGGTCGAGAATTAGTTGACAGAGTCAAAAGGAAAGTTGTAGATATTATTTTTACCTATGCGTAATATAAAGAAAGTAAAAAATGGAGCTCGTATGCAAAAGTTACAGATTTTAGAAGTCGGAAGTGTGTTGTGCCAAAAATGGGTGATGTGGCACAATCTTGGCCATTGCTTTCTCCCCAAGTATTGCCACTAGATGGTGACATGTGGCACCAAGTTCAGCCATATTTCACCCTATAAATATAACCTCTCCCACCCTTATTTTCTTCACACCTTCCCATTCTTTCTTCTCTCTACACTCTCTCTAAACCGCCCAAAAACTCCCCTAACGCTAGAAGAAAACCCTGGAGCGCTCGACGACTCCGAGAAGAAGAGTTTTCAGCTCGAAAGTTCTGCCCCTGCAGAGTCCGGCTTCTAGCCAAACCCCCTCGTAGGTAAGATACACCTACCTAATTTTTAATATAGCTTTTATTTAAATATAGTAACGTTATTAGGACCTTATAATAATTATTTGAGCTATTATTATGAGTTATATAAGTGTCGTTATAATATCTTTTTAACCACTCACGGTACGGGGAATCCAGTTTGAGGGCCGCCAGAGTTGTTTGATTTCAGAAGTGCTATATGCCAAAATGATCCTGCCCTCCGGTGTTTCATGTCTGGCCCCTGTTTGTACATAGTAGGTGAAGACTATTGCTTAACGCTTATATAATACTAATAATAGCTAGACTATTAATTAGTCTCGTTGAACATTAGACTAAAATCTAGTGGAAATGATACTAGGTTTTTTCAACGGAAATTTGTTTTAAAGTAAACAAAGTATTGTCCGAGTACCGAATCACCACCTTTGCAGTTGAGTGCATAGTTACTTTCATCTTACACATAGATATGAAGTATTTTATATAAATTACGTGTTATGTGTCTATACTGTCTGAATACTTGCTGTCTATGCTAGATGACACGTTTTATACATGTTTTAAATGATCTAACCTGTATATGTATTTTATATCTACAAAATGTGTTGGGTAAAACTGTTGGGTTATGAGCATTCTAACACTCCTAAGTGTACATGCAACCCTAAATACCTTGGATCTATGTTTTCTCTATTATACATGCAAATATGAACATCCAAGGTATTATCCTAATCTAGCATACAAAACTATCAATATAACAAGATAGAATACATACCTCTTTGATGTAGAATGTCTTCATGAAGCTTGAGTGCCTAGTGACCCAAGTGTGACACCTCAAATGGTTCACAATCATCAAAACACTTAGAATAGCTTGAGAGAATTCTACACTTCATGAAATCGGCTAGCCCTTTCTTATTCTCACTAGTGGCCCTCTAGTGGCCGATTTTCCTCAAGAATAAGATGCTTATATAGTTATACAATTAGGGTAAACTCTAATTGTCATGACTTTCCATTTCCTTGGATCCATGGGTTCAAATATAGCATGGAGCATCCATGGAGCATCATATGGGTTTTGGCCCAACTAGATAATCCATGGAGCATTAGCCCACTATACAAGTATGGATGATTTACACAATCAACCCATATATTTAATTAGTCTTCTTTTGATCACTTAATTAATCCTAGATTAATTCTTGATCAATACTAATTAAATAATCTTATTATTCTTATTATTAATATACTAGAACTTATAATATATTAATAACCATAAGTGTCTTATTTCTCTCATTATAGTCTATCCAAGTGCATGATGGTATGCAACCCAAATGGACCATGCCGGGTCGGGTCAAGTCTTACCAATTATAGTTATGGACTTAGACATTAATCCAACAAAAACACGGGTAGATTAGAGGTGAGATATATGATGACCGATGAAAGATGAGATAAATGATGAGCGATGAAAGATGAGATGAATGATGAGCGATGATATAGTAGTGATAAAATATGGTGCGAAGCGAAGAGCCAAAGCGATGAGCCAAAAAGATGAGCCAAAGCGATGAGCCAAAATGATGAGCCAAAACGATGATCCAAACGATGACCCAAGCGATGGCCCCGTTATCTATCAGAGTATGGATGACAACCACGGACTATTCTAGATAGTCTAGTGGAACACTAGTGGGCTCGCAACGTGTAGGTGTTATGAACGATGTGTTCACTCGATGTACTCGAAAAACCCATTGACATGTATTGCGAGTGGACTCTCGACTATGCAAACTTAGTGCTGATTCCTTAGGATACTCCTTAGGAATGAATGAATGCGGAATAACTGAATATTTGGGTAGATCCTTAAGAGTAAAGAAGATAATGGGGATGGGTAATTGGGTTGATTGTTTGATGTTTAACATAATAATTATATTATTGTGGGTTGACAACCCTATGTACTTACCAGGTTTCCCAAACTGACCCACTCAAGCTTATTTGTATCATAGGTGTCGATATGAAGCTACTTTACACTGAGGGATTTAAAAGAGATGTAGATCACTAGTGTAAATGAATACAAGTTATGTTTATGCTTATGTTTCTGTATTGATGATGACATCCCAAATGTTTTTAAATGGATAAAAATACATTTCTTCAGAAATGCTTTGATAACGTATTTATCATGTTTTCCTGGGAACAAATTCTGCAAATTTTTTTATTAAAAGAGTTACTCAAATTTTCATAAAGCATACACAAAATTGGTCTTTTCTGGCCGTGAAAATGGGGATGTCACACTTCATCTCTAGACGTGAGCATATACAGACTTTGCTTCCCGCCAATAGGGCTTTAAGTGACCTTGAACTTGTGGGTTAGGGATAATAGTTGAAGGAGGTGTAGGAAGTGAAGTTCCACTACAGCACAAAGAAGGGATTAATCTTTCACCTTGATCGCCTTGTGGAAAATCATCTTTATAAAGAAAGTTTTTTTTAAAAGATTCGAGAAGACCATAGTTGTCTGAACTAGACATCTATAATGAGAGAAATTCAAGTTTAGTAGATTTTAGTCCTTAATATAACACCCAACATGAAATATTAAGGCTAGGACCCAACACAATATTTTACAATTCGGAAGAGGGATGCCATAATCCGAATGCAAAATATTTGAAGGTAGGTAGATGAAGATTTACCAATTTCCACCATGAAAAACGAAATTGATTATTAAGTTTTAAATGGATTGAAATTCCTAAATCTTTTCAGATTCATTAAACTATTCAATGGAATGTTTAAATCTTGATTTTACCCTTCAAGTTTGTGACTGGGATGTTGAGGATCACAAACAAGGTGTGAATAACCATGTAAATTAGCTTGGTACAACTAATGTTACAAACCACCTAATCAATGCGTCGGTTAACCACACACGCTCCATTGATCTATGATTAACATCAAGCTACCCTTTGCCACACACTGCCAGTCCCATATTAGTGTGCCAGTTAACCACACACACTCCACTAACGAATTAACAAGGTGCAAAGTGCAATGTCATGGGTTAGCACCAAATTCACATTTTCCTACATAACTAAGATTGGGAAGTTATAAGTGTTTAGTTACTTAGTATTTCATTATACTTTTAATGAGAATTTAAATGTCCTGTCGAACCCGTTTGACTAATGACCCTCCACCAGTCAAGGAAGTGGTGGGTGAGAGTGGACACCCATTAAACTGCCATTTTATAGGCAATAACCTTATAGCCCTTATAGACCGGCTTCTTGAATGAGGCCTACTAACGGTAAGACTGACTTTACTCTTATACATATATATAAATATTAAACCTATAATATTATAATAGTATAAGTGTTGAATTTTAAACTTTAAAAATTCTAGGGTTTGGAACTAAATGTTTCAAAGTGAGACTTTGCATTTACAAATTCCAAAACTTGAGGGAAAGTTTTGAACTATTCAAAAACTTTTGGAATCTATAACTTATGATTTTAGTACAGGTTTTATGAAAATACTCTTGACATTCCATAACTTGAGGACAAGTTATGGAGTTCATAAAAACATTTATGTAAAAGACTCTTCAAGTTCCATAACATGAGGATAGTTATGGAAGACTTAAAACCATCTTATGATGTCATTTAAAAATGAAACTTTCCACTTTCCATAAATTGATGACAAGTTACGGATGTCATCAAAAACATTTAGATCAAAAATTGTAACTAACAAAATCAAACAATTTATCTATGATCTAATTAAACTCATAAATTAAGATAATTCATATCAAAAAAATTTCAAGAAATTAGCCTAATCATATAAACTAATACAAATAATGAATCTTTGCAATTATCTTTTTTTTGGATGAGGATAATGTGACAACCCGAAGTTGTTCCATCGCCGCAACCCATTCCGACCGTAAAACTCGTCTTAATCGAATTATTCTGATTTCGTTTTTGGATTAGGTCAATTAAGTTAAGACTTTAATTTGACCTTGTAAGTATACAAACATGTTGGAAACATGTGAAAATGTCCCAAACTAGTAATTAGAAAAATCTTAGTTTCGACCATATCGGGTGACGACAACTTAATTGGGTGCGACCAAAAGCCTCGGTTAACATCAGTATCGGGTAGAATTCCACCGTGTATCAAATTCAAACCATATTTAAAGTGAATTAAGACTCAGTTGGAGCCTTTTCACTCTCTCTCTAACCTCTCTCCTCAACTCAAGAATTTGATCCAAAAAGCATCCATTTCAAGCTTCAAAACACCAAGGTAACTATCCTAACTTCTTGTTCAACATGCTTAGCCTTCAAATTCGAGTTCAAATCATGATTTAGGACCTAAAACATGTGTTTATGGATGTATAACACTCTTGGGCCGTGAACACAAATAAATGGTGTATTTGAGCCTTAAAACCCTTCCAAATCACCATTGAAGCATAGATATGGCTTAAGGACTTATTGGATTGGACTTAGGACACCTTAAACTCAACTTTTGGGGAGTAAACATGAGTTTACTGCCCAAGAACATGCTTGGGCTGTAAACACCCTTCCATGGGTAGTAAACTCCTTTTTGGGTGTTAAAATGCAACTTACAGACCTCATAAGCCCTAAAATAAAGTCTAGAAGCAACCACAAACAAGTTAGGGACCTTAAACTTGATTAAAACAATTCTGTAAGAAGTTGATGCTGTAAATCCCCCAAGAATGGGTTCCTGGGCCGTAAACTCCTATAAATGGGTTGTAGGATGCCCTAAACTCACCCCTTGGCTTGTAAAATTTAGTAGAATCACTTGTGATTAATCATTGACCTTCAAAACACTTAAGAATGATGTGGGTGAGAGTTTACGGCGATAAACACCTAGTTTACTACTGTAAACTCATCAATTGGTCCACATAGTTGATTTAATTCCTTTATAATGCCCTAGAACCAAACCTTGCATCACCCCTCAATTGATTTAAGACCGTTTAGCACATACGAACAACCCACCATGAGTTTACAGCCGTAAACTCATGGGGATGTGGTACTTAGGGCCATGAACTCTTCTAAGAGTTTACTCTTGAAGAGTAAACTCCATATCCAAGCCATTCATGTCCATAAACATCACCCGGGTCACTCCAAACACTTAATTTGAAGTGTTTTCGCATCTTGGAGTGTATAATCGTATCTGATTAGTGTTTTAAAGTCTAATTATATACATTTGTTTATCATTTAACATTACATAGGAACCTTGCATGTTTTCACAAATGGTTTCCATATTATAAATAGTTAAAATCATAATCTTTGAACTTTGAACAAGAAACTTAGTATATCGTTTTGTCTTCGGTAACACTCCACAGAGATACGCGAGTGGAGGATCGTCTTTGTAGGTAGAACTTCAACAGGACTTTCCGCATTATTACTTGTAGATTTGTAATTCCTATAAATTGGAGACACATCCTCGGAGAACACTCCACAGAGATATGCAAGTGGAGGATCGCCACAGTAACCTGAATCTCTTAGATAGGGAGTGTGACTTGAGTGTATGGATCTATATGGGACTGACTATCCTGCACCTGGCTGCTAGCTACAACCGAACCAAAAAGGTTCAAGGGTGACAAAAGTCATAGTGATATTGGCATTCCTTTGCCATATCTAGTCTATAGTATGGTTATAGAACTCGCAATTTGGATAATAGAGATTTACTTTTTAGTAATAATGGATTTAGTAAATTAATAACCATAAGAATTAGTTTACTATGATAATCAGGTTTTCAATATACATCTTTTACATTACATTTATGGGTTCGTAAACTAACACACACTTCACAAGGTTAATCAGGTTTTTAGTACACATCTTTTGTTGGGTCTTATACAAACAATTCTATGTGTGCATGCAACCCCAGTATTGGATCTATGTTTTCACTATTAGTTATACAACTTTATGAACACAAAAAGAAACCTGGCATGCTACTATAATTTTCGAAATTCATATATAAAACTAGAATACATACCTTTTGTTGTTATATAGCAATAACAACTAGTTCCTTGAATTTCCTTAGCTCTTGAAAGCAAGTACCACAAGTGTAGTACCTCTAATGGAGTCACAAACACCATATGCAACTTGGATGAAGAGGAGAAGAAAAGGAGGCACCAAAAACGGCTGGAAACCCTAATGTAAGTGTTGTCCACGTTTTTGGGGCTTAAGGGTCCCTTTTATACATGTAGGCTATTAGGGTTTACAACTAGGAAACCTTAATCTGACTGCTTAGGCCCTAAGCAGCCCATGGACTCCTTAAACATATCCCTTGGACGATTTCTAATGGGCTTCCCATAGAATTCGTTCAACCTATATATTATTAGGTGATCCATAGCCCAATTATAATTATCTTATAATTACAACTTCAGTCCCCTAAGTTTAATTAATTTCTTTTAGCCACAAAATTAATTCTTAATTAATTCTTGACCAATATTAATTAAACAATATGATTTCTCCTTTAATATATTATTCTCATAATATATTAATAAATCATATTTAAACCTTTCTCTCCTTAAATCATCCTACATATTGCTATAGTGAAGGCAACCCAAAAGGACCATGCTCATAATCGGGTCAAGTATATACCAAAACAGTTATGGACTTAGACACTAATCCAACAGTCTCCCACTTGGATAAGTCTAATAACTATTTTCCGTATGACTTCAGAACCTGATCAGCAATCGTAGCTTTCAAAAGCCGCTGTCAACTCTGATCTTATCAGATAGCGTGTCCTCTAGATAAGGGATTATATATTCCTCCATTCTCAAGATATCGTATAGACAAAAGACATGAATTTCAATCATTCTCTCTATACTGTTTCCCGACTTCCGATTCATGACGACTGATAACAGACTACAATTGAACACATCAAATTAGTCCCGGCTTGGCCAAGCGCTTAGGTGTCATCACTAAATCATCGAGAGGCCCACATATATCGCTTTTATCCCACTTTGGGTAAAAGGAATGGATAAACTTCGACTCAAATGCTCGCTTGCATTTACTGATCGAATCACACACAACAATAAGTTTTATAACACCAAGTTACTGGTGCGTTTAATTATTATCAATGTGTAACTGACCAACAAATAACAACTCACACGTCTCGGTTTCAAGAATATACAATATTATCGTCTCACTAATCACTCGTGATAAAACCGTGAAGTGATCCAAGTGAGTGTGGGTTTAATCCAATACTTTAATCTTATCAAAGCACTCACGAACTCTGCAGCAAACTTGTGCCATGTCTAAACACTTCTGACAATCTACAGACAGATTCATGACAGTCTTTATTCATACCTACTCCCAACGTATGACCAACTGTGGATGTTGAATAACCTAGTTATTCTGGAAGTCAAAACATGCAAAGTGAAACATAACAACAATACTTAATCCTATATGGCCCCAAACTTTTGAGAGTAAATAAAACCCTTCTATTTATCCACCATATTGATTACTCATTATTTATCATTTAATGTTTCGGATAATCAACTCATTACTTGAATTATACCAACAATTGTCCCATGCTCTGAACATGCACACTTTGTTTCCTATGGTCCATGCTTTGTGAAATAGATCACCTGAAAACTTTTCCAATGATGCTCATTTCACAATTCCTTAATCCGAATTATTAGTGTAAGAACACAAGGTTCTTGCCACTACTAGAATATGCTAGATTCTAACATTTTATGCAACGATCCCTTTGCAAAATCATAGCACAAAAGTCACCAAGACGTAGCTAATGAAATTACAAAGTACTTTCTTAGAAATTGTTACAAGACAATTCCATAGATGTGAAGTCTCACATTCAAAGTACATTCCTTTGAACATCCTTCTTGCATAAAAGTTTCTAATCTAGGCATAGACTCTCAATATCCAACTCCCAATATGGAAACATTTCCACATTTGCCATGTGACAACTCATTCTTAATAGAATCTTATCTATTCATAATAATGTCGATATGGTCCATCCAATACCATACTTCCAACTACTTACAAGCGATCAATCCTCAGCGAACTTTGGATCGTCCTTTGATAGTTGTTAAATTCTTTCAGTCAAAACCAATTCTAGTCCTTTTTCCTTCTTAATGCGCTAGACATTTGGAAAATTTTAGAATGGTAAAATACTATAGCATTTACAATCGATCCTATACCCGAAGCGTATGGGACACGATGCATAATGTCTTACATAAAGATATGATACTTTACCAATCTTTTGCCATAATATTTTATGTGTCATGTTCTCACAATTCGAACTATGAAGAGGGATGCCGTAATCATAATCGAATTTTAAGAACACACAATGTATCCTTTGACTGAAAATATTAAAATTTCTTAATCTAAGCTTTAGATTTTGAAATGGAGTATAATATTCTCTCCCTTAATTATAGCAAAACAACTTTTCTACCCATGCAACTTTACAAATGAAATCTTTGTTTTTCTATAATTAATATTGCTAACTTGCAATACTCGCCATAACAATCATACAAGCATAACACTTATGCTCCTACTATCATTATGATTATCATATAAGCATAACATTTATGCTCCCACTAGCTTTGACATGTATTCAGAAAACAAATGAACTTCCAGAAAACAATGCCTATTGAATTTCTGAAATTCATATTTCTAATACCAGATGCTTCGATAAGCCTTTATCTAAGCTTCTTAACCTAATACACCTTTGCCTTAGATAGCTCATATGTGTGTTTAAACAATTCATAACTTATGTTAATAAGCTCCAAATGTTGAAACTAATTGCCAAATCTCACAATTCGAACTATGGAAAGGGATGCCGTAACCATAATCGAATTTGAGAATACAATTTTCACAATTGCTATCTTCTTAAAATCTCTCTTAGTGAAAGCATTTCTTCACAGTCATTTTCATGAAGGAGGGAATCTTATGACACTTAGATTTTATGGTGTATGAGTTCCTATCCATGTGAATTTGCCAAAACCAAGGTTTGCGACAAATCCAAACTCATATGGACTGAACTTTCTTAATCTTGATTTCTTGCCCTATGGTAACACGAGTGCCCACCATGCCTTCCAAGTAGTTTAGTAACTTGTCCTTACATATCAATTTACTTTCCATCGACTAAGGCTTTAGTGTGTATTCAAATGAGAACTCATAGAACTCATATACACAATTAACTCAATTGGAATGGCACAGAAACAAAACAATGTCAGCACGATAGGTTGTAAACCTCAAGTCGTGTGCTAGTGATGATCGATAAGGTTTATTCTTGATTTGTTCTTGAACTTTTCAAGACCATTAAGACTCCCGCTGACTTCTTGACATATAAGATTCTCTTGTCAAGAAACATTTCTTGACAAACAAATATTCAAGAGTTAGTGAAGCATTTATCAAGACAAAACACTTCACACAATTGGTCCTAGTTGGTCTTTGTCTTATCCAAGACAGCACAACTTACCAATTTCAAATGTGCAAGAATAAGAAAACTTTTCCAAATTCCACATTTGATGAGTGTTATAAACCTACTTAAGACTTTTCACTCAATGTTACAATCTTGACTTTAAGACTTGATATTGGAACGAAGTATGATTGACTTATTGATTTAACCATTTCTACAATACTTGATACCTCGTCTTAGACATGTAATTGCACTAAGAATCACTTAGAGGATCTATTGAGACACGGTTCTTAATCTTTAAGACTTATCATAAAACACAATAAAAGGTACTCTCCCTTCTTCTTAGAATAGAGAAACTTTTATCTTTCTGCCTACTTGATTCTTCTTTATTCGTTCTACTATTCATTGAAACTTTTTCAATCAACTCAGAATTATACTTAATCTTATAAGTATAATCATATTTACTAAGCTTTAGTAAATCATGACGAATATCTTTGTCACTCTTGTGGTGGACTTGATCAACACACAACCTTGTGTACTTGATCTCCTTGTCCTTTAATTTACACTTTGCCAAAGAATTAGTTTGCATGATTCCAAGTTTCTGTCAAATTGAAACTTGGGTGATGAGAAACTCTCCATACTTGGTAAATTCTTGACACTTCCACAAATAATACAATTAAGAATCAAATCCATTATTGCTAATAATAGAAACATTCAAACATTAATTTTTCATACATGCCATCGCAAGGATAAATAAATAAGATAAAAATCAAAATTCATTTTATTGCGGAAAAAATTTGTCCTTACAATGTAATTCAATTGAAAAACTATGTTATTACATATTTCTTAACAATCTATTCTAACTCCAAGTAGTAGCTCAAGGATCCATTCTTCAAGTAATGCGATCGAAATCCATTTCTTCATGATTAGATTCAGCTCACTTCTTTTCTCAAGCTTCCTCTCTTTTCTTCGATCCTACAAAACATCAAAATGTAATCTTATCACATCATGTATTAAGAATCTAGAATAGGAGCTTAAAAGAGTTAGTTAATGGATTTTACCTGAAGCAGAGCCATACGTCTTGACTCTCCCATCTCTTAGATCTCTCAGGTAATTAGGGCAGCTTCGTCTCCAATGCCCCTTCTCTTGGCAATAAAAGCAGATAGACTCCTTTGGCACAACACATCAGACAATCACAGACTTAGTTCTTTCTGGACTTCCAATGTTGCCAGTGTCTATTGAAGTTTGGGAGTTTGATTCACTAGACAAATTTGCTTAACCAGCACGCCAAATCATTGCTGATTCAGCAGCTATAAGCAAATAGGTGAGATCAATTAGGGTCACGTCGTGGTCCATCATATAGTACTCTCTAACGAACTTACTATATGATTCAAGAAGTGACTGAAGAACCCAGTCAACAGCCAACTCACTTGAAATATCGACACCCAACATGTTTAACCTATCAATGTATGACTTCATCTCTAAGACGTGCGCACACACAGGTTTCCCATCTTCATGTTTACTTGCCAAAAGGGCTTGAGTGAGCTTGAACTTTTCAAGCCTTTGAACTTGTGGGTCAGGGAGAATAATTGGAGGAGGTGGAGGAAGTGAAGCATGACTCTCATTTCCTTGATCGTATCTTGGAACGTCATCTTCATTTGGAAAGCTTGTTCCAAAGGATTTGGGAAGACCATTGTAAGATTCAGACATCTACAAAACGGGAGAAAATTCAAGTTAAGTTTATTAGAATTCTTGATGCAACACCCAAATCAAACATCAAGCTAGGATCCAACACAATACTCTACAACCTAGAAGAGGGATGCCGTAATCTAGTTGCAGAATATCTGAAGGTAGGTAAATGACGATTTACCAATTTCCACCACGAAAAACGAAAGGAAGTTTAAGTTTTAAATGAATTGAAACTCCTAGATCTTTTGAGATTCATTGAACTTTTCAATGGCATGTTTAATCTCGATTATGCCCTACTATTTGTGACTGGGATGCCGAGGATCACAAACAAGGTGTAAATAACCATACGAATCACGTGGTGCACCCAATGTTACTATCACCTAATCAATGTGCCGGTTAACCACACACGCTCCATTGATCTATGACAAACATCGAGTTACCCTTCGCTACCAATGTCATCCCCAAATTAGTGTGCCGGTTAACCACACACGCTCCACTAACGTTTGACAAGGGTACGAAGTGTAATTCCATGGGTTAGCATACAATTTCACATTTTGCCTAAAGTAACTATGATTTGGGAATTTGAAAAAGCATTCAGTTACTTTGTACTTCATTATACTTATAATGGAAGGTTTCTGTCCTATCCTACCCGTTCGGCTAACGACCCTCCACTAGTCAAGAGTGCGGTGGGTAAGAGTGGATACTCATTCAATCGCCATTTTATAGGCAATTTCCTTAAACACCCCTTATAGACTAGCTTCGTGAATGAGGCCTACTAACGGTAAGACTGACTTTTTAGTTATACATATATAATATTAAACTTTTAATGTTATATATAGTATAAGGGTGTATTTTACACTTTTAAAATACCAGGTGGTTTAAATTATACTTTTAATTAACCAAAATCATTATGGATTTATTAAATCTCTTTTAATTATACACTTAATTAATTTAATAAAACCATAAGGGTTTAATTTGAACTTTTCAAGATCAGGGTTTTGGATTTTAGACTTTCAAAATTAACTTTTAATCAACAATTTAAATTCCAAAACTTGAGGGCAAGTTTTGAAACTCTTCAAAACAATTAGGTTTTAATCTCACTTAAATTTTTTTTTTTTTGAATTTAAGACATTTAAATTAAAATTTTAAATATTAAAACTCTTGATTTAATAATTACCATAAATTAAACAATTAATTTAAATTATTAAATCACAAGGGATTATCTATATCATGAGGATAATTACCAATTATACATCTAAGATATCCTAATCCCTTGAATCCCTCTCTAAATCTCGAAAATAAGGGATGGGATAATTCAAGATCTTTAACTACCATATTTAACAATTAAAAGATAATTACAAGATATGGGATTATCCAAATCTCTAAAATTTAGGATCTAACCTTGGGGAAGGAGGTAATTTCGAAATCCAAGGGTTGGATAACCCTAGATTTCAAAATCTTGGAGGCTAAGGAAAGGATTTGGGAAACCCTAGCAAAAATCGCCATCTAGGGTTTTGCAACCCTAATTGCGAAAATTGCCTAGCCTTTAGGGTTCATTAGCCATAAACCCTAATATGTCAAGTTCATAAAATTGAATAAAAGCTAATTGAAAACAAAAACCAATGGCTTTGATACCACTTGTTGGGTCTTATACAAACAATCCTATGTGTGCATGCAACCCTAGTATTGGATCTATGTTTTCACTATTAGTTATACAACTTTATGAACACAAAAAGAAACCTGGCATGCTACTATAATTTTCGAAATTCATATATAAAAGTAGAATACATACGTTTTGTTGTTATATAGCAATAACAACTAGTTCCTTGAATTTCCTTAGCTCTTGAAAGCAAGTACCACAAGTGTAGTACCTCTAATGGAGTCACAAACACCATATGCAACTTGGATGAAGAGGAGAAGAAAAGGAGGCACCAAAAACGGCTGGAAACCCTAATGTAAGTGTTGTCCACGTTTTTGGGGCTTAAGGGTCCCTTTTATACATGTAGGCTATTAGGGTTTACAACTAGGAAACCCTAATCTGACTGCTTAGGCCCTAAGCAGCCCATGGACTCCTTAAACATATCCCTTGGACGATTTCTAATGGGCTTCCCATAGAATTCGTTCAACCTATATATTATTAGGTGATCCATAGCCCAATTATAATTATCTTATAATTACAACTTCAGTCCCCTAAGTTTAATTAATCTCTTTTAGCCACAAAATTAATTCTTAATTAATTCTTGACCAATATTAATTAAACAATATGATTTCTCCTTTAATATATTATTCTCATAATATATTAATAAATCATATTTAAACCTTTATCTCCTTAAATCATCCTACATATTGCTATAGTGAAGGCAACCCAAAAGGACCATGCTCATAATCGGGTCAAGTATATACCAAAACAGTTATGGACTTAGACACTAATCCAACATCTTTCACATTAGGAAAATATAGGATTTTCCTGGGGTAATCACAATTCATAACCAGGACCGTGTAACATAACAAAACAACTAAACTTTACTTTTAAGAAAATATGGGATTTTCTTGGGTCGTAACATTTTCATAAACCAAAAGGAATCTTGACATTTTCATAAAAACAATCTGCTTATGAACTCACTAGCTTTATGCTGATTTTCAAACTGCTTGTATTCTCAGGTTGTACTTAGACAGGTGCCCCGTGTCCTTTTGCAGAAGACGGAACGAGTGGAAGTCACGTCTTTCTTTTGTTTAAACTTATGTGTCTATGAAACTTGTACTACTTTACTTTTAAATTGATGTAATGAAATATATGTAATGTAATGTTTTTTGTTTTACTTCGCTTACTATGTACATTGGTTATGATATTCACATGAAGTCACCTCCGCCCCGAGACATTTCCGCCTTTGGTTTCGGGGTGTGACATATTGGTATCAGAGCCCTTGTTTTTAGTGAACTAAGTATACCAAACGTTACGTGGTATAAGACTATAAACATTAAGGAGCCTAAGTGCTCTGAACTAAAAGTATACTTCAAAATATAAGTATTTTCAAAAACATACAAGTATACCTAACTGCCGAGATCCGTAACTACAAGTAGAACAAAACATAAGTAAATGGGTGTTGTACGCTGCGGTTAAACCTGGGCAGTTATGTAATCATGTCTAGGGTCAATATAGCCTGATCAACTGTATTCATTCGAGACACGGCCAACATGTTCCTGGGAGTGACTGTGGTGTTCAGCATGCCTAAAACTTACCCAAATACCCCAAACAACGAGCCGTCGTCGTAGCGAATCATGAAATACTATGGGAGTATTTCTAGATCCAACTTTGTTGTAGAAAATTCTCCTTCAAGCGTTGCCCCTTGATCATTCCTTTAGCGATAGTTTATCTGCCTTGATAATTCATTCCTGCTTTATCGCTTAATAGAATTATATGTTTGTCATAAAGAGATATCCCTTGTATCATATCTCTTGATTTAATGTAGAGGACTTACCATCCTCTTTTACCTAATCACTTTAGATCGAAATGTCTTCGAAGAAAGGATCCAGTTCAAGTAACAACAGCCCTCCGTCGCCAACTCCTTCTCGATTCGACCCAGTGATGTTCCAGTTGGCTATTTCTGCTGCAGTGACATATTTCTACCCCGACAGGTTCAGTGGACCAAGAAGTAACACCAACCTCCAAAACCATGAAAATGTTCAGGAGCATGAAAATGAAGGTGATAAGAGTAAAAAGAGAAAGGGTCAGAGTTCACAAGGACCCTCCAAGAAGCTTGAAACTGTGGCAGTTCAAGCTGTCACTACTCCTGTTGCCGTGTCTATAGTTCAAGCTACCACTACTCCAGTTGTTGTGCCTACAACTCAAGCACCTATCACTGGGTATGCTGGCAATCACCCTTGGTGCAACAAGTGCAGTTATCACCATCATATCCCTGGCCCATACTGTGAGTGGATCTGCAAAAGATGTGGCAAAAAGGGCCACTCCGCTCGAACCTGTAGAACACCATTTTATCTAATCAATCAAGCTTCCGGATCGAGTACCGGAAAATCCTGCTATGGTTGTGGAGAAATCGCACATTTCAAACGAAACTGCCCGAAAGCAGCAACCACCAACAACATCAACAATGTCAAGATGGTTTTAGCTATGAAGCAAGATGATGCAGCCGCTGATCCCACCACTGACGCGAGTATATTTCTTCTCGATAATTCCTATGCTCGTATCCTTTTCGAATTTAGTGTCAAGAAAGTTTTATTAGTCATTCATTAAAATATCTTCGTAAACATATCCCTAGTCTAATAACCGAAACATTTTCCGTCAATATGATTACCAGTGAGAATGAGTGCACTAACGACTTATCTCTAAACTGTATCCTTACCTCGAGTAATCATTCTTTCCTCATTGACCTGATGTCAGCTTCAATAAAGAGCTTTGATGTTATCTTTGGCATGTATCAGTTGACTCCTGATCATAATGATACACTTTGTTATGAAAAAGCTATTCGTCTCAATTATTTTCCCTCTGACCGGATCCTCATGATATATGGTGTCAAGCTTAGCTCAAATCTCTGCATCATTCCCTGTATCAAAGCTCGAAAACTTCTGCAAAAAGGAGTGTTAGGTATTCCTAGTCCATGCAATCAATGAGAAACAAGAAGTTAAAGACCTCTAGAGCATCCCCTCAAACTGTAATATTCCTGATATCTTCTCGAAGAGCTTCCGAGAATTCCTTCTGAACGTCAAGTCGGGTCTCGTATCAATCTAATCCCTGGAACTACCTCCGTAGCCAAATCTCCATACCATTTTGATCCAACAGAAATGCAGTAGTTATCCAGTCGGCTTAATGAGTTGACCATCAAAACCAATATCCTCTTTCCTGAGTAGATGACTTCTTCAATAGAATTCAGGAGCTAGCTACTCCTCGAAGATAGACCTTAGGTCAAGACACCATCAGCTACGAGTTCACGAGGATAATGTTTCCAAGACAAAATTAAGGACTCGATATGATCACTAAGAGTTCGTATTGATACCATTTGGTCAAACCCTTTTCCCTTGGTCTTGTAATGAGCGATGAAGACATACGTGTGGATCATCATAAGGTCGAAGAAATAGAGAATTGGTCGGCACCGAAGACACCTATAGAAAACATGTCAATTCTTGGGTATCGCCGGCTATTATTGCAGACCCATTCAGAAAATTCTTCCAGAATCACCAAACCCCTAACCACTCCTACACAGAAAGGTGTACCTTTTATCTTGGAGTAAAAAGTAAGGTACATCATTCCAAGCATTGAAGTAAGACTTATGCATCACACCTAACGTGTCCCTGCCAAAAGAAACAGAGGACTTTGTTGTCCTTTGTAGTACGTCCAATCAGAGTTTAGATCATGTGCTTAGGCAGGAAGGAAAAGTTGTCGTTCACGCTTAAAGACAAAATAAAGGCACACGAAGTTGACTACACAACTCACGACTTGGAAATTGGAGCAGCAGTCCCTACATTGAAGAATGAGAGACATGATCTCAATGGAACCAAGTACGCGAATTTCACTAACCTTGAGAGACTACAGCATAGCTTCGATCATAAAGACATGAACATGAGGCGCCCTTAGCTGAAAGGAAAGATTAGAAATCAAGACTAAGACATTGACAATGACCATCTAGACCCGTTTACTCGCTCAGACCTGAGAAGCCTTGTTAGAAACCCTCGGGATTGCTCCAGTAGCCCGAGATACCCAAATGGAAATAAAAGATGACCTACATGGACTTCAACATCAAGTTACCCAGTTTTCCGAGTGATTACGATACCATTTGGAAATGCCCAATCCTTCGATAAAATCCGTTCACTTCCTTCCGATCAAAGAATTATTCAAGATAGAAAGACTCACGCGAACCCACATCCAAGAAGTAATCCGACTGCATAGTATACCTGTGTCCTTTATCTTTGGTTGAGATAGTAAGTTTACCTCAAGATTTAGGCAGATTCCTTCAGAAAACTCACGAAACCAAGCTAGACATGAGTACAACTTATCATACTCGGAAAATTGGACAGATTGAGAGAGTTATTCAGGTCATGGAATACACGCTGGGAGCATGTGTCATAAATTACTGAACGACTTGGGATACCCCTTTACCTTTGATCAAGCCCTTGTATAATAACAGTTATCGCACCAGTATCCAGACTACACCATTTGGAACCCTCTACAGTCAAAAGTATAGATTCCCTTGTGTTAGGTCAAGGTAGAAGACATGCAGCTAGCCAAGAGTCGATTCCCCGGTAGTACCCACACTGGTTCGGGAATCATCCGCGAAACCATCGAGAAGATCATCCAGACGCGAGAACAATTGAAAACTTCACTAGATCGATAGAAGAATTACGCCAATGTACAATGGAAATCTATGGAATTCCAGGTTGGAAATCGTGTCCTGTTAATGGTCTCGCCCTGGAGAGACATGACACACTATGGAAAGCACGGAAAGCTTAACTCGTGGTACAATAGACCCTTCGAGATCCTCATTAGGATCAAATCCGTAGACTTCGAACTCCGAGTACCTACAGAACTTAGAAACACCCATCCTGTCTTCCACGTCCCGAATCTTTAGAAGTGCCTGTCCAATGAAACCTTAGTAATCCCTCTTGAACATATCGAGACCATAGGCTGAGAGATCAAACGTACGAAACAAAGCCACGTCCCGATAGTGAAGGTTCGCTGGAATTCCAAGCTAGAACCTGAATTCACTTGGGAGCGCGAAGACCCGATACAGCAGAAATATCCGCATCCTTTTCCATAACTTGAGTGTTAATCTTTGAATTTTGAGACAAAATTCCCTCTAACGTGGGGATAATGTGACAACCCGAAGTTGTTCCATCGCCGCAACCCATTCCGACCGTAAAACTCGTCTTAATCGAATTATTCCGATTTTGTTCTTGGATTAGGTCACTTAAGTTAAGAATTTAATTTGACCTTGTAAGTATCCAAACATGTTGGAAACATGTGAAAACATGCCAAACTAGTAATTAGAAAAATTTTAGTTTCGACCATATCGGGTGACGACAACTTGATCGGGTGCGACCAAAAGCCTCGGTTAACATCAGTATCGGGTAGAATTCCACCGTGTATCCAATTCAAACCATATTTAAAGTGAATTAAGACTCATTTGGAGCCTTTTGACTCTCTCTCTAACCTCTCTCCTCAACTCAAGAATTTGATCCAAAATTCATCCATTTCAAGCTTAAAAAAACCAAAGTGACTATCCTAGCTTCTTGTTCAACATGCTTAGCCTTCAAATTCGAGTTCAAATCATGATTTAGGACCTCAAACATGTGTTTATGGACCTAGAACACTCTTGGGTCGTGAACACAAATAAATGGTGTATTTGAGCCTTAAAACCCTTCCAAATCACCATTGAAGCATAGATATGGCTTAAGGACTTATTGGATTGGACTTAGGACACCTTAAACTCAACTTTTGGGGAGTAAACATGAGTTTACTGCCCAAGAACATGCTTGGGCTGTAAACACCCTTCCATGGGTAGTAAACTCCTTTTTGGGTGTTAAAATGCAACTTACAGACCTCATAAGCCCTAAAATAAAGTCTAGAAGCAACCACAAACAAGTTAGGGACCTTAAACTTGATTAAAACAATTCTGTAAGAAGTTGACGGCCGTAAATCCCCCAAGAATGGGTTTTTCGGCCGTAAACTCCTATAAATGGGTTGTAGGATGCCCTAAACTCACCCCTTGGCTTGTAAAATTGAGTAGAATCACTTGTGATTAATCATTGACCTTCAAAAAACTTAAGAATGATGTGGGTGAGAGTTTACGGCGATAAACACTTAGTTTACTACCGTAAACTCATCAATTGTTCCACATAGTTGATTTAATTCCTTTAGAATGCCCTAGAACCAAACCTAGCGTCACCCGTCAATTGATTCAAGACGGTTTAACACATACGAACAACCCACCATGAGTTTACGGCCGTAAGCTCATGGGGATATGTTACTTAGGGCCATGAACTCTTCTAAGAGTTTACTCTTCAAGAGTAAACTCCATATCCAAGCCATTCATGTCCATAAATGTCACCTGGGTCACTCCAAACACTTAATTTGAAGTGTTTTCATGTCTTGGAGTGTATAATCGTATCTGATTAGCGTTTTAAAGTCTAATTATATACATTTGTTTATCATTTAACATTACATAGGAACCTCGCATGTTTTCAAGCCTTGATGTGATGTTTAGCATCTTAGTCGACACCTTCCTCGTCTGGTGAGTTCATACCCCTACCTTTTTTCAATGTTTTTCACTGTTTTTAAGGGGGGGGGGATACAAGCAAAGTACAAGTAATACTTGTACTCAAAACATATTTTATATGTGCTGTGTTTCATATTACATATGTTTTTAACACTGATAATCATAACAGATAACCGTTTGAACTTGCAGATTTCATTATCATAGTATTTGTGAAAAACGTTATAAATTGTTGTACTTTATATTTTCACAAATGGTTTCCATATTATAAATAGTTAAAAGCATAATATTTGAACTTTGAACAAGAAACTTAGTATATCGTTTTGTCTTTGGTAACACTCCACAGAGATACGTGAGTGGAGGATCGTCTTTGTAGGTAGAACTTCAATAGGACTTTCCGCATTATTACTTGTAGATTTTTTATTCCTATAAACTGGAGACACGTCCTCGAAGAACACTCCACAGAGATACGCGAGTGGAGGACCGCCAGAGTAACCAGAATCTCTTAGATACGGAGCGTGACTTGAGTGTATAGATCTATACGGGACTGACTATCCTGCACCTGGCTGCTAGCTACAGCCGAACCAAAAAGGTTCTAGGGTGACAAAAGTCATAGTGATATTGGCCTTCCTTTGCCATATCTAGTCTATAGTATGGTTATAGAACTCGCAATTTGGATAACAGAGATTTACTCTTTAGTAATAATGGATATAGTAAATTAATAACCATAAGAATTAGTTTACTATGATAATCAGGTTTTCAGTATACATCTTTTACATTACATTTATGGGTTGGTAAACTAACACACACTTCACAAGGTTAATCATGTTTTCAGTACACATCTTTCAGATTAGGAAAATATAGGATTTTCCTGGGGTAATCACAATTCGTAACCAGAACCGTGTAACATAACAGAACAACTAAACTTTACTTTTAAGAAAATATGGGATTTTCTTGGGTCGTAACATTTTCAGAAACCAAAAGGAATCTTGTACATTTTCATAAAAACAAACTGCTTTGAACTCACCAGCTTTATGCTGATTTTCAAACTGCTTGTATTCTCAGGTTCTACTTAGACAGGTACCCTGCGTCCTTTTGCAGAAGACGGAACGAATGAAAGTCACATCTTTCTTTTGTTTAAACTTATGTATCTATGAAACTTGTACTACTTTACTTTTAAATTGATGTAACAAAATCTATGTAATGTAATGTTTTGTGTTTTACTTCGCTTACTATGTACATTGGTTATGATATACACATGAAGTCACCTCCGCCCCGAGACGTTTCCGCCTTCGGTTTCGGGGTTTGACAGATAATCATTACCATTGTGACAAAATCAAGTTTTATGAACAAAAACATTTTGTGGTAATGATCCTAATACAAAACAGGCCAAAAAACTGATTTTTTTCACCGAACACTCACCACCTCGTGGTGAATAGGCGGATTCCAAAAAAATGATTTTCTTGCTTTAAAAAACAATAAGCATCAAGTATAATAGAAACCAACCCTAGGCTCTAATACCACCGATGAGTTTTAGTATACTACAACATCCTATGGTGCACATACAACCCTAAATGCTTTGGATCTAGGTTTTCTCTAATTATACATGCAATATTGTTTCCAAAGCATTAAGCCTACAACTATCATGGAAATGACATAATCGACATAAAAGAGAGTTGTAGATTTACCTCTTTGTTGTAGCTTGTAGAACTTCTTGAGTTTGGACTTTAAGAACTTAACACCAATAGTATGAATTCCTCAAATGGAATCACAACACACCGTTGGACAAAGGGTGACTTTTGAGATAATGTACTTGCACCAAAATCGACTCCATGCTCTCCAAGAACACTTGTGTATGTAGTAACCAATTTTGGATGCTAAGGGGCTTCTTATATAGTGTTGCAAGATTAAGGTTACACCATGTAAACCCTAATCTGCATGACCTTCCATATTCCTTAGGCTCCATAGGTTTAAAACCCCCATGGATCATCCATGGGTTGTAACACTTTACTCATAAATAAAACACTTGTTATTCATCATCTAATGTCAATTACACTTTACACATATCAAAATTATCTAACTACTAAATCTAATATCATCCTTCAGCCATATGCTCCGAGCATGCTAGAGATGCTTAACCCGAGTCAGTCCCTTCGTGAGGGGATCTGCTGGATTCTCATCCGATGATACCTTCTTCGCCACAAGGAGTCCTTCTTCTATTCGATGTTTGATGAAATAGTATTTTCTATCCATGTGTCTGAATCTCCTGTGATCCCTTGGTTCCTTGGCTAAGGCAACCGCACTTTCACTATCACAGAAAATTTCCATTGGCTCCTTAATAGTTGGTACAACTCCAAGGTCTCCAATGAAGTTCTTGTTGGGCTTTGAGCAATCTAACACTTCCTAAGTATGCATGCAACCCTAATAAACCTTGGATCTATGTTTGTCTAAATACATGCAAAATAATAATTTTCCAAGGTTTATAAACTATCTAACATGGCATGGGGAACATTTCAACATAAAAGAGTTAGAAAAGATTACATACCTTTTGGTGAGTTTGGTTCTAAGGAGTTTGAGGGCCAAGCACCAATAGTGTGAATGCCTCAAATGGAATCACAAACACCACAAACTCTTGGAAAACTTTGAGAGAGTATACACCCTTGTATAAAATCGGCCACACACATGCACACACACACACACTAGTTCACTAGTTTTCTCTTCGGCTCCATTTCATGCTCCATAAGCATGCTTATACAGTGTGCATGGTTAGGGTGAAACCCTAATAACCCATGTCTTTTCCTTTCCAAGGATCCATGGGTTAAAAGCTCCATTGATCATCCATGGACTCCCACATAAGCCTAGCCCATTAACAAATGAGTATTAGCTCACACTATATAAAACAAATAGCCCATAATTAATTAGTCTTCCTTTTAATCTCTAAATTAATTCATAATTAATTTAAGAATAAAACTAATTAAATAACGTAACTTCATATTAATATATTATAACTCATAATAATTTAATAAACATATTTGTATAACTCTCATAAAATTATCCATAATAGTTTGGATGAGATGCAACCCAAATGGACCATGCCAGTCGGGTCAAGTATATACCAAATAAGTTATGGACTTAGACACCTTATCCAACAGACTCCCACTTGGATAAGTCTAATAACTGTATTTGCCTATAACTTCAGGAACCAACCAGCAATCGTAGCTCTCAAAAACTCCCTCGAACTATGAAGACTCTGTCGAACTATGAAGCACCATTTTAGATAAGTGATCACATAATCATCTGTTGTCATGATATCAGCCAGACAAACACATGGAACTATGTCTTGCTTATTGTCTAGCAGTTGTTTCTCGATTTTCCGATTTGTTTGATGAAGAACTTCACTGAACACATCGGTTTACATCTGACCAGGCCTGGTACATGGGTCAACACAAAATCATCGAGGGCCCAGATATCGCTTCTATTTCTAGAAGGAACAGATAAACTTCGACTGATATGCTTGTTCTACTACTTATTGAATTGTACACAAAGGCACGTTTTATAACATCAAGTTACTGATGCGTTTACGTGCAATCAATGCACAACCAACTCATAGGTAACAACTCATATCTCTAGGTTTAAAGATTTATATGATGTTATCGTCTCACGATCACTCGAGATAAATTCCATGAAGTGATACAAGTGAGCGTGGGTTTATACCAATACTCATAACTTATGAGTACTCATGAATGTTGCAGCAACCATTGCCATGTCTAAACACCTTTAAGGCATCTACAAACCCAATTCATGACAATCTTGATTCATACCTACTTTCGACGTATGATCGATTGTGGAGGTTTGAATAAATTAATTATTCTGGAAGTCAAAACATGCAAAACTGAAACAATAGTAAATAATTGACAATGATAGTAACACTTTACTCATAAATAAATCACAAATTTTATTCATCATCAAACGTCGATTACATTTTACAAGTTTCAGGAAAACTATCTAATCTGTAAAACTAATATCGTCCCTCAGCCCGATGCGTATTACATGCTGAAAATGCTTAACCCTCGTCAGTCCCATCGTAAGGGGATCTGCAGGATTCTCATCCGACGATATTCTCCTTGTCACAAGGAGTCCTTCTTCAATCTTGTGTCTTATGAAGTGATATTTTCTGTCAATGTGTCGGGATCTGCCATGATCTCTTGGTTCCTTGGCTAAGATAACCGCACCATTGTTGTCACAGAAAATCTCTATACGTTCCTTAATAGCTGGTACAACTCCAAGATCTCCGATGAAGTTCTTTAGCCATATCGCCTCCTTCGCTGCTTCACTCGCTGCTATATACTCTGATTCACAAGTTGAATCAGCCACCGTCTCCTGCTTGGAACTCTTCCATGAAATTGCCCCTCCATTTAAGGTAAAGATCCAGCCTGACTGAGAGCGGAAATTATCCCTATCAGTTTGAAAACTAGCATCACTATACCCTAATACTCTCAAGTCATCACTGCCACCAAGGGTAAGGACCCAATCCTTAGTCCTTCGCAGGTACTTGAGAATTTTCTTTACCGCAGTCCAATGAGCCTTGCCAGGGTTCCCCTGATACCTGCCGACCATGCGCAAAGCAAATGCCACATCAGGACAGGTACAAGTCATAGCATACATGATCGAGCCAACAACGGAAGCATACTGTAATTGGCTCATCTCAGCTATCTCTGCCTCTGTACTCGGACTCTGAGTCTTACTTGGTTTGGTATTGCTTTGGATCGGTAAATCTCCTTTCTTGGAATTCTCCATGTTGAACCTTTTCAACACCTTATCCAAGTAGATACTCTGACTAAGTCCAATTAGTCTTCTACTCCTTTCTCTTAATATCCTTATTTCTAGGATATAGGTAGCCTCCCCTAGGTCCTTCATAGCAAAGCACTTCCCAAGCCAGGACTTAACCTCATGCAAGGTTGGGATGTCATTTCCTATGAGTAGTATGTCATCCACATACAGTACCAAGAAGCTAACTATACTCCCACTAGCTCTGACGTACACGCAAGACTCATATTCGCTTCTCGAGAAGCCAAACTCTTTTACCTTCTCATCAGAACAAAGATTCCAGCTACGAGATGCTTGTTTTAATCCATAAATGGATTTCTCAAGCTTGCATACTCTATTAGGGTACTCTGCACTTACAAAACCCTCTGGCTGATTCATGTACACATCCTCAGCCAACTTTCCATTAAGGAAAGCGGTTTTGACATCCATTTGCCATATTTCATAATCATGAAATGCTGCAATGGCTAACATAACCCTAATAGACTTAATCTTTTCTACCGGCAAGAAGGTTTCTGTTGGATTAATGTCTAAGTCCGTAACTATAATTGGTAAGACTTGACCCGACCCGGCATGGTCCATTTGGGTTGCATGGCATCACGCACTTGGATAGACTAAAATGAGAGAAATAAGACACTTATGGTTATTAATATATTATAAGTTCTAGTATATTAATAATAAGAATAATGAGATTATTTAATTAGTATTGATCAAGAATTCATCTAGGATTAATTAAGTGATCAAAAGAAGACTAATTAAATATATGGGTTGATTGTGTAAATCATCCATACTTGTATAGTGGGCTAATGCTCCATGGATAATCAAGTTGGGCTAAAACCCATAGGATGGTCCATGGATGATCCATGGTGTATTTGAACCCATGGATCCAAGGAAATGGAAAGTCATGACAATTAGGGTTTACCCTAATTGTAACACTATATAAAGATATTATTCTTGACAAAATCGGCCGCTAGTATTATTCTAGAGAGGGCTAGCCGATTTTCATGAAGTGTAGAATTCTCTCAAGTTATTCCAAGTGTATTTGGTGTTGTGTGAACCATTTGAGGTGTCACACTTGGGGCACTAGTCACTCAAGCTTCATGAAGACATTCTACATCAAAGAGGTATGTATTCTATCTTGTTATGTTGTTAGTTTTGTATGCTAGATTAGGATAATACCTTGGATGTTCATATTTGGATGTATAATAGAGAAAACATAGATCCAAGGTATTTAGGGTTGCATGTACACTTAGGAGTGTTAGAATGCTCATAACCCAACAGTGGTATCAGAGCCTGGTTTGTTTTCTTGTTATACTTGCAATAGAAGCTGAAAAATCGAGTTTTGTTGTTGTCTACCCAGCAGACTCGCCGAGTCCACGAAGGGACTCGACGAGTCCAAGGCAAAAAGCATCCAACTCGCCGAGTTGGTTAGTGCACTCGACGAGTTGGACCCCCAAACAGCATAAATTCGATCCTTTTGGCTGGAATTGGACTAGGAACATTACCCTAAGAGGTTTTTGAACTTATAAACTTGTTTTTGATGTGGTAATGTTCATGCTAATCCAATTTCAAAGATAATTGTCAATAGATTCATGTTTTGTATTAGTTTAAGGGTTAGACTAATTACATGAAAAAGTTTGATTTGAATTATCTTGTTCTTATGAGTTGCTTAGATTAATAGAAAAGTTGAGTGAAAAAGTTGTTTTCAATCTAAATTAATCTAAGAGTTGATTCTAAAATGTGTTTTTGTAACTTGTCCTCAAGTTATATGAAAAGTCACATTTAAGTTTCATAAAACTCATAAAAGTTGGCAAAGGTTACAAAAAATGAAGAGTCTAGTTCTAATTAATTGGAGTTATGACTCCATAATTTGTCCTCAAGTTATGGAGGACCAAGAGTCTCTTCATTAAATAAAAAAAATGTAACCTTAATTAATTCCATAAGTTATAAAATAAAGAAAAGTTAATTCTTTTATTAGTTTAAAGTCTTCCATAACTTGTCCTCAAATTATGGAACTTGAAGATTTTTTGGATTAAAACTACTTTAAACACATAAGTTATGGAATTAATTAGTTTTGAATAGTTTCAAAACTTGCCCTCAAGTTTTGGAATTTGTAAAGTTTTCTCTTATGAATACTTTAATTCCAAGTTAGCCCTTAGAATTTTAAAAGTTAAAATTCAACCCTTATACTTTATAATATTATAAGTTAATAATATATATATATATATATATATATATATATATATATATATATGTATAAGAGTAAAGTCAGTCTTACCGCTAGTACGCCTCATTCACGAAGCCGGTCTATAAGGTGGGTATAAGGTTGTTGCCTATAAAATGGCAACTGAATGGGTGTCCACTCTCACCCACCGCTTGCTTGACTGGTGGAGGGTCGTTAGCCGAACGGGTTTGACAGGACTATAATTCTCCCTTCATTAAAAGTATTAATGATAAATACTAAGTAACTAAACTCTTAATAATACCTAATCTTAGTTACTTAGGAAAATGTGAATAAGGTGCTAATCCATGAAATTACACTTTGCACTTTGTTTAAGTCGGTTAGTGGAGCGTGTGTGGTTAACTGGCACACTAACTCGTATTTAACAAGGTAGGCAAAGGGTAACTTAATGTTTATCATAGTATCGATGGAGCGTGTGTGGTTTACCGGCACATCGATTGAGGGGTAAACACTTAAGGGTACCAAGTAATTTGCATGGTTACTTCACACCTTGTTTTGTGATCCTCGGCATCCCAGTCACAAAACCTGAAGGGCACACTCGAGATTGAAACATGCCATTGAACAGTTCAATGAATCTCAAAAGATCTAGGAGTTTCAAAACCAATTAAAACCTAATAATACATTTCGTTTATCTTGGTGGAAATTGGTGAATCGTCATTCACCTACCTTCAAATTGTTTTATAGCTTGGATTACGGCATACCTCTTCTAAGTTATAAAATAGTTTGTTGGGTCCTAGCCTTAATATTTCATATTGGGTGTCATATTAAGGACTTTAAGATCAACTATCTTGAATATCTACCAAAACATGTCTGGTTTAGACATTTATGATCTTCCCAAATCTCTTGAAACTATCTTTCCTAAATGAAGATGATGTTCCAATGGAAATCATACTTCTTTCATCTCCTCCAATTATTCTCCCTACCCCACAAGTTCTTGAAAAGTTTAAGGTCACTCAAGCCCTATTGGCAAGGCAAGGTCTAGGTGTGATCACATCTTGGAGATGAAGTCACATATTGACAAGCTGGGAGAGTTGGGTGTCAAAGTATTGAGAAAGTTGGTGGTTCAACTACTTTCTAAGTCACATAGTGAGTTCTTTTTGGAACACCTATGAAACAGACTATGACAAGACCCTTAATGAGCTTATTTATTTGTTAAGATCAACTTCCTCAAAAACTTGATGGACATTGACAATAGTGACACAGGAAATCCAGAAAAGCATTCTCTTCCCAATGGAAAGGGATCAGCCATAGTCAACTCGGTTGAACAAATGGTAAAGAGAAAAGCTAATTCTGTGATAGTCCCGTGTACCATTATCAAAGGGTCCATATGTTTATATTGCCAAAGAAAGGGTCATTAGTTGCGAACTGCCAAATTTACCTAAGGATGTTAAAGTCAATAAGTTTGACTCTACTTCAGGTAAAGTCCACTATCTAACTCTGCTAAGTTTCTATTCTGAGATTTTTGATACATGATGTGACTGGGTCACATGGTGATGTTTTAAGAATCAAAGAAAAGTGAAGGAACTTAAAGAAAGAATATGCTGAATCTGATCGCATAGATGGATTTCTATCGCGTAGTTTGAAGATCGGATTCTTGAGCTACTTCTTAGGAGTTATGAGGTATTGCTTAGGAATAGATAACAACAAGTTTTCATATGGATTGTAAGGATAAGTTTTTCCGCATAGTTTTAAAATAAAAGAAAATTGTTTGATTTTATTTATTTTAAAATATCCTTACAATGACATTTGAGGAAAAATTGTTGCTTATATGATTCCATTAATAGCAAGAGTGGAAATATGAAATTGATTCCTTCATTTGTGGTAATGTCTAAATTTACCAAATAAGGAAAGATTCTCATCATCCAAAGTCTCAATTGGACCGGGACTTGGAATCATGCAAGTTGTATATCATGATGAATGAGAACTTTCAAGTATTGGAAAAATTAAGACTAATTACTTGTTCACATGGATGTGTGAGTCAAGTAATGGACTAAGGGATCGAGTACATAGTCATGTGCACTGATTAAGTCCACCACAAAAGATATAAGGCTATTCGTCATAGTTTAGTAAAGCTCAGTAAATATGCTTATACTTACAAGCTTAAGTGTAACTTTGAGACATTGGAAAAGGTTCCAATGCATGGCAGAGCGGATAAGAAGAATCAAATTAGGCAGAAGGATAAAAGTTTCTCAAATCTGAAAAGATGGGAGAGTACTTTAGTATCAGCTTTGTGATCATCTCAATGATTAAGAAACCATATCAAAATTAGTTCTCTAAGGAAGTCTTAGTGCATTCTTATGACTAAGAAGAAGGGATCTTGAATTGTTGAAATGGTTAAATCAAGAAGATGAGTCATACTTCATTCCAATACAAGTCTTAGAGTCATACTCCAAGATTGTAATTTGAGTGACATGTCTTTAAGAAGGTTTAAAACACGTGTCGAATGTAAGAGTAAAAGTGTCCTACTCTTGTTCATTTGAAGTTGGTAAGTTGTGATGTTTTGGATAAAACAAAGACCAACTTAGGCCAATTGTGTGAAGTTTTTGTCTTGGTTAGAATCCACACTATCTCTTCGATGTTTGACAAGGGAGTCTTATAGGTCTAGAGGACAATGGGAGTCTTAAAGGTCTTGAAAGTCTCAAGAACTAATCAAGAATAAAACCTAAAGTCCTTCACTAGCACACGACTTGAGGTTTATAACCTATCGTGTTGACATATCTGTGCCCATTCCAGTTAAAGTTGGCTTTGCATATGAGTTCTTAGAGTTCTCAGTTTGTTGCACAACAACTTGGAAGCAATGGCAGGCCCTTGAGCTGCCAGGTGGCAAGAAATTAAGATTGAGTTCAGCCCATATGAATTTGGATTTGTCATTATCCTTGTCTTGTGACTATGGTTATGACAATTCACATGGATAAGAACACATACACCATTAAATCTTAGTGTCATAAGGTTTCTCTCCGATTCATGAAAATGATGGTGAGGAAACACTTTCACTAAGTAGATTTTAGTTAGATAACAATTGTGATATTTGCATTCTCAAAGTCATTAGTGGAGCGTGTGTGGTTTACCGGCACACTAACCTGGACTTGTGAGAAGTGGCAAAAAGGTCTAACCATTATGATTATGACATCCCTCTTCATAATTGTTTAGACACACAAGTGTGCTATCTAAGGGAAGGTGTATGATTTTGATAAAGTTCTATCAAAACAATCCAGTATTAGAAATCTGAACTTTGGTAAGAAAGTCAATAAAGTATTGATTTCTAGAAGTCCAACTGATTTCTGAGTACATGTCAAAGCTAGTGGGAGCATAAGTGTTATGCTAATGATCATCATGTTAGTGGGAGCATGATAATTATGATAAAGATTGCAAGTTAGCAATGTTAATTATAGAAAACAAAAGGTTTCAATTGGGAAGAAGTTGTTTTGCTATAATTAAGGGAGAGGAAATTATACTTTATCTCAAATCTATAAGCTTAGATCGTGAGGTTTTAATCATTTAGTCAAGGATATATATGAATTTCATGTTGGAATGGCTCAAGAGAAGGAAATTCTGTATATGGGTCCATTATTTGCGTTCTTAAATTCGATTATGATTACGGCATTCCTTTTCATAATCTGAATTATGAGAACTTGGCATATAGAAATGGAAATGTCATAGCAAAAGACTGGTTTAGTCTTTATGTGAGACATCATGAATCGTGTCCCATATGCTTCGGATATAGGATCGATTACATGTGCTATATTCATCCTTTCTAAAAGTTTCCAAATGCTTGGGGCATTAAGAAGGGAAAAGGTTTAGAACTGGATATGACTAAAAGGATTAAACAATTGTCGAGGACAATCTAAGGCTTACCAAAGATTGGTTGCTCAAGGACAATTGGAAGTATAGTGATAATTCTGGAAGGACCATATTGACATAATCTATAAGGAGGCAACTCTTGTTCAGAAGTGATAGTCAAAATGAATCTGGAAATGTTTCAAAGTCAGAAATTTCAATCTGTGTAAGATTAAGGTAACTTAATGCAAGAAGGATGTTTCGAAGGAATTAATCTCCTTTGGAATACTCTGTAATGATTGTTGCCAAGTCTTTGTGAATTTGTGCATAATCGTTACAAGAGGATCAATGCATATAAGTTTAGAATCTAACAGATTTCAGTAAATGGCATGAATTTGGAATTCTTGCATTTGCAGTAAGGATTTGGGAGTGTGAAAAGAGAATCATTGAAGTTATGTTCAATGGATCTAGTTCACAAAGTAAAGATCATAGAAAAACATAATATGTATACTTGGTGTATGGCATGACTAGTGTTTAGAAAACATAGTGTACATGCTTGGAGCATGGGACAACTATTGTTTTAAATTCAAGAATAAAGTTGATAGCTGAAACAGTATACAATGAATAATGTGTAATCATATGGTGATAAATAAAAGGTGTTTTATTTATGTTCATAGGTTTTGATACAATATTGGATTCAATTATTATTGTGTTTCACTTTGCATGTTTTGACTTCCCGAATAAACTAGGCTATTCTTCCAGAATGACTAAGTTATTCAAACAATCCACAGTCGGTCATATGTTGGAAGTAGATATGAATTAAGACTGTCATGGGTTGGCTTGTAGAGGTCTAAGGTGTTGGACAAAGTGCTACAACACTCATGAGTGCTCATAAGTTCTAAGTATTGGATTCAACCCGCGCTCATTGGAATCACTTCATGGATTTTATCACGAGTGATCATGAGACGATAATATCTTATATTCTTCAAACCTAGAGATATGAGTTGTTACTATGAGTTGATAGTACATTGATTGCACGAAAACGCATTGGTAACTCGATGTTATAAAACGTGTCTTTGTGTATGATTCAACAAGTAGTAGAACAAGCCATATGAGTCGAAGTTTATCCATTCCTTTTACCTTCGGGATAAAAGCGATATCTGTGGGCCCCTCGTTGATTTGATGATGACAAATGGAAGTGCTCGGCCGGGCCAGGACTGATTTGATTTGTTCAATTAGTCAGTCGTCATAAATCGGAAATCGGGAAACAACAAATGGACAGAGAGAATGATTATAATCCATGTATCAGTCCATATGATATCTAGAATGGAGGAATGTATGATCCCTTATCTAATGGACAAGTCATTGACAAAGGTTAGCGTTTATCGACAAGGTCAGAGTTCGACAGAAGCTTTTGAGAGCTACGATTGCCAGTTGGTTCCTGAAGTCATACGCAATAATAGTTTTAGACTTATCCAAGTGGGAGACTGTTGGATTAATGTCTAAGTCCGTAACTATAATTGGTAAGACTTGACCCGACCCGGCATGGTCCATTTGGGTTGCATGGCATCACGCACTTGGATAGACTAAAATGAGAGAAATAAGACACTTATGGTTATTAATATATTATAAGTTCTAGTATATTAATAATAAGAATAATGAGATTATTTAATTAGTATTGATCAAGAATTAATCTAGGATTAATTAAGTGATCAAAAGAAGACTAATTAAATATATGGGTTGATTGTGTAAATCATCCATACTTGTATAGTGGGCTAATGCTCCATGGATAATCAAGTTGGGCTAAAACCCATAGGATGGTCCATGGATGCTCCATGGTGTATTTGAACCCATGGATCCAAGGAAATGGAAAGTCATGACAATTAGGGTTTACCCTAATTGTAACACTATATAAAGATATTATTCTTGACAAAATCGGCCGCTAGTATTATTCTAGAGAGGGCTAGCCGATTTTCATGAAGTGTAGAATTCTCTCAAGTTATTCCAAGTGTATTTGGTGTTGTGTGAACCATTTGAGGTGTCACACTTAGGGCACTAGGCACTCAAGCTTCATGAAGACATTCTACATCAAAGAGGTATGTATTCTATCTTGTTATATTGTTAGTTTTGTATGCTAGATTAGGATAATACCTTGGATGTTCATATTTGCATGTATAATAGAGAAAACATAGATCCAAGGTATTTAGGGTTGCATGTACACTTAGCAGTGTTAGAATGCTCATAACCCAACAGTTTCATCATAATCAATACCTTGAGTTTGAGTAAAACCCTTCGCAACCAGTCGAGCCTTATAAGTATGCACTTTTCCTTCCATGTTTGTCTTCTTCTTGAAGATCCATTTGCACCTGACTATTTTACGGCCTGGTACATTGTCAACTAAGTTCCAAACTTGATTGTCATACATGGACTGTATCTCGCTGTCCATAGCCTCCTTCCATTTAGCAGACTCCGGGCCTGCCATGGCATCCTTAAAACTGCTGGGTTCATCCAAATTTACCAGTGTACTATCACTAATAAACGTATCACCTTCCGTAGTAATATGAAAACCATAATAAAACGAAGGTGTGTTCCTAACCCGTGTGGAACGCCTCGGAGGTACAGACTCGTCAGCTGGATCAACAGAAGTTTCCTCCTCAGGTTGATTGCTAGTGTCTGAGGTTCCTTCACCAATTGATTCTTGAATTTCTTCAAGATCAATCTGCCTCCCACTGTCTCCTTGGATTATAAATTCTTTCTCGCGAAAGATCCCTCTTCGTGCTACAAAGACCACATTCTCACTGGGTCTGTAGAAGAGGTAGCCGAAGGATTTCTGTGGGTAGCCGATGAAAATACACCTTTCACTTTGGGGTTCAAGCTTATCATGAGTCTCACGTCTCACGAAAGCCTCGCAACCCCAAATTTTGATGTGGTCCAAATTGGGAACCTTCCCAGTCCACATCTCATGAAGTGTTTTGGTAACCTTCTTTGTAGGGACTAGATTAAGGATATGGGCGACAGTCTCTAAGGCATACCCCCAAAAAGAGATTGGTAACGAAACTCGACTCATCATAGAGCGAACCATGTCCAACAAAGGTCGATTACGCCTCTCAGCTACACCATTCAGCTGTGGTGTCCTGGGAGGAGTCAATTGTGAGACAATCCCACACTCCTTAAGATAGTCAAGGAACTCGGTGCTAAGATACTCACCACCTTGATCGGATCGAAGCATCTTAATGTTCCTGCCCAATTGATTTTCTACTTCCTGTTTGAATTCCTTAAACCTTTCAAAGGTTTCTGACTTATGTTTGATTAAATAGACATACCCATATCTACTAAAATCATCAATAAAAGTCACATAATACCGATTAGCATCCCTTGTGGCGGTTTTGAATGGCCCACATACATCAGTATGTATTAGGTCCAACAAACCTTCACCCCTCTCACAAGTTCCAGTGAAGGGTGATTTTGTCATCTTTCCAAGTAGACAAGATTCACAATTATCATCCGATTTAAGGTCAAATGATTCCAAGACTCCACTCTTTTGGAGTTGGCCTATACGTTTCTTGTTTACATGTCCAAGACGACAATGCCACAATGATGCTTTATCTAGGCTAGTAGAAGAATCAATATACAACACATTATTTCCTAAGTTGTCTACAATCGACACAGTTTCATAAACACCATCACAAGGTAATGTTTTAAAATAAAACACATTATTAAAGAAACCATTAATACCACCACATTCATTATCAAACGAAAAGGTAAAACCTTGTTTGTACAAAGCATGAAAAGAAATAATATTCCTCGCCATTTCAGACGAGTACACACATTTATTCAAATCTAATTTTAACCCATTATTAAGCAACAAAGTATAAACTCCAATCTTGGAAACAGGTGAAGCCTTCCTATTCCCCATGATTAAGTTTATCTTCCCGTGCTCCACATCCTCACTTCTACTTAGGCCCTACATGTGTGGGTTTCACTTTCCCATCCTTTAGATCCTACAATTACTTAGGGCAATTTCGCTTCCAGTGTGCCTTTTCATGGAAATAAAAGCATTCAACATCCTTGGGAATGGCAGAAGGAGTGGCATAACTGCACTTGGTCTTTGATGAGGAGCCTTCAAGAGACTTTCCCTTGGTACCCTTCGAAGGGTGTTTCCTCTTCTTCCCTTTGCCTTGCCCAATAGCTAAAACAGGGGTAGATGTTGGAGTAGGAGTAGTAGAGGTAACAACCGCCTTACCCTTAAGACCGGATTCCGCGGTCCTCAAGAGTCCTTGAAGCTTGCTGAGGGTAACTTCCTCCTTGTTCATATGATATGTCATTCGAAAATGATCATAACAAGAAGGCAAGGAGTGCAAAATGATGTCAATTTCCAACTCCTCGGGGATGTTAACATTCAACTTCAGCAAACAGTCCACATACCTTTGCATCTTTTGCATGTGGCCCGTGACGGATTCACCGTCCTTCATGGGGGTAGTTATTATGGAGGAGATTATTTCATACCGCTCCTGACGAGCACTCTTATGGTACCTTTCCATCAGGTCTTGGTGCATCTCAAAAGGGTAGAAATCTTTATATGACTTTTGGAGCTCGGCTGTCATCGTGGCCATCATGATACATGCCACCTTAGTAGCATCTCTCTCATGAGTCCTGAATTCAGCGATCTCCTCAGGAGTAGCAGTAGACTCATCAAGTTCTTTTAACTCCTTATCGAGGACATATTCCTTGTCCTCGTAACGAGTAACCATCCTGATGTTCCTAATCCAATCCATGAAGTTGGAACCATCAAAGATGACCCTCCCACAAAGATTCATGAGAGAGAAAGAACCAGTTGGGTTAGAGCCTGAAGCATTAATGTTGGAAGACATCTAAAAAGAGAGTAAGTTTACATTAGATATATATAGGATCCTTAATAAGACACCCAAATGTAATATTAAGGCTAGGATCCAATCACAATATATTACACTTAGAAGAGGGATGTCGTAGTCTAAGTAATAATATATTTGAAAGGTACGTGAATGACGATTCACCAATTTCCACCATGAAAACAAAATGATTTATTAGGTTTAATTGGATTTGAAATTCCTAGATTCTTTTGAGATTCATTGAAATTTTCAATGGCATGTTTCAATCTCGATTGTGCCCTTCAAGTTTTGTGACTGGGATGTCGAGGATCACAAAACATGGTGTGAATAACCATGCTAATTCACTTGGTACCCTTAATATTATCACCTAATCAATGTGCCGGTTAACCACACACGCTCCATTGATCTATGACAAACATTAAGTCACCCTTCGTGATCCTTACTAGTCCTAGTTAGTGTGCCGGTTAACCACACACGCTCCACGAACGACTTGGTAAGGTACAAAGTGTGAATTCCATGGACTAGCACCATGTTCACATTTTTCCTAAAATAACTAAGATTGGGAATTAAAAGAGTTTAGTTATTTTATAATATTCATTATACTTTTAATGAGGATTTAAAGTCATTGTTCTACCTGTTCGGCTAACGACCCTCCACCGGTCAAGCAAGCGGTGGGTGAGAATATACACCCATTAAGTCGCCATTTTATAGGCAACAACCTTATACCCACCTTATAGACCGGCTTCGTGAATGAGGCCTACTAATGGTAAAACAACTTATTCTTATACATATATATAATAATTAACCATTAATGTTATAAATAGTATAAGGGTTGAATTTTAACTACTAAAACTCTAAGGGTTGGAATTAAAGTTTATTAAAGTGTGTGAAACTTTACAAATTCCAAAACTTGAGGGCAAGTTTTATAACTTCGCAAAACTCTTCATTTCATAACTTATGAATTAAAGGTTCATAAAATGAAGACTCTTCATTTTCATGTAACTTATGTGTTTTAAGTGTGTGTTAAATAAGAGTGACCTTTGGAAATCCATAACTTGAGGACAAATTATGGACTCCATTAAAACACATACAATGATCTAGAATTAATTCTAAACAATTCAGCAAATAATTCCTATCATTTTCTAAATTCATAAGAACATGAACATGATCATCAAAAATTCAAGAATTATATGAACACATAAAATCATGGAATTTTGATATATGCTATTGCAAATGGATTAGAACAACCATTACACCAACTATAATAAGTTTTATAACACCAAAACAGTTTAGGGTAATGTTTCTAGTCCATTTCCAGCAGCAAAAGTCAAAAAACTGCACTCTTCCGATCCTACTCGTCGAGTGCATGAACTGACTCGTCGAGTAGGTTGAAGTTTGCCTTGGACTCGTCGAGTCCCCCTAATGGACTCGGCGAGTCCACCATGCAGACAACAACGATTTTAACTTTTTTTTCACTATTTTGTATCAAGTATCAAACAAGCAAGCCTAGGCTCTGATACCACTGTTGGGTTTTGAGCAATCTAACACTTCCTAAGTGTGCATGCAACCCTAATAAACCTTGGATCTATGTTTGTCTAAATACATGCAAAATAATAATTTTCCAAGGTTTATAACCTATCTAACATGGCATGGGGAACATTTCAACATAAAAGAGTTAGAAGAGATTACATACCTTTTGGTGAGTTTGGTTCTAAGGAGTTTGAGGGCCAAGCACCAATAGTGTGAGTGCCTCAAATGGAATCACAAACACCACAAACTCTTGGAAAACTTTGAGAGAGTATACAGCCTTGTATAAAATCGGCCACACACATGTACACACACACACTAGTTCACTAGTTTTCTCTTAGGCTCCATTTCATGCTCCATAAGCATGCTTATATAGTGTGCATGGTTAGGGTGAAACCCTAATAACCCATGTCTTTTCCTTTCCAAGGATCCATGGGTTAAAAGCTCCATGGATCATCCATGGACTCCCACATAAGCCTAGCCTATTAACAAATTAGTATTAGCCCACACTATATAAAACAAATAACCCATAATCTAATTAGTCTTCCTTTTAATCTCTAAGTTAATTCATAATTAATTTAAGACTAAAACTAATTAAATAACGTAACTTCATATTAATATATTATAACTCATAATATAATAATAAACATATGTGTATAACTCTCATAAAATTATCCATAATAGTTTGGATGAGATGCAACCCAAATGGACCATGCCGGTCGGGTCAAGTATATACCAAATAAGTTATGGACTTAGACACCTTATCCAACAGTTCTTCACGCATATCGCCTCGTTTGCTGCATCGTTAGCTGCTATATACTCTGATCCGCAAGTTGAATCAACTATTGTCTCTTGCTTGGGACTCTTCCAAGAAATTACTCCCCCGTTTAAGGTAAAGACCCAGCCTGACTGAGAGCGGAAATTATCCCTATCAGTCTGAAAGCTAGCATCACTATACCCTACAACTCTCAAGTTATCACTCCCACCGAGGGTAAGGACCCATTCCTTAGTCCTCTGTAGGTACTTGAAGATATTCTTTACCGCAGTCCAGTGAGCCTTGCCAGGGTTCCCCTGATACATCAGGTTGAGTACACGTCATAACGTACATGATTGAGCCTACAACCGAAGCATAAGGAAAAGTTACGGACTCCATTAAAACACATAAAGATCATGAACTAATCATATAAACAAGTAACTCCTATGATCTATCAAGAACTCATAAGAACGTGAATATTCATATCAACATTTCAAGTGCATATGAACACATATAATCATGAAAACTTGATATTGGCCATTGTAAATGGATTATAACAACCATTACACCTTCTAAAATAAGTTTTACAACACTAAAACAGTTTAGGGTAATGTTTCTAGTCCATTTCCAGCAGCACAAATCGAATTTCTGCATTCCGCATGACCGGCTCGTCGAGTGCACGAACGGACTCGTCGAGTCCCCCAAGCAGACAACAAAAAAATGATTTTTCAACACTATTTTCCATAAAGTATTGACAAACAAGCCTAGGCCCTGATACCACTTATAGGTTTAGAGCATTCTAACACTTCCTAAGTGTACATGCAACCCTAATAAACCTTGGATCTATGTGATGGGTTTTGAGCATTCTAACACTTCCTAAGTGTACATGCAACCCTAATAACCTTGGATCTATGTTTGTCTAATTGTCATGCAAAGTTGAATTCCAAGGTTATATTCCTATCTAGCATACATGGGGAACAATTTTAACATAAAGCATAGATAGAATAACTTACCTTGTTGTTGTTTGTGTTCCTTGAAACCTTGTGAGCCTAGAACCCCAAGTGTGATGCCTCAAATGCTTCACACAACACTAAATGCTCTTGGAAGAACTTATGAGAGAATACTCACTTCTCAAAATCGGCCAAGCCCTCTTGATTCTTAGTGTAGCCGATTTTGGGTGGAGAATATGTTACTTATATAGTGTTGACACATCTAGGGTTAAACCCTAATGTGTCATGACTCTTCATTTCCATGATCCATGGGTTTGTAACTCCCATGGAGCATCCTATGGGTGGAACCCAACTTGATGGTCCATGGAGCCTTTTAGCCCACTATACAAGATATGGATGATTTACTTAACCAACCCATATATTTAATTAGTTATCTTTTGATCACTTAATTAATTCTAAATTAATTCTTGATCAAACTAATCAAATAATATTATTAATATATTAGAACTTATAATATATTAATAATCTCCAAGTGTTATTTCTCTCATTTAGTCTATCCAATTACATGGTGCCATGTAACCCAAATGGACCATGCCGGGTCGGGTCAAGTACATACTAGAAATAGTTATGGACTTAGACACCTTATCCAACAGTCTCCCACTTGGATAAGTCTAATAACTATTACTGCAAGTATGACTTCAGGAACCGATCGGCAATCGTAGCTCTTTACAAGATTTCTCGAAACTGAGAAGATGATGGTACGCCATTTAAGATAAGTGATCATATAATCCTCTGTTCAAGATATCAGTCGGACAAATACATGGAACAACGTCTTACTTATTGTCCAACATTTGTTTCCCGATTTCCGATTTGTTTGACAAAGAACTTTATTGAACACATCAATTTAGTTCTGACCGGGCCCGGTACATAGGTCAAAACAAAATCATCGAGGGGCCCAGATATCAGCTTCTAATCCAAGAAGGAACAGATAAACTTCGACTCATATGTTTGTTCTACTACTTATTGAATTATACATAAGAGCGCGATTTTATAACATCGAGTTACCAATGCATTTTTTTCGTACAATCAATGCATAACCAACTTGTAAGTAACAAATCATATCTCTAGGTTTAAAGACTTATATGATATTACCGTCTCACGATCACTCGAGATAGAATTCCATGAAGTGATTCCAGTGAGCGTGGGTTGAGTCCAATGCTCAGAACTTATGAGCACTCATAATTGTTGTAGCCTTGTCCAAGACCTCTACAACCAAACATGACAATCTTGATTCATACCTACTTCCAACATATGACCGACTGTGGAGGTTTGAATAATATGTTATACCAAACAAAATTATTCTGGAAGTCAAAACATGCAAAAGAAATATAGTAAACGATCAACAAGAGATAGCAACACTTTACTCATAAATAAAACACTTTTATTCATCATCAAATGTCAATTACACTTTACAAATTTCGAGGTTATCTAACTACTAAATCTAATATCATCCTTCAGCCCTATGCTCCGAGCATGCTGGAGATGCTTAACCCGAGTCAGTCCCTTCGTGAGGGGATCTGCCGGATTCTCATCTGATGATACCCTCTTTGCCACGAGGAGTCCTTCTTCGATCCGATGTCTGATGAAATGGTATTTTCTGTCGATGTGTCTGGATCTCCCGTGATCCCTTGGTTCCTTGGCTAAGGCAACAACACTATCACAGAAAATTTCCATTGGCTCTTTAATAGTTGGTACAACTCCAAGGTCTCCAATGAAGTTCCTCAGCCATAACGCCTCCTTTGACGCTTCACTAGCTGCAATATACTCTGATTCACAAGTAGAATCTGCCACTGTCTCTTGCTTGGAACTCTTCCAAGAAATTGCTCCTCCATTTAGGGTAAAGACCCAGCCCGACTGAGAGCGGAAGTTATCCCTATCAGTCTGGAAGCTAGCATCACTATACCCTACAACTCTCAAGTCATCACTCCCACCGAGGGTAAGGACCCAGTCCTTAGTCCTTCGTAGGTACTTGAGAATAGTCTTTACCGCAGTCCAGTGTGCCTTGCCAGGGTTCCCCTGAAACCTGCTAACCATGCTCAAGGCAAAGGCTACATCAGGTCGAGTACACGTCATAGCATACATGATCGAACCTACAGCCGAAGCATAAGGTATTCGACTCATTTCTGCTATCTCAGCCTCAGTGCTAGGGCTTTGTGTCTTACTCAGTTTGGCGTTACTCTGGATGGGCAACTCTCCTTTCTTGGAGTCTTGCATTCTGAATCTCTTCAGAACCTTCTCCAAGTAGGTACTTTGACTAAGTCCAATTAGTCTTTTACTCCGATCTCTCAAGATCCTTATCCCCAAAATATAGGCAGCTTCACCAAGGTCCTTCATAGCGAAACACTTTCCAAGCCAGTACTTTACTTCCTGCAGGGTTGGAATGTCGTTTCCTATGAGTAGTATGCCATCCACATACAATACCAAAAAGCTAACTATACTCCCACTAGCCTTGACATATACACAAGATTCATCTTCACTCCTAGAAAAGCCAAATTCCTTGACCTTTTCATCAAAGCAAAGATTCCATCTGCGAGGTGCTTGCTTTAATCCATAAATGGATTTCTCAAGCTTACACACTCTATTAGGGTACTCGTTACTGAAAAAACCCTCTGGCTGACTCATGTAAACATCTTCAGCCAACTTTCCATTAAGGAAAGCGGTTTTGACATCCATTTGCCAAATTTCATAGTCATGAAATGCGGCTATGGCTAACAGAACCCGAATAGACTTAATCTTGGCTACCGGAGAAAAGGTCTCATCATAATCCACTCCAGGAATTTGAGAGAAGCCCTTTGCAACCAGTCTAGCCTTACAAGTGTGTACTTTACCATCCATGTCGGTCTTCTTCTTGAAGACCCATTTGCACCCTATAGTGTTTCGACCTGGTACATTCTCAACCAAGTTCCAAACTTGATTGCCATACATGGATTGTATCTCGCTATCCATAGCCTCTTTCCATTTAGCAGACTCGGGGCCTGCCATGGCTTCCTCGTAGCTGTTAGGGTCATCTTGACTTACTAGTGTCTCATCACTAATAAGTGTCTCACCTTCTGCAGTAATATGGAATCCATAGTAATGCTCAGGTGCACTCCTAACTCTCGTGGAACGCCTCAGAGGTACAGATTCGTCAATTGGCTCAACAGGAGTTTCCTCCTCAAGTTGAGGGCTAGAGTTTGAAGTTCCATCACCACTTGACTCTTGAATTTCTTCAAGATCAACTTGCCTCCCACTGTCTCCTTGGCTTATAAACTCTCTTTCTCGAAAGACTCCTCTTCTTGCTACAAAGACCACATTGTCACTAGGTCTGTAGAAGAGGTAACCAAAGGATTGCTGTGGGTAGCCGATGAAAATACACCTCTTGCTTCGGGGTTCGAGCTTATCATGAGTCTCGCGTCTCACGAAAGCCTCGCATCCCCAAATCTTGATGTGGTCTAGTTTAGGTACTTTACCAGTCCACATCTCGTGAGGAGTTTTGGCAACTTTCTTTATAGGGACTAGATTAAGGATATGGGCGGCAGTCTCTAAGGCATACCCCCAGAATGAGATTGGTAGCGAAGCTCGACTCATCATGGAACGAACCATGTCCAACAAGGTTCGATTACGCCTCTCAGCCACACCATTCAACTACGGTGTCCTGGGAGGTGTCAATTGTGAGACAATCCCACATTCCTTTAGATAGTCGAGGAACTCTGAACTAAGATACTCACCACCTCGATCGGATCGAAGCATCTTAATGTTCCTGCCCAATTGATTCTCGAATTCCTGTTTAAATTCCTTAAACTTCTCGAAAGTCTCTGACTTATGCTTGATTAAGTAGACATATCCATATCTACTGTAATCATCAGTAAAAGTCAAATAATAACGATTAGCATCCCTTGTGGCATGTTGAATGGTCCACACACATCCGTGTGTATAAGGTCCAACAAACCTTCACCCCTTTCACACGAGCCTTTGAAGGGTGACTTTGTCATTTTTCCAAGTAAGCATGATTCGCAACTATCATTTGATTTTAGGTCAAACGACTCCAAGACTCCATCCTTTTGGAGTTGGCCTATGCGTTTCTTGCTTATATGTCCAAGACGACAATGCCATAATGATGCTTTATCCAAGTTATTATTAGTAGTAGAATCAATACACAAAACATTATTTCCTAAGTTATCTACAATAGATACAGCTTCATACACACCATCACAAGGTAATGCTTTAAAATAAAGTACATTATTAAAGAAAGCATTAATCGAACCAACTTCATTATCAAACGAAAAGGTGAAACCTTGTTTGTACAATGCATGAAAGGAAATAATATTTCTTGCCATTTCTGGCGAATAACAACATTTATTCAAATCTAAATTTAACCCACTACTTAGCGATAAAGTATAAACTCCAATCTTGGTGACAGGTGTAACTTTCCTATTCCCCATGATTAAGTTTATTCTTCCTTGCTCCACATTCTCACTTCTTCCTAGTCCTTGCAAGTCACAACAAATATGAATACCGCAACCTGTATCAAGGACCCAAGATTTCGAATGGGGTGAGTTATTAGAAATGATAGTGTAAATACCTGCATGGTTGGGTTTGACTTACCCATCCTTCACATCTTTCTGGTACTTTGGGCAGTTCCGCTTCCAATGAGCTTTTTCATGGCAATAGAAGCATTCAGCCTCTTTTAGGTCAGAAGAAGGAGTAATGAAACCTTTCTTGGTTCCACTTGAAGAAGAGCCATCAAGGGTCCGAGCCTTGGTACCCTTCGAAGATCTCTTCCTCTTCCTCCCTCGACTTTGCCCGATTGCCAAGACCGGAGTTGAGTCTGGAGTAGGAGTGATAGCAACCGACTTCCCCTTAAGACCTGTTTCTGCGGTCTTGAGAAGTCCTTGAAGTTTGCTGAGGGTGACCTCTTCCTTGTTCATGTGATATGTCATGCGGAATTGATCATAGCACGATGGTAAGGAGTGCAAAATGATATCTATTGCAAGCTCCTCAGGGAAGTTCACATTGAGCTTCAGCAAACGATCCACATACCTTTGCATTTTCTGCATGTGGCTCGTGACGGACTCTCCGTCCTTCATCATGGTTGTTATCATGGAGCAGATGACTTCGTACCTCTCTTGTCGTGCACTTTGATGGTATCTTTCCATCAAATCTTGGTGCATTTCATAAGGGTAGAAATCTTCATAAGACTTTTGGAGTTCAGCTGTCATGGTGGCTAACATGATGCAAGCCACCTTGGTTGCATCTCTTTCATGAGTATGAAAGTCAGCGATCTCCTGGGGAGTTGCAGTGGACTCGTCAATTTCCTTAAGCTCCTTGTCAAGGACATATTCTTTGTCCTCGTAGCGGGTAATCATCCTGATGTTTCTGATCCATTTATTGAAGTTGGATCCATCAAAGGTGACTTTCCCACACAGACTCATAAGAGTAAAGGAGCCATTAGGATTCGAGCCAGAAGCATTATTTGAAGACATCTGAAAAAGAAGAACAAGTTTAGTTTAGATTTAAGAGAGTCCTTAATAAAACACCCAAATGTAATATTAAGGCTAGGATCCAATCACAATATAATATAACTTAGAAGAGGTATGCCGTAATCTAAGCTATACCATATTTGAAAGGTAAGTGAATAACGATTCACCAATTTCCACCACGAAAACCGAAATATTAAATATTTAGTTTTTATTGGTTTTAGAAATTCCTAGATTCTTTGAGATCCAATGAACTTTTCAAAGGCATGTTTCAATCTCGGGAGTGCCCTCCATGTTTTTGTGATTGGGATGCCGAGGATCACAAAACGAGGTGTGAAGTAACCATGCAAATCACTTGGTACCCTTAAAGTTTATCACTCAATCGATGTGCCGGTAAACCACACACGCTCCACCGATACTATAATAAACCTTAAGTCACCCTTTACCTACCTTGTTAAGTCCAAGTTAGTGTGCCGGTTAACCACACATGCTCCACCAACGACTCAGACAAAGTGTAAAGTGTAATTTCATGGATTAGCACCTTATTCACGTTTTTCCTAAAGTAACTAAGATTGGGAATTTAATAAACATTTAGTTACTTTATTATATTCATCATAATTTGAATGAGAATTTATAAGTCCTTGTCTTACCCGTTCGGCTAACGACCCTCCACCAGTCAAGCAAGCGGTGGGTGAGAATATACACCCATTAAGTCACCATTTTATAGGCAACAACCTTATACCCACCTTATAGACCGGCTTCGTGAATGAGGCGTACTAGCGGTAAGACGACTTTATTCTTATACATATATATATATATATATATATATATATATATATATATATATATATATATATTATTAAATCATCATAATATAAGTATAAGGGTTGAATTTGAACTTTTAAAATTCTAGGGGTTGGAACTTAAAGTTTTAACTTAACTTTACTTGTTCCAAAACTTGAGGGCAAGTTTTGTAACTTTCAAAACTTTTCATTTCTTGTAACTTATGAGTTTAATAGAGTAATAAAATGAAGACTCTTCATTTTTATAACTCTTGTGTTTTCTTAATGGTTTTAACTCAAGTGTGACTCTTGGTTTTCCATAACTTAAGGATAAGTTGTGGACTCCATTAAAACACATTATGATCAAGAATTAAACTACCAAATAGGTTACAAATAATTCCTATGATCACCTAAAACATCATAAGAACAAGAACATGAATATGAAGACAATCAAAAATTACATAAAACTTTGTAATTTTGATAACTAGTTGTTGTAAATGAATTAGCAAAGACATTACACCACCAAAAACAAGTTTACAATTACCAAAACAGTTTAGGGTAATGTTTCTAATTCATTTTCCAGCAACTGAATTGAAATTCTGCACTCATTCGACCCTACTCGCCGAGTGCATAAACAGACTCGCCGAGTTGGTTGAAGACACTCATGGACTCGACGAGTCCCCCCTATAGACTCGACGAGTCCATTCGCAGACAACAAAATTTCCGATTCTGTTTTCAACTTTTAAGCACAAATAAGAACAAACAAGCCTAGGCTCTGATACCACTGATGGGTTTTGAGCATTCTAACACTTCTTAAGTGTACATGAAACCCTAATAACCTTGGATCTATGTTTGTCTAATTGTCATGCAAAGTTGAATTCCAAGGTTATATTCCTATCTAGCATACATGGGGAACAATTTTAACATAAAGCATAGATAGAATAACTTACCTTGTTGTTGTTTGTGTTCCTTGAAACCTTGTGAGCCTAGTACCCCAAGTGTGATGCCTCAAATGCTTCACACAACACCAAATGCTCTTGGAAGAACTTATGAGAGAATACTCACTTCTCAAAATCGGCCAAGCCCTCTTGATTCTTAGTGTAGCCGATTTTGGGTGGAGAATATGTTACTTATATAGTGTTGACACATCTAGGGTTAAACCCTAATGTGTCATGACTCTTCATTTCCATGATCCATGGGTTTGTAACTCCCATGGAGCATCCATGGAGCATCCTATGGGTGGAACCCAACTTGATGGTCCATGGAGCCTTTTAGCCCACTATACAAGATATGGATGATTTACTTAACCAACCCATATATTTAATTAGTTATCTTTTGATCACTTAATTAATTCTAAATTAATTCTTGATCAAACTAATCAAATAATATTATTAATATATTAGAACTTATAATATATTAATAATCTCCAAGTGTTATTTCTCTCATTTAGTCTATCCAATTGCATGGTGCCATGCAACCCAAATGGACCATGCCGGGTCGGGTCAAGTACATACCAGAAATAGTTATGGACTTAGACACCTTGTCCAACACTATGTTTGTCTAAATACATGAAAAATTGGTTTCCAAGGTTCATAATCTTATCTAGCATACATGGGGAACTTGAATCCTAAAAGAATGGCTAGAATTACATACCTTGTAGTTGAGTTAGATTCCTTGAAACCTTGTGAGCCTAGCACCCTAAGTGTGATGCCTCAAAAGCTTCACACAACACCAAATGCTTTTGGAATGAATTTTGAGAGAATATACACACTTGAAAAATCGGCCTAGCCCTCTTATCTCTTTGTATCGCTGATTTTGGTGGAGAATGAGTTCCTTATATAGTGTGGCACATCTAGGGTTATACCATGTAAACCCTAATGTGTCATGACTCTTCATTTTCATGACCCATGGTTTTGTAACTCCCATGAGCATCCATGGAGCATCCTATGGGTTTAACCCAACTTGATAATCCATGGAGCCTCTTAGCCCACTATGCAAGTTACGGATGATTTACATAATCAACCCATATATTTAATTAGTTATCTTATGATCACTTAATTAATTCCAAATAATTCTTGATCAATACTAATTAAATAATACTATTAATATATTAGAACTTATAATATATTAATAAATCACAAGTGTTATTTCTCTCATTTAGTCTATCCAAATGCATGGTGCCATGCAACCCAAATGGACCATGCCGGGTTGGGTCAAGTACATACCAGAATTAGTTATGGACTTAGACACCTTATTCAAAAGAAGGTTGCATATGATGTGTACCAGGTCGGATTGTTACTCATGCAAGGAGACATCATATGGTTAACAGATAGGAAGAATTGCATAGATAGAAGATGCAGAGAAATAGAATTGCATATGCTACAATCCAGGTCGGATCTTTCGATCACACAGAGGAGGTAACATATGACTAATAGTAGGAGAGAAAGAAAATAATTTCCTACCAACATACTTTATCGGAATTCCCTGACGCCCCATCAATACCAGAATTAAGGACAAAATCCGTACATCGATGAAGAGTGAATCCACAGTTCTAGTACCGGTTCTTTAATGTGACTTGTGGATTCTCATGTATATCTCCCTGCTCAACCTACCCAAGCATCATATTGTTAGGCCAAACGGAACTATCTGGGTCAAGATTTATCAACTCTCTAGATTCCTTAAGTTTATCTACACCTAGTGATGACCATTAAATTTTTCGTGCCTACCAGTGCATTGAACACAGAGCCTAGATAGTTTAGCTTTGGTACCTTACACAGATTCAGATTCCTCGTTATCACATGTTTTATATCACTTCCCATCAAATCATTTTTCATAAATATTTTTGACTTTTTTTGTTTTTGTAATGTTTTTAGATTTTCTGATTTTCTGTTGATTTTGGATTTTTTTAATTTTCTAATGTTTGTTTTGTTTTTGTTTATTTCTCCCCCTAATTTTGTGCATGGGTGATAATAAAATTAAAATGTGGAAATTTAAACTAGCCTAACCAAAAATTAATCCTCAAAGCGAATCAATTTCAAAAGGTTTACCAGCACATCGAATCGAGCTTTGTTAAATGGGTTGGTGAACAGATCCGCCATATTATTATCAGTGTGAACCTGTTTTAGCCGAATGAGCGAACGCTCATAACAATCTCTGATAAAATGAACTTTGATGTCGATGTGCTTGGTTTTTGAGTGATGGACCGGATTTTTAGCAATTTGGATCGCAGCCTCCTTATCGCAGAATATAGGGGTTTCTTAAAAATTCAAACCGTAATCCAACAGCTGATGTTGGATCCGTATGACTTGAGAACAACAGGCAAACGCATCTACGTATTCTACTTCTGCTGTTGAGGTCGAGACAGTATTCTGCTTCTTGCATTGCCAATACATTAACCTATCTCCGAGAAATTGACATCCACCTGAAGTCGATTTCATGTCAAGCTCGCAACCTCCATAATTGTTGTCTGCAAAAGCATAAAGATCAAATTCGGAATTTTTCGGATACCAATGACCCAGTTTTGGGCTGCCTTTGAGGTACTGAAAAATCCTTTTAATAACAATAAGATGAGACAGTTTAGGATTAGCCTGGTAACACACACGTTGACAGACTGCAAACATAATGTTTGGGCGACTTGCAGTCAGATACATCAGTGATCCGATCATCGATATGTAGTATGTTTGATCTACATATTCGCTTTTAAGATCAAGAGTCAGCAGTGGTCTCTCCGCCATGGGCGTCAAAGCAGGTTTAGCATCTCTAAACCCGATCTTCTCGAGCATATCGTCCACATATTTGGCTTGATGAATCAGGATTCTGGCTGAACATTGTTTGACCTGAATCCCCAAAAACATGGTCATTTCCCCCAATGAACTAATCTCGAACTACTTTTTCATGACGTCCTCGAACTCCTTGCATAGTTGAGGTTTCGTCGACCCGAAAATGATATCATCCACGTATATTTGGATACGAATCTGGTCTGCACCGACATGCTTGATAAATAGGGTCTGATCGATAGTGTCGTGGGAATAGCCATGGTCGAGCAAGTGCTATGTGAGGGTAGCATACCAAGCTCTGGGAGCTTGATGCAGTCCATACAAAGCCTTGTCTAACTTGTAGACATGGTTAGGGAGTTTTGGGTTAACAAACCCAGGAGTTTGGTCAACATAAATCTTCTCATATACCTTGCCATACAAGAAAGTCGTCTTGACGTCCATTTGATATACGGTGAAGTTCATGTAAGAAGCATAAGCGAGGAAGATACGAATAGCCTCCAAGCGCGCCACTGAAGCATAGACTTCTGTATAATCAAGACACTCAATTTTTCTGAACCCACATACCACCAATCTCGCCTTATTACAGACAATTAAACCCGAATCATCTTGTTTGTTCCGAAACACCCATCTAGTGTCGAGAGATTTCTTGCCTTTAGGCAGCTCCACCAACTTCCAAACCCCGAGCCTTTGGAATTGATTGAGCTCGTCATGCATGAAATCTACCCAGCTAGGCTCATTCAAATCCATTTCGACGTTCTTGGGCTCTATTTGAGAAATGAAGCAAGAATAGAGACATGTGTTGACGTCTCAACTCTGGCTTCTCGTTTGAACTTCGTCGCCCAGCTGTCCAATGATGTTTGCTATCGGATGATCATGTTGTATGCGAGAGGGGATTTCATGACTGATGTCATTGAATGAGACGGGAAGATTATAAATATTAATAGCTCTGTCATGTGCTGAAGAATCCACAGTAGATGTACTGGCTTCGTGTGGTGAAGTTGCTACAAACTCATCTGCGATCTGTTCGGGAAAGAGAAGTTCCATTAGATTTTGAGTGACAGCGGAAGCATCTTGGTTCATGAACTCTCTTTCAACTGGAGATAGAGGAGTAGCATCAGCATTCAGAGCAAATTGTTTTGTTGAGGATTCAGGAGAAGCAATTAGAATAGTAGACACCACCAGAGGATCAGAAGAAACCAATGGTGGTTTGTAGACAACCTATTCATCTTCATCTTCAAAGATAGTCTTCGAGATAGAGGTAGACCCAACTTGATTATCAGACAACACACTAAAGAATCTGAATAGAGATGTGTAGTCAAATAGCCAATCAGGACCCACCCTAGCATCCGTCTCATTCTCTTCAAGCCAACGAACATAGAAAGACTCCACGATTAGCTTCGTCTTCTAGTTGTATACCCGGTAAGCAGTACGAGCAGTGTATCCGACAAAATAGCAATCATCAACTTTGGCATTGAATTTTGGGTTGGATTCCAAGTGGAGAAGGGTGCAACGGCAGCCAAATACTTAGAAATAGCTAACAGATGGCTTGTGTCCATAGAGAATCTTATACGGTGTTTTCATCTGGGTTTTGTTGATCAGGACACGATTTTGAACTTAACAACCTGTGTTGATCGCCTCCATCCAAAAGAAAACTAGAAGTTTAGAATCACAAAGCATCATCCTTGAGGCGTCTTGTAATGTTCGATTCCTCCGCTCAGCAACACCGTTCTGTTGTGGCGTCCGAACAGAGCTAAATTGATGCACGATCCCTTTTTCAACGCAAAAATGATCAAGAACAGCGTTCTTGAACTCTGTTACATTGTCTGTATGAAGCGCTTTCACTTGGTTGTTGGTTTGGTTCTAGATCATCACAATGAACTTCTTGATAAGATCGGTGATCCCAACTTTGTTGGACAGAAAGAAGACCCACGTGAAACGAGAGAAATTGTCTATGACAACGAGACAATAACAATTTTGGTTGATGCTTAGGACGTTGACCGGACCAAACAAGTCCATATGCAACAATTGGAGCACTTGACTGATGGAGTTGACCTACTTTGGCAGATGTGGTTTCCGATGATGTTTTCCTTGAGCACAGGAAACACATTTTTGAAAGGTAATAAAATCTCTGACAGGCAGACCGTGAGCCATTTCGTTCTTAGCAAGATGGTTTAGATTCTTTGCATTTGCATGGCCAAGTCGGCGATGCCATAGTAATGCATTTTGTTCTGAGACTTTGGAAAAGAGACAAGTGACTTCATCGGGTACATTGTTGTTCATGTCGATAATATAGGCATTCCCATCCCACTTTGATTTTACGAGAATCCACTCTTCCGGGATGACAATGCCCGACTTTAAGATTAGACATTCTTTATCGGTGAAGTGTGTTGAGTAACCCTTGTCACAAATTTGAGAGACGCTCAGTAGACTGTGCTTCAGCTCTGGAGCATAATTGACATTCTCAAAACTGAGCACTCTATTGGTCACTGTTCCCTTCTGCTTTATCTTTCCGCCTTCTCCGCCTGTGAAGGAGACATACCCCCCATTAAATGTCTGAATGTTGAATAGTTGCGATATGTCTCCAGTCATGTGCCGGGAGCAGCCCCTGTCGACAGACCAGGGTCTGACGACATTCCTCCGCAATTGTCCCTGCACGATGAGCGGAATCATTTAGATTTGGGGACACAGGTCATTACAGTCCTAGGTTGACCCTTAACTTTCATATATATATATATATTTTAATTTTCCTTTTGATTTTTCTTTTTCAACAAATACAGAGGAGGATGATGACTGATCAGATTTTAATTTTCGCTTCCATTGATATTTAGGTTTTGAAACAGTTTTGTTTAGTTTGCTTTGAGCAGGTGGATTTTCTACTTGAAGAGTTTGAATATCCAGACCTATTCTTTGACAAAATTGACTTTGGCTTAGCTTGGATCGATTTCGGCAAACTGTTTGTGAATTTATTGAAAACCTGTTTGTTCTTTTGAAAACCTACCATTTTCTTGTTTTGATTTGTTTTCCAGTCATCATCTCGAGAGCGAGTTCTGGAGGATTTTCTAATTAAAGATCGTCCTCTAGACTCATTCTCTCCCCTTTTTGTCATGTGATGCACAAACATCCGGTTTAAACAATTTCTGGCAATATGACCAGAAGTACCATAGTTGAAGCAAATTTGTTTATTATCATTAGATTGAGTACTGTTCTTGTCAAATTTCTGTTTTTTATTATTTTTTCTAGCGTTTTCACATTTGCAAGAACAAGCACTAGATTGTGTAGAAAATGTGGAAGATGTAGAAACACCTGAACCAAATTTAGTAACATTATCAGAAAAAACATAATTATTTTCAAGATTATCAGTCTAAAACAACACACCAACAGAAACAAAGACATTAGTTTTTGAGTTTAACACAAACTCATCACAAAATTTAACACCAAATTAAGACAAAGAATAATTCGACTCAGACTTTTCAGCTTCTAGCTCCCCCTGAGCTACTAACACATCTGCACTTAACGTAGAAATTTTAGTATCCAAAATTTTATCATTAGACTGTGTTGCTTTTTCAGAGGTTGGCTTCCCATAAACCAAGAAAGGTTGTCTGTCAATTTCTTCTTGAAATAAAGGAATAGCAGTGTAATTATGATTAAAGGGAGGAGGAACACTCTCAAAATCTAATCCTACTTTCTTTTGGTTTCCACAAGTAATGTCCTTCCACTGCATTTGTCCTTCTATTATTTTTGCAACTACTTCACTTGACCCATCGGATTTCTTAAAAATAAATTCAGCTTTTTCAAGGCGATTTTTCAATGTGTCAAGTTCAGCGGTTACAACAACAAATTTTCTTTTGAGATGATCATAGTTCTCGCATTTGTTGTTGTAATCCTCTTGTAGTTTCTTAAAGTCCTTTGTTTTATTTTCTAATTGTGTCTTTAAAGGCTTTTGATTTTTCCTAAGTATGTAACCCTCATATTTAATGTCCTCGTTCTCTCTCTGGATTAATTCAATTTGGTCTCACAAAAATTTAACAGTTTTAATACAAGAATGAGAGCAACCAAATTCACTAACCTTGGGTTTAGCAAGCTCTGGAATGGTTTGCACCTTGAATGCAAACTGAAGATTCATCATCTCTTCTTAATTATCCTTCTATGTTTCTTCTTCCACACCATCCCTCATCTGGGCAAGATGTGCATTTTCAAGTCCTGAAATATTCAGAGCCTGAATTTGGTCTTCCCAATTTAAGGATTGGGCCACCAATTCCAAGTTAGCAGTCTGATTGCTTGAAGCAGATCCCTTATTGACATAGGTCATTGGCACCATGGTTCGATCAGAATTCTCTCTTTGATCTGGCTTTAGACATTCCCTTGAAAAATGGCCAGGCTCATGGCAATTTTAACATTGCAATTTTCCTTTTTTGAATCCCACTTTCTTGTCGGAATTCACACTCCAATTATTCTTTCCTATTTTCTTGGAGAACTGCTTTGCCCTGAAAACCGCCATGGCTATCTGCCATGTAATGACCATCTCTTGCACATCCTCAGGATGGATCTGGTCTAGGTCAGCAAATGAGAGTTGTAGGGAGAGTTCTTCGGCCACAAAAGCATTGTAGCAGTTCACCAAACTAATGGCGGGGGCTAAATTTTCTTCCTTTTCTTTTAAAGATGAAGCTTGAGGACTGATTTCATGGGATTGAACTGGTGCTGTTGTGGATGAACCAACACTAGAACCAACTTGTTGAGCTAAAGTTTGAGGTTGAGGAACTTGAATGTATTCCATTTGAGGTGTAACGTATGAAGTGGGCTGATGAGTCACATAGGATTGAACTTGAGGAACATGAACTTAAGGAGATTGAGGAGTAGAAAACCTTGAGAAAGCAGTGTTGTTGGTGGTTTGGATCCCAAGATTTGCTGTGGAGTATGAATTGACATGGTTAATCTCCCTTTGCTTATCATCGAGATCACAAGCCTTGATGATCGCCATCGTTTCAGCCAAACTCAAACGGTTCAAATCTTTGGTTTTCTTAATCACTGAGACATTCATATCCCAGGATTTTAGTAGAGAGTTCAACAACTTTTTGGTAATCTCCGATTTTTTAACCATCACACCAGCAAAGCTCATTTCTGTGGTGAGTGTGATAAACCTTTGCAACTGGTTCTCAAGTGTTTCTCCCAAGACATAGTTAAACATATTGAACTTTTGTCGCAGCATGTCTTGGCGACTCTGTTTCATGTCTTTGTTGCCTTCATAGACTTCTATCAGTGCTTCCCATAAGGCCTTTGCTGATGTATACTCACGGAAACCTTGAGCGCTTTCCGGAGATAATGCCATGGTAAGTGTAACAAGAGCCTTTTCCTACTCCTCGACTGTCTCGAAATCATCATCGATGTACTTCTCAACTTGTTTATCAATTATGGTTCCATCTTACAATGTAGTTGTAATGCGGATTGGACCTCTAAGAATGCTTCGCCATATTTTGAAATCCTTCATTTTGATGTACTTGTTGATCCGATATTTCCATTCTGGAAATCCTTCCGCAGATAACAGTCGTGGAATTCGAGAAGTGGTTCCCATAATCGCATCTAATTCATGGTGAGCTGACATGCTTTGTGATTCCATTTTTTTGTTGTTTTTTTTTTAATTTAAAAAAAATTAACTTGAAAAACAAATACAAATATCAAGTAAATAGGTTTTTCGGTTGAGTGGTGATAATTGAAAATAAGGTTTTCGGTTTCTGAAGTAAAAGGAGGTTTTCGGTTTCTGAATGATAAGGGGTTTTTGGTTTATGAAGGATCAAGGGTTTTCGGTTTGTAAAGATTCATAGGTTTTCGGTTGAAGAACATTTTTTGGTTTCTGAAGATTCAAAGGTTTTTGGTTGAAGAATAGTTTTCGGTTTCTAAAGATTCAAAGGATTTCGGTCGAAGAACAGTTTTTGATTTCTAAAGATTGCACCGAAAACTAATAGTTTTCAATGAAAAACATAAATTTTTGATCCGATTTTGATTTCCACACACTTGAAACCTTAAAAACAACTTCCAAACAACTTAGATCTGAACAAAAATCAATTGAGGATATATTTTTGGTTGATGAAAGTAAAACCGAAAACAATAAGATTGCAATTGAAAAGCTGAAATCCAAGCAGATATCAATTCCACACGATGCAAACTGTGATTTGAGCTTCAAAAATCGAGCAAAAAAATAGGCTTCAAGAGACCAATAATGTGAAGAACATGATTGCGAAGCAGAAAACTGAATAAACACACTTGATTGACACCAGTTTGAGCTCTGATACCAATTGTAAGGTCGTAGATGGAAGAATCTTCACCAATGATTAATCAAGCATAAGAAAACAAAGAAGAAATGGACTAGAAGATGAATGAAACTGAGCTTGCAGACGATTAAACACTTGAAACCGTCTGATACAACTCAGGGACCGAAAACTTAGCAAAATACAACTGTTGTTCTACCCTGACAGCCTGACACCTATATATACTGACAAGGATTGAAAACAGTTTTCGGTTAGCAGACCAAAAACTGGTTTTCGGTCACACCTTAACCAAAAGCTTCCTAGACCAAAAACATCAAACATACACAAAAGACTCCAAAATACATTGATAAATGCCCTAACTCATCCATACATTGATGCCTAGCCCAAACCATATATATTGGCTCTTCATTATACGTTTCTTCTGAAATGATAATGTAGTTTTCTAACTGCCAAACTATATCTATTATAGTTTATCATATTTGTCTATCAAGAACATTTATATATATCATTCATATAAATATATAGTAATTATCTTGTCTAGTTTCAAAATGTAAGGTCAAAACATTATATTTTTGGGTTGTCACCCACAAAACGGTGAAATAAGTATAATGTACTCCTTTTTGTTAGAAAAGCTATATTTTTGGTAAAGACCTTCAAAACCATCTAGTTTTGCATATCATAATTTTCCTAATGATTTTATAACATAGATCATGTTTTATTTTTGTGAGTTTTGCATTTCATAACTAATATATCGCAAATAGTTGTATAAAATCGAGTAGTAACCATATCTCATCCAAATAATGTTTTATATTTACCATAGAGATGAAATACGCAAGTATTTGTAAAAAACTAAACTTTACTTGTATCCCCCACCCTAAAAACGTGAAAAACTTGAAAATTTGGGGGTATGAACTCACATTGAGTGGACTTTGTGGGTTGTTTGAAGAGATGATGTGAAGATTCCAAGCCTAAACACTTGAATGAGGTTGATGAACTTCTGGGAAAATTATCTAACCCTAAGAAGTTTAACACATAATAATATGTGTAAATAATATGAAACTAACATGAAGGTGTAACAAAACACCAGATTAGTGGGATAAAGTTACCAAAATTCTAAGGACCACTTGAAGAAAAAATGAGTTCTTGAATATATATATATATATATATATATATATATATATATATATATATATATATATATATATATATATATATATATATATATATATACAACTAATGCCCTTTTGGCTTTCAAAATTTTATTGCAACAAGGTCATATTGTGGTTGTACTTATATATAGCTACATTTTAAACCATGCTTAATCCAAAATTTTCCAGTTGTCACATCATCCCCCCATTAGAGAAAATTTCATCCTGAAATTTTTATCTTGGACGGGTTCTTGCAACTAGAGGAATAGATGTGGGTACTTTTGTTTCATCTAATCCTCCCGTGCCCAAGTGAATTCAGGTCCTCACTTGGTGTTCCAGTGGACCTTTACTATTGGTATACGACTTTGTTTCTTCTCTTGATTTCCTTGTCCATTATTTTAACAAGTTCCTCTACAAAGTGTAGACTCTCGTTTATCTCGATCTCATCGAATGGGACCAAAAGAGTCTTGTCGGATAGAGACTTCTTCAGGTTGGCCACGTGGAAGATGGGATATATGTTGTTGAGTTCATGTGGTAGTCATAGTTTGTATGCCATCGGGCTGGTTCTATGAAGGATCTCGAATGGGCCGATAAACCTATGTTTTAGCTTTCCACGTTTGCCAAAACGTGCAATTCCCTTCCAGGGTGAGACCTTGATGCTAGTGTGATAGGTGACAATGTAGAAGGATTCGACGAGTGGTAAGTGGGTACCCCCATCCTTACCGAAGTCTATCACACAAGCTCTAAGCACGTCTTCCAGTGTTTGGATAGTCCTTTTCTCCTTGACCATCTGTTTGAGGGTGGTAAGCTATACCCATGTCGAACCTAGTTCCTAAGGAATTTTGGAGTTATTGGCTAACCGTGAGGTGAACCTACTATCCTGGTCGGATATGATGGATATTGGCACCCCATGTAGTTGCATAATTCCCTTAAAGTACGTCCTTGTTAGCTTTTCCATTTTATCGGTCTCTTTTAGTGGCAGGAAGTGTGCGGATTTGGTTAACCTATAAACGATCACCCATATGGTGTCTAGTCTACCCGTCATCTTGGGTAACTTGGTTATGAGGTCCATGGTTACGCGTGCCTCTTCCACTCGGGTATATCTGGTTGCTGAAGCAAACTCGAGGGCTTTTGGTATTCTACCTTGACCTTGGCGTAGGTTAGGCACTTTCCCACATAGGTGGCAATCTCTGCCTTCATGTTTGGCCACTAATAAAGTATTTTTAGGTCTAGATACATCTTGTCTAAAATGGGATGAATGAAGTTTTTTGGCTTAGGGGCCTCTTTCATGACAACGTCTATGTATCTTATGAATCTCGGTATCCAGACTCGATCCATGAAGTGACGGGCTCTGTCACCCTTGACTTCTAAGTTTTTATCCACTCCTCGCAATGCATCACCTGCAATGTTCTCGGGTTTCAGGGCCTCTAGCCATGCCTCCTTGATTTGTGTGGTCAATTGTAAATGGATGGATATGGTCAACAATTTTTACTCAGCGAACCGAGTATTCTTTCCGTCTCAGGGCATCTACTACTACATTGGCCTTGCCCGGATGATGATGGATTTTTCATCCATATTCATTTAGCAGTCCACCTATTGTCATTTTCACATTTGGAGTTCCTTTGATTTGAGAGTGTGTTGAAGGTTCTTGTGGTTTATGAAGATGGTACACTTGGTGCCATAAAAGTAATGGTCTCCAGATCTTCAGGGCAAACACCACTACTCCTAATTCAAGGTCATGCATGGTGCAGTGGACCTCACGAGCGTTGGGTTTTCTCAAAAACCTCTTTCTCCATAACTTAGAGCTGATGGTTTCTTTAATTGCAGTCGGTGCTAAGTGGTATAGGGATTTGGCTACAGGGTTGGCTCCAGGAATCATGTCGATTCTGAACTTTAATCGGCGTACTGGTGGTATTCCCAGAAGGTCTTCTGGAGATACATTGGGAAGTTACAGATTCTTGGAATATTCCTGGACGTATGTCACACCCTGAAAACCGAAGGCGGAAACATTTCCGGGGCGGACTCCACGTTGAGTATCAAATCCAATGTACATAGTAACACAGTAAACACAAAACATTACATTACATAGAATTGTTTACATCTGTTTGAAAGAAAAGTTATACAAGTGTTATATACATATATCATATGAATAAAAACAAAGATGAGTCTTCTAATGCTCCGTCTTCTCCAAAAGGTGGCGGTGTACCTGTCTAATGCTGACCTGAGAATACAAGAAGTTTGAAAAGCAACATAAAGCTGGTGAGTTCATAAGCCATTTAGTTTTGAAAAGAATGAGATCCTTCTTTGTTTTCTGAAAAAGTTGTTATCCAAGAAAATCCCATATTTTCTTATGTAAAAACAGTTTAGTTATCACTTTTTTACTTAATTCGTTTACGAGTTGTTACGTTATTCCAGGAAAATCCCATATTTTCCTAAGTGTTTAGCTGTCCATTTGATACTTAATTAGTAGTTTAGATTTTGATGTACTGGTAACTACCTTACTTATAGTATTAGTTAAGTATTCTGATATCTTAGTTATCCTACATTCGATTGTTGATTATCTGCTATACTTAGAGGTATTTTCGAATATTTGGATTCACTTAGAAGCATACATTAACAGTATTTTCGAAGTTCTGGTGATTTCCAAAAGAGTACCTTAGACGTATTTTCGAAGCTCTGTCGACAGTCAATGTCCAGAGGCGTACTGTCAAATTAATTTCGAAACTCTGGTGACACCCAAGGGGTACACTAGCTATATATTCGAAGTCTTGGCGTCATCCAAAGGCGTTATTTCCTATTCGTATTCGTATTCCTAATCCTATTTGTATTCGTATTCGTATTCTCATTCGTATTCGTATTCGTATGTCTATTTGTATTCATATTTGTGTTCATTCTATCCTATTAGTTATATTCATGTTCGTATTCGTATTCGTTCTATCTTATTAGTTATATTGGTATTCATATTCGTATTCGTATTCGTACTATCCTATTGGTTATATTCGTATTCATATTTGTATTCGTTCTATACTATTAGTTTTATTCATATTCGTATTCGTATTCGTTGTATCCTACTAGTTATATTCGTATTCGTATTCGTATTCGTATTCGTACTATCCTATTGGTTATATTCGTATTCGTATTCGTGTTCGTTCTATCCTATTAGTTATATTCATGTTCGTATTCGTATTCGTACTATCCTATTAGTATTAATCTTAGTTTATGATTAGTATGATTCCTTATACAAAACATAAAATGAAACTTAGATTATAACATCTATTAAAGGAATCCACATTTAATTTGACAATTCATTCTGCAATTCGAACAAACGATTAGTATGATTTTCGGTATTGAAAGTATACAAAATACGAAACATTTGAATAGAAAATAATAAGTTTAAGTACAAGATTTCCTTGTATGTTTTCTTGTATTCCTCCTGAAAACATTTGAAAATCGGTAGGGGTATGAACTCACCGGTTGAGGAACGCGTCGGTTTGGATCCTAAACGTCAGTTCTGGGTTTGCAAATGCACAAGAGTCCTATATATATTATAAAAAGATACACATTTTTATCTAATTAGGACTTGAATAATTTATTTGTTAGGGACAATCACTTCTAATCGCGAAAACACTTCATTACAAGCGTTTGGAGGGACCCGGGTGGCATTTGAGGACACATATGGCTTGGATAATGTGTTTACTCTTCGAGATTAAAGCCCCTTATGGAGTTTTCGGCCCTAAGACCATCTGTATATGAGTTCACAGCCGTGAACTCGTGGGTGTGGGTTTTATGGTGCTAAATGGCCTTATATGACTTGGGAAAATTTGCTAGGATCAATTCTAGGGCCTTGGAATGGATTGAATTCACTTAAGTACCATTTATTGGAGTTTACGGTAGTAAACATGGAGTTTATGACCGTAAACTCCCCCATGCTCAGTCCTTAATTTATTTGGTGATGCTAGGACAATCACATGTGATTCAAACTATTTTTCCAAGCCTTAGGATGAATTTTGGGCACCATTTGACTCATCTAAATGAGTTTACGGCCCTGGAACCTTTCCTTGGGGGGTTATGGCCATAAAATCTCAAATGAGGGGATTTCATCATGTTTAAGGCCTCCAAACTGGTTGTGGTTGATTCTAGGATTTATTCCAAGGCTAATGATGTGTTTAAATGGCTTTTAAACACTTGATTTTGAGTTTACTCTCCATGAATGAGGAGTTTACGGCCCAAGCTTGTTCATGGGTATTAAAGTCATGTTTACTCCTCAAAAACCATGATTAAGGTGTTCTAAGTCCGAATTGGTAAGCCATATAGTCATATTTAAGTCCCAAAGTTGGTTTGGAAGGGTTTAAAGGCATAAAAACCAATTTTATATGTGTTCACAGCCCACGAGTGTTCCAGGGCTGTAAACACATGATTAGGGTCTCATTCCATGTTTTGAACTCGAATTTGAAGGTCTAAGATGCTATACTATGAGTTAGGGTGGTTACCTTGAAGATTTGGGTCTTGAATTTGGTGTTTTTGGACCTTAACCTTAAGTTAGAGAAGAGAGGTTAGAGAGAGAGTAGTTAGAGAGAGGAAAGGCTTCAAATGAAGTCTTTTGAACTTTAAATAGGTCCTAAGTTTGGGACACGGTGGAATTCTACCCGATACCGATGTTAAACAGGGCTTTTGGTCGCACCCGATTAAGTTATCGTATTTCGGCGAGATAGAATTTCGAAATTTTCAATTTAATGATTTTGGGCAATTTTCATGAGTTTTTAAGGGATTTTGAACTCTCATGAGCTTATAATAAACATATAAGTTTAAATAACTTATCCCAAAAACAAGATCGCAATGAATCGCTATAGACGGGTTCTTCAGACGAAATGGGTTCTAGCGATGGACAACTTCTGGTTGTCACAACGTACTTCACTACCTAACTCTTACTCCTATTGTGATATGAAGAAGAGCATTGTACTCCTTGCCCAAGTACTTTTGGTCCTTCATGCAAGGTATGCTTCGGAGGTTTGTGTAGGATTCGTCATCACAGTTAACAAGGGTTTTGTTATTTGGTAAGTTAAATCGAACAACCTTTTCGTAACTTATCGTATTGGTATAGTGAGAACTTAACCAAAGCATGAAAATGATCATGTCAAAATTCCTATTGTCTCTGGTACTAAGTCGATTTAGATGAAATGTTTGCTTAGAATTTGAGTGTGTCCTAGGTGTGTGTTGTTGGTTGTTTTAGTTCTTTTCCCTAGTTATTTCCACTAGGAATATCTTGTGAATGTTTGAGGTTTTTATTTAAGCATGCGTTTATGCCTTGTGAATCATGAGTTGCCTCTCCTCATCCCTATTGTAAAGTATATATGCATAGGAGCTATTTGAGGAGGAAACGTACCAGTAATGACAGCGGGGTTCCCTATAGCTTCCTCATGTTCTATGGTTGGAAGTCCTTTGACGCTGCTGACCTTTTTGCTTTCAGTCCTTGGGGCACTTCCTCTTAAAATGCCCCACCTCCCCACACCCGTATCAAGCCCTTATTACCCTAGCAGTTGTAGCTTGGGGGTTTTTTGTGCTGGCGCCTTACAGAAACGGGTGGTATACCCCTTTCTGTTGCAATTATTGTAGTGCAACTCCTGGCAGAATCAAAAGTGATGGAAGTTACACTTGTTGCATTTCGGCAGGTTCCCAGCATATAGTTTCGTGGGTTCTGAGGCAGTAGGGACATCAGTGGTGGTATGGACTGTCACAATTTGTTGTCGTTTGGTGGGTCCTTGAGTCGGACATCCCTTTTTCTTATTCCGGGACTTTCGTTTATTGGGTAGCACTCCCTCATTGTTGTGGGAGTTATTAGGTTCGAAATTTGAGGTGTCCTTGTAGGAACACACCCGTTGGTTTCGTTGGTTGTTACCGTGATTAGAACTAATGACATTGTTCTTGTTTTCATTGGTGTTGTTACTGCTGACTTGCATCATGACTGCTGTTACAAGGGCTTGGAATGTTGCAGGGTTTATGCGTAGAACTGGTGTTGCACCGCAACGCTGGCTACTTCCATGTGGCAACATGATCCTATTGTATGGAAATGAATTTGTAAGTAAAGATGGTTAGTGCTAGTAGTATCTCATCATAATGTACTTAGGGAAGTATGTAGTGGTAGGTGTTGTACGAATATTAAGTTACCAATATTTAACCTAGATGTCAAAACATTAAGTTGATTCGGGTACACTGGCTTTGGAGGGCGTATCTCGCTTGTGTTTACTACTACTGATTGTGATAAAAGACGAAATGAGTCTAACACATAGTGGAAGTAGTGTAGTCACTAACTCACTAGGCTATACCAGCTCATCGTATGCATCGGTGACTCGAAAGTGCCTTGCCATCTCAAACGTCTCGTGAGTGGCCTCCTCCGCTCTCTGTCCTGCTATGACTATCCTAGCTTCAATTGTGATCACCCTATATTTGAGAGCCAAGGGTCCCTCCTGGTACTCCCTTGTCTCCTATCCAATATGTCAACATTATGATCCGATCTCCGAGGTGTGTGATTCGCTAAAACATAACAGGGAGAGACCTGTTTGCCGGTCCTTCGTGATTGGCGTTATAGAAAACTTGCTCTATGTTGTATGTAGAACGATGATGTTGCTACTTGCTTCACCTTTCCAGGTAGTCTGCCCAACGAGCCGTGGGTCCTTGGTAACCTATCCGATTCACGGGAAGTCGGACGATGTAGGGTGGATTAGTGACTTTGGAATCTGCATCGGAGTCCTCCTCTTCCTCTGGATCCTCCTCCTTGAGCTCCTCTTTTTTCCACCCATCATTTCCCTGGTTAGGGAAATAGGGGTCCCCAGGCTTGTGAAATCCTGCCATGACGTTGGTGCGATAATAGGGATTTGAGAAATACAAGAAGATCTAAATGTGTGATCCGATGGTATCCCAAAATACTCCTATAGTATTTTAATCTGTATGTTTGTTTCTAGGGCTTCTTGGTATATAGGGTTGGTAAGTTTTAGATTCGTTGCTCACTACAACCATTCCTAAACACATGTTGGTCATATCTTATGTAAATATAGTTGACCAGGCTATAATTATACCAGATATGATTACATAACTATTTAGGCTTAATTGTAGTGTCCAACTTATCTAGACACTTTTATATGTTTCTTATTATTACACTATGTATGCATCCATGTATACCTTTATAAAAATACTTATATTTTAAAAGTATACTTTTAGTCAGAGTGTTTTAGCCCCATTGTATTTTTAGTTGTATAACTTACAGGGTTTTATATACTTACTTCACTATAAACAATGCTCTGATACCAATCTGTCACACCCCCAAACCTGAACAACGGAAATGTATGGGGGGGGGGGATGACTTCATGTACAGTATCATAACAATTGAATAATAGAGTTCAAAGCATTACAATAATTACATTCATGTATAATATGTTTACATTGTACTCATAACATTGTTTACATAAATTCAAATGCATATGGAAAAATATAAGTAACGTGGTACGACGACGTCCCATCCACCAAAAAACTCTTGTGGTTACCTGTTTACTGGTATCCTGAGAATACAAGTGATTCTGAAAAGTGTCAACATTAAGTTGGTGAGTTCATAAGCGTTTTTGTATGCGAAGGAGTTTGTAACTATTTTGTGTAAAATGGTGGTGTATACTTCTAGAAAATCCAATATTTTCTTATAATTGAGTTATAAGTAATAATCCAATGACTAAGAATGTAAGTAATGTTGTACTGAAAAATGGTGTTATGAAGTTTTATTTGTATATAAAACTACTTAAACATAAGTTATCGCAACTTTTACCTAAGACTAAAATGAATAGGAAATGAGGATAAGCATCTAAATTACAAAGTCAACTATCCTTTTCTACTCATCTAGCTGAAATCCCTTTGAGAACTCCTTAATATGGCCGAAATCGCAAGTGATTTCGGCCTAGACTTGGTTTGATTTCGGCCTAGGGAGTCCTAGGCTTGTGATTTATGTCCTAGACCTACTCTAGCTTGTGTTTTCGGCCTTAGTGGGGTTCTGGGGTGGTGTTTTCAGTCTAGGTTGTTCCAGATGGGAGATTTCGGCCTTGAGTGGTCCTAAGGAAAACCAAAATCTTAACGTAGGTGGGGTACTAGGCCATAAACTATAAAGCAAAGTATTAATTCATGATTTATGTTCCAACTATTTGATTTGTCTAAACTTGATATAGTTTGCTTACTTTCAAGAGCATGTTATAAATATGATTTCCAAGGTATATATATATATATACATATATATATATATATATATATATATATATATATATATATATATATATATTCCTATACAACTAATGCCCTTTTGGCTTTCAATATTTTATTGCAACAAGGTTATATTGTGGTTGTACTTATATATAGCTACATTTTAAACCTTTCATAATCGAAAATTGTCCAGTTGTCACATATGCGCATGGTGTGGCCAAGGAATGCCATGACATGGAGGATTTTTTGATGGCTTATTGACTTCTTTGACTTTGGTATGGATCGGGTTTAGACCTATGGGACACATCATGGCCAAAGTTGGCCACAATGTGGTGGTCAATTGAGTTTTTACTTTGACTTTTCCTTGAGTTGACTTGTGGTCAGCCCTTTGCTTGGGAAGGTAGACTAAGGATTTAACTTGTATAAATATCTAGGTGTGGAGTAGCACTTGTATTGTTGGTAGTGAGAGCAGCAATAGTTGATTATCGTTTGAGAGGTGAGTCTCTTCACTATGCTCGTGTTTCGAAGGTACCAATGTCGACCCACTGGATTTTGTTGTACGTGATGGGTTTTGAGCATTCTAACACTTTCTAAGTGTACATGCAACCCTAATAACCTTGGATCTATGTTTGTCTAATTATCATGCAAAGTTGAATTCCAAGGTTATATTCCTATCTAGCATACATGGGGAACAATTTTAACATAAAGTATAAATAGAATAACTTACCTTGTTGTTGTTTGTGTTCCTTGAAACCTTGTGAGCCTAGCACCCCAAGTGTGATGCCTCAAATGCTTCACACAACACCAAATGCTCTTGGAAGAACTTATGAGAGTATACACACTTCTCAAAATCGGCCAAGCCCCCTTGTTTCTTAGTGTAGCCGATTTTAGGTGGAGAACATGTTTCTTATATAGTGTTGACACATCTTGGGTTAAACCCTAATGTGTCATGACTCTTCATTTCCATGACCCATGGGTTTGTAACTCCCATGGAGCATCCTATGGGTGGAACCCAACTTGATAGTCCATGGAGCCTTTTAGCCCACTATACAAGATATGGATGATTTACATAATCAACCCATATATTTAATTAGTTATCTTTTGATCACTTAATTAATTCTAAATTAATTCTTGATCAAACTAATCAAATAATATTATTAATATATTAGAACTTATAATATATTAATAATCTCCAAGTGTTATTTCTCTCATTTAGTCTATCCAATTGCATGGTGCCCTGCAACCCAAATGGACCATGCCGGGTCGGGTCAAGTACATACCAGAAATAGTTATGGACTTAGACACCTTATCCAACAGTCTCCCACTTGGATAAGTCTAATAACTATTACTGCAAGTATGACTTCAGGAACCGATCGGCAATCGTAGCTCTTTATAAGGTTTCTCGAAACTGAGAAGATGATGGTACGCCATTTAAGATAAGTGATCATATAATCCTCTGTTCTAGATATCAGTCGGATAAATACATGGAACAATGTCTTACTTATTGTCCAACAGTTTGTTTCCCGATTTCCGATTTGTTTGACAAAGAACTTCATTGAACACATCAATTTAGTTCTGACCGGGCCCGGTACATAGGTCAAAACAAAATCATCGAGGGGCCCAGATATCAGCTTCTAATCCAAGAAGGAACAGATAAACTTCGACTCATATGTTTGTTCTACTACTCATTGAATTACACACAAGAGCGCGATTTATAACATCGAGTTACCAATGCATTTTTTTCGTACAATCAATGCATAACCAACTTGTAAGTAACAAATCATATCTCTAGGTTTAAAGACTTATATGATATTACCGTCTCACGATCACTCGAGATAGAATTCCATGAAGTGATTCCAGTGAGCATGGGTTGAGTCCAATGCTCAGAACTTATGAGCACTCATAATTGTTGTAGCCTTGTCCAAGACCTCTACAACCAAACATGACAATCTTGATTCATACCTACTTCCGACATATGACCGACTGTGGAGGTTTGAATAATATGTTATACCAAACAAAATTATTCTGGAAGTCAAAACATGCAAAAGAAATATAGTAAACGATCAAAAAGAAATAGCAACACTTTACTCATAAATAAAACACTTTTATTCATCATCAAATGTCAATTACACTTTACAAATTTCGAGGTTATCTAACTACTAAATCTAATATCATCCTTCAGCCCTATGCTCCAAGCATGCTGGAGATGCTTAACCCGAGTCAGTCCCTTCGTGAGGGGATCTGCCGGATTCTCATCTGATGATACCCTCTTTGCCACGAGGAGTCCTTCTTCGATCCGATGTCTGATGAAATGGTATTTTCTGTCGATGTGTCTGGATCTCCCGTGATCCCTTGGTTCCTTGGCTAAGGCAACAGCACTTTCACTATCACAGAAAATTTCCATTGGCTCTTTAATAGCTGGTACAACTCCAAGGTCTCCAATGAAGTTCCTCAGCCATAACGCCTCCTTTGCCGCCTCGCTAGCTGCAATATACTCTGATTCACAAGTAGAATCTTCCATTGTCTCTTGCTTGGAACTCTTCCAAGAAATTGCTCCTCCATTTTGGGTAAAGACCCAGCCCGACTGAGAGCGGAAGTTATCCCTATCAGTCTGGAAGCTAGCATCACTATACCCTACAACTCTCAAGTCACCACTCCCACCGAGGGTAAGGACCCAGTCCTTAGTCCTTCGTAGGTACTTGAGAATATTCTTTACCGCAGTCCAGTGTGCCTTTCCAGGGTTCCCCTGAAACCTGCTAACCATGCTCAGCGCAAAAGCTACATCAGGTCGAGTACACGTCATAGCATACATGATCGATCCTACAGCCGAAGCATAAGGTACTCGACTCATTTGTGCTATCTCAGCCTCAGTGCTAGGGCTTTGTGTCTTACTCAGTTTGGCATCACTCTGGATGGGCAACTCTCCTTTCTTGGAGTCTTGCATTCTGAATCTCTTCAGAACCTTCTCCAAGTAGGTACTTTGACTAAGTCCAATTAGTCTTTTACTCCGATCTCTCAAGATCCTTATCCCTAAAATATAGGCAGCTTCACCAAGGTCCTTCATAGCGAAACACTTTCCAAGCTAGGACTTTACTTCCTGCAGGGTTGGAATGTCGTTTCCTATGAGTAGTATGTCATCCACATACAATACCAAAAAGCTAACTATACTCCCACTAGCCTTGACATATACACAAGATTCATCTTCACTCCTAGAAAAGCCAAATTCCTTGACCTTTTCATCAAAGCAAAGATTCCATCTGCGAGGTGCTTGCTTTAATCCATAAATGGACTTCTCAAGCTTACACACTCTATTAGGGTACTCGTTGCTGACAAAACCCTCTGGCTGACTCATGTAAACATCTTCAGCCAACTTTCCATTAAGGAAAGCGGTTTTGGCATCCATTTGCCAAATTTCATAGTCATGAAATGCGGCTATGGCTAACAGAACCCGAATAGACTTGATCTTGGCTACCGGAGAAAAGGTCTCATCATAATCCACTCCAGGAATTTGAGAGAAGCCCTTTGCAACCAGTCTAGCCTTATAAGTGTGTACTTTAACATCCATGTCGGTCTTCTTCTTGAAGACCCATTTGCACCCTACAGTCTTTCGACCTGGTACATTCTCAACGAAGTTCCAAACTTGATTGTCATACATGGATTGTATCTCGCTATCCATAGCCTCTTTCCAATTAGCAGACTCGGGGCCTGCCATGGCTTCCTCGTAGCTGTTAGGGTCATCTTGACTTACTAGTGTCCCATCACTAATAAGTGTCTCACCTTCTGCAGTAATATGGAAACCATAGTAATGCTCAGGTGCACTCCTAACTCTCGTGGAACGCCTCAGAGGTACAGATTCGTCAATTGGCTCAACAGGAGTTTCCTCCTCAAGTTGAGGGCTAGAGTTTGAAGTTCCTTCACCACTTGACTCTTGAATTTCTTCAAGATCAACTTGCCTCCCACTGTCTCCTTGGCTTATAAACTCTCTTTCTCGAAAGACTCCTCTTCTTGCTACGAAGACCACATTGTCACTAGGTCTGTAGAAGAGGTAACCAAAGGATTGCTGTGGGTAGCCGATGAAAATACACCTCTCACTTCGGGGTTCAAGCTTATCATGAGTCTCGCGTCTCACGAAAGCCTCGCAACCCCAAATCTTGATGTGGTCTAGTTTAGGTACTTAACAGTCCACATCTCGTGAGGAGTTTTGGCAACTTTCTTTGTAGGGACTAGATTAAGGATATGGGCGGCAGTCTCTAAGGCATACCCCCAGAATGAGATTGGTAGCGAAGCTCGACTCATCATGGAACGAACCATGTCCAACAAGGTTCGATTACGCATCTCAGCCACACCATTCAACTGCGGTGTCCTGGGAGGTGTCAATTGTGAGACAATCCCACATTCCCTTAGATAGTCGAGGAACTCTGAACTAAGATACTCACCACCCCGATCGGATCGAAGCATCTTAATGTTCCTGCCCAATTGATTCTCGACTTCCTGTTTAAATTCCTTAAACTTCTCGAAAGTCTCTGACTTATGCTTGATTAAGTAGACATATCCATATCTACTGTAATCATCAGTAAAAATCAAATAATAACGATTAGCATCCCTTGTGGCATGTTTGAATGGTCCACACACATCCGTGTGTATAAGGTCAAACAAACCTTTACCCCTTTCACACGAGCCTGTGAAGGGTGACTTTGTCATTTTTCCAAGTAAGCATGATTCACAACTATCATTTGACTTTAGGTCAAGCGACTCCAAGACTCCATCCTTTTTGAGTTGGCCTATGCGTTTCTTGCTTATATGTCCAAGACGACAATGCCATAATGATGCTTTATCCAAGTTATTATTATTAGTAGAATCAATACACAAAACATTATTTCCTAAGTTATCTATAACAGATACAGCTTCATACACACCATCACAAGGTAATGCTTTAAAATAAAGAACATTATTAAAGAAAGCATTAATCGAACCAACTTCATTATCAAACGAAAAGGTGAAACCTTGTTTGTACAATGCATGAAAGGAAATAATATTTCTTGCCATTTCTGGAGAATAACAACATTTATTCAAATCTAAATTTAACCCACTACTTAGCGATAAAGTATAAACTCCAATCTTGGTGACAGGTGTAACTTTCCTATTCCCCATGATTAAGTTTATTTTTCCTTGCTCCACATTCTCACTTCTTCCTAGTCCCTGCAAGTCACAACAAATATGAATACCACAACCGGTATCAAGGACCCAAGATTTCGAATGGGGTGAGTTATTAGAAATGATAGTATAAATACCTGCATGGTTGGGTTTGACTTTCCCATCCTTCACATCCTGCTGGTACTTTGGGCAGTTCCGCTTCCAATGAGCTTTTTCATGGCAATAGAAGCACTCAGCCTCTTTTGGGTCAGAAGAAAGAGTAATGAAACCTTTCTTGGTTCCACTTGAAGAAGAGCCATCAAGGGTCCAAGCCTTGGTACCCTTCGAAGATCTCTTTCTCTTCCTCCCTCGACTTTGCCCGATTGCCAAGACCGGAGTTGAGTCTGGAGTAGGAGTGATAGCAACCGACTTCCCCTTAAGACCTGTTTCTGCGGTCTTGAGAAGTCCCTGAAGTTTGCTGAGGGTGACCTCTTCCTTGTTCATGTGATATGTCATGCGGAATTGATCATAGCACGATGGTAAGGAGTGCAAAATGATATCTATTGCAAGCTCCTCAGGGAAGTTCACATTGAGCTTCAGCAAACGATCCACATACCTTTGCATTTTCTGCATGTGGCTCGTGACGGACTCTCCGTCCTTCATCATGGTTGTTATCATGGAGCAGATGACTTCGTACCTCTCTTGTCGTGCACTTTGATGGTATCTTTCCATCAAATCTTGGTGCATTTCATAAGGGTAGAAATCTTCATAAGACTTTTGGAGTTCAGCTGTCATGGTGGCTAACATGATGCAAGCCACCTTGGTTGCATCTCTTTCATGAGTATGAAAGTCAGCGACCTCCTGGGGAGTTGCAGTGGACTCGTCAATTTCCTTAAGCTCCTTGTCAAGGACATATTCTTTGTCCTCGTAGGGGGTAATCATCCTGATGTTTCTGATCCATTTATTGAAGTTGGATCCATCAAAGGTGACTTTCCCACACAAACTCATAAGAGTAAAGGAGCCATTAGGATTCGAGCCAGAAGCATTATTTGAAGACATCTGAAAGAGAAGAATAAGTTTAGTATAGATTTAAGGGAGTCCTTAATAAAACACCCAAATGTAATATTAAGGCTAGGATCCAATCACAATATAATATAACTTAGAAGAGGTATGCCGTAATCTAAGCTATACCATATTTGAAAGGTAGGTGAATGACGATTCACCAATTTCCACCACGAAAACCGAAATATTAGATATTTAATTTTTATTGGTTTTAGAAATTCCTAGATTCTTTGAGATCCAATGAACTTTTCAAAGGCATGTTTCAATCTCGAGAGTGCCCTCCAAGTTTTGTGACTGGGATACCGAGGATCACAAAACGAGGTGTGAAGTAACCATGCAAATCACTTGGTACCCTTAAAGTTTATCACTCGATCGATGTGCCGGTAAACCACACATGCTCCACCGATACTATAATAAACCTTAAGTCACCCTTTACCTACCTTGTTAAGTCCAAGTTAGTGTGCCGGTTAACCACACACGCTCCACCAACGACTTAGACAAAGTGTAAAGTGTAATTTCATGGATTAGCACCTTATTCACATTTTCCTAAAGTAACTAAGATTGGGAATTTAATAAAACATTTAGTTACTTTAACATATTCATCATACTTTGAATGAGAATTTATAAGTCCTTGTCTTACCCGTTCAGCTAACGACCCTCCACCAGTCAAGCAAGCGGTGGGTGAGAATATACACCCATTAAGTCACCATTTTATAGGCAATAACCTTATACCCACCTTATAGACCGGCTTCGTGAATGAGGCGAACTAGCGGTAAGACGACTTTATTCTTATACATATATATAATTATTAAATAATCATAATATAAGTATAAGAGTTGAATTTTAACTTTTAAAATTCTAGGGGTTGGAACTTAAAGTTTTAACTTAACTTTACTTGTTCCAAAACTTGAGGGCAAGTTTTGTAACTTTCAAAACTTTTCATTTCTTGTAACTTATGAGTTTAATAGAGTAATAAAATGAAGACTCTTCATTTTTCTAACTCTTGTGTTTGTTTTTAATGATTTTAACTCAAGTGTGACTCTTGGTTTTCCATAACTTAAGGATAAGTTATGGACTCCATTAAAACACATTATGATCAAGAATTAATCTACCACATAGGTTACAAATAATTCCTATGATCATCTAAAACATCATAAGAACAAGAACATGAATATGAACACAATCAAAAATTACATTTAAAACTTTGTAATTTTGATAACTAGTTGTTGTAAATGAATTAGCAAAGACATTACACCACCAAAAACAAGTTTTCAATTACCAAAACAGTTTAGGGTAATGTTTCTAATTCATTTCCAGCAACTAAATCGAAATTCTGCACTCAGTCAACCCTACTCGCCGAGTGCATGAACTCACTCGCCGAGTTGGTTGAATATACTCATGAACTCGACGAGTCCCCCCTATAGACTCGACGAGTCCATTCGCAGACAGCAAGATTTCCGATTCTATTTTCAACTTTTAAGCACAAATAAGAGCAAACAAGCCTAGGCTCTAATACCACTGATGGGTTTTGAGCAGTCTAACACTTTCTAAGTGTACATGCAACCCTAATAACCTTGGATCTATGTTTGTCTAATTATCATGCAAAGTTGAATTCCAAGGTTATATTCCTATCTAGCATACATGGGGAACAATTTTAACATAAAGTATAGATAGAATAACTTACCTTGTTGTTGTTTGTGTTCCTTAAAACCTTGTGAGCCTAGCACCCCAAGTGTGATGCCTCAAATGCTTCACACAACACCAAATGCTCGTGGAAGAACTTATGAGAGTATACACACTTCTCAAAATCGGCCAAGCCCCCTTGTTTCTTAGTGTAGCCGATTTTAGGTGGAGAACATGTTTCTTATATAGTGTTGACACATCTAGGGTTAAACCCTAATGTGTCATGACTCTTCATTTCCATGACCCATGGGTTTGTAACTCCCATGGAGCATCCTATGGGTGGAACCCAACTTGATAGTCCATGGAGCCTTTTAGCCCACTATACAAGATATGGATGATTTACATAATCAACCCATATATTTAATTAGTTATCTTTTGATCACTTAATTAATTCTAAATTAATTCTTGATCAAACTAATCAAATAATATTATTAATATATTAGAACTTATAATATATTAATAATCTCCAAGTGTTATTTCTCTCATTTAGTCTATCCAATTGGATGGTGCCATGCAACCCAAATGGACCATGTCGGGTCGGGTCAAGTACATACCAGAAATAGTTATGGACTTAGACACCTTATCCAACAGTACGAAGCTATTTATTTGTGTGATACTTGCATATTTTGTATGTTGGGTGTGGCCCATTATGCGAGTTAGGGTGAAGCCTGTTATACTCATTGTGCGGGGACCATTATGCGAGTTAGGTCATGGTCAGTTATACTCATTGGACAGGGCCCGTTATGTGAGTTAGAGTGAGGCTCGCTATACTCATTGGGTGGGGCCCATTTCTTGTATGGTATGTGGTATTTTGGAGAACTCACTTAGCTTTGTGCTTATTATTTAAGTTTATGTTGCAGATACTTCAGGTTCGAAAGGAAAGTGCCCACCCTGATCACATCGCATCCACACGTGTCTAGTATTTTATGATTTTGGGATTGTATTCTAATAATTATTTTCACATTGACAAACTTATGATGGTTTGATATGAATATTTGATGATTTTGGCTAACATAAAAATGATTTTTTTGTACTTATGATTTTTGGGATGTTAAAGTTGGTATCAGATCATTGGTTTAAGGGATTCAGACACACTTTCTGGTGTGTCTGAACTCTAACTGAGGATTTTGTAAACTTTTCATAAAATATATTATTTATAAAAATATTTCTACTAGAGATAAGGGGTGTGATGCATGTAATCGGTCGACCTCAAGTAAGTGTTCCCAAAATACCTATATATGTTTGTTTTATTTAGTATGTGAATAGAATGCTAGATTAGGGCTAAGGATCTGCTTAAGATTGTATGATCAGAGAGATGCCTTGTATGCTTACATGATCGGAGAGATGCCTTGTATGCTTATTGTATAAACCTCTGGGATTGCATGCACGTTTATATTACATATGATATGTAATAATGGCTTGTTAGGCAGTGTACTGGTTAGAACGTGATGCTCAAATGCTGCTTGTTTTCTGCTTTTATGATCCACTGCTAATACTAGTTAACTATCAAGCGAATATGATAGGTTACATGTTGTAGAAATTAAATAATTTTTGAAGGTTAGGTTTGAATCTATTGCGTAGCTCTTGTTTAAGTCTAACCATTATAGTGTGAGGCCTTATAGTCAAAGAATTATCTAGTGTTTGCTACATGTAATTATATTCATAGGGTAGTTAGTAGTTATTAGTGGGGCTTTCTTTTGTAGCTGATGGCGGAGAGTCGCGGAAGGGAATGCTAGGATGACCTAAGAAGCATGTTAGAATTACCATATGCATTGTTTAGGGAGTCAATTAAGGGAATCGGGATGACTCTTGCAGAAAGTACATATATGTGTGGAAGGTAGTATTGGGCTCGTACTAATGGAAGCACAGGATCCATACTCAAGTTAAAAGAGTCACGAGGATACTAAGGGACCCGCTCGGTGTAAGATTCTTCAAGTGTTTTATGATGGATTGTATTCCTATTTTTTTTTTAGTATAGTGGTAACTTGAGGTGGTTCAGGTCCTGGTGAGGGATCGAGTTCAAACTCTGGTGCCGGACCCTTGGATGATCAGATGCGGGAGTTATCGTCTGAGATTATCCACAACATTTTGGAGCATACTCCTGTGATCTTTGGTACGATCAAGGAGGGCATCATGGAGATTTTAGATGAGCATCATCTTGGTGCATTTTGCATTGAGATGGTGGCTATGGTGGGTGCTCTCTCTATGACATTCTGAGAGTTTCGTGCATTTGGGGCTTCTAATTTCTTCGGATTGAAGGACCCTATTGCTAGCATGCGATGGTTGGTGGACATCGGGAACGCCTTCCGGACTAGCTTCTGCCCCGAGGGATCGAAGGTTAGATTTGCATCATGTTTTTTGAAAGACAGAGCACGTTATTAGTGGGAGGAGGTGGATTATGCCTTAGGAGGCAAGGTTGTCAAGGTGATGTCTTGAGATGACTTTTTTACGATATTCATGGCTGATTTTGTGCCCAAGATTGAGATTCAACAGCTGGAGAGGGAGTTTCGGGACCTTTTCCAGAGCACCAAGACTATGGCGGAGATCACCACTATGTTCCATAAGAGGACCTTGCTGATTCTGCAATATGTGGCAAATGAGGAGATAAAGAAGGTCCGGTACCATGATATGTTGAAGGATGAGATTGAGAGTTTATGAGTATACCTATCTGCAAGACATTAGATGACATGTGTAACACTCGCAAATATGAGCTAGAAAAATAATTTATTATAAGCCATAATAATAACTTTTAAATAGGAGATTATTTGGGGTAAATAATCTTAACCAAGTTATAGTACATGTGACGAGGATTTTGTACATATAAAGAATGCTTAAGTTCGACTTCAAGTGAAGAAGTTGCAACCTTTCGAAGTTCTACGTTTGAATCATATGTCGTAAATAATGAATTAAAGATAGGTCTCTTATTAGCCTAAGTGATCTAAAATGAATTCGTATTATTCGGAAAAGCGAATTCGCACATACAGAGAACGTCCGAGTATGAATTCATAAAAGGAAGTTATGATTTTTCTAGTATTCAATGCAACATTGTGCGCACAAACAACAAATTTTAGAACAGTAGATTATTAGGAAAAATAATCTAAACAAGAATTGAAGATCACATCAATAGGAATTCGTCAATATAAAGAACATTGAGAACAGAATCCGTACGTGGGAGTTATGATTTTTGCAACATTCTCTAACAGGCTAAGCCTATCAAAAATATAAATTTTGATAAAGTGAGAATTAGTTGTTCGGATCTAATTGAAAGTTGTAGATCTCCCTGAGAGCTTCCGGGGATATAAAGAACATAAAAAACAGAGCTCGTATGAAGAAGTATGACATTTTTAAAATTAGGAAAACCAGGCACACGAAGTGCCCAACGAGCATTGGTGATGTCGCAAAACCGAAGAGTGACACATGGAAAGTCAACCATTCCCCTCCTCCAAGTGTCAAGGTGATGTGGCACCATGAAAATTTGACAAGTGGCACCAAAGTTTTTATAACATGTGTCACATTCTCGAAGGTGGTGAGGTAGACCACCAGTATCGTGACACGTGGCAAACAACCAGACGAGCCAATAAGGCTAACGTGCCCGGTGTGCACCATGCCTTGACCGGCGCGCCTTTCCAAGTCCTATAAATAGAGCTCATTCTCATATAGGTTCCTTATATCTAGCCTCTAGAACTTCTCTCTCTCTCTCTCTCTATCTATCTATTTATCTATCTATCTATCTATCTATCTATTTATCTATCTATCTCTCTCTCTCTCCTTCTCTCTCTCTCTCTCTCTCTCTCTCTCTCTCTCTCTCTCTCTTTCTTTCTCTCTCTCTCTCTCTATCTCTCTCTCTTTCTGGTTATTCTCCCCTGTAGAGCCATTTCCCTTAGTTTTCAGCCTACATCGAATCCATGTGGCGCCCCTGAGTATGCATCCGAGTAGTAACCTTCGAGTAGGAGATCCCAAGTCAGTATTATACCCGTTTGGATTATGGTTTTCATTGAAAATCTATGTAATTTAAGCTACAACCTAGTCTTTGTAGTGTAACTTATATTTATACTCATAAGTTGTAATTATGAACCTATAAATAAGATTTATCAGTAATTTTCCAAGTTGCTATACTGATTGATCTACTTATGGGAGAGGTGTCTAGAATGGCCATGTTGGCATGGTTGTTGGGTTTTAGAAAAGCTATATTCCAAAATTATCCTGCATCCCAATTTTCTTGCCTGATGGATCCTTACTTGATAGATCTAGATGTAGACACTGGAATTAGTGAGGATCTAGACTATTATTAGTCATTAGAATCATTAGACTAAGACTTTGTATTAATCATACTTACCTGGCATCAAGGAAATATCCAAGGTCTTAAGGTGAAGCACTGCCCTACCTTTGAGTCACCTTCCTCTATCAGGTGAGTGTGAAGTTACCTTCAACTTACACATATATATCAAACATTTAACTTGCCTAAATGATTTATGTGCTTATTATCCGAGTTTCTGATATCTGTGCTACATGAGATTATAATTTTTATAAAATATCATGTATGTATATTACTGTATACATAATGTATTTGGTAGGATAGGAAGAAAGAAGAGACATGAGATAATGGTTAGGGACTATAAGAGTAGAGATAGTAGTGAGAGACCATAAGAGAAAATAGATAATGGTGAGAAACCATACCAGAGATATAATAATGATGAGAAACGATACCAGTGATAGAATAGTGGTGAGAGACCATGCCAAATTTATGGCAAAGAGACCATGCCCCACAAATATCACTCATCAAATAGAGTATTGATAGCGACCAGGACCTATTCTCATCAGTCTAGTGGAACACTAGCAGACTTGCAATCTGTAGGTGTTAATGAATTCACATAACCCGAGAGTATGGATTGTGGATTCATTTGAGTATTCTATTTTTTCGTTTTTACTTTATTAAACATGTAACCCTTAGGATAGAACCTATGTGTCTATGTGTGTAAGAGAGTAATGGGAATAGGTAATCAGGTTAACTGTTTGGTGTGAATTATATAAAGAGATAAATTATATTATTATGTGTTGAAAAGCCTGTGTAATCACCAAGTTACCCAAACTGACCTACTCAGTTTATTGTATCATATGTAACTATATATGATGATATAGGTATCTTCCGAGAGATTCAAAGGAGAGATAGACTATTAGTGTAAAGAGATGTTGTAAGTCTTCGTTTATGCTTATGTTTCTTGTACTAAAAATGACATCCCTAGTGTTATAAATAAAATACATTTATTGGAAATGTCTTGATAATATTATTATCATATTTTTGGGACATATTTTTCAAAGTAAGTCATTTTAAAAGGATACTTTGATCCGTTAAGTATAAGCAAAATCAGTCTATTATGGCCGTAAAAAATGGGGATGTCACAGTTGGTATCAAAGCATTAGCTAAGTGAACTAGGAGTAATGATTTATTTCTATATGTAAAATAAAAATACTAAGAATTTATTATGATATTAGTATCTATTATATATTAGGTAGTACACCTAAATTGACACTAGCACTAGCTCACTTTAGGATTAGATGTCTAATTTGCTTTTATGTGCTAAATTAGTTATGTTATAGCTCACCTTAGGTTGCTTATCCAGGATGCTATTATTAGGTAGAATTTCAGGTATGTTGCCAACCTAGAAATTGGGAAATTTTATGTGTTTAGGTTCTAAATGTTTAATTATGGTATTACAACTGACATATAACTTTTCAGATTGATAAGGAGATTTTTACGTAATTTCTTCCCTATCTATAATCTCGTTACTATACACTGAACGTCTGATTCTGTTTATAGAACATCATGGTGTGGACGTGTAGTGGAATATGAAATGATAATGGAAGTCATCAGCCTGAGCCTCAAATAGTTGAGTGTGTACCTGAAGTAGTGCCGGTAGTTGAACCTATCACAGTTGTAATGTTTAGCGATCTATTAGCCGAGCAAGGAGAGGAAATGAGGCATCTGATCCAGGAGAATCGAAGAGAGCCTACTAGACCCATTGTAAAATGTGAGCTTGCAGAGTAGTCGTCGGAAGAAGGAAGCTACAATAGAATTGTGAGTCATTTTGAACCTCAAGTAGTAAGGAGAAACGACCCTAATGGAGGAGACAGAAAGGATGTGCATAAGTATAAGGACTTCATGGGTGTCAAGCCACCAAGTCTTTCAATAAGCCCAACACTAGTAGAACTTATGGATTGGATCTCCAAGATGGAGACGGTGTCTTATAGTTATGACTACAGCAACATACAAAAGATGATCTACGCTATCAGGCAACTAAACACTTGTGTGTTCATTTGGTGGAAGCTATTGGTTAATACAATGACCAAAGTAGATGCCATCAATATGTCATGGGAAAAAATTCTTGGAACCATTGAAGAGGTAGTACTATTCGGAAATATTCCTATTAGTGTTGAAAAACAAGTTCCAAATTTAAAAAGGGAAAATTGAGCATCATTGAGTACGTCACTACTTTCACATAGAAGATGAAGCTATTTCCCTACTTTGTTCCCACTGAACTCTCCAAGATAGAGTGGTTTTTAACAAACTACTTGAAAACTTTGGTCCAACGGTGAAGATGCAACCACTCTGAAGGAAGCTGTCAGATAAACTAAGAACGTAGAGACTCAAATTTGAGAGAAGGGTTTGGAGAAGATGGAGGTTGGAGTAAGGAGGAAGTTGGAGGGATCTTTAGACCCCATAACATGAGTAAGTCCTCAAAGTCTAAAGATCAGATGCTTGGAAGTGACATAGTAAGATGGTGCGATAAGTGAAAAAAGAAGCACTTTGGGGAATGCATTGAAGGATTGACATGTTACAAGTGCGGGAAAACCAGTCACTATGCTAATGATTTCATTACCAAGAAGGAAGTCTGCTTCAAGTGTTGTGAAGGACACTTCAAGAAATACATCCCAAAGAAAAAAGGAACTGCAAGCCTAAATGCTCATCCAAAGCCAAGAGGGAGAACCTATTTTATGGAACTTGATGAGGCAACAAGAGGGTAAGAGTTTGGAACTGCTTGTTTAGAGTACTTTATAGAAGGAGATAAATAACTAGGATTATCCTATGTATCCTAATGAGTGTGGAAAACTCAAATAAATGTTGTAATTTTTTTCGAGAAACAGCATAATTTCCTAAATTATGTTATAGATTGAGTATCTTTGAGATTTTCTAACTTAGTGAACTACAAGACAATACTTGGGATGAGTATGAGTATGTGTGCAAAAGTAGTAGAGGCCTATACTACCATAAGCACATGACTCACACTTGGATCAAGGAAAGTAACAAGGTTACTAAGACTCTATTAGATGACCTATTATGTTTATTTACATCATTACCTTTCTTTCAGTAATGAATCATGTTCCAAACCTACTAGTCATATCAAATTGAGTCCAAGTAATCTACGAAGTATGTTTGACGTAGTGTCGGGACCTTGTCAAAGATTAAAGAAGTGAGGATCAATGTGATCGATAGATAGATCGCAGTGGTCATTAAGACTGTACAGCTAGTAGCTAAGAAAGCTACCTACAAAGATGTGGTAGTACCACATTAGAACATGAATGAAGGTACCCTTAGGAGTCGACATTTGACTCTTATAAAAAAGTTTCTACCAATAATAGTGTTGGATAAGGTGTCTAAGTCCATAACTTATTTGGTATATACTTGACCCGACCGGCATGGTCCATTTGGGTTGCATCTCATCCAAACTATTATGGATAATTTTATGAGAGTTATACACATATGTTTATTAATATATTATGAGTTATAATATATTAATATGAAGTTACGTTATTTAATTAGTTTTAGTCTTAAATTAATTATGAATTAATTTAGAGATTAAAAGGAAGACTAATTAGATTATGGGCTATTTGTTTTATATAGTGTGGGCTAATACTCATTTGTTAATGGGCTAGGCTTATGTGGGAGTCCATGGATGATCCATGGAGCTTTTAACCCATGGATCCTTGGAAAGGAAAAGACATGGGTTATTAGGGTTTCACCCTGACCATGCACACTATATAAGCATGAAATGGAGCCGAAGACAAAACTAGTGAACTAGTGTGTGTGTGCATGTGTGTGGCCGATATTATACAAGGGTGTATACTCTCTCAAAGTTTTCCAAGATTTTGTGGTGTTTGTGATTCCATTTGAGGCATTCACACTATTGGTGCTTGGCCCTCAAACTCCTTAGAACCAAACTCACCAAATGGTATGTAATCTCTTCTAACTCTTTTATGTTGAAATGTTCCCCATGCCATGTTAGATAGGTTATAAACCTTGGAAAATTATTATTTTGCATGTATTTAGATAAACATAGATCCAAGGTTCATTAGGGTTGCATGCACACTTAGGAAGTGTTAGATTGCTCAAAACCCAACAGTGGTATCAGAGCCTAGGCTTGCTTGTTTGATACTTGATGCAAAATAGTGAAAAAAAGTCGAAATTGTTGCTGTCTGCATGGTGGACTCGCCGAGTCCATTGGGGGGACTCGATGAGTCCAAGGCAAACTTCAACCTACTCGACGAGTCAGTTCATGCACTCGACGAGTAGGATCGGAAGAGTGCAGTTTTTCGACTTTTGCTGCTGGAAATGGACTGGAAACATTACCCTAAACTGTTTTGGTGTTATAAAACTTATTTTAGTTGGTGTAATGGTTGTTCTAATCCATTTACAATAGCATATATCAAAATTCCATGATTTTATGTGTTCATATAATTCTTGAATTTTTGATGATCGTGTTCATGTTCTTATGAATTTAGAAAATGATAGGAATTATTTGCTGAATTGTTTAGAATTAATTCTTGATCATTTATGTGTTTTAATGGAGTCCATAATTTGTCCTCAAGTTATGGATTTCCAAAGGTCACTCTTATTTAACACACACTTAAAACACATAAGTTACATGAAAATGAAGAGTCTTCATTTTATGAAACTTTAATTCATAAGTTATGAAATGAAGAGTTTTGCAAAGTTACAAAACTTGCCCTCAAGTTTTGGAATTTGTAAAGTTTCACACACTTTAATAAGCTTTAATTCCAACCCTGAGAGTTTTAATAGTTAAAATTCAACCCTTATACTATTTATAACATTAACGGTTATTTATTATATATATATATATATATATATATATATATATATATATATATATATATATATATATATATATATATATATATGTATAAGAATAAGTCGTTTTACCGTTAGTAGGCCTCATTCACGAAGCCGGTCTATAAGGTGGGTATAAGATTGTTCCTTATAAAATGGCGACTTAATGGGTGTATACTCTCACCCACCGCTTGCTTGATCGGTGGAGGGTCGTTAGCCGAACGGGTAGAACAATGACTTTAAATCCTCATTAAAAGTATAATGAATATTATAAAATAACTAAACTCTTTTAATTCCAAATCTTAGTTATTTTAGGAAAAATGTGAACATGGTGCTAGTCCATGGAATTCACACTTTGTACCTTACCAAGTCGTTGGTGGAGCGTGTGTGGTTAACCGGCACACTAACTAGGACTAGTAAGGATCACGAAGGGTGACTTAATGTTTGTCATAGATCAATGGAGCGTGTGTGGTTAACCGGCACATTGATTAGGTGATAATATTAAGGGTACCAAGTGAATTAGCATGGTTATTCACACCTTGTTTTGTGATCCTCGGCATCCCAGTCACAAAACTTGAAGGGCACAATCGAGATTGAAACATGCCATTGAAAAGTTCAATGAATCTCAAAAGAATCTAGGAATTTCAAATCCAATTAAACCTAATAAATCATTTCGTTTTCATGGTGGAAATTGGTGAATCGTCATTCACCTACCTTTCAAATATATTATTACTTAGATTACGGGATCCCTCTTCTAAGTGTAATATATTGTGATTGGATCCTAGCCTTAATATTACATTTGGGTGTCTTATTAAGGATCCTATATATATCTAATCTAAACTTACTCTCTTTTCAGATGTCTTCCAACACTAATGCTTCAGGCTCTAACCCAACTGGTTCTTTCTCTCTCATGAATCTTTGTGGGAGGGTCATCTTTGATGGTTCCAACTTCATGGATTGGATTAGGAACATCAGGATGGTTACTCGTTACGAGGATAAGGAATATGTCCTCGATAAGGAGTTAAAAGAACTTGATGAGTCTACTGCTACTCCTTAGGAGATCGCTGAATTCAGGACTCATAAGAGAGATGCTACTAAGGTGGCATGTATCATGATGGCCACGATGACAGCCGAGCTCCAAAAGTCATATGAAGATTTCTACCCTTTTGAGATGCACCAAGACCTGATGGAAAGGTACCATCAGAGTGCTCGTCAAGAGCGGTATGAAATAATCTCCTCCATAATAACTACCCGCATGAAGGACGGTGAATCCGTCACGGGCCACATGCAAAAGATGAAAAGGTATGTGGACCGTTTGCTGAAGTTGAATATTAACATCCCCGAGGAGTTGGCAATTGACATCATTTTGCACTCCTTGCCTTCTTGTTATGATCATTTTCGAATGACATATCATATGAACAAGGAGGAAGTTACCCTCAGCAAGCTTCAAGGACTCATGAAGACCGCGGAATCCGGTCTTAAGGGTAAGGCGGTTGTTACCTCTACTACTCCTACTCCAATATCTACCCCTGTTTTAGCTATTGGGCAAGGCAAAGGGAAGAAGAGGAAGCACCCTTCGAAGGGTACCAAGGGAAAGTCTCTTGAAGGCTCCTCATCAAAGACCAAGTGTGGTTCTGCCACTCCTTCTGCCATTCCCAAGGATGCTGAATGCTTTTATAGCCATGAAAAGGAACACTGGAAGCAAAACTGCCCTATGTACTTGCAGGATCTAAAGGATGGGAAAGTGAAACCCACACATGCAGGGCCTAAGAAGAAGTGAGGATGTGGAGCACGGGAAGATAAACTTCATCATGGGGAATAGGAAGGCTTCACCTGTTTCCAAGATTGGAGTTTATACTTTGTTGCTTAATAATGGGTTAAAATTAGATTTGAATAAATGTGTGTACTCGTCTAAAATGGCGAGGAATATTATTTCTTTTCATGCTTTGTACAAACAAGCTTTTACCTTTTTGTTTGATAATGAATGTGGTGGTATTAATGCTTTGTTTAATAATGTGTTTTATTTTAAAGCATTACCTTGTGATGGTGTCTATGAAACTGTGTCGATTGTAGACAACTTAGGAAATAATGTGTTGTATATTGATTCTTCTGCTAGCCTAGATAAAGCATCATTGTGGCATTGTCGTCTTGGACATGTAAACAAGAAACGCATAGGCCAACTCCAAAAGAGTGGAGTCTTGGAATCATTTGATCTTAAATCGGATGATAATTGTGAATCTTGTCTACTTGGAAAGATGACAAAATCACCCTTCACTGGAACTTGTGAGAGGGGTGAAGGTTTGTTGGACCTAATACATACTGATGTATGTGGGCCATTCAAAACCGCCACAAGGGATGCTAATCGGTATTATGTGACTTTTATTGATGATTTTAGTAGATATGGGTATGTCTATTTAATCAAACATAAGTCAGAAACCTTTGAAAGGTTTAAGGAATTCAAACAGGAAGTAGAAAATCAATTGGGCAGGAACATTAAGATGCTTCGATCCGATCGAGGTGGTGAGTATCTTAGAACCGAGTTCCTTGACTATCTTAAGGAGTGTGGGATTGTCTCACAATTGACTCCTCCCAGGACACCACAGCTGAATGGTGTAGCTGAGAGGTGTAATCGAACTTTGTTGGACATGGTTCGCTCTATGATGAGTCGAGTTTCGTTACCAATCTTTTTTTGGGGGTATGGCTTAGAGACTGCCGCCCATATCCTTAATCTAGTCCCTACAAAGAAGGTTACCAAAACACCTCATGAGATGTGGACTGGGAAGGTTCCCAATTTGGACCACATCAAAATTTGGGGTTGCGAGGCTTTCGTGAGACGTGAGACTCATGATAAGCTTGAACCCTGAAGTGAAAGGTGTATTTTCATCGGCTACCCACAGAAATCCTTTGGCTACCTCTTCTACAGACCCAGTGAGAATGTGGTCTTTGTAGCACGAAGAGGGATCTTTTGCGAGAAAGAATTTATAAGCCAAGGAGACAGTGGGAGGCAAATTGATCTTGAAGAAATTCAAGAATCAATGGGTGAAGGAACCTCAGACACTAGCAATCAACCTGAGGAGGAAACTCCTGTTGATCCATCTGACGATTCTGTACCTCCGAGGCGTTCCACACGGGTTAGGAACACACCTTCGTTTTATTATGGTTTTCATATTACTACGGAAGGTGATACGTTTATTAGTGATAGTAAACTGGTAAATTTGGATGAACCCAGCAGTGTTAAGGAAGCCATGGCAGGCCCGGAGTCTGCTAAATGGAAGGAGGCTATGGACAGCGAGATACGGTCCATGTATAACAATCAAGTTTGGAACTTGGTTGACAATGTACCAGGCCATAAAACAGTCGGGTGCAAATGGATCTTCAAGAAGAAGACAGACATGGAAGGAAAAGTGCATACTTATAAGGCTCGACTGGTTGCGAAGGGTTTTACTCAAACTCAAGGTATTGATTATGATGAAACCTTCTCGCCGGTAGCAAAGATTAAGTCTTTTAGGGTTATGTTAGCCATTGCAGCATTTCATGATTATGAAATATGGCAAATGGATGTCAAAACCTCTTTCCTTAATGGAAAGTTGGCTGAGGATGTGTACATGAATCAGCCAGAGGGTTTTGTAAGTGCAGAGTATCCTAATAGAGTATGCAAGCTTGAGAAATCCATTTATGGATTAAAACAAGCATCTCGTAGCTGGAATCTTTGTTTCGATGAGAAGGTAAAGAGTTTGGCTTCTCGAGAAGCGAAGATGAGTCTTGCGTGTATGTCAGAGCTAGTGGGAGTATAGTTAGCTTCTTGGTACTGTATGTGGATGACATACTACTCATAGGAAATGACATCCCAACCTTGGAGGAGGTTAAGTCCTGGCTTGGGAAGTGCTTTGCTATGAAGGACCTAAGGGAGGCTACCTATATCCTAGGGATAAGGATATTAAGAGAAAGGAGTAGAAGACTAATTGGACTTAGTCAGAGTATCGTCTTGGATAAGGTGTTGAAAACGTTCAACATGGAGAATTCCAAGAAAGGAGATTTACCGATCCAAAGCAATACCAAACTGAGTAAGACTCAGAGTCTGAGTACAGAGGCAGAGATAGCTGAGATGAGCCAATTACCGTATGCTTCCGCAGTTGGCTCGATCATGTATGCTATGACTTGTAGCCATCCTGATGTGGCATTTGCTTTGAGCATGGTCAGCAGGTATCAGGGGAACCCTGGCAAGGCTCATTGGACTGTGGTAAAGAACATTCTCAAGTACCTACGAAGGACTAAGGATTGGCTCCTTACCCTTGGTGGCAGTGATGACTTGAGAGTATTAGGGTATAGTGATGCTGGTTTTCAGACTGATAGGGATAATTTCCGCTCTCAGTCGGGCTGGATCTTTACCTTAAATGGAGGGGCAATTTCTTGGAAGAGTTCCAAGCAGGAGACGGTGGCTGATTCGACTTGTGAATCAGAGTATATAGCAGCGAGTGAAGCAGCGAAGGAGGCGATATGGCTAAAGAACTTCATCGGAGACCTTGGAGTTGTACCAGCTATTAAGGAACCTATAGAGATTTTTTGTGACAACAATGGTGCGGTTATCTTAGCCAAGGAACCAAGAGATCATGGCAGATCCCGAGACATTGACAAAAAATATCACTTCATAAGACACAAGATTGAAGAAGGACTCCTTGTGACAAGGAGAATATCATCGGATGAGAATCCTGCAGATCCCCTTACGAAGGGACTGACGAGGGTTAAGCATTTTCAGCATGCAAGACGCATCGGGCTAAGGGACGATATTAGTTATACAGATTAGATAGTTTTCCTGAAACTTGTAAATTGTAATCGATGTTTGATGATGAATAAAATTTGTGATTTATTTATGAGTAAAGTGTTACTATCATTGTCAATTATTTACTATTGTTTCAGTTTTGCATGTTTTGACTTCCAAAATAATTAATTTATTCAAACCTCCACAATCGATCATACGTCGGAAGTAGGTATGAATCAAGATTGTCATGAATTGGGTTTGTAGATGCCTTAAAGGTGTTTAGACATGGCAATGGTTACTGCAACATTCATGAGTGCTCATAAGTTATGAGTATTGGTATAAACCCACGCTCACTTGTATCACTTCATGGAATTTGTCTCGAGTGATCGTGAGACGATAACATCATATAAATCTTTAAACCTAGAGATATGAGTTGTTACCTATGAGTTGGTTGTGCATTGATTTCACGTAAACGCATCAGTAACTTGATGTTATAAAACGTGCCTTTGTGTACAATTCAATAAGTACTAGAACAAGCATATCAGTCGAAGTTTATCTGTTCCTTCTAGAAATAGAAGCGATATCTGGGCCCCTCGATGATTTTGTGTTGACCCATGTACCAGGCTTGGTCAGAACTAAACCGATGTGTTCAGTGAAGTTCTTCGTCAAACAAATCGGAAAATCGAGAAACAATTGTTAGACAATAAGCAAGACATAGTTCCATGTGTTTGTCCGGCTGATATCATGAGAACAGAGGATTATGTGATCACTTATCTAAAATGGCGCTTCATAGTTCGACAGAGTCTTCATAGTTCGAGGGAGTTTTCGAGAGCTACGATTGCTGGTTGGTTCCTGAAGTTATAGGCAAATACAGTTATTAGACTTATCCAAGTGGGAGTCTGTTGGATAACGTGTTTAAGTCCATAACTTATTTGGTATATACTTGACCCGACCGGTATTGTCCATTTGGGTAGCATCTCATCCAAACTATTATGGATAATTTTATGAGAGTTATACACATATGTTTATTAATATATTATGAGTTATAATATATTAATATGAAGTTACGTTATTTAATTAGTTTTAATCTTAAATTAATTATGAATTAATTTAGAGATTAAAAGGAAGACTAATTATATTATGGGCTATTTGTTTTATATCGTGTGGGCTAATACTCATTTGTTAATGGGCTAGGCTTATGTGGGAGTCCATGGATGATCCATGGAGCTATTAACCCATGGATCCTTGGAAAGGAAAAGACATGGGTTATTAGGGTTTCACCCTAGCCATGCACACTATATAAGCATCCTTATGGAGCATGAAATGGAGCCGAAGAGAAAACTAGTGAACTAGTGTGTGTGTGCATGTGTGTGGCTGATTTTATACAAGGGTGTATAGTCTCTCAAAGTTTTCCAAGAGTTTGTGGTGTTTGTGATTCCATTTGAGGCATTCACACTATTGGTGCTTGGCCCTCAAACTCCTTAGAACCAAACACACCAAAAGGTATGTAATCTCTTCTAACTCTTTTATGTTGAAATGTTCCCCATGCCATGTTAGATAGGTTATAAACCTTGGAAAATTATTATTTTGCATGTATTTAGATAAACATAGATCCAAGGTTCATTAGGGTTGCATGCACACTTAGGAAGTGTTAGATTGCTCAAAACCCAACAGTGGTATCAGAGCCTACGCTTGCTTGTTTGATACTTGATGCAAAATAGTGAAAAAAAGTCGAAACCGTTGCTGTCTGCATGGTGGACTCGCCGAGTCCATTGGGGGGACTCGACGAGTCCAAGGCAAGCTTCAACCTACTCGACGAGTCAGTTCATGCACTCGATGAGTAGGATCGGAAGAGTGCAGTTTTTCGACTTTTGCTGCTGGAAATGGACTGGAAACATTACCCTAAACTGTTTTGGTGTAATAAAACTTATTTTAGTTGGTGTAATGGTTGTTCTAATCCATTTACAATAGCATATATCAAAATTCCATGATTTTATGTGTTCATATAATTCTTGAATTTTTGATGATCATGTTCATGTTCTTATGAATTTAGAAAATGATAGGAATTATTTGCTGAATTGTTTAGAATTAATTCTTGATCATTTATGTGTTTTAATGGAGTCCATCATTTGTCCTCAAGTTATGGATTTCCAAAGGTCACTCTGTCACACCCCAAAACCACGAACGGCGGAAACGTTCTGAGGCGGAGGACGTCATGTATGCATCACAACAAATGTAAAGTAGTAAACAAGCAACAACATCATCCATTCCATCAATAGTATAATTTTAATTACAAGTGTTTTCTTTCATTGTACAAGATATGATAATAACTTATCAAAATAAAAGACGAGTCTTGAGTGCTCCATCTTCTCTAAACCTTGTATCGACACCTGTTTATTTGTAACCTGAGAATACAAGTTATTTTGAAAGAGTAGATCAGCATTTAAGCTGGTGAGTTCATAAGTATTTAATGTCATTACTTTGATTAGTTGGTATGAAAGACTGGTAAATGAATGATGAAACATTTAGTATAAGTATGAAAAGCTCTAGAAAATCCCATATTTCCTACTAGTATAAAAGTAGTCTTCTACCAAGACTCGAATGATTTGAAAGTAGTCTTTTACCTAGACCTGACTGTTTTGACAGTACGTATCTCTTGAAAATGTGATGGTTTTTCCTTGTTTAACTCTTATTAGTAGCCCCTTAAGTATACCTGAAATGGTATCAACCTAGAACATCCGTAGACTGCTCATTTACCTCTGTTGCTAACATCCGGGTTTAGGAATAGTTAGTCCCTTATGTATACCCACGATGGTATCAACCTAGAACATCCGTAGATTGTTCATTTACCTCTGTAGCTAGCAGTGGTTGTCGGAATGGTTAGTCCCTCAAAGTATGATGTGGTAATAGGAGATAAAGTCCCAGTCTACCTCGTCGATGATGTGATTGAATCACAAGGTAAAGATAGAAAGGCGGACAATGTAACCGTATCTAGACATATAACATGTAATATTATGTAAAAGATATAATATTAAATTGCCATATAATGTCTATGTAAAAGTATTCATGTATAAGTATTCAGGTAAGAGTATTCCTTCATATAACATGTAGTAGTAATTTGCCATATAATGTTTATGTAAAATTATTCATGTATAAGTATTCATGTAAAAGTATTCCTTCATATAACATGTAGTCTGGACTCATGAATGAACTGAATCTGGTGTAATTTCTTGTAGTAGTGAAAATGTTTTGTTTACTCTAAACTATTCCTATAATAGTTTACTAGAATGTAATTGATGAGTGACCAAGTAGGTTTATACACCATTGATATCTATCTGTATCGGAACTAAATTACTGATGGAACATTTATGACCATATATGTATACATGATATATAACTAATATTTAAATGACTTTCGGACGAATACCCAATATCCAACCAGACCACATCTCAAGGCGCGAAAAGGAAATAGGGTGGATAGCCTTTCTAAGTCTTTTAAACATTTCTTATATAATTGTACATATAGAGGCATGCAATTTATAATATAAAATCATAAAGAAGTTTTGTAAAACCGTTGAAAAGTCTAATAAAGATTTGTGACTTGATGTCAATTTATAAAATGAATGAAAGTATTTTGTTTGATAAGACAGTTTAAGTACACGTAAAACCATTGTTTGAAAACACCTTTGTAACCGAGTTTGAAAGGAAGCTTACAGTATGTAAGACAGTTTGATAACGAGCTTTAATCATATAAAAACGTTTAAGAAAGTCATTTGAAGTAATATGTTTAGTGAAACTGTTGAACTTGTAGTGAATCTATTTGTATACTAGTTATAAATCACATATGATTGATTTATTAACAAGAAGTATCCCAAAATATTGATGTTTTTCGTACCAAAATAATTGTATGTTTGTAGTACTAAAATAATCGTATGTTTGTAGTACCAAAGGTGGACACATATACATACAGTATAAGCGGAGTGTTTGATTTATATATAAATAACAACACTTTTCAATTTCCGAAAGATATGATATTATCGTGATGCATTTTGCACACAAAAGTTTCTTTATAATGATTATAAATCACATATGATTCCGTTGATGAAAAGTATAAAACGAAACTTTATATAACATACGATAATCATCGTGTGTTTTACTTGTATTCCCCACCTTAAAAGCATATAAAAATATTCATAAAACATTTAAAAGTGTGGATTATAGGGGTATGAACTCACCTGATTGATTGAAGAATGCGTGACGAAAACCGAGCAGAACTTCTACTCGAGAAAACGGATCTCTCGAGATTCTCAGGAAATCTCGGGAGTCTCGGGAGTGTAAAACTTTCTTCCCACCTTGGATATGAAAGCCGGGCCTTTGGGATGATTCCGAGGGTTGAAACGCAGAGCTTCGGCGCGAGAAAGGAAGGAAATTAGCAATTTTGGCCAGCACCCTCGCATGCTATTTATAGGGGTCTGAGGGGGTTGCGTTACGCGGGGCGTACTTAGAGTACGCGCTGCGTACTCATGCGTCATGCATGAGCGCATCCTCGGTCGAAACATTGGAGCAACGTGGACGAACCGGAGCCTAGCATCCGAGTACGCTGGGCGTACGACGGTACGCTGGGCGTACGAGGGATCGGACCGGTGACTCCTCCTTCGGATAATACCGGGATTTAATTTAATTTATATTTAAATTAAGTAACAAACTTCAAAAATTCATATCTTTCTCATACGAACTCTGTTTTCGACGTTCTTTATATCCACGCGAAGGTGAGACTACGATCTACAACTTTCGTTTAGACTCCGTCGGCTAGTTTTGATTTTATTTTTAATATTATATTTTTAATAGGTCGGGACAGGAAAAGTCCGTTAAAGTTCCATAACTTCTTCATCCGACTTCCGTTTTCGTCAGACTTTTTACCGTTGTGCTAGAATTGTTGACCCCTTTGATTCTCATTTGGGTTGTTTTGGCCAAAAGTCTCTCGATCTCTATTTCGAGTTTTTAGCTGTCTACTGCTATATCTGTAACTTAGAAAAATCACAACTTCCTCATACGAAGTCAGATTTGGGCGTTCTTTTTATTGACGCTCTTATCTTAACATATTCTATAACTTTTGTTTAGATTGATAAGGCTAAATCTCGCTCTATCGTAAATTCACTATTTACACTTCCTGGTGCCGTGCCGGTTTTGCCGTAAAACTTCGACAGGTCATAACTTCTTCGTTATGACTCGGATTTCGGCATTCTTTATATCTTCGGAATCCTTGTTTCGACCACTACAACTTTATTTAACCCAAATAAGATTTTAGGAAAGTTAAATTTTGACCTAAATTTGACTTGCATCCCAACATATCGTCTTGAAATATCGGGTTGTCACATCATCCCCCCGTTAGAGGGAATTTCGTCCCGAAATTAGAGTTTAAGCAGAATTGATACTACGCTACAGATAGAAATTTTATTTGATCTTTTGTATTCCTAAGTGAATTTAGATCCTCGCATGGCCTTCCAGCGAACCTTTCACTATTGGGGAACGACTTTGTTTCTTTTGTTGGCCTCACCGGTGTGATAACTCCTCTTGGTCGAACGTATGTTGAATGTTTTTGTGGACTGTTAGGATAGTACATCTCGTATCCTACAAGTAGTGCTTCCAGATCTTCCATACAATTACTGTTGTCCCTGATTCAAGATTATGTGTTGTGTAGTTAACTTCCTGCGTCTTAAGCTGGCTCGAGGTATAGGCAGTGACCTTTCCTCTTGTATAAGAACAAAACCAATTCATACTGATTATGAAGTCAAAACCTTGTGGTTGATTAGGTGACGTGAAGATCTAAACTAAAGTATGATTGCTCATGACTTAAGAAAAAATGGTAGGTACTTTTGTTCTATCTGACTTTCTTGTCCCAATCGACAGAAAGGGCACGTGTTGGCTTCTAATTTTATTCGCATGGTAGCATAATCATTTGTAAATCTTGGGCAGTCTCTGTCCTGAAGTTCATAGTAGAACTTATACCAGGCTCACCAATCGTAGTCCCGGGTATACGAGTCCTATATAAATAAGCTTGAAACTGTGGGTCTTTGGATTGAACTTGACGTATTGAACGAGTGGTGCTTCGGGCGGTTTGCTAAGTTTCTCCTTGGGGAGGATGAGAAACATGAGGTGCTCTATGAACGAGTACTTTGTTGTTCCGAAATAACGGTTTTGCTAGAAATACGATTTTGGAGGAATAGATGTACGTATGAAGCTGCTTTTGTGAGGATAGAATTGAATCAAGTAGTATGATAATGTCATAATCATAAGGAAACTTAAAGACATTAGATTTGAACAAAAGATGTTTACAGACAAAACAACCGTGCAAACATCAACAGAGTTTCGGTACTTTAGACTTACCACAAGACTATTGCTGCGAATATGATATACTACAAAAGACAAGTATACGCAGGACGAGAATTCCTATACAGACAGGATCTCGCAAAAGGTAAGACTCTAGTTGCACTAGTTCTAGTTGGTTTATAAAAACATAGATATTACTGACGGTTGGAAGTGAACCTATACTATAGTAGGTGCCTTCGTTGTCTCTTTCCATAATGATGTCACACTCCTCTGGATTCACCATCATTCTCCTCTGTTGGACAGTCCCTCTTGAAGTGTCCTATTACGCCACATAGATGGCATATTCGAGAGATTTCGACATTGGTGGTTGAAGTAATGTGTTGGATCCGAGTCCAACAGCAATTTGTAGTATGTCCGTTCTTGTTGCATTTAAAGCAATGTAACGGATGACAACTACCTAGATGATGGAAGCCGTACTTATTGCATTCTGGTAGTGTTTCCGGCATACTGCCTAGCTGGTGTAGGGATAATTGGGATACCAGAAGAGATGGTAGTAGGATGTACAGATGTCGTGGATGCGAAGGTTGCCACATGTTGTCGTCTTTTGCTTATCCCTTGGGGTGATTTTCCTTTAGACTTAGCCCATAACTTTCGTTTGCTATTCTTGGGCTTGGGATTCGGGGTGTCGTGGTAGTTTGTTTCTTGTTGAAGTACTTGACTGTTACTTGGATTGGAGTTATTGTTAACGATCTCGCTAACATTCGCGTTGTTAGCGTTGAGGAGGGTCAGAACAGCTGACACGGCAGCCGAGACTGCAGCTTGAAAGGTAGCTGCATCAATCTGAAGAGTTGGTGTTTGGTAGATGGGTTGATCGTTTTTCTTCGGCGACATGATTCTGTTATATGAAAAGAAAAATGAATTTAAGAGCGAGTATGGTTGAACCTAGACGTACTTCGATCGTTCATGTAAATAATAGAAGTATGTTCTTGAAGGATTGACCTACATCCCTATGATGCAGTCCTAGTGTTGGATGGAAGTGTGTGTATAAAGGGTTGACCCTGATGTACTTAGATTGTTCATGTTAAGAGTACGACGATGTTCTCGAAAGTTTGACCTACATCTCTATGATGCAGTCCTAGTACATAATGAAAGTATGTTCGCGAAGGTTTGACCTACATCCCTATGATGCAGTCCTAGTAATGAATAGAGGTAAGTTCGTAGAATGTTCTCAAGATGTTTGTTGTACAAGTTGAGGTATCATGGGTTGGTGAATAACAAAATCCAACCACTTAAAGAGACTTGGAAATGTTTCTGTATTTAAATTGCTATGGTCCAATGACTTAACTAAAGCAGGTTTCAGATAGACTCCAATGAGAGTATGATAAGAGTACTTGAATGAAGGAAATGACACAAAAGTTAGCCGGCTGTCAATATCTTGGATATTTACGGCATAAAGGTTCAGGGAAATGACCTTGTAAAGGTTTTACATCATATCCACAGGAGGTAGTTCCTGACAGCATAAAGACCTAACTAAAGTAGTTACGGTACCAGATAATTTCATAGAAAATGCGACATCAGGCATAGACAGAAAATACGATTTCTCTTTTTATATGGGAAATAAAGTAAAGCGTCTACTACTGGCGACGGTAATTCCTCGGGTGAATTTTTAGTCCAACCAATTGACGTTCCATGTCAAGTAGGTGTCTTTCGCACACTATCTGGTGTACTCGGAGCCCTATGACTTCGGCTCGTGATGCAGTCAGTGCTTGCAGTAGGGTTTCATGGTTTCTCTCTGATCTCTCGTGAGCATCTTCTAGATGAATGGTGTGGAGGGTATGCATTCTCACATCGGTGACAACTTCGGCAATCTGATGTTGGGCTGACCTGCCTTGAATCTCATTTTGGGCCACTCTACGGCCCATGATTGGCAAGGTTCTACCTGCTGAACCCCCATTGCTCAGGTCGTAAAAGTTTCGGTTGCTAATAACTGGCATGGGCTGATCTTGTTATTGGCTCCATGTTCCCAAGCATTCCACCGAATCAGGCATCGGGCCATGAAGAGCCGGACGAAGGTTAGGAATTGGAAAGGAAGTTGCTCGGGGTAGGTTCTCAACCTCTAGTTCGGAATTAGCATCATAAGAAAAGCCTTCATCACAGTGATCATCCAAGGGGATAGGATGATCGTTCTATGGTTCTTCTCCAAACCAACCAGCTATAACTTTATTCGAAAGATACTGGTTGTCAAGGGGATGGAGTCCAACTGTGATTTCTATGCGAGAATTTAGGGTAAGTGGATAATTATTAGACGAACTATCTAGATAATTATTTAGAAAACCCTCATTAGTTACATCACTATTTGTGAAGTGCATACCAGCTATGTGTAATCTAAACAGGATAGACCTTCGAATAAGTGACCTTATTTCCAAATTCACATAGAATAGGGGTAAGGCAAAATTACCACTGATTCTAAGTCTATAACATCCTAATTACATGTAGCCTTAGTGTATCCATTTAGCAACTATCAAGTTAGTAATGAGGATCCCGTTTTAATTCTCAAGTATAAAGTACTTATAGTAACACCAAATACTCCTATAGTATTTTTTTTATGTTATGTTCTATTGTTCTCATTGTGGTAGGGTTGGTAAGATTTTAGCATTGTTGCGACTACACACTTAAACTTAGGCACATGCTAGTCAACCCTCGGATAATATAGGCGATCAGGCTATATCTTCCCAGTTTTGACCATATGTCTCTAAGCCCACTTGTGTTGCCCAACAATCGTAATTCTTTTGTACTGTCCTAGTGACACTGATTTTAGTATGAATGCAACACGTATACTTACTTAAATATCTTATTATTTAAAGTATATACTCTAAATCAGAGTATTTTTAATCCCATTGTATTTATAGTTAGTATATCTTTTATGGGTTGATATACTCAATTCACTATAAACAAAGCTCTGATACCAATCTGTCACACCCCAAAACCACGAATGGCGGAAACGTTCTGGGGCGGAGGACGTCATGTATGCATCACAACAAATGTAAAGTAGTAAACAAGCAACAACATCATCCATTGCATCAATAGTATAATTTTAATTACAAGTGTTTTCTTTCATTGTACAAGATATGATAATAACTTATCAAAATCGGAATGGTTAGTCCCTCAAAGTATGATGTGGTAATAGGAGATAAAGTCCCAGTCTACCTCGTCGATGATGTGATTGAATCACAAGGTAAAGATAGAAAGGCGAACAATATAACCGTATCTAGACATATAACATGTAATATTAAATTTCCATATAATGTCTATGTAAAAGTATTCATGTATAAGTATTCAGGTAAGAGTATTCCTTCATATAACATGTAGTAGTAATTTGCCATATAATGTTTATGTAAAAGTATTCATGTATAAGTATTCATGTAAAAGTATTCCTTCATATAACATGTAGTCTGGACTCATGAATGAACTGACTCTGGTGTAATTTCTTGTAGTAGTGAAAATGTTTTGTTTACTCTAAACTATTCCTATAATAGTTTACTAGAATGTAATTGATGAGTGACCAAGTAGGTTTATACACCATTGATATCTATCTGTATCGGAACTAAATTACTAATGGAACATTTATGACCATATATGTATCCCACGAGACCACATCTCAAGGCGCGAAAAGGAAATAGGGTGGATAGCCTTTCTAAGTCTTTTAAACATTTCTTATATAATTGTACATATAGAGGCATGCAACTTATAATATAAAAGCATAAAGAAGTTTTGTAAAACCGTTGAAAAGTCTAATAAAGATTTGTGACTTGATGTCAGTTTATAAAATGATTGAAAGTATTTTGTTTGATAAGACAGTTTAAGTACACGTAAAACCATTGTTTGAAAACACCTTTGTAACCGATTTTGAAAGGAAGCTTACAGTATGTAAGACAGTTTGATAACGAGCTTTAATCATATAAAAACGTTTAAGAAAGTCATTTGAAGTAATATGTTTAGTGAAACTTTTGAACTTGTAGTGAATCTATTTGTATACTAGTTATAAATCACATATGATTGATTTATTAACAAGAAGTATCCCAAAATATTGATGTTTTTCGTACCAAAATAATCGTATGTTTGTAGTACTAAAATAATCGTATGTTTGTAGTACCAAAGGTGGACACATATACATACAGTATAAGCGGAGTGTTTGATTTATATATAAATAACAACACTTTTCAATTTCCGAAAGATATGATATTATCGTGATGCATTTTGCACACAAAAGTTTCTTTATAATGATTATAAATCACATATGATTTCGTTGATAAAAAGTATAAAACGAAACTTTATATAACATACGATAATCATCGTGTGTTTTACTTGTATTCCCCCCCTTAAAAGCATATAAAAATATTCATAAAACATTTAAAAGTGTGGATTATAGGGGTATGAACTCACCTGATTGATTGAAGAATGCGTGACGAAAACCGAGCAGAACTTCTACTCGAGAAAGCGGATCTCTCGAGATTCTCGGGAAATCTCGGGAGTCTCAGGAGTGTAAAACTTTCTTCCCACCTTGGATATGAAAGCCGGGCCTTTGGGATGATTCCGAGGGTTGAAACGCAGAGCTTCGGCGCGAGAAAGGAAGGAAATTAGCAATTTTGGCCGGCACCCTCGCATGCTATTTATAGGGGTCTGAGGGGGTTGCGTTACGCGGGGCGTACTTAGAGTACGCGCTGCGTACTCATGCGTCATGCATGAGCGCATCCTCGGTCGAAACATTGGAGCGGCGTGGACGAACCGGAGCCTAGCATCCGAGTACGCTGGGCGTACGAGGGATCGGACCGGTGACTCCTCCTTCGGATAATACCGGGATTTAATTTAATTTATATTTAAATTAATTAACAAACTTCAAAAATTCATATCTTTCTCATACGAACTCCGTTTTCGACGTTCTTTATATCCATGCGAAGGTGAGACTACGATCTACAACTTTCGTTTAGACTCCGTCGGCTAGTTTTGATTTTATTTTTAATATTATATTTTTAATAGGTCGGGACAGGAAAAGTCCGTTAAAGTTCCATAACTTCTTCATCCGACTTCCGTTTTCGTCAGACTTTTTACCGTTGTGCTAGAATTGTTGACCACTTTGACTCTCATTTGGGTTGTTTTGGCCAAAAGTCTCTCGATCTCTATTTCGAGTTTTTAGCTGTCTACTGCTATATCTGTAACTTAGAAAAATCACAACTTCCTCATACGAAGTCAGATTTGGGCGTTCTTTTTATTGACGCTCTTATCTTAACATATTCTATAACTTTTGTTTAGATTGATAAGGCTAAATCTCGCTCTATCGTAAATTCACTATTTACGCTTCCTGGTGAGGAATATTATTTCTTTTCATGCTTTGTTTAGATTGATAAGGCTAAATGGCGAGGAATATTATTTCTTTTCATGCTTTGTACAAACAAGCTTTTACCTTTTCGTTTGATAATGAATGTGGTGGTATTAATGCTTTCTTTAATAATGTGTTTTATTTTAAAGCATTACCTTGTGATGGTGTCTATGAAACTGTGTCGATTGTAGACAACTTAGGAAATAATGTGTTGTATATTGATTCTTCTACTAGCCTAGATAAAGCATCATTGTGGCATTGTCGTCTTGGACATGTAAACAAGAAACGCATAGGCCAACTCCAAAAGAGTGGAGTCTTGGAATCATTTGATCTTAAATCGGATGATAATTGTGAATCTTGTCTACTTGGAAAGATGACAAAATCACCCTTCACTGGAACTTGTGAGAGGGGTGAAGGTTTGTTGGACCTAATACATACTGATGTATGTGGGCCATTCAAAACCGCCACAAGGGATGCTAATCGGTATTATGTGACTTTTATTGATGATTTTAGTAGATATGGGTATGTCTATTTAATCAAACATAAGTCAGAAACCTTTGAAAGGTTTAAGGAATTCAAACAGGAAGTAGAAAATCAATTGGGCAGGAACATTAAGATGCTTCGATCCGATCGAGGTGGTGAGTATCTTAGAACCGAGTTCCTTGACTATCTTAAGGAGTGTGGGATTGTCTCACAATTGACTCCTCCCAGGACACCACAGCTGAATGGTGTAGCTGAGAGGCGTAATCGAACTTTGTTGGACATGGTTTGCTCTATGATGAGTCGAGTTTCGTTACCAATCTCTTTTTGGGGGTATGCCTTAGAGACTGCCGCCCATATCCTTAATCTAGTCCCTACAAAGAAGGTTACCAAAACACCTCATGAGATGTGGACTGGGAAGGTTCCCAATTTGGACCACATCAACATTTGGGGTTGCGAGGCTTTCGTGAGACGTGAGACTCATGATAAGCTTGAACCCCGAAGTGAAAGGTGTATTTTCATTGGCTACCCACAGAAATCCTTTGGCTACCTCTTCTACAGACCCAGTGAGAATGTGGTCTTTGTAGCAGGAAGAGGGATCTTTCGCGAGAAAGAATTTATAAGCAAAGGAGACAGTGGGAGGCATATTGATCATGAAGAAATTCAAGAATCAATTGGTGAAGGAACCTCAGACACTAGCAATCAACCTGAGGAGGAAATTCCTGTTGATCCAGCTGACGAGTCTGTACCTCCGAGGCGTTCCACACGGGTTAGGAACACACCTTCGTTTTATTATGGTTTTCATATTACTACGGAAGGTGATATGTTTATTAGTGATAGTAAAATGGTAAATTTGGATGAACCCAGCAGTGTTAAGGAAGCCATGGCAGGCCCGGAGTCTACTAAATGGAAGGAGGCTATGGACAGCGAGATACGGTCCATGTATGACAATCAAGTTTGGAACTTGGTTGACAATGTACTAGGCCATAAAACAGTCGGGTGCAAATGGATCTTCAAGAAGAAGACAGACATGGAAGGAAAAGTGCATACTTATAAGGCTTGACGGGTTGCGAAGGGTTTTACTCAAACTCAAGGTATTGATTATGATGAAACCTTCTCGCCGGTAGCAAAGATTAAGTCTATTAGGGTTATGTTAGCCATTGCAGCATCTCATGATTATGAAATATGGAAAATGGATGTCAAAACCTCTTTCCTTAATGGAAAGTTGGCTGAGGATGTGTACATGAATCAGCCAGAGGGTTTTGTAAGTGCAGAGTACCCTAATAGAGTATGGAAGCTTGAGAAATCCATTTATGGATTAAAACAAGCATCTCGTAGCTCGAATCTTTTTTTTGATGAGAAGGTAAAGAGTTTGGTTTCTCGAGAAGAGAAGATGAGTCTTGCGTGTATATCAGAGCTAGTGGGAGTATAGTTAGCTTCTTGGTACTGTATGTGGATGACATACTACTCATAGGAAATGACATCCCAACCTTGCAGGAGGTTAAGTCCTGGCTTGGGAAGTGCTTTGCTATGAAGGAACTAGGGGAGGCTACCTATATCCTAGGGATAAGGATATTAAGAGAAAGGAGTAGAAGACTAATTGGACTTAGTCAGAGTATCGTCTTGGATAAGGTGTTGAAAACGTTCAACATGGAGAATTCCAAGAAAGGAGATTTACCGATCCAAAGCAATACCAAACTGAGTCAGACTCAGAGTCCGAGTACAGAGGCAGAGATAGCTGAGATGAGCCAATTATCGTATGCTTCCGCAGTTGGCTCGATCATGTATGCTATGACTTGTAGCCGTCCTGATGTGGCATTTGCTTTGAGCATGGTCAGCAGGTATCAGGAGAACCCTAGAAAGGCTCATTGGACTGCGGTAAAGAACATTCTCAAGTACCTGCGAAGGACTAAGGATTGGGTCCTTACCCTTGGTGGCAGTGATGACTTGAGAGTATTAGGGTATAGTGATGCTGGTTTTCAGACTGATAGGGATAATTTCCGCTCTCAGTCGGGCTGGATCTTTACCTTAAATGGAGGGGCAATTTCTTGGAAGAGTTCCAAGCAGGAGACGGTGGCTGATTCGACTTGTGAATCAGAGTATATAGCAGCGAGTGAAGCAGCGAAGGAGGCGATATGGCTAAATAACTTCATCGGAGACCTTGGAGTTGTACTAGCTATTAAGGAACCTATAGAGATTTTTTGTGACAACAATGGTGCGGTTATCTTAGCCAAGGAACCAAGAGATCATGGCAGATCCCGAGACATTGACAAAAAATATCACTTCATAAGACACAAGATTGAAGAAGGACTCCTTGTGACAAGGAGAATATCGTCGGATGAGAATCCTGCAGATCCCCTTACGAAGGGACTGACGAGGGTTAAGCATTTTCAGCATGCAAGACGCATCGGGCTAAGGGACGATATTAGTTTTACAGATTAGATAGTTTTCCTGAAACTTGTAAAATGTAATCCACGTTTGATGATGATTAAAATTTGTGATTTATTTATGAGTAAAGTGTTACTATCATTGTCAATTATTTACTATTGTTTCAGTTTTGCATGTTTTGACTTCCAAAATAATTAATTTATTCAAACCTCCACAATCGATCATACGTCGGAAGTAGGTATGAATCAAGATTGTCATGAATTGGGTTTGTAGATGCCTTAAAGGTGTTTAGACATGGCAATGGGTGCTGCAACATTCATGAGTACTCATAAGTTATGAGTATTGGTATAAACCCACGCTCACTTGTATCACTTCATGGAATTTATCTCGAGTGATCGTGAGATGATAACATCATATAAATCTTCAAACCTAGAGATATGAGTTATTACTTATGAGTTGGTTATGCATTGATTTCACGTAAACGCATCAGTAACTTGATGTTATAAAACATGCCTTTGTGTACAATTCAATAAGTACTAGAACAAGCATATCAGTCGAAGTTTATCTGTTCCTTCTAGAAATAGAAGCGATATCTGGGCCCCTCGATGATTTTGTGTTGACCCATGTACCAGGCTTGGTCAGAACTAAACCGATGTGTTCAGTGAAGTTCTTCGTCAAACAAATCGGAAAATCGAGAAACAACTGCTAGACAATAAGCAAGACATAGTTCCATGTGTTTGTCCGACTGATATCATGAGAACAGAGGATTATGTGATCACTTATCTAAAATGGCGCTTCATAGTTCGACAGAGTCTTCATAGTTCGAGGGAGTTTTCGAGAGATACGATTGCTGGTTGGTTCCCGAAGTTATAGGCAAATACAGTTATTAGACTTATCCAAGTGGGAGTTTGTTGGATAAGGTGTCTAAGTCCATAACTTATTTGGTATATACTTGACCCGACCAGCATTGTCCATTTGGGTTGTATCTCATCCAAACTATTATGGATAATTTTATGAGAGTTATACACATATGTTTATTAATATATTATGAGTTATAATATATTAATATGAAGTTACGTTATTTAATTAGTTTTAATCTTAAATTAATTATGAATTAATTTAGAGCTTAAAAGGAAGACTAATTATATTATGGGCTATTTGTTTTATATCGTGTGGGCTAATACTCATTTGTTAATGGGCTAGGCTTATGTGGGAGTCCATGGATGATCCATGGAGCTTTTAACCCATGGATCCTTGGAAAGGAAAAGACATGGGTTATTAGGGTTTCACCCTAACCATGCACACTGTATAAGCATGCTTATGGAACATGAAATGGAGCCGAATAGAAAACTAGTGAACTAGTGTGTGTGTGCATGTGTGTGGCCGATTTTATACAAGGGTGTATACTCTCTCAAAGTTTTCCAAGAGTTTGTGGTGTTTGTGATTCCATTTGAGGCATTCACACTATTGGTGCTTGGCCCTCAAACTCCTTAGAACCAAACTCACCAAAAGGTATGTAATCTCTTCTAACTCTTTTATGTTGAAATGTTCCCCATGCCATGTTAGATAGGTTATAAACCTCGGAAAATTATTATTTTGCATGTATTTAGACAAACATAGATCCAAGGTTTATTAGGGTTGCATGCACACTTAGGAAGTGTTAGATTGCTCAAAACCCAACAAATAGGTCATAAGAGTTATGATTGTTATCCAGGATGGAAGCGTAACAGGCGGGATCATTATCCAACCTATCTTACTTATGATTCCGGGACGTAATCATCCCAAGGAGGATGTTAGGGCCAAGATCCTTAATCCTATCTAGGATCCCGAGTCGCAAAGATATCTAAGGATTGTTAAACCTATCCATGATCCCAAATCTTAAAGGAGTCTCAGGATCCTGAACACACATCAGGATCTTAAACATCTCCATTATTATTTCCTAACAAGTTTAACAACTACATTTCTTGTTGATTTCTCACATGTGTAGGGATGATCAACATAAGATTTTTTTAACAATGTATAAATGTTTCAATCAGGCTTAAGACCCAGAAATACCAAGTCAAAGCACATGCAATTACTAGTTCAATAGGATCCAGAATATATAGGACTTTTAGTAACTTAACCTAGACTATATAAACACCTATAAACACACACACAAACACACACAACAGACACAATTCTTTGAAACCTTACAGACCTAGTGCTAGGCAAAAATTTGTACTTGAAACCTTACAGACCTAGTTTAGAGATCTAATCAAGGATCAAGGGCTTTCCTTGTAAACAACTTGTGCATTTTTGTTTAATTTTGATAAACACTTCAATAAAAACACCACAACCTCTCATTCACCTTGGCTGATATTAATTTGATTGATTTTTTTACCCAAAACAATTTGGTGCCCACCGTGGGTTGTGGTGTTCATAATTCTCGAAAATTATGTCTACACAACCTACTTTGTCTTCTTCCTCTATTCCTCTCATTTCCTCAACGAATCATCAACCACCTCCAAATGGACCTCCCGGTCAGAGGAAAACTCCAAATACCTCTAAAAATAACACATCCCTGATCATCAGCCATGGGAATCCAGGATCCTCCTGTTCTGATCTTCAACATCAAACTCTTCTCCATGGTAAAGATGGTAAGGCAGCAATCAAATAAAAAACAAGAGGAAAATAGAACATTATTCAAAGAAATAGAAAGAATAAGAGCACATATCCACAAACCATGTGAAACAACACCTTCGATTTTACAACCCAAGATCCTCAATTTCGACAGTGTAGAATTCCTAGTGAAACGTCGAGATACTGCAACCTCGGCACGTGTTGTTGCTTCAACTAGGGGAGAAATCAAAAATAATCAAAACCCCTATGATGTAGGATCCTAACGATACCTTCGCTACCCTAAAAAACCAAGACACTTGTAACTTACTAAATAATAATGCATTTAATACTAACTATGAGGATCTTGATGCAGTCATTAGTCCTATCATGGCTAGAGAACTTCAACAACTGAGACAGATGATCTTGAAGTGTACCAGGAATAGTCCAACCTATACCAGAAGCATCCCCTACAAGCCACAAGATCTCATGATTTTCTCTCACAATAGTTGATATTGAAGTTCCAAAACACTTCTAGACTCCCAAGATGAAGACTTACGATGGAACTACGGATCCTGACGAACACATAACACAATACAAGAAAAGAATGGAAATCATTCCCATCCCATTACACTTAAAATAAGCTTGCTTATGCAAGGGTTTTGGTTCAATCCTTACAGGATCAACCTTCAAATGGGTTCTTAACATTCATCATTATTCCATTACTTCTTTTGATCATTTAGTTAACCTTTTTAATAATCAGTTCTCTTGTAGCAAGACATTCAAAAGGATCAGTAGATATCTATATCGAGTGGTCCGGGATCCTAAGCAACCCCTTAGAGATTTTGAAAATAGGTTTGGTAGGTAAGTGTTGAACATTCTCAATATTGACATGGCCACTGCCATGGAAGCTTTTAAAATGGGTTTAAAGAAGGATTCTCCATTCTATGAGGATCATGTGATGACCCTATGTAAGAGAATGGATGAAGTCATAATTAGAGTGTTGAGGTTCATCAAACTAGTAGAAGACAAAGAAATTCAGAAAATGACAAGGACTCGAAATTCATACTACAATCCTAATAGGAAGTCCAATTCCATGGCCAAAGATCCTACAAATCAAAACCATACTCCAAACCTGACCATCATAGGGTTAATGCCCTAGAGGATGAAGGGGAAGAAGATGAATTCCCCATGATCATTGACTATTGATTTTCTATGGATATTTCAGGTCTAATATTTTCCATGCAGGATCTTGGTGAGAAAGCAATGTGGACATGGAAAGGAGAGAAATCAAGTGGCTAGAAAAAAAAGTCTAAATGGTGTGAATACAATGAAGATTTCGGCCACATGACTAAGGATTACATAGCCCATAAAAAGAGTTTAGTTATCCTCTAAGCAAGGGACGTCTCATAGAGTTTTTTAGAAATATGAAAAGAAAGATAAAAGGAAAAGGAGCAGGAACCTATGAGGATCCTGAAAAACCAGGATCCCCTCCTCATGATGCCAAGGTAATAAATGTTATTTATGGAGGATCTAACCTCTGTGGAACTTTTTATTATGCGATTAAAAGGCACGCCAAAGCATCGCAGACAAAAAAGGAAGAAAGCCCCCGAAATAACACATCAATAACAAACAACAAGGATATCATCTTTAACGAAAAGGATAGAAAAAACACCCAGGATCCTCACCTTGATGGATTAGTGACTACTCTATATATTGTCGATCACTTTGTTAGAAGGATCCTAGTAGACGGAGGATCTTCACAGAACATCATACTTTTAGATGCTCTAACCGGGATGAGCATCCAATAATTCGAGATAATCAAGAGATCCTAAATACCAAAAGGATTCAAATTTGAAACAGAAACACTATTGGAGATTACAAGCTACCCATCTACATCGAAGGGTTAAATCCTATGCAACATTTTTGTGTTATTGATGCTTTGTCTTTCTACAATGTTATATTAGATAGGCCCTAGATCCATGACATGAAAGTGGTTCCAGCGACGTATCATCAATGAGTCAAGATGCCTACCTCTTAGAGAACAGTGAATATCATCAGTAATCAACAAGAATAAAAAGAATGCTAGAAGACCTCGATGAAGCCCTCCATAGTACCAAGAAAAACTTAAAATTTAAATGAAATGGAACAAGACGTATTAGAAGCTGGAGAATAAGATCTAAAAAGAAGTGCCCCTAAACCTTGAGGATCCTGAAGGTAATGTACTCATTGGATCCTCAATACCAGATGAAATCGAATAGGACCTAATAAAGTTCTTAAAAGATAGAAGAATGACCTTTGCATGGAAACGCGAAGATATAACATGCATAAACAAAAACAAATTATAACTCACAGACTTAATATTGATGCTTCTTTCAGTTCTATACATCAAAAGAGAGGAAGTTGAAAAACTTATTAAGACATGAATGGTCAAAGAAGTCAAATTCCCAATATGGCTAGCCAAAGTGGTGGTAATACAAAAGAAGAATGACAAAAAACAAGTATGTGTGAACTACAAGGATCTTAAGAAGGATTGTTCTAAGGATCTTTTCCCTTAGCCACACATCGACTCCATGATAGATGCCATGACATGCCATGGATTACTATATTCATGGACACCTCGGTTGGATTCCGACAAATAAAATAGGAACCATCCGATCAAGAGGATACTACCTTCATAACCCCTACAAGTATATATTTCTATATTGCATTGGGTTTTGGTCTTAAAAATATAGGGACAACATACCAAATACAAGTGAATCGAATGTTCAAGGACAAACTTGGGGACACCATGGAAGTCTACATTGATGACATGGTGGTCAAATACAAAAGAGATGAAGATCACCTCAGGGATATTGAAGAAGTCTTTGATATTTTCGATGAATACAACATGAAGCTAAACTTGTTCAAATATCACTTTGGAATGAAGGCATGCAAGTTCCTTGGTTACACGGTCACCAAGAGGGGAATAGAAGCGAGTCTTGGCAAATAACTTTCGAATAGGGAACCACTCCTGCTACATCATTCAGTATCTTTGAATACTGCAAGTATTGTTCTGCCAAGGATCTTAATGGAGAACAACAACCTATTTACTACGCAAGTAAAAGTCTCTTGGATCCTGAAACCAAGTACTCTCTCCCTGAAAAACTAATGCTTACACTAGTTATAATTTCTACCAAATTAAGACTTTATTTTGAAACTTATACTATTCATTTCAAAGCTCATTATCTTATTAAGAATGTCATGAGAAAAATAGAAATGTCAAGCATAATGACTAAGTGGTTAGTGAAGCTCATCATAAATGACATCAAAAATGAGCCAAGATCCTTAACAAAGTCATGCATTATATGATTTTGTGGCTGATTTTAGTGATGATCTACAACCAGGGGTGGAGTTAGACATCCAATGAATTCAAAAAGAAGAAAACATGGGGGAGTAGATACTCTTTACAGATGGAGCATCCAAGTTTAGAGGAGCTAGCCATGGGATCAAACTAAAATGGCCACATGGGGACATCCTATCCTAGACAGTTAGTTGTGAATTCAATGCAACTAACAATGAAGCACAGTATAAAGCAATGATCATAGGGCTCCAACTGCATAAGGATCTTTAGATCTAGGTGTTGGATAAGGTGTCTAAGTCCATAACTATTTCTGGTATGTACTTGACCCGACCCGGCATGGTCCATTTGGGTTGCATGGCACCATGCAATTGGATAGACTAAATGAGAGAAATAACGCTTGGAGATTATTAATATATTATAAGTTCTAATATATTAATAATATTATTTGATTAGTTTGATCAAGAATTAATTTAGAATTAATTAAGTGATCAAAAGATAACTAATTAAATATATGGGTTGATTAAGTAAATCATCCATATCTTGTATAGTGGGCTAAAAGGCTCCATGGATCATCAAGTTGGGTTCCACCCATAGGATGCTCCATGGATGCTCCATGGGAGTTACAAACCCATGGGTCATGGAAATGAAGAGTCATGACACATTAGGGTTTAACCCTAGATGTGTCAACACTATATAAGTAATATGATCTCCTCCCAAATCGGTTACACTAAGTAATAGAGGGCTTGGCCGATTTTTGAAGAGTGTGTATTCTCTCATAAGTTCTTCCAAGAGCATTTGGTGTTGTGTGAAGCATTTGAGGCATCACCACTTGGGGTGCTAGGCTCACAAGGTTTCAAGGAACACAAGCAACAACAAGGTAAGTTATTCTATCTATACTTTATGTTTAAATTGTTCCCCATGTATGCTAGATAGGAATATAACCTTGGAAATCAACTTTGCATGACAAATTAGACAAAAATAGATCCAAGGTTATTAGGGTTGCATGTACACTTAGGAAGTGTTAGAATGCTCAAAACCCATCAGTGGTATCAGAGCCTAAGCTTGTTTGTTCTTATTTGTGCTTAAAAGTTGAAAACAGGATCGAAAATTTGCTGTCTGCGATCGGACTCGTCGAGTCTATTGGGGGGACTCGTCGAGTCCATGTGTATCTTCAACCAACTCGGCGAGTCATGTTCATGCACTCGGCGAGTAGGGTCGAATGAGTGCAGAATTTCGATTCAGTTGCTGGAAAATGAATTAGAAACATTACCCTAAACTGTTTTAGTAATTGTAAACTTGTTTTTTGGTGGTGTAATGTTTTGCTAATTCATTTACAACAACTAGTTATCAAAATTACAAAGTTTTATGTAATTTTTGATTATGTTCATATTCATGTTCTTGTTCTTATGATGTTTTAGATGATCATAGGAATTATTTGTAACCTATTTGGTAGTTTAATTCTTGATCATAATGTGTTTTAATGGAGTTCATAACTTATCCTTAAGTTATGGAAAACCAAGAGTCACACTTGAGTTAAAACCATTAAGAAAACACAAGAGTTATAAAAATGAAGAGTCTTCATTTTATGACTCTATTAAACTCATAAGTTACAAGAAATGAAAAGTTTTGAAAGTTACAAAACTTGCCCTCAAGTTTTGGAACAAGTAAAGTTAAGTTAAAACTTTAGTTCCAACCCCTAGAATTTTAAAAGTTAAAATTCAACCCTTATACTTATATTATGATGATTTAATAATTATATATATATGTATAAGAACAAGTCGTCTTACCGCTAGTACGCCTCATTCACGAAGCCGGTCTATAAGGTGGGTATAAGGTTGTTGCCTATAAAATGGTGACTTAATGGGTGTATATTCTCACCCACCGCTTGCTTGACTGGTGGAGGGTCGTTAGCCGAACGGGTAAGACAAGGACTTATAAATTCTCATTCAAAGTATGATGAATATATAAAGTAACTAAATGTTTATTAAATTCCCAATCTTAGTTACTTTAGGAAAAATGTGAATAAGGTGCTAATCCATGAAATTACACTTTACACTTTGTGAGAGTCGTTGGTGGAGCGTTTGTGGTTAACCGGCACACTAACTTGGACTTAACAAGGTAGGTAAAGGGTGACTTAAGGTTTATTATAGTATCGGTGGAGCGTGTGTGGTTTACCGGCACATCGATTGAGTGATAAACTTTAAGGGTACCAAGTGATTTGCATGGTTACTTCACACCTCGTTTTGTGATCCTCGGCATCCCAGTCACAAAACCTGGAGGGCACTCCCGAGATCGGAACATGCCTTTGAAAAGTTCATTGGATCTCAAAGAATCTAGGAATTTCTAAAACCAATAAAAACTAAATATTTAATATTTCGGTTTTCGTGGTGGAAATTGGTGAATCGTCATTAACCTACCTTTCAAATATGGTATAGCTTAGATTACGGCATACCTCTTCTAAGTTATATTATATTGTGATTGGATCCTAGCCTTAATATTACATTTGGGTGTTTTATTAAGGACTCTCTTAAATCTAAACTAAACTTGTTCTTCTTTTTCAGATGTCTTCAACTAATGCTTCTAGCTCGAATCCTATTGGCTCCTTTACTCTTATGAGTCTGTGTGGGAAAGTCACCTTTGATGGATCCAACTTCAATAAGTGGATCAGAAACATCAGGATGATTACCCGCTACGAGGACAAAGAATATGTCCTTGACAAGGAGCTTAAGGAAATTGACGAGTCCACTGCAACTCCCCAGGAGATCGCTGACTTTCATACTCATGAAAGAGATGCAACCAAGGTGGCTTGCATCATGTTAGCCACCATGACAGCTGAACTCCAAAAGTCTTATGAAGACTTCTACCCTTATGAAATGCACCAAGATTTGATGGAAAGATACCATCAAAGTGCACGACAAGAGAGGTACGAAGTCATCTGCTCCATGATAACAACCATGATGAAGGACGGAGAGTCCGTCATGAGCCACATGCAGAAAATGCAAAGGTATGTGGATCGGTTGCTGAAGCTCAATGTGAACTTCCCTGAGGAGCTTGCAATAGATATCATTTTGCACTCCTTACCATCGTGCTATGATCAATTCCGCATGACATATCACATGAACAAGGAAGAGGTCACCCTCAGCAAACTTCAGGGACTTCTCAAGACCGCAGAAACAGGTCTTAAGGGGAAGTCGGTTGCTATCACTCCTACTCCAGAAACAACTCCGGTCTTGGCAATCGGGCAAAGTCGAGGGAGGAAGAGAAAGAGATCTTCAAAGGGTACCAAGGCTCGGACCCTTGATGGCTCTTCTTCAAGTGGAACCAAGAAAGGTTTCATTACTCCTTCTTCTGACCCAAAAGAGGCGGAATGCTTCTATTGCCACGAAAAAGCGCATTGGAAGCGGAATTGCCCAAAGTACCAGCAAGATGTAAAGGATGGGAAAGTCAAACCCAACCATGCAGGTATTTACACTATCATTTCTAATAACTCAACCCATTCGAAATCTTGGGTCCTTGATACAGGTTGCAGTATTCATATTTGTTGTGACTTGCAGGGACTAGGAAGAAGTGAGAATGTGGAGCAAGGAAGAATAAACTTAATCATGGGGAATAGGAAAGTTACACCTGTCACCAAGATTGGAGTTTATACTTTATCGCTAATTAGTGGGTTAAATTTAGATTTGAATAAATGTTGTTATTCGCCAGAAATGGCAAGAAATATTATTTCCTTTCATGCATTTTACAAACAAGGTTTCACCTTTTCGTTTGATAATGAAGTTGGTTCGATTAATGCTTTCTTTAATAATGTACTTTATTTTAAAGCATTACCTTGTGATGGTGTGTATGAAGCTGTATCTATTGTAGATAACTTAGGAAATAATGTTTTGTGTATTGATTCTACTAATAATAATAACTTGGATAAAGCATCATTATGGCATTGTCGTCTTGGACATATAAGCAAGAAACGCATAGGCCAACTCCAAAAGGATGGAGTCTTGGAGTCGTTTGACCTAAAGTCAAATGATAGTTGCGAATCATGCTTACTTGGAAAAATGACAAAGTCACCCTTCACAGGCTCATGTGAAAGGGGTGAAGGTTTGTTGGACCTTATACACACGGATGTGTGTGGACCATTCAAACATGCCACAAGGGATGCTAATCGTTATTATTTGACTTTTACCGATGATTACAGTAGATATGGATATGTCTACTTAATCAAGCATAAGTCAGAGACTTTCGAGAAGTTTAAGGAATTTAAACAGGAAGTCGAGAATCAATTGGGCAGGAACATTAAGATGCTTCGATCCGATCGAGGTGGTGAGTATCTTAGTTCAGAGTTCCTCGACTATCTAAAGGAATGTGGGATTATCTCACAATTGACACCTCCCAGGACACCGCAGTTGAATGGTGTGGCTGAGAGGCGTAATCGAACCTTGTTGGACATGGTTCGTTCCATGATGAGTCGAGCTTTGCTACCAATCTCATTCTGGGGGTATGCCTTAGAGACTGCCGCCCATATCCTTAATCTAGTCCCTACAAAGAAAGTTTCCAAAACTCCTCACGAGATGTGGACTGGTAAAGTACCTAAACTAGACCACATCAAGATTTGGGGCTGCGAGGCTTTCGTGAGACGCGAGACTCATGATAAGCTCGAACCCCGAAGCGAGAGGTGTATTTTCATCGGCTACCCACAGCAATCCTTTGGTTACCTCTTCTACAGACCTAGTGACAATGTGGCGTTTGTAGCAAGAATAGGAGTCTTTCGAGAGAGAGAGTTTATAAGCCAAGGAGACAGTGGGAGGCAAGTTGATCTTGAAGAAATTCAAGAGTCAAGTGGTGAAGGAACTTCAAACTCTAGCCCTCAACTTGAGGAGGAAACTCCTGTTGAGCCAATTGACGAATCTGTACCTCTGAGGCGTTCCACGAGAGTTAGGAGTGCACCTGAGCATTACTATGGATTCCATATTACTGCAGAAGGTGAGACACTTATTAGTGATGAGACACTAGTAAGTCAAGATGACCCTAACAGCTACGAGGAAGCCATGGCGGGCCCCGAGTCTGCCAAATGGAAAGAGGCTATGGATAGCGAGATACAATCCATGTATGACAATCAAGTTTGGAACTTGGTTGAGAATGTACCAGGTCGAAAGACTGTAGGGTGCAAATGGGTCTTCAAGAAGAAGACCGACATGGATGGTAAAGTACACACTTATAAGGCTAGACTGGTTGCAAAGGGCTTCTCTCAAATTCCTGGAGTGGACTATGATGAGACCTTTTCTCCGGTAGCCAAGATTAAGTCTATTCGGGTTCTGTTAGCCATAGTCGCATTTCATGACTATGAAATTTGGCAAATGGATGTCAAAACCGCTTTCCTTAATGGAAAGTTGGCTGAAGATGTTTACATGAGTCAGCCAGAGGGTTTTGTCAGTAACGAGTACCCTAATAGAGTGTGTAAGCTTGAGAAATCCATTTATGGATTAAAGCAAGCACCTCGCAGATGGAATCTTTGCTTTGATGAAAAGGTCAAGGAATTTGGCTTTTCTAGGAGTGAAGATGAATCTTGTGTATATGTCAAGGCTAGTGGGAGTATAGTTAGCTTTTTGGTATTGTATGTGGATGACATACTACTCATAGGAAACGACATTCCAACCCTGCAGGAAGTAAAGTCCTGGCTTGGAAAGTGTTTCGCTATGAAGGACCTTGGTGAAGCTGCCTATATTTTGGGGATAAGAATCTTGAGAGATCGGAGTAAAAGACTAATTGGACTTAGTCAAAGTACCTACTTGGAGAAGGTTCTGAAGAGATTCAGAATGCAAGACTCCAAGAAAGGAGAGTTGTCCATCCAGAGTAGCGCCAAGCTGAGTAAGACACAAAGCCCTAGCACTGAGGCTGAGATAGCAGAAATGAGTCGAATACCTTATGCTTCGGCTGTAGGTTCGATCATGTATGCTATGACGTGTACTCGACCTGATGTAGCCTTTGCCTTGAGCATGGTTAGCAGGTTTCAGGGGAACCCTGGCAAGGCACACTGGATTGCGGTAAAGAATATTCTCAAGTACCTACGAAGGACTAAGGACTGGGTCCTTACCCTCGGTGGGAGTGATGACTTGAGAGTTGTAGGGTATAGTGATGCTAGCTTCCAGACTGATAGGGATAACTTCCGCTCTCAGTCGGGCTGGGTCTTTACCCTAAATGGAGGAGCAATTTCTTGGAAGAGTTCCAAGCAAGAGACAGTGGCAGATTCTACTTGTGAATCAAAGTATATTGCAGCTAGCGAAGCAGCAAAGGAGGCGTTATGGCTGAGGAACTTCATTGGAGACCTTGGAGTTGTACCAGCTATTAAAGAGCCGATGGAAATTTTCTGTGATAGTGAAAGTGCTGTTGCCTTAGCCAAGGAACCAAGGGATCACGGGAGATCCAGACACATCGACAGAAAATACCATTTCATCAGACATCGGATCGAAGAAGGACTCCTCGTGGCAAAGAGGGTATCATCAGATGAGAATCCGGCAGATCCCCTCACGAAGGGACTGACTCGGGTTAAGCATCTCCAGCATGCTCGGAGCATAGGGCTGAAGGATGATATTAGATTTAGTAGTTAGATAATCTCGAAATTTGTAAAGTGTAATTGACATTTGATGATGAATAAAAGTGTTTTATTTATGAGTAAAGTGTTGCTATCTCTTGTCGATCGTTTACTATATTTCTTTTGCATGTTTTGACTTCCAGAATAATTTTTTGGTATAACATATTATTCAAACCTCCACAGTCGGTCATATGTCGGAAGTAGGTATGAATCAAGACTGTCATGTTTGGTTGTAGAGGTCTGGGACAAGGCTACAACAATCATGAGTGCTCATAAGTTCTGAGCATTGGACTCAACCCACGCTCACTGGAATCACGTCATGGAATTCTATCTCGAGTGATCGTGAGACGGTAATATCATATAAGTCTTTAAACCTAGAGATATGATTTGTTACTTACAAGTTGGTTATGCATTGATTGTACGAAAAACGCATTGGTAACTCGATGTTATAAAATCGTGCTCTTATGTGTAATTCAATGAGTAGTAGAACAAACATATGAGTCGAAGTTTATCTGTTCCTTCTTGGATTAGAAGCTGATATTTGGGCCCCTCGATGATTTTGTTTTGACCTATGTACCGGGCCCGGTCAGAACTAAATTGATGTGTTCAATAAAGTTCTTTGTCAAACAAATCGGAAATCGGGAAACAAATGTTGGACAATAAGTAAGACATTGTTCCATGTATTTGTCCGACTGATATCTAGAACAGAGGATTATATGATCACTTATCTTAAATGGCGTACCATCATCTTCTCAAGTTTCGAGAAACCTTGTAAAGAGCTACGATTGCCGATCGGTTCCTGAAGTCATACTTGCAGTAATAGTTACTAGACTTATCCAAGTGGGAGACTGTTGGATAAGGTGTCTAAGTCCATAACTATTTCTGGTATGTACTTGACCCGACCCGGCATGGTCCATTTGGGTTGCATGGCACCATGCAATTGGATAGACTAAATGAGAGAAATAACGCTTGGAGATTATTAATATATTATAAGTTCTAATATATTAATAATATTATTTGATTAGTTTGATCAAGAATTAATTTAGAATTAATTAAGTGATCAAAAGATAACTAATTAAATATATGGGTTGATTAAGTAAATCATCCATATCTTGTATAGTGGGCTAAAAGGCTCCATGGATCATCAAGTTGGGTTCCACCCATAGGATGCTCCATGGATGCTCCATGGGAGTTACAAACCCATGGGTCATGGAAATGAAGAGTCATGACACATTAGGGTTTAACCCTAGATGTGTCAACACTATATAAGTAATATGATCTCCTCCCAAATCGGTTACACTAAGTAATAGAGGGCTTGGCCGATTTTTGAAGAGTGTGTATTCTCTCATAAGTTCTTCCAAGAGCATTTGGTGTTGTGTGAAGCATTTGAGGCATCACCACTTGGGGTGCTAGGCTCACAAGGTTTCAAGGAACACAAGCAACAACAAGGTAAGTTATTCTATCTATACTTTATGTTTAAATTGTTCCCCATGTATGCTAGATAGGAATATAACCTTGGAAATCAACTTTGCATGACAAATTAGACAAACATAGATCCAAGGTTATTAGGGTTGCATGTACACTTAGGAAGTGTTAGAATGCTCAAAACCCATCACTAGGATCTTCAGCTATATGTCAATTCTTTATTAATAACCAACCCCTTTAATGGATTCTATGTATTTAAAGGTGAAAGATTAGCAATATACCTTCAAATTCATAAAAAAATAGCCTTCATATTTGAAGCTTTTAGTTTGAATCATGTTCCTGGAGAAAATAACACCAAGGCAGATGGATTAGCCAACTTAGAGTCTTCCATTGGGATCCCACCAGAGACCAGGATCCCAATTACCCACATAATGATCATGGCGATAGAATATCTCTCCAGGAGACCAAACAAACCTGAAGACAATGATTAGATGGCCAATATAGCTGCAATTGAAGGCCCAATTCCTCGATTGTCTTACTAGGATCACAATGTTCAGGATCCTCAGAGACAATTGAGATCCTAGACACAAACCATCATAGAGTATCCCCAAAATGGTACAATCCCAAAAGAAGAAAAAAGCAATAAAGCATTCAAGATTAGGATCTCACTCTTTGTGATGGTCCATGGAGTAATATACAATAAATCCATAAAAAGTCCATATCTAAGATCAATAAGGCATGGAAGCTCTAAAAGACATACATGAAGGGGATTGTTGCAATGAAATTGGGGGGGGGGGGGGGGCAGATCCTTGTGTACTAAAGTGTTAAGAACAAGATACTATTGGCCAACCATGAAGAAATATGCCTTCCTAGATGCTTAGAAGTGTGATGCCTATCTCATTGATTAAGAAGCAAGAATTCGGGCATATTGGCTAGCTACCCTAGAACGAAACATCTTGCCAAGATCCTAAAATTCTATACACCTTGAAGCGTACTTTATCTAAGTCAATTTATTCATAATTCATCACAACCAAGTTGATGTATATAACTACTCCTTACCCTCATGTCTTTTCTTTGTTTACTTTTATTCTAAGAATACTACTGACTTAAGCATCATAAAGATGTTAGCCAAGCTAATGCCCACCCCAAGCTAACATTTGGAACATGCAGAAACACAAGGATCCTAGCCACTTTGAATAAATACTGATCATCTCTCCTCTAATTAAGGTACTTAATACCCTCTAAGGTTTAAAGAGTTAATAACCTCTTTTATCTGTGTTTGGGTTTCCACACCCCGCTTAGATGCTTGATATCTTACTATGGTATGTGATAAGAGGATAATTTCATGCGTTAGTGGCTTAGCAACCCTCTTATTTCTAAACATATGTTAAGATCCTAAGGCTTAAAGAGGTAAAGACCATTTTCTCATGAGTTTAGGTTTCCATACCTCATTTGGACGCACGATGCCTAACTATGGGATGTGAATACGGGGATCATTTCATGCATTAGTGATTTGGCAACCCTCTTATTTATGAACATATGTTAAGATCCTAAATTTTAATCTATGGTTTATAACATCATCATGTTATCATACGATTTAGGATCCTCCCCGGTATAATCTATGGTATTATGATGTTATCTTACGATTTGGGATCTTCCCCTGTTATTATGGGATTTTCCTTAGTTATTATGGAATTTTCTCCAGTTATTATCTAAAGTGGTATTTTCCCTAGTTATTATCTAAAGTGGTATTTTCCCAAGTTATTATCCTAAGTGGGATAATCCCTAGTAGGGATCTTCCCCAGCCATTATCTAAATAGTATCTCCCCTAGTTGGAAAGAAAAGTAAGGTTCTTCAAAGATCTTCTAATAGGGATCCTTATCTATGTAAACTCCAAATATCAAATTCAACTAAAGGAATAATAACTCAAGACTTCTCCTAAGGCAAAAGGTTATAAAGCCTAAAGATCGTCGAGTTCTATCTATCATTATTTCTTAAGAACTATTTCAATATATTATTACTTAAGTCTTATCTTTATTAGGATCCTGACCGCTTTTAAATCATTAGCGGATAACAAACTATTTCGGATCATTGAGATCCCAAGAGTTCTTGTAAAACCTGAACTCTTTAGGATCTTGATGGCATAAGGATCCTCCAAAGTATTACTAATACAATCACATTAACCATGCAAACAAAAGAAATATGAAGCAACCATACCATGAAATTAAAAAAGGGCTTACCCATAGAACCCCACGAAATTATATTGTTTTACAGATAAGTCGTTAAAGTTTTTTTTATTAATCAAACCTAATTCAAGGTTTGATCACTACCATCCGGGATATCCTTCGTTTCCTTATGTTCTTTCTCTCTTCTCTTCTTCTGCTCTATAGGTTCCTGAATGGAGTTAATGTGCCTACTAGTCAACTTGGCAAGAGCTTCATGCCAACCAGCTGAAGGGTTTTCAACACTACATCAATCATATGGTGTACATGAAAACCCTAAAGCTTTGGATCTAGTATGTATAATCAACATGCAATAATCATCCAAATCTCATAAACCCTAATTCTAGCATACGATAATCGAAATTAACAAAAGAATAGAGTTTAGATCTTACCTTGATTGTTATGTTGCAATAACAATCTGAATCCTTCTTGTAATTGACTTCTGAAAGCCTAGTGCCTTAAATGTTGCACCTCTAATGGAGTCACAAACAACATATGCAACAAGATGAACAAGGAGAGAGGGAGGAGGCACCAAAAAACATCCTAGCATTTCTTTAGAAGGTTAGGTATGTTTTTTTGCTTGTCAAGGGTTCCTTTTATACTTAGGCTATTAGGGTATTCAACTAGGAAACCCTAATCTGACTGCTTAGGCCCTGAGCAGCCCATGGACCCCCTCCTTAGATGCCTTGGACAAATTCTATGGGTTTCCCTATAGATTTCGTCCACTCCCATCTCTATGGAGTCCATTAGCCTAATATTCAACTATCATACAATGTATAGTTCTAGTCCCCTTTATTTAATTAATGTCTTTTAGCCACAAAATTAATTCTTATTAATTGTTGACTAATATTAATTAAAAAATATGATTTCTATTTTAATATACATTATTCATATAATATATTAATAAATCATAATTAATTCTCTTTCTCCTTAGTTCACCCTATCAGTTGCTATGGTGAAGGCAACCCAAAAGGACCATGCTCACAATCGGATCAAGTACATACCAAAATAGTTATGGGCTTAGACACCTAATCCAACAGTACCCCACTTGGATAAGTCTAATAACTATATTGTATATGACTTCGGAACCTGATCAATAATCGTAGCTTTCAAAAGCCGTTGTCGAACTCTAATCATATCAGAAACATATGCTTTATATAAGGGATCATATATTCCTCCATTCTAGATATTGTATAGACATGAGACATTGATTATAATCATTCTCTCGGACTATGTGTTGTTTTTTGATTTCCAATTTATGACGACTGACAACATACTATAATTGAACACATCAACTTAGTACCGACTTGGCCAAGCACTTAGGACGTCATCACTAAATCATCGAGGGGCCTACAAATATAGCTATTATCCCCTTTTGGGTAAAAGGAATGGATAAACTTTGAAATCACACACAACAATACATTTTATAACACCAAGTTACTGGTCCGTTTACATATTATCAATGTGCAACTGACTTGCAGAATATAACTCAGACATCTCGGTTTCAAGAATATAAGGTATTATCGTCTTACTAATCACTCGTGATAAAACCCATGAAGTGATATATGTGAGAGTGGGTTGAATCCAATGCTCAAATCTTATTCATAACCACTCATGAATGTTGCTGCAAACTTTTTCTATGTCTAATACACTTTAGATAATCTATAAACCAATTCATGACAATCTTCTTTCATACTTACTCCCAAATTATGAGCAACTATGGAACATTCAAATAATCTTATTATTCAGGAAGTCAAAACACGCAAATTGAAACACAAGAATAATTGAATCCTATATGCCCCCAAACTTTTGAGCATAAATAAAACTCCTTTTAATTAGTCACCATATTCATTACACATTATTCATTACATTATGTTTCGGATAATCAACTTATTACTTGAATTATAACAGCAATTGTCCCTTGCAACAAGCATGCACACTCTCTTTACCTATGATCCTTAGTTTGTGAAATTGATCAATTGAAAAACATTTCCAATGATGCTCATTTCATAATCCCTAATCCTTATCGTTAGTGTAAGAACACAAAATTCTCACCACTACTAGAATATGTTATATTCTAACATTTTATACAATAATCCTTTTGCAATCTTATTGCACAAAAGTCACCAAGACTTTGCCAATGAAATTACAAAGTTCTCTATTGGGGATTGTTACGAGACAATTCCATAGATGTGAAGTCTCACATTCAAAGTACATTCCTTTGAACATCCTTCTTGCATAAAAGTTTATAATCTAGACATAAATTCTTAACGTCCAACTCCCAATATGGAAACGTTTCCATACTTTCCATATGACAACTCCTTCTAAATAGATTCCTATTTATTCATAATAAATCCAATATGGTCCATCCATTACTATACTACCAACTGCTCACAAGCAACAAATCCTTGGCTAAACTTAGATTGTCATTGACAGTTATTTAATTATTTTATTCAAACTAGTTCTAGTCCCTTTTCCCTCTTAACGCCCTAGGCATTTGGAAAATGTTTGGAAAAATTAGAACGATCGAATATTACAGCATATGCAATCGATCCTATAGTCGAAGCGTATGGGACACGATTCATAATGAAAAAACGTGATACTTTACCAGTTTCATGCTATAATATTGTCATATATAGAATGCCCCTATGTTAAACCTTTTAACCATAACATTTATATATGTCTTTTGACTAAATTCAATTAAAATTTCTCTATCTAAGCCTTTAGATTTGAAATGAAGTATAATATTATCTCCCTTAATTATAGAAAAACAACTATTCAACCTTTGCAACTTTGCGAATTGAAACTTTGTTTTCTATAATTAATATTTGTAACATGCAAAAATAATCATGCTCCCACTAATCATGATAATTATATCCATACCAGCATAACATTTATGCTCCCACTAGCTTTGATATGTATTCATAAAAGAGTTAGACTTATAGAAATCAGTACTTATTGACTCTCAAAGTTCATATTTCTAATACGACATGATTCGATAATCCTTTATCTAAGTGTAACACCCCAAAAATAGTTAGGCCAAGAAGGAAATAAAACCCTAAGTCAGAGGGTCAACTCGCCGAGTCCAGTGCGAAACTCGGCGAATCCGAGCGGGGTCCAGGTTCAGGAATTAGTGACAGACTCGGGGAGTCGGCTAAGGGAACTCAGGGAGTCTGGTCTGAACGAGGAAAACCCTAATCCCGGGAATTGTATCCTATATAAGGGGTTTTATGTCCCTCCCTCAACCTCCTTATCATCCTAGAGAACCTGTAAACCCTAGATTTCGTGTGAGCTTCCATCATTTGAGAGAAATAGATTTGGAGGACGGAAACTTTGGAAAGGAACTTGAAGATCAAGAAGGTTGCTTCAAAGGGGAGGTGAAGATCCGGGATCTACTTCCGTTGGTGTTCATCTTGGAGGTAATAAGTTGCTATCTTCCCTCCTTTGCATCAAGATCCACTTTTGTTATAAGATTTGGGGGTTTTATGGTTGTTTGTGACCCAAATCGAGTTTGGGACCTAGATATGTTGTTGCCACTTCATATCTAGTCTTGGGATGGTCCAATATGTCATAAAGCATCAGAAAATCAGTAGTTGGTGAAGCCCTTTTGTCCCTAAACCTAGGCCTAGAGTGTTTTGAGCCTTGATCTCTTTATTTATAAGTAAAGTTTGCAACTTTACGTGAAGATTGAGCTTTAGGAGTATGGATCTATGAGTTGGAGCCCCTGCATGGCTCGAAAAGCCACTGTATGGATTAAGATCTGGTGCAACTCGGCGAGTCACATGGGTGGACTCGGCGAGTTGGATGAAGTTGGGCAGGAACTCGGCGAGGTGGAAGAACAACACGGAAAGTCTATTGAAGATTGTCTTGGACTCGGCGAGTGTGTTCTTGGACTCGGCGAGTCAAGTCGCGAAACCCCAAACCATTTCGAGTTAAGACTCAGAATAGTGAGTTGAGTGGGGACTCAGTGAGTTGGACAGGTTAGGACTCGGAAATTGATGTACCCGACGAGTCAGCAGGCAGACTCGGCAAGTAAGGTTGACCTGGAAGGTTGACCTTGACCAGGACTTGACTGTGACCAGAGTTGACTTAGTTGACTTTTGGGGGATATTTGGACTAAGTGTTGTATTGATATTGGTATCTTAGGGAGCTAGTGGAGCAGGAGTTCAAAGAGTTGTCAGGCAGCGACTAGAGGGGTTATCAGTAAGTTCAGCAAGTGCAGGTGAGTTTCCCTTTGTGTGAATGGGTCTAAGGCCACAATACCGGCCCATGTAGATACGAGTAGGAAGACCCAAGGGTTAGACCTAGGCACAATATGCTAGTATGATATTTAGGACGAGGTCCAATGATAGCGGGTGGGTGCCCAAGGAATGGTTTATATGATAGTTTATACTTGATGTTTGTGTGATACATATATGTTCCTGGTAGGGAGGTGAGTGTGGGCGAGGTCCCGTATCTCACCAATAGCAGAGTGTGGATGATGTTCCACATCTCATTAGCAGCAGAACAGGGGCAGGGCCCAAGATAGGGGAAAAAGTGAGTGTGGACTAGGTCCCGTATATCACTATCAGTAAGGGTGTGGACGGGGTTCCATGACTTATCAATAACAGGACAAGGGCGGGGCCCAAGATAGACGATGCCTCATGACAGGATTTGTGAGTATATGTTAGCTTATGTGTTGTTATATGCTTATGTGTTATTATATGTTAGCGGGTGGGGCCTAGTGGCAGGCAAGGCCTAAATTAAACATATTTGTATCCGAGCGAGGCTCGAAGCCAGGCGAGGCCTAGAGCGGCGGGGCCGTTGTAGCGGGCGAGGCCTGAGGTAGTGGGCGAGGCCCCGAATAGCGAGCGTGGCCCAGCATGGTATGTGGTAGGGTGGGGAACTCACTAAGCTTTGTGCATACGGTTTTCAGTTTTGGTTTCAGGTACTTCCGGTAGCGGAGGGAAAATCTCGGGGTGATCGCATGGCACACACCATAGATTAGACAGCCTTGGAATGTTTTACTCTGATAATGAACATGTGTTTTGGAAATTAATACTCTGGTTATGATATGGATTGATAATTATGTTTAAGTAATGTTATATAAAAGAAATTTTTAGTCTTGAATTTTGGTCGTTACAAGTTGGTATCAAAGCCTTGGTTTGAGGGATTCAGACATGCTCTCGGGTGTGTCTGAACTCAAACTGAGGAATTGGTGTAAAGGTTTTCAAAATGAAAAGACAGATCGTAAAAAGAAAGTTTTGAGAAAGAAAAACAGTTTTAGAAAAGCAAAAAGAATTTAGAAAGAAAAGAATTTGGACAAGAGAAAAGGGTGTGGTGCATGCAATCAGCCAAGCTCAAGTAAGTAGCTCAAAATACCCATACAAGTTTGTGTTATGATTATCAGTTAATAGAACAACATGCTAGATTAGGACTAAGGATCTAGAGAGGATGCATTATGTGCCTGTATATGTGCTTTGAGCTGCATGATAGTGCTGATTAGATAGTAGTAGGATAGCATTTTTAGGTTATGCCTGAGATTATGAGTTTGTGTTGCATGCTAGCACAAATTCTTGGTATAATATTATGATTACTTGAGTATGTTATGGTTAGATTTTTCCCCTTGTCTGAATGCTTCTTTCTTTGTGCATTGTGGGATTCCGAGTGATGGGAGTTAGTCATTAAGTGGATACGTCACGTCACATGAGATCAGAGTTGAATAATCTCAGAGTGCTGGATTTGGCCCTATTGCGCAACTCATGTTTGAGTCCAACCGTTGTAGGGACGAGGCTTTTACTCGAAGGATTATCTGAGCCTTGTCACATGTGATAGTATCCAAGTAATGGCTAATTGGCATCACAAGGAGTCCTTCAGCATTTGAGGACTGGTTTGGTTGAGTCAAAGGGACCTGGTGGAGTCGAAGCAGTTCTTGAGGAAAGTATGAATGGATGTGGAAGGTACTATGGGCCCGTACTACTGAAAGCAAAGGATCCGTACTCGATTCGCGAACGGCCGAGACAAGACCGGGAACCTGGTAGTGCATGTGTTTGGTCTCGCGGCAGTGATAAGTGTTCTGATAGTGGTTGTGTTATATTTTTAGCATGGTGACGTTGCGAGAGAGACTAGTGGGTGGATCAAGCACCGGAGACGGACCAGGCTTGGGTTTAGGAGCCGAGCAGCTCGAGGAGCGAATGAGGGAGTTGATATCAGTTGAGGTTACGCTCAGCATACTAGGCCAGACTCCTGTAATCTTTGGCACGGTCAAGGAGGGTATATTGGAGATTTTGGATGAGAGGCTGGTAGCCTTCTGTACTGAGATGATGGATTTGATGGGAGTGCGTACTTTGACATTTCAAGAGTTCAGGGCTTGCGGGGCACCAAATTATGATGGGGCTAGGGAGCCCATCGCTAGCAGCAGATTGTTGGCTGATGTTGCCAATGCATTCTGTACGAGCCGGTGTCCCGAGGGGGACAAGGTAAGACTTGATGGGTTTTGAGCATTCTAACACTTCCTAAGTGTTCATGCAACCCTAATAACCTTGGATCTATGTTTGTCTAATTATCATGCAAAGTTGAATTCCAAGGCTATATTCCTATCTAGCATACATGGGGAACAATTTTAACTTGAATGATAGATAAAATAACTTACCTTGTTGTTGCTTGTGTTCCTTGAAACCTTGTGAGCCTAGCACCCCAAGTGTGATGCCTCAAATGCTTCACACAACACCAAATGCTCTTGGAAAAACTTATGAGAGAACACGCACTTCTTGAAATCGGCCAAGCCCTCTTGTTTCCTTAGTGTAACCGATTTTGGTGGAGAATATGATTCTTATATAGTGTTGACACATCTAGGGTTACGCCATGTAAACCCTAATGTGTCATGACTCTTCATTTCCATGACCCATGGGTTTGTAACTCCCATGGAGCATCCATGGAGCATCCTATGGATAGAACCCAACTTGATAATCCATGGAGCCTCTTAGCCCACTATACAAGATATGGATGATTTACATAATCAACCCATATATTTAATTAGTTCCCTTTTGACCACTTAATTAATTCTAAATTAATTATTGATCAAACTAATCAAATAATATTATTAATATATTAGAACTTATAATATATTAATAATCTCTAAGTGTTATTTCTCTCATTTAGTCTATCCAATTGCATGGTGCCATGCAACCCAAATGGACCATGCCGGGTCGGGTCAAGTACATACCAGAAATAGTTATGGACTTAGACACCTTATCCAACAGTCTCCCACTTGGATAAGTCTAATAACTATTACTGCAAGTATGACTTCAGGAACCGATCGGCAATCGTAGCTCTTTTCAAGGTTTCTCGGAACTGAGAAGATGATGGTACACCATTTAAGATAAGTGATCATATAATCCTCTGTTCTAGATATCAGTCGGACAAATACATGCAACAATGTCTTACTTATTGTCCAGCAGTTTGTTTCCCGATTTCCAATTTGTTTGACAAAGAACTTAATTGAACACATCAACTTAGTTCTGATCGGGCCCGGTACATGGGTCAAAACAAAATCATTCGAGGGGCCCAGATATCAGCTTCTAATCCAAGAAGGAACAGATAAACTTCGACTCATATGTTCGTTCTATCACTCATTGAATTACACACAAGAGCACGATTTATAACATCGAGTTACCAATGCGTTTTCGTACAATCAATGCATAACCAACTTGTAAGTAACAAATCATATCTCTAGGTTTTAAGACTTATACGATATTACCGTCTCACGATCACTCGAGATAGAATTCCATGAAGTGATTCCAGTGAGCGTGGGTTGAGTCCAATGCTCAGAACTTATGAGCACTCATGATTGCTGTAGCCTTATCCAAGACCTCTACAACCAAACATGACAGTCTTGATTCATACCTACTTCCAACATATGACTGACTGTGGAGGCTTGAATATTATGTTATACCAAACAAAAATTATTCTGGAAGTCAAAACATGCAAAAGAAATATAGTAAACGATCGACAAGAGATAGCAACACTTTACTCATAAATAAAACATTTTTTATTCATCATCAAATGTCAATTACACTTTACAAATTTCGAGCTTATCTAACTACTAAATCTAATATCATCCTTCAGTCCTATGCTCCGAGCATGCTGGAGATGCTTAACCCGAGTCAGTCCCTTTGTGAGGGGATCTATCGGATTCTTATCTGATGATACCCTCTTTGCCACGAGGAGTCCTTCTTCGATCCGATGTCTGATGAAATGGTATTTTCTGTCGATGTGTCTGGATCTCCCGTGATCCCTTGGTTCCTTGGCTAAGGCAACAACACTTTCACTATCACAGAAAATTTCCATTGGCTCTTTAATAGCTGCTACAACTCCAAGGTCTCCAATGAAGTTCTTCAGCCATATCGCCTCCTTTGCCGCCTCGCTAGCTGCAATATACTCTGATTCACAAGTAGAATCTGCCACTGTCTCTTGCTTGGAACTCTTCCAAGAAATTGCTCCTCCATTTAGGGTAAAGACCCAGCCCGACTGAGAGCGGAAATTATCCCTATCAGTCTGGAAGCTAGCATCACTATACCCAACTACTCTCAAGTCATCACTCCCACCGAGGGTAAGGACCCAATCCTTAGTCCTTCGTAGGTACTTGAGAATATTCTTTACCGTAGTCCAGTGTGCCTTGCCAGGGTTCCCCTGAAACCTGCTAACCATGCTCAAGGCAAAGGCTACATCAGGTCGAGTACACGTCATAGCATACAAGATCGAACCTACAGCCGAAGCATAAGGTACTAGACTCATTTCTGCTATCTAAGCCTCAGTTCTAGGGCTTTGTGTGTTACTCAATTTGGCGTTACACTGGATGGGCAACTCTCCTTTCTTGGAGTCCTGCATGCTGAATCTCTTCAACACCTTATCCAAGTAGGTACTCTAACTAAGTCCAATTAGTCTTTTACTCCGATCTCTCAAGATCCTTATCCCTAAAATATAGGCAGCTTCACCAAGGTCCTTCATAGCGAAACACTTCCCAAGCCAGGACTTTACTTCTTGCAGGGTTGGAATGTCGTTTCCTATGAGTAGTATGTCATCCACATACAATACCAAAAAGCTAACTATACTCCCACTAGCCTTGACATACACACAAGATTCATCTTCACTCCTAGAAAAGCCATATTCCTTGACCTTTTCATCAAAGCAAAGATTCCATCTACGAGGTGCTTGCTTTAATCCATAGATGGATTTCTCAAGCTTACACACTCTATTAGGGTACTTGCTGCTGACAAAACCTTTTGGCTAACTCATGTAAACATCTTCAGCCAACTTTCCATTAAGGAAAGCGGTTTTGACATCCATCTGCCATATTTCATAGTCATGAAATGCAACTATGGCTTACAGAACCTGAATAGACTTAATCTTGGCTACCGGAGAAAAGGTCTCATCATAATCCACTCCAAGAATTTGAGAGAAGCCCTTTGCAACCAATCTAGCCTTATAAGTGTGTACTTTACCATCCATGTCGGTCTTCTTCTTGAAGACCCATTTGCACTCCACTGTCTTACGACCTGATACATTTTCAACCAAGTTCCAAACTTGATTGTCATACATGGATTGTATCTCGCTATCCATAGCCTCTTTCCATTTAGCAGACTCGGGGCCTACCATGGCTTCCTCGTAGCTGTTAGGGTCATCTTGACTTACTAGTGTCCCATCACTAATAAGTGTCTCATCTTCCGCAGTAGTATGGAATCCATAGTAATGCTCAGGTGCACTCCTAACTCTCGTGGAATGCCTCAGAGGTACAGATTCGTCAATTGGCTCAACAGGAGTTTCCTCCTCAAGTTGAGGGCTAGAGTTTGAAGTTCCTTCACCACTTGATTCTTGAATTTCTTCAAGATCAATTTGCCTCCCACTGTCTCCTTGGCTTATAAACTCTCTTTCTCGAAAGACTCCTCTTCTTGCTACAAAGACCACATTGTCACTAGGTCTGTAGAAGAGGTAACCAAAGGATTGCTGTGGGTAGCCGATGAAAATACACCTCTCGCTTCGAGGTTCGAGCTTATCATGAGTCTCGCGTCTCACGAAAGCCTCGCAACCCGAAATCTTGATGTGGTCTAGTTTAGGTACTTTACTAGTCCACATCTCGTGAGGAGTTTTGGCAACTTTCTTTGTAGGGACTAGATTAAGAATATGGGCGGCAGTCTCTAAGGCATACCCCCAGAATGAGATTGGTAGCGAAGCTCGACTCATCATGGAACGAACCATATCTAACAAGGTTCGATAACGCCTCTCAGCCACACCATTCAACTGCGGTGTCCTGGGAGGTGTCAATTGTGAGACAATCCCACATTCCCTTAGATAGTCGAGGAACTCTGAACTAAGATACTCACCACCTCGATCGGATCGAAGCATCTTAATGTTCCTGCCCAATTGATTCTCGACTTCCTGTTTAAATTCCTTAAACCTCTCGAAAGTCTCTGACTTATGTTTGATTAAGTAGACATATCCATATCTACTGTAATCATCAGTAAAAGTCAAATAATAACGATTAGCATCCCTTGTGGCATGTTTGAATGGCCCACACACATCCGTGTGGATAAGGTCCAACAAACCTTCACCCCTTTCACACGAGCCTGTGAAGGGTGACTTTGTCATTTTTCCAAGTAAGCATGATTCGCAACTATCATCTGACATTAGGTCAAACGACTCCAAGACTCCATCCTTTTGGAGTTGGCCTATGCGTTTCTTGCTTATATGTCCAAGGCGACAATGCCATAATGATGCTTTATCCAAGTTATTATTAGTAGTAGAATCAATACACAAAACATTATTTCCTAAGTTATCTACAACAGACACAATTTCATACACACCATCACAAGGTAATGCTTTAAAATAAAGAACATTATTAAAGAAAGCATCAATAGAACCAACTTCATTATTAAATGAAAAGGTAAACCCTTGTTTGTACAAAGCATGAAAGGAAGTAATATTTCTTGCCATTCCTGGCGAGTAACAACATTTATTCAAATCTAAGCTAAACCCACTACTTAGCGATAAAGTATAAACTCCAATCTTGGTGACAGGTGAAGCTTTCCTATTCCCCATGATCAAGTTTATTCTTCCTTGCTCCACATCCTCACTTCTTCTTAGTCCCTGCAAGTCACAACAAATATGAATACCACAACCGGTATCAAGGACCCAGTATTTAGAATGGGGTGAGTTATTAGAAATGATAGTGTAAATACCTGCATGGTTGGGTTTGACTTTCCCATCCTTCACATCCTGTTGGTATTTTGGGCAGTTCCGCTTCCAATGAGCCTTTTCATGCCAATAGAAGCATTCAGCCTCTTTTGGGTCAGAAGAAGGAGTAATGAAACCTTTCTTGGTTCCACTTGAAGAAGAGCCATCAAGGGTCCGAGCCTTGGTACCCTTCGAAGATTTCTTTCTCTTCCTCCCTCGACTTTTCCCGATTGCCAAAACCGGAGTTGTGTTTGGTGTAGGAGTGATAGCAACCGACTTCCCCTTAAGACCTGTTTCTGTGGTCTTGAGAAGTCCCTGAAGTTTGCTGAGGGTGACCTCTTCCTTGTTCATGTGATATGTCATGCGGAATTGATCATTGCACGATGGTAAGGAGTGCAAAATGATATCTATTGCAAGGTCCTCAGGGAAGTTCACATTAAGCTTCAGCAAACGATCCACATACCTTTGCATTTTCTGCATGCGGCTGGTGACGGATTCCCCGTCCTTCATCATGGCTGTTATCATGGAGCAGATGATCTCATACCTCTCTTGTCATGCACTTTGATGGTATATTTCCATCAAATGTTGGTGCATTTCATAAGGGTAAAAATCTTCATAAGACTTTTGGAGTTCAGCTGTCATTGTGGCCAACATGATGCAAGCCACCTTGGTCACATCTCTTTCATGAGTATGAAAGTCAGCGATCTCCTGGGGAGTTGCAGTGGACTCATCAATTTCCTTAAGCTCCTTGTCAAGGACATATTCTTTGTCCTCGTAGCGGGTTATCATCCTGATGTTTCTGATCCACTCATTGAGGTTGGATCCATCAAAGGTAACTTTCCCACACAAGCTCATAAGAGTAAAGGAGCCATTAGGATTCGAGCCAGAAGCAGCATTGTTTGAAGACATCTGAAAGAAGAGAACAAGTTTAGTATAGATCTATAAGAGTCCTTAATAAAACACCCAAATGTAATATTAAGGCTAGGATCCAATCACAATATAACATAGCTTAGAAGAGGTATGTCGTAGTTTAAGCTATACCATATTTGAAAGGTAGGTGAATGACGATTCACCAATTTCCACCACGAAAACCGAAACATTTAAGTATAAGGTTTTGTTTGATTCCTAGAAATTCCTAGATTCTTTGAGATTCAATGAGCTTTTCAAAGGCATGTTTCAATCTCGAGTGTGCCCTCCAAGTTTTGTGACTGGGATACCAAGGATCACAAAACGAGATGTGAAGTAACCATGCAAATCACTTGGTACCCTTAAAGTTTATCACTTAATCGATGTGCCGGTAAACCACACATGCTCCACCGATACTATAATAAACCTTAAGTCACCCTTTACCTACCTTGTTAAGTCCATGTTAGTGTGCCGGTTAACCACACATGCTCCACCAACGACTTAGACAAAGTGTAAAGTGTAATTTGATGGATTAGCACCTTATTCACATTTTCCTAAAGTAACTAAGATTGGGAATTTAATAAAACATTTAGTTACTTTATTATATTCATCATACTTTGAATGAGAATTTATAAGTCCTTGTCTTACCCGTTCGGCTAACGACCCTCCACCAGTTAAGCAAGCGGTGGGTGAGAGTAGACACCCATTAAGTCACCATTTTATAGGCAACAACCTTATACCCACCTTATAGACCGGCTTCGTGAATGAGGCGTACTAGCGGTAAGATGACTTTGTTCTTATACATATATATATATATATATATATATATATATATATATATATATATATATATATATATATAATTATTAAATCTTCATAATATAAGTATAAGGGTTGAATTTTAACTTTTAAAATTCTAGGGGTTGGAACTAAAGTTTTAACTTAACTTTACTTGTTCCAAAACTTGAGGGCAAGTTTTGTAACTTTCAAAACGTTTCATTTCTTGTAACTTATGAGTTTAATAGAGTAATAAAATGAAGACTCTTCATTTTTCTAACTCTTGTGTTTTTTTTAATGGTTTTAATTCAAGTGTGACTCTTGGTTTTCGATAACTTGAGGACAAGTTATGGACTCCATTAAAACACATTATGATCAAGATTTAATCTACCACATAGGTTACAAATAATTCCTATGATCATCTAAAACATCATAAGAACAAGAACATGAATATGAACTTATTCATAAATCAAAAATTACACTTAAAACTTTGTAATTTTGATAACTAGTTGTTGTAAATGAATTAGCAAAGACATTACACCACCAAAAACAAGTTTTCAATTACCAAAACAGTTCAGGGTAATGTTTCTAATTCATTTCCAGCAACTAAAGTCGAAATTCTGCAACCTGTCGACCCTACTCGCCGATTGCATGAACTTACTCGCCGAGTTGGTTGAAGATACACGTGAACTCGACGAGTCCCCCTTATGGACTCGACGAGTCCATTCGTAGACAGCAAGATTTTCGACTTTTTTCCAACTTTTAAGCACAAATAAAAACAAACAAGCCTAGGCTCTGATACCACTGATGGGTTTTGAGCATTCTAACACTTCCTAAGTGTTCATGCAACCCTAATAACCTTGGATCTATGTTTGTCTAATTATCATGCAATGTTGAATTCCAAGGCTATATTCCTATCTAGCATACATGGGGAACAATTTTAACTTGAATGATAGATAGAATAACTTACCTTGTTGTTGCTTGTGTTCCTTGAAACCTTTTGAGCCTAGCACCCCAAGTGTGATGCCTCAAATGCTTCACACAACACCAAATGCTCTTGGAAAAACTTATGAGAGAACACACACTTCTTGAAATCGGCCAAGCCCTCTTGTTTCCTTAGTGTAACCAATTTTGGTGGAGAATATGATTCTTATATAGTGTTGACACATCTAGGGTTACACCATGTAAACCCTAATGTGTCATGACTCTTCATTTCCATGACCCATGGGTTTGTAACTCCCATGGAGCATCCATGGAGCATCCTATGGGTAGAACCCAACTTGATAATCCATGGAGCCTCTTAGCCCACTATACAAGATATGGATGATTTACATAATCAACCCATATATTTAATTAGTTCTCTTTTGACCACTTAATTAATTCTAAATTAATTATTGATCAAACTAATCAAATAATATTATTAATATATTATAACTTATAATATATTAATAATCTCCAAGTGTTATTTCTCTCATTTAGTCTATCCAATTGCATGGTGCCATGCAACCCAAATGGACCATGCCGGGTTGGGTCAAGTACATACCAGAAATAGTTATGGACTTAGACACCTTATCCAACAAGACTCGCTTCCTGTCTTCCGAAGGATAGAGCGAGGGATTGGTGGGAAGAGATTGGTCATGCTTTGGGTGATGATGCCGTGTTGGACGCGATGACATGGGGTGATTTTTCAGCCAGGTTCAGGGCGGAGTTTTTGCCAATTATTGAGGTGCAGCAGTTGGCACGGGAGTTTTAGGATTTGACGCAGACCACTGAGACTGTGGCGGAGATCACCGCCAAGTGCAGGGAGAGGGCCCTTCTTGTTCCGCAATATGCTGCGGATGAGGAGATGAAGAAGGCTCGATACCATGAGATGTTGAGGGATGACATCAGGCAATTTGTGAGTAGGTCTAGCTGCAAAACATTGGAGGATATGATTGCGCGAGCTAGAGAAAGGGAGATTGATTTGGAGTAGATCCAGAAGTGGAAGCCGGTTGAGATTCAAACAGCTTCGGGTTCGAGCAAAAGGCCCAAGGGGTCGGATTCGAGACCGAGGGATTATCAGGACCGCAGCCGGTGCAGGAAGTGTGGCAAGGCGCATGGGGGCACGTGCAGGAGTGGTAGTAGTGGTGAGTCTGGATGCTTCAAGTGTGGTCGGACTGGTCATTTGAGCAGGGATTGTACTGCTAGCACCACATGGGGATCCGATTTGATATGTTTTCACTGCAACCAACGGGGCCACAAGAAGGCCTAGTACCCCAGTTTGTTTTCTGTAGGACGGGTGATGGCACTTGCCCCTACAACTTTGAGGATCATAGACGGCCGTCAGGGCTGCGCTGAGGCGCATGCGGTAGGAGGCAGGGCTTTTCAGATGACTACCATGGAGATGCGAGCAGCACCGGACGTTGCAGGTATGCGACTCCCATTTTCAGTTCTTTTATTTGTGCATGATTATATTGTTATGGTTCTGCATCATTATCGATATGAGTATTTTACTTTGTACAGCTTGATTGTTATTGAGTTATATGCCATCTGCATACCTTGGATATTGAATAGTGGTTAAGGGATGGGCTCTATTAGAGAAGGATGCTTAGGATGCAATAACTGTAGCATACCTGGGAGGGACTTGCTATGTCTCGCTAGTTGAGATCTGTATAGTTTTAGAAATGGACTAGTTAGATCCCTAGATATGGTAAGCTTGGGGTTCCTCAGTAGATTGATTATGGATTGGTAGCCGGCATTGGGTTTTCTTTTCGAGCATTATGCAGCGAGGTGTAAGCAAGATCGAAGTGGGGGAGAATCCTACGAGTGTTGAAGGGTAAAAGCACGCAGGTCTAGAATGAGTACGCGATCTCTGAGAAGGAAAAGAAGTAGTACAACGTTCGATGGTTAGTACGTGGTTGGCAATCCCGGTTAAAGCATGGTAGAGTGGTGAGAAAGTCGTGGCTTCCTCCAGTAGCGGTCAGTGGTGGAAGGTGATGTAAGATTGCGGGTAAGCTGTAGCATTCCATAGTAGCTTCGTTAGCGGAGTTGGGGCGAGGCCCTATTCTCCTAGTGATCAGAAAGGGATCAGGAATGGGTAGTGGATGAGAATCGTAGGGAGTTTCCTATATCGCCATAGAAAGGTGATACCGTGGGCGAGGACCATATGAGAGTAGCAGTATAGGTCAGACCTGAGAGTAGGGTTGCTCAGTAGTATGGTTGGGTGAGACCCCTGGGCGAGGCCCGTGCGAGAGTGGTTAGACAAGTGAGACTAGAAGGATATGATGGGTTTTGAGCAATCTAACACTTCCTAAGTGTACATGCAACCCTAATAACCTTGGATCTATGTTTGTCTAATTCGTCATGCAAAGTTGATTTCCAAGGTTATATTCCTATCTAGCATACATGGGGAACAATTTTAACATAAAGTATAGATAGAATAACTTACCTTGTTGTTGCTTGTGTTCCTTGAAACCTTGTGAGCCTAGCACCTCAAGTGGTGATGCCTCAAATGCTTCACACAACACCAAATGCTCTTGGAAGAACTTATGAGAGAATACACACTCTTCAAAATCGGCCAAGCCCCCTTATTACTTAGTGTAACCGATTTGGGAGGAGATCATATTAATTATATAGTGTTGACACATCTAGGGTTAAACCCTAATGTGTCATGACTCTTCATTTCCATGACCCATGGGTTTGTAACTCCCATGGAGCATCCATGGAGCATCCTATGGGTGGAACCCAACTTGATGATCCATGGAGCCTTTTAGCCCACTATACAAGATATGGATGATTTACTTAATCAACCCATATATTTAATTAGTTATCTTTTGATCACTTAATTAATTATAAATTAATTCTTGATCAAACTAATCAAATAATATTATTAATATATTAGAACTTATAATATATTAATAATCTCCAAGCGTTATTTCTCTCATTTAGTTTATCCAATTGCATGGTGCCATGCAACCCAAATGGACCATGCCGGGTCAGGTCAAGTACATACCAGAAATAGTTATGGACTTAGACACCTTATCCAACAGTCTCCCACTTGGATAAGTCTAGTAACTATTACTGCAAGTATGACTTCAGGAACCGATCGGCAATCGTAGCTCTTTACAAGGTTTCTCGAAACTTGAGAAGATGATGGTACGCCATTTAAGATAAGTGATCATATAATCCTCTGTTCTAGATATCAGTCGGACAAATACATGGAACAATGTCTTACTTATTGTCCAACATTTGTTTCCCGATTTCCGATTTGTTTGACAAAGAACTTTATTGAACACATCAATGTAGTTCTGACCGGGCCCGGTACATAGGTCAAAACAAAATCATCGAGGGGCCCAGATATCAGCTTCTAATCCAAGAAGGAATAGATAAACTTCGACTCATATGTTTGTTCTACTACTCATTGAATTACACATAAGAGCACGATTTTATAACATCGAGTTACCAATGCGTTTTTCGTACAATCAATGCATAACCAACTCGTAAGTAACAAATCATATCTCTAGGTTTAAAGACTTATATGATATTACCGTCTCACGATCACTCGAGATAGAATTCCGTGAAGTGATTCCAGTGAGCGTGGGTTAAGTCCAATGCTCAGAACTTATGAGCACTCATGATTGTTGTAGCCTTGTCCCAGACCTCTACAATCAAACATGACAGTCTTGATTCATACCTACTTCCGACATATGACCGACTGTGGAGGTTTGAATAATATGTTAAACCAAACAAAATTATTCTGGAAGTCAAAACATGCAAAAGAAATATAGTAAACGATCGACAAGAGATAGCAACACTTTACTCATAAATAAAACACTTTTATTCATCATCAAATGTCAATTACACTTTACAAATTTCGAGATTAGCTAACTACTAAATCTAATATCATCCTTCAGCCCTATGCTCTGAGCATGCTGGAGATGCTTAACCCGAGTCAGTCCCTTCGTGAGGGGATCTGCCGGATTGTCATCTGATGATACCCTCTTTGCCACGAGGAGTCCTTCTTCGATCCGATGTCTGATGAAATGGTATTTTCTGTCGATGTGTCTGGATCTCCCGTGATCCCTTGGTTCCTTGGCTAAGGCAACAGCACTTTCACTATCACAGAAAATTTCCATCGGCTCTTTAATAGCTGGTACAACTCCAAGGTCTCCAATGAAGTTCCTCAGCCATAACGCCTCCTTTGCCGCTTCGCTAGCTGCAATATATTCTGATTCACAAGTAGAATCTGCCACTGTCTCTTGCTTGGAACTCTTCCAAGAAATTGCTCCTCCATTTAGGGTAAAGACCCAGCCCGACTGAGAGCGGAAGTTATCCCTATCAGTCTGGAAGCTAGCATCACTATACCCTACAACTCTCAAGTCATCACTCCCACCGAGGGTAAGGACCCAGTCCTTAGTCCTTCGTAGGTACTTGAGAATATTCTTTACCGCAATCCAGTGTGCATTGCCAGGGTTCCCCTGAAACCTGCTAACCATGCTCAAGGCAAAGGCTACATCAGGTCGAGTACACGTCATAGCATACATGATCAAACCTACAGCCGAAGCATAAGGTAATCGACTCATTTCTGCTATCTCAGCCTCAGTGCTAGGGCTTTGTGTCTTACTCAGCTTGGCGCTACTCTGGATGGGCAACTCTCCTTTCTTGGAGTTTTGCATTCTGAATCTCTTCAGAACCTTCTCCAAGTAGGTATTTTGACTAAGTCCATTTAGTCTTTTACTCCGATCTCTCAAGATTCTTATCCCCAAAATATAGGCAGCTTCACCAAGGTCCTTCATAGCGAAACACTTACTAGTGTCTCATCACTAATAAGTGTCTCACCTTCTGCAGTAATATGGAATCCATAGTAATGCTCAGGTGCACTCCTAACTCTCGTGGAACGCCTCAGAGGTACAGATTCATCAATTGGCTCAACAGGAGTTTCCTCCTCAAGTTGAGGGCTAGAGTTTGAAGTTCCTTCACCACTTGACTCTTGAATTTCTTCAAGATCAACTTGCCTCCCACTGTCTCCTTGGCTTATAAACTCTCTTTCTCGAAAGACTCCTTTTCTTGCTACAAAGACCACATTGTCACTAGGTCTGTAGAAGAGGTAACCAAAGGATTGCTGTGGGTAGCCGATGAAAATACACCTCTCGCTTCGGGGTTCGAGCTTATCATGAGTCTTGCGTCTCACGAAAGCCTCACAGCCCCAAATCTTGATGTGGTCTAGTTTAGGTACTTTACCAGTCCACATCTCGTGAGGAGTTTTGGCAACTTTCTTTGTAGGGACTAGATTAAGGATATGGGCGGCAGTCTCTAAGGCATACCCCCAGAATGAGATTGGTAGCGAAGCTCGACTCATCATGGAACGAACCATGTCCAACAAGGTTCGATTACGCCTCTCAGCCACACCATTCAACTGCGGTGTCCTGGGAGGTGTCAATTGTGAGACAATCCCACATTCCTTTAGATAGTCGAGGAACTCTGAACTAAGATACTCACCACCTCGATCGGATCGTAGCATCTTAATGTTCCTGCCCAATTGATTCTCGACTTCCTGTTTAAATTCCTTAAACTTCTCGAAAGTCTCTGACTTATGCTTGATTAAGTAGACATATCCATATCTACTGTAATCATCGGTAAAAGTCAAATAATAACGATTAGCATCTCTTGTGGCATGTTTGAATGGTCCACACACATCCGTGTGTATAAGGTCCAACAAACCTTCACCCCTTTCACATGAGCCTGTGAAGGGTGACTTTGTCATTTTTCCAAGTAAGCATGATTCGCAACTATCATTTGACTTTAGGTCAAACGACTCCAAGACTCCATCCTTTTGGAGTTGGCCTATGCGTTTCTTGCTTATATGTCCAAGACGACAATGCCATAACGATGCTTTATCCAAGTTATTATTATTAGTAGAATCAATACACAAAACATTATTTCCTAAGTTATCTACAATAGATACAGCTTCATACACACCATCACAAGGTAATGCTTTAAAATAAAGTACATTATCAAAGAAAGCATTAATCGAACCAACTTCATTATCAAATGAAAAGGTGAAACCTTGTTTGTACAATGCATGAAAGGAAATAATATTTCTTGCCATTTCTGGCGAATAACAACATTTATTCAAATCTAAATTTAACCCACTACTTAGCGATAAAGTATAAACTCCAATCTTGGTGACAGGTGTAACTTTCCTATTCCCCATGATTAAGTTTATTCTTCCTTGCTCCACATTCTCACTTCTTCCTAGTCCCTGCAAGTCACAACAAATATGAATTCCGCAACCTGTATCAAGGACCCAAGATTTCGAATGGGGTGAGTTATTAGAAATGATAGTGTAAGTACCTGCATGGTTGGGTTTGACTTTCCCATCCTTTACATCTTGCTGGTACTTTGGGCAGTTCCGCTTCCAATGAGCTTTTTCGTGGCAATAGAAGCATTCAGCCTCTTTTGGGTCAGAAGAAGGAGTAATGAAACCTTTCTTGGTTCCACTTGAAGAAGAGCCATCAAGGGTCCGAGCCTTGGTACCCTTTGAAGATCTCTTTCTCTTCCTCCCTCGACTCTGCCCGATTGCCAAGACCGGAGTTGTTTCTGGAGTAGGAGTGATAGCAACCGACTTCCCCTTAAGACCTGTTTCTGCGGTCTTGAGAAGTCCCTGAAGTTTGATGAGGGTGACCTCTTCCTTGTTCATGTGATATGTCATGCGGAATTGATCATAGCACGATGGTAAGGAGTGCAAAATGATATCTATTGCAAGCTCCTCAGGGAAGTTCACATTGAGCTTCAGCAACCGATCCACATACCTTTGCATTTTCTGCATGTGGCTCGTGACGGACTCTCCGTCCTTCATCATGGTCGTTATCATGGAGCAGATGACTTCGTACCTCTCTTGTCGTGCACTTTGATGGTATCTTTCCATCAAATCTTGGTGCATTTCATAAGGGTAGAAGTCTTCATAAGACTTTTGGAGTTCAGCTGTCATGGTGGCTAACATGATGCAAGCCACCTTGGTTGCATCTCTTTCATGATTCTGAAAGTCAGCGATCTCCAGGGGAGTTGCAGTGGACTCGTCAATTTCCTTAAGCTCCTTGTCAAGGACATATTCTTTGTCCTCGTAGCGGGTAATCATCCTGATGTTTCTGATCCACTTATTGAAGTTGGATCCATCAAAGGTGACTTTCCCACATAGACTCATAAGAGTAAAGGAGCCATTAGGATTCGAGCCAGAAGCATTAGTTGAAGACATCTGAAAAGAAGAACAAGTTTAGTTTAGATTTGAGAGAGTCCTTAATAAAACACCCAAATGTAATATTAAGGCTAGGATCCAATCACAATATAATATAACTTAGAAGAGGTATGCCGTAATCTAAGCTATACCATATTTGAAAGGTAGGTGAATGACGATTCACCAATTTCCACCACGAACACCGAAATAATAAATATTTAGTTTTTATTGGTTTTAGAAATTCCTAGATTCTTTGAGATCCAATGAACTTTTCAAAGGCATGTTTCGATCTCGGGAGTGCCCTCCAGGTTTTGTGACTGGGATGCCGAGGATCACAAAACGAGGTGTGAAGTAACCATGCAAATCACTTGGTACCCTTAAAGTTTATCACTCAATCGATGTGCCGGTAAACCACACACGCTCCACCGATACTATAATAAACCTTAAGTCACCCTTTACCTACCTTGTTAAGTCCAAGTTAGTGTGCCGGTTAACCACACACGCTCCACCAACGACTCAGACAAAGTGTAAAGTGTAATTTCATGGATTAGCACCTTATTCACATTTTTCCTAAAGTAACTAAGATTGGGAATTTAATAAACATTTAGTTACTTTATATATTCATCATACTTTGAATGAGAATTTATAAGTCCTTGTCTTACCCGTTCGGCTAACGACCCTCCACCAGTCAAGCAAGCGGTGGGTGAGAATATTCACCCATTAAGTCACCATTTTATAGGCAACAACCTTATACCCACCTTATAGACCGGCTTCGTGAATGAGGCGTACTAGCGGTAAGACGACTTGTTCTTATACATATATATATAATTATTAAATCATCATAATATAAGTATAAGGGTTGAATTTTAACTTTTAAAATTCTAGGGGTTGGAACTAAAGTTTTAACTCAACTTTACTTGTTCCAAAACTTGAGGGCAAGTTTTGTAACTTTCAAAACTTTTCATTTCTTGTAACTTATGAGTTTAATAGAGTCATAAACTGAAGACTCTTCATTTTTATAACTCTTGTGTTTTCTTAATGGTTTTAACTCAAGTGTGACTCTTGGTTTTCCATAACTTAAGGATAAGTTATGGACTCCATTAAAACACATTATGATCAAGAATTAAACTACCAAATAGGTTACAAATAATTCCTATGATGAACATAATCAAAAATTACATAAAACTTTGTAATTTTGATAACTAGTTGTTGTAAATGAATTAGCAAAACATTACACCACCAAAAACTAGTTTACATTTACTAAAACAGTTTAGGGTAATGTTTCTAATTCATTTTTCCAGCAACTGAATCGAAATTTTGCACTCATTCGACCCTACTCGCCGAGTGCATGAACATGACTCGCCGAGTTGGTTGAAGATACACATGGACTCGACGAGTCCCCCCAATAGACTCGACGAGTCCGATCGCAGACAGCAAATTTTCGATTCTGTTTTTCAACTTTTAAGCACAAATAAGAACAAACAAGCCTAGGCTCTGATACCACTGATGGGTTTTGAGCATTCTAACACTTCCTAAGTGTACATGCAACCCTAATAACCTTGGATCTATGTTTGTCTAATTCGTCATGCAAAGTTGATTTCCAAGGTTATATTCCTATCTAGCATACATGGGGAACAATTTTAACATAAAGTATAGATAGAATAACTTACCTTGTTGTTGCTTGTGTTCCTTGAAACCTTGTGAGCCTAGCACCTCAAGTGGTGATGCCTCAAATGCTTCACACAACACCAAATGCTCTTGGAAGAACTTATGAGAGAATACACACTCTTCAAAATCGGCCAAGCCTCCTTATTACTTAGTGTAACCGATTTGGGAGGAGATCATATTACTTATATAGTGTTGACACATCTAGGGTTAAACCCTAATGTGTCATGACTCTTCATTTCCATGACCCATGGGTTTGTAACTCCCATGGAGCATCCATGGAGCATCCTATGGGTGGAACCCAACTTGATGATCCATGGAGCCTTTTAGCCCACTATACAAGATATGGATGATTTACTTAATCAACCCATATATTTAATTAGTTATCTTTTGATCACTTAATTAATTCTAAATTAATTCTTGATCAAACTAATCAAATAATATTATTAATATATTAGAACTTATAATATATTAATAATCTCCAAGCGTTATTTCTCTCATTTAGTTTATCCAATTGCATGGTGCCATGCAACCCAAATGGACCATGCCGGGTCGGGTCAAGTACATACCAGAAATAGTTATGGACTTAGACACCTTATCCAACAGGATAGAGGTGGGTGAGACCCGTGGGAGCGACTAGGAGTTTTGTTGGGTCTAGCGACCGATGGGAGCCGGTAATCCAGATATTGATAGATTGGTAGGGACCAGGGTGGTATCAGTTCATCCGGCAGGCAGATAAGGTATATCATAAATTTTCAGTCGGTAGTAGTGCTAGTAAGCAATCTAAGGTGGAATTCAGTTAGTGAATCGTGGGGTGCTCGACACCAAAGTGTAGTAAAAGGAAATGGCCAGTGGATACTGGCGATAAGGACTCGTACTGGACGTAGCGGGAGAAATGGATTTGGTGAAGGATAGGACCTTCACAGTGTCAAAGGAAATAGTTGATTATGGAGCATCGCCTTGGGAAGGAAAGAAAACGCACAAGGAAAGAGAGGATGCACCCCTATGGGTTCAGTTGCAGTACTCGGACAGTACCAGAAGGGTTTCCGGTTGAGTAAGTTGTGTTTCCCGAATGTTCAGGGTCAGGGTTGACTCGAGATTATTATTATCCGCAAGGGCTAATGATCTTCAGGAGGACTGGGCGAAAGGCGAGCCAAGGTAGGCAGCGGGTGTTGGATTAATAGTAGGGTATTGGAAGCAGATCGCAGGCGGTTGGCCATAGGAAACTTCAAGGATGAAGTTTAGTTTAAGTGGGGGAGAGTTGTAACACCCCAAAAACAGTTAGGCCAAGAAGGAAATAAAACCCTAAGTCAAAGGGTCAACTCGCCGAGTCTAGTGGGAAACTCGGCGAATCCGAGCGGGGTCTAGGTTCAGGAATTAATGACAGACTCGGCGAGTCGGCTAAGGGGACTCAGTGAGTCTGGTCTGAACGAAGAAAACCCTAATCCAGGGAATTGTATCCTATATAATGGGTGTTATGTTCCTCCCTGAGCCTCCTTATCATCCTAGAGAACCTGTAAACCCTAGATTTCGTGTGAGCTTCCATCATTTGAGAGAAATAGATTTGGAGGAAGGAAACTTTGGATAGGAACTTGAAGATCAAGAAGGTTGCTTCAAAGGGGAGGTGAAGATCCAGGATCTACTTCAGTTGGTGTTCATTTTGGAGGTAATAAGCTGCTATCTTACCTCCTTTGCATCAAGATCCACTTTTGTTATAGCATTTGGGGGTTTTATGGTTGTTTGAGACCCAATTCGAGTTTGGGACCTAGATATGTCATTGCCACTTCAGATCTAGTGTTGGGATGGTCCAATATGTCATAAAGCATCAGAAGATGAGTAGTTGGTGAAGCCCTTTTGTCCCTAAACCTAGCCCTACAGTGTTTTAAGCCCTGCTCGCTGATGCTTGATGACATATTGGACCATCCCAACACTAGATCTGATGTGGCAACGACATATGTAGGTCCCAAACTTGAATTGGGTCTCAAATAACCATAAAACCCCCAACTCTCATAACAAAAGTGGATATTGATGCAAAGGAGGGAAGATAGCAGCTTATTACCTCCAAGGTGAACACCAACTGCAGTAGATCCCAAATCTTCACCTCCTATTTGAAGCAACATTCTTGATCTTCAAGTTCCTTTCCAAAGTTTCCTTCCTCCAACACTATTTCTCTCAAATGATGGAAGGTCACATGAAATCTAGGGTTTACAAGTTCTTTAGGATGATAAGGAGGCTAGGGAGGGACATAACACCCATTATGTAGGATACAATTCCTGGGATTAGGGTTTTCCTTGTTCAGACCAGACTCGTCGAGTCCCCTTAGCCAACTCGCCGAGTCGGTCACTAATTCCTGAACCTAGACCCCGCTCGGACTCGCCGACTTTCGCACTAGACTCGGCGAGTTGACCCTTTAACTTAGGCTTTTATTTCCTTCTTGGCCTAACTGATTTTGGGTGTTACACTAAGCTTCTCAAACTCATAGACCTTCCCTTAGATAGCTTATGTGTGTGTCTACACAATTTCAGCACTTATAGCAATTAATATTAAATGTTTAAACTAATTGCCAAATCTCACAATTCGAACTATGAAGAGGGATTCGGTAATCATAATCGAATTTGAGAATGCAATTTACACAACAACAAACTCCTTAAAATCTTCATAGTGATAGCTTTTTCTCAAAATCATTTTCTAGAAGGAGAGAAACCTTATGACACTTAGGTTTTATGGTGTATGTGTTCCTATCCATCTGAATTTGTCATAACCATAATCATAAGACAAGGTTTGTGATAAATCCAAACTCATATGGACTGAACTTGTTCATTCTTAATATCTTGCCAACAAGGGTCCCACCATTGCTTCCAAGTTATTTAGCAGCTCACTTATACTAGTCAATATACTTTCATTGAACAAGGTACTTGCCTTTATACAGTCTGTTGAGAACTCGTAGTACTCATATGCATAAGTTGATGGGTTATGAGCATTCTAACACTCCTAAGTGTATATGCAACCCTAGAAAACCTTAGATCTATGTTTGTCTAAAATACATGCAAAATTTGATTTCCAAGGTTCATAATCCTATCTAGCATAAATAGGGAACTTTTAACATAAAAGATGGCTAGAATTACATACCAGTTGATTTGATTCCTTGAAAACCTTGAGAGCCTAGCACCCCAAGTGTGATGCCTCAAATGTTACACACAAAACCTAGTTCTTTGGAATAACTTTGAGAGAATGTAGAACACTTGCAAAATAGGCTTGCCCTCACTATCTTGCTTATAGTTCCGATTTTGGTGAGCTTCATATCCTTTATATAGTGTGTTACAATTAGGGTTACACCATGTAAACCCTAATGTCACATGGTTCTTCATTTCCATGACCCATGGGTTTGTAACTCCCATGGAGCATCATATGGACCTTAGCCCGACTTGATAATCCATGGATCATTTATCCCACTATACAAGTTACGGATGATTTACATAATCAATCCACATACTTAATTAGTCATCTTTTGATAACATCATTAATTCTAAATTAATTCTTGATCAACACTAATTAAAAAAATACTATTATTATATTAGAGCTTATAATGTATTAATAAACCACAAGTGTTATTTCTCTCATTTAGTCTATCCAAATGCATGATGCCATGCAACCCAAATGGACCATGCCAAACCGGGTCAAGTACATACCCAAAATAGTTATGGACTTAGACATCTTATCCAATAATCTCCCACTTGGATAAGTCTAATAACTATATATGCAAGTATGACTTTAGGAACCGATCAACAATCGTAGCTCTTTCAAGATCTCTCGGAACTGAGATGATGATGATATGCCATTTAAGATAAGTGATCATATAATCTTCTGTTCTAGATATCAGCCAGAAAAATACATCGAACAATTTCTTACTTATTGTACAGTAGTTTGTTTCCCGATTTCCGATTTGTTTGACAAAGAAGTTAATTGAACACATCAACTTAGTTCTGACTGGGCCCATTACATAGGTCAAAACAAAATCATCGAGGGGCCCAGATATCATTTCTAATCCAATAAGGAATAACTAAACTTCGACTCATATGATATTCTACAACTTGTTGAATCACATACAAAAGTACGTTTTATAACATCGAGTTACCAATGCGTTTTCGTACGATCAATGCATAACCAACTCATAGGCAACAAGTCATATCTCATGGTTTGAAGACTTATATGATATTACCGTCACACGATCACTCAAGATAAATGTTGGATTAGTGTCTAAGACTGTAACTATATTTGATAAGTACTTGACCCGATTATGCATGGTCCTTTTGGGTTGCTTTCACCATAGCAACTTGACATGGTAATTTATATAGGGAGAAGAGATGTTATTGTTAATATATTATAAGAATAATATGTTAAAGGAATAATAATATTAATTTGATTAATATAAGTCATAAATAAATTAGGAATTAATTTGGTGACTTAAAGAGATTAATTAAAGAAAGGGGTATAAACTGTCAAATGTGTGATAGTTGTATTTTAAGCTAAGAATCCTTATGGATATGGGTTGGATGATTTTAGGGATGTGGATCACCTAGAAATCGTCCAAGGCTTATCTCGGAGGGATATTGGATTGCTTTGAGGCTAAGTTATCCAATTAGGGTTTTAGGGTGAAACCCTAGGAGCTCACAGTATAAATAGACCCTTGGGGGTGGTGAAATCGTGACCTTTGTTATTAGAGTAAACCTAGGACCGATTTCTCTCTTCCTCACTTCTCTCAAATCAACTTCTTGCTAGTTGGTGTTTGTCAGCCATTAGAGGAGTGACAATTGTGACTCTAAGCTCCAAGGGGAAGAAGGTTTCAATCAAGTAATTCAAGGTATGATTCTAGATCTGCTTTCATATGTTATGATTGTTAGTTTAAATTAGATCTAGCCATGAAAGTCTTGGATACATAATGCATGTTAAATTAGAAAAACCTAGATCCAAGCAATTAGGGTTTGCATGTGCACATAGGAAAGTTCTTATGGCTCAAACCCATCAGTGGTATCAAAGATTTGATTGATTTCTATTGAATTGATGCATTCGTTAATTGCTTGTTGCTTGGAAAATTCGATTTTTACTGATCTGCCTGCTGAACTCGGCGAGTTCCACTATGGACTCGGCAAGTAGCCTCAACTCGGTGAGTCCAAAGCTTGACTCGGTGAGTTCCAGCGTCATATAGAGGGAAATTCGGGATTTTGTTGCTGTTTTTGTCTTGGATTGATACCTAAATCGTTTTATTAAGTATAAATCCGAATTTTAACCTAATTTAATGATTATCCTTGATATAATAATAGATAATTTCATATCTTATGAATATCAACTATTTATATGCTAAATATGGACTATTTAAGATTATTTGGTAATTATCTAATAACTAAAATTGGATTACGTGAAATATAGATAATTATGACATTAATTGTTTAATTTGAATTATTTGTTATTTGATCCCTATTGTTTTGAAAAGTTCAATATTTATCCCGATAGTTTTTGAAATTTGAATTTCGTAATTAATAGTTTAATTTAGAAGAATTTAAATTTCAACCCCTAGAATTTTACAAGTTTAAAATTCAACCCTATACTATTATATTATTAAGAGCTTAATAAATATATAAGTAAAATTAAAATGCTAGTCTTACTGTTAGTAGGCCTCGTTCACGAAGCCGGTCTATAAGGTGGGTATAAGGTTGCTGCCAATAAAATGGCGCTTAATGGGTGTACACTCACACCCACCGCTTGCTTGACTGGTGGAGGGTCGTTAGCCGAACGGGTAGGATAGGGCAACTCTCTCTCCTCATTAATAAGTATAATGAATCTATAAAGTAACTAAACTATTTTAAAAAATTCCCAATCTTAGCTACTTTAGGAAAAGTGAACTGATGCAATCCCATGAAATTTCACTTTGCACCCTTGCTAAGAAGTTAGTGGAGCGTGTGTGGTTTACCGGCACATCGAATAGGTGATTGTAACAATGAAGGCACCATGTAGATTTGCATGGTTATTCACACCCACTTTGTGATCCTCGGCATCCCAGTCACAAACTAGAGGGGCATATCGAGATTTAAACATGCCATTGAAAAGTTCAATGAATCTCAAAATCTAGGAATTCTCAATAAAACTTAAGATTATGTTTTCAAGGTGAAGAATTAGTGAATCGTCATTCACTTACCTCCAAATTATTTGCGTGTTGGATTACGGCATCTCATTTCTAATATGTAAATAATATTGTTGGGTCCTAGCCCTAATTTTTCCTTTTGGGTGTTTAATTAGGGATCCAATTCTAATCAAGCTTTATCCTTTATAATTGTACGTATATGTTGTGCCACACCCCAAAACCAAGAACGGCGGAAACGTTCTGGGGCGGAGGACGTCATGTAAAGTATCACAACACAGTAAATGTAAATAAGCAAACAACATCATCCATTACATTAAATATATATAATTTTAATACAAGCGTGTTCTGTACAGTTTTTAGACACCAAAAATATAATGTGAATCAAAATAATATGATGAGTCTTGAATGCGCTCCATCTTCTCAAAAGCTGGCATCGGTACCTGTCTACTGATGACTTGAGAATACAAGTTATTTTGAAAGAGTTTATTAGCATTAAGCTGGTAAGTTCATAAGTGTTTTAGTGTCAGTGTTTGTTTATTAAAAACGTTTGAACTTGTCGGAAGTATGAGTTGTATAATGTATGTAAGTGTTTGTAAAAGTTTGAATCTCTCAGAAAAACCTATATTTTCTATTAAAGTAGCCTTCTACCAAGGCTTAACTGTTTTGTATGCTCGTTTGATGTAAAACTGTGTAATTTCCCAAGTGTAACTATCTTTTAACAAAATATAGTTTGTACATTAAAGTTTAAGTGAGGTTATCACTAAAAATGTAATGGGTAAATCATTGTAGTACTGTAGCTTTGTTTTATAGGAACTACTGCTGTACTAACTACCTTAAACCGGATTTATATTAAGGTATAATTGTTGGGTTATGAGCATTCTAACACTCCTAAGTGTACATGCAACCCTAAATACCTTGGATCTATGTTTTCTCTATTATACATGCAAATATGAACATCCAAGGTATTATCCTAATCTAGCATACAAAACTATCAATATAACAAGATAGAATACATACCTCTTTGATGGTGCTTGTCTTCATGAAGCTTGAGTGCCTAGTGCCCCAAGTTTAACACCTCAAATGGTTCACAATCATCAAAACACTTAGAATAACTTAGAGAGAATTCTACACTTCATGAAATCGGCTAGCCCTTTCTTAGTCTCACTAGTGGCCGCTTTTTCCTCAAGAATAAGATGCTTATATAGTTATACAATTAGGGTAAACCCTAATTGTCATGACTTTCCATTTCCTTGGATCCATGGGTTCAAATACACCATGGAGCATCCATGGAGCATCATATGGGTTTTGGCCCAACTAGATAATCCATGGAGCATTAGCCCACTATACAAGTATGGATGATTTACACAATCAACCCATATATTTAATTAGTCTTCTTTTGATCACTCAATTAATGCTAGATTAATTCTTGATCAATACTAATTAAATAATCTCATTATTCTTATTATTAATATACTAGAACTTATAATATATTAATAACCATAAGTGTCTTATTTCTCTCATTTAGTCTATCTAAGTGCATGATGGTATGCAACCCAAATGGACCATGTCGGGTCGGGTCAAGTCTTACCAATTATAGTTATGGACTTAGACATTAATCCAACAGTCTCCCACTTGGATAAGTCTAAAACTATTATTGCGTATGACTTCAGGAACCAACTGGCAATCGTAGCTCTCAAAAGCTTCTGTCGAACTCTGACCTTGTAGATGAACTCTGATCTTTATCAATGACTTGTCCATTAGATAAGGGATCATATATTCCTCCATTCTAGATATCATATGGACTGAGACATGGATTATAATCATTCTCTCTGTCCATTTGTTGTTTCCCGATTTCCGATTTATGACGACTGACTAATTGAACAAATCAAATCAGTCCTGGCCCGACCGAGCACTTCCATTTGTCATCATCAAAACATCGAGGGGCCCACATATATCGCTTTTATCCCGAAGGTAAAAGGAATGGATAAACTTCGACTCATATGGCTTGTTCTACTACTTATTGAATCATACACAAAGACACATTTTATAACATCGAGTTACCAATGCGTTTCGTGTAATCAATGTACTATCAACTCATAGTAACAACTCATATCTCTAGGTTTGAAGAATATAAGATATTATCGTCTCATGATCACTCGTGATAAAACCCATGAAGTGATTCCAATGAGCGCGGGTTGAATCCAATACTCAGAACTTATGAGCACTCATGAGTGTTGTAGCCATTTGTCCAACACCTTAGACCTCTACAAGCCAACCCATGACAGTCTTAATTCATATCTACTTCCAACATATGACCGACTGTGGATGGTTTGAATAACTTAGTCATTCCGGAAGAATAACCTAGTTTATTCGGGAAGTCAAAACATGCAAAGTGAAACACAATAATAATAATTGAATCCAATATGGTATCAAAACCTATTAACATAAATAAAACACCTTTTATTTATCACCATATGATTACACATTATTCATTGTATACTGTTTCAGCTATCAACTTTTATTCTTGAATTTAAAACAATAGTTGTCCCATGCTCCAAGCATGTACACTATGTTTTTCTAAACACTAGTCAAGCCATACACCAAGTATGCATACTATGTTTGTCTATGATCTTTACTTTGTGAACTAGATCAATTGAACATAATCTTCAATGATTCTCTTTTCACACTCCCAAATCCTTACTGTAAATACAAGAATTCCAAATTCATGTCATTTACTGAAATCTGTTAGATTCTAAACTTATATGCATTGATCCTCTTGTAACGATTATGCACAAATTCACAAAGACTTGGCGACAATCATTACAGAGCATTCCAAAGGAGATCAACTCCTTGGAAACATCCTTCTTGCATTAAGTTTCCTTAATCTTACACAGATTGAAATTTCTGACTTTGAAACATTTCCAGATTCATTTTGACTATCACTTCTGAACAAGAGTTGCCTCCTTACAGATTATGTCAATATGGTCCTTCTAGAATTATCACTATACTTCCAACTGTCCTTGAGCAACCAATCTTTGGTAAACCTTAGATTTTTCTCAACAATTGTTTAATCCTTTTAGTCATATCCAGTTCTAAACCTTTTCCCTTCTCAATGCCCTAGGCCTTTGGAAAATTTTAGAAAGGATAAATATAGCACATGTAATCGATCCTATATCCGAATCATATGAGACATGATTCATGATGTCTCACATAAAGACTAAACCAGTCTTTTGCTATAACATTTCCATTTCTATTTGCCAAGTTCTCATAATTCAGATTATGAAAAGGGATGCCGTAATCATAATCGAATTTTAAGAACGCAAATAATGGACCCATATACAGAATTTCCTTATGTTGAGCCATTCCAACATGAAATTCATATATATTTCCTTGACTAAATGATTAAAACCTCACGATCTAAGCTTATAGATTTGAGATGAAGTATAATTTCCTCTCCCTTAATTATAGCAAAACAACTTTTTCCCAATTGAAACCTTTTGTTTTCTATAATTAACATTGCTAACTTGCAATTATCATAATTATCATGCTCCCACTAACATGATGATTATTAACATAACACTTATGCTCCCACTAGCTTTGACATGTTCTCACAAATCAGCTGGACTTCTAGAAATCAATACTTTATTGACTTTCTTACCAAAGTTCAGATTTCTGATACTAGATTTCCTTGATAAGACTTTATCAATATCATACACCTCTCTTAGATAGCTCACATGTGTGTCTAAACAATTATGAAGAGGGATGCCGTAATCATAATGGTTAGACCTTTTTTCCACTTCTCACAAGTCCAAGTTAGTGTGCCGGTAAACCACACACGCTCCACTAATGACTTTGAGAATGCAAATATCACAATTGCTATCTAACTAAAATCTACTTAGTGAAAGTGTTTCCTCACCATCATTTTCGTGAATCGGAGAGAAACCTTATGACACTTAGATTTATATGGTGTATGAGTTCCTATCCATATGAATTTGTCAAAACCATAATCACAAGACAAAGATAATGACAAATCCAAAACCATATGGATTGAACTCAATCTTAATTTCTTGCCACCTGGCAGCTCAAGGGCCTGCCATTGCTTCCAAGTTGTTGTGCAACCAATTGAGAACTCTAAGAACTCATATGCAAAGCGAACTTTGATTGGAATGGGCACAGAATATGTCAACATGATAGGTTATAAACCTCAAGTCGTGTGCTAGTGAAGAACTTCAGGTTTCATTCTTGATTAGTTCTTGAGAATTTCAAGACCTTTAAGACTCCCACTGTCCTCTTGACCTATAAGACTTCCTTGTCAAACATCCAAGAGATAGTGTGGATTCTAATCAAGACAAACACTTCACACAATTGGCCTAAGTTGGTCTTTGGTTTTATCCAAAACATCACAACTTACCAATTTCAAATGTACAAGAGTAGAAAACTTTTACTCTTACATTTGTCAAGTGTTTTAAACCTTCTTTAAGACATGTCACTCAAATTACAATCTTGGAGTATGACTCTAAGACTTGTATTGGAACGAAGTATGACTCATCTTCTTGATTTAACCATTTCAACAATTCAAGATCCCTTCTTCTTAGTCATAAGAATGCACTAAGACTTCCTTAGAGAACTAATTTTGATATGGTTTCTTAATCATTAAGATGATCACAAAACTAATACTAAAGTACTCTCCCATCTTTTCAGATTTGAGAAACTTTTATCCTTCTTCCTAATTTGATTCTTCTTATCCGCTCTGCCATGCATTGAAACCTTTTCCAATGTCTCAGAGTTACACTTAAGCTTGTAAGTATAATCATATTTATTGAGCTTTAGTAAACAATGACGAATAGCCTTATATCTTTTGTGGTGGACTTAATCAGTGCACATGACTATGTACTCGATCCCTTAGTCCATTACTTGACTCACACATCCATGTGAACAAGTAATTAGTCTTAATTTTCCCAATACTTGAAAGTTCTCATTCATCATGCTATACAACTTGCATGATTCCAAGTCCCGGTCCAATTGAGACTTTGGATGATGAGAATCTTTCCTTATTTGGTAAATTTAGACATTACCACAAATGAAAGAATCAATTTCATATTTCCACTCTTGCTATTAATGGAATCATATAAGCAACAATTTTTTCTCAAATGCCATTGTAAGGATATTTTAAAATAACTAAAATCAAAAATTTTCTTTTATTTTAAAACTTTGCGGAAAGACTTATCCTTACAATCCATATGAAAACTTGTTGTTATCTATTCCTAAGCAAGATCTCATAACTCCTAAGAAGTAGCTCAAGAATCCGATTTTCAAACTACGCGATGGAAATCCATCTACGCGATCAGATTCAGCATATTCTTTCTTTAAGTTTCTTCACTTTTCTTTGATTCTTAAAACATCACCATGTGACCCAGTCACATCATGTATCAAGAATCTCAGAATAGAAACTTAACAGAGTTAGATAGTGGACTTTACCTGAAGTAGAGTCAATCTTATTGACTTTAACATCCTTAGGTAAATTTGGCAGCTTCGCAACTAATGACCCTTACTTTGGCAATATAAACATATGGACCCTTTGATAATGGTACACGGGACTATCACAGACTTAGCTTTTCTCTTTACCATTTGTTCAACCGAGTTGACTATGGCCGATCCCTTTCCATTGGGAAGAGAATGCTTTTTCTATATTTCCAGTGTCACCATTGTCAATGTCCATAAAGTTTCAGGAAGTTGATCTTAACAAATAGATAAGATCATTAAGGGTCTTTTCATAGTCTGTTTCATAGGTGTTCCAAAAGAACTCACTATGTGACTTAGAAAGTAGTTGAACCACCAACTTTCTCAAGACTTTAACACCCAACTCTCCCGGCTTGTCAATATGTGACTACATCTCCAAGATGTGACCACACCAAGACCTTTAGTTGCCAATAGGGCTCGAGTGACTTTAAACTTTTAAAGAACTTGTGGGGTAGGGAGAATAATTTGGAGGAGGTGACAGAAGTATGATTTCCATGGGACATCATCTTCATTTAGGAAAGCTTGTTTCAAGAGATTTGGGAAGATCATAAATGTCTAAACCAGACATGTTATGGGAGATATTCAAGATAGTTGATCTTAAAGTCCTTAATATGACACTCAATATGAAATATTAAGGCTAGGACCCAACAGACTATTTTATAACGTAGAAGAGGTATGCCGTAATCCAAGCTATAAAACAATTTGAAGGTAGGTGAATGACGATTCACCAATTTCCACCAAGATAAACGAAATGTGTTATTAGGTTTTAATTGGTTTTGAAACTCCTAGATCTTTTGAGATTCATTGAAATGTTCAATGGCATGTTTCAATCTCGAGTGTGCCCTTCAGGTTTTGTGACTGGGATGCCGAGGATCACAAAACAAGGTGTGAAGTAACCATGCAAATTACTTGGTACCCTTAAGTGTTTACCCCTCAATCAATGTGCCGGTTAACCACACACGCTCCATCAATACTATGATAAACATTAAGTTACCCTTTGCCTACCTTGTTAAATACGAGTTAGTGTGCCGGTTAACCACACACGCTCCACTAACCGACTTAAACAAAGTGCAAAGTGTAATTTCATGGATTAGCACCTTCTTCACATTTTTCCTAAGTAACTAAGATTGGGTATTTATAAGAGTTTAGTTACTTAGTATTTATCATTAATACTTTTAATGAAGGGAGAATTATAGTCCTGTCAAACCCGTTCGGCTAACGACCCTCCACCAGTCAAGCAAGCGGTGGGTGAGAGTGGACACCCATTAAGTTGCCATTTTATACGCAACAACCTTATACCCACCTTATAGACCGGCTTCGTTAATGAGGCGTACTAGCGGTAAGACCGACTTTACTCTTATACATATAAATATTATTAACTTATAATATTATAAAGTATAAGGGTTGAATTTTAACTTTTAAAATTCTAAGGGCTAACTTGGAATTAAAGTATTCATAAGAGAAAACTTTACAAATTCCAAAACTTGAGGGCAAGTTTTGAAACTATTCAAAACTAATTAATTCCATAACTTATGTGTTTAAAGTAGTTTTAATCCAAAAACTCTTCAAGTTCCATAACTTGTGGACAAATTATGGAAGACTTTAAACTAATAAAGAATTAACTTTTCTTTATTTTTATAACTTATGGAATTAATTAAGGTTACATTATTTTTTTTTTTTTTATTTAATGAAGAGACTCTTGGTCCTCCATAACTTGAGGACAAATTATGGAGTCATAACTCCAATTAATTAAAACTAGACTCTTCATTTTTTGTAACCTTTGCCAATTTTATGAGTTTTATGAGACTTAAATGTGACTTTTCATATAACTTGAGGACAAGTTACAAAACACATTTTAGAATCAACTCTTAGATTAATTTGGATTGAAAACAACTTTTTTCACTCAACTTTTCTATTAATCTAAGCAACTCATAAGAACAAGATAATTCAAACCAAACTTTTTCATGTAATTAGTCTTTAAACTAATAAAAAACATGAATCTATTGACAATTATCTTTGAAAATGGATTAGCATGAACATTACCACATTAAAAACAAGTTTATAAGTTCAAAAACAACTTAGGGTAATGTTCCTAGTCCATTTCTAGCCAAAAACTTCGAAAGTATGCTGTCTGGGGTCCAACTCGTGGAGTGCATGAACACAACTCGGCGAGTTGGATGCATTTTGCCTTGGACTCGTCGAGTCCCTTCATGGACTCGGCGAGTCTGCTGGGTAGACAGCAACAAAACTCGATTTTTCAGCTTTTATTGCAAGTATAACAAGAAAACAAGCCTAGGCTCTGATACCACTGTGGGTTATGAGCATTCTAACACTCCTAAGTGTACATGCAACCCTAAATACCTTGGATCTATGTTTACTCTATTATACATGCAAATATAAACATCCAAGGTATTATCCTAATCTAGCATACAAAACTATCAATATAACAAGATAGAATACATACCTCTTTGATGGTGCTTGTCTTCATGAAGCTTGAGTGCCTAGTGCCCCAAGTGTGACACCTCAAATGGTTCACAATCATCAAAACACTTAGAATAACTTAGAGAGAATTCTACACTTCATGAAATCGGCTAGCCCTTTCTTAGTCTCACTAGTGGCCGATTTTTCCTCAAGAATAAGATGCTTATATAGTTATACAATTAGGGTGAACCCTAATTGTCATGACTTTCCATTTCCTTGGATCCATGGGTTCAAATACACCATGGAGCATCATATGGTTTTTGGCCCAACTAGATAATCCATGGAGCATTAGCCCACTATACAAGTATGGATGATTTACACAATCAACCCATATATTTAATTAGTCTTCTTTTGATCACTCAATTAATGCTAGATTAATTATTGATCAATAGTAATTAAATAATCTCATTATTCTTATTATTAATATACTAGAACTTATAATATATTAATAACCATAAGTGTCTTATTTCTCTCATTTACTCTATCCAAGTGCATGATGGTATGCAACCCAAATGGACCATGCCGGGTCGGGTCAAGTCTTACCAATTATAGTTATGGACTTAGACATTAATCCAACAATAATGTGATAATTGCACCATACTATTGACTGATAACAATGACATAAAGAACGGTCGTAATAACGGAATGATGTTTGGCACCCGCAGACCTGCAGGTCCGGCTGTAGCTAGCAGCAAGGTGTAGGATAGTCAATCCAGTATAGATCTATACGCAAACTCAACGCTCTCCCTCCAAGAGAATTCTGGCTACAACTCGGGCCATGACATTTAAGGCATGCTCCGATACAGTGGATCACAATTGTTATCGTATTCTTGTATATGTAATGAAATGTTTCTCGTTCTAGTATAGTTGTATATGTTCTCATAGTATAGTCGTATATATTCTCTTCCTAGTATAGCCTCATGAATGAACTGACTCATTGATCTAGCAGTTGTAATAGTATGATTTTGTGTTACCCGGATGGTAACTTACTAATGGTGGGTCTAGTACGTATGAATATGGAAGTACTTTTATGTCTATATATGTATATTTGATATATAATTAATATGGAAACGACCTTCGGATGGTCACCCGAAATTCCACCAGACCACATCCAAATCGAGGAAAAGGAAATGGGACAGGTGGCTTTCCTAAGCCCTTTAAACATTATTTATACATCTATACATATATGGGCATACAATTTATAAGTAGTAAAAAAAAGTTTAGATAAAAGCATTTGATAAGTAAAAGAGTTTGTAAAACATTTTGAAGTAAAACAGTTTGAACAGTGATAAAATCATTGGTTTCCTAGTTATTAATCACATGTGATTAATGCAATCACATGTGATTGAAGCAATAACTATAAATATTTAACTTGTATTCCCCCCCCCCCCCATAAAGTATTTAAACATTTAAAATCATTTCAAAGGTTGATTTAAGGGGTATGAACTCAATTGGAAGTTTGAAGATAGCGAGATGGAAAATCGGGCAGAGTTTCGTCTCGGGAAACGGATTTTTTTCTCGGGATTCTCGGGAATCTCGGGAGTAAAATCGACCCTCGGGACTTGAGCAAAAAGACCAGAGCTTCGGGTTTGAACGGGCACGAAAATCAAGGCAAGATCGTGAGAGAAAGAGAGAGAATGAGCAAATTTTTTGGAAAGCCTCGCATCCCTTTTATAGGGGTGCTGAACCGCCTCTGTACGCGGCGCGTACGGGTGTACGCAGCGCGTACCCGTGCGTCATCGCTTACGTACTTTGGACGGGACGGGTCGGATGGGGCGGGTCGGATGGGACGGGTCGGTAGCTTCGCATAGGGCGATGTGGATGATCCGAGGCCCTTGATTCGAGTATGCGGGGCATACCAGAGTACGCAGCGCGTACTGCAGTCCTATCTGCTGACTCCCTTCGGATATTACCAAGAATTATAATTATTTTTATATTTATTTTAAATAAAGTTCTAAAATTCATATCTCCTTCATACGAACTCCGTTTTTGATGGTCTTTATATCCACGTGTAGGTGAGACTACGCTTTACAACTTTCGTTTAGGTTCCATTGGCAAATTCCCAAGTTATTTTTATTATTTATTTATTAAAATTACGTGATTAAGGAATTTCTTTAAAAATTCATAACTTCTTTATCTGACGTTGGTTTTTGCCAGGCTTTTTACCGCTGAAATACCATTGTCGAGACCTTCGATTCTCGTTTAGGTCATTCCGGCCAAAAGTCGCTCGATCTCCGATTCGAGTTTTTAGTTGTCTGTTGTTAAGCCGAACTTGGAAAAATCATAACTTCAATATACGGAGTCAGATTTGGGCGTTCTTTTTATGTACGATCATGGTTTAATGACTTTTAAACATAGAAGAATTTAAATAGAAACTTTTTGGACATTTTATTATCAATGTTAATTTTATTAACTCAAAAGTGGTTACAATACTTGACTTTTTAGGTCACTACAAAGAGTTGAAATATCGGGTTGTCACATCATCCCCCCATTAGAGGGAATTTCGTCCCGAAATTTAAAGTAAGAAAACACTTGTGGATTAGGGAAACAGATGTGGGTACTTGCGTTGCATCTGACCTTCGCGTTCCCAGGTGAATTCAGGTCCTCGCTTTGCATTCCAGCGGACCTTCACGATAGGGATGCGACTTTGCTTGGTTTGCTTGACCTCTCGGTCCATGATTTCTACTGGTTCCTCCACGAAATTGAGGCTCTCGTTGATCTCGATCTCGTCGAGTGGAATAACAAGAGTCTCATCGGATAGACATTTTTTCAAGTTAGACACGTGGAAGATTGAGTTTGTAAGCTACTGAGTTCTTGCGGTAGATTGAGTTTGTAAGCTACAAGACCGATTCTCGCAAGAATCTCGAAAGGCCCTATGTATCTTGGATTTAGCTTTCCACGCTTTCCAAAGCGTATCAAGCCCTTCAAGGGTGAGACCTTCAGTAGGACTCGGTCTCCCACCTAAAATTCCAAAGGTTTCCTTTGTTTATCAGCGTAGCTCTTCTGTCGGTCTCTAGAGGCTTTCAATCGTTCACAGATCTGAACGATTTTCTCTGTCGTTTCCCGAATGATCTCCGGACCGGTGAGAGTACTGTCGGAAGCTTGCCCCCTGGCTAATTGGGTATCACCCACTTCAGCCAAGCACAGAGGGGATCCGCACTTTCGGCCGTAGAGAGCTTCAAATGGAGCAACCTTGATGCTTGTGTGATAACTGTTATTATAGGAAAACTCGACAAGGGGTAAATGAGTATCCCATGCCTTCCCAAAGTCAATCATGCAGGCTCGCAACATATCTTCCAGTGTTTGGATGGTCCTCTCACTCTGTCCGTCGGTCTGAGGATGGTAGGCTGTGCTCATGTCCAGCCTTGTTCCTAGGGAATGTTGTAGTGATTGCCAAAATCTTGAGGTAAACCTACTATCTCTATCGGAGATAATGGACATAGGTACACCATGTAGCCGTACGATTTCCCTAATGTATGTTCTCGTAAGTTTCTCCATCTTGTCGGTTTCTTTGATAGGCAGGAAGTGTGCAGACTTGGTCAATCTATCAACGATGACCCATATGGTGTCAAGTCCACCCGTTGTCTTGGGCAACTTGGTTATGAAATCCATAGTGATCTGCTCCCACTTCCATTCCAGGATCTCTGGTTGTTGCAATAAACCAGAGGGCTTCTGGTACTCGACCTTAACCTTTGCGCAAGTAAGGCATTTACTCACGAAGGTTGCAATCTTTGCCTTCATATTAGGCCACCAGTATAGCTTTTTAAGATCTAGATACATCTTATCTGAACCTGGGTGGACGGAATACCGAGTGTTGTGCACCTCGGGCATGACCAAGTCTCGGAAACCACCGTGTTTCGTTGTCCAGATCCGGTTCATGAAATATAAGGCTCCATCACCCTTGGCTTCTAAATTCTTGTCCATTCCTCTAAGGGATTCATTCATCACATTTTCAGGTTTCATGACTTCAAGTTGAGCCTCCTGAATTTGCTTAGACAAGTGTGAATGGATGGTTATTGACAATGACTTGATTTTGCGACCAGAATATTCCTTCCGACTTAAGGCGTCTGCTACTACGTTGGCTTTACCTGGATAATAACGAATATCGCATTCGTAATCACTGAGTAGCTTGACCCATTGTCGTTATCTCATGTTGAGCTCCTTTTGATCGAAAATGTGTTGTAAACTCTTGTGGTCGGTAAAGATAGCTCTTCGTTCCATACAAGTAATGTCTCCAGATCTTCAGAGCAAACACCACTGCTCCTAGTTCAAGATATTGGGTCGTGTAGTTAACCTCGTGTGTCTTCAACTGTCTCGAGGCGTAGGTGATGACCTTACCTCGCTGCATCAGGACACATCCGAGCCCTTGATTCGATGCATCGCAATACACTACGAAGTCTTCTAATCCTTCGGGAAGGGATAGTATTGGTGCGGTGCACAAGGCTCGTTTGAGTGTTTGGAATGCTCTTTCTTGTTTCTCTTCCCAGTCAAAGGCCACACCTTTCTGGGTTAGGGGTGTACGAGGTTTCGCTATTCGAGAGAAATTCTAAATGAATCTGCGGTAGTAGCCAGCGAGACCTAGAAATTGACGAATTTCTGTAGGCGTCTTAGGTGCTGACCAGTTCTCAATGGCTTTAATTTTGGATGGGTCCACGTGGATTCCCTTTTCGCTTACCACGTGTCCTAAGAATTCGACTCTCCGGATCCAAAATTCACATTTCGAGAACTTCGCATAAAGCTTCACTTTTCGTAATGTCTCTAGAACTTGTCACAGGTGATCGCCATGCTCTTTCTTACTTCGGGAGTAGATCAGGATGTCGTCAATGAAAACGATGACGAATTGATCCAAGTAATATCGGCATACTCTATTCATTAGATCCATGAGGACTGCGGGCGCATTGGTCAATCCGAATGGCATCACCACGAACTCGTAATGTCCGTAACGAGTTGGGAAGGCTGTCTTCGGCACATACTCCTCTAGCACTCGTAACTGGTGATATCCGGATCTCAGATCAATCTTAGAAAAATAGTTCGCCCCTTGCAGTTGGTCGAATAGATCATCTATGCGAGGTAGAGGGTAACGATTCTTGAACGTCAGTTTGTTGAGTTCTCTGTAGTCAATACACATACGGAATGATCCGTTTTTCTTCTTAACGAAAAAGACCGGTGCTCCCCAAGGTGAGAAACTCGGTCTTATAAAGCCCTTGCTGAGCAGTTCGTTAAGTTGACCAGAGAGTTCCTGCATCTCAGCTGGTGCTAAGCGGTAGGGCGACTTGGCTACTGGGGTAGCTCCTGGAACTAAGTCGATTCTGAACTCGACCTGTCGTTGCGGAGGTAACCTGGGTAGTTCTTCTGGGAAAATGTCGGGGAAGTCGCTCACTACAGGGATGTTCTTTAGTTCTTTCGTTTCGAGGCTCGTGTCGACGACGTGAGCAAGGAATGCATGGTATTCCTTACGCAGATACTTTTGTGCTTGAATACTTGATATGATGCGAAGACTTGCACCGGGTTTGTCGCCGTAGACTATAAGAGTTTCGTTAGACGAAAGGTTTAGACGGACTGCTTTCTCGTAGCACATGATGTCGGTGCGATGAAGACTTAACCAATCCATGCCAATGATAACGTCGAAACTTTTTATTGAGACTGGCACGAGGTCGATTGGGAATGAATGGCTACCTAGAGTTAGGGTACAACCTAAGTATATGCTACTCGTACTTTCAGTTTTTCTATTAGCCATTTCTACTGTGAATAGTTCTTTGAGTGCGTGCGGTGGTTGATTAAGCATGCGAGCAACTTTATGGTTTACGAAGCTTAGCTCCGCTCCACTATCGAATAGAATGCATGCATAGGAATTATCGAGGAGGAACGTACCAGTCACCACTGTCGGGTCAGCAACTGCTTCCCCATGGCCTATAGCTTGTACCCTTCCTGCTCCACCAACATTCTTTGCTTTGGGGCAGTCCCTCTTATAGTGGCCTGCTTCGCCACATCCATAGCAGGTCGGGCTCGCGCCAGAGCCAGGGACTTGGTTGATAGGTCGTGCCGGGAACTTACAAAAACGGACGGTGTGTCCTTTCCTGTTGCAGTTAGAGCACTACATTTCACGGCAGGGGGCGTTGTGGTGGTAGTTGCATTTGTTGCACTTGGGCGAACTTCCAGCATACCCACCCACCAGAGCAGTAGTAGCAGCGGCAGGGGTTATTGCGGCATGTATTGCCATAATTTGCTGCTTTTTGGCAGCCTGTTGCTTCTTCTTTTCATCCCAGAATTTTCGCTTAGTATCAGTGGGTTTGGAGGGTTCCGGATGGCTAGGGTGGTTGTGGTTGCGGGGGTTTTGAATCCATGGTCAATGAGTCATTGTGCCGATCGTTTGGCACTGTCGAAGGTAGCGGGGTTTGATGCTAGAACATTCCCCTGATACGGAGGCACTAGCCCCCATATGTACCTCTCGATCTTCTTTCCCTCGGTGGGAACCATATTGGGGCGGAGGGCCACCAGTTCGCTGAATCGGGCAGTATAAGCAACCATGTCGGTGCCCTTCATCGTCAGGTTCCAAAGTTCCTGCTCCAGTTTCTGGATCTCGCCCCTCGGGCAGTATTCCTCAGTCATGAGGTCTTTCATTGTTTCCCAGCCTATGTTGTTGGCTACAACGAGAGTTAGTGCCTTAACATGGCTGTTCCACCATGTCAGGGCCTTTCCTTTAAAGGTGTATGCGGCGTACTTGACTTTACTCGCCGCAGGGCATGAACAGATTTCGAAGACTGATTCAGTCTTCTCGAGCCATTGCGAGAGGGCAGTGACTCCACCGGTGCCGTAAAAAGGCTTCGGTTTGCAATTTGTGAAATCCTTGTATGAGCACTCTCTCGAGCGCACAGGGGTTTCAACTGGGGTTGATTCCACAGGGGTTCCACCTCTGCTGGCATCAGAAGAGTGATAATGAGCCATGGCAGTTGCCACTGCTGCAGCTACGGCAGCATTCAGGGCTACAGTATCGATGACCGGAGGCGGAGGAGGTGGTGGTCCAGGATTATTCCTGGGAGATTTGCAAGGAGGCATCTTTCAACTATAAGTTTATAAAGATAATAAAAATGGTAAGAATCAATTTGTAAGCAACGTGAGAGTGACACATGGACTAACTAACCATAGCCCAACAGTTGAATGAGTGTTTGAAATCACAATAAGAAATATTAGTAGGAAAGCACAAGTGTATAGATTTTTCCCACATATTAGATATATTTCAATAATGCTGGTATTATTGATGTAATAAGTTTAGGGAAAATCGACCTAACAGTAGGTCTTACATCATACCATATAGAAAAGTTTGACAGTTCTTAGATTCCTAATTAGAGTACTGAAAGTTAGGAATATTTTACAGATAAGTGCTATTTAAAGCACAGATGTTAAAGGCTAATCCTTAACCCAAAAGATAATGATGTACTAGACATCATCTAACGACGATGAGTATTCCTCGGGAGAACCCTGAGGTCTCTCATTTGACAGACCACCTCTTGAAGGTGTCGCTCATGAGCCCTTTGACAAGCTCGGAGTTCCATGACTTCTGCTTGAGAGGCAACCAAATGTTGTTGTAGGGTTTCATTGTTTCTCCGGGTCCGTTCGATGTCTTCTTCAAGACGGCGGATGCGGACTGTGTTGACACCTGAGTTGGCATCAATCTCCATGACCCGGTCGATGGCTGCTCGACCTTGCTCGACATTACGAGCTATTCTGCAGATAATAACAGGCAGAGCTCGGTCAGCGGAGCCACCATCGCTGACTTTGTAAAAGCTTCGGTCCCCAAAGCTTGGTAAGGGTTGACCCTGTTCATCACTCCAACGATTTAAGTTGTTTGCCCATAAGGGAGTAGGACCTGGAAAAGCTGGCTGAGGGTTGTTGTTCGGGGCTTGACCTACGAGCGGTAGGTTGTTGATTTCAGGCTCGGAGTCGGATCCATTAGAAAAGCCTTCTACGAGGTGATCATCCAAAGGGATTGGATGCTCAACTTCGGGCTCTTCATCGATCCACCCGACATTGCCTTCATTTGAAAAGTACGGGTCGCCGTGATGGACTCCAGCCATTTAGATCTACGTGAGAAGAGAGGTATAAGAATATAGTATACGTGTAACTAGTAGTACAAAATACACCTATAGTATTTAAAGTTTAAGTTCTACTGATCTTTTTGTGGTATTGTTGGTAAGTTTTTAGACTTGTTAACCTATCACAACCATTCTAGGGCATATGCTAATCACTCCTCGGACTAGCATAGTTGATCAGGCTATGCCATTCCCAGGACTGACCATATATCCCCTAGCTTACCTATGATATTTAACAATCGTAATACTTTTGTTCTTGTCGTTGTGACACTGGTTTTAGTATGAATGCAGACTAGTATACTTAATTAACTATTTTAGTATTTAAAGTATAGACTCTTGGTCAGAGTGTTTTAATCCCAAATGGGTTTATAGTTTAGTATATCTATTATGGGTTGATATACTTGATTCACTATAAAAAATGCTCTGATACCAATCTGTCACACCCCAAAACCAAGAACGGCGGAAACGTTCTGGGGCGGAGGACGTCATGTAAAGTATCACAACACAGTAAATGTAAATAAGCAAACAACATCATCCATTGCATTAAATATATATAATTTTAATACAAGCGTGTTCTGTACAGTTTTTAGACACCAAAAATATAATGTGAATCAAAATAATATGATGAGTCTTCAATGCGCTCCATCTTCTCAAAAGCTGGCATCGGTACCTGTTTACTGATGACCTGAGAATACAAGTTATTTTGAAAGAGTTTATCAGCATTAAGCTGGTAAGTTCATAAGTGTTTTAGTGTCGGTGTTTGTTTATTAAAAACGTTTGAACCTGTCGCAAGTATGAGTTGTAACATGTATGTAAGTGTTTGTAAAAGTTTGAATCTCTCAGAAAAACCTATATTTTCTATTAAAGTAGCCTTCTACCAAGGTTTAACTGTTTTGTATGCTCGTTTGATGTAAAAGTGTGTAATTTCCCAAGTGTAACTATCTTTTAACAAAATATAGTTTGTACATTAAAGTTTAAGTGAGGTTATCACTAAATTAAAAATGTAATGGGTAAATCATTGTAGTACTGTAGCTTTGTTTTATAGGAACTACTGCTGTACTAACTACCTTAAACCGGATTTATATTAAGGTATAATGTGATAATTGCACCATACTATCGACTGATAACAACGACATAAAGAACGGTCGTAATAACGAAATGACGTTTGGCACCCGCAGACCTGCAGGTCCGGCTGTAGCTAGCAGCCAGTTGTAGGATAGTCAATCCAGTATAGATCTATACGCAAACTCAACGCTCTTCCTCCAAGAGAATTTTGGCTACAACTCGGGCCATGACATTTAAGGCATGCTCCGATATAGTGGATCACAATTGTTATCGTATTATTGTATATGTAATGAAATGTTTCTCGTTCTAGTATAGTTGTATATGTTCTCATAGTATAGTAGTATATATTCTCTTCCTAGTATACCCTCATGAATGAACTGACTCATTGATCTAGTAGTTGTAATAGTATGATTCCGTGTTACCCCGATGATAACTTACTAATGGTGGGTCTAGTACGTATGAATATGGAAGTACTTTTATGTCTATATATGTATATTTGATATATAATTAATATGGAAACGACCTTCTGATGGTCACCCGAAATTCCACCAGACCACATCCAAATCGAGGAAAAGGAAATAGGACAGGTGGCTTTCCTAATCCCTTTAAACATTATTTATACATCTATACATATATGGACATGCAATTTATAAGTATTAAAACAATGTTTAGTTAAAAGCATTTGATAAGTAAAAGAGTTTGTAAAACTTTTTGAAGTAAAACAGTTTGATAAACAGTTTGAATAGTGATAAAATCATTGGTTTCCTAGTTATTAATCACATGTGATTAATGCAATCACATGTGATTGAAGCAATAACTATAAATATTTAACTTGTATTCCCCCCCCCCCCCATAAAGTATTTAAACATTTAAAATCATTTCAAAGGTTGATTTAAGGGGTATGAACTCACTTGGAAGTTTGAAGATAGCGAGATGGAAAATCGGGCAGAGTTTCGTCTCGGGAAACGGATTTTTTTCTTGGGATTCTCGGGATTCTCGGGAGTAAAATCGACCCTCGGGACTTGAGCAAAAAGACCAGAGCTTCGGGTTTGAACGGGCACGGAAATCGAGGCAAGATCGTGAGAGAAAGAGAGAGAATGAGCAAAATTTTCGGAAAGCCTCGCATCCCTTTTATAGGGGTGCTGAACCGCCTCCGTACGCGGGGCGTATGGGCGTACGCAGCGTGTACCCGTGCGTCATCGCTTACGTACTTCGGACGGGACGGGTCGGATGGGGAGGGTCAGATGGGACGGGTCGGTAGCTTCGCATAGGGCGATGTGGATGATCCGAGGCCCTTGATTCGAGTACGCGGGGCGTACGAGAGTACGCAACGCGTACTCCGGTCCTATCTGCTGACTCCCTTCGGATATTACCAATAATTTTTAATTATTTTTATATTTATTTTAAATAAACTTCTAAAATTCATATCTCCTTCATACGAACTCCGTTTTCGATGGTCTTTATATTCACGCGTACGTGAGACTACACTCTACAACTTTCGTTTAGGTTCCGTTGGCAAATTCCAAAGTTATTTTTATTAGTTATTTATTAAAATGACGTGATTAAGGAATTTCTTTAAAAATTCATAACTTCTTTATCTGATGTCGGTTTTTGCTAGACTTTTTAACGCTGAAATACCAAGACCTTCGATGCTCGTTTAGCTCATTCCGGCCAAAAGTCGCTCGATCTCCGATTCGAGTTTTTAGTTGTCTGTTGCTAAGCCGAATTTGGAAAAATCATAACTTCAATATATGGAGTCGGATTTGGGCATTCTTTTTACGTAAGATCATGGTTTAATGACATTTAAACATAGAAGAATTTAAATAGAAACTTTTTGGACATTTTAGTATCAAAGTTAATTTTATTAACTCAAAAGTGGTTACAATACTTGACTTTTTAGGTCACTACAAAGAGTTAAAATATCGGGTTGTCACATGTTGAATGCAAACAACGCTGCTGCTAACTCATTCACGTTAATGAGTCTTTGCTAAAAGGTGACCTTCGATGGTACGAACTTTAGCGAATGGATAAGATACATTCATACCATTGCACGATATGAGCACAAAGAGTATGTCCTCGACGAAAAGCTCGAGAAGGTCAACCCAGAAATCGCTACTCCCGAAGAGATGGTTGTCTTTGAGACACACGAACATGATGCAACGAAGGTCCATTGCATCATGATAGCCACTATGAACCAAGAATTCTAAAAGTCCTATGAGGACATGTATCCTTATGAAATGCATCAAGACTTGATGGAGAGGTACCACCAAAGCGCAAGGCAAGAGCGCTACGAGATCATCACTAAAATGATCACCGCCAAGATGGGAAGTGGAGAATCATTAACCGTGCCCTTGCAAAAGATGCAAAGATATGTTGATCGTCTTTGCAAGTTAAATGTTAACATTAGGTAAGATTTGGCCATTGACAGTGTTCTTCACTCCTTGCCTTCATGCTATAACCAATTTAGGAAGACCAACTACATGAATAAGGAAGAGGTCACCCTAAGCAAACTTCAAGGACTCCTAAGGACTATTGAGAGCAACCTTAAGGACAAGTCTGTTGCATTAACTCCCGCACTAACCACTGTTCCTTTTTTAGCTGTAGGGCAAGGAAGGGGCAAGAAGAGGAAGGCTTCATCAAAGATCCACCGCAAGGGAAAGTCCCAAGATGGTTCCTCTTCTAGTGGGACCAAGGTTGATCCTACTAAGCCCAACCCTAACCCAAAGGAGGCAGAATGCCATCATTGCCACAAAATAGGGCATTGGAAGAGAAGTTGCCCAGAATATCTGCAAGCCATCAAGGATGGAAAGATCAAGCCATCTTTTGCAAGTATATACACAATTAAATCTAATGATTCATCTCATACTATTTCTTGGGTTCTTGATACAGGATGTGGTTACCACATTTGTTCTGATTTGCAGGGACTAAGAAGAGATAGAGATGTGGAGCGAGGAAGAATAAATCTAATCATGGGAAACAGAAGATCGTCGCCTGTCACCTAGATTGGAGTGTATTCTTTAGCGCTTAGTAATGGATTAGGTTTAGATTTAAATAATTGTTGCTACTCACTAGATATGGCAAGAAACATCATTTCATTTCATGGTTTGTTTAGACAAGGATTTAGATATTCGTTTAATAATATGAATGGTTCTATTTATGCTTATCTAAATGGTGTTTTATACTATGAAGCAATGCCTTGTAATGGAATTTATGAAACTGTTATGGTTGTAGATAACCTAGGAAATGATGTGTTGTCTATAGATTCTTCCAATAGTATGTATAAAGCATCTTTGTCGCATTGTCATCTTGGACATGTCAACAACAAGCGCATAGCCCATCTCCAAAAGGATGGAGCGTTGGAGTCATTCGACCTTAGGGAAGATGACATGTATGAATCTTGTTTACTTGGAAAGATGACCAAGTCACCCTTCTCTGGCACTTGTGAGAGGGGTGAGGGCTTATTGGATCTCATACATACCAATATATGTGGGCCCTTTAGATCCACCACAAAGGATGGAAACTACTTCTATGTGACTTTTACCGATGATTATACTAGATATGGGTATATCTATTTAATCAACCACAAGTCCAAAACGTTTGAAAAGTTCAAAGAATTAAAACATGAAGTGGAGAATCAATTGGGCAGGAAAATCAAGATGCTTCAATCCGATCGAGGAGGAGAGTACCTAGGTCTTGAATTCCACGACTATCTCAAGGAATGCGGAATAGTTTCGCAATTTATGCAACCTAGGAAACCGCAGTTGAATGGTGTGGTAGAAAGGTGCAATCGAACCTTGTTAGAAATGGTTCATTCTATGATGAGTCGTGCTTCACTACCTATCTCATTTTGGGGGTATGACTTAGAGACTGCCGCCCATATCCTTAACCGAGTCTCTACAAAAAAGGTTGCCAAAACACCTCACGAGATGTGGACATGGAAAGCTCCCTCGTTAGCACACATCAAGGTTTGGGGTTGTGAAGTTTTTGTAAGACGAGACACTCACAACAAGCTCGAACCTCGTAGTGAGCGATGTATTTTCATCGGGTACCCGTAGAAATCCTTTGGATATCTCTTCTATAGACCGAGTGACAATGTTGTCTTCGTTGCGAGGAGAGGGGTTTTCCGAGAACGAGAACTTATAAACCAAGGAGACAGTGGGAGGCAGATCGATCTTGAATCGATTAAAAAATCGAGTGATGAAGGAACCTCTACCGCTGGCACTCAACCCGAGGAGGAAACTCCGGTTGAACCGATTGACCAATCCTTACCTCTTAGACGTTCTGAAAGAGTTAGAGTTCAACCCTAGTTATATGGATGTCATATTACTACCGAAGGGGACGCGTATATTAGTGACAATACACTAGTAAACCTAGATGAACCTAACAACTATAAGGAAGCCATGGCAGGCCCGGAGTCTGCTAAATGGAAAGAGGCAATCGATAGCGAGATTTAGTCCATGTATGACAACCAAGTTTGGAATTTGTTTGACAATGTGCCTAGACGTAAGACGATTGGGTGCAAATGGATCTTCAAGAAGAAGACCGAAGTGGATGGTAATGTGAACACGTATAAAGCACGACTAGTGGCGAAGGGTTTTACTCAAACTCCCAAAGTTGACTATGATGAGACCTTCTCACCAGTTGCTAAGATAAAATCTATTAGGGTGATGCTAGCCATTGCTGCATCTCATGATTATGAGATATGGTAAATGGATATCAAAACTACTTTCCTTAATGGGAGGTTGGCTGAGGATGTTTACATGGCTCAACCAGAGGGTTTTGTCGATCCGAAGCATCCCAATAGAGTGTGCAAGCTTGAGAAGTCCATTTATGGACTTAAGCAAGCATCTCGCAGATGGAATCTTTGCTTTGATGAGAAAGTGAAAGAGTTTGGATTTGTACGAAGCGAAGATGAATCATGTGTATGTTGGGTTTTGAGCAATCTAACACTTCCTAAGTGTGCATGCAACCCTAATAAACCTTGGATCTATGTTTGTCTAAATACATGCAAAATAATAATTTTCCAAGGTTTATAACCTATCTAACATGGCATGGGGAACATTTCAACATAAAAGAGTTAGAAGAGATTACATACCTTTTGGTGAGTTTGGTTCTAAGGAGTTTGAGGGCCAAGCACCAATAGTGTGAATGCCTCAAATGGAATCGCAAACACCACAAACTCTTGGAAAACTTTGAGAGAGTATACACCTTGTATAAAATCGGCCACACACATGCACACACACACTAGTTTACTAGTTTTTCTCTTAGGCTCCATTTCATGCTCCATAAGCATGCTTATATAGTGTGCATGGTTAGGGTGAAACCCTAATAACCCATGTCTTTTCCTTTTCCAAGGATCCATGGGTTAAAAGCTCCATGGATCATAAATGGAGTTCCACATAAGCCTAGCCCATTAACAAATGAGTATTAGCCCACACTATATAAAACAAATAGCCCATAATTTAATTAGTATTCCTTTTAATCTCTAAATTAATTCATAATTAATTTAAGACTAAAACTAATTAAATAACGTAACTTCATATTAATATATTATAACTCATAATATATTAATAAACATATGTGTATAACTCTCATAAAATTATCCATAATAGTTTGGATGAGATGCAACCCAAATGGACCATGCCGGTCGGGTCAAGTATATACCAAATAAGTTATGGACTTAGACACCTTATCCAACAGTGTATATATCAAAGCCAGTGGGAGCATAGTTAGCTTTCTCGTTTTGTATGTCGATGACATACTACTCATAGGAAACGACATCCCAACTCTACAGAAGGTAAAGTTCTAGCTCCGGAAGTGCTTCGCTATGAAGGACCTCGGAGAGGCTTCCTATATATTGGGAGTAAGGATAGTCAGAGAAAGAAGTAAGAGACTAATAGGACTTAGTTAGAATACTTACTTAGATAAGGTACTAAAATGTTTTAGTATGGAAAACTCGAAGAAGGGAGAACTACCGATACAAAGTAATACAAAGTTGAGTAAGAGTCAAAGTCCGAGTACGAAGCCGATATAGCTGAGATGAGCCGAGTACCTTACGCTTTCGCAGTTGGCTCAATCATGCATGTTATGACTTGTACTCGCCCTGATGTGGCCTTTTCTTTGAGCATGGTCAGTAGATATCAGGGGAATCCTGGAAAAGCGCATTAGATTGCGGTCAAGAACATCCTTAAGTACCTTCAGAGGACCAAGGAATGGTTTTTAGTCCTAGGAGGGAGTGATGACTTAAAGGTGCGAGGGTATAGTGATGCCAGTTTCTAGACCGATAGGGACAACTACCGTTCGCAGTCATGATGGGTATTTACCCTTAATGGAGGAGCGATAACTTGGAAAAGTTCCAAACAGGAAACTGTAGCTGATTCAATGTGCGAATCAGAGTACATTGCAGCGAGCGAAGTGTCAAAAGAGGCAATATGGCTGAAGAACCTCATTAGTGATCTTGGAGTTGTGCCTGCTATAAAGGAGCCCATGGAAATTTTCTGTGATAATGATGGACCAGTTGCCTTGACCAAGGAACCGAGGGATCATAGCAGATCTCGGCATATCGACAGAAAATATCACTTTATTAGACATCGAGTAGAAGAAGGACACCTCGTATTTAAGAGGATATCATCAAAAGATAACCCAGTAGATCCGCTTACGAAGGGACTGAGCAGGGTTAAGCACTTGCAGCATGCTAGGAGTATTGGGCTGAAGGATGATATTAGTTTAGATTAGATAAAGGAGTATTGGTTATAAGTAAATTTACTATCTTATGTTGATTGTTTAGCTATTGTTTCACTTTGCATGTTTTGACTTCCTGAATAATTAAGTTATTAAGAATAATCGAGTTATTCGAATGGCCCACAATCGTTCATATGTTGGAAGTAGGTATGAATGAAGATTGTCATGAATTGGTGTGTAGATTGTCTAAATTGTATTAGACATAGCAAAGGTTTGTTGCAACGTTCATGAGTTCTTATAAACAAGTTTTGAGCATTGGAATAAACCCGCGCTTGCTGGAATCACTTTAGGGTGATCGCAAGACGATAATATCATATGGTCTTAAAACTTAGATATATGGTTTATTATTTACTAATTGGTTGTACATTGATAATGCGAAACCGCATCAGTAAATTGATGTCATAAAACGCATTGTTGTGTATAGTTGATTAGTCGATAAGTAGATGCATATAAGTCGAAGTTTATCTGTTACTTTTATCGTAAGAGGTTAAAAGCGATATCATGGCCACTCGATGATTTGATTTGACTTATGTGTTAGGCCCGGTCAGGACTGAATTGATGTGTTCAATTAAGTTCTATGTCAAATAAATCTAAGATCGAGAAAAAATTTGCTGGACAATAAGTATGACAATGTTTCATGAAATGGTCTACATGATATCAAAACAGAGGACTGTACAATCCCTTATCTAAAGGACAGGTTACTGATAAGATCAGAGTTGACAACGTTTTTAAGAGCTACGATTGCTGATCGAATTGTGTTTGCGTTTATAGTTACTATACTTATCTAAGTGGGAGACTGTTGGATTAGTGTGTAAGGCTGTAACTATATTTGGTAAGTACTTGACCCGATTGTGCATGGTGCTTTTGGGTTGCCTTCACCATAGCAACTTGATAGGGTGATTTATATAGAGAGAAAAGATATTATTGTTAATATATTATCAGAATAATATATTAACGGAATAATAATATTAAGTTGATTAATATAAGTCATAAATTAATTAGGAATTAATTTGGTGACTTAAAGAGATTATTTAAAGAAAGGGGTATAAACTGTCAAATGTGTGAGTTTTACTCGGGCTCTGAGTTTTACTCAGTCCGGCGTTACTCTGGATGCATAACTCAGTCTGGCGTTACTCTGGATGCATAACTCTCCTTTCATGGAATCTTGCATGTTGAACCTCTTCATCACCTTATCCAAGTAGGTACTCTGACTAAGTCCAATTAGTCTTTTACTCCGGTCTCTCATAATCATTATCCCTAGAATATAGGCAGCTTTTGTAACGCCCGTGTTTCTGGGCTAAAAGCATTAATAAAGTTGTAATAGTCTAGGTCAACCTTTGTAACTCATTTTGAAGTAATAAATAGGAATTATACGAATATTATGTGAATTATATGCTTATTTGCTTAATTATTATGATTTAATTAATTAATAATGAAAATAAGCCTTTAAAATAAATATTAGAAAAACCTGATATCTTTTAAGAATGTTGTAGTGGCCGAAACAAGGATTCCGGAGATATAAAGAACGCCGAAATCCGAGTTATAATGAAGAAGTTATGACCTGTCAAAGTTTAACGACGAAGCCGGCACAACACCGGGAAGCGTAAAAAGTGAATATTGCGATAAAGTGTTTTTTAGCCTTAACAATCTAAACTAAAGTCGTAGTATTCGTTAAACCGAGAAGTTCAATAAAAAGAACGCCCAAATCTGACTTCGTATGAGGAAGTTATGACTTTTCTATGTTTTAGCTTAGCAGTAGACATCTAAATACGTGTATTTAAGGTCGAGCGAAATTTAGCTAACACAACCTAAACGAGAATCAAAGGACTCGTCAATATTAGTACAACAGTAAAAAGACTGACGAAAACGGACGTCGGATGAAGAAGTTATGAATTTTTAACGGATTTTCCTGTCCCGGTCTGTTAAAAATAATAATATTAAAATTAAATTCAAAATTAGCCGACGAAGTCTAAACAAAAGTTGTAGAGCATGATTTTAGCTATGCATGCATATAAAGAACGTCAAAAACGGAGCTCGTATGCGAATGTTATGGATTTTAGAAGTTCGGGGCTCAAAATTCAAAAAATTTCGGATGAACAATAACCGGACACGTCACCTCGCCGAAGCTGCTGTGTCACCGAGGATGTGGCAGAATCCGGATCCGACGCGTGTTGCTATTCCCTCGTACCGAAGCCTCGGCCAATCAGAAGCCGCCGCGTGTCCGAGTCTTGCAGAGCCACGTCCGAGCTTCACATAGTGCCTCCGTGTCTCGCCTCGCTGCTGCCACGCGCCTCGCCCCTTCGCTGCCACGTCTTCTTATCGTGTCCGAACCTCGTAGGTGCTACGTGGAAGCTCCTCAGCCATGAAGACCTCGGCCTCGCACCCTATAAATAGGGGGGCTGCGAGATCTTCCGACTACTTTTGGAAATTTGACATTTTTCATCCCTAAACTTATACTTTGACTATTTTGACTTCCCCCGAAGCTCCAGTATCATTTTTAAAGCCCAGAATACGTCCCGAAGTGCCCGAAAACCCGGAAAATTTTATCTTTTCGGTTTTGAAGCTCCGACTCTCGCAGAGCCTGGTTTCTCAATAAAACTCCCAGTTTTATCAGAAACGATCATTTTAAGGAACGAATTGCTGCCCGATTATCATCAAATCAAGTGAGTGTATAGTCACTTTCATCTTACACATAGATATGAAGTATTTTCTGTAAAATATGTGTTATGTGTAATTATATTAATTGTTTATTTGAGATTATTGTTGAATACAATGTTTTATACAAGTTATAAACTGTATACGTATTTTATCTACAAATATGTTGGGTAGAACATGGGTAGACAAAATAATTGATGAGAGGCCTCGATGTTGTTGTTGTTCCAATCGTCTATCGGAGTATGGATGACGACCACAGACTCTTCTAGAGAGTCCAGTGGAACGCTAGCAGGCTCGCAACCTGTAGGTGTTGTGAACGATGTGTTCACCGATGCACTCCATCCCCCCATGGTTGCCTTTAGGACATTTATTGTTAAGGAACACCCTTAGCAGTAGTGTTCATCCCGATGATAAAAATCCTTAGACTAGGTCCCTTGTATAGGTGTTTAGGGACGCAAAGTAAGGATAACGGGAATGGGTAATCAGGGTTATTGTTGGTTGATGACATTAATAAATTTATTGTTGATCGATGAAATTAATAACTTTATTATTATTTGTGGGTTGAAAACCCTATATGCTCACCAGGCTCCCAAGTCTGAACCACTCAGCTTTCTGTTTTACAGGTAGTGGTTTCAGAGCATAATTATGATGATGATGAGGGACTTTTGGATTATAGGCCATTAGTTGTAAATAACTGTTGTAAGGCTTATAATGTACTGTTTATACTTATGTAATGTATCGAACATGACATCCTGAGTCTTTTAATGAAATACATTTCTAAGGAAATGCTTTTGATAAATCTTTATCATATTATTGTTTTGGGATACATTCTGCAATTCCTTTATTAAAAGGTTACTATGATTTTGAAATAAAGTATAAACAAAACTGGTCTTTTCTGGCCGTGAAATTAGGGATGTTACAGCTTCTCCTAGGTTTTTCATATAGAAACACTACCCAAGCCAGGACTTCACTTCCTACAAGGTTTGTATGTCATTTCCTATGAGTGGTATGTCATCCACATAAAGTACCAAAAAGCTAACTATACTCCCACTAGCCTTGACATAGACACATGATTCATCTTCACTTCTCGAAAATCCAAACTCTTTGACTTTCTCATCAAAGCAAAGATTCCATCTGCGACGTGCCTGTTTCAATCCATAAATGGATTTATCGAGGTTACACACTTTATTAGGGTATCCTGTACTGACAAAACCCTATGGCTGACTCATGTAAACATCCTCAGCCAAACATCCATTAAGGAAGGTGGTTTTGACATCCGTTTGCAACTGGTGAAAAGTTCTCATCATAATCAACTCCCAAAGTATGAGAAAAGCCCTTTGCAATGAGTCGCGCCTTATAAGTGTGTACATTACTATCCATGTCGGTTTTCTTCTTGAAGATCCATTTGCACCCAACTGTATTACGACCTGGTACATTGTCAACCAAGTTCCAAACTTGATTGTCATACATGGATTGTATCTCGTTGTCCATTGCCTCTATCCATTTAGTAGACTCGGAGCCTGCTATCGCTTCCGCGTAACTATTAGGTTCATCTAGACTTACCAATGTCTTATCACTGATAATTGTCTCACTTTCCACAGTAATATAGAAACCTTAGTAGTGCTTAGGTGCATTTCTAACCCTTGTGGAACGTCATAGAGGTACAGACTCGTTAATTGGCTCAATATGAGTTTCCTCCTCCGGTTGAGTGTTAGGGTTTGAACTGTTGGATTAATGTCTAAGTCCATAACTATATTTGGTATGTACTTGACCCGACCCGGCATGGTCCATTTGGGTTGCACTTCACCGACACAATTTATATGTATAATCTTTTGAGAATAGTATGTTTATGATTACATATTAATATATTATAAGTTCTAATATATTATTATTGAATCATATTATTTAATTAATATTAATCAAAAATCAATTTATAATTAATTAAGTGATCAAAAGGAACTAATTAAATATGGACTCTTATATATATGGAATGGGCCAAGTTCATTTAGGTTGGGCTAAGCTTTCATGGATAGTCCATGGAGTGTTTAACCCATGGATCATATGAAATGAAAGGTCATGGGTTTAACCCTAGTTTCCATACTATATAAAGATGTCCTTGGTTGGTGAAATGGGCACTAGTGTGAGTACACTATGAAGGGCTGCCAATATCACTAGAGAGAACCAAGTATCCATATTCTCTAAAGTCTTCCAAGGTGTTTTTGTGATTTGTGATTCCACTTGAGGCTTCCACACTATTGGGGCTAAGCTCTTAAATCTTGAAGACATCAAGCTACATCAAAAGGTATGTCATCTAACTAGTACGTTGTAGTACAAGTGCTTCATAATATGCTAGTTTGGATTAACGCCTTGGAAAGTTCTTATGTGACAACCCTAAATCTATTCCCGTTACAAATCCCATTTTCACTAACGGAATACGTTAACGTACGTTATTTTATGTAATATTTGGAATCGTTAATATCCGAATATCTAATTTTATGCATGTCCTAATATCATTATAAGTAATATAACTCATACGTGTTAATCTAGTTTAACCTAATAGAGTTGTATTACTATTTCAACCACTTCACCCGGGTAAAAAGTTTTAACCCCGTTAAACTTTAGCATCGGGTAGCCGTGTATCGAGTACAATACCCGAGACATATAAAAACACTTGAACACTACAATTGAACTCTTTTACCACACTTTCACCTCTCTCTCACTACTTTCTCTCTCTAGACCCGAAATCGACTCTAAATCCACGAATTTCCGACTTCCAAACGTAAGGACTCATCCCCTAACTTAATCTAATCATACTTTACTGCTTTTAGGTTCCAAAATCATGAGAATCAAGGACCATAAAGGAGTTTACGGCCTAAGAAGCTCCTTAGGCCGTAAACCCCCAAAATCATGCCAAAGATCAAGTTTTTCCTCATGTTAAGCTAGTATACTAATTAAGGCATATATCTAGAAGGGTTTGGACACTAAAACACATGGATTAGACATGCAAAAAGGAGTTTACGGCCCAAGCATGTGCTTAGGCCGTAAACACCTCAAACACCCCAAAAACACTTGTTTAATGTCCCAAAAACTCATCTAGGGTGTTTGGAAATTTAGACTTGACAACAAGGAAGGCTTAAATGCATCAAACAACATCATTTGATGGCAAAAAGAGGAGTTTACGGCCAAGGCTAAGCTTGGGCCGTAAACACCCATATTTTTGTGTCAAACAAGTCCCAAAACCCCTCAAATGCATGTAAGGATTTTAGCTAAGGCCTTTGGAAGTGTGTTGTACCATTAAACTTCACATTTGGACACAAAATGAAGAGTTTACGGCCAAGGGTGTTCTTGGGCCGTAAACTCCCCAAAAATATATGCCAAATTGTCCCAAACTCACTATAGGGCCTTCTAGGATTTATCTAAGGTGTATGAGACTTTGTTGTACCAATAAAACATACATCTTGAAGGGTTTACAAGAGTTTATGGCCCAAGAACAAGTCTTGGCCGTAAACTCCCCAAAAATGTCACAAATTATGATGTTTAATCCCTTAAAATAGTCCAAGACACATACCACTAAATCAAGGAAGTGAAATAAGACCTTAAACATACACTTTGGAGTGCCACAAGAGTTTACGGCCAAACCTAGGGGGTTTACGGCCGTAAACTCCGAAAGGATGGCTTTTGGGCCATAAACCCCAAAAGAGTGAGCTCGTAGACCCTCCCGTAAATCATTCATGACCTTGTACCACTCCCGGGAACCCCTTCTAAGCCTTAAAACCTCGAAAGCGATGCTAGAATGTCCAAATACTATAATGAAAAGCATAAGATGATTAACTTCTGGTAAAATACATATTTCATATGACATTAGGGTCCTAGGAGGTGCTCAAGAGGTTATTGGGTACCAAACGCTCAATCGACACTTTTATCCGATTCACCCGATTTCCACGATTTCAGGTGAGTTCATACCCCTTAATGAACCTTTCAAATGTTTTATATGTTTTAGGGGGGAGATACAAGTTGAATATACATGTTTATGAAAAGTTATACAAAACTATTTTTTTAGATTTCAGAGTTAATCACATGTGATTCCCAATCTGTAGTTCAAATCACATGTGATTTATCACTATGCTTTATAAATAAGTCAATTGTTTTCAAAACTATCTTGGATTAACAAACAAGTTTTAAATGTTCCTTTCGTACAATACTTTTGTTAAATAAAACTCTTTATGAGAATGTAATCATACTAATATATTTATATAAGTAAGACTTGAAAGACTTAGGACCGATAGCTCGCCTTATTTCCTGTTTCTTGTTTGATTGTGGACTTAGGGTAGTAGTTATCCATCCGACTGTCATTGATTTCTTAATTATATATCTCATATATTAGTACAGATTATGAGTACTTCTTAATTCATTAATTACCTGAATCACTACTTGACTAGAACCACATACACTAAATTAACTATAATGGGTATAGTTAAGGACTCTATCCCTAGTTTCCACTATTACTCTACACTACTATAATTCTCTATATTATGAAGCAATACACAAATAAGAGAATACAATACAAGTTATACGAAAGATTACTACACTATAATACAAGAGAATGCACTAATCATGAGATAACTCACAAATCCACTACGGGATACTCTGTTTTCCGATAGGAAGACGACACTATATGTATAGATCTATACGGGGCAGACGCTATTACATCCCGACTGATAACTTCAGTTCGAACCGCTCAGGCCCAGGGATGCTTTTACTCTACTACACTATGCATGACTGGGAAGGTCATGGGAGTTCACTATTACTCACACTATTGGGAATATACTAGAAAGACACTATAACCGCACTAAAATACTAAATGAAAGATGAAGTAATCTCCCGAAGTTAATAAGTATCTAATACTAAAGGATGCTGCACCACTATTACATACTCTAAGAATAACTCACTATATTACATTACTTAATGTTCTGGAGAATATGGGATTTGCTAGGTTTCACCACTATTTATGATTTCAAACTTCAGTTTTCATAATAATGACTCTAATGCTTTTTATACAAGTACTCACACTAAAACTCTTATGAACTCACCAGCTTTATGCTGATATTCTTTTCAAAATAACTTGTATCTTCAGGTCAAAGATAGACAGGTACAGCAGCAGCATTTTTGGAGAAGATGGAGGATACGAGACCCATCTCTTACTTTTGTTTACTTTTGGTGTTTGTCAAACATTACAAAACACACTTGTAAATACACTTACTATATAAATGAAATGGTTGTATGTTTCTTGCTTTTACTATTATACAATTGTGATGATACTGTACACTACGTCATCCACCCCGAAACGTATTCCGCCGTCATCGGTTTTGGGGTGTGACAGATTGGTATCAGAGCATTGTTTATAGTGAATCAAGTATATCAACCTATAAAAGATATACGAACTATAAACACTTCGGGACTAAAACACTCTGACCAAGAATATATACTGTTAAGTATCTAAAAGATTTAACTAAGTATATATACACACATCACTATAAAACACAGAAGTCAGTATCGTCCTAGAACCAAACAAAAGTATTAAGATTATTGGATAGCACAATTGAGCTTAGAGACATATAGTCACATTTAGGGGGATGTAGCCTGATCAACTACGTCTTCCTGGGAGTGACTAGCATGTGCCTAAGTTTGGTTGTGGTATTGCAACAAGTCTAAAACTTACCAACACTACCACAATAACGTTAACATTAGAATACTATAGGAGTATTCTGTACCTCTAAAAACATACATCTGTGAGAACTAAAAAGGGTCGTTACTGATGGAACAATAGTTGATAAATGGATACTTTCCGGTTACATGTGACTAGGGCGTTATAGACTTAGAATCTGTGATCTTTGCTTTACTTCCTGTTCCTTGTTTGGTTGTGGATTTAGAGTTAGGGTCACTTATTCGACGGACTATCCTGCCCCAATCACATGTAATTAGTATGCATTATGCAAGTATTGGTCCAACTCGTGACGACCGTCTTATAAGTAATTTAGGTTAGTACGCCTATTAACCTTCTTTTCCCCTCTTCTCGCATAGATACCATGGCTGGCTTCCACCCTCCAGGCGACCCATACTACCCAAACCAGGGTAATGGGGGATGGCTCAGTGAAGAGTCGGACGATGATCACCCAATCCCCTTGGATGACCACCGAGCAGAAGGCTTTCCGGATAACTCCAACTCCGAGCCAGAAGTTAATAACCTACCCCCTGGAGTCCCAAACCCCAACCCCCGTCCGACATTTCAGGGCCCCACTCCTATGTGGGCCATATCCTTGCATAGATGGAGCGAAGAGCAGGGTCAGCCCACGCCATACAATGGAGACCGAAGTTTCTACAACATAAACGAAGGAGGATCAGCAGATCAGGTTCTGCCCATCATGATCCGAAGGATTGCCAGGAATGTTGAGCAAGGTCAAGCTGCAATAGGTCGAGTTGTGGAAGTGGATGCCAACTCAAATCTCAACACAGTTCGCATCCGCCAACTCGAATAAGCCGTGGACATGACAAGGAGGACTAACGAGGCTCTGCAGCACCAGCTGGCTGCATCCCGAGCTGAAGTTAGAGAACTCCGTGCACGCCAAAGGACTCATGATCGACACCTTCAAGAAGTTATGCGTCAGCTAGCAGAACTGAGGATTCACCAGACAAGTAACTGTCGCCAGTAGAAGACGTCTAGTTACCTCTATCTTTTGTTTAATGGATTAACCTATCCACTCTATGTTCCGTAGATCTATTATCTGTAAACATTCCTAGCTTGAAAGTACTCTAGTCAAACCTCTAAACTGCCAAACCTTTTCTCTATGGTATGATGTAAGACCTATTGCTAGGTCAAATTTTCATGAACTTGTGTTGCATCATGGATACCAATATATTGGCAGTTGATTTCTCTATTGCTATAACCCTCATCTTGATCTTGGATTATGTTGATTTAGTCCACGAAACACTCTATTTATATTCGCAATAGGCCCTTACTATTGCTATCATTTCTATAATTCTTCCAATAAAGGATGCCTCCACGAAAGCATCCCGCCAGAGGAAGACCTTGAACTCAAACCCCTACTCCACCACCCCCTCCTCCACAGATCGATCCGGTGTTATTTCAAACAGCGGTAACTGCGGCCGTGACAGCAGCCATGGCCCAAATAAATTCTGGGGATGCGAGCGGTGGTAACTCCAGGTTCGGTGAAGTCCATCATCGAGTGCAGGGATGTACTTATAAGGATTTCATGAACTGTAAACCCACCTTCTTCGATGGTACTGGAGGAATTCTGACATTATCTCGATAGTTCGAAAGAACTGAAGCTGTATTCAAGATGTGCTCTTGCCCCGAGGAGAGCAAAATCAAGTTCGCTACCGCTACCCTTACCAACAGGGCCTTGACATGGTGGAACGGCCATGTTAGTTCACTTTCCTTGGTCACAGCCAATGCTATGGGCTGGGACACTCTGAAGGACCTCATGAGAGGAGAGTACTGCCCTAGGGGCGAAATTCAGAAACTTGAGGAAGAACTCTGGAACCTCAAGATGAAGGGGACCGATATAACAGCTTATACGGCCAGGTTTTGCGACTTGGCAGCTATGTGCCCCAATATGATCCCTACAGAGAACAAGAAGATTGAACGGTACATCTGGGGTTTAGTGCCCCCGTATCAAGGAAATGTTCTAGCTTCACGCCCTACAACTTTTGATAGCGCCAAGGAATTGGCCCAGAGTCTGATCAATCACGAAATCCCCTCCACTCCAGCGACAAGAACCACAACAACCACTGCACCGCCCGCTTCATCTGACAGAAAGAGGAAGCGATGGGATAAGATGAAAGGCAAGAAAACTCAAACCTCCTCAAAGAACCAACAAATTGTGGCGGTCCATGCTGCCACCACCCCGACTACTCCAGTTGCTCCAGCCCCGCCAAAAGTTTACAGTGGAAACTTGCCCAAGTGTCCCAAGTGCCCTTTCCACCACAACGGCCCCTGCCGTGAACTGCAGTGTTCCAACTGCGGTCGGAAGGGCCATACTATCCGATTTTTTAAGGCCCCTCCCAAACCTATCACGCAGGTTCCTGGTACGGGAGTGACCCCAACTTGTTATGGCTGTGGAGAGGCGGGTCATTTTAAGAGAAACTGTCCAAAGACCCCAAATGCTGGAGGAACTGGAAGGCTACTCGCTATCGGTCACAATGAAGCGGTAGCAGATCCCACAGTAGTCACGGGTACGTTTCTTCTCAACAACTCATATGCCTGTGTCTTATTTGATAGTGGTGCAGAAAGAAGCTTCGTAAATCATAACTTTAAACACTTACTCAGACAAACCCCTCAACCACTAAAAGAAACATTCGTCGTAGAAATGGCCAATGGGAAAACAGAAAGCTCTAGCGAAATCTACATAGGGTGCACTCTTATGTTAGACGATCACTCGTTCCCAATCGATCTTATGCCAGTCTCAATCAAAAATTTCGATGTCATTGTTGGTGTGGATTGATTGAGTCTCCATTGCGCTGATATCCTATGTTCCGACAAAGCCATTCGTCTGAACCTTCCAAATCACGAAACCCTCTTGATATATGGAGATAAGCCGAGTACGAGCCTTCGTATCATCTCCAGTGTTCAGGCTCAGAAATACTTACGCAAGGAATATCGCGCCTTTCTTGCCCATGTCGTCGACACTAACCAGAAATCGAAAGATCCAAAAGACATTCCCGTAGTATGCGACTTCCCTGATGTCTTTCCGGAGGATCTTTCCGGCCTACCTCCCAAACGTCAGATTGAGTTCAGAATCGACCTAATTCCAGGAGCTACCCCCGTAGCTAAGTCGCCCTACCGTCTAGCGCCTGCCGAAATGCAAGAACTATCCGATCAACTCAACGAACTGCTCACCAAGGGCTTTATAAGACCGAGTTTCTCACCTTGGGGAGCTCCGGTCTTGTTCGTGAAAAAGAAAGACGGATCGTTTCGGATGTGCATCGATTATAGAGAACTCAATAAACTCACGGTTAAAAATCGCTACCCTCTCCCCCGTATCGACGATCTGTTTGATCAACTACAAGGAGCAAGTTACTTCTCCAAGATTGACCTTAGATCTGTGTATCATCAGCTACGGGTACTCGAGGAAGATGTTCCGAAGACAACTTTCCAAACCCGCTACGGACACTTTGAGTTCGTAGTGATGCCCTTTGGACTGACCAACGCCCCCGCAGTATTCATGGACTTGATGAATAGAGTGTGTCGTCCATACCTAGATCAGTTCGTCATCGTCTTCATTGACGATATCCTCGTTTACTCTCGGAACAAGGAAGAACACAAGGATCACCTACGACAAGTCTTGGAAACGTTGCGATCCGAAAAGTTATATGCGAAGTTCTCTAAGTGCGAGTTCTGGATCCGAAGAGTCGAATTCTTAGGTCACGTGGTTATTGAAGAAGGAATTCATGTGGATCCCTCCAAGATTAAAGCTATTGAGAACTGGTCAGCACCGAAGACGCCTACGGAAATTCGTCAATTTCTAGGCCTCGCTGGCTACTACCGTAGATTCATTCAAAACTTTTCTCGGATTGCGAAACCTCTCACTATGCTGACACAGAAAGGAGTACCGTTCGACTGGGAGGAAAGACAGGAGAAGGCATTCCAAACCGTGAAGCGAGCCCTATGCACCGCACCAGTATTATCCCTTCCCGAAGGGATAGAAGATTTTGTTGTATACTGTGATGCATCCAATCAGGGGCTCGGTTGTGTCTTGATGCAACGGGGTAAGGTTATCGCATATGCCTCGAGACAGCTAAAGACCCATGAGGCGAACTACACTACGCACGACCTCGAGTTAGGAGCGGTTGTTTTCGCACTAAAAATCTGGAGACACTACTTATATGGGACAAAGAGTGTGGTATACACTGATCATAAAAGCCTCCAACACATAATGAACCAAAAAGAACTCAACATGAGGCAGTGTCGATGGGTCGAGCTACTTAACGATTATGACTGTGAAATTAGATATCACCCGGGAAAAGCCAATGTAGTAGCAGATGCACTGAGCAGGAAGGAGTATACTGGTAGAAAGACCAAGTCGTTGAGGATGACTATTCATTCGTATCTCTCCACGCAGATCAAAGAGGCTCAGCTGGAAGCCTTAAAGCCCGAGAACGTGTTGGGAGAATCTCTACGTGGAATGGATAAAAATTTGGAGGTAAAGGGTGACGAAGCCTACTACTTCATGGACCGAATCTGGACTCCACGCCATGGAGGTTTTAGAGATTTGGTTATGAGGGAAGCGCATAACACTCGCTACTCCATCCACCCGAGTTCAGATAAGATGTATCTGGATCTCAAAAAGCTATACTGGTGGCCAAACATGAAAGCGGAGATCGCCACATTTGTGAGTAAGTGCCTCACTTGCGCGAAAGTCAAGGTTGAATATCAAAAGCCATCAGGACTTCTCCAACAACCCGAGATACCAGAATGGAAGTGGGAGCGGATCACAATGGACTTTATAACCAAACTTCCCAAGACAACGGGTGGATTAGATACTATTTGGGTCATTGTCGATAGGTTGACTAAGTCCGCACATTTCCTACCCATCAAAGAAACGGACAAGATGGAGAAACTCACTAGAACATACATTAAAGAGATAGTACGACTACATGGTGTCCCTATCTCTATTATCTCAGACAGAGATAGTAGATTCACCTCTAGGTTCTGGCAGTCGTTGCAAGAAGCACTAGGGACGAGGTTGGACATGAGTACAGCCTACCATCCGCAGACCGACGGACAGAGTGAGAGGATGATTCAAACCTTAGAGGATATGCTGCGAGCTTGTGTAATTGACTTCGGTAAGTCATGGGACACACACTTACCGCTTGTGGAATTTTCTTATAATAATAGTTATCATACGAGCATCAAGGCAGCCCCATTCGAAGCCCTCTACGGCCGCAAGTGTAGATCCCCTCTGTGCTGGTCTGAGGTGGGTGACACTCAACTAACTAAAGGAAGAGTTCCTGACAGCTCTCTCACTGGTCCGGAGATCATTCGAGAAACGACCAAGAAGATTGTACAGATACGCAAACGACTTAAAGCCGCTAGGGATCGACAGAAAAGCTACGCCGATAAACGAAGAAAACCCTTGAAATTCTAGGTGGGAGATCGAGTCATGTTGAAGGTCTCACCCTGGAAGGGCACGATACGCATTGGAAAGCGTGGAAAGTTGAACCCAAGGTACATAGGGCCTTTTGAGATTCTCGCTAGAATCGGCCCCGTAGCTTATAAACTCAACCTACCTCACGAACTAGGCAACATACACCCCACCTTTCACGTCTCTAACTTGAAGAAATGCCTGTCAGACGAGACGCTCGTAATTCCACTTGACGAGACTGAGGTCAATGAGAGCCTCAACTTCGTGGAAGAACCAGTTGAGATTATGGATCGAGAAGTAAAACGAACGAAGCAAAGCCGTATCCCAATTGTGAAAGTTCGGTGGAACTCCAAACGAGGACCGAAATTCACTTGGGAACGCGAAGACCAAATGAAACTCAAATACCCCCATCTCTTCACGTAGTTGTACTGTAACTCTCATATGTATGAATTCTAAAATTTTGGGACAAAATTCCCCTAACGGGGGGATGATGTGACAACCCTAAATCTATTCCCGTTACAAATCCCATTTTCACTAACGGAATACGTTAACGTATGTTATTTTATGTAATATTTGGAATCGTTAATATCCGAATATCTAATTTTATGCATGTCCTAATATCATTATAAGTAATATAACTCATACGTGTTAATCTAGTTTAACCTAATAGAGTTGTATTACTATTTCAACCACTTCACCCGGGTAAAAAGTTTTAACCCCGTTAAACTTTAGCATCGGGTAGCCGTGTATCGAGTACAATACCCGAGACATATAAAAACACTTGAACACTACAATTGAACTCTTTTACCACACTTTCACCTCTCTCTCACTACTTTCTCTCTCTAGACCCGAAATCGACTCCAAATCCGCGAATTTCCGACTTCCAAACGTAAGGACTCATCCCCTAACTTAATCTAATCATACTTTACTGCTTTTAGGTTCCAAAATCATGAGAATCAAGGACCATAAAGGAGTTTACGGCCTAAGAAGCTCCTTAGGCCGTAAACCCCCAAAATCAAGCCAAAGATCAAGTTTTTCCTCATGTTAAGCTAGTATACTAATTAAGGCATGTATCTAGAAGGGTTTGGACACTAAAACACATGGATTAGACATGCCAAAAGGAGTTTACGGCCCAAGCATGTGCTTAGGCCGTAAACACCTCAAACACCCCAAAAACACTTGTTTAATGTCCCAAAAACTCATCTAGGGTGTTTGGCAATTTAGACTTGACAACAAGGAAGGCTTAAATGCATCAAACAACATCATTTGATGGCAAAAAGAGGAGTTTACGGCCAAGGCTAAGCTTGGGCCGTAAACACCCATATTTTTGTGTCAAACAAGTCCCAAAACCCCTCAAATTCATGTATGGATTTTAGCTAAGGCCTATGGAAGTGTGTTGTACCATTAAACTTCACATTTGGACACAAAATGAAGAGTTTATGGCCAAGGGTGTTCTTGGGCCGTAAACTCCCCAAAAATATATGCCAAATTGTCCCAAACTCACTATAGGGCCTTCTAGGATTTATCTAAGGTGTAGGAGACTTTGTTGTACCAATAAAACATACATCTTGAAGGGTTTACAAGAGTTTACGGCCCAAGAACAAGTCTTGGCCGTAAACTCCCCAAAAATGTCACAAATTATGATGTTTAATCCCTTAAAATAGTCCAAGACACATACCACTAAATCAAGGAAGTGAAATAAGACCTTAAACATACACTTTGGAGTGCCACAAGAGTTTACGGCCAAACCTAGGGGGTTTACGGCCGTAAACTCCGAAAGGATGGCTTTTGGGCCATAAACCCCAAAAGAGTGAGCTCGTAGACCCTCCCGTAAATCATTCATGACCTTGTACCACTCCCGGGAACCCCTTCTAAGCCTTAAAACCTCGAAAGCGATGCTAGAATGTCCAAATACTATAATGAAAAGCATAAGATGATTAACTTCTGGTAAAATACATATTTCATATGACATTAGGGTCCTAGGAGGTGCTCAAGAGGTTATTGGGTACCAAACGCTCAATCGACACTTTTACCCGATTCACCCGATTTCCGCGATTTCAGGTGAGTTCATACCCCTTAATGAACCTTTCAAATGTTTTATATGTTTTAGGGGGAGATACAAGTTGAATATACATGTTTATGAAAAGTTATACAAAACTATTTTTTTAGATTTCAGAGTTAATCACATGTGATTCCCAATCTGTAGTTCAAATCACATGTGATTTATCACTATTCTTTATAAATAAGTCAATTGTTTTCAAAACTATCTTGGATTAACAAACAAGTTTTAAATGTTCCTTTAGTACAATACTTTTGTTAAATAAAACTCTTTATGAGAATGTAATCATACTAATATTTTTATATAAGTAAGACTTGAAAGACTTAGGACCGATAGCTCGCCTTATTTCTAGTTTCTTGTTTGATTGTGGACTTAGGGTAGTAGTTATCCATCCGACTTTCATTGATTTCTTAATTATATATCTCATATATTAGTACAGATTATGAGTACTTCTTAATTCATTAATTACCTGAATCACTACTTGACTAGAACCACATACACTAAATTAACTATAATGGGTATAGTTAAGGACTCTATCCCTAGTTTCCACTATTACTCTACACTACTATAATTCTCTATATTATGAAGCAATACACTAATAAGAGAACACAATACAAGTTATACGAAAGATTACTACACTATAATACAAGAGAATGCACTAATCATGAGATAACTCACTAATCCACTACGGGATACTCTATACGCTATTCACTATGCCCGAAGTTTTCCGACAGGAAGACGACACTATATGTATAGATCTATACGGGGCAGACGCTATTACATCCCGACTGATAACTTCAGTCCGAGCCGCTCAGGCCCAGGGATGCTTTTACTCTACTACACTATGCATGACTGGGAAGGTCATGGGAGTTCGCTATTACTCACACTATTGGGAATATACTAGAAAGACACTATAACCGAACTAAAATACTAAATGAAAGATGAAGTAATCTCCCGAAGTAAATAAGTATCTAATACTAAAGGATGCTGCACCACTATTACATACTCTAAGAATAACTCACTATATTACATTACTTAATGTTCTGGAGAATATGGGATTTTCTAGGTTTCACCACTATTTATGATTTCAAACTTCAGTTTTCATAATAATGACTCTAATGCTTTTTATACAAGTACTCACACTAAAACTCTTATGAACTCACCAGCTTTATGCTGATATTCTTTTCAAAATAACTTGTATCTTCAGGTCAAAGATAGACAGGTACAGCAGCAGCATTTTTGGAGAAGATGGAGGATACGAGACCCATCTCTTACTTTTGTTTACTTTTGGTGTTTGTCAAACATTACAAAACACACTTGTAAATACACTTACTATATAAATGAAATGGTTGTATGTTTCTTGCTTTTACTATTATACAATTGTGATGATACTGTACACTACGTCATCCACCCCGAAACGTATTCCGCCATCATCGGTTTTGGGGTGTGACATCTTATTTGTATGTATTATAGAGAAAACGTAGATCCAAGGTTTATAGGGTTGCATGTACACCATAAGAGTGTTAGAATGCTCAAAACCCAACAGTGGTATTAGAGCCTAGGCTTGTTTTCTTGTTATACTTGCAAATGGAGCTGAAAAATCGAGTTTTGATGTTGTCTGCCTAGCAGACTCGCTAAGTCCATGAAGGGACTCGACGATTCCAAGGCAAAAAGCATCCAACTCGTCGAGTTGGTTAGTGCACTCGACGAGTTAGACCCGCAGACAGCGTAAATTCGACTTTTTTGGCTGGAATTGGACTAGGAACATTACCCTACGAGGTTTTTGAACTTATAAACTTGTTTTTGGTGTGGTAATGTTCATGCTAATCCAATTTCAAAGATAATTGTCAATAGATTCATGTTTTGTATTAGTTTAAGGGTTAGACTAATTACATGAAAAAGTTTGATTTGAATTATCTAGTTCTTATGAGTTGCTTAGATTAATAGAAAAGTTGAGTGAAATAGTTGTTTTCAATCCAAATTAATCTAAGAGTTGATTCTAAAATGTGTTTTGTAACTTGTCCTCAAGTTATATGAAAAGTCACATTTAAGTTTCATAAAACTCATAAAATTTGGCAAAGGTTACAAAACGAAGAGTTTAGTTCTAATTAATTGGAGTTATGACTCCATAATTTGACCTCAAGTTATGGAGGACCAAGAGTCTCTTCATTAAATAATAAATATAAAAAATAGTGTAACCTTGATTAATTTCATAAGTTATAAAATAAAGAAAAGTTAATTCTTTTATTAGTTTAAAGTCTTCCATAACTTGTTCTCAAGTTATGGAACTTGAGGAGTTTTTGGATTAAAACTACTTTAAACACATAAGTTATGGAATTAATTAGTTTTGAATAGTTTCAAAACTTGCCCTCAAGTTTTGGAATTTGTAAAGTTTTCTCTTATGAATACTTTAATTCCAAGTTAGCCCTTAGAATTTTAAGAGTTAAAATTTAACCCTTATACTTTATAATACTATAAGTTAATAATATATATATATATATATATATATATATATATATATATATTTATATATGTATAAGAGTAAAGTCAGTCTTACCGCTAGTACGCCTCATTTACGAAGCCGGTCTATAAGGTGGGTATAAGGTTGTTGCCTATAAAATGGCAACTTAATGGGTGTCCACTCTCACCCACCGCTTGCTTGACTGGTGGAGGGTCGTTAGCCGAACGGGTTTGACAGGACTATAATTCTCCCTTCATTAAAAGTATTAATGATAAATACTAAGGAACTAAACTCTTAATAATACCCAATCTTAGTTACTTAGGAAAATGTGAATAAGGTGCTAATCCATGAAATTACACTTTGCACTTTGTTTAAGTCGGTTTGTGGAGCGTGTGTGGTTAACCGGCACACTAACTCGTATTTAACAAGGTAGGCAAATGGTAACTTAATGTTTATCATAGTATCGATGGAGCGTGTGTGGTTAACCGGCACATCGATTAAGGGGTAAACACTTAAGGGTACCAAGTAATTTGCATGGTTACTTCACACCTTGTTTTGTGATCCTCGGCATCCCATTCACAAAACCTGAAGGGCACACTCGAGATTGAAACATGCCATTGAACAGTTCAATGAATCTCAAAAGATCTAGGAATTTCAAATCAAATTAAAACCTAATAAAACATTTCGTTTATCTTGGTGGAAATTGGTGAATCGTCATTCACCTACCTTCAAATTGTTTTATAGCTTGGATTACGGCATACCTCTTCTAAGTTATAAAATAGTTTGTTGGGTCCTAGCCTTAATATTTCATATTGGGTGTCATATTAAGGACTATAAATCAACTATCTTGAATATCTCCCATAACATGTCTGGTTTAGACATTTATGATCTTCCCAAATCTCTTGAAACAAGCTTTCCTAAATGAAGATGATGTCCCTTGGAAATCATACTTCTTTCACCTCCTCCGATTATTTTCCCTAACCCACAAGTTCTTGAAAAGTTTAAGGTCACTCAAGCCCTATTGGCAAGGCAAGGTCTAGGTGTGATCTCATCTTGGAGATGTAGTCACATATTGACAAGTCGGGAGAGTTGGGTGTCGAAGTCTTGAGAAAGTTGTAGGTTTAACTACTTTCTAAGTCACATAGTGAGTTCTTTTGGAACACCTATGAAACAGACTATGACAAGACCCTTAATGATCTTATATATTTTCTAAGATCAACTTCCTAAAACTTTATGGACATTGACAATGATGACATTGGATATCTAGTAAAGCTCTCTCTTCCCAGTGGAAAGGGATCGGCCATAGTCAACTCGGTTGACCAAATGGTAAAGAGAAAAGCTAAGTTTGTGATAGTCTCGTGTACCATTATCAAAAGGGTCCATATGTTTATATTGCCAAAGGAAGGGGCATTGGTTGCGAAGTTGCCAAATTTACCTAAGGATGTTAAAGTCAATAAGTTTGACTCTACTTCAGGTAAAGTCCACTATCTAACTCTGTTAAGTTTGTATTCTGAGATTATTGATACATGATGTGACTGGGTCACATGGTGATGTTTTAAGAATTAAAGAAAAGTGAAGAAACTTAAAGAAAGAATATGCTGAATCTGATCGAGTAGATGGATTTCAATCGCTTAGTTTGAAGATCGGATTCATGAGCTACTTCTTAGGAGTTATGAGATATTGCTTAGGAATAGATAACAACAAGATTTCATATGGATTGTAAGGATAAGTTTTTCCGCAAAGTTTTAAAATAAAAGGAAATTTTTGTTTTTATTTATTTTAAAATATCCTTACAATGGCATTTGAGGAAAAATTGTTGCTTATATGATTCCATTAAGAGGAAGAGTGGAAATATGAAATTGATTCTTTCATTTGTGGTAATGTCTAGATTTACCAAATAAGGAAAGATTCTCATCACACAAGTTTCAATTGGACCAGAACTTGGAATCATGCAAGTTGTATAGTATGATGAACGAGAACCTTCAAGTATTGGAAAATTAAGACTAATTACTTGCTCACATGGATGTGTGAGTCAAGTAAAGGACTAAGGGATCGAGTGCACATCATTGTGCACTGATTAAGTCCACGACAAAAGATTGATAAAACTATTCGTCATAGTTTACTAAAGCTTAGTAAATATGATGATACTTACAAGCTTAAGTGTAATTCTGAGACATTGGAAAAAGGTTCCAATGTATGACAGAGCGAATAAGAAGAATCAAATTAGGCAGAAGGATAGAAGTTTCTCAAATCTAAAAAGATGGGAGAGTACTTTAGTATCAGTTTTGTTGTCATCTTAATGATTAAGAAACCATAGCACAGTTAGTTCTCTAAAGAAAATCATAGTGCATTCTTATGATTAAGAAGAGAAACTTGAATTGTTGAAGTGGTTAAATCAAGAAGATGAGTCATACTTCATTCCAAAACGATTGTTAGAGTTATACTCTAAGATTGTAACTTGAGTGACATGTCTCAAAGAAGGTTTAAAACAAAGACCAACTAAGGCCAATTATGTGAAGTGTTTGTTTTGATTAGAATCCACACTATCTCTTGGATGTTTGACAAGGGAGTCTTATATGTCAAGAGGACAGTGGGAGTCTTAAAGGTCTTGAAAGTCTCAAGAACTAATCAAGAATAAAACCTGAAGTTCTTCACTAGCACACGACTTGAGGTTTATAACCTATCGTGTTGACATATTCTGTGCCCATTCCAGTTAAAGTTGGCTTTGCATATGAGTTCTTAGAATTCTCAATTTGTTGCACAACAACTTGGAAGCAATGGCAGGCCCTTGAGCTGCCAGGTGGCAAGAAATTAAGATTGAGTTCAGTCCATATGAGTTTGGATTTGTCATTATCCTTGTCTTGTGACTATGGTTTTGACAATTCACATGGATAAGAACACATACACCATTAAATCTAAGTGTCATAAGGTTTCTCTCTGATTCATGAAAATGATGGTGAGGAAACACTTTCACTAAGTAGATTTTAGCTAGATAGCAATTGTGATATTTGCATTCTCAAAGTCGTTAGTGGAGCGTGTGTGGTTTACCGGCACACTAACCTGGACTTGTGAGAAGTAGCAAAAAGGTCTAACCATTATGATTACGGCATCCCTCTTCATAATTGTTTAGACACACAAGTGTGCTATCTAAGGGAAGGTGTATGCTTTTGATAAAGTTTTATCAAAACAATCTAGTATCAGAAATCTGAACTTTGGTAAGAAAGTTAGTTGATTTTTGAGTACATGTCAAAACTAGTGGGAGCATAAGTGTTGTGCTAATAATCATCATGTTAGTGGGAGCATGATAATAAGTATTGAAAGTTAGCAATGTTAATTATAGAAAACAAAAGGCTTCAATTGGGAAAGAGTTGTTTGCTATAATTAAGGGAGAGGAAATTATACTTCATCTCAAATCTATAAGCTTAGATCGTTAGGTTTTAATCATTTAGTCAAGGATATATATATATATGAATTTCATGTTTGAATGGCTCAACATAAGGAAATTCTGTATATGGGTCCATTATTTGCGTTCTAAAATTCGGTTATGATTACGGCATCCTTTTTCATAATCTGAATTATGAGAACTTGGCAAATTGAAATGGAAATGTTATAGCGAAAGACTGGTTTAGTCTTTATGTGAGACATCATGAATCGTGTCCCATATGCTTCGGATATAGGATCGATTACATGTGCTATATTCATCCTTTCTAAAATTTTCCAAATGCCTGGGGCATTAAGAAGGGAAAAGGTTTACAACTGGATATGACTAAAAGGATTAAACAATTGTCGTGACAATCTAAGGTTTACCAAAGATTGGTTGCTCAAGGATCGTTGGAAGTATAGTGATAATTATGGAAGGACCATATTGACATAATCTGTAAGGAGGCAACTCTTGTTCAGAAGTGATAGTCAAAATGGAATCTAGAAATGTTTCAAAGTTAGAATTTTCAATCTGTGTAAGATGAAGGAAACTTAATGCAAGAAGGATGTTTCCAAGGAGTTGATCTCCTTTGGAATGCTCTGTAATGTTTTTTTTCAAGTCTTTATGACTTTGTGTATAATCATTACAAGAGGATTAATGCATATAAGTTTAGAATCTAACAGATTTCAGTAAATGGCATGAATTTGGAATTCTTGCATTTGCAGTAAGGATTTGGGAGTGTGAAAAGAGAATCATTGAAGTTATGTTCATTTGATCTAGTTCACAAAGTAGAGATCATAGACAAACATACTATGCATACTTGGTGTGTGGCATGACTAGTGTTTAAAAAAAAAACATAGTGTACATGCTTGGAGCATGGGACAACTATTGTTTTAAATTCAAGAATAAAGTTGATAGCTGAAACAGTATACAATGAATAATGTGTAATCATATGGTGATAAATAAAAGGTGTTTTATTTATGTTCATAGGTTTTGATACCATATTGGATTCAATTATTCTTGTGTTTCACTTTGCATGTTTTGACTTCCTGAATAAACTAGGTTATTCTTCCAGAATGACTAAGTTATTCAGACCATCCACAGTCGGTCATATGTTGGAAGTAGATATGAATTAAGACTGTCATGGGTTGGCTTGTAGAGGTCTAAGGTGTTGGACAAAGGGCTACAACACTCATGAGTGCTCATATGTTCTGAGTATTGGATTCAACCCGCGCTCATTGGAATCACTTCATGGATTTTAATCATGAGTGATCATGAGATGATAATATCTTATATTCTTCAAACCTAGAGATATGAGTTGTTACTATGAGTTGGTTTTACATTGATTGCACGAAAAGGCATTTGGTAACTCGGTGCTATAAAACGTGCCTTTGTGTATGATTCAACAAGTAGTAGAACAAGCCATATGAGTCGAAGTTTATCCATTCCTTTTACCTTCGGGATAAAAGCGATATCTGTGGGCCCCTCGATGATTTGATGATGACAAATGGAAGTGCTCGACCGGGCCATGACTGATTTGATTTGTTCAATTAGTCAGTCGTCATAAATCGGAAATTGGGAAACAACAAATGGACAGAGAGAATGATTATAATCCATGTCTCAGTCCATAGGATATCTAGAATGGAGGAATATATGATCCCTTATCGAATGAAAAAGTCATTGACAAAGGTCAGAGTTCGATAGATGCTTTTGAGAGCTACGATTGCTAGTCAGTTCCTGAAGTCATACGCAATAATAGTTTTAGACTTATCCAAGTGGGAGACTGTTGGATTAATGTCTAAGTCCATAACTATATTTGGTATGTACTTGACCCGACCCGGCATGGTCCATTTGGGTTGCACTTCACCGATACAATTTATATGGATAATCTTTTGAGAATAGTATGTTTATGATTACATATTAATATATTATAAGTTCTAATATATTATTATGGAATCGTATTATTTAATTAGTATTGATCAAGAATTAATTTATAATTAATTAAGTGATCAAAAGGAACTAATTAAATATGGAATCTTATATATATGGAATGGGCCAAGTTCATTTAGGTTGGGCTAAGCTTTCATGGATAGTCCATGGAGTGTTTAACCCATGGATCATATGAAATGAAAGGTGTTGGGTTTAACCCTAGTTTCCATACTATATAAAGATTTCCTTGGTTGGTGAAATGGGCACTAGTGTGGGTACACTATCAAGGGCTAGCCAATTTCACTAGAGAGAACCAAGTATCCATATTCTCTAAAGTCTTCCAAGGTGTTTTGGTGATTTGTGATTCCACTTGAGGCTTCCACGCTATTAGGGCTAAGCTCTTAAAGCTTGAAGACATCAAGCTACATCAGAAGGTATGTCATCTAACTAGTACTTTGTAGTACAAGTGCTTCATAATATGCTAGTTAGGATTAAAGCCTTGAAAATTTCTTATTTGTATGTATTATAGAGAAAACATAGATCCAAGGTTTATAGGGTTTCATGTACATCATAGGAGTGTTAGAATGCTCAAAAACCAACATGAACTTCCTTCACCATTTGACACTTGAATTTCTTCAAGGTCAATTTTCCTCCCACTGTTTCCTTGGCTTATGAACTCTCTATCTCTCTCTCGAAATACACCCCTCCTTGCTACAAAGACCACATTCTCACTAGATCTTTAGAAGAGGTAACCAAAGGATTTATGTGGGTAGCTGATGAAAATATACCTCTCACTTCGAGGTTTTAGCTTATCATGAGTCTCACGTCTGACGAAATCCTCGCAACCCCAAATCTTGATGTGTTCTAGTTTAGGAACTTTATCAGTCCACATCTCATGAGGTGTTTTGGCAACTTTCTTAGTAGGGACTAGATTAAGGATATGGGCAGCAGTCTCTACGGCATACCCCTAAAATGAGATTGGTAGTGAAGCTCGACTCATCATGGAACGAACCATATCCAACAGGGTTCGATTACGCCTCTCAGCCAGACCATTCAACTGTGGTGTCATGGGAGGTGTTAATTGTGAGATAATCCCACATTCCTTAAGATAGTCGAGGAACTTTGTACTAAGATACTCACCACCACGATCGGATTGAAGCATCTTAATGTTCCTTCCCAAATGATTCCCGGCTTCCTGTTTAAACTCTTTAAACATTTCAAAAGTCTCAGACTTGTGCTTGATTAAATAGACATATCCATATCTACTATAATCATCAATAAAAGTTAAATAATAACGATTAGCATCCCTTGTGGCAGATTTGAAGGGTCCACACACGTATGTGTGCACTAGATCCAACAAACCTTCACCCCTACCATAAGAACCAGTGAAGGGTGACTTTGTCATTTTTCCATGTAAGCATGATTCAAAATTATCATCTGACTTTAGATCAAATGACTTCAAGAATCCATCCTTTTGGAGTTGACCTATGCGTTTCTTGCTCACATGTCCAAGACGACAATGTCATAATGATGCTTTATCCAAGTTATTATTATTAGATGAATCAATACACAACACATTATTTCCTAGATTATCTACAACATATACAACTTCGTACACACCATAACAAGGTAATGCTTTAAAATAAAGAACATTATTAAGGAAAGCATTTATTCCACCAATTTCATTATCAAAAGAAAAGGTAAACCCTTGTTTGTACAAAGCTTGAAATGAAAGAATATTTCTTGCCATTTCTGGCGAATAACAACATTTATTCAAATCTAAAGTAAACCCACTACTTAGAAACAAAGAGTAAACTCCAATATTGGTGATAGGTGAAGCTTTCCTATTCCCCATGATTAAGTTTATCTTTACATCACTTCTTCTTAGTCCCTGCAAATTAGAACATATATGAATACCACAACCGGTATCAAAGACCCAAGAGTTAGAATAGGGTGAGTTATTAGATAAAATAGTGTAAATAATTGCATGGTTGGGTTTGACTTTCCTATCCTTCACATCTTGCTGGTACTTTGGGCAGTTCCGCTTCCAATGCAACTTTTCATGGCAATAGAAGCATTTAGCCTCTTTTGGGTAAGAAGAAGGAGTGACGAAATCTTTCTTGGTTCCACTTGAAGATGAGCCATCAAGGGTCTTACCCTTGGTACCCTTCGAAGGGATCTTCTTCTTCTTCCCTCTACCATTCCCAATTTCCAGGACAGGGGCGAAGTTTTGAGTAGGAGTACGAGTGTTAACAACCGACTTACCTTTAAGACATTGTTTTGCGGTCTTTAGGAGTCCTTGAAGTTTATTGAGTGTGACTTCTTCCTTATTCATGGGGTATGTCATGTGGAATTAATCATAACACGAGGGTAAGGAGTGCAAAATGATATATATTGCTAGCTCCTTAGGGAAATTCACATTAAGCTTCAGCAAACGATCCACATACCTTTGCATTTTCTGCATGTGGCTTATGACGAATTATCCATCCTTCATCCTGGTTGTTATCATGGAGGAGATTATTTCATACAGCTCTTAACAAGCACTCTGATGGTATCTTTCCAGCATATCTTGGTGCATCTCAAAAGGGTAGTAGTCCTCATAGGACTTCTGGAGTTCAGCTGTCATGGTGGCCATCATGATGCATGCCACTTTGGTGGCATCTCTTTCATGAGTCCGAAAGTCAGCAATCTCCTGGGGAGTAGCAGTGGACTCATCGATCTTCTTTAGCTCCTTATCGATGACATATTCCTTGTCCTTGTAGCGAGTCACCATCCTGATGTTCCGGATCTAATCCATGAAGTTGGAACCATCAAATATGACCCTCCCACATAGGTTCATGAGGGAAAAGGAGCATGTAGGGTTTGATCCAGAAGTAGTGTTGTTGGAAGACATTTGTAAAGAAGAGAACAAGTTTAGTTTAGATATAAAGATAGTCGTTAATACAACACATAAATGTAATATTAAGGCTAGGATCCAATCACACTATATCATAACTTAGAAGAGGGATGTCGTAATCTAGGCTATAACATATTTGAAAGGTAGGTAAATGACGATTCACCAATTTCCACCATGAAAAACGAAATATAAATACTTGGTTTTAATTGGTTCTTAGAAATTCCTAGATTATTTTTGAGATTCAATGAGAGTTTCAAAGGCATGTTTCAATCTCGAGTGTGCCCTCCATGTTTTGTGACTGAGATACTGAGGATCACAAAACGAGGTGTGAAGTAACCATGCAAATCACTTGGTACCCTTAATGTTTATCACTCAATCGATGTTCCGGTTAACCACACACGCTCCACCGACCTATAATAAAACTTAAGTCACCCTTTACCTACCTTTTTAAGTCCATGTTAGTGTGCCGGTTAACCACATACACTCCACTAACGACTTAAACAAAGTGTAAAGTGTAATTTCATGGAGTAGCACCTTATTCACATTTTCCTAAAGTAACTAATATTGGGAATTTAATAAAACACTTAGTTACTTTATAATAATCATTATACTTATAATGAGAATTTTATAAGTCCTTGTCCTACCCGTTCGACTAACGACCCTCCACCGATCAAGGAAGCGGTGGGTGAGAGTGGACACCCATCAAGTTGCCATTTTATAGGCAGCAACTTTATACCTCCCTTATAGACCGGCTTCGTGAATGAGGCCTACTAATGGTAAGATGACTTGATCTTATACATATATATTATTAAATTATAATATTATAAAGTATAAGGGTTTATTTTTAACATTTAAAAATCTAGGGGTTGGAACTAAAGTTTATTAAGATAACTTTACATGTTCCAAAACTTGAGGGCAAGTTTTGTAACCTAACAAAACTCTTCAATTCATAACTTATGAGTTATCAAAAATGAAGAATCTTCATTTTTGTAACTTATATGTTCTTTTAACGGGTTTAATACAAGTGACTTTTGGTTATCCATAACTTGAGGACAAGTTATGGACTCCATTAAAACACATAAAGATCATGAATTAAGCATTAAACAACTAATTCCTATGATCTATCAAGAACTCATAAGAACATGAATATTCATATCAAAATTTCAAGAACATATGAACACATATAATCATGTAATATTGATATTAGCCATTGTAAATGGATTAGAACAACCATTACACCATCTAACACAAGTTTTACAACACCAATACACTTTAGGGTAATATTTCTAGTCCATTTCCAGCAGCAAAAATCAAAATTTTGCACTCTTCCTGGCCAACTCATCGAGTTCATGAACTGACTCGCCGAGTTGGTTGAAGATTCACTTGGACTCCTCGAGTCCACCCATGGACTCGTCGAGTCCCCTATGCAGAAAACTTAAAATTTTGATTTGTTACACTATTTTGCATCAAGTATTAACAAACAAGCCTAGGCTCTGATACCACCGATGGGTTATGAGCATTCTAACACTCCCAAGTGTATATGCAACCCTAGAAAACCTTGGATCTATGTTTGTCTAAAATACATGCAAAATTTGATTTCCCAGGTTCATAATCCTATCTAGCATACATGGGGAACTTTTAACATAAAAGATGGCTAGAATTACATACCTTGTAGTTGATTTGATTCCTTGAAAACCTTGACAGCCTAGCACCCCAAGTGTGATGCCTCAAATGTTTCACACAACACCAAGTGCTTTGGAATAACTTTGAGAGAATATAGAACACTTGCAAAATTGGCTTGACCTCACTATCTTGCTTCTAGTGTTGATTTTGGTGAGCTTCATATCCTTTATATAGTGTGTTACAATTAGGGTCACACCATGTAAACCCTAATGTAACATGGCTCTTCATTTCCATGACCTATGGGTTTCTAACTCCCATGGAGCATCCTATGGACCTTAGCCCAACTTGATAATCCATGGAGCATTTAGCCGACTATACAAGTTATGGATGATTTACATAATCAACCCATATACTTAGTTATTCATCTTTTGATCACTTATTTAATTCTAAATTAATTCTTGATCAATACTAATTAAATAATACTATTATTATATTAGAGCTTATAATATATTAATAAACCACAAGTGTTATTTCTCTAATTTAGTCTATCCAAATGCATGATGCCATGCAACCAAAATGGGCCATGTCAAATCGGGTCAAGTACATATCCGAAATAGTTATGGACATAGACACCTTATCCAACATAAGTAACTTTACTGGAATGGTATACAAATAAAATTTTGTCAACACGATAGGTTACAAACCTCAAGTCATGTGCTAGTGTCTAATAGTTTTACTCTTGATTAGTTCTTGAACCTTTTCAAGGTCATTTAGACTCCCACTGACCTCTTGACATATAAGATTCTCTTGTCTAGAAACATTTCTTGACAAACAAATATTCAAGAGTTAGTGCGGATTCATATCAAGACAAAACACTACACACAATTGGTCTTAGTTGGTCTTTCTCTTATCCAAGACATCACAACTTACCAATTTGAAACGTGCAACAGTAAGAAACCATTTTTCTACTTCACATTTGATGAGTGTGTTAGAACTTCTTTAAGATGTGTCACTCAAGTCACAATCTAGGAGTATTACTCTAAGACTTGATTTTGGAACGAAATATGACTCATCCCTTTTGATTTAACCACTTCAACAATACCTAATTCCTCTTCTTAGCCATAATAATGCACTAAGGTTTACCTAGAGGATCAATTTTGATATGGTTTCAAAATCAATAAGACGATCATAAACATGATAGAAAAGTACTCTCCCTTTTTTTTTAGATTGGAGAAACTTTTGTATTCCTACCTAATTTATTCTTCTTATTTGTTTGGCCATTCAATGAAACTTTTCAATGATTCTGAATTATACTTAATCTTGTAAGAATAACCACATTTACAAAACTTTTAGTAAATCATGACGACTAATCTTATTGTTCTTTCTGGTGGACTTAACCAGTGCACAACATTATGTACCAGTTCTCCTAGTCTTTCACTTAACTCTTTGTCAAGGAATTATTATTAATTTTCCAAATATGAAGGTTCACATTCATCATACAATAAAGGTTGTATGATTCAAAGTTTCAGTCCAATTGAAACTCGGGATACAAGAATCTTTCCTTTTTTGGTAAATTGTTAGCCTTACCACAAATAACATAACTAAGAATCACATCCATTTCAACCTTGCTAGAAATACACAAACATCAATTTTCATAGATGCCATTGCAAGAAAATATAAATAAGACAAAAAACCAAAATTTATTTTATTTATAAAAGGTGTGGAAAAACTTGTCCTTACATTGAAAATTCAAATGAAAACTATGCTATTTCATATTCCTAAACAATATATCATACTTCTAAAAGTAGAAGCTCCAAAAATCTAATCTTCGAATCATGCGATCAAAATCCTTTTCTTTGTGATCAGACTCAGCTCACTTCTTCCATTAAGCTTACTCTCTTTTCTTTGATCCTACAAAACACCAAATGTAATCTTATCACATCATGTATTTAGAATCTCCAAATAGGAACTTAATAGAGTTAGATAGTGGATTTTACCTAAAGAATAGTCATATATCTTGACTCTCCCTTCTTTTAGATCTCTCAGGTAGTCACGACAGCTTCGTAAGCAATGCCCCCTATTTTGGAAGTAGAAACATTTGGATTCTTTTGGAATGGTACATGGGACTCTCTCAAAATCAACCTTTCTCTAGCGTAGAGAAAACATTTCTAGACTTCCAATATTGTCATTTCCCATAGAAGGTTGAGACATTTATTTACCAGACAAATTTGCTTGACCGGTGCTCCAAATCATCACTGATTCAGTAGGAATAAGCAAATAAGTCAAATCAATGAGGGTCACACCATGTTCCATCATATAGTACTCTCTAACGAACTTACCATATGAATCGGGAAGTGAGTGAAGAACCAAGTCAACACCCAACTTTTTTGAGACATCGACACCTAACATTCCCAATCTATCAATATGCAACTTCATATCCAAGACATGAGCGCATACTGACTTTCCATCTTCGTGTCTTTTCGCCAATAGGGCTTGAGTGACCTTGAACTTTTCAAGTGTTCGAACATGTGGGTCAGGGATAATAATCGGGGGAGGTGGAGGAAGTGAAGCATGATTTCCAATTCCACAATCCAATCGTGGAACATCATCTTCATGTGGAAACTTTTTCCAACAGATTCAAGAAGACCATAGTTGTCAGACTTTGACATCTATAAAACGGGAGAAATTCAAGTTAGTTGATTGAGTTCTTAATAAAACACCCAAATGAGATATTAAGGCTAGGACCCAACATAATATTCTACAATTTGGAAGATGGATGTCGTAATCCAAATTGCAGAACATTTGAAGGTAGGTAAATGACGATTTCTAATTTCCACCACGAAAAAAAAAAGTTTAAAATTAAGTTTTAAATGAATTGAAACTCCTAGATATTTTTAGATTCACTGAACTCTTCAATGACATGTTTAAATCTCGAGTGTGCCCTTTGTTTGTGACTGGGATGCCGAGGATCACAAACAAGTTGTGGATAACGATGCAAATATACATGATGCCCCCAATGTTATAGTCACCTAATCGACGTGCCGGTTAACCACACACACTCCATCGATCTATGACATACATTGAGTCACCCTTTGCCACCTATGCTTAGAGCCCAATTAGTGTGCCGGTTAACCACACACACCCCGCTAACGTCTTAACAAGGGTACAAAGTGTAATTTCATTAAATACCACCAACTCCACATATTTCCTAAAGTAACTAAGATTTGGGAATTTAAAAAACATTTAGTTACTTCGTATTTCATTATACTTATAATGGAAGGTTGTGTCCTATCCTATGTGTTCGGCTAACGACCCACCACTAGTCAAGAGTGCGGTGGGTAAGAGTGGATACCTAATGGCAGTCATTTTACTGGCCGCTTCCTTAAACACCCTTATAGACCAGCTTCGTGAATGAGGCCTAGTAACGGTAAGACCGACATTTTACTTATACATCTATAATATTCACCTTCTAATTCTATATAGTATAAGGGTGTATTTTACACTATTAAAATACTAGGTGGTTTAATTTAATAAATTATACCTTTTAATTTAATTAAATATAAACCATATCATTATGGATTTGTTAACTCTCTTTTAATTATATACTTAATTAATTTAATAAAACCATAAGGGTGTAATTTGAACTTTTCAAAAAAAAAAAAAAAAAACTAGGGTTTTAGAGTTTAACATTTTAAAATCAAAACTTTTAATCAAAATATTAAATTCAAAAACTTGAGAGCAAGTTTTGAATATTTTCAAAACTATCTAGATCAAATTACAAATAATTTAATTAGTCAAACAATTGGTAATTATCTAAATTTGACCTAATTCAATTTTATGGCAAGATAATCCAATAAAATAATTCAAATAAATCAAGTTTATCATATAAGGCAATGATTATCTAATTAATTGACAATAATCTGCTATTTTGGTAAGGATAATCACTCCAAATTAATAAAAATTAGATTTTATCAATAAAAAAATGTTTATCGTAATTATCCACAGCAAAAACATGCCAAAATCCCGCAAAATAAGTAATCAGACGTACAAACACGTTGAGTCAGGGATGGACTCATCGAGTTCCCAGTGAACTCATTGAGTTCACGTATGAACTCGGCGAGTTCAGGCTCCAAAATGCAGTTTTTCGCGATTTTCATTTTGAAGGTATGACAACCCGAAGTTCTTCCATCACCGCAACCCGTTCCGTCCGTACAACTAGTCTTAAGCGAATTGTTCCGATTTCGTTTTTGAATTAGGTCAATTAAGTTATGACTTTTATTTTGACCTTGTAAGTATCCAAACATGTTAGAAACACATCAAAATGTCCCACACTAGTAATTAGAAAAATTTTAACTTCCACCATATCGGGTGACGACAACTTAATCAGGTGCGACCAAAAGCCTCAATAACATTAGTATCGGGTAGAATTCCACCGTGTCCCAAATCCAAACCATATTTAAAGTGATTTAAGACACATTTGAAGCCTTTTCACTCTCTCTCTAACCTCTCTCTTAAATCCAAGATTTAGGTCCAAAAATCACTCATTTCAAGTTTGGAGTGACCCGGGTGACTTTTAGGTCCAAAAAAATAACCTCTCTCTAACCTTTTCACTCTCTCTCTAACCTCTCTCTTAAATCCAAGATTTAGGTCCAAAAATCACTCTCTCTCTAACCCGGTAAGCTTCTGATTTTTTTGAGTATCCAAGAAAAACTACTTCATCGGATTTGGGATGAAATTTATGTTGGATAAGGTGTCTAAGTCCATAACTATTTCTGGTATATACTTGACCCGACCCGGTATGGTCCATTTGGGTTGCATGGCACCGTGCAATTGGATAGACTAAATGAGAGAAATAACACTTGGAGATTATTAATATATTATAAGTTCTAATATATTAATAATATTATTTGATTAGTTTGATCAAGAATTAATTTAGAATTAATTATGTGATCAAAAGATAACTAATTAAATATATGGGTTGATTATGTAAATCATCCATATCTTGTATAGTGGGCTAAGAGGCTCCATGGATTATCAAGTTGGGTTCTACCCATAGGATGCTCCATGGATGCTCCATGGGAGTTACAAACCCATGGGTCATGGAAAATGAAGAGTCATGACACATTAGGGTTTAACCCTAGATGTGTCAACACTATATAAGAAACATGTTCTCCACCTAAAATCGGCTAGACTAAGAAACAAGAGGGCTTGGCCGATTTTTGAGAAGTGTGTGTTCTCTCATAAGTTCTTCCAAGAGCATTTGGTGTTGTGTGAAGCATTTGAGGCATCACACTTGGGGTGCTAGGCTCACAAGGTTTCAAGGAACACAAACAACAACAAGGTAAGTTATTCTATCTATACTTTAAATTAAAATTGTTCCCCATGTATGCTAGATAGGAATATAACCTTGGAATTCAACTTTGCATGATAATTAGACAAACATAGATCCAAGGTTATTAGGGTTGCATGTACACTTAGGAAGTGTTAGAATGCTCAAAACCCATCAGTGGTATCAGAGCCTAGGCTTGTTTGCTTTTTATTTGTGCTTAAAAGTTGAAAAAAAAGTCGAAAATCTTGCTGTCTACGAGTGGACTCGTCGAGTGTATAGGGGGGACTTGGCGAGTTCACGTGTATCTTCAACCAACTCGGCGAGTAAATTCATGCACTCGGCGAGTAGGGTCGACTGATTGCAGAATTTCGATTTAGTTGCTGGAAATGAATTAGAAACATTACCCTAAACTGTTTTGGTAATTGAAAACTTGTTTTTGGTGGTGTAATGTCTTTGCTAATTCATTTACAACAACTAGTTATCAAAATTACAAAGTTTTAAGTGTAATTTATGAATGTGTTCATATTCATGTTCTTGTTCTTATGATGTTTTAGATGATCATAGGAATTATTTGTAACCTATGTGGTAGATTAATTCTTGATCATAATGTGTTTTAATGGAGTCCATAACTTGTCCTCAAGTTATGGAAAACCAAGAGTCACACTTGAATTAAAACCATTAAAAGAACATAAGAGTTAGAAAAATGAAGAGTCTTCATTTTATTACTCTATTAAACTCATAAGTTACAAGAAATGAAAAGTTTTGAAAGTTACAAAACTTGCCCTCAAGTTTTGGAACAAATAAAGTTAAGTTAAAACTTTAGTTCCAACCCCTAGAATTTTAAAAGTTAAAATTCAACCCTTATACTTATATTATGATGATTTAATAATTGTATATATATATATATATATATATATATATATATATATATATATATATATATATATATATATATATATATATATAAGAACAAAGTCGTCTTACCGCTAGTACGCCTCATTCACGAAGCCGGTCTATAAGGTGGGTATAAGGTTGTTGCCTATAAAATGGTGACTTAATGGGTGTCTACTCTCACCCACCGATTGCTTGACTGGTGGAGGGTCGTTAGCCGAACGGGTAAGACAAGGACTTATAAATTCTCATTCAAAGTATGATGAATATAATAAAGTAACTAAATGTTTTATTAAATTCCCAATCTTAGTTACTTTAGGAAAATGTGAATAAGGTGCTAATCCATGAAATTACACTTTACACTTTGTCTAAGTCGTTGGTGGAGCGTGTGTGGTTAACCGGCACACTAACTTGGACTTAACAAGGTAGGTAAAGGGTGACTTAAGGTTTATTATAGTATCGGTGGAGCATGTGTGGTTTACCGGCACATCGATTGAGTGATAAACTTTAAGGGTACCAAGTGTTTTGCATGGTTACTTCACACCTCGTTTTGTGATCCTCGGTATCCCAGTCACAAAACTTGGAGGGCACTCTCGAGATTGAAACATGCCTTTGAAAAATTCATTGAATCTCAAAGAATCTAGGAATTTCTAAAGACCAATAAAACCTAATATCTAATATTTCGGTTTTCGTGGTGGAAATTGGTGAATCGTCATTCACCTACCTTTCAAATATGGTATAGCTTAGATTACGGCATACCTCTTCTAAGTTATATTATATTGTGATTGGATCCTAGCCTTAATATTACATTTGGGTGTTTTATTAAGGACTCTCTTAAATCTATACTAAACTTGTTCTCCTCTTTCAGATGTCTTCAAATAATGCTTCTGGCTCGAATCCTAATGGCTCCTTTACTCTTATGAATCTGTGTGGGAAAGTCACCTTTGATGGATCCAACATCAATGAATGGATCAGAAACATCAGGATGATTACCCGCTACGAGGACAAAGAATATGTCATTGACAAGGAGCTTAAGGATATTGATGAGACCACTGCAACTCCTCAGGAGATCGCTGACTTTCTGGCACATGAAAGGGATGCTACGAAAGTAGCATGCATCATGATGGCCACAATGACAGCAAAACTCCAAAAGTCCTATGAGGATTTCTACCCTTATGAAATGCACCAAGATTTGATGGAAAGATACCATCAAAGTGCACGACAAGAGTGGTACGAAATCATCTGCTCCATGATAACAACCATGATGAAGGACGGGGATTCCGTCACGAGCCACATGCAGAAAATGCAAAGGTATGTGGATCGATTGCTGAAACTTAATGTGAACCTCCCTGAGGAGCTAGCAATAGATATAATTTTGCGCTCCCTACCATCGTGCTATGATCAATTCCGCATGACATATCACATGAATAAGGAAGAGGTCACTCTCAGCAAACTTCAGGGACTTCTCAAGACTGCAGAAACAGGTCTTAAGGGGAAGTCGGTTGCTATCACTCCTACTCCAAACTCAACTCCAGTTTTGGCAATCGGGAAAAGTCGAGGGAGGAAGAGAAAGAGATCTTCAAAGGGTACCAAGGCTCGGACCCTTGATGGCTCTTCTTCAAGTGGAACCAAGAAAGGTTTCATTACTCCTTCTTCTGACCCAAAAGAGGCTGAATGCTTCTATTGCCATGAAAAAGCTCATTGGAAGCGGAACTGCCCAAAATACCAGCAGGATGTGAAGGATGGGAAAGTCAAACCCAACCATGCAGGTATTTACACTATCATTTCTAATAACTCACCCCATTCGAAATTTTGGTCCTTGATATCGGTTGTGGTATTCATATTTGTTGTGACTTGCAGGGACTAAGAAGAAGTGAGGATGTGGAGCAAGGAAGAATAAACTTGATCATGGGGAACAGGAAAGCTTCACCTGTCACCAAGATTGGAGTTTATACTTTATCGCTAAGTAGTGGGTTTAGTTTAGATTTGAATAAGTGTTGTTACTCGCCAGGAATGGCAAGAAATATTATTTCCTTTTATGCTTTGTACAAACAAGGGTTTACCTTTTCGTTTAATAATGAAGTTGGTTCTATTGATGCTTTCTTTAATAATGTTCTTTATTTTAAAGCATTACCTTGTGATGGTGTGTATGAAGCTGTGTCTGTTGTAGATAACTCAGGAAATAATGTTTTGTGTATTGATTCTACTAATAATAATAACTTGGATAAAGCATCATTATGGCATTGTCGTCTTGGACATATAAGCAAGAAACGCATAGGCCAAATCCAAAAGGATGGAGTCTTGGAGTCATTTGACCTAAAGTCAAATGATAGTTGCGAATCATGCTTACTTGAAAAAATGACAAAGTCACCCTTCACAGGCTCGTGTGAAAGGGGTGAAGGTTTGTTGGACCTTATACACACGGATGTGTGTGGACCATTCAAACATGCCACAAGGGATGCTAATCGTTATTATTTGACTTTTACTGATGATTACAGTAGATATGGATATGTCTACTTAATCAAGCATAAGTCAGAGACTTTCGAGAAGTTTAAGGAATTTAAACAGGAAGTCGAGAATCAATTGGGTAGGAACATTAAGATGCTTCGATCCGATCGGGGTGGTGAGTATCTTAGATCAGAGTTCCTCGACTATCTAAGGGAATGTGGGATTGTCTCACAATTGACACCTCCCAGGACACCGCAGTTGAATGGTGTGGTTGAGAGGCGTAATCGAACCTTGTTGGACATGGTTCATTCCATGATGAGTCGAGCTTCGCTACCAATCTCATTCTCGGGGTATGCCTTAGAGACTGTCGCCCATATCCTTAATCTAGTCCCTACAAAGAAAGTTGCCAAAACTCCTCACGAGATGTGGACTGGTAAAGTACCTAAACTAGACCACATCAAGATTTGGGGTTGAGAGGCTTTCGTGAGACGCGAGACTCATGATAAGCTCGAACCCCGAAGCGAGAGGTGTATTTTCATCGGCTACCCAGAGCAATCCTTTGGTTACCTCTTCTACAGACCTAGTAACAATGTGGTCTTTGTAGCAAGAAGAGGAGTCTTTCGAGAAAGAGAGTTTATAAGCCAAGGAGACAGTGGGAGGCAAATTGATCTTGAAGAAATTCAAGAGTCAAGTGGTGATGGAACTTCAAACTCTATCCCTCAACTTGAGGAGGAAACTCCTGTTGAGCCAATTGACGAATCTGTACCTCTGAGGTGTTCCACGAGAGTTAGGAGTGCACCTGAGCATTACTATGGATTCCATATTACTGCAGAAGGTGAGACACTTATTAGTGATGGAACACTAGTAAGACAAGATGACCCTAACAGCTACGAGGAAGCCATGGCAGGCCCCGAGTCTGCTAAATGGAAAGAGGCTATGGATAGCGAGATACAATCCATGTATGACAATCAAGTTTGGAACTTGGTTAAGAATGTACCAGGTCGAAAGACTGTAGGGTGCAAATGGGTCTTCAAGAAGAAGACCGACATGGATGGTAAAGTACACACTTATAAGGCTAGACTGGTTGCAAAGGGCTTCTCTCAAATTCCTGGAGTGGATTATGATGAGACCTTTTCTCCGGTATCCAAGATTAAGTCTATTCAGGTTCTGTTAGCCATAGCCGCATTTCATGACTATGAAATTTGTCAAATGGATGTCAAAACCGCTTTCCTTAATGGAAAGTTGGCTGAAGATGTTTACATGAGTCAGCCAGAGGGTTTTGTCAGCAACGAGTACCCTAATAGAGTGTGTAAGCTTGAGAAATCCATTTATGGGTTAAAGCAAGCACCTCGCAGATGGAATCTTTGCTTTGATGAAAAGGTCAAGGAATTTGGATTTTCTAGGAGTGAAGATGAATCTTGTGTGTATGTCAAGGCTAGTGGGAGTATAGTTAGCTTCTTGGTATTGTATGTGGATGACATACTACTCATAGGAAACAACATTCCAACCCTGCAGGAAGTAAAATCCTAGCTTGGAAAGTGTTTCGCTATGAAGGACCTTGGTGAAGCTGCCTATATTTTAGGGATAAGGATCTTGGGAGATCGGAGTAACAGACTAATTGGACTTAGTCAAAGTACCTACTTGGATAAGATGCTGAAGAGATTCAGAATGCAAGACTCCAAGAAAGGAGAGTTGCCCATCCAGAGTAACGCCAAACTGAGTAAGACACAAAGCCCTAGCACTGAGGCTGAGATAGCACAAATGAGTCAAGTACCTTATGCTTCGGCTGTAGGATCGATCATGTATGCTATGACGTGTACTCGACCTGATGTAGCTTTTGCCCTGAGCATGGTTAGCAGGTTTCAGGGGAACCCTGGCAAGGCACACTGGACTGCGGTAAATAATATTCTCAAGTACCTACGAAGGACTAAGGACTGGGTCCTTACCCTCGGTGGGAGTGATGACTTGAGAGTTGTAGGGTATAGTGATGCTAGCTTCCAAACTGATAGGGATAATTTCCGCTCTCAGTCGGGCTGGGTCTTTACCCTAAATGGAGGAGCAATTTCTTGGAAGAGTTCCAAGCAAGAGACAGTGGCAGATTCTACTTGATAATCAGAGTATATTGCAGCTAGCGAGGCGGCAAAGGAGGCGTTATGGCTGAGGAACTTCATTGGAAACCTTGGAGTTGTACCAGCTATTAAAGAGCCAATGGAAATTTTCTGTGATAGTGAAAGTGTTGTTGCCTTAGCCAAGGAACCAAGGGATCACGGGAGATCCAGACACATCGACAGAAAATACCATTTCATTAGACATCGGATCGAAGAAGGACTCCTCGTGGCAAAGAGGGTATCATCAGATGAGAATCCGGCAGATCCCCTCACGAAGGGACTGACTCGGGTTAAGCATCTCCAGCATGCTTGGAGCATAGGGCTGAAGGATGATATTAGATTTAGTAGTTAGATAACCTCGAAATTTGTAAAGCGTAATTGACATCTAATGATGAATAAAAGTGTTTTATTTATGAGTAAAGAGTTGCTATCTCTTGTCGATCATTTACTATATTTCTTTTGCATGTTTTGACTTCCAGAATAGTTTTTGTTTGCTATAACATATTATTCAAACCTCCACAGTCGGTCATATGTCGGAAGTAGATATGAATCAAGACTGTCATGTTTGGTTGTAGAGGTCCTGGACAAGGCTACAGCAATCATGAGTGCTCAAAAGTTCTGAGCATTGGACTCAACCGACGCTCACTAGAATCACTACATGGAATTCTATCTCGAGTGATCGTGAGACGGTAATATCGTATAAGTCTTCAAACCTAGAGATATGATTTGTTACTTACAAGTTGGTTATGCATTGATTGTACGAAAAACGCATTGGTAACTCGATGTTATAAATCGCGCTCTTATGTATAATTCAATGAGTGGTAGAACAAACATATGAGTCGAAGTTTATCTGTTCCTTCTTGGATTAGAAGCTGATATTTGGGCCCCTCGATGACTTTGTTTTGAACTATGTACCGGGCCCGGTCAGAACTAAATTGATGTGTTCAATGAAGTTCTTTGTCAAACAAATCGGAAATCGGGAAACAAACTGTTGGACAATAAGTAAGACATTGTTCCGTGTATTTGTCCGACTGATATCTAGAACAGAGGATTATATGATCACTTATCTTAAATGGCGTACCATCATCTTCTCAGTTCCGAGAAACCTTGTAAAGAGCTACGATTGCCGATCGGTTCCTGAAGTCATACTTTCAGTAATAGTTATTAGACTTATCCAAGTGGGAGACTGTTGGATAAGGTGTCTAAGTCGATAACTATTTTTGGTATGTACTTGACCCGACCCGACATGGTCCATTTCGGTTGCATGGCACCGTGCAATTGGATAGACTAAATGAGAGAAATAACACTTGGAGATTATTAATATATTATAAGTTCTAATATATTAATAATATTATTGATTAGTTTGATCAAGAATTAATTTAGAATTAATTATGTGATCAAAAGATAACTAATTAAATATATGGGTTGATTATGTAAATCATCCATATCTTGTATAGTGGGCTAAGAGGCTCCATGGATTATCAAGTTGGGTTCTACCCATAGGATGCTCCATGGATGCTCCATGGGACTTACAAACCCATGGGTCATGGAAATGAAGAGTCATGACACATTAGGGTTTAACCCTAGATGTGTCAACACTATATAAGAAACATGTTCTCCACCTAAAATCGGCTAGACTAAGAAACAAGAGGGCTTGGCCGATTTTTGAGAAGTGTGTGTTCTCTCATAAGTTTTTCCAAGAGCATTTGGTGTTGTGTGAAGCATTTGAGGCATCACACTTGGGGTGCTAGGCTCACAAGGTTTCAAGGAACACAAACAACAACAAGGTAAGTTATTCTATCTATACTTTAAATTAAAATTGTTCCCCATGTATGCTAGATAGGAATATAACCTTGGAATTCAACTTTGCATGATAATTAAACAAACATAGATCCAAGGTTATTAGGGTTGCATGTACACTTAGGAAGTGTTAGAATGCTCAAAACCCATCAATTTAGTGAGCAGATCATGATTGTTCTTGATAAAGCACCGACAGCCAAAGATATGCAGAAGGGAGATAGTCGGCTTACAAGCATTCATGGCTTCATATGGTGTCATATTGAGGTGTAGATTGATGATGCTACAATTTTGAGTAAAGTAAACAGTGGACACAACTTCATCCTAGAGATAAAGTGGAAGATTTACAAAATTGAGCATCGATGAACCAGCTTCAACTGAGGTTCTGTTGCGTCTTTCGACCACACCATTTTATTGGGGGTATAGGGAGCTGAGAAATTGTGATCAACACCTTTCTCGGAGAGGAGTTTCTCAATGGTGACATTGTTTAATTTCGAATAATTATCACTTCGGATTTGACGAACAAGCAGTTTCACTAGAACTTCAATTCCTTTAATAAAAGTAATAAGTTCTGAGGCGGTTTCTAACTTGAGCCTGAGGAAGAAAACCAAGGTGAACCTTGTAACATCATCCACAATCACAAGAATGTATTTCTTATGATGTAGACTTTCTACATTGGGGAGTCCATATAGATCAATATGAAGCAGTTCTAACGGTTTCGAGATCGATTTTTCAATGATGATAAGATCACCTTTCTTCGATTGCTTCCCACACTCACATGCAGCACATAGATGATCATTTTCGAACTTGAGGAGACACAAACCTCTAACCATTTCACTGGAAACAACATCGTTCATATATCGAATGTTTATATGAGCACAGATTCGATACCATAGCCAGCTGACATCAGGAACTGCCTTTAACAGTAGACAGAGGTAAGGCTTTCCAACAATCATGCTGATGTCAAGAGCATACATGTTCTTGTTGCGATTTGACTTGATTAGACATTCTTTCCGGTCTTCGGACATGACATAGTTGTGTTTCCTGTAGAATTCAACTTGACGAATTGCATCAGTAAGTTGAGCCACACTGATTAGATTATGATTCAGGTCAGCTACATATGCCACGTTTGATAGATAGAAGTTTCCATTGGTGAGGATGTCATAACCTCGGATTTGAGAGTTAGAGTTGTTGCCATACATCACATAGCCATCATTTGGTGAAAGTTTGAGATCACGCAGAAAGTCTTTCTGCCCCGTTATGTGCATGGAACAAGCACTATTAATATACCATATTATATCTTGTTCCGAAGCACAAAGTCTCTGCAAAATTTAGTGAAATTTGGAGTTTTTAGGCTCCGAGTTAGGTTTTGGGACCTAGGCACGGGCTTTGGACTTTGGTAGTGACTTTTGAGCAACGGGTTTCTTGGAAGACTTGTTCTGGGATCCTTTGGGAAAGAAACAAAATGTCAATGCCTTTCCGTTGATCCATAAATCATATTCAACGATATATTGTTTTGGAACAATTTTTCTCGGACCGACTGTTTTAAAGGTGTAGGAATCACAACGTATCTTGAGGTTGCAAAATCTTTTTCATCAATCTTAGCTCTCCACTAAAAAAATCGAATTATTTGAAAATGTTTGAGTGATAGAATTTTTAACCAAAAGTTCTTTGTCTACTGTTTTTGATGGTGCATTCGGTTTTGAAAGTTGTTGTGGTTTAAAAATCATACCATCAGATTTAGCAATAAAAATAGAGGAAACAGTCTGAATAGAGTTATTTCTCTTGGATCAAGTATCAATAGTCTTTTTCAGAACGGGACTAACAACTTTTTTTTGAACAACAGGACTAGGAAGGATGGATGGCCTTTTAATAATCTTAATAGGCGTAATTGTTTTATGGCTCCTAGTGGTTGTGCTTATAGTCTGAGATACTTTCTTTTTGGAATTCTCAATGAACCTGGAATTTTATCTAGGCCTAATTTCCTTTTTGAGTGCATTTATGGCTTCTATCTTAGGATCCACGACATATTTTCTATTCAATGAAGGTTTCTTCAAGGAGTATGATGATGACTTGGAAGTTTGGCCAATAGATGGGTTGTTAAACTTGGGTTAGATTGGAACCAAGGTGGTTTTTGAAATCACTTGAGAGTCCATAACACATGAATCAGATGAATTATCACTTATGGTTTCTACATCAGCGTCATTTTCTAAGGATGCCCAAACAAAATTTGATTTTTCAGAGTCAGGTCTAGTTGTCACCAGAATAATTTACTCACCAAGGCAATTGTTAGGAGGACTTTGGTTCAGAATTTGAACTACAATGTTGGGAATGTTGGTATAAAATTATGAGGTCTGATTTAGGTCCAGGGGTATCAAAGGCGGAAAAGGTGTGGAATCAGGACACTTGACAACTATTGGTTGAAACTCAGGAATCGGGGAAGAAAAATTGTCCAAGGTCTCATGAAAGGGTGACAAATGTGAGACAAGGGTATCCGAATGTTTGTGGTTCGAAATGTCTCCCATAAAAGTTTGATTCAATAACTCCTTCAAGGGATGAACAATAGGTTTCATAAACTCGCTTCCGAGACCAGGTGCTTTAGACCAAGGATGAAGGAAATTGTGAGTCATCCTTTCATTTGCTTCAAGAATATCTTTGGAATTATGTAAAGCATCTATTTTTGGCATTGAGATGTTTTTTTATCAGAAATCAAAACATTTCTTTCAGAATAAGTGATTTCACCTTTGTCTTTTAGAATGATACATTCATCTTTTGACATTACAAGTTCATGTTCTAAATACTCTATTTTAAGCTTCTTATCCTCGAAATGTAATCTAATACGACTTAATTCACTCTCCATCTTCTCACTAGCTTCTATGGAAGACTCATAGGATGTGTAAATGATGTTCATATTTGGTTGGATCTGGGTTAGATATGGCTCACAAAGAGATAAATCAAAATTATTATCAGTAATCATAGATTTTACCTATTGAACGATTCTTCTACCGGGTAGGTCGTTAGTCTTAATGTAGCAGTAGTTTGGTTTAGCATTATCATCATCTTCCTCTGATCCAGATGACCAGTAGCCTTCATCACGTTCGATAGTTTGTCTAGCCATAAGACACATGTTTCTACCAGTACCCATATCATCTTCATCTCTAAATGACCAATATCCTTCCACATCTCTCGACACAATGATAACGAAAGCTTTCTTACTAGCAACAATCTCTTGGGATCGATGTTAATAGTATGCAGAGTCCTTGATCTTGGGTTTTTGTGGTGCATCAGCCAAGCAGTCTTTGGCAAAGTGCTTTGCATGACCACACTTATGACAAACAATTTCTGGTTTGTCAGACTTTGGAGTCTCGTGGGATTGCAAGGAGTGATTTTTTGTTGGAATGTTTGGCTTGTATAAAGGTGGAATTTTGGAAGGTTTACGATAAGGTTGGGGATAACTTTGATGAGGATCTTGGAAATAGTTGTGGAATGGTTTGTGAGTGGCATTGAAAGGATGTTTATATTTCATGGAGAGTACAACAAACTCTTGTTGAAAGCGTAGTTTGGAGTCCATTGCTTCAGGGTCGAAGCCTCCATCAAAATGATAGTTTTACATGCAAGAGCAGGTAAAGCTTGTGGAGAGGGTTGAGCAGGTGGGATAAATAGGATAACAACTTTGAAAGGGTCAGAAGTAGATATGTTTTGAACTTGAGGATCATAAGAAGTGATAAGAGCAAGAGGACCTCCTGAGAGTTCTCTTAAAGTTTGTGCAACATTTGATTCATGACCTTGAAGCTGATCAAAACAGTTGGTAAAGCTTCAGCTTCTTCAAAGATCCATTACTCTAAAGACATGATTTCAGGTTTCCCCATCATTTACCATGACTATTGATGAACTTGAGATTGTACTCTACAGGAGTTCGGACAATTCAATGAGTTGTCATGTTATTGACAACGATTTGGTATCTGTTAGAGGCTGAGGCAACTGATTCATCGTCAGTTGTGGTGAAAGTATCGAAATCCTTGATTACGAAAGTTAAACGCTTATCTTTCATGTTTTGTGATCCCTCGAACAGGTCTTGGAGAGTGTCCTACATCTATTTAGCATATTTGCACAACTTAATGTGTTCAAAGAGAGAAGGAGGAACACCAAACACCATTTCAAAAAATGCAACTTGATCTGTATGCAATTTCTCGATGTCATCAGCAGTAAGAGGTGCTTGATGTTGTTCATCCTGCCCCATCATAGTTGCAACATCATCTCTCATAGTTTGTCTCCTAGGAACATGTGGACCTTCTATAATGGATCTCCAGATAGCTTCATCTTTTTCTTTTCTAAGTAAGAACTTTTCCACTTTGACTTTCCGGTGATCATACTCTTCAACAACTAGCAATGGGGCACGACAAGGGCAATCCATGCTATTTGTTATTTTCATTAAATACATTTGTTGAGAATTAGGAGCAGCCACAGAATCTAAGATATAAGAGCAGAAGCGGCATATAGAAGAACTTATATCCTAAACACAAAAATGATTGAAATATCAAGGTAATTTCGAATCAAATATAATATTTTCTTGTGGATTTAAAGGACCACCAATCAAGCTCTAATACCAATTGTGAGTACAAGAATCAATGTGCAAGGAAACTATGAGTATAATCAAAAGCAAAGTACACAAGTAATAAATGAAGAAACTATGAGTATAATCAATGTAAACACTATAAATGAACAAGAAGAATGTTGTGAAGGGTTTTTAGTTGAGAGAAAAGTAAAAGAGAGTTAAGAGGAATATTTTCTATCTTTAAAGGAACAATCCGTGTATTTCTTGTCATTAAAATCACTCATTATATAGGAAAACGAGGTACATCGTACAAACTTTAATACATTCCTAGGACTGGATAATAAACAACTTTTTATAACTGACTATCTAACATTGAGTGTTTGTATCGATTGGATACACTTCAAGTATAAAGAATAAAAGCAAACTAATCTAAACAAATAAGAATAAAAAGTAAATAACACATGATATTCACCAAATTGTCTTTCACCAAGAAAGATTTTGTTTTCACCAAGAAAAGGAGGTTGTCACAAGGACAGACACAAAGACGATCAATGATTAAAAGATGTAGAGATACATTAGGATTTCACTCTAATGTTGAATATCTACTAATATATACAACTATATCCCTTGATTGAAGGGATTGTATCTTATCTATACTAAGAACCGATCTTCTGATGGGTTTTAGCCATAAGAACTTTCCTATGTGCGCATGCAAAACCCTAATGCTCGGATCTAGGCTTTCTAATTAAACATGCTTTAAATCCAAGACTTCTAATGCCTAATTAGGTTAAATAACAACATTGAAATAGATCTAGAACCATACCTTTGAATTCCCTGTTGATCTTGTTGTCTTGGAGCTTCTAGAGTCACAAATGTCACTCCTCTAATGGCTTACAAACACCAATAGCAAGAAAGATGATTTAGGAGAGAGGAGAGGGTAGGAATTCGGCCAGAGTATCTCTACTTTTTATGGTGTGTCGAATTCCCTCACCCCTAGGGTCTATTTATACTTGTAGACTCCTTAAGGATTGCAGCTTTAACCCTAATTGGATAACTTAGACTTTAAGTTAATCCATATCCTTTCCTTGATAACCCTATGGACGATTTTGGCTTATCCAAGCCCTAGAAATCGTCCATCCTATCTTGGATAAGGATTTATAGTCTAAAGTGTAACTATCAAACAATTGATAGTTTATACCCTTTTATTTAATTAATCTCTTTAAGTCACCAAATTAATTCCAATTAATCTATGACTTATATTAATCAAATAACCATATATTATTCCTTATAATATTTACTCTCTCTTAACAAATCATCCATCAAGTTGCTATGGTGAAGGCAACCCAAAAGGACTATGGACAACCGGGTCAAATACTTGTCTAATACAGTTGCAACCTTAGACACTATTCCAACAGTCTCCCACTTGGATAAGTCTAGTAACTATAAAAGTACAATTCGGTTTGCAATTGTAGCTCTCAAAGACGCTGTCAAACTCTGATCTAATCAATCTTGTCCTTTAGATAAGGGATCGTACAGTCCTCTGTTAGATATGATGCTGACAATCCTATGGAATGGTTAGTCTAGCATTTGATTTGTCGATCTCTGATTTATTCGACATAGAACTTAATCAAACACATCAATTCAGTTCTGACCGGGCCCGGCACATAAGTCAAATCAAGTCATCGAGTGGCCAAGATATCGCTTTTACCTTTTGATAAAAGTTACAGATAAACTTCGACTTATATGCACATTAACCAACTATACACAACAATGCGTTTTATAACACCAAGTTACTGATGCGTTTTCGCATTATCAATGTACAATCAATTAACAAATAATAAACCATGTATCTAGGTTTTAAGACTATATGATATTATCGTCTTGCGATCACCTTTTATATCGTATTCCATAAAGTGATTCCAGCAAGCGCGGGTTTGTTCCAATGCTCAAATCCAGTTCATAAGCACTCATGAACGTCGCAACAATCTTTTGCTATGTCTAATACCATTTAGACAATCTACGCACCAATTCACGACAATCTTCATTCATATCTACTTCCAACATATGAACGATTGTGGACAATTTGAATAATTCGATTATTCCTAATAAACTCAATTATTCTGGAAGTCAAAACATGCAAAGTGAAACAATAGTTAAACAATTAACATATGACAGTAACTTTACTTATAAATAAAACTCCTTTATTTAATCATCAAATGTCTATTATAAGTTTCTAAAACTATCTAATCTATACTAATATCATCCTTCAGCCCAATACTCCTAGCATGCTGCAAGTGCTTAACCCTACTCAGTCCCTTCGTAAGCGGATCTGCTGGGTTATCTTCTGATGATATCCTCTTAACTATGAGTTGTCCTTCTTCTACACGATGTCTAATGAAGTGATATTTTCTGTCGATATGTCTTGATCTACCATGATCCCTCGGTTCCTTGGACAAGGCAACCGCACCTTCATTATCACAGAAAATCTCCATGGGCTCCTTTATGGCAGGCACAACTCCAAGATCACCGATGAAGTTCTTTAGCCATATTTCCTCCTTCGACGCTTCGCTCGCTGCGATGTACTCTGATTCGCACGTTGAATCAGCTACGGTTTCTTGCTTGGAACTCTTCCAAGTTACTGCTCCTCCATTTAGGGTAAAGACCTAGCCCGACTGCGAACGATAGTTTTCCCTATCGGTCTGAAAATTGGCATCACTATACCCTCGCACCTTCAAGTCATCACTCCCTCCAAGGACTAAGAACCATTCTTTCGTCCTCCGAAGGTACTTAAGGATGTTCTTTACCGCAATCCAATGTGCTTTGCCAGGGTTCCCTTGATATCTGCTAACCATGCTCAAAGTGAAGGCTACATCAGGGCGAGTACAAGTCATAGCGTACATGATTGGGCCAACTGTGGAAGTGTACGGTACTCGGCTCATTTCTGCTATTTCAGCTTCAGTACTCGAACTTTGAGTCTTACTCAACTTGGCATTTCCTTGTATCGGTAGTTCTCCCTTCTTTGAGTTTTCCATACTAAAACGTTTTAGTACCTTCTCTAAGTAAGTATTCTTACTAAGTCCAATTAGTCTCTTACTTCTTTCTCTTATTATCCTTATTCCCAAAATGTAAGAAGCCTCTCCGAGGTCCTTCATAGCAAAACACTTCCCGAGCCAGGACTTGACTTCTTGCAAAGTCGGGATGTCGTTTCCTATGAGTAATATGTCATCGACATATAGAACGAGAAAGCTTACTATACTCCCACTGGCTTTGATATATACACAAGATTCGTCTTTGCTTCGTACAAATTCAAACTCTTTGACTTTCTCATCGAAGCAAACATTCCATCTGCGAGACGCTTGCTTAAGTCCATAAATGGACTTCTCAAGCTTACACACTCTATTTGGATGCTTTGGATTCACAAACCCCTCTAGCTGAGCCATGTAAACATCCTCAGCCAACTTTCCGTTAAGGAAGGTGGTCTTGACATCCATTTGCCAAATTTCATAATCATGAAATGCGGCAATTGCTAGCATCACTCTAATAGATTTAATATTCGCAACTGGTGAGAAGGTCTCATCATAGTCAACTCCTGGAGTTTGAGTAAAGCCCTTCGCAACCAATCGCGCTTTATACGTGTGCACATTCCCATCCACGTCGGTCTTCTTCTTGAAGATCCATTTGCACCCAACGGTCTTACATCCGGGCACATAATCAACCAAATTCCAAACTTGGTTATCGTACATGGATTGGATCTCGCTATATGTTGCCTCTTTCCATTTCGCAGACTCCGGGCCTGCCATGGCTTCCTTATAGCTATTAGGTTCATCAAGATTTACTAGTGTACCATCACTAATATACGTGTCCCCTTCGGTAGTAATATGAAAACCATAAAACTGGGGATGAACTCTAACTCTATCGGAACGTCTAAGAGGTAAGGACTCGTCAATCGGTTCAACCGGAGTTTCCTCCTCGGGTTGAGTGCCAGCGGTAGAGGTTCCTTCATCTATCGACTCTTGAATCTCTTCAAGTTCGATTTGCCTCCCACTGTCTCCTTGGCTTATGAGTTCTTGCTCTTGGAAAACTCCTCTCCTCGCAACAAAGACAACGTTGTCCTTCGGTCTATAGAAGAGATATCCAAAGGATGTCTGCGGGTAGCCGATGAAAAGACATCGCTCACTTCGAGGTTCGAGTTTGTTGTGAGTATCTCGTCTTACGAAAGCCTCGCAACCCCAAACCTTGATGTGTGCCAACAAGGGAGCTTTCCCCGTCCACATCTCGTGAGGTGTTTTGGCAACCTTCTTAGTAGGGACTCGGTTAATGATATGGGTGGCAGTCTCTAAGGCATACCCCCAAAAGAAGATAGGTAGTGAAGCACGACTCATCATAGAGAGAACCATATCCAATAAGGTTCGATTTCACCTTTCTGCCACACCATTCAACAGCGGTGTCCTAGGAGGCATCAATTGCGAAACTATTCCACACTCCTTGAGATAATCGTGGAATTCAAGACTTAGGTACTCTCCTCCTCGATCGGATCGAAGCATCTTGATTTTCCTGCCCAATTGATTCTCCACTTCATTCTTGAACTCTTTGAACTTTTCAAAGGTTTCTGACTTTTGCTTGATTAAATAGATATACCCATATCTACTATAATCATCGGTAAAAGTCACATAGAAGCGGTTCCCATCCTTCGTGGTTGATCTAAAGGGTCCACATACATCGGTATGTATTAGGTCCAATAGCCCCTCACCCCTTTCACAAGTATTCGTGAAGGGTGACTTAGTCATCTTTCCAAGTAAACAAGACTCGCATGTATCATCTTCCCTAAGGTCGAATGACTCCAACACTCCATCCTTTTGGAGTTGGGCTATGCGTTTCTTGTTGACATGTCCAAGACGGCAATGCCACAAGGATGCTTTATCCATACTAGTGGAAGAATCAATATTCAAAACATCATTTCCTAAGTTATCAACAATCATAACAGTTTCATATATTCCATTACACGGTATAGCTTCAAAGTAAAAGAAACTATTTAGATAAGCCAAAATAGAACCATTCTCATTATTAAAAGAAAATCTAAATCCTTGTCTATATAAACCATGAAATGAAATGATGTTTCTAGCCATTTCTGGCGAATAGCAACAATTGTTCGAATCTAAACATAAATTATTCCTAAGCACTAAAGAATACACTCCAATCTTGGTAACAGGCGACGATCTTCTGTTCCCCATGATTAGATTGATCCTTCCTTGCTCCACATCCCTACTGTTGGGTTTTGCGCAATCTAACACTTCCTAAGTGTGCATGCAACCCTAATAAACCTTGGATCTATGTTTGTCTAAATACATGCAAAATAATAATTTTCCAAGGTTTATAACCTATCTAACATGGCATGGGGAACATTTCAACATAAAAGAGTTAGAAGAGATTACATACCTTTTGGTGAGTTTGGTTCTAAGAAGTTTGAGGGCCAAGCACCAATAGTGTGAATGCCTCAAATGGAATCACAAACACCACAAACTCTTGGAAAACTTTGAGAGAGTATACAGCCTTGTATAAAATCGGCCACACACATGCACACACACACACTAGTTCACTAGTTTTCTCTTTTGCTCCATTTCATGCTCCATAAGCATGCTTATATAGTGTTCATGGTTAGGGTGAAACCCTAATAACCCATGTCTTTTCCTTTCCAAGGATCCATGGGTTAAAAGCTCCATGGATCATCCATGGACTCCCACATAAGCCTAGCCCATTAACAAATGAGTATTAGCCCACACTATATAAAACAAATAGCCCATAATCTAATTAGTCTTCCTTTTAATCTCTAGATTAATTCATAATTAATTTAAGGCTAAAACTAATTAAATAACGTAACTTCATATTAATATATTATAACTCATAATATATTAATAAACATATGTGTATAACTCTAATAAAATTATCCATAATAGTTTGGATGAGATGCAACCCAAATGGACCATGTCGGTCGAGTCAAGTATATACCAAATAAGTTATGGGCTTAGACACCTTATCCAACAGACTCCCACTTGGATAAGTCTAATAACTGTATTTGCCTATAACTTTAGGAACCAACCAGCAATCGTAGCTCTCAAAAACTCCCTCGAACTATGAAGAATCTGTCGAACTATGAAGCGCCATTTTAGATAAGTGATCACATAATCCTCTATTCTCATGATATCAGCCGGACAAACACATGGAACTATGTCTTGCTTATTGTCTAGCGGTTGTTTCTCGATTTTCCGATTTGTTTGACGAAGAACTTCGCTGAACACATCGGTTTAGTTCTGACCAGGCCTGGTACATGGGTCAACGAAAAATCATCGAGGGGCCCAGATATCGCTTCTATTTCTAGAAGGAACAGATAAACTTCGACTGATATGCTTGTTCTACTACTTATTGAATTGTACACAAATGCATGTTTTATAACATCAAGTTACTGATGTGTTTACGTGCAATCAATGCACAACCAACTCATAGGTAACAACTCATATCTCTAGGTTTAAAGATTTATATGATGTTATCGTCTCACGATCACTCGAGATAAATTCCATGAAGTGATACAAGTGAGCGTGGGTTTATACTAATACTCATAACTTATGAGTACTCATGAATGTTGCAGCAACCATTGCCATGTCTAAACACCTTTAAGGAATCTACAAACCCAATTCATGACAATCTTGATTCATACCTACTTCTGACGTATGATCGATTGTGGAGGTTTGAATAAATTAATTATTCTGGAAGTCAAAACATGCAAAACTGAAACAATAGTAAATAATTGACAATGATATTAACACTTTACGCATAAATAAATCACAAATTTTATTCATCATCAAACGTCGATTACATTTTACAAGTTTCAGGAAAACCATCTAATCTGTAAAACTAATATCGTCCCTCAGCCCGATGCGTCTTGCATGCTGAAAATGCTTAACCCTTGTCAGTCCCTTCGTAAGGGGATCTGCAGGATTCTCATCCGACGATATCCTCCTTGTCACAAGGAGTCCTTCTTCAATCTTGTGTCTTATGAAGTGATATTTTCTGTCAATGTGTTGGGATCTGCCATGATCTCTTGGTTCCTTGGCTAAGATAACTGCACCATTGTTGTCACAGAAAATCTCTATAGGTTCCTTAATAGCTGGTACAACTCCAAGGTCTCCGATGAAGTTCTTTAGCCATATCGCCTCCTTCGCTGCTTCACTCGCTGCTATATACTCTGATTCACAAGTCGAATCAGCCACCGTCTCCTGCTTGGAACTCTTCCAAGAAATTGCTCCTCCATTTAAGGTAAAGATCCAGCCCGACTGAGAGCGGAAATTATCCCTATCAGTCTGAAAACCAGCATCACTATACCCTAATACTTTCAAGTCATCACTGCCACCAAGGGTAAGGACCCAATCCTTAGTCCTCCGCAGGTACTTGAGAATGTTCTTTACCGCTATCCAATGAGCCTTGCCAGGGTTCCCCTGATACCTGCTGACCATGCTCAAAGCAAATGCCACATCAGGACAGGTACAAGTCATAGCATACATGATCGAGCCAACTGTGGAAGCATACGGTAATTGGCTCATCTCAGCTATCTCTGCCTCTGTACTCGGACTCTGAGTCTTACTCAGTTTGGTATTCCTTTGGATCGGTAAATCTTCTTTCTTGGAATTCACCATGTTGAACCTTTTCAACACCTTATCCAAGTAGATACTCTGACTAAGTCCAATTAGTCTTCTACTCCTTTCTCTTAATATCCTTATCCCTAGGGTATAGGTAGCCTCCCCTAGGTCCTTCATAGCAAAGCACTTCCCAAGCCAGGACTTAACCTCTTGCAAGGTTGGGATGTCATTTCCTATGAGTAGTATGTCATCCACATACAGTACCAAGAAGCTAACTATACTCCCACTAGCTCTGACATACACGCAAGACTCATCTTCGCTTCTCGAGAAGCCAAACTCTTTTACCTTCTCATCAAAACAAAGATTCCAGCTACGAGATGCTTGTTTTAATCCATAAATGGATTTCTCAAGCTTGTATACTCTATTAGGGTACTCTGCACTTACAAAACCCTCTGGCTGATTCATGTACACATCCTCAGCCAACTTTCCATTAAGGAAAGCGGTTTTGACATCCATTTCCCATATTTCATAATCATGAAATGTTGCAATGGCTAACATAACCCTAATAGACTTAATCTTTGCTACCGGCGAGAAGGTTTCATCATAATCAATACCTTGAGTTTGAGTAAAACCCTTCGCAACCAGTCGAGCCTTATAAGTATGCACTTTTCCTTCCATGTTTGTCTTCTTCTTGAAGATCCATTTGCACCCGACTGTTTTACAGCCTGGTACATTATCAACCAAGTTCCAAACTTTATTGTCATACATGGACTGTATCTCGCTGTCCATAGCCTCCTTCCATTTAGCAGACTCCGGGCCTACCATGGCTTCCTTAACACTGCTGGGTTCATCCAAATTTACCAGTGTACTATCACTAATAAACGTATCACCTTCCGTAGTAATATGAAAACCATAATAAAACGAAGGTGTGTTCCTAACCTGTGTGGAACGCCTCGGAGGTACAGACTCGTCAGCTGGATCAACAGGAGTTTCCTCCTCAGGTTGATTGCTAGTGTCTGAGGTTCCTTCGCCAATTGATTCTTGAATTTCTTCAAGATCAATCTGCCTCCCACTGTCTCCTTGGCTTATAAATTCTTTCTCGCGAAAGATCCCTCTTCGTGTTACAAAGACCACATTCTCACTGAGTCTGTAGAAGAGGTAGCCGAAGGATTTCTGTGGGTAGCCGATGAAAATACACCTTTCACTTCGGGGTTCAAGCTTATCATGTGTTTCACGCCTCACGAAAGCTTCGCAACCCCAAATTTTGATGTGGTCCAAATTGGGAACCTTCCCAGTCCACATCTCATGAGGTGTTTTGGTAACCTTCTTTGTAGGGACTAGATTAAGGATATGGGCGGCAATCTCTAAGGCATACCCCCAAAAAGAGATTGGTAACGAAACTCGACTCATCATAGAGCGAACCATGTCCAACAAAGTTCGATTACGCCTCTCAGCTACACCATTCAGCTGTGGTGTCCTGGGAGGAGTCAATTGTGAGACAATCCCACACTCCTTAAGATAGTCAAGGAACTCGGTACTAAGATACTCACCACCTCGATCGGATCGAAGCATCATAATGTTCCTGCCCAATTGATTTAGTACTTCCTGTTTGAATTCCTTAAACCTTTCAATGGTTTTAGACTTATGTTTGATTAACACATTTTTAAAGAAAGCATTAATACCACCACATTCATTATCAAACGAAAAGGTAAAACCTTGTTTGTACAAAGCATGAAAAGAAATAATATTCCTCGCCATTTTAGATGAGTACACACATTCAATGGTTTTAGACTTTCAATGGTTTTAGACTTGTTTGAATTTTTGGTGTTTGTATTCTTTTATTCTTATTAATAAAGTTTGCTGAGCTTTGGCTCTTTCAAAAAAAAAAGTAGACATATCCATATCTACTAAAATCATCAATGGTTTTAGACTTTCAATGGTTTTAGACTTGTTTGAATTTTTGGTGTTTGTATTCTTTTATTCTTATTAATAAAGTTTGCTGAGCTTTGGCTCTTTCAAAAAAAAAAAGTAGACATATCCATATCTACTAAAATCATCAATAAAAGTCACATAATACCGATTAGCATCCCTTGTGGCGGTTTTGAATGGCCCACATACATCAGTATGTATTAGGTCCAACAAACCCTTACCCCTCTCACAAGTTCCAGTGAAGGGTGATTTTGTCATCTTTCCAAGTAGACAAGATTCACAATTATCATCCGATTTAAGGTCAAATGATTCCAAGACTCCACTCTTTTGGAGTTGGCCTATGCGTTTCTTGTTTACATGTCTAAGACGACAATGCCACAATGATGCTTTATCTAGGCTAGTAGAAGAATCAATATACAACACATTATTTCCTAAGTTGTCTACAATCGACACAGTTTCATACACACCATCACAAGGTAATGCTTTAAAATAAAACACATTTTTAAAGAAAGCATTAATACCACCACATTCATTATCAAACGAAAAGGTAAAACCTTGTTTGTACAAAGCATGAAAAGAAATAATATTCCTCGCCATTTTAGATGAGTACACACATTTATTCAAATCTAATTTTAACCCATTATTAAGCAACAAAGTATAAACTCCAATCCTGGAAACAGGTGAAGCCTTCCTATTCCCCATGATTAAGTTTGTCTTCCCGTGCTCCACATCCTCACTTCTTCTTAGGCCCTGCAAATCAGAACATATGTGAATACCACATCCTGTATCAAGCACCCAAGAGTTAGAATATATTGAGTAATTAGACAATATGGTGTAAATACCTGCATGGGTGGGTTTCACTTTCCCATCCTTTAGATCCTGCAAGTACTTAGGGCAGTTTCGCTTCCAGTGTGCCTTTTCATGGCAATAAAAGCATTCAGCATCCTTGGGAATGGCAGAAGGAGTGGCAGAACCGTTCTTGGTCTTTGATGAGGAGCCTTCAAGAGACTTTCCCTTGGTACCCTTCGAAGGGTGCTTCCTCTTCTTCCCTTTGCCTTGCCCAATAGCTAAAACAGGGGTAGATGTTGGAGTAGGAGTAGTAGAGGTAACAACCGCCTTACCCTTAAGACCGGTTTCCGCGATCTTCAAGAGCCCTTGAAGCTTGCTGAGGCTAACTTCCTCCTTGTTCATATGATATGTCATTCGAAAATGATCATAACAAGAAGGCAAGGAGTGCAAAATGATGTCAATTGCCAACTCCTCGGGGATGTTAACATTCAGCTTCAGCAAACGGTCCACATACCTTTGCATCTTTTGCATGTGGCCCATGACGGATTCACCGTCCTTCATGCGGGTAGTTATTATGGAGGAGATTATTTCATACTGCTCCTGACGAGCACTCTGATGGTACCTTTCCATCAGGTCTTGGTGCATCTAAAAAGGGTAGAAATCTTCATATGACTTTTGGAGCTCGGCTGTCATCGTGGCCATCATGATACATGCCACCTTAGTAGCATCTCTCTCATGAGTCCTGAATTCAGCGATCTCCTCAGGAGTAGCAGTAGACTCATCAAGTTCTTTTAACTCCTTATCGAGGACATATTCCTTGTCCTCATAATGAGTAACCATCCTGATGTTCCTAATCTAATCCATGAAGTCGGAACCATCAAAGATGACCCTCCCACAAAGATTCATGAGAGAGAAAGAACCAGTTGGGTTAGAGCCTGAAGCATTAGTGTTGGAAGACATCTGAAAAGAGAGTAAGTTTAGATTAGATATATATAAGATCCTTAATAAGACACCCAAATGTAATATTAAGGCTAGGATCCAATCACAATATATTACACTTAGAAGAGGGATGCCGTAATCTAAGTAATAATATATTTGAAAGGTAGGTGAATGACGATTCACCAATTTCCACCATGAAAACGATTTGATTTATTAGGTTTAATTGGATTAGAAATTCCTAGATTCTTTTGAGATTCATTGAACTTTTCAATGGCATGTTTCAATCTCGATTGTGACCTTCAAGTTTTGTGACTGGGATGCCGAGGATCACAAAACAAGGTGTGAATAACCATGCTAATTCACTTGGTACCCTTAATATTATCACCTAATCAATGTGCCGGTTAACCACACACGCTCCATTGATCTATGACAAACATTAAGTCACCCTTCGTGATCCTTACTAGTCCTAGTTAATGTGTCGGTTAACCACACACGCTCCACCAACGACTTGGTAAGGTACAAAGCGTGAATTCCATGGACTAGCACCATGTTCACATTTTTCCTAAAATAACTAAGATTGGGAATTAAAAGAGTTTAGTTATTTTATAATATTCATTATACTTTTAATGAGGATTTAAAGTCATTGTTCTACCCGTTCGGCTAACGACCCTCCACTGGTCAAGCAAGCGGTGGGTAAGAGTATACACCCATTAAGTCGCCATTTTATAGGCAACAACCTTATACCCACCTTATAGACCGGCTTCGTGAATGAGGCCTACTAATGGTAAAATGACTTATTCTTATACATATATATAATAATTAACCATTAATGTTATAAATAATATAAGGGTTGAATTTTAACTATTAAAACTCTAAGGGTTGGAATTAAAGTTTATTAAAGTGTGTGAAACTTTACAAATTCCAAAACTTGAGGGCAAGTTTTGTAACTTTGCAAAACTCTTCATTTCATAACTTATGAATTAAAGGTTCATAAAACGAAGACTCTTCATTTTCATGTAACTTATGTGTTTTAAGAGTGTGTTAAATAAGAGTGACCTTTGGAAATCCATAACTTGAGGACAAATTATGCACTCCATTAAAACACATAAATGATCAAGAATTAATTCTAAACAATTCAACAAATAATTTCTATCATTTTCTAAATTCATAAGAACATGAACATGATCATCAAAAATTCAAGAATTATATGATCACATAAAATCATGGAATTTTGATATATGCTATTGTAAATGGATTAGAACAACCATTACACCAACTAAAATAAGTTTTATAGCACCAAAACAGTTTAGGGTAATGTTTCTAGTCCATTTCCAGCAGCAAAAGTCGAAAAACTACACTCTTTCGATCCTACTCGTCGAGTGCATGAACTCACTCGTCAAGTAGGTTGAAGTTTGCCTTGGACTCGTCGAGTCCCCCCAATGGACTCGGCGAGTCCACCGTGCAGACAACAATGATTTCGACTTTTTTCACTATTTTACATCAAGTATCAAACAAGCAAGCCTAGGCTCTGATACCACTGTTGGGTTTTGAGCAATCTAACACTTCCTAAGTGTGCATGCAACCCTAATAAACCTTGGATCTATGTTTGTCTAAATACATGCAAAATAATAATTTTCCAAGGTTTATAACCTATCTAACATGGCATGGGGAACATTTCAACATAAAAGAGTTAGAAGAGATTACATACCTTTTGGTGAGTTTGGTTCTAAGGAGTTTGAGGGCCAAGCACCAATAGTGTGAATGCCTCAAATGGAATCACAAACACCACAAACTCTTGGAAAACTTTGAGAGAGTATACACCCTTGAATAAAATCGGCCACACACATGCACACACACACACTAGTTCACTAGTTTTCTCTTTTGCTCCATTTCATGCTCCATAAGCATGCTTATATAGTGTGCATGGTTAGGGTGAAACCCTAATAACCCATGCCGTTTCCTTTCCAAGGATCCATGGGTTAAAATCTCCATGGATCATCCATGGACTCCCACATAAGCCTAGCCCATTAACAAATGAGTATTAGCCCACACTATATAAAACAAATAGCCCATAATCTAATTAGTCTTCCTTTTAATCTCTAAATTAATTCATAATTAATTTAAGACTAAAACTAATTAAATAACGTAACTTCATATTAATATATTATAACTCATAATATATTAATAAACATATGTGTATAACTCTCATAAAATTATCCATAATAGTTTGGATGAGATGCAACCCAAATGGACCATGCCGGTCGGGTCAAGTATATACGAAATAAGTTATGGACTTAGACACCTTATCCAACACCTACTTCTTCTTAGTCCCTGCACATTTTAACAAATGTGATAACCACAACCGGTGTCAAGAACCCAAGAAATAGCATGATTAGAATCGTTAGATTTAATTGTGTATATACCTGCGAAAGATGGCTTGATCTTTCCTTCTTTGATTGCTTGCAGGTATTCTGGGCAGCTTCTCTTCCAATGTCCTATCTTGTGGCAGTGGTGGCACTCTGCCTCCTTCGGGTTAGGATAGGGCTTAGTGGGATCAACTTTGGTCCCACTAGAAGAGGCACCATCTCGGGCTTTAACCTTGCGATAGTTCTTCGATGAAGCCTTCCTCTTCTTTTCCTTTCCGTGACCAATTGCCAAGACAGGAGCAGCAGACGGATTGGGAGTAGGTGCAACAGACTTGTCTTTGAAGTTGCTCTCAGCGACCCTCAAAAGACCTTGGATTTTGCTTAGGGTGACCTCCTCTTTGTTCATGTGGTAGGTCATCCTAAATTGGTTGTACATTGGAGGCAAAGAGTGAAGCACCATGTTGATCACCAAGTCTTCCCCAAAGTCAACATTTAACATGCGAAGGCGATTGACATACCTTTGCATCTTTTGCAGGTGCACGGTAAGAGATTCTCCATGACCCATCTTAGCGGAGATCATGTTAGTGAAAATCTCATAACGCTCTTGTCTCGCGTTTTGGTGGTATCTCTCCAATAAGTCTTGATGCATCTCGTATGGATACATGTCCTCGTAGGACTTTTGGAATTCAGAGTTCATGGTGGCAATTATGATGAAATGTACCTTCGTTGCATCTCGCTCATGAGTCTCAAAAGCGGTGATTTCAGCCGGAGTAGCGATTTCGGGGTTGATCTTCTCAAGCTTTTCATCGAGGACATACTCCTTATCCTCATAGCGAGCAATGGTGCGAATGTATCTTATCCATTCGATAAAGTTCGTTCCATCAAAGGTGACCTTTTGGCAAAGGCTCATCAACGTGAAAGAACTTGCAGTAGCGTTGTTTGCGTTCGACATCTAGAGAAAGGACAAAGATAGATTAGAATTAGAATCCCTAATTATCACCCAATAAGAAAAACTAGGGTTAGGATCCAACAATAACATTTACATATTAGAAAAGGGATGCCGTAATCTAACATGAAAATAAATTGAAGGTAAGTGAATGACGATTCACTAATTCTCCATTACAAAAGCTAGACTATTAGTCCTAAGTGTATTGAGAATTCCTAGGTTCGGATGAGATTCATTGAAACTATTCAATGTCTTGTTTAAATCTCGATATGCCCCTCTTGTTTGTGACTGGGATGCCGAGGATCACAAAGCGGGTGTGAATTACCACGCAAATTCACATGGTGCCTTCATTGTAACGATCACCTATTCGATGTGCCGGTAAACCACACACGCTCCATCGAACAATGATAAACAATGAATCACCCTTTGCCACCTTTGCTTAGAACCAATTAGTGTGCCGGTAAACCACACACGCTCCACTAACTTCTTAACAAGGGTGCAAAGTGTAATTTCATGGGATTGCATCAATTCACTTTTCCTAAAGTAACTAAGATTGGGAAATTTTTAAAACGTGTAGTTACTTTTTATTACTTATTATACTTTTAATGAGTGGATGAGGTTGCCCTATCCTACCCGTTCGGCTAACGACCCTCCACCAATCAAGCAAGCGGTGGGTGTGAGTGTACACCCATTAAGCGCCATTTTATAGGCTGCAACCTTATACCCACCTTATAGATCGACTTCGTGAATGAGGCCTACTAACAGTAAGACTAGCATTTAGTTATACATATATATATATTATTCTAGTAATATCATATTAGTATAAGGTTGTGTTTTAAACCTTTTAAAACGTACGGTTTTAAATTTAAGTTGTCTAAATTAAAACTTTTAGTCACAAATATAAATTTCAAAACTTGAGGGCAAGTTTTAAACATTTAAAACATGGAGGATCAAATAACAAATAATTCCAATTAACAATTAATATCCTAATTATCTATATTTGATTTATCCAAGATTTCTTTTAAGATAATTATCAAAACAATTAATCAATTATCATATAAGGAAATTAAATATTTTATTAGATGATAAATATCTTTAATTAGATCAAGATTATAGTCATATATATCAAAAAATCGGATTAGGGTTGATCTAATATGATTAAGGTAAGTTTCCATAAGATAAACATGAAAAAATCCCAGTTTTGGCTAATCCTGACGCCTGGACTCGCCGAGTACACAAAGGGACTCGCCGAGTCAGGGCAACTCGCCGAGTCCACTTTGGAACTCGCCGAGTCCATGACTCAGAAACCAAAAAATCGAATTTTGCAGGTTTCTTTCAGTTAATCAAGCAACAATTTAAAGAAAACCAAGATAGGCTCTGATACCACTGATGGGTTTTAGCCATAAGAACTTTCCTATGTGCGCATGCAAAACCCTAATGCTCGGATCTAGGCTTTCTAATTAAACATGCTTTGAATCCAAGACTTCTAATGCCTAATTAGGTTAAATAACAACATTGAAATAGATCTAGAACCATACCTTTGAATTCCTTGTTGATCTTGTTGTCTTGGAGCTTCTAGAGTCACAAATGTGACTCCTCTAATGGCTTACAAACACCAATAGAAAGAAAGATGATTTAGGAGAGAGGAGAGGGGAGGAATTCGGTCAGAGTATCTCTACTTTTTATGGTGTGTCGAATTCCCTCACCCCTAGGGTCTATTTATACTTGTAGACTCCTTAAGGATTACAACTTTAACCCTAATTGGATAACTTAGACTTTAAGTTAATCCATATCCTTTCCTTGATAACCCTATGGACGATTTTGGCTTATCCAAGCCCTAGAAATCGTCCATCCTATCTTGGATAAGGATTTATAGTCTAAAGTGTAACTATCAAACAATTGACAGTTTATACCCTTTTATTTAATTAATCTCTTTAAGTCACCAAATTAATTCCAATTAATCTATGACTTATATTAATCAAATAACCATATATTATTCCTTATAATATTTACTCTCTCTTAACAAATCATCCATCAAGTTGCTATGGTGAAGGCAACCCAAAAGGACTATGCACAACCGGGTCAAATACTTATCTAATATAGCTGTAGCCTTAGACATTATTCCAACATCTTCATCACAATGATACCATATCTGCTATATATTTGGTTATCTGTATCGTTACCTAATATACAAAAGATTACATAGAATAAACTATCTATCTTCATGCTGACATTGATAGTCTTTATAGGTTAGCGCTAATGGTGATGTATACGCTGATGCTAATAGATAGCGCGTAGAGTGTTTAACTCATCAGATCATAAAGTGTGACCTTACATCCACACCTAAAGGAGATAAAGGGACCAAAACTTCTACTTGTTACACAATGTCCTCTCACTTGTTTTGATAACTCCAAGTAGCAAAACTTCACAATTTTGTAAAAGTTATAAAAGCTTTATAAAATCATGGGGTGGCATTTTGTAACACCCAAAAACCTAGGTATACCTTGTGAACCCTAATCTTTGAGCAATTGTCCATTTTGGTCCTTGATAAAGGGAAGAGTGGTAGACGGGTATGTGGGGCGTACTAGAGTGTACGCTCAGCGTACTCGTGTGCGTGTTTGATCGCGGAGGTCCGTCTAGTATGTCGGGAGTACCAAGTTGTACGTGGGGCGTACCAGGCCTAAAATGAAGCACTAGTCTTAAGTGATCCCCCTATTTAAAGAACGTTATGGCCTCCTTGCTGGCCACCAATTCCAGAGACTTATCCTACCCAAAACCCTAACCCTTGTTCTTGTAGCAAGAGAGTGGCTTTGAGAGCTTGTGGTTGTGTTCTTGAGCATTAGAAGTGGAAATGAAGCTTTGGAGAAGAAGGAGTGAGAGCCCAAGCACTTGGATCTGAGCTTAGCAATGAGAGAAGCTTCATTTAGAGGTAGGAGCTACATCCTGGAGTTGAGATCAAGATCCCGATTGCGAGATTTTCATTCATTAGCATACGAGATGAGTCTTCTCATGATACTTTCCTTAAGTGGTAAATCTTATGTCTGACCAGAGGGTCTTATGTGCATAAACTGTGTAATGAGATATCCAACTATTTACTTGTGTTATGCATATTAAGTATTATATTGTGATGCTGAGTTGAGGGACCGGAAGGTCCATCTGAGTTGTGGGACTGGAGGGTCCCATTGAGACACATCGACCAGAGGGTCTAATTGAGTGATAGTCTCGAGTGGCTAATGTGTTGTGTGTGGTATTTTGGGGAACTCAGTAAGCTTCATGCTTACCGTGTTATGTGTTTCAGGTCTTATCAGGATCAGAGAAAGAGTTATGTTTCGAGGATCCTCGATTATTAAGCAGACAATTATGGAGATGCGTTTTGTAAATTAAATAACTGAGATTTTGTGAAATGCGTTATCAGAATTATATGAGTTTAAAATGGAAATTTTGTTTGGATATTTACGGTGTTACAAGTTGGTATCAGAGCCTTGGTTTGATGGATTCGGATGCACCTTCGGGTAAATCTGGACTTAAACTGAGGTTTTGAGGAAAATTTTCAAAAGAAATGATTTTCTAAAACGAGCAAGAGTTTCGAAGAGAAAAACGAGAAGGAACAGTGTGTACAATCAGCTAGACCCCAAACGGTGATTTCCTAAAATACCCTTACTTTTGTGTTAAGAGATATTTATGAGATATCATGCATGCTAGAGATAGGATATGTATTTCATAATTTAGGACTACAGTGGCTTGAATTGTGATGCCTTAGCCTAGGAATTGTTGATATTTGTGATTTGCTTTTGAGTATGTGCGGAGTGAGAGTATCCAGCAGAAATTCATTTTAGAGAGGGATTGGAGTAGAGGGGTAATCTAGGAGAGATATCTTGATGAGCATTTGAGGTGTCTACTGAGAGAGTAGTCAGATGCCCATGTGGGGTAAAGTTGCTTGATTTCGGTGATATATTTTAAGCATAACGAGAGAAAGTGGGTAACAACCTAGAGTGGTTTTACATGTTGGTAGAGGTTATTCGATGCTCGGATGCTGCTTGCTTCGTGCTTTGCGGAAATCTTGATGATGGGAGTCAGCTACTAAGTGAATATGATGATATTCAGGACGTAGATGGTTGGCATCATAAGGACTTCTTCAGCAGATGATGGCGGGGAAGTGTGAGAACCTAGGGAGAGCTTAGGGGAGGGTGAGCTTAGCCAGATGAGTACGTTGACAGAGGAGAGTATCTCGCTGGAGAGCAAACATGTGTGACGAAACTGGTGATTGATAAGGTTGAGCAACTACTTAGAAAATTTGGGACGATCCATGTGGAGGGTATGGGTAGATGTGGCAGGTAGTATGGGCCCGTACTATTGAAAGCAGAGGACCCATACTCGAAACAGGGAGAATTCCATAGGTTCTAAGTAACAGATTGAGAAGAGAGAGAACATGGTTCAAGTGCCATGATTCATAGTAGATTGAGAGGTGACCACTTGGTTCGAGTACCACGATTCGTGGCGATTAGTGTTTCTAGTTCGCCAACTATTTTGTGGTGATTGATCAGGCTGAGATCAGTTGTGATAGAGTGTCGGGCTAGAGGGCCATGTCGATAGATTTTTAATGGAGCATACCTGGAGAAGGAATCAATTTAGTTTCCAAGAGATTTATTGGTGAGATGCAAGTGGGAGTCGCAAGACACAAGGATGAGTAGAGATGAGGCTTTATGGAGAATTGCGGACTGAGTTGAGTAATCGTTTGATAGTTGAGATGTCACTTTTTGTGAAAAAATTTGCGTTGTTCCCGTTTCCTGGGAGAAGAAAAACGAGATATTGAGCTTCTGGTTTCAGAGATGGAGGTAAACCCCATGGAGTAGCATAGGGTTGCAAGCTTTTCACTAGACTATTTGGGAAATATGTTTGTTGTGAGGTATTCCTTATACCACAAGAGAGCGATTAGTGGAGACTGAGAGGATGACAAAAAAAGATGCCTTAGTCGAGTTAGGCATGCTTTTAGCAACGGTTTCAAGTGATCAAGAGGAGTATATTGGGGCGGTGGCCCTCGTTGTTATGCTATGTATTGGTTGTGGGAGTGAGGTCTCGTACTTTAATGATGATTCCTATGTTGGTAGGGTGGTTGAGGAGTTGGATACGAGGTGTGTGGTACTACATTATCTCCGGACCGAGATTCAGGATTGTTTTGGAATAGTTAGGGTAGCCGGTGGTGTGTCAGCCTGAGGCTTCAAGATGACTAGAGGCGGTCACGTCGAGAGGATTATGAGATTTTTTCCTGAGTTACGAGATATATGGAGTTGTTTGGATTCCATCAGGAAGATCATTGATGCAACTATGTGGTACATTCCAAAAGTTAAGTGTGATGCACCCGGAAGCTATCGGTGGAGTAGACTGTGGGTATGCCAATTGGTGATGGGTCGAACCCTGAGTGGGGGAGGATTGAGTATTTTATTAAGTGGATCAGAGATTTGCTTAGGTACTGTTAGAGAGCTCTTTGTGCAGACCTATGATGCGGACACAGGAAATCAGGGTTATTGGTGGATGAAGTGAGGTGCAAGGTGGGATGATGTACGTGTATGTACTTAAGAAAGGATGAGTGAATCCATGGTAGGTGGCCGTTGGTCAGAGAATTTATTGTGGCCAGGGATTTTCGGGTTTGCAAATGTTGAGTTCGAGGCGGTTGGGTCGCTGAGTTCAGGGGGAAATTGCTGAGATTTGTGGGCATCGGTATGGATTGTGATCTATACTCCAGAAGGGGCAACAATTGAATAGTCAACTAATTTCATAGTCGGTATGAGTAGTTTCGTATGGGTGGTGATTAGTAGAGAATCGAGCTTCAGATTTTTGTCAACATGTTTTTAGTCGATGGCGATTCCTCCATGTTTTAATTTGTGATATTGGGGTATTTTGAGATTTCGAGTAGCATGAGTGAAAAATCTGTGGTTGAGGCAAGACATCGTGAGATGTAGGTATAGTGTACCGAGGTACCCATGTATGATGTCCTAAATTTTTTTGGTAATGATGAGACTCGAGTTGTGGGATGTCGAGCGGAGTACCGGGTGACTTTTGTTCCAGTGGGGACCCCTTTGTTAATTGTTGTAAGAGTCGGATTGTTTAAGGGTATAACCGTGCAAAGAGAAGTGCGTTGCCTACAAGAACTTATATCAAGAAGTGGTGGTGCATAAACTGAATGGGTGTGTGCACTTATCTATGTTGGGTTGTAGAGCATGAGTTGGTGAACTCAGTGTGGTGTTGACTTAATGATGAGATTATGAGATGATACGAGAGCAAGTGGATCCGAGTGGGGGGATAATCATTTGGGATTATCGGGGAAAAACCATGGAGTGAGCCCAAGGCAAGTAAGTGAGTAAGAGGGTATTGTAAGACTACGGGGAGCCGTAGCATCAATGAGTCAGTGAGAGACGATTTCAGATGAGTTGTAGCATTCGCTTGGGGTAAAGCGAACTTCGTGACTTGTGTGTCACGATCAGCCGTGATAGTTATCGTGAGGAGGAAGTTGGTGAGATGTTTTGATTTGCTATGACTAACCTTTTGAGGCTCATCTTTTGGTTCGGGAGCCGACCTAGTGCTCAGTACTGAAGTGAAATCTAAGAGGAAGTTATGGCTTATGTCTATGGGTTTCATAGGATGCTTCGAAGTGAGTATAATGTTCTTAGAGTCTATTAATCAATGAGAGATTAACATTGTATTTTGCGAGGATGGTATGGCACGGAGACAGACCACTAAACTTTTCTAGTTCGGAAAGAGTTAAATCGAGTACCACAGCGAGATATGGGTACGTTCTTCTTCAGGGTCGGGGGTTCCTGTTGGGATCAGGTGTCTTTGGAAGAGATTTGTTGTATGTTAAGAGGTCCTTTCTTCGGTGGTGCTTTTCCGGTTATCGGTTCGATTTATTTGTTGATAAAGAGCAATTTCGAGGGTAAAACCTATTTCAAGTGGGAGAGAATTGTAACATCTAAAAACCCAAGTATACCTTGTGAACCCTAATCTTTGAGAAATTGTCCATTTTGGTCCTTGATAAAGAAAAGAGTGGTAGACGGGCATGCATGGCGTACTAGAGTGTACGCACAGCGTACTTGATGCGAATAAAACTCTAGATCGATTAGATCTTTCACAGGTATGATTATAGAAATCGAACAAGTCAAAAATAGTATGAAAGTAAATATAGGATGGAATCAAATGTATGCTTATGATTCAAAATAAAGTCACGCCTCAGCAGAGCTCGACAAAGAACTTCCGCTGTAGAGGCGAGGTAGGGTTTACAAAACTTAGAGAAAACAAATAATTAAAGCGATTACTTCTAAAACTGCATGCATGCGGCTTATATACTAAACCCTAGTACAAAACATGCATGGTTGGATAGGCCCAATAGCGACAATCAAAATTGGGCTAAGGATCGAGCCTTTGACGCAATATATTAATCCTAACAATCTCCCCCTTTGCATCAAATGAGGCGAGATATCATTTCTTCTGTGTTGGCTTCACTGTTTTGTAACTTTGAACAGACGAGGAATTATTGCGAGACTGTATGTCGAAACTATATGTACCACCTCAGCATGTCAGTGAATAATTTCTTATCAGCAGCACTGTTCTAATCACACCTCTGGATGATCTCTAAGATATGCTCCAGGCATGATGTTGAGAAGAGGTGTTTGTCAACAAGAGCGAACAGACATTTCTGACCTTCGCCCCTAAGGAACATAACAGTTTGGTAATCCGTATCAATCTTCCCCTTGACCATAGTGTTGACATTTCCTGCCTTGCCCATAGCTTTGATTGTAGTTCGTTTGTGAATGGCTGAGGCAATCTCCTGTTCCATCTTCGCCACTTCGAGTATGTAGCAAACAACCATACACTTGACATGATCAATTATTGGCTAGTACTCCTTAGGATTTGACAGAAGAATGTTGTTGAGGAGTATCCATTCATGGGGATTCAGGTTCAGTAGATCAGCGAGGGTGAAGTTGTGAACCGAGCCTTCAGAGCCTCGGGTCACTTTGAATTGAACACTAACAAATTTCCCCGCTGAGTAAGGCTTCAAAACCTTGACAATTGTAATCTTCTTCAAACTCCAGGTCAAGTACTGGGGTTGAGCAAACTCCAGGTAGAACTCCAGCAAATCCCTATCTACCTTTGGGTCTGGGGAAGGAACAACAGCAGTTGAGTTAAAGCAATGAAAGACAAATGCCTTTCGGGTGATTGGCATGTTGAACTGTGCGTTCTTGGAGTTCTCGAGCCCAAAAGACATAACTGGCTCAAGACAAAAAATGCTTGGCTCATCGATTGCGCATCTCTGGAGCGAAACTGCAGTCCACACAGGAAACATGGACCTTTTCTTCTCTAGGAGCTCCGTCTCCTTTTTCTTTCTCTCTAGCTCAGCCTGTTGTTTCTTGAGTTTTTCTTCCAGCTCTTTTTCAGAGAGCTTTGTCTTTTGAAAAGGATTTTTAGGATTTTTAGCATATACGTCATCCTCATCATCTATGTCATCTTCTCCATTTTTCTTGTTTTTCTTCCCTTTGTTACTAACCGAAGCTTCATTACCCTTTGGTTCAGTTGATGGTCTTTGTTCAGTAGGAGGTTGAGTTTGCTTTTCTTGAGTTTGCTTTTCTCCCCCTTGTTTCGGCTTGACACCAGTCACCAAAACACCCTCGATACAACTAAGTATGTCCAATACAGGCCTAAGTTTATCAGTTAGATGCTGTCGGGTGGTAATGGTGATGATTGGATCATGTGCTTCAAGTAGATGAAGGATGATGGAGTGAACATCAGCCACCAAACTCTGAACGACTTCCTTCTCTGACTTTAGATCATTGAGCTCCGTAGTAGTAGTACGCAGCTTGAGGTTTTGCATTTTCAGTTGTGAGGTGCGTTTGTCAAGCTCATCCATGATGCGATTCTCTACAGCCAATTCGGCCTCCAATTGAGTCAAACGGTCATTGACGTTAGCATGTAGAGTTGTGTTGGCTGCTTCAATTGCTTGTCGTGCCGCTTCAAGGTTTGAGCGTTCAGATTGAAGAGACCGTTGAAGGTTCTCAACTGAAGCGTTGACAGTTTGAATGTTCTTAGCAACAGCATCCTGCAAGGAATCTAAAAACAAGTGAGATTCAGAAACTAGTTTATCGACTTTTGCGGTCGCTTCCTTGCATTCTTTAGTCGAAGCATCAACAACGATTAAGGCTTGTTGACATTGGGAAGTAGAGGCTTCGATTGCTTTGGCTGCAGAAGTTAATGAGGCAATGTGTTCAGTAACAACGGATGAGAACAGGGCCTTCAATGCAGCTTTAGAATAAGCTCTGGAGGTAGAGGATGAGAGTAGTTGATCAAGCTTCTCATTTATTTCCTTGAGATGACGTTTCGTAACAGGCTCATCGTCATCATCATCGCTCTGCACTCGGTAAAGACTGAAATACGTGGAATCAAATTCCAAGTCCTCACCGCCTAGAATAGGGGTTGTTTCAGTGGATTGAGTGGGAGATAATGCTTTTGAAGTAGGTGGAGGTTCAGTTGTGACAGGTGGTTCGGTTGTTATTAGTGGAGTGCGGGCGGTAGAATCAGCACCTGTTGTGGTAGTGGTGGTTTCTGTGAATATAGGAGTAGGGATGGGAATTGTAGTAAATGGTTGAGTGGTTGGAATGGGAAAAATGGGAGGGATAGATACAGGGATGGTTACAGTGGAGGTGAAAGAGGGTCAGAGTGAACTGGAATTTCTGGGGTAGGGGAGCAAGGCGGAGTATCACCTCGGCCCGAAGCCTCATCATCAGAGCTTTCACTCTCAGATTCTGAAGGAGAAGCAATCATATGTTGGGGGGAACATATTCTGAATCTGAGTCACTCGAAGATTGTAGTATGAGCCTCCTAGCGGGCTTCTTCAGCTTCTTCGATTTAGGAGGTGAGGCAACAGCCCTATCAGACTTTCTCTTCTGAGGGGGTTTCCCTTTTGTGGGCTTGGAAACTTATGCCTCTTTTTTGGTTTCCGGTTTCTTACCCCTTTTAGCAGGTTTGTCAGCCTCGTCAATAGAGCGAACCATGGCTGGGGTAAGCTCCCTCGAACCTGAAGACGGATACTTCCTGTATTGTTGGAGAACGTTACTCGAGGCAGAGATAGGATCGAGCATGGCCTCTGGAATATATCTAATAATTGAGTACTTGGTGGGATTGGTGACAATAATTTTCATAGTATGAAAGGTAGCAATGGAGGAGAGAAGAAAATCCATCATGATTGGAACATGTAGGCGGTCCATTGCCCAGTTGGTGATGATTGCCCAAAATCTCCCACACGAGATCTCAGAGTGCCTGGATGAAGAGACCAAGCTTTGTACCAACTGCTGCCAGATGATAGTCCCAAAATCTAAATTGATCCCATGGTACAGCCCATATAGAACAGTCATGAAAGACTTGCTTGCGCCATCTGAGCTACCGCTTCGCTCAAAGAGTCCTTTGAAAAGCAGCATGAAAAGGCCATTCCATTGAGGATGAAGGCATGACTTCTTGAACTTTGTGATGGTGGTAAGTGTTTCGATATATCCCATCTGATAAAACATAGAAAACAATTGTCCAGTGGTGATGGATTCAGGATTTACCAGAGATTGAAATTGAGAAAGACCAATTAGGGCACAGAAGCGGTGCTTGGAGATAGAGGTCTTCTCATTGTGGATTTCAAGTGAATCCTTTCATGAACCTTGTCATAATAGGCAGTAGAGTAGACAAGAGAAAGGCACGACAATGGAACGAATTCTACCTTGGTGAGCGCTTTGACGAGAGGTGAGTATTTGAGACACTCAACGACGTACAACATGTAAGGCTCATAATCAAACGGAGTGAGATCGATGATTAGGTTCTGTTGGGGTTTGATTGTGAGAAGTTGTTGACGAACGGAAGTATCATGAACTGACGAAGAATCTGCCATTGTAGTTGCTTGAAGAAGATGATGAAGAGTAGGAGAGATCGTCGTTGTTCTTTGAGAGAATTCGGAAAGTGGTAAAGGTTAAAGAGTACCGTTCTAATCCCTTTTATACATACAAGTAGGAGAGAGAAAAATCCGGATGAGATCATGGATTATTTCAAAAATAGCGCCTGACTTGACGTGTGAACAGTTCGCATACCGAGGATGACGCAGGAAAGAGAAAGGTCTTTTCCTATTTGGCACGCCATTCCATAAATTATGCTTTTTCAAATTACCAAACCGATTGGATAAACGATGAGTTAGCTTCCACTTTATCCCAATCATCACTCTTAAACATTTGAATCGTCGTTTCCTGTGATGTTTTATTGAACACCATTAATAGAACCAGAGTGTGGAAAATTAAAAATTTTGTGCATAGAGTGTGAAAGATAAAGAAATAAAGCAAATGTTTTGGGATAATCTGTGATGCCTTAAATAGACATAAACCAATGGATTCTAGGCATGAATCACTTCCTTCAAAGTCAAGAGAGACATTGAAGTGCTTGCTTGGTTTCCCATTAAATAACGATCAATAACTTGTTAAGAAGTATTGAAAGGCATATTTTAAGTTTATAAAGGGTGGCTTTCGCTTCAATTCAAGAATTCGATACTCGACATGAGACCGAAACCGAATGAAGTACTTGTAAGATTATTGTGATCTGTTGAACAAGTAAGTAAGATATCTTTTATAGTGACAAAAGGAAGTATAGAAATCTAGAAAAAAAAATGGATCTTTAAGGGAAGAAAAGTCTTGGTTTTAGACAAATTCATAAAAGATCATGCAAAAATAAGAAGATATTTCTTTAGGTAACAAGTAAGCTCTTGAATATGATAATTCACCGTCAATTCATTTGAGGTGTTGAATTGTGGGTTTCACTTAGTACATAGTGGCATGAGACTAAGATCATTAACACAAATTTTTGTATAACCATAAACCTCAGTGGTAAAAGCTGAGAGTCTCAGGGATTATATTTGGTGATACGAAGTATAATGGAGAAAAATATTGGAGATGGTATAAGAAGCGAAGGTACCTCTGCTCTAAAGAAAAAGAGTGACCAAGCAGAAAACTCTAAACTCAATATGAGTAGAGTAAGGTAGCTCATGATTAGAGTGAATACTATAGCCTGAATTGGGAAAACATGATTTGTATATATCATGTTATTAAGGCTTCACATAAAATCTTTCGAGGCTTTAGACAACATACAACAACATGCTTCTAGGGACTCCTAACTACTAAACCATTTACCTGCATTAGCTTTGCCATCGAGAAACACACTTAGAAAAAATAAAAACGTTAGATATATATATATATATATATATATATATATATATATATATATATATATATATATATATATATATATTTGTATTTTGTGAGAATTGACCAACTGAACGAAAGAGAAAAATATTTTTGGAATTTTATATGTGGAAAAGAAGGAATGAAAAAGTTTACAAAAGAATATAGTTAAAATGCCTTGTTAAGAAAAAGAAGCGAACGAGTTCAGAAGGACCGAACCCGAAATATACCGAACGTTCGGTTCATTTCGATTCTTGGTTAAACTTCACCCTAAATAGACCGAACCCGAAACAGACCGAACGTTCGGTTCGCTCTATTTCGCTTGTTACCTTTACGAAAGCGAAGGCGATTTTGGTACAGATTCAGCTTGCATCATTCCTAGGCCTTGTAGAATCTTATTGAAGCTCGCTTCAGGTAAGGCCTTTGTGAATATGTTTTCCAGTTGATCAGTCGTTCTGATGAAGTGAATTTCTACGTTACAATCTTCGACGTGATCCTTGATGAAATGGTAACTCAGTGCTATATGCTTAGTCTTCGAACGTTGCAATGAGTTGTGAAAAATCCTAATTGCGCTTTCAGAGTCGCAATATAGTGGGATTTTCTTCATGTTTAGCCTGTAATCCCTGAGTTGACTTTGTATCCAAACGACTTGAGATGTGCAGGATGCTACAACATTGTATTCAGCTTCTGCAGTGGAGAATGAAACACAACTTTGTTTCTTTGATTGCCAACTAACCAATTTTCCATCTAGAAATTGGCATCCTCCAGTGGTGCTCTTACGATCTAAAACACAGCCACCTAATTCAGCATATGAGAATGCTTGAACAAAGAATCTCGAGTTGGCTGGATACCACATACCGAGAGAGAAGGTTCGCTTCAAATAGCGAAAGATGTTTCTCACAACTTGTAGATGAGGTTCGCTTCAGTTGGCTTGAAATCTTGCACAGTAACAGACTGAAAACATGATGTCAGGTCTACTGGTTGTAAGATACATCAGAGACCCAATCATTTGTCGATAGAGTGTCACATCAGCTGCTGGTTTCTCCAATGAGGGTGTAAGCTTAGTTCCAAAGGCCATAAGCCTTTCACTTTAGAGTCTCCCATCATCCCAAATTTAGCTAATAAAGTCTTGGTGTATGCCTCCTGATTAATAAAAATGCCCTCGGGTCCCCATCTAATGTTCAATCCAAGAAAAAAGTTAATTGGACCCATTGAGCTCATCTCAAATTTAGTTTTCATCAACTTTCTGAATTCAACTATTAAGCTAGGATTCTTGGAGCCAAAGATGATGTTATTAACATAAATTTGGACTATCATAAGGTGGTTACCTTCTCGCTTACGAAAGAAGGTTGGGTCAACCGAACCTTGTTTGAATTTAGACATTTTTAAGAAACGAGTGAGAGTTTCATACCATGCTCTGTGAGCCTGTTTGAGGCTATATACAGCTTTGTCAAGGAGATAACAATGATCTGGATACTTCTCGTTCACGAAGCCTGGCGGTTGCTCAACATATATGGTTTCTTCAAGTTCACTATTGAGGAAGGCACATTTGACGTCCATTTGATAGACTTCAAAGTTATTGTGAGCTGCATATGCAAGAAAGATATGAATAGACTCTAATCTTGCAACTGGAGCGAAGGTCTCTTCATAATCGATTCCCTCTTCTTGACAGTATCCTTTGACCACCAGCCTCGCTTTGTTACGAATGTGTGACAACTGTCAAATTTCGGTCAAGTCAAAGTCAACAAGTCAAACCGTTTGACTCAATTTGCCCTTGGGTACTAGAATTTACATTATGAAATTTTTACACGACTCTCTATTCTAATGAGAGATCATAAATCAAAAGTGCGAACATCTAGATCTCCTTAACCAAAAACTATGGTACGTGGCTAGCCAAACCGATAAAACAATGTTGCATACTCATCGGGAGTGTGTAAGATCCTTAAACAAGGCTTAACGGTGTTTACGGACCTTGCATTGTGAAGCCAGACACTCACAAATGCCACACTCGAAACCTCTCTCAATCGTTTTCACTCTATCTATCTCTATTTGAAATCTCTTTAAGTATGTGAAATCTCTCCCAAATCTCTCTAAGTATGTGAAACCTCTCCAAAAACTCTCTTTGTATGAGAAATCTCTCTAAGTATGTGAAATTTCTCCCAAATCTCTCTAAGTATGTGAAATCTCTCCCAAAACTCTCTTTGTATGAGAAATCTCTCTAAGTATATGAAATCTCTCCCAAATCTCTCTAAGTATGTGAAATCTCTCCCAAATCTCTCCAAGTATGTGAAACCTCTCCCAAAACTCTCTTTGTATGAGAAATCTCTCTAAGTATGTGAAATCTCTCCCAAATCTCTCTAAGTATGTGAAATCTCTCCCAAAACTCTCTTTGTATGAGAAATCTCTCTAAGTATGTGAAATCTCTCCCAAATCTCTCTAAGTATGTGAAATCTCTCCCAAATCTCTCCAAGTATGTGAAATCTCTCTCAAATATCTCTCTGTATGAGAAATCTCTCCAACAATGTCAAATCTCTCCCAAATCTCTCCAAGTATGTGAAATCTCTCTCAAATATCTCTTTGTATGAGAAATCTCTCCAAGAATGCCAAATCTCTCCCAAATCTCTCCAAGTACGTGAAATCTCTCCCAAATTTCTCTCCAAAGTTTCCCGTAACTTTTTGGAATCATTCGGGTCATTCCGACCCTTAACCGGGTCAAAAACGGCTTAAAACGGGGTAAAAACGAGAAAAATGGACATTAGCAACCGAAACCTCTCGAGGAGAGAGAGAAGCTTCTTAGGACCCGAAGGTCCTCTTAGGGACCGAGAGCAAGAGGACCGAACCTGTGACAACTGCCAATTCAGGTCATTCTTGGACTCATGCATCTTTATAATAACCATTCATGCACAACATGCCATGACCTAGTAGTATAAATTAGGTCAAAAATCTTGCATAAACTAGGATCCAACTAAGGTCTAGGACTAATATACTTGATACTTACAATTCTAGTAAGTTGCTTAGCTACAATAGGAAATGCCAATACTATAATTAGAATAAAGTTTCAAGCTTTGTTATAATTGAAATATGGTATAAAACTCTAAAAATAAATTAAAACATTCTAATTATACTTCAACATGTTGTTGAATATCAAACAATATTCCAAAAACCCTAAAGAGCCAAAAATCCAAAGTTATAAATTATAAAGCTTAAAAACTTTATAAAATTTGGCTATAAACTTCCTAATATCAAATTTTATTAATCAAATTATGGATTATACCAACGAACTAGAAATATAAATTACAAGTATTAATCATAAATTATTTGTTGAAAACAAGATTTTTAAATAAATCAAATTGCTTAATAAACATTTTATAAAAATGAATATTTTTATATAAAATATAGGAGGGAAGTTTATAAAGTTTAAAATTTAGGAGAGAGGAGGCCAAAATGCATGCAAAAACCGGCCATCACCTCTCCCCATGCCCTCTCTCTTCCCCAAAACACAATCATTAAGCTTAAACCCTTAGTCCACCTCTTCTCTCTTCACTCTCTTACTTCACTCTCTTCTTCCCCCTCTCTAAACTCACGAAAAATCCTCTCATTTCTCTGCAAAATTTCGAGATTGTGAAGCCCTTGAAGTGTTCTTACTTCTCTCAAGGTCAAAACCAAGGTAAACAACAACATCTTCTTCCATAGTTTCATGGTTAAACCTCTTTTTCTTCTTAGTCTTCTCTACTTTTCGGATTCTATGCCTTTCCATGGCTAGAAATCTTTACTCTCCCCTTGTGGTTTGTAGATTCTCACCATAACACAATGCATGTGTTAGAGATGGTGAAAATCCGGGATCAAACCCATGCAAGGAGTGGAAAAGATGCACATATGATCATGTGACATCAAAACCTAATATTTCATGTTCTTCTCCATTTCTTTTGTGTTCATGCATGAACAAAAGCATTTAAACCATTTCTAGTACATCTTGGATGCTCATTCATTCCATGCATGTGTTAGAAATCGGGCCTTACCAAAGACATGCATGATGTTCTTGTTGAAATACCCTAATAATGCACACAAGCAAACATGCAATCTGCCAGATTACTTTGTTCCACTTTGAACAGTCATAACGCAGTCATTTCTTAACCAAATCATGATATTCTTTTTGTATTGGTTAGTTCCATGAGTTAAATTTCAAACCCAACTGGTCTCACTGTAAAATATTAAATATCCGATTTTTAGCAGATTTTACAAAAAGGTTGCGCATACAGCTCTTTTTCTGTGATCACTATTTTTATCTTGCTTAAACAATGGCTTTAAACCCAACCATAAATCTGAGGAAATATACCTTAGAAACTTAACATATCTAGTGAATTATGGTTGAAATTTCGTGGCTTAAAACCTAACTGAATGGGCTACACAAATTCATGAACTTCAGCCACATTTACACTTCATGCATTATTGCATGCAACTTTTCTTAAATTGTTTGAAATCATTACCCTCATTTCTCTTCTGAATACATTTCTTAACATTTTTCCTTTTGAAAGCCCTTGCATGCATGAGATAATCTGGAAAATTTCAAGAGCTTTTGTTATTTCATTGATTGATTAGAATTATTGCTAAACCCAAGGGCATAAATCATATAAAATACTTCTGGAGGTTAATAAATCCTAAATAAATTCATGGATGATCCTTATGGGGAATAATGACCCCTCACCAAATTTCAGCAATTTTTGTTACTGTTTCATATGATTTCTAATTTTCTTTTATTTAGGACATGATAAATTACAAAACCACTTTATAGGATGTGAACATTGTATCTAACAATTTTCGTATACCTTACCTGTGATGGGTGACTCCAGAAAATAATTTCAAGATTTTCCATCATGTTTTACTATTTTTCCCAATTTTTGGTAATTATAATGGTCTAAAAATGGGAGAAATAGTTCTGATTATCCAAAATTCATGAAAATTTACCAGGATATAATATTATAGAGTAGGAGGTTACATAAAAATTTTGAATATTTTTCTCTACTGTAAACTATTTTTCTCTTATTTTCTAAAGTTAATTGCACTAAAATACACTTAAATATACATAAATATCCAAAACCAGTTTATACATTATGAAAACCACTTTTGATATTTTTCCCAGGATATTTATACTGTAAATGATGTTACAAAAATTTATGGTGATTTATTTTAACTGTTTAATATTATTTCTTTAATTAATGACTATTTAAAGGAATAAAGCAAGGAAAAATAGAAATACCCACTGAAAAATATCTTTTATATTTTTTTCCCAGCCTATTTATGTATAATAACAATTAAATAAAAAGTTTGGGTAATTTTGAAAACTGTTTTCTATTTACTTCAATTTTTATTGAAATAAATGCTCAAAAATCATAAAATATAATTAAACAGCTTGGAAATCCATTTTTATAATTTTCCCAGCTTAGTATTGTGTAATAACAGTTAAATAAAAAGTTTGAGAATTTTTATCCCTCGAATGCTATTTTCGTGAATTTATGTTGTAATAAGGACTTAAAAATTTGGAAAGTTTATATTCCAAGGTTGTAATTAATCGCCCGATATATAGAATTTCATTACTTCAGAAAAAGTGTAACTAATTGATATAAAATCCAATACTAAAACATAAATTGGCATTTCCCTATATGTAGAGTTTAGTATATTAGCATTAGATATCGACATGGAAACTCACTAGTGCGTGTGTTTGATGTCGTAGGATCCCGGTAGTAAGACGTTGGTGCATCCCGAAGTACCGCTTGTGTCTACACAAAACATCGTGAGTATTCACGCACTCCCCTATTTTCGGTTTTTATGTTTTGGGGTGGAAAAGCATGTCCAGAATTTAAATTGAATTGTATTTAAATTGAATTGTATCAAACATGATTGCTATTGTATTGCTATGTTTGTTTATGTATGTCTATGCAACACGGAACATGAGAACTTATCGTACTAAGGCCCTTCCCTTATCTCTAACCATTAACTCTTTGAGCCAATGGTCGTTATGGATACCGCTATTAGGAATTTACAACTCCTCACTCGCCCGAATCGCTGGAGTGCATGATACCATATTCATCTATGGAACGATAAGCATAGATCTCGATAGGGCTTCAGTCATAGGTTTGGTTGAGACTCATTGTTTGCTCATACACATACAAACTCGTTTCTCGTTATAGCAATAAACTTGTATTCATTAATAGCAATCAACTTGTTTATCATTGAAGCAATGTACTTGTATTTACGAAAAGCCTTATTGTACGCTCGATTTTTATAAACTTGTGATACTCACCAACTATTTTCATAGTTGACGCTCGTTTTACATGCTTTTTCAGGAAGTAATTAGTAAGTGGATGTAAAGATTCATCATCATAGAGCATGCTGCATCATGTTGAAGCTATTATGATGCTATATTTTGAACAATGTTATTTTGAAAAACTTGTATTTTGTTTCTTTTGAAGCTATGGGTTGTAAACTTTTAAATACTGGTATGGTGATGTATCTTTATCTTTTGCATTGAAACCGTTATCGCTGTCATACCTTGCGTTTCCGCTTTAGCGGGGTGTGACAGAACCCGAGCCCAGGAGGAACCGAACCCGAGAGCAGGAGGAACCGAACCCGAGCCCAGGAGGAACCGAACCCGAGAGCAGGTGGAACCGAACCCGAGCCCAGTAGGAACCGAACCCGAAGGTACTGTTCATTCGGTTCATTTCGGGTCTGACTCTCGCCTTCGCCTTCACCTTCGCCTTTCGCTTCCTCGCCCCTTCGTTTCCTTCTGTTCGTCTCGTTTCCAGCTACGGCCCCCAGCAAGGACCGAACCTCAGCCTAGGGACCGAGAGGTCTCGCTGGGAATGCCTTTCTTCCCGGTTTTCGCGTAGTTTTGCGTTTAAGGCCCGTTTTTTATTATTTTAATGTGGGATTTTCACTCAAAATCATATTTTAACATAATAAACCCTAAATATTCACAATTTAATCATATTTTCATAAAAATCTTTATTTAAATAATAAAAGCAAGTGGGTAAAGTACAAAGAGGTGGAGTGTTGACTTTGCTTTACCTTATGACACAAGCAACCACTCCCACACCCACTCTATGACCAGCCACACCTCCCCACCTTACCTAGGTCACATCAATGTCCTTTCCACTCAATTATCACTCTTTCCCACGTTTTTGAGAGCTGAATATTCATCCTCTCTCCTCACTTCTCTCATTTGCTCTCATTTCACAAGAAGATCAAACTCTTTCCTCTCTCACTTTCTCTCTCTAGAAATTCAAGATTCAAGGGCTGATCTTGAGTTTTTCCTCCACATTTGGTAACCATAATCCATTCTCTTTATGATTACCTCACTTATTTCCACTCAAATCATGGATATCTTACACAAACTTCATTATATTGGTGTTAGAGCTTCGAATCTTCAAGTGATTCTTCAAGTGTTCTTGGGTTGAACACTTCTCTTCTTCAACACTTATCTACTGAAATCACTCAAGGTGAGTTCATACCCCTACATTTTCATGTTTTCTCAAGTTTTCATGGGGGGGAATACAAGTTAAAACACTAAGAACATAACTAAAATTTTCTAACATCCTTCATCAGAAAAGTTCAACTCCATTCACGGAATGTTTTGGGCATCATAAACATTTTTGTTTTCAAAACTGTACAGGTGAAAATAGTTTAAGTTTTTAGCTTTAAAATGACTACTTGCACATCTCCATACGATTTTTCTACAATTTATGGTGATTTTTACAAAACTGCCTATCATTTCAAACAACAATCCGGACCAGTCTGTGATTTTGGACTTATTCACCCAAGTTGGAGGTCATAAAAAATCGTGATAAAAATTATGAGTAAACTAGACACATTTTTTGAACTCTCAGAATTTACGGATCTAGTTTTCGACTTCGTATGATTTTTCTATGATTTTTCCAAAGTAGGGCAGAATGGCTAAAGTTAGCCAACAACATGTAAATATCATAACACTTTGTATTATGTTGAGCAAAGTGTATAACCCTAAGTTCTAATTATTGAATGTGTTTCCTTGTTAGTTTTTCATCATGAACTGAAACTAAGTCATTTTAGAACACGTATATTAAACTATAAAAGTATAGTTTAATAAATTCATAACACTAATATATTTCCATAAAAGAGTTCATACATATTACATACATTTTAGATAAACTATAATAGGTATAGTTTATGATACATCACTCAAAACACTCGTACAGAAAGGGTACATTCATACAGAAAAGATTTATATTCACACACATTTCACGTAAACTTGTTAACCTATATTGTGAGACTCTCTCTCTCTCTCTCTCTCTCTCTCTCTCTCTCCCCCCCCCCCACCCCCCGTACATCCGAGTGCGGGATATAATTTCTGGTAGTTATAATCAGAATCTCCTTGAGGGAGAATGTGATACTTGTATATAGATCTATATTGGGTTTGACACCCCACACCTTGCTGCTAGCTACAGTGGGACCTGCAGGTCTACGGGTGACAAATGTCATTTCAGTTTTTGCGACGCCTGAGAACGTCGTGGCAGGTTCACATAGTCATAGTATGATTATAGCGACTCACATAGGGATATAACAATCCATAAGTTTACGGGATTTTATTTTTAAAACCTAAATGAGTTTTATGTCAATTTAAAATCACTTTTTATCTCTATGAGTACAGATATTACTATACACTTTTTGTTTTGGTAGTTACGACTACACATCATTTGAAACCACATTCATACCTTTAAGTATGGTCAATACTTGTTATTACTTGGTCCTCTAATTTAGGACTACATATATATAAAGTATTAACAAACATGAGAACATACAGAAATTTAATTTAATTCAAACGCGTCCATGTCCATTTAAGTACATAACATTTTCTATTAATAAGAAAGGTTACTTATACATTTTGGTCTTCAGTCATAAGACTACATTACACAGATTTTAAAGAAAATATCGGATTTTCTGGATACATATTCTAACGCTTTTACAAGGAAAACAATTTACTTTTCTAACAAAATCTCTTATGAACTCACCAACCTTTGTGTTGACACTTTTCAAAACTACTTGTATTCTCAGGAATTCAGTGAAAACAGGAAATCAACAACGTTTTGAGGATGGGACGATAAATCGTCAAACAGTTCATTTTGTATCATAATGTAATTGATGTGAATCATGTAAACATGTGCTTTGAAGTAACGTTTTCAATTATATTTGTGATGGTTGTATTTACTTTGAGCACTATTATACTCATTGTTGTGATACTCTACATGAAGTCCTCCACCCCCGGACGTTTCCGCCATCCTTGGTTAGGGGGTGTGATAGAATGACATTCCCCTCCTTGTCCATCTTGTTCCCAAAAACCCATTTGAGACCGACAACCGAAGCATCCTTTGGAGTTGGAATAAGATGCCATACTTTGTTTCTTTCAAACTCATTTAATTCATCTTGCATGGCTTCAACCCAATCTGAAAGATCAAATGTTGAGTTAACAGTCTTCGGTTCAACTTTGGAAAAAAAAGGAGTTGAACATGCAAAACTCAACTTTAGAAAAGAGTGCAACCTGTTTCTCTTTGATTTGAGAACGAGTTAACACTTTTTCTGAAGATTCCCCGATAATTTGACTTTGAGGGTGATCTTTGGTCCATTTGATAAGTGGAGGGAAATTTGGATCATAGATTGGATCCAATTCAGCATTTATTTCTTCCTCTAGCTCGGACAGAATGTCATCATCACTGACATTGGTGTTCTCACCCTCAAAGAATGACGTCTGTTCGGTATCTAGATTGGTGTTCCCTTCCTTGAGTGGACTCTCAAAAGAGCTTGAAGAACGAGGCGATTAGCTCTCTCCCTGGAACGATGAACCTTGATCATGAAAAAGAGATGGACCCTCCCCCTCAACATTATGATGGTCACTTGCAAGTTCGCTTGCTTTTGGCCTTTCGGTTTCTTTAGATTGATCATCAGCCATCTTTTAATCAGCATCGTCAGTAATTTGTTTTAGATTATCAACTTTGTTGTCTTTCTCCGTTGATTCAGAGTCAATTGCCTTTCGAGGCTCGTCAAACAAAGGCAAGTATTGCTCGAAAAGATTTGAAAGAAAGGCCGTAACTTGACCATTCTATGGAAATATCTCTTGTGTTGCGCCTTTTGTTGATTCCGCCTTGTTAACATAACTATCGTCAAAGGTGACATAGTATGTTTCTTCGGTCTTATTTGAGCGCTTATTGAGAACTCAATACGCCTTGGAGTTCAGGGAGTAGACTAAGAAAATACCTTCATCAGCCTTTGCATCAAACTTGTTTCGATTCTCTCCTGAGTTGAAGATGAAACATCTTAAACCGAACACATGAAAGAATTTCACATTTGGTTTTCAATTATTCAAGATCTCATAAGGGGTAATGGAGAATCGCTTGTTCAAATATGATATATTTTGAGTATAACATGCCGCAGCAATTGCATCAGCCCATAAATATAAAGGTAAGGACGCGAAGCATAGCATTGTTCAAGCTGCTTCACACTGAGATCTGTTTCGCATTTCAACGATGCCATTCTGCTGTGGAGTATAAGGGGCTGAGAAATTGTGAGTTGTCCCCTTTTCGGCAAGAAAGTCTTCAAAATCTTTGTTCTTGAATTCCAAGTCATTGTCGCTCCTCACATTAGGAACTACCTTTCTTATCTCTGTCTCTATCTGTTTAATAAAGAGCTTAAGCTTTGGAGTGGCTTCAGACTTTTGCTTAATGAAGAATACCCATGTAAATCTTGAGAAATCGTCCATAATAACCAAAATGTATTTCTTGCCCCCAATGCTTTCAATGGACGATTGACCACACAGGTCAATATGTAGTAGCTCCAATGGTTCTATCACCTTAGTATTGATAATAGAAGGATGACTCTGTCTACTCTGTTTTCCCATTTCACATGTTGCACAAAGATGTTCTTTATCAAATTTTAGAACTGGAAGACCTCGAACATGATCACCTAAGACCAACTTGTTGATATCCTTGAAATCCTGATGAGATAGTCTTCTATGCCATAAATAGCTTTCACCAGAGTGAGCCTTTTTGAGTAAGCACACTGCTGGTTTACCTCAAATTGGGTTGAGGTTCAAAGGATACATTTCTCCCTTTCACTTTGATTTTAGCAGAACGTTGTTAATTTTCGTCTCAACAATCTCTGAGCCTTCATCGCAAATGATACTTTCAATCCAGTGCCAACCACCAGCTATGATACACTGATAAGATTGTGTTGGAGTCCTTCAACATAAGCTACTTTCCTTATAGATAACTCACCATTAGTGATCATTCCATAGCCTTTGATAGTACCAAATGAGTTTGTAACAGCCCAAAATTCAGGTACAACCAATTAGCCTCCATCTTTTAATTATTTGTCATTTTTGGCCTTTGTGTTGGGCGAATACGCTGGGCGTCCAAGGAGTACGCTGCGCGTACTCGCGCGCCTTATTGAACGCGTTATCACCCGGGTACACTGGGCGTACCCAAGGTTACGCCGGGCGTAACCGGTCCAGACCAAAAACCCTAATTTGGGTTGTTGCCTATAAAAGGAATGAGATAGCTTGGTTCCTCAGCCACCATCCTTCAGAAAGAAACCCTAGGAGAGTTGTTCCTTCGTTCATAGCTTGGGTGTGAGTGCTCTAAGCTTTAATGTAACGACCCGTTCCCGGTATGTTGATTTATTGGTAATTATAGTGAGTTTTTCAAGAGGGACTCGGCGAGTTCATGGCCTGACTCGCCGAGTAGGGTCGCGCCTGAGGGCACGTGTGAGCCGGGGACTCGGCGAGTCCATATCCCTGACTCGGCGAGTCCATCCGTCTGGGTGAAACCCTAAATCCCCGGGTTGCCCACTATTTATACCATCTTATAGCCCCCATTCTCACCTCCCTCACCCTGAGAACACAGTGAGAGAACCCTAATCCTCCCTTGAAGAGCTTATATGTGTTTTGGTGCCATTTTGTGAAGGTGTGAAGAAGGAGAAGAAGCAAGAAGCAAGGGGAAGTGTTGTAGTGCAAAGATCCAAGGCCAAATCAGAGTCAATTGAGGTATTTTCGGAGTTCCATCTTGTTATATGCTTTAAACTTCCATTAGAGCTCTCCTAAGAGCTAGTTGATGCTTGTTCCAAGCCTTACACTTGCATGAGCGTCTTATTAAGTCGGAATATCCATGGATCTGAATGTTGGGGTGTTGTAGAGCCCAGATCTACTGTCTTTTTGGAGTTATATTGCATGATAACCATAGATCTACCCATTTTATGCATCTTTTAGCCTTATTTCCCTTATTCATGAGGTTGTACACGTAAAGTTGGAAACTTTACGTGGTAAATCAGCTTATTGGACCCAGATCTATCAATTGTATGTGTTGGATTCAAACAAAATCAAGTAAAAATCAGTTGCATGGTGGCAACTCGGCGAGTCGGAAGAACGACTCGACGAGTTGGGTCGCGAGTCCCGAGTTCTTCAGTTTTATCAGTGTCGAGTGGACGAGGTGAGTTAGGGAGTGGACTCAGCGAGTTGAGGGTAAACTCAGTGATGGAGGGACTCGGCAAGTTGTTCATCAACTCGGCGAGTCCAAGGCAATCTTCTTAGGATCAAGAACAACTCGTCGAGTTTGTTCATCCGACTCGGCGAGTCGGATGAAGATTGTCTGAGTTCTTGGATCAAGAGGGTACTCGTCGAGTCGATGCCAGACTCGACGAGTAGCAGCGAGTAAGAGTGAAAAGTGAGAGTAGGACTCGGCGAGTTGGGTGGCCAACTCGGCGAGTCAGTCCAAATAAGAATAACTTTGACCGAGGGTAAAAGAGTCATTCTACCCCAAGTGCAGTGTTTAGTATTTGATTGAGTGTGTTTATGGACTTGTAGCCGAGGAGATTCAGGAGCAGCAGCCGTTAGCTTCCCGAGCCACACACTCAGCAGCCAGCTTACGAGGTGAGTTTCCTTCCAGTAGGAACGGGTCTAAGGCCACAATGCCGGCCCGTTCAGTTAGCAGTAGTTTCCGGATTTAGGTCCGATGCAGTAGTTAGTATGTTCGATGCCTTCGTGGCTCGAACAGGATTTGTGTGCTATGTTTTATGTGTTAAGTATTATGTGTTCCGGGCCACGGCCCGATGTAGCATGTCGTATATGTGTTATGCTAGTTGATGTGTTATGCTGTGCCATGTTCAGTCAGTCAGTTCCGGACTTCGGTCCGATGCAGTTAGTTCCGGACTTCGGTCCGATGCAGGGGACAAGGTCCCAGTCAGTTCCGGACTTCGGTCCGATGCAGTTAGTTCCGGACTTCGGTCCGATGCAGGGGACAAGGTCCCAGTCAGTTCCGGACTTCGGTCCGATGCAGTTTCCGGGCTTCGGCCCGATGCAGTGGGCAAGGCCCAATATGTGTTTATATGTTATTGAATGGTATGTGGTAGTTTGGGGGAGCTCACTAAGCTTCGTGCTTACAGTTTCAGTTTTGGTTTCAGGTACTTTCGCAAGCAAAGGGAAGAGCTCGGGTGACAACATCGCACACACCACAGCATAGCTTTTATCCTGCGGATGTCTTTTGATGTTTTGGATTGATGTAGTATGATACAGTTTTCCGCACAATATTTTGTTACGTTTTGGGGATACATCGCGTATGTTTTATGTTATGATACTTATATTATGGTTTTGATTATATTGAAAAAAAAAACGAAAATTTTTGGGTCGTGTTTTTGGGTCGTTTCATTTAAGGTGTTATTTCAAGGTAGCAAAGGAGAAGAGGAGTCCATTGTGGAGGCTAGAAGTTGGTGTAAAAGTGTAGATCCGTGGATAGCAAAGTTTGGAGCTTCTTCCTGAGGTAAAAAGTTCAGATCTTGCCTTGTAGTTCTTATGGTATGCTTCTTGGACCAATTTCTAGGGTTTTGGTCCCAAAGATGGAGACTTTATGAGCAAGTAGTCTCCATCGGCTTAGATCTATCATATTCCAGGTCTATTTGAGTTGTATGTTCATAAAAATGTGATCTTGGATGTAAATAATTAGCCATGCATGAGATCTAGATCTTTGGAGTTGAAAAGAAAGGTATTAGAGAGTGTAGGAGCCTTTACAGCCATGCCAAGGCTTAAAGGTTCCGACTTTATGGGTTAGGAGACTTAAAGAGAGTCGGATCTAGAAGTTGAAGAAGTGTCTTGATCATTTAAGACCAAAAATATGGTTTGGCTAAATCTGGGACTTACGCTGGGCATAACTCCCAGTACGTGCAGCGTAAGGGGTTGAGACCCCGATTGCGGTTCATCGATGTACGCCCCGAGTACAGAAGCTGGTACACCCCGTGTACTATGGTCTGTTGACTTTTGTTGACTTTTTGGGTTTTGGTCAACATGTGGACTTTGAGTCAAGGAGGGGTGAAATGGTCTTTTACCCCTCTGTGGGATAATGAAAAGGGTGTAGCCTAGTCTTGGAAGCCTATATTAATTAGAATGATATTTCGTTATGATTAGGCGGGGTTGGGTCTTCTTTTCGAGATTCGGAGATAGCAAGCACGTGAGATTCTAGACTTCCTGCAAGGTGAGTCTTCTCACTATACTGTACCCGAAAGGGTATTTATGTGTGACCGGAAGGTCGGATATGTTATGAGTTGTATGCATTACATATGAATAAGTTAACCGTTTTTATATGCTATGTATGCTATGCTTGATATGGGCTGGAAGGCATTATGTTATGGGCTGGAAGCCATTTATGTTATGGGCTGGAAGGCATTGTGATGTGGACCGGAAGGGCGACGTGGGTAGGACCGGAAGGTTTACCGGGTCGGGACGGAAGTCGACTGAGACACATGGACCTGAAGGTCATGGCCTGGAAAGGCGTATGTGTGTAATTAGTATTTTAGGGAACTCACTAAGAATTTATGCTTACAGTTGTTGACCGGAAGTCCCCTGAGACACATGGACTGAAAGGTCATGGCCTGGAAAGGCGTATGTGTGTAAGTAGTATTTTGGGGAACTCACTAAGAATTTATGCTTACAGTTGTTGTGTTATGTGTTTCAGATACTAGCGAGGACCGTGGGAAGGCGCTGGCGTGATCTGTACACACTATCGGAGGATTTAGTTTATGATCTTGGGATTTATATGATTTGTATTATGTTATGATACATTGGATTTGATGACTTGATTTGGATGAAAACATGTTTTAAGAAATGAATTTTTTTTTTTTGAAAATTCACGTTGTTACAAGTTGGTATCAGAGCAGATACAGCAGGTCAGGGCGAGATTGTTGACCGCTCAGAGTCGCCAGAAGAGTTATGCGGATAGGCGTCGGTCCGAGCTCGAGTTTTAGATTGGTAACCTTGTACTCTTAAAGGTCTCTCCTTGGAAAGGAGTGATTCGATTCAGGAAGAGGGGCAAGTTGGGGCCTCGATATATTGGACCTCTCAAGGTAATCGCGAGAGTAGGCAGGGTAGCCTACCGTTTGGATCTACCTGCGGAGCTCGGTCAGATTCACGACACCTTCCACGTGTCGTAGTTAAGGAAGTCTATTGCCGACGAGTCGGCAGTAGTACCATTAGAGGATATTCAGGTGGATGCAGGCCTGAACTATGTTGAGAGACCGGTGGCAATTAGGGATCGAAAGGTTAAGGTTCTGACGAACAAGGAAGTGACCTTGGTGCAACTGCAGTGGCAGCATCGGAAGGGGTCCGAGCTGATGTGGGAGTCCGAGTCGGTGATGCAGGAGCAGCATCCGAAATTGTTTTCGGTATAAGACTTCGAGGACAAAGTCTGGTTCTAGTGGGGGAGAATTGTAACAGCCTGAAATTCAGATACAACCAATTAGCCTCCATCTTTTAATTATTTATCATTTTTGGCCTTTGTGTTGGGCGAGTACTTTGGGCGTACAAGGAGTACGCTACCCGTACTCGCGCGCCTTATTGAACGCATTATCACCCGGGTACGCTGGCCGTACCCAAGGCGTAACCGTTCCAGACCCAATACCCTAATTTAGTTTGTTGGCTATAAAAGGAATGAGATAGCTTGGTTCCTCAGCCACCATCCTTCAGAAAGAAACCCTAAGAGAATTGTTCCTTCATTCATAGCTTGGGTGTGAGTGTTCTAAGCTTTAAGGTGTTATTTCAAGGTAGCAAGGAGAAGAGGAGTCCATTGTGGAGGCTAGAAGTTGGTGTACAAGTGTAGATCCGTAGATAGCAAAGTTTGGAGCCTCTTCCTGAGGTAAAAAGTTCAAATCTTTCCTTGTAGTTCTTATGGTATGCTTCTTGGAACAATTTCTAGGGTTTTGGTCCCAAAGATGGAGACTTTATGAGCAAGTAGTCTCCATTGGCTTAGATCTATCATATTCTAGGTCTATTTAAGTTGTATGTTCATAAAAATGTGATCTTGGATGTAAATAATTAGCCATGCATGAGATCTAGATCTTTGGAGTTGAAAAGAAAGGTATTAGAGAGTGTAGGAGCCTTTACAGCCATGCCAAGGCTTAAAGGTTCCGACTTTATGGGTTAGGAGACTTAAAGAGAGTCGGATCTAGAAGTTGAAGAAGTGTCTTGATCATTTAAGACCAAAAATATGGTTTGGCTAAATCTGGGACTTACGCTGGGCATAACTCCCAGTACGTGCAGCGTAAGGGGTTGAGACCCCGATTGCGGTTCATCAATGTACCCCGCATACAGAAGCTGGTACGCCCCGCATACTATGGTCTGTTGATTTTTGTTGACTTTTAAGGTTTTGGTCAACATGTGGATTTTGAGTCAAGGAGGGGTGAAATGGTCTTTTACCCCTCTGTAGGATAATGAAAAGGGTGTAGCCTAGTCTTGGAAGCCTATATTAATTAGAATGATATTTCGTTATGATTAGACGGGGTTGGGTCTTCGTTTCGAGATTCGGAGATAGCGAGCACGTGAGATTCTAGACTTCCTGCGAGGTGAGTCTTCTCACTATATTGTACCCGGAAGGGTATTTATGTGTGACCGGAAGGTCGGATATGTTATGAGTTGTATGTAGTGTATATGAATAAGTTAACTTTTTGTATATGCTATGTATGTTATGCTTGATATGGGCCGGAAGGCATTATGTTATGGGTCGGAAGGCATTGTGATGTGGACCGGAAGGTCGATGCGGGTAGGACCGGAAGGTTTACCTGGTCGGGACGGAATTCCCCTGAGATACATGGACCGGAAGGTCATAGCCTGGAAAGGCGTATGTGTTTAAGTAGTGTTTTGGGGAACTCACTAAGCATTTATGCTTACAAATGTTGTGTTATGTGTTTTAGGTACTAGCGAGGACCGTAGGAAGGCGTCGACGTGATCTGTACACACTATCATAGGATTTAGTTTATGATCTTGGGATTTATATGATTTGTATTATGTTATGATACATTGGATTTTATGTCTTGATTTGGATGAAAACATGTTTTAAGAAATAAGAATTTTGTTTTGAAAATTCACGTTGTTACAGAGTTGTTGCCGTACTTTACAATGCCACCACCTTTGAGAGAACGAAAATCCCTCGGTTCTTCCATCCTTCCTATCATCTGACGTGAGCAGCCACTGTCAATGAACCATTCTTCGTCAAACTACTCGTTACGAATAACCTGCAAAGCATTAAGAAAATTTAGGAACCCAAAGTTTCTTGGGTCCTTGTGAGCCTTTTACAGGACAAGGAATAGTAAGAAAAATATCAACCATGTATGTGCGTTTAACTAAAGTTGTTTCATCTTTTCTTTTTATGGTAAAAACTTTAATTTTGGTTGATTTAGTAGGTTTGGAATATGTTGTGTTGACGTCATCATTCTTTTGAATCTCTTTTGAAAGATTGTTATTTTCAGGAAAGAGTTTTCCTTTTCCCTTTGAATCATTTGAAGGATGAGAATTTGAATGGGAGAAATTGGATTCAGAAGTGACTTTGGATCCTCTGTTTTTCTGATTGGACTTTTATGGATAGGGACCGAAACGGCTATTTCAGTTGCTATTGGGTGACGGACCAAAACCACTCTTTTAGTTGTTATTGGGTGAAGGACCGAAACCGCTCTTTCAGTTGTTATTGGGTGAAAGACCGAAACCGCTTTTTCGGTTGTTATTGGGTGAAGGACCGAAACTGCTCTTTCGGTTGTTATTGGATGTGAGACCGAAATTCTCCTTTTGGTTGTTATCGGATGGGGGACCGAAACTCTACTTTCGGTTCCTTTCGGTCGAGGGACCGAAACCACCCTTTCGGTTCCTTTCAGTAGATGGACCGAAACCTTCCTTTTGGTTCCTTGATTCCTCTTTCGATTTGTTTTTGCTTTCTATCCTTATAAAGTGAGGATTTTGAGATTTCCAAAATTGTTTTCTTTCTGAGAGATTCTTCTTGTATCTCAGATTTCTTTGATGCTTTCTTTCAGCTATCTGTTTTGGATTTCTGTGAATACTGGCCTTTCCTTTTGAAGTTTGAGCACAACATTCACTTTTTGTTGATGATGTCTCACTAGTGGTTTGCACAGGTTCGCTCAATGGTGTTTTGGATCCACTTGTGTTCGGCACATCATATCTTGTTGGCTCATTTAGAGGTTCGGGTATGTATCTACCTTTCACTCTCCATGAATTTTTCTGAGATAGACCCTTCGTCTCATCAATGTTGTCTATTGGGGTCGACCAGAAAAATTCGTCACATCCGCGAACATTGTCTTCTTCTACCATAAGTGTTAACTCTGCAGTTTGTTGTGGAGTGACACCTGGTACTATGTAGACTTGATTTGGAGTGGTTTGTACCTTCTGGTACACAACAGCTTTAGCTTTGAGAACTTTGGTTTTGTCAGTAGAGGAGCGAGCAAACTCAACAGAGTTTTCAGAAATTAGGTTTTTGCGTGACTTAGGTTCGCTTTTGACAAATTCAGAACAGTCCACCAAATCCTCTACAGAGATTTCACTCAGATCATCATCCTCATTAAGTTCAGATGCATTTTCAACATCAATTTTATTTTCTAAACTTAATTTGGCATTCAACGAGTCAAATTTCTATACAGTTTCGGTTCTTAATTTTAATCTATCATTTTCGTCTAACAGATTTTTGAGCATGTCCCTGTGGTCTTTTGACTTTGTGTAGGATTCAATTTTGTCCAGACCTATTTTATATGCTGGAGAAACCTCGTCAGAAGATACAACGCTTTCACAGTTGTAGGCTTCAGCATCGATTTCATCCTCCGTTAACTCAAGGAAGGGTAAAATCATGCGATGTATCTTCTTCCCTATTTCACAATCAAGATGCAACTTAGTGATGTTAAAATAGAGTCTTTTAGCAATTAAGCAAAACACATTTCGCTGTTTAAGAAGTTTAAGATTGTCTCTTTGTAAATAAATTGAATCATCCTTAGATCTAGTTAACTCCTTCTCTTTCTGCTCGATCCACATTCTCCTTTCCTCACTCTTTGATGAAATCCTGCTGATTTGATCAGTTATGTTAGAATTTGTGGCACGGGTTTGGGTGAGACTGCTACTTATACTTGAAAATTTAGATTTTAAGCTATTTAATTCCTTTTCATAGTTAGTAACAAAGTATTTTTAGAGAAGGAAGAATGTTTTGTACCTTTTTAATCAACTCATCACATTCGTTGATCTGTGTATTGACAGGTTTGGCAGCGAGACACCTGTCCTCTCGCTCCCTTTTGTCTTCAACTCCCCCGTCGGTTGTGTATCCTCTCATTTGAGACACACCTTCGGTTACCACAAAGCACCTTCCTGTAACACATTCTTCATTTTCCAGCATAGCCTTCCCATGAGTGGGCTTTCGGACTTCATCATCCTCGGGAATCTGAGGACCAAACTTCTGCACCACCAAATTTCTCACAGTTGTTTGTATCCTGCACAATTAAAGCATTCATGGTAGTATTGTTAACAACAGACTTTCTTTTCTTAATTGCCTCCAGCCTTCTCAGGAGACTCGCTTCCTCATCTTCTTCATTTGTCTTCTCTTCTTTCTTTCTCAGCATGCAATCTTTTGCAAAATGATTCTTGCCTCCACAGTAATGGCAGTCGAATCTTGAGTCTCCTCCAACTTTCACTTCCTTCTTTGACTCTTCAGACTTTGACCCTATCTTCGGTTCTTCCTTGATCTTTTCAGCGCTGTAAGTACCCTACCAGTTTCGGTTCTTGTTGGCTGGGAATTTCTTCTTAATAAATTTTATGGGTTTAGACACCATCAAGGCATATTCTTCACCGGTTAGATCAAAATTTGCAAGATCCAATTCATCATCTTCTTCAATCGAGCTTTTCCTTTAGAGATAAGAGCTAAAGAACCCAGACTGAAAACCACGTTCGTTTCCTTAGATAGTGCACTTTCATTAGATTTCAAAATACCTACTGGTTTCGCCAAAGAATATGACTTGAACTGTTCATGAGCTTTAACTGTAGATACAACAGCTATCCATTCGGATCTGAGACCGTTCAAAAAAGTAACCTTTTATTCGATAACCTTCCTTTCGATCCCATGCTTTATCATATTACTTAAAAGATGATTGAAGCGATCAAAGGCTTGAATAAGTTTCTCTTCAGGCATCTGCTTAAAGTCTTCAAATTCAGACATTAAGAGAGTTTGAATTGAATGTTCCAAATCTTCGTCAGTGGAATACAATTCTTTTTAATCTATCCCAGATTTCTTTAGCCTTGGCACAAGAACTTACCAAATGAAACGTATCTGACTGCAGTGCAAACCTAATCATCCTCAGGGCTTTGATGTTGCATTGAAACTTTTCCTTCTCATCTCTAGGAACGTCTTTGATGTCGTTAACAAGCTGATTGTACTCCTTCTGAGTTTTGACAATCTTAGAAGTGATTGAGTGAGCAAATGGGCCAACGGTGATCGCTTCCCAGATCAAGTATCCATTATCCTCCGATCCAATCACATAATCTTCGAAGTGATGCGTTCATAGTCTTGTGTATACAAGATTGGTATCCTTGTTGTCGAACCAATGTTGTTGGAGATGTTGATTGGATTGTCTTGTGAATCATCCATGGACATTGTAATGACTTTTGATCGATAACCTGTAAAAGATCAGACTTGTAATATATCGTTAGGGTTAGATCAGCAATTAATGAGATACGTCAATATGGAATGACACTCAATTAATATCAATCGATGTGGAATTAAAAACCCTAATAACTTCTTCTACAGAAGAGATGATGTGTATGAATTACACAGTCTCCTATTCTGATACCAATTGATACGAATAAAACTCTAGATCAATTAGATCTTTCACAGGTATGATTATAGAAATCGAACAAGTCAAAAATAGTATGAAAGTAAACACAGGATGGAATCAAATGTATGCTTATGATTCAAAATAAAGTCACGCCTCAGTAGAGCTCGACAAAGAACTTCCGTTGTAGAGGCGAGCTAGGGTTTACAAAGCTTAGAGAAAACAAATAATTAAAGAGATTACTTCTAAGACTGCATGCATGCATATTATATACTAAACCCTAGTACAAAACATGCACGGTTGGACAGGCCCAATACCGGCAATCAACACTAGGCTAAGGACCGAGCCCATGACGCAATCTGTTAATCCCAACAGTACTCATGTGCGTGTTTGATTGCGGAGGGCCGCCTAGTACGCCGGCGTACCAAGGTGTACACGGGGTGTACCAGGCCCAGAATTAAACCCTAGTCTTAAGTGAGCCCCCTATTTAAAGAACATTATGGCCTCCTTGTTGGCCACCATTTCCAGAGACTTATACTCCCTAAAACCCTAAGCCTCGTTCTTGTAGCAAGAGAGTGCCTTTGAGAGCTTGTGGGTGTATTCTTGAGCATTAGAAGTGGAAATGAAGCTTTGGAGGAGAAGAAGTGAGAGCCCAAGCACTTGGATCTGAGCTTAGCAGTGAGAGAAGCTTCATTTGGAGGCGGAAGCTAGATCCAGGAGTAGAAATCAAGATCCCGATTACGAGATTTTCATTCATTAGCTTTTGAGGTGAGTCTTCTCCTTATACTTACCTTGAGTGGTAAATCTTATGTGTGACCATAGGGTCTTATGTGCATGAACTGTGTAATGAGATTACCTACTATTTACTTGTATTATGCATTTTGAGTATTATATTGTGATGTTGAGTTGAGGGACCGGAGGGTCCATCTGAGTTGTGGGACCGGAGGGTCCCACTAAGACACATCAACCAGAGGATCTAATTGAGTTATAGCCTCAAGTGGCTAATGTGCTGTGTGTGGTATTTTGGGGGACTCACTAAGCTTCGTGCTTACCGTGTTATGTGTTATGTGTTTCAGGTTTTCTCAGGATCGAAGGAAGCCACCAGCTCGATTGTACACACTAGAGAAAGAGTTATGTTGTTAGGATCCTGGGTTATTAAACAAACTTATGGAGATGCGTTTTGTAAATTATATAAATGAGATTTTGTGAAATGCATTATGAGAATTATATGAGTTTAAAATGAAAATTTTGTTTGAAAATTTACGGTGTTACACATTTGATCCTCCAAAACAGTTTTTATCTTTATCTTGTTACATTTTATAAAAATAAACTACACACACACACACTCAAAAATTATATAAACAACAATTTGTTTTTCATAGAGAACTTTTTTGTCTAAAAAAATACAAGTAAACTTCTAATCATAAAAAGTTACAATTATAAACATTTTAAAGTTGTTGTAGAAAATATTTATGGATTCTTACAAAAGGAAAACCATCAGTGTTTTCCAAAATCGACGATTATACCAAATAATATAATCGTCTAACCAAGCTTGCTAAATGGATTTCCTACCAATTATTGGGTTTTATTCAACAATCAGTTTTTAAAAACACTATAAATGGCAACGGAAGCTTTAAAATTGTGAATAAACTTAAAACCATTTTAAGCCACCAAGGATCAGTTTGCAAAGCATGGAAAGATTAATACAACCATAGGAAGAAAATAATACAACGTTTGAAGAATTTGATTCCTCTTAGGAGGTTGGAAGTCTATGAAGAATGTAGATGTAGAAGTCTAGCTTAGTTAGAAACACCAACAATTATTCAACATGACATGGATGCTAGTCCTTATTGTGTATTTTAGTTGTTCTTAAGACTTAAAGGTACATATTAAATAAATATTAAGGAGAAGCAACTAATAAGAGCTCTAATCTTCACTACATAGTGCATGAAGGAAGAGAAGGGAGAGCATCAGTTGCTCTTGGTAATAGGAAGAAAAAGAAGAAGAATTATATAGAAAAACTAACTAGTATATCTCTCTTCCACTCCTTTATACACTAAGCCATATGAAGAAAAAATCATACCTTCTTACAAGTCAAATCATGGCAAGTAAGGTGAAAGAGTTTAACAAACAAGAAACACACAAGCCATCCTTGTGTGTACTTTTGGTTTTGAATAGAAAAGTCAAAACTATATTATCCTTTCTCCTTACTTCCCAACCAACAATTTATATGTCACATATTGATGATTACTTAAAGTGTCCAAATAATTGTACGTAAATTATAAAGTCATACCATATGAATTATGACTATTTTTATTCTCTATAATTATTATTTCTTGGAAGCAATAATTTCTTTTAAGACGTTAATATATTATTTTCATAAAATAATATTTTTCTAATTAAATACAAGAAATATAAATATTTATTAATGATCAAGTTCTTATAAAGAATATATTAACATGAATATTTTGTTCGTGTGAACCTTTAGAAGCATATATTATCTAGCAAATATCACCCTATAATGTTTCTTAAGCATAAAGATCTTTTAAGTATGTCTAAATCTAATAGAAGTAATTAGAATCCTTGTTTCAATGAGAGAATCAAGAAGTTTGAATTTCTAGATACAAAGATGACCCATATGTCTATATATATATATATATATATATATATATATATATATATATATATATATATATATATATATATATATATATATATGTCAATGCAAGTGAGAACACTATTGTCCCCCATAAGGTATATGGATAATATACAGCTCATAGGAAACAATGTGCTAACTTAGAAAGTGTAAAAACTTAGCTTAGTTTATGATATATGCACCTTGAATCACTTAGGAGAAACAGCACACGTACTGAATGTAAGGATCTACGAAGATAGATCTGAACGATTCACTAGATTAAGCTAAAGTACATGAAATCTCAAGGAAACTCAAGATGTAGAGCTCCAAGAGAGTTCAAGCATATAAAGCATGGCATGACCTTGGTTTCTTACATGTTTCCTCTTATGATATCGATCATGTATTACTTGAAATATATAGATCCAATGACTCATATGCCTTAAGCATGACATGTCGGATCATATCAATTTGGAAAAAATCGATGTACATCTTTTGGTGTCCTAAAAAGACAAAAGAGCTGATATTTTTAGTATGTAAGAGATTAATGTAAAGGGTACACTGATGCTAAGCTCCACACCAATAAAGATAATTATGTTTGCAATCAGTATTCCTGCTTTTACTTCATAGTGAAGTATTATATTGGAAGAGTACCAAGTAGTACCCCATATTGGATTTAAGAATAAATTTAGAGTGTATTGCAACTAGTTAGAATGCAAGTGAAGCTATGAGACTAAAAGAGGTTCATTCGTGACATCATTGTTGTAATTAAATCATTGATGATCCTTTTAAAGGTTCTTGTGACTATAAGGGTGACCTTACCTCGAGTATGAATCCGAAGTCATACAAGCTGAAATGAAACATACTTAGTAAGTAACATCACATTTTATAGTTTTTCAAATGTGAAGACATCATAGTCAGTAGATTTATATCAGAAGATAATCATTCCGATCAGTTCCCTAATCCAATGTCACCGACTAAGTCTATTAGTTCGACAAGGTCAAGAAGAATTAGATTTGTAAATAAATTGGCTTAAGCATACTTATTTTAGTTGTTTTAAAATTAATAACTTAAACTTTATAAGTCTTAATATGATTTAGAGATTATTAAGTGGTGATCTTAATATATGATGGAGATCAGTCATTTCAATTAGTTTATCATTGTGCTCTCATTATTCATGTTTTAAACCCACTTCCCGAGTATAAATTTACTCAAACCTCTGCAATCAATCGTACTCTTGGAAGTGAGTTAGTGATTTAAGATTTTCATGACCGTTAGTGGATTATCCATAGTGATTGGACATAGCATAGTGATTTCACTAACCCTTATGAGTACTTGAAATGTTGATTTAAGTATTGGAACAACTCTCTCTTAGAAAGGTACTTTATGGATCACGCCATGAGTAATTCTAAGATGATAATATCTCTTACTATTCAAACTGAGATGCATATAGGTTTTTGCTTTACAAGCCTATTGTGTATTGGTCTGCTCCAACACTATTTGTAACTAGTAGTCATAAAGTGCATGTTTATGTATGATATGGTGAGTAGACAAAAACTATGTAGTCAAAGTTTATTTGTTCCATCTCTTAACATAGAAAGTGATATCTATGGGTCCCTCAATGATTTCGTGTTGACATCTAATATGTTTGGACGGGTCCTGAATTAAATTTATATGTTTAATTTAGTAGTTGGATGTAGTCATAACAAATATCTATCTGGAAACGTAATTTTGAACACTAAGAGTGACCCTTATCTATGTATCATGTTCATATAAATATCTAGAACAAAGGAATAATTGATCACTTATCTAAGGGTTGAATCCTTATTAATTCATGGTTTGACGGTTGCATTGGCTAACTAACTTTCTATTGATTTTTATAGAAGTATTGGACCTTGTGTAGTAGATGACTTATCCAAATGAGAGACTTTTGAAAATAGTGTCCAAGGTCAATAAATCAGTGCTAATATTTCTAAATAATTACAAGGTCCTTTTGGGTTGCCCTAATGACATAAATGAGACATTAAAACAAATAGAAATAAGGAAAAAATTAGTTTATTAAATTATTTTCTTTAATAAGTTAATCAGGAACTATTTTGAAATTAACTATTCAAGGGATTGAATATTAATTATTTTTTAGATTGACTAATTGGAACATTCTAGAACCCTTATAGGATTAAGGGAAATCGAAAATCTCCATACCACATAGGATGGGAGATGCATTTTGAAAATCATCTTCATCCCACATGGAATGGTAGGTGAAACTTAGAAATGGCTTTAAGGATATAAATAGGGTGTTAAGGGTTTCATTCCACCTTGCACCTTGGCTTGGCTTGAGATTTTTCCTACTTCTTCCCTCTCTTTTTATAGGATGAATTTCTTAATCCTTCCTAGGGTTTATAGAAGTTTTTCCCTCTCTTATTTTTCTTTTGTTTCTCTCTTTGGAGTCTAGGGTACGATTCTATTAGATGGGTTCTATGTTAGGTCCTCCATCCAAGCAACATGGTTGGATCATGGAGGCTCAATAAAGGTTCAAGAAGATCAAGATCAAGCTATGAAATAGGTTAGTAATTTTGTCTTTCTTAGTAGAATTACAGTTTTAAATAGGTTTCTATAATTAGTAAGACCTAGATCCTAGGGTGCATGTACATATAGGAATTGTTTTGATTAATTCGCTACGCTGATCTTCTGTGTATAGATTTATTAAAACCCAAACACATTATCACCCATCTACCAAAAAATAACATCAGAAACCAAAAATAAACCATCAAGTTGTATGATTTTCAGGAAAAAAACAAACAAGATGAAAATAACATCTTCTTGAAGCAATCAAAAAAAAAAAAAAAAAAAAAAAAAAAAAAAAAAAAAAAAAAAACGGACTCAGTAAACAGAAGACAGAAACAAACAACATGATTCATACATTTTACAATCAAACAAACAAAACTAGAACATGACCTCTGGTATATTTAAGCAATCAGAAATCAAATCTAACTTCATTCAATGAAAATTTCAAAATACTCACAAATATACACAACAAAGTTCACAAACTCTAAACTAATCAAATAAGAACCGGTAGACTGTACCTAAACAAAGCTTATAGAAAATCGAACCTGTATAAGGCATAAATTAGAGATTAGAGTTCAAAAATCAAACATGTTATGGAATTCAAAAATCATACCTATGATGGAACATCACCGGGAGTCGCCACCTGGAGTGGAGTCACTATCGGAGATGAAGATTTGGTCAGAGATGGCAGAAGATGGTGTGTCCATGTTGTTTTTTTTTACCTAGGGTGAATTCGTTTGTTAAACTTCTTTCCTCAGCAAGAAAGCGTTAGGGCATGTTGGTTTTTTTTATTAAATTTCTAAATAACCCTAATTTGATAAATACATTTAAAAGTATATCCACTGAATAAATAATTCTTTCAAACACACCTAATTAGTTAAAAAAATATTTCCTGGTAACCCGTCCCTAATTCTTATCCATGTCAACCATCATACATGTAACCCACAACTAATTCGTTTTCTAACTTTCAACTTTTACAGGTATAATGAACTTTTTTGCTTTTTATAAAATTTACCAAGTAACTTTATTTCTTTTTTTTTATAGTTTTTGCAAAAATGTTATTTTTTCAAATATGGTAGAAAAAGTTTCTTTTTGTAAATCCTTCACAACTTTGTTTATAGATATTTCTTAAAATTTAGTTTATCTTAATACTACTTTTATATTTTTTATAATACCTTTTTACAAAGGTAATTTTTATATAATAATTTTCCACAGGGGCGTTACCTCCTCTAATTAGAAATATTTCAACATGGGCATAAAAGTAAATGGAAACATCGGAAGTCTCGTTCACGTCGTATAGTCGGCAATCTGCACATAAGTTGATGATATTTAAAAGAAAAACTTGTGATTTACATTTTTATTAATATGACTAGAAGGCTTTCTCACACATTGCGTGGGGCGGAAGGCGTTCGTTTTGTGTGTATGTTCATGTGTTTCACACATTGTTGTTATCTAAAGTATATTGCCTGAATTGGCATCCACAGTAAAGTACATTGCTATTATGTGTAATTCGCCATCAATCGGATGAATTCAGCTTGTCCTTATTACCTGCCAAAACTACATCAAGACCACTATTAACCTTCTTAGTTCTATGGTAGTCCCCTATTAAACTTTTGATATGTAAGGAATGATAAAATAGGAAAGCAAGATAAGGCAAAATAGTGCATTTCAGTGGAAAGGGTACTTTTGGTATTTTTTGTTAAAAGTTGCTATGACTAGATTTGAGTGCCCGAGATTGTCTGTGAGAGTAGTATGTTTTCTGATTTGATTTTCTTTCTTTATCATTTGTTATGATACTCTATCCTATTGAATAGCTGGATCCCTTAGCATTGTAATAGGGAAACAAAAAAGGACAAATAACTCATGCCTCACAATTTGGCCTAATTAGGCATACATATGACATGACTAAATAAATAGCAAGAGCATAAACAGGTGACATGGAATAGATAATTTTTTTTTATCAAAAACAAAATATAATGTTATAAGACCATAATTACACATACCTTTTTTTATTATTACAATAAGCAGCTGTTTTGTAGACTCAGTATGATCAGTGGATCCATTTATCTATATTGTCCTTTCTGTTGATATATCAATAGGGGATTGGTGAAGTGCTGTGACCTTATAATAATATACACAGTAATATTTTTTCAGCTATAAGTTATAATATTTTCAATTGTGATATGATAGTCCTGAAAAAAAGACATTTATAAGCCCTTAAAGAATACGGAAATTAATTAGACTTGAATATGAGCCCTTGCAGTGGCTTGCATATGCTTTGGGGTCTCCCCCTTTTACCAACAATAAGAGAAACCTAGAAACATAAACATAAATAATACAATTAAAGACTAGTTGCAACTGAACTAAAGTTCAAACTAAAATTAATAAAAATTAACCTCAAACCTGGGTCTATTGCATACATTAAACACTTTCTATTTATAAGAAGTGTCAACTTTTGACCAGATAAGCCACGAAATATCATTGGAGCTTCTTCATGGTATTTTTGTAACTCATTTTGAATCGTCTCTTTTATAAGCTGAGTGATTTCCACAGGGTCACCCTGGATGATTTTTTTTATTATTTTTTGATTTTATCTAAAATAAGAGTATTGTAAATTCTGATATGGTAAAATTAAGTAGAAAACATTACTAACTTTGCTTTCAATATTTATAATCTCATTAATTTCTTAATTGATAATAAACGGTTTCATATCATTGTTGATCAAATTGCAAGATGTAACAAATAAAATGTTTCTTATGAGATTAAATATGTAAGTTATGAAGAAAAGAGGAAATAAGTTAAATACCGTAAGTTATATTTATTGTCATTTCTAGTTTGTCCCATGTGCAACAGTTTCAATACATGATGGTACCCCTTATTGAAATTTATCTTCTAAAGAAGTGCATCTAATTAAATTCAAACTCGCCTCAATCAATATGGCCACCTGATTTCAGTTTTATATGATTTTAAGATAAAATATAACATCACAGAACAAAACATGATACAAAAAATAGGACATAACAAAACAAAACAATACATGAAAATACATTATAGGATAAAATAATATTCACATGATCAAGATCTCATTTTTATGGTTCCTCACCATTAGATACACTTAAAAGGACGGCTATTAAGCTTTGGAGAGAATCAACTCATAAAGTCTCAAGCTTGGGACCAAAAACCCTAAAATGGGCCCTAAAATGCACAAGGCAGAAAGAGAGGGAAAGTTAGGAGCTTTATACCTTCAAATGGTGCTCAAGCCCCAAGGAAGCTCAAATCCACAGCTTGTTCTTCGACTTCACACCCTTTCATGCCTTTTCTTGACTCTCCAAAGTCCACAAGAACACAACAAGCTCATTCATGGCCACCACAACATCAAAGACGGATATTAGGGTTGAGAGGGTCTCACCACTGAGGAAGGTGGCCAAAAATGAGACCATCTCTTTCTTTAGATAGGGACACTTCATTTAATTAGGGTTTTCCTCTGTGCCTAGTACGCCCAGCGTACCCCCTGGTACGCCCAGCGTAGTAGGTGGCTCAGCTTAAGAAAAACGTGCGTATGTATGCTAAGTGTACGCATTATGTACGCCCAACGTACTTGGTTGCCAACTTCCTGAATTTAAGGGCTTAACTTGTCAACCCTCCAAACTTCATGGCTTCCAAGATAAAACTTTGTTTCCACCATCCTCCTACATATCGAAAAGTAATGAGATCCCTTATCTTTCAAGCATCTCGCCTCAACTGATACCTTCTCTCACCTGACTCGTGACCCACCAACCCGAATCACGAACAATCCGAAACAGGATGTTACAATTCTCCCCCACTTGAATTAGATTTCGTCCTCGAAATCGCCCCGTATCCATATATAAATTTATACTACCTCGGAACAGTACCACCAAAAGAATCTCATACCATACCGAAATCTTCTTCTATAAACAACTGAACCCACACAGAACCCCCCAAAAAATCAAAACTAATCCAACCATTCCGACGCCGACACGCTCAAACCCAAAATCTGGAAACGCTAGTGGCCTGACCTGCCGCCAGACCGCCCACTCAAACGATCACCATGATATCCACCCTCGAATGCCAAACCGCGATAACTCACTGCTCCTCTGATCCATCACCACAACTGGTCCTTCGACACAATTCAGACTCACATCCACTTTGATATCCTCCAGTGGAACCATTGCCGACTCATCGGCTATACCCTTCCTCAGATGACACGTGGAAGGTATCATGAATCAGATCCAACTCCGCAGGTAGCTCCAAACGATACGCTACCCTGCCTACTCTCGCGCTCACCCTAAACATCCCGATATATCGGGGACCCTACTTGCCCCTCTTCCTGAATTAGATCACTACTTTCCAAGGAGATACCTTTAGGAGTGCAAAATCACCGACCTGGAATTCGAGCTCAAATCATCTCCTATCCGCATAACTCTTTCTGGCGACTATGAACGGTCAACAACCTCTATCTAAACTGTTGAATCTGCTCTGATGTCTGAAGCACTGTCTCTGTACTACCCATCAATCGTTACCCTACCTCTCCCAAAGAAAAAGGGGCCCGACTCCTCATGAAATCTCTTCCAAAACCTGGAAGAGAAGTGCACATCTCGATCTGAAGCAATCGGATCCGACACTCCATGCTACGATACCACCTCTCTTTCGAACAATTCTGCTAGCCCCTCAGTAGAAAACTCTCCCTAACTTCACTCTCGTATCAGCTCTCTTTGCCCAGTGATACATAATACACAAGGTCCTCTTTACTCCAACCGGATATTATACTCTCGATAGAGTCGTATCATGTTCCCCATGGCATTTCCTGTATCCGCGGACCGATCCTACCCAGGTCTAAGATATCAGGTGATAGCAATAATCCTTCCTCTTAGCACGAAACTCGTCTCATAATTCTAGAATCTCACTTCGTGTACGCCATTAATGCCAACTCAACTCAAGAGTTCGATTTGTACCAACGTTGGAACCTCATGCCCCAACGGAACGTTTATCCCCTGACTCAACCTGCGCCCAGCGCAGATACCACCTTTCCAATTCCCTTATGATGTGACAATGACCACTCAACTCAAATATAGTGATTCCCATCAAGGGCGGAGACCCGAGTCTCGCCCCTGTTTCAACCACCAGACTCCCAAAAACTCAATACTAGAGTTACTCAAGCCCAAAATCCTCATGCATCGTACTCTAATAAAAGAGTATTCCCTAATAACCACCTCTTGCTGACTAGATAATACTACGGCTCCTCGTAGCATCACAACATCTTCTGGCTAGCGAGTACCACGACCCCCCATAGCATCACCACACCCTCCTCTAAATAATGAGTACTATGGCTCCCCGTAGCATCATAACATCCTCCTCTTCTAAATAATCCCTCTTAATGACATTACCCGAAGGCTCACACTGGAGTCATAGATACTCAATACACCACCTGTCGTCACAACTCAAGACTTCTTAAAATTAATTCGGAAAACAAGGCATTATACTCAGATCCCTTGAACCATCATTACAATACATTCCAAAGTCCTGCCTCAACCACTGACTTCGATTTTCAGCATCTCGTAGGTACAACAATACATTCTCTCCGAATCTCGTAAATAACCCATCATTTTACCCAACGCACAATCTCGGTGTATGCAAACACTCCATCAGAACACGAAGGAATCGCTAACATTTCAGAATGTGTCGATGACCATCTGAAGTCCTTTCCTTTACTTCTCAAAACCCATACAAGAATACACATACCGACCCGGGAGTTGGCCGCCCGATTATCTCCTAAACACCTTAAAAGGGCATATAACAATCCATGCACCGAACCATAAGTCCTCCGTTGCCAATACCCTCCCTACGAGCTTACCACCTTTAACATCCCTCACCACCACCAGATTCCTAACCAATGGCCACCTGCCGTGGAGACACACGTCCATACTCATAACGTACCTCATATCTAATCTCACTCTGCACTTCGCCTTGACCAATAATAACCCTGGTCTCATGATTCCGAACCGCAGGTCTCTATATCTAGCTTTCTAACCGCCCTTGAGCAAATCTTTGGTACGCTCTATAAAGTCCGGTTCTCCACCACTTAGGGTTCAAACCATCATCAATTGACACACTAACAACTATCCCATAGATAGTTTCTACCAGAACATCGCACCTACTCTTGGAGGGCGCTACACGACGCCCCATGATCTCCCTACATAGGGACCAAGCAACCCCAAATTTCATAAATCTCTGATGAAGTCCCCAAGAACTTCTCGCCACGACTGCCTCTAATTCCTCCAAAAATCTCATACCATCCACTACCGAACATCTCAGTTATCCAGTAATAATCCAAACTATCAAACTGGAAATTCCGAATCATCATACTCCTCATCCTTGCATTCCCAACCAACGCGTGAATCATCCCAAGAGCAGGGTCACCACTCCCATACACACTTCCTCACATAGACATAAGGGTCATCACCTCGATATACTCTTCTAGGTCACCCATTGCTGCAGTTAGCATATGTCCTACTATACACAAGTAGGGTGCATCCTAATCTCTGCCCATCTCCATCCCATTAACAACCAGCTCATGATGTACCATTTCTCGTGGCAGACACTCTGCCAAAAACTCTGGTGGTAGATCGCCATCAATGACAGCCTGCAGGGTTTACTCCTAACCCCAAAAACCAAAGTCTCATACCTTTTATGCTTCCCCACAGGAAGCCAGAATAGCACCACTCAGGTCACAAAAGTGTCCCCTTTCTCTCGGCTGCTTGCTCCTCGCAAGCCGTAACCATCTCTACTCATCTTTGAGTCTTGTGACTACATCTGACATCTTACCAAAAATATTTGAAATGCTCTCGGCCTCCTTCTCAAGGGATGCCTCTTCCGGCTCAATCATGGCCCTCAGGCTTTAAATCTCATCGCGCGTAATCTCCGCATATTCAACCATGTCCGGATAACCGGGGAACCGCAAACAGCATTCACTATGAACCATTGTACCCAGACCACGACGTCTATTCCCAATCCGCTTTGACGCATGGTATTCGAACCATGACACTACTCCTTGATCTTTCATCCCTACTTGTTTCCCTAGTACCCTAAGGATTCTTACTTGGACTGCTTACTGATACGGTGTCTTCGGTGGTATGGGCCCTATACTACCGCTCACACCGCATCAGTATTCACCCCAAGTCCTCCTCCTAGGATCCCAGATCACAAGCACTCTGATCTCGCTATGCATAGTCTAATCTCCCGTAGACCTTTCGTAAGCTCCTCACTGCTACCTACTCACTCTCAAGTATCTCATAGCAGCAGAAATTTCCTAGGCTAAGGCATCACAAATCAGGCCACTCTAGTCCTAATATGATTACCTAGCTTACTCTATCATGCATCTTATATCATATCATAACTCATAACACATAATGTACGAGTATTTTGGGGATTCACCGTTTGGGCGCTGGCTGACAGTACACACCTTCCACTCTGTTTGCTTCCAAAACCTCTTTTTCTTTTTAGAAAATTTTAGTTTTATTTGAAAATTTCTCAAATTCCTCGGTTTGAGTTCAAATACGCCCGAAGGTGCATCTGAATCCCTCAAACCAAGGCTCTGATACCAACTTGTAACACCGTAAATTTTCAAAATAATTTTTGCATTTTATAAAAAAACATAATTCATTTATTATTCATAAAAACATCATTTTTTGAACTCATTTCAAAACATATACAAATCCTAAGATCTCATAGCATAAAAATCTCGTGTGTGTACTGATCAAGCCGGCGCCTTCCCGCGAACATCACTGATACCTGAAACACATAACACGACAACTGTAAGCATAAATGCTTAGTGAGTTCCCCAAGATACTACTTACGCACATACGCCTTTCCAGGCCCTGACCTTCCGGTCCATGTGTCTCAGGGGACTTCCGTCCCGACTCGGTAAACCTTCCGGTCCTACCTGCGTCACCTTATGGTCCACATCACAACGCCTTTCGGCCCATAACATATACACCTTCCGACCCATAACATAATACCTTCCAGCCCATATCAAGCATATCATGCATAGCACATATAACGATTAACTTATATTATACAATGCATATAATTCATAACATATCCGACCTTCCGGTCACACAATAAAAACCCTTCCAGGTACAGTATAGTCAGAAAACTCACATGGCACTAAGAATCAACCTCCAATCATGCTGCTTGCCAAACACCGACTTCTAACTCTATGTCAAATCTGACAATTAACCCAATCAGGAACTAAGTCCAATTTCTCAATCACCAGGTCTAAAGATAGACCAACTACTAGTCCATTACGATCCTAACCCATTGGGCCCACCAAGGTCCAATAATAATTAAGTTTTCTCCAAGGCCCAACCTCATCCTACAAGACCAGCCCAACATGAGGCCCAAGACATCAATTAGATTCTCATATCACAGGCTCCACTAAGCAGGCCCAAGGATTCCAACCCATCACTTAAAGCCCAAAACATCACCTAGTCCAAAAGCCCACAGAGGGGTTACGCGGGGCGTACCTCTCTTGGTACGCTCAGCGTACTCAAACATGCACAAATTTGATCGGGGACCTCAGCCTAGTACGTGGGGCGTACTAGGATTACGCTGGGCGTACTCTCAGTTTTGCTTAAATACATTTCTGGGTCTTAACCCGTTAAGACCTTGACTTATATTTTGGATCTGGACTTGCTAACATCTCTTACTCCATAAAGTCATCGACTTTAAGCCTTTGCATGGCTGGTGAGGTCACAACACATAAAAACTCTTACTTTCATAACCCAAAATGCTCACAACATCATGCACGGGTAGATTCACACAATCAAGATCTCATTTTTATGGTTCCTCACCATTAGATACACTTAAAAGGATGGCTATTAAGATTTGGAGTGCATCAACTCATAAAGTCTCAAGCTTGGGACCAAAAACCTTAAAATGGGCCCAAAAATGCACAAGGCGGAAAGAGAGGGAAAGCTGGGAGCTTTATACCTTCAAATGGTGCTCAAGCCCCAAGGAAGCTCAAATCCACAACTTGTTCTTCGACTTCACACCCTTTCATGCCTCTTCTTGACTCTCCAAAGTCCACAAGAACACAACAAGCTCATTCATGGCCACCACAACATCAAAGACGGATATTAAGGTTTGAGTGGGTCTAACCACTGAGGAAGGTGGCCAAAAATGAGACCATCTCTTTCTTTATATAGGGACACTTCATTTAATTAGGGTTTTCCTCTATGCCTAGTATGCCCAGCATACCCCCTGGTACCCCCAGCGTACTAGGTGGCTCAACTTAAGAAAAACGCGTGTATGTACGCTAAGCATACGCATTATGTACGCCTAGCGTACTTGGTTGCCAACTTCCTGAATTTAAGGGCTTAACTTGTCAACCCTCCAAACTTCATGGCTTCGAAGATAAAACTTTGTTTCGACCATCCTCCTACATATCGGAAAGTAATGAGAGCCCTTATCTTTCAAGCATCTTGCCTCAACTGAAACCTTCTCGCGGCCGACTCGTGACCCACCAACCCGAATCACGAACAATCGGAAACAGGATGTTACAGTTTAGAAATCAATAATAGTCATGATTAGATTATCAATTGTAAGGCAAGTAATTGCCATGAAGCCTAGTCGCTCGTTGACTTGTTTAGGTAGCTCACAATATCTAATGATATCAAAACTAGAATATGTATACAATTTAAAATGTCTATTATACCCTTTCTTTACATTCATTCTCGTAAACTGTGAATCATGGTGGAAAAGTGTATCTTGAAGGGGCTTTAAGTAGAATACCTATCACCTTGTTTGCTATTCTCTGTGAAATTAAGATTCCATTAGTTTATCCTTTGATTGCAGCATACCCTCCAATGATAAATGCCCTTAAAAGATTAAGAGTGGCTGCAAATTTAGAGTATTCTCTAACTAATCTTTGAGGGTTGGGTGTTCTTGATTTTAGATGAAATGCATCACCATTTACATTATCCCCTCTGTAACTTGGTAGTTTCACACAATCTTTCTCTTCAAATAGGCCTGATCAAGACTTAGCAAATTCATTAGCCATTCTTCCTACCTATTTAATCAAATACACAAAATCATATCCCTACAAATAAAACCAAAGTACATATATTAGGCAAAAGATCAACCCAAAATGGTTTAGAATACAAGACATCTCATCAATTCCCAATAATCCATTCTAGAATAGTGATTTATAACATAATAGAATAAATCACACAAACGTATTGTAGAAATACGTAAGTTAAACTTGAAAGATTTTCCTCCTTTAAACCAAAAGAAGAGCATACTATAAAGAAATTAAAAGTTTAGGGTTTACCTATGAAAGCAATTGATTGTGAATCTAATTAAGAACTTAGAGAAAACTTAATTTCTTGACTCAATTCACCTTGATTTAATGTTTGCAGACCCTAGTCAACAATAAGAAATCAATAGAGAAACTCACATTTTCTATGTCGACGTCCGTTGCTTATCAAGAACTAATTTGGATTCCTTTTTTCGTCTTTTTTCAATCCATGTTGCTTTTCACCCCTCTCTCAGTCGATTGCAAGTGTTCTTAGGTTTTCTTTAGGGCTTAAATCGAGAAATTCATGAGGCTAGAGTCGGAGTCGGCAAGCATCTGCTTCCCTTTTCTTCTTGCGACAAGTGAACTCATCGATGCCGACCACCTTCGTCACCAATATCGTAGGCATGCTTCGTCGATATTTTTTTTTGGATGGAAAAAATAAAGATAAAGAACGTGTTGCAGTTCCAGGCAACAATAAAAAAAGCGATGATATACACGTGTGAAAATTAGAAAAAACAACGTGGCAGCAGGTGACATGTGCAACAGAAGGACCAAAATCAACCGACTTTAAAGTTAAGTCAAAAGCTGATGAATAGTACCCGGTTTAGTTGGGTACTATTCATAAGTAAACTCAAAATTAATATTATATATATATATATATATATATATATATATATATATATATATATATATATATATATATATATGAGATTTAACAATAACAACTAATTTACTAAAAATAATATCAACCAACATAAATGGATGATGATTATCTTAATGTTTAATTAAAGTGGTATAGAAATAGCCTCGCACAAAATTGAAGTCAAAGATTGATATTTTAGAAAAGATTGCATAATCAAGGGAACTCTTTGATATAAAAGAGCCTCATGGAGAGAGGGAAAGGAGAAGATGTTGGACCTCGAGAAAATTGTTGAGCTTGACCTAAAACAAAAATGCAAGGTCAAATGGATATGTGATGGGGATGAGAAATCAAGATATTTTCACAAGATGCTCAAAAACATGAATAGAAAAAATAGAATCCTCGGGGTAATGATCAAAGGGGATTGAGTCCATGACCCAATTGGAATTAAATATGACATCCACAGTTTCTATGCAAACAAATTTCATGAAAATTGGCCTGACAGGCTGAAGTTTTTAACCCCAAATTTTCAACAACTATCCTTGGCTCAGAGTTCACTCTTGGAATCTCCATTTTCCATGGAAGATATAAAATCAATGTTATGGTGTTGTGGTGGAGAAAAGGCGCCTGGTCCCGATGGGTTCTCTTTCAAAGTTATTAAAACCATATGAGAAATAATTAAAGGGGATATCTTTAGATTTCTCAAGCACTTTGAAAGATATGGTTCCATTGCTAACGAATGCAATTCTTCTTTCATCGCCTTAATCCCAAAAGTACCGAACCCACTCAACCTTGGTGATTACCGTCTCATAATACTCATTAGTTTCATGCATGAAATCATTTCCAAAATACTTGCAGTTCGTTTAAAACGGTCGGTTGGTTCCGTGGTAGATAAGGTACAATGGGCATATATTGAAGGGTGTAGTATCTTAGATGGCCCTCCCATAATGAATGAAGTTAATCTTGGGCTAAGAAATACAAAAAGAAGATATTCTTCTTTAAAGTGGACTTTGAAAAGGCTTTTGACTCCACAAATTGGAATTATTTAGATTTCATCATGTGTCAAATGAACTTTGGAACCAGATGGAGACGATGGATTTCAAGATGCCTCTCATCTTCAAGGGCTTCAGTTCTAGCTAACGGATCACCTATCGAGTAATTCTCAATTTCTAAAGGAGTTCGTCAGGGAGATCCATTATCCCTATTCCTTTTCATCATGGCAATAAAGGGTTTGAACCTTGCTATTAAAAACGTCTATGATAAATCCTTAATCCACAGTTTGAAGCTTCCAGGGAACGAACCATCCTTATCCTATTTGTTCTATGTCGATGATGCGATATTTGTTGGTAATTGGGATCGGGTCCACATTAAGAATCTTTCAACAATATTGAAGTGTTTTCATATTGCCTCAGGTCTTAAGGTCAATTTCATGAAATCCCAACTGCTTGATGTTGGCATCTCTTCATTTGATCAGCAGGATAAGACCATAGTCCTGGGTTGTACGGTTGGTACATTTCCATTCACTTATTTGGGAGTTCCAGTCGGGGCAAATATGGGTTTGAAAAAACATTAGAAACCAATTGTTGATAAATTCAGATCCAAACTTTCGGATTAGAAGGCAAAGTCACTTTCGTCTGGAGGTTGAATTACCTTAATCATATGTGTCTTAAATAGTCACCCCACATATTATATGTCACTCTTGAAAGCTCTCCAAGGTGTAATCAATTCTCTAGGAAAAAAAATCCGTCGTAATTTTCTTTGGGGAGGATGTAAGCTAGAAAAAAAGATACACTAGGCATCATGGTAAAAAAATACTACTTCAATTGTGGATGGAGGTTTGAGAGTTTCTACCCTAAAAGCACAAAACTTGACATTGTTGATCAAGTGGTGGTGGCGATTGATGAATGAAAATGGAAGTCTTTGGAAAAGTGTCATTAATTCCACAGATAATCTAATGAAAAAACTTGCAACATATATTGCTAGAAAGACTTCAACGGTGTATGGTGTTATATTCATAAGGTTGTTATAGCCCTTGGGAAAGTTGGTGTTGATAGCCAACATATATTCCAACTCACTCCTGGTTCAGATGTGAAGATATTGTTCTGGAAAGATTGTTGGTGTGGTTCAACTCCGTTTTAACAAAATTGTCCTAATTTGTACAAGCATGTAAAATGTTGTCTTCTTATAGATCGTTTGTCTTCCGATGGCTTCTCAAGGAGGTGGACCCACATAGTGCCATCTACTTCACTCGGACTCCACGAATCATTACAACTGTATAAGGATATTTGTTCGTTTCCCGCTACGTCTATGTAAATATTTCTTATGAAAAAAAAAAAAAAAAAAAAAAAATGTACTTTCACCATTTTAGGGATGTTTGTTTTCTAATCAAATTGATTCCGCAATTAAAGTGGTATAAGGTAAATTGTATAAGGCGTCTAATTGATTCCTCAATGAAAGTGGTATATGTATCTACATTATTTTGAATTTTAACATACTTAATCAAATAAAGACATTGTTTTAGTCCGTTCATTTAGATCTGATTTTTCCAATTTTTATATAAAAAAGATCAAAATGGGCCAAAAAAATTCTATTTTTCTGATAATCAAAACCAAGCTATTGATTTTTTATAATAGTTTGGTTTTACGGAACTTTTTAATCTTGATTCGATTTTTAATATTTTTAGTTTTTGTATCCCAAACTATAAAATAAAGAACATCACTATGGTAGCGTTTAAGACGTGGACCCGCCGGAACTTAACTCGACAAATTACTTAAATAGACATTTAATTTAAATAAAATAAACAAAATGAAAACACAAAATATTCAAAAAAAAAAGAATATGGTCTATTTTTCAGCAACATTTCACGTGGAGCAACGTGTGGGGGACTGGGGGGAGGGGGCTTTCTGTCGACCTACACGTACCAAGATGAAATATTTAAATTTCCAGTCTGGCGGATTATGAATACCTGAAAACATTTAGGGTAGAAATGGTGAAAAGTGTAGAAGTATGAGGATGATATTAGAAATTGAATTTAGGGTCGAGGACGTGTAGATGGGGAATCCTTGGTGTGGTTTCCACGTTTGGCGCTTTAGTGTCCTCGAACTTTTTTCTAGATAGCGGAAAAACGTAAAGAATTTTATTCAAATAGTATTTTTTTTTTTAATAAAATTTTAAATTGTTTTTTTTTCTTTGTGTCTAAGTCCTAAGTAAAAGAACTGATATATTCATGACTCTTAAGAAGTTTAAAATAAGAACAATCCTTTTGTTATTATTAACTTTTATATAAACAAATATTTGTATGTTTTCCTCTAAAAATCGCAGGAAAATATTTCGAAGAAAAAAAAAAAACAAAAAGTCTTATTTTTCTTTCATTCCTTCAGTTTTCTCAATAAGCTAAAGAACAAATACATGTTTATATATTTGACCTATTATAACAATAGATCAAAGTAGGTTGCTTGCAAAATCCCGCAAGGAATATATGTATATATGTGGACATGGGATAAATAAATTATACGTACAATTAAATTAGCTTTTATGAAGTATTTGTACACTTGTTAAAAGAATGGAAAATGTTTTGATGTTATCGTATTCATTATAATTAAAACAAACGACACTAGCCATAAGCCATATTCATTATAGAGCCAAATTACTGAATTAGTATCAGTTTTGCCGAAGCAAATGGAAACACGTATAAGGTCTCTTAAAATGCACCCGATTCATAAATCATAAAGTCAGTCGGCCAAATAGTTTTATATCTCGACAGAGAATATAAAATAACGTCGAGACAAAACAGATTAAGCTTGGTTTTGATTCTGCCTGTATATGATAAATTTCAGCAAATCTAATGAATAAATATTTAAAAATCACGTCGAGACAAAATATGTCTAAACATGGTGCATTTATTAATGAATAATGATATAAAAAATGGTTCCGTACACATATAAGGTCTCTTAAAATGCACAGATACATTCGCCATTTATTATATGGAGGTGATTTTTATACGAATCAGATCCCTTTATTATAGAGTAAATTACAGATATGCCCTACTATTTGATTAAAGTTGCAGCTTTAGTCAAACTTTTGAATAAAATATAGGTAAAATCTGCACACAAACACACACTAATAAAAGGGTAAGGGTCGTTCTCAACACGACAATTCTTTAGGAAGTTGTAAAAAAGTTACGGGGTATAATTATAAAGATTTAAAATAATAAAAGTTACAATTGAATCCCCTAGGATTTAGGTCTTAAAATCAATAATATATTGTTATCAATAAATTGTACAAATACATCATTCTAAATAAAAGTTATTAAACAATCATTCAAAACTTGATCATCCATCCCAACTTACTCTCTCTACACTAGCTATAGAAATCGGAAAAGATATATCTTATGTAGTTATCCAATCTCATGCATTAAAAATGTGATACAATTTTTTTAGTTGGGGTACTACAAGATCCCTAAGAAAACCTTTTTATATATAAAAAACAAATAATTTTATAACGAAAGTAATATTAACCGAATACAACTTGTAATGTTATTTTATATCGAAAAAATTCAAAAGTTTTTTCAAATCACAAGAGTTTTGGAGAATGTCTTAGTCAAATAATAAGGTTAGCTTTTAAATTCTATACAATTGTAGATACGGAATCTGGTTATGATATATGAAATGGATGTTTGATAAGGTTCATGTTTGACCTACGGTGTTTGTTTAGGATGTTGTAAAAAAAACATGTTAATCAATTATTATTGGTGTTTGATATTTAAATATTAGACATGTACATGTATCTACCTTGCATTATATTTAAAAGATACGACTTATAATGTTATTTTATGCGGAGAAATATTTTAGTTTGATGATTTTTTAAATGAAAAGAGTTTTGGAGAATGCCTTGTGGGATAATAAGGCCATGTTCTTATTATATACCATTGGTGTTAAGGAGTAAGGAATATGGGCATGATGTTTTGAATGTACGTTTGACACGGTTCATATTGATGAGCGGATGGTTAAAATTATGTTTTAATTTAGACATTCTGATACAAATATCAACATAAACTTCTTTCTTTGAACCCACTTTGCATATTTACTATTGTGTTGATTTTATTTCCAGACATAGGAAAGTTCCAACGTTCTAAAAATGTGTTTTTTAGAATCAAACATTTTCATGCATTCATAATAAGTGTTTGGCAAATTTTGGTTGACGATACCCGCCACCAATGTAAATAAATCAAACAAACTAACACAGTTTCGATGACATGATCATATCTATGTCTATAAAAGTTTTGATAAACAATGTAATGAAATTCAACATAATATTGCTATTAGAAGCTTTTTACATTCTAATTTTCTTTTCGGATAAGCCTCATTCAAATTCTCCATCATATTTACTTTTCCATGCAACATAAATGTGATTAATTACATCACATTCTTGGAGTGTTTCAAATTGAATTTTCACAACGGGCAAACCTTACATGTATTATCAAATCATATTGATCTATGTTAAGTATTCAAGTGTTTTTCATTAGTCCATTTACCAAAAAAATAATCAATGATTGAAGGAATGTTGTTTAGTTTCTAAGACAGTAACCCTCCAAAACCTAATTTTACCACCATTGTCCTTTGTTCATTTGCGAGTGGTTGCACTCATAGGAACATTATAGTTAGGGGACATTCTTGTAGTTACTTGTGAAATATAGTAGAACTAATATCATCTTCAATCTCCATTCTACATAAATTTTGTGCTTTTGTTTTATGGCGATGCATCTTTTTTCCTTCATTTTTTATTTTCTATGTTAACTTTGTCTTTGCCTTTTTTGTACCTCAGAATTTCACACGCAGATCCTAAACCACTAAAAAAACATATTAATATAAAAAGTAAATACTATGTAATTGAGCTTATATTTTCCATTATATACTGAATTCAACTACAAATATCATATAATCAACAATAGTTCAATATATAATGAATAATTTAAAAGGAGAATGCAATTTAGAATGTAGTTTAGTACATCATAATTAACTTTCAACACATAAACTAAAAGATTGGATGATAACATAAGACATAAGAAACTAAATCTTAATAAATAAAATTATAAATACCTAACATTTTTAACGTATTCTTGTTGCTTCTTTTCATGATTATTGAGACTTAAGATTACATCTTCAATACTTTCTACCAACATATTAGACCTATCATTTTCTTAATGCATATAGATCAAAGTTGTAACATCCCAAAAACCATAATAAATTTTTGCATTTTCAAAATACATTCTCATAGAAACCATCAAGTATCCAAACCACTGTTTCAAAAAATAACAATAAAAATCAGAATATCAATAACCTCTCAAATAACAATACTAAGGATGATGTGTATGATCACACCTTCACTTTACCCAGATCCTCTAAAGTACCTAAACCATTTGAAATCCATAAATATATGTCAAAACTTAGAGAGTTCCCTCAAAATACTCCACACAACAATACACATACAATGCATGCATATATAAGCCTGCAATCTGACTGGACCGCCTTGCAAGGCTTACAATACACCTGGATCGCTCTAACAAGCCTACAATCTAACTGGACTGCTTCACAAGGCTTACTGTTGTTTTGGTCAAAATTCAACCAGATTGTATGAGAGGCTGTGGTGTTGTGGTTAAAGTGATTAACGAAATTAGAACAATGTTGCACAAGTGGTTTACAAGGAAAGTCGTTGATCCTTGATAGGATCTCTGACATAAACCTTAGGATGTGATAATAATCATCTGCCTTATTCGATTTTATTTATTTGGATGGAAATTACAGAAAAATGATGAAGATACGAATACAAGTGTTTTAGTAGCTTAAGGTGTTTAAGGTGTACGAAGATTGTGCGCGTTGTGTGTCATTCACAAGTGTATTTATAGGCTAGGTTAAGTAACTAAAAGTCTGATATTTCGGGGATCCTGTTGAACTGCTATTTGCAATGTGCTTTGACTTGGTATTCTAGGGTTTTAAGCTTGGTTGGAACATTTTTTCGTTGATAATGAGTCTTATGTTGACATTTATGCATATTTGAGAAATAAAAAGGAAATATAGCTCTTAAAGTTGTTAGGAAATAATAATGATGATGTTCAGGATCCTGAGACTCCTTTAAGATCTAGGATCCTGGATAGGTTTAAGGATCCTTAGATATCTTTGAGATCCAGGATCCTGGATAGCATTTAGGATCTAGGCCCTAACAATTACCCCCAAATAATACATGCAACATATTTGAATTAATTTCAAGTATTTAAAGTGAATAATTTAATTATTGGAAATAAAGGATTTGAAATTCAAACTCTAATGGATAGAATTGTTTCGTTCAAAATATATGATTATGTTATCAAATCTCTTCTCTATCCTTTGCGATCCGTATTAATAGGGTCTAATGGTTATCGATGTTCTGTTACTTCTTTTAGCTCTTTTTCAAGCATTATCGGTTATCTTGAAGGTAAATCTCTTTTTCCTTTCTTCTAATTTTTTTTCTTGATGATCATGTGTAAAAAGGCACTTCGTTCTCGCTCAAGCATCCTTACTTTTTCTGACAAAGACTTCCTTGATCAAAAGATCATGTCTTACGAGGGTACTTTCTGTTTTGATGATAACGACATTGATTCCTTGAAATCAATCGGAGCTTTTCATGTTGATGTCATTTTCAAGCCTTTTGATGCTAAGGCCAAACCTGGATTCGTCTTTCCTACTTGAGTTTTTTTTTCCTGAATATCCTTTCTCTTTGGGCTTGACATACCCTTTTTATGGCATCATCTCTGATTTCTTCGAAGTTACAAAAATTTCTTATTCTCAAACTATGGCTGTGATCTGGAGGATATTTTTTTGGATCGATCGAATGAATCAGTCTAAAAACATTGACATAGTGTTAGTTGAATTTGCCAATGTTTATGATCTTCTAACTTTTGGATCTCCTCATTTCTTGCTCAAAGTCAAAACCAAAAAATCACATTTAATTTTTAAAACAAAAAGATGGTGCCTGGAAAGAAAGGTTTTTCCTTGTGAAATACAACTCTATCCAACAAAGATCTCCTGCCAATAAAATAGGTTAAAAAGGGTAGGATTTTATTAAGTTATGATAAGCATCCTGAAATTCACATTTCCTTATTTGTTTGTTTTCTCGTATCTTTCAAGTTCGAGGAAGTTGTTCCAGCTGTTGAAGATACCAATGAGAAGATTGAAAGCTTTCTTGCTTTGCTTGAGGCTAAAAGATCTTGCAAGTTTGACCATTCCAGCTTCCAAGAAGGTTCTTCCACCATTGTTCTGATGTCTACTAGTAAGGATCCTTCTTTTTACTTTTTTCATTTAAGGGATCTCGAACCGATGAGGTTTCTTTGCAATTTTTAGGATCCAAGGCTACAGAATCTAGCACTCCGCTTCTGCTTCTCGGAACTTGATGAGTCCATGTCTAGCAGTCAACTTTTGGCCATGAAGGAGAAGACATCCTCCTGCAGCACACCTTGGAGATGATTGTTGAGGTTAATAGCAGTAGCGTCGAAGCTATCTGGGAGACGAAGATTAAGTTCGTGAAGGATACGGTGAATGCAGGATCTTGGAATATGGCTGGTTGGCGTGAAGCTCTAGCCAAATTGACTGGTAGGCACATTAATGCCATTCAAGATCCTGCAGAGAAGAAGAAGAAGAAGGGAATGAAGGAAGAGATGAATGAGAAAGAGGATACCTCGGTTGGGGGATATCAAACCTTAAATTAGGTTTGATTAATTTTTAAAACAATTTTAATTTTTTGGTATGTAAAACAATATTTTCTTTTATTGGGTTGGAGAGCAACCCCTTTTAAATTTGATTCTTTGGTTTTTCTCTTTTCTTTCATGGTTTCTTTAGTTGTAGAAATAGGATAATGAAATTTTCAAAAGCTTTTCGGGTAATTAAGATCCTAAGAAGTTTAGAGTTTATACAATCTATTAGGATCTTAATAATCTGAAAATAAATAACCATGTAATCGGGAATCCTATAATATCTTGGATCCTTAAATTTTATTTAAAAAATATTGAAAGTTGTTGTAGAACTTTTTCAAAGAAAAAGAACAATAAATGACAATCTTAGGTGTAAGGATAGATAGAACCTGATGTCAGCTTAAAATCTAATTGATCTTTTGGTCATCTCTCTAAACATTACTTTGGATAGGTTTTATAATCTTGAAGAGAGTTCTTCCATATGTTTTTAGGAGATTATCCCAACTTTAGAATTTATTGGGAAAAGTCTCAACTCAGGTACAAAGATCTGATATAGTAATTCACTGAGGAAGATCCCAACTTAGTGTTTTACTAGGGAAAATCCCAACTTAATAAATATTAGGGAAGATCCCAACTTAAGAAATATTGGGGAAGATACCAACTTACAAAATACTAATGAAAATACTGGGGAAGATCCCAACTTAGATTATATTGGGAAAAATCCCAAATTCAGAAACTGGGGAAAATCTCAACTTCAGATAATAACTGGGGAAAATCCCACCTTCAGATAATAATTAAGGAGAATCCCAACTTTAGATAATAACCGATGAAAATCCCATTTCGTAAGATAACATGATAATGTTATAAACCTTAGAAATATACTTTAGGATCTTAATATATGTTCATAAATAAGAGGTTTGCCAAGTCACTAAAGCATGAAATGATCCCCTCATTCACATCCCATAGTTAGATACCATGTATCCAAGCGAGGTTGAAACCTAAACTCGTGAGAAAGATGTCATTAACTCTTTAAACCTTAGGATCTTAACATGTGTTCAGAAATAAGAGGGTATCTATGTTACTAAAGCATGAAATGATCCCCTTACTCACATCCCATAGTAAGATACTGTGTGTCCAAGTGAGTTGTGGAAACCGAAACATGGATGAAAGAGTTTATTAACTCTTTAAACCTTAGAGGGGATTAATTACCTTAATCGGAGGATAGATGATCAGTCTCTATTCATAGTGGCTAGGACCCTTGAGTTTCTGCATGTTGAAAGCATTAGCTTGGGATGGGAGTTAGCTTAGCTAACATCCCTTTGATGCTTAAGTCAGTAGTGTTCTTAGAATAAAAATAAACAAAGAAAAGAAAGGAGGGAAGGACTAGGTATGTACCTCGACTTAGTTATGATGAATTATGACTAAATTGACTTACATAAAGTATGCTTCAAGGTGTGTAGCATTTCAGGATCTTAGCAAAAGGCTTCCTTCTACGGTAGCTAGCCAATATGCCCCAATTCTTGCTTCTGAATCAATAAGATAGGCATCACACTTTTGAGCATTTAGGAAGGCATCTTTTTTTATGGTTGGCCAATAGTATCATGTTCTTAACACTTTAGAACACAAGGATCTGCCCCCAGTGTGGCTTCCATAATCCACTTCATGTATGTTTTTTAGGACTTCCGTGGCTTCTTAATCTTAGATATGGACCTGTCATAGACTTCTTGTATAATACTCCATGGATCATCACAAAGTGTGAGATCCTCATCCTGAACGCTTTATCAATTTTTTCTTCTTTTGGGATTATACCATTCTGGACATACTCTATGATGGGTTATGTCCAAGATCTTAAATGTCTCTGAGGATCTTGACCGTTTGGATCGGGATAATGAATAGTAGGATCCTGGTCATAGGATCGAGGAATTGGGCCTCCGATTGCTGCTATGTTGGTCATCTAATCATGGTTGTTGGGGCCATCTAGTCTCATGGAGGGATATTCTATCGTGAGGATCATTATATGGGTTATTGGGATCCTAGTCTCTAGTGGGATTCTAAGTTGGCTAATATGTCTGCCTTGATGTTATCTTTTCTAGGAACTTGATTCAGACTAAAAGCTTCAATTTTTTAGGCTAATTTTTTAGGAATTAGAACGTCTAGTGCTAATATTTCGCCTTTAACTACATACAACCCATTAAATCCGTTAGTTATTAATAACAAATCAACATATACCTAAAGATCATTGATCATAAGATCCTTGGATAGTTGTAGCCCCATGATTGGTACTTTATACTCTACTTTGTTGTTAGTTGCATTAAATTCACAACTAATTGCCTAGGGTAGGATGTCCCCCTGTGGCGATTTTAGTATGATCCCTAGTCCAGTTCCCCTTTGGTTTGATGCTCTTTCTATGAAGAGAGCCCATTTTCCTTGATCTTCTTCTTCTAGAAGTTGTCGAGATTCTGGTTCTACTTCTGGCTAAGGATCCTCACTAAAGTCAGCCACAAAGTCTGCTAATTCTTGTAACTTTATTGAGGATCTTGGCTCATATTTGATGTCATATGTGTTCAGATTCACTAACCACTTAGCCATTCTACCTGACATTTATGGATTTCTCATGACATTCTTAACAGGGTAGCTAGTTTTTACTTGTATGATTTTCAAAATATTGTCTTAGTTTGTTTGAATCTGTAACTAGTGCAAGTATTAGTTTTTCAAGGTGAAACTACATGGTTTTAGGATCCAAGAGACTTTTACTTACATAGTAACTAGGATGTTGTTCACCATCAAGATCTTTGGCCAGAACAACACTTACAACATTCAAAGATATTGAAAGATATAGAAGGAGTGGTTCCCCATTCAAATATCATTGGCCAGGACTCGCTTCTATTCTCCTCTTGGCGACCTTGTAACCAAGGAACTTTTCTGTCTTCATTCCAAAGTGACATTTGAATGGATTCAGCTTCATGTTGTATTCATCTAGGATATTGAAGGCTTCTTCAAGATCCCTAAGGTGATCTTCAGCTTTTTTTGGACTTGACCACCATGTCATCTATGTAGACTTCCATGGTGTCCCTTAATTTGTCCTTGAACATCCGATTCACCATTCTTTGATATGTTCCACCTGTACACTTAAGACCAAAGGGCATAGAAATATATACTTATGGGAGTTATGAAGGTGGCTTCCTCTTGATTAGATGGTTCCAATTGTTGGAACCCTGCTGAGGCATCCATAAATGTTAATAGTTCATGGCCTGCCATGGCATCTCTCATAGAGTCTTTAGTGGAAAAGGGAAAGGATCCTTAGGACATGCCCTATTAAGATCCTTGTATTCCACACACATTTTCCATTTACCATTCTTCTTCTACACTACGACCATATTGGCCAGCCACCTTGGGAACTTGACTTCCTTGATCATCCTTGTTTTGAGAATTTTTTCCACTTCCTCTTGAATGATCAGGTTCCTTTCAGGTGCAAAATTTCTTCTCTTTTGATGAATAGAACTGAAAGAAGGATCTATATTAAGTTTGTGAGTTATAGGTTCTATTTTATACCCATCATATCTTCGTGTTTCCATGTAAAGGTATTTCTTCTATTTTTTAGGAACATTATTAGGTCCTAATCAATTTCCTTTGGTATTGAGGGTCCTATAAGTACTTTAGCGTCAGGATCCTCAAGTATTAGGGCACTTCATTTATGTATTGCTTTTAGTGTGCCTCGTTCCTCATACTTTAATTTCTATGCTTGTTGCAGTACTGTTGAAGATTTCATTGAGGTATTATAGCATTCTTTATACTTTTGTTGATCACTGGTGATCTTCACTGTCCCCCAAAGGGTAGGCATCATGACGCATTGCTGGCATGTTGATGGTACTACTTTCATGTCATGGATCCAGGGTCTACCTAGTATAACATTATAGGAATTGTAGCACCTGGTTCTTGGTATGTAATTTATTTAAGTATTTTGCATTTTTGGCATTGGACTCAGCGAGTTGAAGGACCAACTCGTCGAGTAGAAGCGGGACAGGAGGCAGGATTTAAGTGATGGACTCGTCGAGTCGGGTCCCGGACTCGACGAGTAGGCTCTGACTGGACAAAAACCCTAATGTGAGGGTTTGCACCCTATTTAATCATTTCATTCAGCCACCACTCGTCCCTATTGCTCCCAGAAACCCTCCATAGCAACCCCTAAGTGTTTTGGTGCAAGATCTAAGGCTTTTGAGTGATTTTTGTGGGTTTTGACCTCAAGGAAGAAGGAAGAGCATAGAAGGATCAAGAGGAGACTGAAGGATTCGAGTTTGGTTCATCATTTGAAGTCTTCGAAAGGTATAAAGTATGTACCTTGCTTTCTTGTTTGTTAGATCCCTTTTTGGGGAAGATTTAGGGCTTTTTAAGCCATATGAGGTAGCCAACCATGATTGCAAACATGGTTGGGGGTCAAGACTTCGGATCTAAGTCTTGGGAGGAGTCACAAGGCAGATTTAAGGAAGGTCCCATTCAACATAAGAGCCATTTTAGAGCCTTTTAGGCTCAAAAGTTTCATGCATGCATGTATAGTTCGAGACTTTACGTGCTAGATCAAGCTTAGGGGCTTGGATCTATCATTTGGTCAAAGGTTGTACATCAGAAATCGAGGATTTAGGGTGTGGACGTTATTGACTCAACGCGTCCGTTCTTGGGACTCGACGAGTCCAAGGTATAAAGTCCCATATCTGTTGAGGGTCAAAAGAACTCATTTGGGTGTTAGAAGGGTTGTAGAAGGTCCGAAGGAGTGACCCAATATATTGGACTTAGCCTTAGACCTGGAGTTCATGGGACTCGACGAGTGCTAGAACAGACTCGGCGAGTCCAAGGCAATCTCCTTATGGTTGAAGATGAACTCGATGAGTTGTTCATCCAACTCGACGAGTCAAGGATAGAACTTGTTCATCAGATGAAGGTGAACTCGACGAGTTGTTCAAACAACTCGACGAGTCGGATGAAGGTTCATTTGACGTGCATATCGAGGAGGAACTCGTCGAGTCGTTGCTAAATTCGACAAGTCGAGTCATGGACAAGGAAGGTTAAAGGGTTAGGGACTCGACGAGTTTACGGCCCAACTCGGCGAGTCGGTTCAACTAGAAGTTGACTTTGACTTGGACTTGGTTGGGGGTAAAATAATCATTTTACCCTAAGAGTAAATATCAAATTCTGACTGAGTGTTTTGTAGGGATTATAACCGGAGGATTTCCGGAGCAGCACCAGATAGAGGTTTCCCGCATAGATTATCAGCAGCTACTCGTACGAGGTGAGTTACCTTCCAGTATTGGTGGGTCTATGACCACAATGTCAGCCCACCAGTAGGAGTTGTATATTAGATGATTGTCTTTGTGATATTTATCTAGGGTTGCTACTACCTGATATGTTATAAGCTAGTATGATATGATATTAGATGCTAGTAGCAGTAGGGGAGATAGTCCCTAAGGTTACTGGTTGATAGGGCCAAAGGGGGTGGTTATACCCAGTCATACTAGATAGAATATGGTTACGTGTTACATGCTATGTGGTAGTAATAGGTGGTGAAATAGTCCCCAGCATCCGGTCGAGAGGACCAAAGGGGAGGCCAGCACCCAGGTATGCTAGGCAGTACCCGTTTGAGAGGACCGCTAGGGAGGCCAGCACCCAGATAGGTTAGGCAATATTCGGTCGAGAGTACCGAAGGGGAGGCCAGCACCCAGGTATGCTAGGCAGCATCCGGTCGAGAGAACCGAAGGGGTAGGTCGGGCACCCTGATATGTCTGAGAGTATGTGTATGTTATGTGATTGTATGGTATTCGGTACGATGGGGGAACTCACTAAGCTTCATGCTTACAGTTTACAATTTTGATTTCAGGTACCTCTTCAGCGAAAGGGAAGGAGTTGGTGCGGTAGCAGCACATCATACGCACACTCTTTGGTTTCCGCACTATGGATATTCTGGGATTGTACTCTGACATGTTACTAATTTTATGACTTGGTTTTTCAGACATGATACATTGTTTTATGAGATGATGTGATTCCACAGTATTTTCTTATGAATGTTTTATGAGTCAGTTAATTAAAATGAAATTTTTGAAATTAAAAATTGGGTTGTTACAAGTTGGTATCAGAGCCCTGGTTTGGGGATTCGGACACACCCTTGGGAGTGTCCGGACTCAAATCGAGGGGTTAAAAGATTTTTACAAGAAATATGGTTTCCTAAAAAGTAAGATAAAAGAGTTTCGGAAAAGAACAAAGTGTGTGATGTGCGCGACCGGCCGAGCTCAAGTAAGTATTCTCTAAAAGTACCCATACAAGCTTATATTATGTTTATCAGTTTCAGTAGAACAACATGCTAGAATAGGACTAAGGATCTAGGAATGATGTTGTATGTGTGTGCTTTATGTGCTTCAGCTTATAAGGATTGTATGCTAGTATTGAGTAGATAGTAATAGGATAGCATGTTTAGGTTATGCCTAGTAGTATGAGCTCAGCATTGTATTCTAATACAGTTTTTTGTTACAAGGATAGAGTTGCTTGAGTAGTTTCCTGTGTCTGAATGCTGCTTGCTTCGTGCTTGTAGGACTCTGAACGATGGGAGTTAGCCATTAGGTGAGTACGTCGCGTCATATGTGATTAGGATTGAATAATCTTAGAGTGCTGGATTTGGCCCTATTACGTAGCTCTCGTTTGAGTCTAACCGTTGTAGGGACGAGTCCTTTACTTGAAGGATTATTGAGCCTCACTACATATGATGGTACTCAGGTGGTGGCTAGTTGGCATCACAAGGAGGCCTTCAGCAGCTGAAGATTGGGTTGGGTGGAGTCAGAGATTCCCTAGGGTAAGCCTAGGATGAGAGTAGCAGATATTAGCAGTGGTAAAAGGGACTTGGTGGAGTCAACACAGTCCTTGAGGAAAGTACGAATAGATGTGGAAGGAAGTATGGGCCCATAATACTGAAAGCAGAGGATCCGTACTCGAATTGAGGAAGGCTGAGGAAAGACCTGAGAACTTGTAGTGGGTGTGATCCATCTAGATGTATCAGTATCACTGACGGTTGTCATGATGTATTGCAGAATGGTGATACTACATCCGAGGCCAGTAGTTGGCAGCTCAGAAGAGGGGTCGAGTTCGGGATCAGGCTCCGAACCAATGGATGAGAGGCTACACAAGTTTATCGTATCTGAGATCACTAGAGGCATCCTTGATGCGACCCCAGTCATCTTTGGGTCGATCAAGGAAAGGATTGTCGAGCTGATGGATGATCGCCTTAGGGCTTTCAGGAGTGACATGGCGACCAGCTAGTCAGGAGCCCACACACTATCCTTTAAGGACTTCATGGGAAGTGGTGCGCTGGATTTCCATGGGAGGACCCCATTGCTTCCAGATGATGGATTGCGTACATTGAGTCTGCACAGCTGACCAGCTTCTACCCCGAGGGGTCAAAGGTGAAATATGCAGCATGGTTTTTGAGAGACAGAGCTATAGATTGATGGGAGTCTGTTGGTGACTCATTGGGAGCCTCGGCTGTTGAGGCTATGACCTGGTCAGACATTGTGACCAGATTCAGGGCGGAGTTTGCGCCAGGTGTAGAGCTTCAACAGCTGGCCAAGGAGTTTTTGGACATGAGACAGACTATGGAGACTGTGGCGGAGATCAGCACCAAGTTCTGGGAGAGGGCGTTACTAGTGCCCCAGTATGTGGGAGGTGAGGATATCAGGAGGACCCGGTACCATGACATGCTACGAGCCGACATTCGAGAGCATGTTAGTTTTTCAGCTTGCCCTACCCTGGATTCCATGATTTCCAAGGCAAGGGAGAGAGAGATCGATCCGGAGCATGTTCGGAAGAGGAAGGTTGAGGAAGGGCTGGTGACTGGGGCTTCGAGGAAGAAGCCCAAGGGATTAGATGCTTGGCCAAAAGGCCAATAGGGGAGAGGCCGCTGTAGGAAATACGGCAAGACGCACGAGGGAGCGTGCAAGTTGGGATCGTCATGCTGCTATAAGTGCGACAAGTTGGGGCATTTCAGTAGGGACTGTACCGCCCTTGCACCAGTTATTCAGACGTCTGATTTGCTATGCTTCCACTGCAACCAGGGGGTTACAAGAAGGCCAACTGCCTCCCAGTTGATAGCAGCAGTGCCAGTGAAGGCGCCAGCACCAGCGACCCTGTGGATTACTGATGGACGGTAGGCCAAGGCTGAGGCTCCAGTGGTGAAGAGTTGGGCCTTCCAGTTGACTACCGAGGAGGCACGCGCTGCACCCGATGTGGTGAAGGGTATGACTTCTTATTTATGCTATTATGATATGCTACTGTGATTTTGATATGTTATGTATGTTCTCTTTTTAGGATCGTTCCATGTGAACGGTATCCCAGTTTAGATATTGTTTGATTCGGTGCTACTCGATCATTTGTCTCTCTAGCGCTTAGCAAGAAGTTTCCTGAGTCTTCAGGCATGTTGGATTTCCCTCTAGAGGTCGAGATTTTGGACGACCGGTCAGTGCGAGCATCATATGTCTTCCAAGATTGTGTTATGAGATTGTTCGAGGTGCGTTACCTGGTAGACTTGGTTCCCATACCTTTGTGGGGGAACAATGTTATTATCGGGATGGATTGGCTAAGCCTCAATGGGGCAGTGATAGATTGCGCACATCAATTGGTGCGAGTCAGGAGCCCACGAAGGGGAGAGTTAGTAATTCAAGGCGAGAGGCCACAACGACGGCCAAATTTATGTTCGACAACGAGGGCAAGGCGTTACCTTCAGCAGGGTTATGCAAGATATGTCACTTATTGTGACACCCCGAAACCGAAGGCGGAAACCTCTCGGGGCGGAGGTGACTTCATGTGAATATCACAACCAATGTACATAGTAAGCGAAGTAAAACACAAAGCATTACATTACATTACATAGATTTCATTTAGTTGAAAATTAAAGTAGTACAAGTTTCATAGATACATAGTTTAAACAAAAGAAAGACGTGACTTCCATTCACTCCGTCTTCTGCAAAAGGATGCAGGGTACCTGTCTAAGTAGAACCTGAGAATACAAGCAGTTTGAAAATCAACATAAAGCTGGTGAGTTCATAAGCGCTTTGTTTTGTGAAAAGAACGAGTTCCTTTAGTTTCCAGAAAAAGTGGTTAACCAAGAAAATCCCATATTTTCTTAAAAGTTAGTTACCAAATCCAATAAGTAATTTAAAGGATGTACACTGAAAACATGATTTTTCTTGTAAATTATAAAGTTTAGCTATCTGAATTGTTACATGCTTCTAGTTACATACTACTGTTACCCAGGAAAATCCTATATTTTCTTGAATGTGTGTGTGTGGGAAGTCTCCTGAAAGTCTGATTATCCTTAAATGTACATTAGTTTTAACACATATATAAACTAATAAATAAGTATAACGTGTTCATAATCTTGATTGCGAGTCCTTAACCATACTTCAGACTAGATATGACTCGGGTCGTGGCCAGTATCCTTTTTATGACTTTCGTCACCCTCGAACCTTTCGGTTCGGTTGTAGCTAGCAGCCAGGTACGGCATTGTCAGTCCCGTATAGATCTATACACTCAAATCATGCTCTCCTCTGCTCGGAGATTCTGGTTACAGGGGTAGTCCTCCACTCTCGCGCCACGGGACGTGTTACAGAGGACGCGTCTCTAATCTTTAATATTTACTCTTTACTTCTCGTGCCTAGCGGAAGTAGTATCTATGACTAACTAAGTTCTAATGGAGCATTTCCTTTACACTCGAGCCTAGGTGTTTTATTAAGGACATTACAAATGTTTTATGTTTTCTATCAATATAAGTGTGAACAATCGATTGTGAAACATAACAGTAATAATAAGAATTGAAATCGTTTGAACAAACAATTCTGCAAGTTAAAACAGTTTGTTAGTAGGTTTCCGATTCTTAAAAGTGTGTGAATTATGAAGCCATTTAAATGAAATAATGAATTTAAGTACAAGATATTCTTGTACTTTTGCTTGTATTCCCCCATGAAAACATTTAAAAACCATTGAAAAAGGGTAGGGGTATGAACTCACCGAACGCGGAATGTGACAACTAGGATGCTAAATGTCGAATCGAGGCTTGAATACGAGCGAGGTTCCTATGTAATATTAAATAATACACAAATATATCTAATTACATTTAAATTCACTAATTAGCTACACTTAAACATTCCAAGATGCGAAAACACTCCATATCGAGTGTTTGGAGTGACCCGGGTGACGTTTCTGGACATGAATGGCTAGGATATGGCGTTTACTCTTGAAGAGTAAACTTTAAGGAGTGTTCACGGCCCTATACAACTATCCCCATGAGTTTACGGCCGTAAACTCATGGTGGGTGTTCTTATGAGCTAAATAGCCTTAAATCAATTGAGAGGTGTTGCTAGGTTTGGTTCTAGGGCATTTGAAAGGGACTAAATCAAACATATGGACTAATTGGTGAGTTCACGACAGTAAACTAAGTGTTTACGGCCTTAAACTGTCACCCACATCATCCTTAAGTGTTTTGAAGGTTAATGATTTATCCAAATGATTCTACTCAATTATACAAGCCCAGGGGTGAGTTTAGGGCATCAAATGACCCATATTTAGGAGTTTACAGCCCTGGAGCATATGCTATGGCCGTAAACTATGAAATGGAGGGTTTTTGTTATGTTTAAGGCCCCCAATTAATTTTTGGTTGGTTCTAGGATTTATTCCAAGGCTTATGAGGTGTGTAAGTTGCATTTTAACACCCAAAAAGGAGTTTACTCGCCATGAAATGGTGTTTATAGCCCAAGCTTGTTATTGGGCAGTAAACTCATGTTTACTCCTCAAAAATGATATTCAAGGCGTTCTAAGTCCAATCCAATAAGTCCTTAAGCCATATCTAAGCTCCTATGGTGATTTGGATGGGTTTTAAGGCTTAAAAACGGCATTTACATGTGTTCATGGCCTAAGGTTGTTCCAGGGCCGTAAACACATGTTTATGGTCCTATTCCATGATTTGAACACGAAAATGAAGGCTAAGTATGTTATACTAGGAGCTAGGATGATTACCTTGGTGTTTTGAAGCTTGAAATGGATGATTTTGGATCAACAAGTTGGATTTGAGGAGAGAGGTTAGAGAGAGAGTGAAAAGGCTCCAAATGTGCCTTAATTCACTTTAAATATGGTCTGAATTGGATACACGGTGGAATTCTACCTGATACCGACGTTAACTGATGCTTTGGGTCGCACGCGATTAAGTTGTCGTTACCCGATATGGTCGAAATTAAAAATTTTCAAATTACTAGTTTGGGATGTTTTCACATGTTTCCAACATGTTTGGATACTTACCAGGTCAAAATAAAAGTTTTAACTTAATTGACCTAGTTCGAAGACGAAATCGGAACAACTCGCTTAAGACGAGTTTTATTAACGAAACGGTCACGACGAGGGAACAAAATTTCGGGTTGTTACATTATCCCCCCGTTAGAGGGAATTTCATCCCGAAATACAAGAATTAAGATACATGATATGGAAAAGGATACGGATGTGTCTCCTGTATCGGGTCTTCGCGCTCCTAAGTGAATTTAGGTTCTCACTTGGAAGTCCAGCGAACCATCATTAACGGGATATGGCTTTGTTTCATACGTTTGATCTCTCGGTCTATGGTCTCGATTTGTTCAAGAGGAATTACTAAGGTTTCATCGGACAATTACTTCTAAAGATTCGGAATGTGGGAGACAGGTTGGACATTTCTAAGTTCTGAAGGTACTCGGAGTTCGAAGGCTATGGGGTGGATCCTAATGAGGATCTCGAAGGGTCTAATGTACCACTAGTTAAGCTTTCCGTGCTTTCCATAGTGTGTCTTGTCTTTCCAGGGGGAGATCATTAACAGGACACAACCTCCAACCTGGAATTTCAGAGGTTTCCATTGTATATTGGTGGAATTTTTCTATCGATCTAGTGAGGTTTTCAATTGTTCTCGGGTCTAGATGATCTTCTTGACAACTTCGCGGATGATTTCAGAACCAGTGTGGGTACTACCGGGGAATCGACGCTTGGCTAGCTGCGTGTCTTCTACCTTGACCTAACACAAGGGAATCTGCACTTTTTACTCCAACAAAAGGGGTACACCTTTCCGTGTCGGGGTGGTTATGGGTTTTGGTGATTCTGGAAGAATTTTCTGAATAGGTCTGCAATAATACCTGGCAAAACCCAAGAATTGACAGGTTTTCTATGGGTGTCTTCGGTGCCGACCAATTCTCTATTGCTTTGACCTTATGAGGATCCACGTGTATGTCTTCATTGCTCACTACATGACCAAGGGAAAATGCTTTGACCGAACGGTATCAATACGAACTCCTAGCGATCATCTCGAGTCCTGAATACTGTCTTGGAAACATTATCCTCATGAACTCATAGCTGATGGTGTCTCGACCTAGGGTCTACCTTCGAGGAGTAGCTAGCTCCTAAATTTTGTCGAAGAAGTCATCTACTTGGGAAAGAGAATATCGTTTTTGACGGTCAACTCAATAAATCGACTGGATAAATCCTGCATTTTTGTTGGGGCAAAAATGGTACGGAGATTTGGCTGCGAAGGTAGTTCCAGGGATTAAGTCGATACGAGACTCGACTTGATGTTTGGAAGGAAATTCTCGGGAGCTCTTCGGGAAGATACCAGGAATATTATAGTTTTCGAGGACGCTCTAGAAGTCTTTAACTTCTTGTTTCTCGCTGATTACATGGACTAGGAATACCTAACACTCCTTTGCAGAAGTTTTCGAGCTTTGATACAGGAAATGATGTGAAGATTTGGGCCAGGCTTGACACCATATATCATGAGGGTCCGGTCAGAGAGGAAATTGAGATGAATAACTTTTTCATAACAAAGTGTATCAGTATGATCAGGACTCAACTGATACATGCCAAAGATAACATCAAAGCTCTTTATTGAAACAGACATTAGGTCAATGAGGAAAGAATGATTACTCGAGATAAGGATACAGTTCAGAGATAAGTCGTTAGTGCACTCATTCTCACCGGTAACCATCTTGATGACAAATGTTTCAGTTATTGGACAAGGACTATGTTTACGAAGATATCTCAATGAATGACTAATAAAACATTCTTGACACTAGATTCGAAAAGGATGCGAGCATAAGAATTGTCGAGAATAAATATACCTGCGGCGGTGGTGGGATCAACGGTTTCCTCCTCTTGCCTTATAGCTAAAACCATCTCGGCGTTGTTGACTTTGTTGGTGGTTGTTGCCTTTGGGCAGTTTCGGTTGAAGTGCCTGATTTTTCCACAACCAAAACAGGCTCGATCAATACTCGATCCGAAAGCTTGATTGATTAGTGGGGATGGTTTTCTGCAGGTTCGAGTAAGGTGGCCCTTCTTGCCATAGTTGTTACAGAGTTTTTCGCGACATGGTCCTGGAGTATAATGATGGTAGCCGCACTTGTCACACCAAGGAAGATTACCCGCATACCTAGTGATAGGTGCTTGAGCTGTAGGCGCAACAACTGGAGTAGCGGTAGCTTGAACTGTAGATACAACAACTGGAGTAGCGGCAGCTTGAACTACCATAGTTTCACGCCTCTTGGAGGGTCCTTGGGAACTCTGACCCTTTCTCTTTTTCCAGAAAACTTTCTTACTCTTATTACGCTCGTTCTGATGCTCCTGAACATTTTCATGGTTTTGGGGGTTGGTGTTACTTCCTGGTCCACTAAACCTGTTAGAGCACAAATATGTCACTATGGCAGTCACTACGGCAGACACAGCCAACTGGATCATCATTGGATCAAATTGAGGAGGAGGTGGTGACGGAGGGTTGTTGTTACTTGAATTGGATCCTTCCTTCGAAGACATTTCGATCTAAAGTGATTAGGAAAAAGAGGATGGTAAGTCCTCTGCATTAAATCAAGAGATATGAAACAAGGGATATCTCTTTAAGACAAACATATAATTCTATTAAGCGATAGAGCAAGAATGAATTATCAAGGCAGATAAACTATCGCTAAAGGAATCATCGAGGGGAAACGCTTGAATGAGGATTTTCTACAACAAAGTTGGATCTAGAAATAGTCCAATAGTATTTCATAATTCGTTGCGACGAGGATTCGTTGTTTGGGATATTTGCGTAAGTTTTAGGCATGCTGAACACCACATTCACTCTCAGGCACATGTTGGCCATGTCTCGAATGAATATAGTTGATCAAGCTATATTGACCCTAGACACGACTACATAACTGCCCAGGTCTAACCGCAGCATAAAACACCCATTTACTTATGTTTTGTTCTACTTGTAGTTACGGATTTCGGCAGTTAGGTATACTTGTATGTTTTTGAAAATACTTATATTTCAAAGTATACTTTTAGTTCAGAGCACTTAGGCCCCTTAATGTTTATAGTCTTATACCATGTAAAGTTTGGTATACTTAGTTCACTATAAACAAGGGCTCGGATACCAATCTGTCACACCCCGAAACCGAAGGCGGAAATGTCTCGGGGTGGAGGTGACTTCATGTGAATATCATAACCAATGTACATAGTAAGCGAAGTAAAACACAAAGCATTACATTACATTACATAGATTTCATTACATCAGTTGAAAAGTAAAGTAGTACAAGTTTCAAAGATACATAGTTTAAACAAAAGAAAGATGTGACTTCCGTTTGCTTAGTATTCTGTAAAAGGATGCGGGGTACCTGTCTAAGTAGAACCTGAGAATACAAGCAGTTTTGAAAATCAGCATAAAGCTGGTGAGTTCATAAGCAGTTTATTTTGTGAAAAGAACGAGTTCCTTTAGTTTCCTGAAAAAGTGGTTAACCAAGAAAATCCCATATTTTCTTAAAAGTTAGTTACCAAATCCAATAAGTAATGTAAAAGATGTACACTGAAAACATGATTGTTCTTGTAAATTGTAAAGTTTAGCTATCTGAATTGTTACATGTTTCTGGTTACATACTACTGTTACCCAGGAAAATCCTATATTTTCCTACTTGTGAGTGTGTGTGAATTGTTACTGATTGTGACTATGTTCAATGTTATCCCCAGGAAAATCCCATATTTTCCTGAATGTGTGTGTGTGGGAAGTCTCTTGAAAGTCTGATTATCCTTAAATGTACATTAGTTTTAACACATATTTAAACTAATAAATAAGTATAACGTGTTCATAATCTTGATTGCGAGTCCTTAACCATACTTCAGACTAGATATGACTCGGGTCGTGGCCAGTATCCTTTTTATGACTTTCGTCACCCTTGAACCTTTCGGTTCGGTTGTAGCTAGCAACTAGGTACGGGATTGGCAGTCTCGTATAGATCTATACACTCAAGTCATGCTCTCCTCTGCTCAGAGATTCTGGTTACAGGGGTAGTCCTCCACTCTCGCGCCACGGGACGTGTTACAGAGGACGCGTCTCTAATCTTTAAGATTTACTCTTTACTTCTCGTGCCTAGCAGAAGTAGTATCTATGACTAACTAAGTTCTAATGGCACATTTCCTTTACACTCGAGCCTAGGTGTTTTATTAAGGACATTACAAATGTTTTATTTTTTATATCAATATAAGTGTGAACAATCGATTGTGAAACATAACAGTAATAATAAGAATTCAAATCGTTTGAACAAACAATTCTGCAAGTTAAAACAGTTTGTTAGTAGGTTTTCAATTCTTAAAAGTGTGTGAATTATGAAACCATTTAAATGAAATAATGAATTTAAGTACAAGATATTCTTGTACTTTTGCTTGTATTCCCCCCTGAAAACATTTAAAAACCATTGAAAAATGGTAGGGGTATGAACTCACCGAACGCCGGAATGTGACAACTAGGATGCTAAACGTCGAATCGAGGCTTGAATACGAGCGAGGTTCCTATGTAATATTAAATGATACACAAATATATCTCATTATATTTAAATTCACTAATTAGCTACACTTAAACATTCCAAGATGCGAAAACACTCCATATCGAGTGTTTGGAGTGACCCGGGTGACGTTTCTGGACATGAATAGCTAGGATATGGAGTTTACTCTTGAAGAGTAAACTTTATGGAGTGTTCATGGCCCTATACAACTATCCCCATGAGTTTACGGCCGTAAACTCATGGTGGGTGTTCTTATGAGCTAAATAGCCTTAAATCAATTGAGAGGTGTTGCTAGGTTTGGTTCTAGGGCATTTGAAAGGGACTAAATCAAACATATGGACTAATTGGTGAGTTCACGATAGTAAAATAAGTGTTTACGGCCTTAAAATCTCACCCACATAATCCTTAAGTGTTTTGAAGGTTAATGATTTATCCAAATGATTCTACTCAATTTTACAAGCCGAGGGGTGAGTTTAGGGCATCAAATGACCCATATTTAGGAGTTTACGGCCCTGGAGCATATGCTATGGCTGTAAACTATCAAATGGAGGGTTTTTGTTATGTTTAAGGCCCCCAATTAATTTTTGGTTGGTTCTAGGATTTATTCCAAGGCGTATGAGGTGTGTAAGTTGCATTTTAACACCCAAAAAGGAGTTTACTCCCCATGAAATGGTGTTTACAGCCCAAGCTTGTTCTTGGGCAGTACACTCATGTTTACTCATAAAAAATGATACTCAAGGTGTTTTAAGTCCAATCCAATAAGTCCTTAAGCCATATCTAAGCTCCTATGGTGATTTAGATGGGTTTTAAGGCTTAAAAATGGCATTTACATGTGTTCATGGCCTAAGGCTGTTCCAGGGCCGTGAACACATGTTTATGGTCCTATTCCATGATTTGAACATGAAAATGAAGGCTAAGTATGTTATACTAGGAGCTAGGATGATTACCTTGGTGTTTTGAAGCTTGAAATGGATGATTTTGGATCAACAAGTTGGATTTGAGGAGAGAGGTTAGAGAGAGAGTGAAAAGGTTCCAAATGAGTCTTAATTCACTTTAAATATGGTTTGAATTAGATACACGGTGGAATTCTACCCGATACCTACGTAAACCGATGCTTTGGGTCACACCTGATTAAGTTGTCGTTATGGTCGAAATTAAAAGTTTTCAAATTACTAGTTTGGGACGTTTTCACATGTTTCTAACATGTTTAGATACTTACCAGGTCAAAATAAAAGTTTTAACTTAATTGACCTAGTTCGAAGACGAAATCGGAACAACTCGCTTAAGACAAGTTTTATTAACGAAACGGTTACGGCGAGGGAACAAAATTTCGGGTTGTTACACTTATGTCATGGACTCCCGAGAGGCGTGTAAGGTGACAGTGGGCGATGTGCCTGTGGTGCGATAGTTTGCAGACGTATTCCCCGAGGAGTTGCCTGGGATACCTCCAGAGAGATAGGTAGAGTTCAGGATCGACCTAGTCCCTGGTGTGGCTCTGATAGCCAAGGCACCGTATCGGTTGGCTCATCCCAAGATGCAGGAGTTTTCTACGCAGCTGTAGGAGCTGCTAGACAAAGGATTTATCAGGACGAGTAGTTCATCTTGGGGAGCCCCGATTCTGTTTGTTAAGAAGAAGGACTGGTCGCATCGGATGTGTATAGGTTATCGGGAGCTAAACAAGGTAACAGTGACGAACCGCTACCCACTCTCGAGGATTGATGACCTCTTTGACCAGCTACAAGGAGCATCTTGGTTCTCCAAGATTGATCTGCATTCAGGATATCATCAGATGAGGGTCAGAGAGGAGGATGTACAGATGACTGCGTTTTGGACGCGCTATGGCCACTACGAGTTGGTGGTGATGCCCTTCGGGCTCACCAATGCTCCTGGTGCGTTCATGGACCTCATAAACCGCGTGTGTAGACTGATGTTAGACCGGTTTGTGATAGTGTTTATTGATGATATCTTGGTTTACTCCAAGATGCAGGCTGAGCATGAGGAGCATCTGCGAGAGGTTCTGGAGACTTTGAGAAGGGAGCACTTGTATTCTAAGTTCTCCAAGTGTGAGTTCTCGTTGCGCGAGGTGTAGTTTCTCGGGCATCTTGTCAACCAGAACGGGACTTTGGTGGACCCGGCCAAAGTGGAGGCCATGATGAGATGGGAGGTTTTGAGGTTTCCATCTAAGATTCGGAGTTTCCGTGGATTAGCCAGCTACTATCAGAGATTTATCTAGGATTTCTCCAAGATAGTCATATCCTTGACCAGGCTAATGAGGAAAGTCATGGTCTTTCGTTGGGGGCCTGAGCAACAGACTGCGTTCAAGATGTTGAGACAGAGATTGTGCGAGGCACTTATCTTAGCCCTGCGGAGGGCATGGAGAATTTTGTTGTATATTGCGATGCGTCCATCTCGAGTTTAGGTGCAGTATTGATGCAAAGAGTACATGTTATTGCTTACGCTTCGAGGCAGCTGAAGCCTCACGAGGCGAACTACCCAACGCATGATTTGGAGCTGGGGGTTGTTGTGTTCGCTCTTAAGATTTGGCATTATTACCTCTATGCGGTCCATTGTACCATCTACAAGGACCATAAGAGTTTGATGTACCTCATGGATCAGCCAAATCTATACATGAGGCAGCATCGGTGGTTGGATGTGGTCAAGGATTACGACTGCGAGATCCTTTACCACCTGGGGAAGGCTAATGCGGTGGCCAATGCGCCTAGCCACAAGGTAGCGCTGATCAGGGATATCTGTCTGAGGATGACAGTGGTGACTCCACTGTTGGAGCAAATTCGAGAGGCCCAACAAGAGGCCATGAAGGAGGAACATCGGAAGAGTGAGTGTATTGTAGGCCAGGTTTCCTCCTTCGATTATGATAGCCGAGGGTTGTTGACCCTACACCGTAGGGTGTGGGTGCCATACCACAGGGTGTGCGCCACGTTCAGATGGAGGAGGCGCACAAATCTCGATTCTCCATTCATCCCGGGGTGATGAAGATGTACCGACGAACAAGAAGAGAAAGTTTTGGAACATAAAAGAGCGCCACCAATCTCAAAGATCCACTAAAAGACATCAACCTATGCCCACCCCTACCATTACAATAGTAGTCACGACACATGCCTCGACACTAGCCACGGGGTCTACCACCCAAACGCCGGCCATACCATATGAGGGATCACTCCCAAAGTGCAACCAATGTGGCTTTCATCACAATGGGGCTTGGCGGGAGATGCACTGTAAAAACTGCAAAAGGAAAGGCCATACCATCCGTTTCTGTAAGGTCCTGACCCAGCACCACCCTTCAATCACCTGCACCAAGGTAGGCCCAGTATGCTACCTATGCGGTGAAACGGGACACTTCAAGAGAGAATGTCCAACTGAGAAGAATGACGAAGGAGCAGGAGGAGTGTGATGAAGACACCAACATGAGTAGCAAGGGAACCATGTTAGGACTTTTGTAATGTTACAACGACAAAAAGTTTAAGTACTATATATTTGTAATGAATTTGGTATGCTTGCTAAAGTCACCGTCTTTCTAAAAAGTAGTTAAAATACTCTCTCTCATAAAAATCAAACCAAAGACATTCATATATGACCTTAGGATCATTACCTGTAAGTTGTGATGACCTTGTCCACACTGCTGGGTTAATTATAAACAAGATACTAAAGATTTAAAGCGAATAATTCCTTCTCGAATTCATGTTCCAAGTCTAGTGGTGGTACTTGGATAGAACCATTCACTCGACGATTTCACCAACATCAACTTACATACAACGTTCGTATACCGCTCGATCGTAGGGAGTCCTATCAGGGATCAGGATATCAAGTATCATTACTGGCTATCGAAACACACCCACTACCAGTCTAGACACTGTGGTATGAATCATCTATAGTAATCCTAACATCAAACAAAACAGAACGCACGGAAAAGGAGCACAAGATACTCTATCACTCTAGTGATCTCTTTTTACGAATACAGCTTAACTCATGTTATCTAAAAGATATTGTTGTCATCATCCAATTTTGATTAATATAGCCCTCATCTTCCCGATTTAACGACTACAAAAGGACCCTTCGCCTAACTCCCCGAATATCGAAACCTTCTTCTCTCATAAACATCCAGCACGGACCTCCGGTTCATCTCTCGCTGTGAAACTCCAAAACGTGCACCAGAGGAGTGTTATACTTCGCGAAACCTTGTCACAAGTATTTCCAGGAGACCTTTTGGGAATGTCATGCATACAACAGACAAGGTTCAAGCACGGAAGCTTGGGACGGATACAACCAGGTGCAAGTCCTACCATGAACTTTGGGCCAAGGTCGCCTAGGAGGACGTGCGAATGTGCTACCATCCGAAAAGGCCTATTCGCGTAAACCAAACCCACATGCTCCCTACCGAGCTACAAGAACTTTCAGGTCAAACCTATCGAACTACCTAACAATGAAATTGAAGAACCAAGCTTCTCACCCTGGAGAGCTCCGGTCTTACTCTTCAAATAAAAAGGAAAATTGCTCATAGTTCCATTGACCACATTGGCCCCAACAATATCTCCAGTAGAAACCTTTACTATCTACCTCGCATAAACGAATATGCCGACCAACTGCTAGGAACGAGGTACCCTTCAAAAATTGGACCTGAGGTCTGAATATCACCAGTCGCGAGTATTAGAGAAGGATGTCCGAGGACAATCCTCCAAATTCGATACGGACACTGCAAGTCCGTAGTGATATCCCTCGAATAGGACTAACCCGCTTGTAGTATTCATGAACTTAATGAATAGGAAATGCCATTCTTACTAAGATCAGTTCGTCATTGTCATTGTAAATGACTTGCTTATCTATCCTTGTAGTAAGAAGGAAACTAAGGAGAGCAGCTACAACAAACCACGGAAGCAATACGATCAGAGAAGCATTACTCGAAGTTCTCTAGATACGAGTTTTGGAATTGAGGAGTCCAATTCTTAAGACACATCATTATCAAGGTGGAAATTCTTAAGGACCATTTCAATTGATCAAAACCATTAAGAAACAGTCAGCACCAAAGGTGTTAGCAGGAATACACCAAAATTCTGGGTCTCGCTGACCTACCGTCTTAGTTCCTTTGGAACTTCTAGTAAAATACGGAACCCCCTCCCAACTTTGACCCTGAAGGGAGCAACCTTTGAATGGGAAGAGAAGCAAGAGGGAGAAACCTTTAGAACTCTAGAATAAGAAACCAAATTCCTCTGGAAGCCTTACTCTGGGAAGGCTTACTACGCTTCGGAAAGCGTGGAAAACCAATACCCCAGATATTTATGCCTTTCGAGATTCTTGTCAGAATCAGCCCTGTAACTCGCTACTTCAATCTACTCCCATGAGCTTTATAAAGTACACTTTACCCGACACGTCCCAAACTCACAAAAGTAGCTATCCGATGAGACCCTTGCAATTCCCCTCGACAAGATTGAGTTCCACAAGAGCCTCATCTTCTTGGAAGAACCGTAGTGACTATGGACTGAGGTCAAGCGGATGAAACAACGCTGCTTCCCATTAGTGAAAGTTCACTGGAATACTAACCAAGGACCTGGAGTCACTTGGGAGCGTGAGAATCAGTCGATTAGGAAGTATCCCCACCTTATGGCTCAATTATTCATGCCTACTCTTTGCCTAAATTCAAATTTCGGGACGAAATTCCCTCTAACGGGGGGATGATGTGACAACCGTCAATTTCCGGTCAAGTCAAAGTCAACCGAAGTCAACAAGTCAAACTGTTCGACTCATTTTTCCCGTGGGTACTAGAGTTTATGTTAGGTAAATACTAATGAGAGATCATAAATCAAAAAGTGCGAACGTCTAGATCTCCTTAACCTAAAACTGTGGTACGTGGCGAGCCAAACCAATAAAACAATGTTCCATACTCATAGGGAGTGTGTAAGATCCTTAAACAAGGCTTAATAGGGTTTACGGACCTTGCGTGGCGAAGTCGGACACTCACAAATGCCACACACGAAACCTCTCTCAATCTTATTCACTCTATCTCTCTCTATTTAGAATCTCTCCCAAATCTCTCTCTGTATGAGAAATCTCTCAAAGAATGTAAAATCTCTCCCAAATCTCTCTAAGTATGTGAGATCTCTCCCAAAACTCTCTTTGTATGAGAAATCTCTCTAAGTATGAGAAATTTCTCCTTAAACTCTCTTTGTATGAGAAATCTCTCCAAGAATGTGAAATCTCTCCCAAATCACTCTCTGTATGAGAAATCTCTCCAATAATGTGAAATCTCTCCCAAAAATCTCTTTGGATGAGAAATCTCTCCAAGAATGCGAAATCTCTCTTTGTATGAGAAATCTCTCCATGAATGTGAAATCTCTCCCAAATCTCTCTCAAAAGTTTCCATAACTTTTTGGAGTCATTCGGGTCATTCCGACCCTTAACCGGGTCAAACACGGCTTGAAACGGGGTAAAAACGAGTAAAATAGGCTTAAGGGCCCGAAACCCCTCTTAGGACCGAAAGTCCTGTTAGGACCGAAACCCTAAGCAGCCAAGACTCAGTAGCCGCATCTGAGAAGAGAATCCTCTCGGACCGAACCTGGGAAGAGAAGCCTCTCGGGCCGAAACTGAGAAGAGAAGCCTCTCGTGCTGAAACTCGGAAGCAAAGCCTCTCGGGCCGAAACTCGCGAGACCGAGTCTCTCCTCTTGGTTCCTTCTTCTTTGCACTCTCGGTCTCTCCTCTCGCACTCTCGGTCTCTGCTCTCGCACTCTCGGTCTCTTCTCTCCACCTCTCGGTTTTCACTTCTAGTCTCGGTTCCGAGCATCAGAGGCCGAGACCTCTGCCAGACTTCGGAATTGCGACACTTTTCACCCATTTTTGATATTTTTAACATTTTAAGCTCGTTTCTCAAGATTTTAACGCGGGATTTTCACCCAAACGCGTATTTTAACATAATAAACCCTAAATATTCATAATTAAATCATGTTTTCATGAAAATCCTTATTGAAATAATAAAATCTAGTGGATGAATAATTAAGGTGGAGTGTTGACTTTGCTTTACCTTATGACACAACCACCCACTCCATGTCACTATTGACCATTAGCCCATCCCTAGTCACTTCGTATGTCCTTTCTCATTATTTCCAGCCATTTCCCATGTTCTAAGAGATGGAACATCCATCCTCTCTCCTCACTTCTCTCATTTGCTCTCACTTCTCTCAAGCTTCCTCTATCAAATTCGAGATTCAAGGCTGATTATCAAGCTTTCTCACACTCTTGGTATGTATAATTCATCCTCTCTATGATTATTTCACTTCCTTCTACTCCAATCATAGATTGCTTACACAAATTACATCATTTTGGTGTTAGATTCTTGAAAATCTTCAAGGCATCTTCAAGTGTTCTTGAGTTGAACACTTCCCTAATCCAACATTCATCCACTAAAATCACTCAAGGTGAGTTCATACCCCTACATTTTCATGTTTTCTCAAGTTTTTAGGGGAGGAATACAAGTTAAAACACCAAGAACATAACTAAACTTTTCTAACAGCCTTCATCAGAAAAGTTCAACTCCATTCACAGACTATTTTGGGCAATTTAAACATTTTTGTTTTCAAAAATGTAAAGGTGCAAGTAGTTCACTTTCTTAGCTTTAAAATGACTACTTGCACATCTCCATACGATTGTTCTACAATTTATGGTGATTTTTACAAAACTGCCTATCATTTCAAACACCAATCCGGACCAGTCTGTGATTATGGACTTTTTCACCCAATTTGGAGGTCATTAAAAATCATGATAAAAATTATGAGTAAACTAGACACATTTTGCGAACTCTTAGAATTTACAGATTTAGTTTTCGACGTTGTATGATTTTTCTATGACTTTTCTAAACCAATGCAGAAAGGTTAAAGCTAGTTAACAGCATATAAATTTCATAACACTTTGTATTATATTGAGCAAAGTGTATAACAATAAGTTATAAATACTGAATGTGTTTCCTTGTTAGTTTATCATCATAAACTGAAACTTAGTCACTCATTATAAGGTTATTCATTCATTTAGAACACGCATATTAAGCTATAATAAGCATAGTTTATGGATTCATTATACTAATACATTTTATAAAAGAGTTCTTATATATTATAAACGTTTTGGATAAACTATAATAGGTATAGTTTATGATACATCACATAACACACTCGTACAAAAAGGGTACATTCATACAAAAAGGTTTTACACTCTCGCACACTACACGTAAACTTGTTAACTCAGAATGTGAGACTATCTCTCCCCGTACGTCCGAGTACGGGATCCCTATTCATAACACTAATACATTTTCATAAAAGAGTTCTTATATATTACAAATGTTTTGGATAAACTATAATAGGTATAGTTTATGATACATCACATAACACACTCTTACAAAAAGGGTACATTTATACAAAAGGATTTTGCACTCTCGCACACTACACGTAAACTCGTTAACTCAGAATGTGAGACTATCTCTCCACGTACGTCCGAGTACGGGATCCCTATTCATAACAATAATACATTTTCATAAAAGGCTTCTTATATATTACAAACGTTTTGGATAAATTATAATACGTATAGTTTATGATACATCACATAACACACTCGTACAAAAAGGGTACATTTATACAAAAAGGTTTTACACTCTCGCACACTACATGTAAACTCGTTAACTCAGAATGTGAGACTATCTCTCCCTGTATGTCCGAGTACGAGATCTCAATTCCTGTAAGTTATAACCAAAATCTCTTGTAGGGAGAGCGTGATAATTGTGTATAGATCTATATTGGGGTTGACATCCCACGCCTCGCTGCTAGCTACAGCTGGACCGGCAGGTCCGCGGGTGACAAGAGTCATAGGATCAGGGCGTCTAAAAGACGTCGTGGAGGTTACCTCTAGTCATAGTATGGTTATAGCGACTCACATAGGGAGCTAACAATACATAAAGTTTACGGGATTTTTATAAAACAGAAGGGGTTTTATGTCGATTTAAAATCACTTTTATATCAATAAATACATATAATACTGTACACTCTCGGTTTAGGTATTTATAACTACACATCATTTGAAACCACTCTTATATCTTTAAGTATGACAAATACTTGTTCGTTTTCGGTCCTGGTATTTAGGACCACATAAATTTTATAAGGAAAATATTGGATTTTTCTTGGTAACATAGATCTCTATACAAAGATCAATTTTTAAACTCTTACTGTAAAAAGCTTATGAACTCACCAACGTTTGTGTTGACACTTTTTCAAAACTACTTGTATTCTCAGGAATTTAGTGAAACAGGAAATCAACAACATTTTGAGGATGGGACGATAATTCGTCAAACAGTTCATTTTGTATCATAATGTAATTGATTTGAATCATGTAAATATATACTTTGGTGTAACTTTTCAATTATATTTATGATGGTTGTATTTACTCTGAGCACTATTATACTCGTTGTTGTGATACGCTACATGAAGTCCTCCACCCCCGGATGTTTCCGCAATCCTTGGTTTGGGGGTGTGATAGATTGGTATCAGAGCATTGTCTATAGTGAACTCAGTATATCGAACCACATAAGATATACAAACTATAAATGCATTGGGACAAAGGTCTCTGATTTAAAGTTTTCACATCAGTTATACTTTTAGAAATAAATAGTTTCTCATTAAAAGTATACATGCATGCATACATAATAAGGTCAACATCATTCTAGAATAAAATGAAAATAATGATTGTTGGATATCACAGGTAAACTCGAGGATGTATGGTCAGTCTTGGGAGTGGCATAACCTGATCAACTATGTTGGTCCGAGGAGTGATTAGCACATGCCCAAGAATAGTTGTGATATGGCAACAAGTCTAAAAACTTACCAACACTACAACAATGAGAACATTAGAACAGAACATGAGTTTAAAATACTATAGGAGTATTTTTTAATATCATAACTTATATGAAAACTAAATGGATCCTTAATAATAGGTCTATAGTCCCTAAGTGGATACTTTAAGGTTATATATAACTGAGAAATCATAGACTTAAAATTTGTGGTCATTAGCTTACTTCCTTTTCCTTGTTTGGATGTGGACCTAGGGTGGGATCACTTATTCAAAGGTCTATCGTATCTTGTTATATGTAATTAGTATGCACTATGTCATTATAGAAGTAACTAATAAGGATCACCCCCTATAAGCAATTGATTATAGAGTTAGACCCCTAGTAATTATCTCTTCCGCCCCTATTCTCGCAAGTACAACATAGCAAGATCCTACTTACCGGAAGACCCATACTTTCCTAATCCGAACTCGTGGAATGGTGAATGGTTATGAGAAGATCAGAAGCGGAACTAGAGGTAATCGATCCTCCATGCATAGCAAGGGTTCCGCGAACCGTTTCGACTATATCGAACGTGTTCCCCGTTGGGCAATCGTGATCGAGGGTTGAATGTCGACATCAATGACAAAAACCACCATGTGGAGACCAACGAGGGTGCTATGACCTCAACCACGGGGGACCAACTGAAAGAGCCCTCCCGGTGAAGACCCGGCGGATCGCGAACATCGGGGATTAAAACAGGAAGACTAAAATCCGAGTTCAGAAAATTGTGCGCTACTACGGACCCTACCATATCTCGTACCCATGACTCAGAATTAGACTACTATTCCTGAGACCAACTCTCTTTTTAGGACCTTATCGCCACTCGTGAAGAGGAAAGAGAGTAACAGAGTAGACACACAACATTCAAAGAAAGGATGATTGCAACCAAGCGTTGATTGGCAAAGCTACAAGATTGCAATGACCTTGCCTCAGGCATCACAAGGGATGGATCGTCGTACGTAGAGTTCATACCGCTCACCAGACCTGGTAAATTAGCTTCATAAGTATGCGCTGGTGCTACTCTATTGTAGGTAAAATCACGACACTACAAATTAAGTGGTCATACTAATCGAGAAATCTAGTTACTATCAAAACCCGCCCATGCACAAATGTGAGGTAGACCTGCATCGAGGTCAAAATTTTCACTGAGACCATGATTACTAAAGTCATATTAACAAGATGGGCTTAGGATGTACCTAACAGACTTGAAGGTCTATTTAGCCTTAATTATATAACTAAGCATACATCAATAGGTCATGATAAGGACCTAGCTTGGGTCAAGTATAAGGTTTCACTTGGATACAGAACTACTAAAATACATGAGTTTACCATATAAAGAATCTCGTAACAAATTGTTTTCAGAACACCCTCAACAACCGAATTACGTTACAAATCGATATGAGATAAACTTAGTTAAAAAAAAACTTGCGACATATAGCCATTCTAAAAACTCATTATCGTCTCACCTTTAAACGTTTTGTTGAGAAGTTTATTCTTCATAGACCTATGGGCTGCGATCATACCAGCACTAATACACCGGGTCCCATCAAAACTCCTCAGCCAAGTGTGTTCGGACAAACATGATTCTAAGATGAGTAAAGCTTAACGCCCGTATGAAACCTACTCCTACCTACTGCCATAACTCCATCTCAGGAGCGTTAGCGGAAACACTAGGAATAGTTCAGTAATGTGCAAAAATTTATATGCGTAAATATAAATTGTAAGGATGCACTTAAGATAATCATTTCCACTAACGAAGTCGTTTTTTGTCATGAAACAGAGCTATGTCTTCACCAAGAGGCAACCAACCAACTAGCAAGGCGCCAACACTGCAGATAGACGCTGCTACTTTTCAGGCTGCAGTCAGGGCAGCCGTGACAGCCGTCATGGCGCAATTCAATGCTAACAACATCAACAGGAATGGAAGCGGTACTAACAATACAAATTGTGGTAACAATCAGGAACACCAACGGGTGTCTACCAACGAAAATACCTCAAGACACAAACCTACGAACAAGAAGAGAAAGTTTTGGAACATGAAAGAGCGCCACCAATCTCAAAGATCCACTAAAAGACATCAACCTATGCCTACCCCTACCATTACCATAGCAGTCACGACACCTGCCTCGACACTAGCCACGGGGTCTGCCACCCAAACACCGGCCAGACCATATGAGGGATCACTCCCGAAGTGTAACCAATGTGGCTTTCATCACAATGGGGCTTGCCAGGAGATGCACTGTAAAAACTGCAACAGGAAAGGGCATACCATCCGTTTCTGTAAGGCCCCGACCCAGCACCTCCCTTCATCACCTGCACCAAGGTAGGCCCAGTATGCTACCTATGCAGTGAAACAGGACACTTCAAGAGAGAATGTCCAACTGAGAAGAATGATGAAGGAGCAAGAGGAGTGTTGTGAGCACACTAACAGGAGTAGCAAGGGAACCATGTTAGGACTTTTGTAATGTTCCAACGACAAAAACTTTAAGTACTATATATTTGTAATGAATTTGGTATGCTTGGTAAAGTCACCGTCTTTCTAAAAAGTAGTTAGAATACTCTCTCTCATAAAAATCAAACCAAAGACATTCATATATAACCTTAGGATCATTACCTGTAAGTTGTGATGACCTTGTGCATATTGATGGGTTAATTATAAACAAGATACTAAAGATTTAAAGCGAATAATTCCTTCTCGAATTCATGTTCCAAGTCTAGTAGTGGTACTTGGATAGAACCATTCACTCGACGATTTCACCAACATCAACTTACATACAACGTTCGTATACCGCTCGATTGTAGGGAGACCTGCCAGGGATCAAGATATCAAGTATCATTACTGACTATCGAAACACACCCACTACCAGTGCTAGACACTGTGGTATGAATCATCTATAGTAATCATAACATCAAACAAAACGGAACACACGGAAAAGAAGCACAAGATACTCTATCACTCTAGTGATCTCTTCTTACGAATACAGCTTAACTCATGTTATCTAAAAGATATTGTTTTCATCATCCAATTTTGATTGATATAGCCCTCATCTTCCCGATTTAACGACTACAAAAGGACCCTTCGCCTAACCCCCCAAATATCGAAACCTTCGTCTCTCATAAACATCCAGCACGGACCTCCGGTTCATCTCTCGCTGTGACACTCCAAAACATGCACCAGAGGAGTGTTATACCTCCCAAAACCTTGTTACAAGTATTTACAGGAGACCTTTCGGGAATGTCATGCATACAACAAACAAGGTTCAAGCACGGAAGCTTGGGACGGATACAACCAGGTGCCAGTCCTACCATGAACTTCGGGCCAAGGTCGCCCAGGAGGATGAGTGAATGTGCTACCATCCAAAAAGGCCTATTCGCGTAAACCAAACCCACATGCTCCCTACCGAGCTACAAGAACTTTCAGGTCAAACCTATCGAACTACCCAACAATGAAATTGAAGAACCAAGCTTGTCACCCTGGAGAGCTCTGGTCTTACTCTTCAAATAGAAAGGCAAATTGCTCGTAGTTCCATTGACCACAGAGGCCCCGACAATATCTCCAGTAGAAACCTTTACTATCTACCTCGCACAGACGAATAGGCCGGCCAGCTGCTAGGAACGAGGTACCCTTCAGAAATTGGACCTGAGGTCTGAATATCACCAGTCGCGAGTGTTAGAGAAGGATGTCCGAGGACAATCCTCCAAATTCGATACGGACACCACAAGCCCATAGTGATATCCCTCGGATAGGACCAAGCTGTTCATAGTATTCATGAACTTAATGAATACGAAATGCCATTGTTACTATGATCAGTTCATCATTGTCATTGTAAATGACTTGCTTATCTACCTTCATAGTAAGAAGGAAACTAAGGAGAGAAGCTACAACAAACCATGGAAGCAATACGATCAGAGAAGCATTACTCGAAGTTCTCTAGATACGAGTTTTGGAATTGAGGAGTCCAATTCTTAAGACACATCATTATCAAGGTGGAAATTCTTAAGGACCCTTTCAATTAATCAAAACCATTGAGAAATAGTCAGCACCAAAGGCGTTAGCAGGAATACGCCAAAATTCTGGGTCTCGCTGACCTACTGTCTTAGTTCCTTTGGAACTTCTTGTAAAATACGGAACCCCCTCCCAACTTTGACCCTGAAGGGAGCAACCCTTGAGTGGGAAGAGAAACAAGAGGGGGAAACCTTTAGAATTCCAGAATAAGAAACCAAATTCCTCTGGATGCCTCACTCTGGGAAGGCTTATTATGCTTCGGAAAGTGTGGAAAACCAATACCCCAGATATTTATGCCTTTCGAGATTCTTGTAAGAATCAACCCTGTAACTCGCTACTTCAATCTACTCCCATGAGCTTGATAAAGTACACTTTACCCGACACGTCCCAAACTCACAAAAGTAGCTATCCGACGAGACTCTTGCAATTCCCCTCGGCGAGATCGAGTTCCACAAGAGCCTCATCTTCTTGGAAGAACTGTAGTGACTATGGACCGAGGTCAAGTGGATGAAAGAACGCTGCTTCCCATTAGTGAAAGTTCACTGGAATACTAACCAAGGACCTGGAGTCACTTGGGAGCGTGAGAATCAGTCGATTAGGAAGTATCCCCACCTCATGGCTCAATTATTCATGCCTAATCCTTGCCTAAATTCAAATTTTAGGATGAAATTCCCTCTAACGGGGGGATGATGTGACAACCGTCAATTTCCGGTCAAGTCAAAGTCAACCGAAGTCAACAAGTCAAACCGTTCGACTCATTTTTCCCGTGGGTACTAGACTTTATGTTAGGTAAATACTAAACAACCCGCAATGCTAATGAGAGATCATAAATCAAAAAGTGAGAACATATAGATCTCCTTAACCTAAAATTGTGGTACGTGGCGAGCCAAACTGATAAAACAATGTTGCGTATTCATAGGGAGTGTGTAAGATCCTTAAACAAGGCTTAACAGGGTTTACGGACCTTGCGTGGCGAAGCCGGACACTCACAAATGCCACACATGAAACCTCTCTGAATCTTATTCACTCTATCTCTCTCTATTTAGAATCTCTCCCAAATCTCTCTCTGTATGAGAAATCTCTCAAAGAATGTAAAATCTCTCCCAAATCTCTCTAAGTATGTGAGATCTCTCCCAAAACTCTCTTTGTATGTGAAATCTCTCTAAGTATGAGAAATCTCTCCCAAAACTCTCTTTGTATGAGAAATCTCTCCAAGAATGTGAAATCTCTCCCAAATCGCTCTTTGTATGAGAAATCTCTCCAAGAATGTGAAATCTCTCCCCAAATTCTCTTTGGATGAGAAATCTCTCCAAGAATGTGAAATCTCTCTTTGTATGAGAAATCTCTCCAAGAATGTGAAATCTCTCCCAAATCTCTCTTTGTATGAGAAATCTCTCCAAGATTGTGAAATCTCTCGCAAATCTCTCTCAAAAGTTTCCGTAACTTTTTGGAGTCATTCGGGTCATTCCGACCCTTAACCGGGTCAAACACGGCTTGAAACGGGGTAAAAACGAGTAAAATAGGCTTAAGGGCCCGAAACCCCTCTTAGGACCGAAAGTCCTGTTAGGACCGAAACCCTAAGCAGCCAGGACTCAGTAGCCGCATCTGAGAAGAGAATCCTCTCGGACCGAACCTGGGAAGAGAAGCCTCTCGGGCCGAAACTGAGAAGAGAAGCCTCTCGTGCTGAAACTCGGAAGCAAAGCCTCTCGGGCCGAAACTCGCGAGACCGAGTCTCTCCTCTTGGTTCCTTCTTCTTTGCACTCTCGGTCTCTCCTCTCGCACTCTCGGTCTCTGCTCTCGCACTCTCGGTCTCTTCTCTCCACCTCTCGGTTTTCACTTCTAGTCTCGGTTCCGAGCATCAGAGGCCGAGACCTCTGCCAGACTTCGGAATTGCGACACTTTTCACCCATTTTTGATATTTTTAACATTTTAAGCTCGTTTCTCAAGATTTTAACACGGGATTTTCACCCAAACGCGTATTTTAACATAATAAACCCTAAATATTCATAATTAAATCATGTTTTCATGAAAATCCTTATTGAAATAATAAAATCTAGTGGATGAATAATTAAGGTGGAGTGTTGACTTTGCTTTACCTTATGACACAACCACCCACTCCATGTCACTATTGACCATTAGCCCATCCCTAGTCACTTCGTATGTCCTTTCTCATTATTTCCAGCCATTTCCCATGTTCTAAGAGATGGAACATCCATCCTCTCTCCTCACTTCTCTCATTTGCTCTCATTTCACCAAGGATCCAACTCCACTTTTCTCTCAAGCTTCCTCTATCAAATTCGAGATTCAAGGCTGATTATCAAGCTTTCTCACACTCTTGGTAAGTATAATTCATCCTCTCTATGATTATTTCACTTCCTTCTACTCCAATCATAGATTGCTTACACAAATTACATCATTTTGGTATTAGATTCTTGAAAATCTTCAAGGCATCTTCAAGTGTTCTTGAGTTGAACACTTCCCTAATCCAACATTCATCCACTAAAATCACTCAAGGTGAGTTCATACCCCTTCATTTTAATGTTTTCTCAAGTTTTCAGGGGAGGAATACAAGTTAAAACACCAAGAACATAACTAAACTTTTCTAACAGCCTTCATCAGAAAAGTTCAACTCCATTCACAGACTATTTTGGGCAACTTAAACATTTTTCTTTTCAAAACTATAAAGGTGCAAGTAGTTCACGTTCTTAGCTTTAAAATGACTACTTGCACATCTCTATACGATTGTTCTACAATTTATGGTGATTTTTACAAAACTGCCTATCATTTCAAACACCAATCCGGATGAGTCTGTGATTACGGACTTTTTCACCCAAGTTGTAGGTCATTAAAAATCATGATAAAAATTATGAGTAAACTAGACACATTTTGGGAACTCTCAGAATTTATGGATTTAGGTTTTGACTTTGTATGATTTTTCTATGACTTTTCTAAAAGAACGCAGAAAGGTTAAAGCTAGTTAACAGCATATAAATTTCATAACACTTTGTATTATGTTGAGCAAAGTGTATAACAATAAGTTCTAAATATTGAATGTGTTTTCTTGTTAGTTTATCATCATAAACTGAAACTTAGTCACTCATTATAAGATTATTCATTCATTTAGAACACATATTTAAAGCTTTAATAAGCATAGTTTATGGATTCATAATACTAATACATTTTCATAAAAGATTTCTTATATATTATAAACGTTTTGGATAAACTATAATAGGTATAGTTTATGATACATCACATAACACACACGTACAAAAATGGTGCATTCATACAAAAAGGTTTTGCACTCTCGTACACTACACGTAAACTCGTTACCTCAGAATGTGAGACTATCTCTCCCCGTACGTCCGAGAACAGGGTCCCTATTCATAACACTGATACATTTTCATAAAATAGTTCTTATATATTACAAACGTTTTGGATAAACTATAATAGGTATAGTTTATGATACATCACATAACACACTCGTACAAAAAGGGTACAGTTATACAAAAAGGTTTTGCACTCTCGTACACTACACGTAAACTCGTTACCTCAGAATGTGAGACTATCTCTCCCCGTACGTCCGAGAACAGGGTCCCTATTCATAACACTGATACATTTTCATAAAATAGTTCTTATATATTACAAACGTTTTGGATAAACTATAATAGGTATAGTTTATGATACATCACCTAACACACTCGTACAAAAAGGGTACATTTATACAAAAAGGTTTTACACTCTCGCACACTATACGTAAACTCGTTAACTCAGAATGTGAGACTATCTCTCCCTGTACGTCTGAGTACGTGATCTCAATTCCTGTAAGTTATAACCAAAATCTCTTGTAGGGAGAGCATGATAATTGTGTATAGATCTATATTGGGGTTGACATCCCACACCTCGCTGCTAGCTACCACCGGACCGGCAGGTCTGCGGGTGACAAGAGTCATAGGATCAAGGCATCTAAAATACGTTGCGCAGGTTACCTCTAGTCATAGTATGGTTATAGCGACTCACATAGGGAGCTAACAATACATAAAGTTTACGGGATTTTTATAAAACAAAAGGGGTTTTATGTTGATTGAAAATCACTTTTATATCAATAAATAAAGATATTACTGTACACTCTCGGTTTAGGTATTTATGACTACACATCATTTGAAACCACTCTTATATCTTTAAGTATGACAAATACTTGTTTGTTTTTGGTCCTGGTATTTAGGACCACATAACTTTTATAAGGAAAATATTGGATTTTTCTTGGTAACATACATCTCTATACAAAGATTGATTTTTAAACTCTTACTGTAAAAAGCTTATGAACTCACCAACCTTTGTGTTGACACTTTTTCAAAACTACTTGTATTCTCAGGAATTCAGTGAAACAGGAAATCAACAACGTTTTGAGGATGGGACGATAATTCGTCAAACAGTTCACTTTGTATCATAATGTAATTGATTTGAATCATGTAAATATATACTTTTGTGTAACTTTTCAATTATATTTTTGATGGTTGTATTTACTTTGAGCACTATTATACTCGTTGTTGTGATACTCTACATGAAGTCCTCCACCCCGGACCTTTCCGCCATCCTTGGTTTGGGGGTGTGATAGACATTCAGGTTGATGACAGCCTGAATTACATTGAGTGGCCTGTAGCGATCCTCGACCGGAAGTCGAAGGATCTAAGGAACAAGAGGGTTGAGCTAGTGAAGGTGCAATGACAACATCAGAAGGGCACGGAGATGACTTAGGAGCCGGTGGATGAGATGACGGAGCATTACCTAGAACTCTTCCAGGAACGAGCAGCAGACTTTGAGGATGAAGTTTAAAATAAGTGGGGAGATTTGTAGCACCTGGTTCTTGGTATGTAGTTTATTTAAGTATTTTGCATTTTTGGCCCTGGACTCGACGAGTTGAAGGACCAACTCGCCGAGTAGAACCGAGATGGGACGTGGGATTTAAGTGATGGAATCGTCGAGTCGGGTCCCGTACTCGACAAGTAGGCTCTGACTGGACAAAAACCCTAATATGAGGGTTTGCACCTTATTTAAACATCTCATTTAGCCACTACTCATCCCTATTGCTCCCATAAACCCTCCATAGCAAACCCTAAGTGTTTTGGTGCAAGATCTAATGATTTTGAGTGATTTTTGTGGGTTTTGACCTCAAGGAAGAAGGAAGAGCATAGAAGGATCAAGAGGAGACTGAAGGATTCGAGTTTGGTTCATCATTTGTAGTCTTCCAAAGGTATAAAGTCTGTACCTTACTTGCTTGTTTGTTAGATCCCTTTTTGGGGAAGATTTAGGGCTTTTTAAGCCATATGAGGTAGCCAACTATGATTGCAAACATGGTTGGGGGGTTGTTGTGTTCGCCCTCAAGATTTGGCTGTCATTACCTCTACGGGGTCCCTTGTACCATCTACACGGACCATAAGAGTTTGAGGTACCTCATGGATCAGCCAAATCTAAACATGAGGCAGCGTCGGTGGATGGATGTGGTGAAGGATTACGATTGCGAGATCCTTTACTACCCGGGGAAGGCCAATATGGTGGCCGACGCGCTTAGCCGCAAGGCAACACCGATCAGGGATATCTATCTGAGGATAACAGTGGTGACTCCACTGTTGGAGAAAATTCGAGAAGCCCAACAAGAGGCCATGAAGGAGGAACATCGAAAGAGTGAATGGATTGTAGGCCAGGTATCCTCCTTTGATTATGATAGCTGAGGGTTGTTGACCCTACACCATAGGGTGTGGGTGCCATACCACCAGGGTGTACGCCAGGTTCTGATGGAGGAGGCACACAAATCTCGATTCTCCATTCATCCCGTGGCGACGAAGATGTATAGGGATCTTCGTCTGGACTATTGGTGGCCCTGCATGAAGCGGGATGTAGGATGGTACGTGGAGCGGTGCTTTACCTGCAGGAAGGTCAAGGTCGAGCACCAGAGGCCACACGGCAAGATGTAGCAGTTAGATATTCCACTATGGAAATGGGAAGACATTACGATGGATTTTATCACAAACCTTCCCAGGACCGCACGGGGAGTGGATTCTATTTGGGTCATCGTCGATCGATTGACCAAGAGCGCCCATTTTATCTTGATTGAGGAGAGTATTTCGGCCGAAAGCTTGGCCGATATCTATATCACGAAGTTAGTGGCACGACACGGGGTGCCAATATCGGTGATTTCAGACAGAGATGTTCGGTTCACTTCCAGGCTCTGGAAGAAGCTTCATGACGAGCTGGGTACTCGTCTGCATTTTAGCACCGCCTTTCATCTGCAGATGGATGGTAAGAGTGAGCGGACCATCCAGACTCTGGAGGATATGCTGCGAGCATGCATGTTAGACTTCAGAGTTATTTAAGATACCTACCTTCCATTGGCAGAATTCTCCTATAACAATAATTATCATGCGAGCATTAACCGTCGTCCCTTTGAGATGCTGTATGGGAGGAGGTGCAGGACCCCGATATGTTGGGTTGAGGTTGGATAGAGGGTAATGGGGAGCACCGAAGTAGTGCTCAAGACGACAGAGAGGATTCAGCAGGTCCAGAGCAGGCTTCAGACTGCTCAGAGTCAGCAGAAAAGTTATGGTGATAAGCGTCGATCAGACCTGGAGTTCCAGGTCTGGGATATGGTTCTAGAAGGTGTCTCCATGGAAGGGCGTCATTCGATTCAGGAAACGGGGCAAGTTGGGCCCCAGGTACATTGGACCGTTCAGTGTCTTAGCCCGGGTGGGCAAGGTGGCGTATAGGATGGATCTGCCAGCCAAACTCAGCCAGATCCACAACACTTTCCACATCTCTCTGGTACGGAAGTTCCTAGTAGACGACTCAGAAGTGGTACCCTTGGAGGACATTTAGGTTGATGACAGCCTGAATTACATTGAGTGGCTAGTAGCGATCCTCGACCGGAAGTCGAAGGATCTGAGGAACAAGAGGGTTGAGCTAGTGAAGGTGCAATGGCAACATCAGAAGGGCTCGGAGTGGACTTGGGAGCGAGTCGACGAGATGATGGAGCATAACCTAGAACTGTTCCCGAAACAAGCAACAAACTTTGAGGATGAAGTTTAAAATAATTGGGGGAGATTTGTAGCACTTGGTTCTTGGTATGTAATTTCTTTAAGTATTTTGCATTTTTGGCCTTGGACTCGATGAGTTGAAGGACCAACTCGCCGAGTAGAAGCGGGACGGGATGTGGGATTTAAGTGATGGACTCGTCGAGCCGGATCCCGGACTCGACGAGTAGGCTCTAACTAGACAAAAACCCTAATGTGAAGGTTTGCACCGTATTTAATCATCTTGTCTAGCCACCACTCGTCCCTATTGCTCCCAGAAACCCTCCATAGCAAACCCTAAGTGTTTTGGTGCACGATCTAAGGCTTTTGAGTGATTTTTGTGGGTTTTGACCTCAAGGAAGAAGGAAGAGCATAGAAGGATCAAGAGGAGACTGAAGGATTCGATTTTGGTTCATCATTTGAAGTCTTCGAAAGGTATAAGGTATGTACCCTGCTTGCTTGTTTGTTAGATCCCTTTTGGGGGGAGATTTAGGGATTTTTAAGCCATATGAGGTAGCCAACCATGATTGCAAACATGGTAGGGGGTCAAGACTTCGGATCTGAGTCTTGGGAGGAGTGACAAGGAAGATTTGGGTTGCTTTTGCACCCAAGGAAGGTCCCATTCAACATAAGATCCATTGTATAGTCTTTTAGGCTCAAAAGTTTCATGCATGCATGTAAAGTTCGAAACTTTACGTGCTAGATCAAGCTTAGGGGCTTGGATCTATCATTTGGTCAAAGGTTGTACATCAGAAATCGAGGATTTAGGGTGTGGACATTATCGACTCAGCGAGTCCGTTCTTGGGACTTGACGAGTCCAAGGCATAAAGTCCCATATCTGTTGAGGGTCAAAAGAACTCATTTGGGTGTTAGAAGGGTTGTAGAAGGTTCGAAGGAGTGACTCAATGTATTGGACTTAGCCTTAGACCTGGAGTTCATGGGACTCGACGAGTGCTAGAACAAACTCGGTGAGTCCAAGCCAACCTCATGGTTGAAGATGAAATCGATGAGTTGTTCATCCAACTTAGCAAGTCAAGGACAGAACTTGTTCATCAGATGAAGGTGAACTCGACGAGTTGTTCAAACAACTCGACGAGTCGGATGAAGGTTCATTCGACGTGCATATCGATGAGGAACTCATCTAGTCGTTGCTAAATTCGACAAGTCGAGTTGTGGACAAGGAAGGATAAAGGGTTAGGGACTCGGCGAGTTGACGGCCCAACTCGGCGAGTCGGGTCAACTAGAAGTTGACTTTGACTTGGACTTGGTTGGGGGTAAAATAGTCATTTTACCCTAAGAGTAAATATCAAATTCTGACTGAGTGTTTTGTGGGGATTATAACCGGAGGATTTCCGGAGCAGCACCAGACAAAGGTTTCCCGCACAGATTATCAGTAGCTACTCGTACGAGGTGAGTTACCTTCTAGTAGCGGTTGATCTATGACCACAATGCTGAGCCACAAGTAGGAGTTGTATGTTAGATGATTGTCTTTGTGATATTTATCTAGGTTTGCTACTACCTGATATGTTATAAGCTAGTATGATATCATATTAGATGCTAGTAGCAGTACGGAGATAGTCCCCAAGGTTACCGATTGATAGGGCCTGTGACAACCGTCAAAATTCGAGTTAGTTCTAGATTTGAATAAACTTAGTTACACATATAGGCACTACACATATTAGACTTAGTAACTAGAAGCTAAGTTATAACCTAGTGGAATCTTGGAAACAGATAGAGACAATGGATAATGTGCTTGGATTTCACATTGGTATGTGAATTCTACGACTACATAACTGTAGTGACTATCCATATTCGGGTTACTCTTTGACTCGAATAACATTTCATGAATCATATACACACATCATGCACTTGACCTAGAAGTAGAAGTGAGTTCAAAGTCTCGTAGAAACTTAAGTCAAAGTTGAAGACTGGGACTAGTATACTTGATTCCTCAATTTCGCTTGAATCTCGGAATCACTACATAAAATGCCAATAAACCGATAAAAATAAATTATAAACATTATTTATAACTATAAAAGAGTTATAATACCATAAGATAATTTAAAGTCTTAAATATTTAATTTATTTTGATATTCAAAGTTTATTAAACTCCAAAACCCTAAAAGCCCTAAAAACTCATACTTATAAACTTTAACCTTCAAAGTCCTATAAAAACAATTATGAACCTTATAATATTATCTTATCATAATAATTCTTATGAAATACAATTCATTGAAAAATAAAGATTTATTTATTTTCATTTACCCTTGATTTATAAGTCAAAAATCAAGAGTTTTATGCATAAAAACTAGGTTAAGGTGCACATTTTATAAAAAGTTGGATATTTTTATAAAAGATTTGATTTTTTATAAAAGAAACAAGAGAGAGGGAGCCTCTCCTCCCCTAAAATCGGATTCCCCCTCCCCATATCTCTCTCTCACACTCTCATTCTCCAACACACACACATATCTCTCTCCTTTCTCTCTCTAGAAAACTCTCTCTACCTTCTCTCTACTTTTTCTCTCCAAACACCACTCCATTCTCTCTTCCTCCCTCTAAGAACCAAAAAAATTTCCAGAAAACAAACCCAAGAACACTCCTCAAACTTGAAATCTTCATCATCTTGTGGTATTCTTGAAGGTAAAATCGATTTCTACTTCACTTTTCCTTCAAATTTTGCTCTTTTTCTTACACTTTCTCCTTCTTCATCTTCTTCAAACTTGTTTTCTTTGTGTTAAAATGGTTTTTTTAGAACATCATGGATGTGTTTTAACACCATGCATGTATGATAAACAAGGTTGCATGTTCATGATCTTAGTGCAAAAATCGATTTTAAGGATTAAAACATCAAACTCAAGTTAAGAGTTTTTAAGAAACAAATTTTTGTTCATAAATGAATGTATATATTTTGATAAGTTTTAATCTTTTGATCTCTGGAAAAATAACTAGAATATAAGTTTATCATGATATCTTTTAAAATATTTCAAAAGATTTACTCAAGGAAATGATGAAAACTCACTTTTTTAACCAATCATCATGCATGCAATCTGCCAGATTTCTTTACTTGACTTTAAATTGCCATATCTCACTCATTTCTTAACAAAATTTCGTGATTATTTTTCTGAAATATAATATTTTGAGTTAAAGTTCAAACACAACTGGTCTCACTGTAAAATATTAAATATCCGATTTTTGGCAATTTTTACAATATGGTTGCGCAAACAACTCTTTTTTGGTGATCACCATTTTTGCCTTGCATGATCAATGGCCTTAAACCCAACCATAAATCTGAGGAAAAATAATTTAGAAACTTAACATATCTAGTGAATGATGGCTAAAATTAAGTGTCTTAAAACCTCATTGAATGGGCTACACAAATTCATGAACTTCAGCCACATTCACATCTCATGCACCATTGCATGCAACATTTCTTAACTTGTTTGGATTCATTACCCCGATTTCCCTTCTGAATAAATTTTGAACATTTTTCCTTTTGAAAGCCCTCACATGCATGTGATAATCTGGAGAATTTCAAGAGCTTTTATTATTCCTTTGATTTATTAAAATTATTGCTAAAACCATGGGCATAAATCACATAAAATACTTCCAGAGCTTAATAAATCCGGAATAAATTCATGGATGATCCTTATTGTGAATAATGACTCCTCACCAAATTTCATCAATTTTTGTTGCTGTTTGATATGATTTCCGATTTTTCTTTTGTTAGGGTATATAATAAATCACAAAACCACTTTAGAGAGTGTGAAAATTGTATCTAACACTTTAGAGAGTGTGAAAATTGTATCTAACTATTTTTCTATTATTTTCTAAAGTTAATTACACTTAAATACACTTAAATACACATAAATATCCAAAACCAGATTATACATTATGAAAACCACTTTTGATATTTTTTCCAGGTTATCTATACTATAAATGATGTTACAAAAATTTTTGGTAATTTATTTTAACTGTTTAATATTATTTTTTCAATTAATGATTAATTAAAGGAATAAAACAAGGAAAAATAGAAATACCCACTGAAAAATATCTTTTATATTTTTCCCAGCCTAGTTATGTATAATAACAGTTAAATAAAAAGTTTGGGTAATTTTGGAAACTATGTTCTATTTATTTCAATTTTTATTGGAATAAATGCTCAAAAATCATAAAATATAATTAAACAGCTTGGAAATCCATTTTTATATTTTTTCCAGCTTAGTAATGTTTAATAACAGTAATATAAAAAGTTTGGGGAATTTTCTTAACTCATTGCTATTTTTCATGAATTTATGGTTATTCAAGAAACTAAAATGGTGAATAATAGTTAGACAAATCAAAAATTCAAGAACATTTATCTTGAGGTCTTTGACTTCAGTTAAAACTGAAATGCAAAGTTTGGGATATTTTAGAATTAAATTGATTTAGTTTTGAATATTTAATCATCAGAACACCTCTAAAATGTTAAATATTAACATTTCAATAATGGAAATTTTCCACTTAAATTGTTATATAACAATTGATTCTTTGAAACTTAATTTCCACAGAAAAATGTTTGTAACTTATCGATATTAAATTTTGACACAATATTGATATAATTCTATTGTAGGACCATGTCTACTAGTGTTAGATTTCGATTAGAGACTCACTAGTGAATACCATTATTGTAGGAATCGATACTGATACGAGTGGAGCATAATCAAGGCACCATTTGCATCATCTCAATGCACATTGTGAGTATTCACGTACTCCCCTATTTTTAGTTTTTATGTTTTGGGGTGGAAAAACATGTCCTAAACTTTTTATGTTCGTTGTATTTATTTTGATTTGTATGAAACTTGGTTGCTATATTTCGTATGTTTGTGTATGTTACTTTAATTCATGAGGACTGTATCGCGGTTAAGTCCCTGGAATCTCTAGACACAACTCATTAACTCTTTTGAGCCTATAGTTATTATGGATAGCGCTATCAGGAGGTAGACCACTCCTCACTCGCACGATTGGCTTGAGTGCATTTTACCATTATATACACTATGTTTGCGATACACATAGTAGTCAATAGGGCACGATTCGGTCATTAGGCTTGGGTTGTGAACTCATGAATGGAAACTTGATGCACGTACTATTCTTTATACACATACGAAACTTGTGTTCCCATGTTAGCAACGACACTTGTATACTTATTTTAGCAATGAAACTTGAATACTTATTTTAGCAACGAAACTTCTTTCTCATTATAGCAATAAACTTTGTTTCTCATTATAGCAATGAACTTTGCTTCTCATTATAGCAATGGACTCTATTTCTCATTACAACAACGAACTTTTACTACTGGAAACTTATATACATGTTTTAGCAATGAAATTGTTTGCTCCTTGTAGCAACGAAATTGACAGCTTATTTTAGCAATGAAACTTGTTTACTCGTTTGAGTAACGAACTTTATCTTCCATGAAAATATGAATGTTGCATCTTATTCGGGCAATATACTTTATTTCTCATGATAACAACGAACTGTGTTTATAAACTTATTTACTCCTAGCAATATACTTTTATTATTGGAAACTTTTATCAAAACTTTGATTTCAACTCATGAACCAATATTATTTTGTTAAACTTGTGAGTACTCACCAACTATTTTTATAGTTGACGCTCGTTTTACATGCTTTTTCAGGAATCATTGAGTAAGTGGCACATAGGGACACCTCAATTTTAGGAGCATTTGCATGTGTTGTATTTCTATTTTCATTGTAATTTCTTTTAAAAGTTGTTCAAACCCGTTGTAAATTTGTAATGGTTTTCAATACTATGCTTGGTGTTGTCTTTAAACTTTTGCTATGAAACGCTTTGTACTGCCACGCCTCGTGTTTCCGCTTTAGCGGGGTGTGACAGGAAATAGAATCAGAGCCGAAGGTTATAGAGAATACCGGTTTTCCTTTGGAAAACCACAACTATAGCCAAAGATTTTCTAAACGTTTTTAAAATACTGAACATACTACTAGTATGACTAATTTGAGTACACATTATTGGACTTTAACTAAGTATAGCCTGGCCAACTATGCTTAATTAAGGAAACATAATGCGATGCTTGAAACGGTTATAGTAGAATTATGTTCAAAACGATTTTCAGCTTGAACTTTGAACAACAAAATTTTTTGGTGTGCGTATGTGCATTGCATACTATAGGCATTCATCTAGATACACTTAGAAACTAAGTGCACTTTTATAACAATGCCTTTATTTAGAAATATTCTTACCCCTTATCAAGTGCTAGGTTAACCACTTAGGTTATATCAGTAGCTGCTCTAGAAGCAATGCACATAGTACTAAGAATGGGTATTCCTTGGTAACTATTGACTTTAGATGTAAGATTAGTAGCTAGATATGCACTAGTAATAATCTTAAGTCAAAACCTATACAAATTATTCCTTAATACCTCTTCATCGTCTTCGTATTAGCGTTACAACAAGGAAAAAGCGTTTCGATATCGACACGAATAATAATTGGAGCATCGCGTAAGGAGATAGATTAATCGCCACTAAGCAATCACTTGGATATCATTGGCGGGCAATCCGGATTCGACTCACAAGGAGACACGGAGGTTTAACCTATACGTGAGACTTCTCTACTACGCTACGAATTTAGCTTTAGGTTGTTTCCGCCTTGAGCTTAAAACTTAACAAAGGATATCCCTTTGACCTCTATAAAAGGTCATAAACTGCATTGACACCATAAAACGTTTTACTAACAATTTTTCTTGTCCTTTATCTCGGGTAAAAGACACCGGCACTCGCCTAAGACTTGCATTAGTATTTAGGTACGATCAGCTACACTAACATACTTATTCCTTACTTCTTAATCTTCGATCGAAAAGTTATTTCGTTTCATCGGTTTTATTTATCATTGATAAAATATTTTATAACTACTTCATTCAACTTAGTAGACATTTCCTAACAATTTAAGCCATATTCTCGCTAAAACTCTTTTGACAACTTGCTTTAACTTAACGCTTTTCTTCAAAACTCAATTTAACCAATATTGGTTTTTAACCTTGCTATTTCAATTTCATTTCAAATCCATTTCAATGGATATATGTGCTTTTGAGGGCATATAAACCATTTTAAACCTTGCTTACCATTTTAGCACGTTTTCGAAAAACTTACAGACATTTTCTTTTATAAAAGTGTTTAAACCCTATGTTATAAAACTTAAACATATGACATTAAAATTCATAGTATGTGTAAAAGCTTCATTGAATCTTCAAAACACTTTTGCTTTGACACATTTAACCGTTTTCTCTTTTAGACATTGTAATTTACTTTAATGTGTTTTCTCGAAAACATAAGATGATATTTATGCAAATGTCTACTTAAAACATGTTTATAAGACATATCTAACGCTTGTTATACAAAACATACCTTATTTGTGCACTTTGCTTCAATATAGTTTTATAATCTATGAAGTTTTTTTTTTAAATTATAGCATTTGAGAACTTAGTGTTCATTTTTAAATTTCTAGTGATGCGCTTTCGACAACGCGAAATTATTTTTTTAAGTATACCGAGTTTTACCTTATCCGTTTTAACCATTGTTAGACTTAAGCCTAAAAGGCTCAAGACTGTCAGATTTTCAATTACCAGTTGTAGTGCTTCTTCTTTTTCACAAATGGAGTTTAACTTAATAGATAACTTATGAATTTTTAGCAAAACTTAGAAAACACTTTAGAACTCCTACATATCTATTTAATCAACATACATCGAATATTTAAGTCTGAATTATATCTCAACCTGTTTTTAAATGTACATATATGTATTGTTCTTTGAATTTTAACAATAGCAATAATTGTTGTAATCTTCCTTTTCTTTCCCCCGAACTTTATTTCTCGCTCTCCTTCTGATTTTAGATCTCGCACGCCATAATGTTAACATGATACATCGTCTAACTTTGTTTCTATCTATTTTTCTTCTCCTGGTATCATATTCGTATATATAAAGACTAGAAGTCTACCATTTCATTTTGAGCGATTAATACGTGTATATTCATGAGGCATACCATTGATTTAGTCAGCTTTGACATATTTAAATACGTCATTTATCATATACTTTTTATTTATATTTTGAAATCTACTCTTAAACAAGTAATCCCTATTCACATTTGCTCTTTCGTTTTAAAGTCAGAAACTTGATTTAAAATGCAATTTTCATTGAATTTTTCATTATAATTAATGCACAAGATGAATACTCTTATGCTTATCATTTTCCTATATTCAGAAATTATATGTGAAGGATATGTTTCCTTATGTTTTTTTCTTTTCTTTCAATACATCAAAAGTTTTGAACTTTACGATTATCTATTCTCTAAATGATTGTTTTCGTAGAACCACTAAACTAAGAATGAACTATTTCCAAAGATCAACATTTTTACACATTTCTTAAAAGAGCATTTTACTTTGCAATTTTCAGTGAGTTCCTAAACTCTCAAACTTGTTTTCATAAGTATTCGGACTCCTCATAAGCTTGAATTTGTCCTGACTTAGACAATTGGATAATTTCTCAAAAGTTTAATATGAATATGTCTATATAAATTCCCTCATTGATGACTTAAACCTTTAACCTTGATTAATCTTTATATTATTTTACTACTTTATTTGATTGCCACACATGTATCTTCATTATCTTGGAGTTATTACACATTTTGATAATAGTGAGATTACTTATCATTTCTAATCACTCAAATTGTTATCTAGACAAGGTGATTTATTTTATCATAAACTTGCATCGCCTCCATTGCGACGATGACTTTCTAAATATATATATTCTTCAAATATTGCTTTATTATAGTAAGAGTAACCGTGGTAGTAAATGTTGCCTCGGAAATCCTCGATCGTTTCGTAACTTATTTTATAGACGACACTTAAATAGTCTATACATTTGAGGTGTAAAAAATTTCTTATGTAGCCTTTAGCTTAGTTGATACTCCTTTCTTGAGAGGAGTGCGAGCCGATCGGTGAGATGCAACATAATTGTTGCTGGAAAAGCGAGGGTACTAAAGAGTGCTACACAACACTGATGTCATGACGTTTCTGTCATCTTGTAGGGATGTCATCGATAATCATCTTTGCAGTATGTTTTGCATGAGCATTAATAACCATTTTGAAGGTGTTTCTTGCTTGAGCTATTCCTAGCTCGATTCCCCCTCCCCCCCCCGCCCAATCTGATGTGGGTAGTATAGGTAGTCGTAGCATACTATGGTGTACATGCAAGATTGTTGTAAGAATACACAATGAGGTTGTTTTCTAAACAACCAGACTATTGCTAAGAGCCAGACAACATTGATGTTTATGGATTATAGTTGACAGTGTTGTTGTATATAGCATTCTTCTTGAAGAGTAACCTTGTTATAGTAAGATGTAATATAGGAAACGCCTTATTGATCATCTGAGCATCAGAAAACATTGATGATTATAAGAGAAGAGACACCAAATGTGGTGCTAAGCATGGCATAAACTTATGATGCGCGACTTACGATGCATAACAATATGCGACTTATATTACGCGGCTTAGAAGAATAGTTCAAGCTTAGCAGCTAGCGATCATTGGGATGTCACGCGGGAGAGCATCGCGTGGAATGGATCGGGCGTAGCTGCCAGCGATCGTATATACATCACACGAGAGAGCATCGCATGAAATGGATTGTGCTTGGATTCCAGCGATCGTAGATACATCACGCGGGAGAGCATCGGGTGGTTTGGATCAGGCTTGGCTACCAACGATCGTAGATACATCACGCAGGAGAGCATCGCGTTAGTTTCTAGCAATCGTAGATAGATTGCATGAGAGAGCATCACACAGAATCATATAGGTAAAGTTTACAAGCCTTTGAGCCTCGTTGGCAGAGCATGTTGTTGATGGAGTGAGGATGAGAAGCCAAGTGACTCGCGACAAGGGTGCTGAACTTTACATGCGGAGCTTGCCGCTATAATGGAGTTGAGCTGAGAGGCCAAGCGAGTCAAGGCAAGGATGCTGAACCTCGCATGCGAAGCTTTCCACTATGATGGAGTCGGGTTGAAAAGCCAGGCGAGTCAAGGCGAGGACGCTTAACCTAGCGGTTAGAGCTTGCCGTAATTATGTACTCGGGCCGAGAAGCCAAGCGACACAATAAAAGGGTGCTGAACCTTGCATGCCGAGCTTGCCGCTATGATGGATTTGGGCTGAGAATCCAGGTGACTCAAGGCAAGGGTGTTGAACCTTATATGATTGGTCGTAGCGGCCGACAATCTATGTGTGTGTCCCAAGTGATCATTCAAGGCTGAAGTGTAATGGCACCTGATGCTCTACTGCACCTTTAGTTGTAGTGACGATTGGTGCATCATTGTCTTAGCTGTCTACCAAAGCTATACGACGATGCTACTTAGAGTTGGACAATCCAGCTGTTGTCAAGTGGTACGTAGCGGGACTGCCATCGAGAGCTGGTCACTAGGGCCGCTAAGAACTGAGCATCGAGCTGCTAGCGATATATGAGCAACACGATAACTTAGAGATGGGTAAGCAGACCACCGAGGGTTGAACCACGAGGCTGCTCTTTCGATTTGGAATATTAATGTCACCCCGAGAGTGCACTATCATCAGCTCTTCATGTACCTTAACTCTACCCCTTTAGAATAAAAATCACTTATGCATGGTATCGTACGAACCCTCACCCCCCCCCCCCCCCCCCCCGCCTTTTTCTTAGAGGAGGCGAAGAAAGGAAAGATGGATGTATATGTTGGGTTTTGAGCATTCTAACACTCCTAAGGTGTACATGCAACCCTATAAACCTTGGATCTATGTTTGACTAAGATACATGCAAAATTAATTTCCAAGGTTCATAATCCTATCTAGCATACATGGGGAACTTTTAAACATAAAGTAAGCTAGAACAACATACCTTGTAGTAGTTTGGATTCCTTGAAAACCCTGTGAGCCTAGCACCCCAAGTGTGATGCCTCAAATGTCTCACACAACACCAAATGCTTTTGGAATGACTTGAGAGAAATGTCATACACTTAAAAATCGGCTATTCCCTCTCACTCTTGCTTAGCTGAATTATTTTGGTGACCATGTTGATCCTTATATAGTGTGCTACAATTAGGGTTACACTACGTAAACTCTAATTTTCTTGACCTTTCATTTCCATGACCCATGGTGTCACACCTCGAAACCCAAGGTGGAAACGTTCCGGGGCGGAGGTGACTTCATGTTGAATATCATAACCAATGTACATAGTAAGCAAAGTAACAACCATTATATTACATATGAAATTTACAATTGTTTAAAAGTAAAGTTGTACAAGTTTCTTTTCGGTTTCTGAAAAAATTAATACGCAAGAAATTCCCATATTTTCTTATACATAAAGTTTAGTTAACTCTTTTGTTACACGATTCTAGTTATGTACAATTGTTATCCCAGGAAAATCCCATATTTTCCTAAAAGTTGGTTATCAATCCGAAATGTAATGTAAAAGATGTATACTGAAAACCTGGTTATCCTTATAAAATGTATTAGTTTTAACACGTATATAAAACTAATAAGGACAAAGTAAACTAGTTACTGAATCCATTATTACTAAAAAGTAAATCCCTGTTATGTAAATTACGAGTTCCATAACCATACGATAGATTATATATGGAAATAAGTAGTCCATCTCACTTTATGACTTTCATCACCCTTGAACCTTTCGGTTCAGCAGTAGCTAGCAGCCAGGTGCGGGGTAGTCAGCCCCGTATAGATCTATGCACTCATTTCATGCTCCCTATTTAAGAGATTCGTGTTATAGTGGCGGTCCTCCACTCGCGTATCTCTGTGGAGTGTTCTTCGAGGACTTGTCTCCAATTTATAAGAATAACAATTTTACACATAATAATACAGAAAGATCCCATTACAAATGATGATCCTCCACTCGTGTATTTCTGAGGAGTGTTACCGAGGACAAAACAATGTACTAAGTTTCATGTTCAAAGTTCAAATGTTATGCTTTTAACTATTATAATGTGTTCTGCAAGTTCAAACGGTTATCTGTTATGATTGTCAGTGTTAAAATCATATGCAATATGAAACACAACACATATAAATTTTTCTTGAGTACAAATATTCCTTGTACTTTGCTAGTATTCCCCCCCCCCCCCCTGAAAACAGTGAAAAACATTGAAAAAGGATAGGGGTATGAACTGACCAGACGAGAAAACGTGATGGTTTGGATGCTAAGTATCGGTTCGAGGCATGATAACGTGTGAGGTTCCTATGTAATATGAAATGATATACAAATGTATCTAATTAGACTCTAAATCACTAATTAGATATGATTATACACTCCAATACGAGAAAACATTTCAAATCAAGTGTTTTGAGTGACTTGGGTGACATCTATGGACATATAGAGCTTTGGATAATGTGTTTACTCTTCAAGAGGAAACTCCCTATGGAGTTTTCAGCCCTAAGACAAACTCCACATGAGTTCACGGCCGTGAACTCATGAATGAGGGTTTTATGATGCTAAATGGTCAAATAACACTTGGGGAAGGTTGCTATGATTTAATCTAAGGCATAGGAATGGATTAAATCAACAAATGTACCATTTATTGGAGTTTATGACAGTAAACTAAGAGTTTACGTCCGTAAACTCTCGCATACACAATCTTTTGATGTTTTGGTGGTCCTAGGTCCTTACAAGAGTTTCTAGCTAATTCTACAAGCCATGGAATGAGTTTAAGGCACCATTTGACCATGATTTAGGAGTTTATGGCCTAAGAACCCATTCTTGGGGGGTTTACGGCCGTGAACTCCCAAATGGAAGGTTTTCATCATGTTTAAGGCCCCTAAATCGATTGTGGTTGGTTCTAGACTTCAATCCAAGGCTATTGGTATGTTTAAGTGGCATTTAAACACTTGAAAATGAGTTTACTACCCATGATAATGAGTTCACGGCCCAAGCATGTTCTTAGGTAGTAAACTCAAGTTTACTCCCAAAAATTTAAGTTTAAGGTGTTCTAAGTCCGATCCATTAAGAGATTTAGCCATATCTAAGCTCCAAAGGTGATTTGGGAGGGATTTTTGGATCTAAAACCCAATTTATATGTGTTCATGGCCCAAGAGCATTCCAGGGCCATAAACACATGTTTCTGGTCCTAAATCATAGCTTGAACATGGATTTGGAAGCTAGAAAGGTTGTACAACAAGTTAGGAAGGTTACCTTGATGAAATGGAGCTTAAATTTGATGATTTTGGACTTAAAACTTGGATTTGAGGAGAGAGGTTAGAGAGAGAGAGAGAGAGAGTAGTGAGAGAGTGCAAAAACTTCAAAATGAAGTCTTTTGATCTTTAAATATGTCCTAAGTTCGGGATACGGTGGAATTCTACCCGATACCGATGTTAGACGTGGTTTTTGGTCGCGCCCGATTAAGTTGTCGTAACCCGATATGGTCGATTCTAAAATTTTTCCAGTTACTAACATGGAGTGTTATTATAAGTTCTAAATGCGTTTGGACACCCATTAAGTCATAATAGCAACCTCAAATTTATGACTTAATTTAATAACGTAAACGGAAACGAATTTGAAAACGACGAATTTATTAACGAAATAGGTTACAATAACAGAAAAAATTTCGGTTGTCACATTATCCCCCTGTTAGAGGGAATTTCGTCCCGAAATTCAAGATTAAGATACAAATGATGGATCTAGAAATAGATGTGGATACTTCTGTTTCATCGAGTCTTCACGCTCCCAAGTGAATTCTGGCCCCCGCTTGGCATTCCAGCGAACCTTCACTATCGGGATGCGGCTTTGCTTCGTACGTTTGATCTCTCGATCCATGACTTCGATTGGTTCCTCCACAAAGTTTAGGTTTTCGTTGATCTCGATCTCATCCAGAGGGATCACAAGGGTTTCGTTGGATAAACACTTTTTAAGGTTCGAGACGTGAAAGACGGGGTGGATGTTACTAAGCTCATGTGGTAGTCGGAGTTTATAAGCTACCAGACCGATCCTAGAGAGGATCTCGAAGGGTCCAATGTACCTCGGATTAAGTTTCCCACACTTTCCAAAGTGTACCATGCCTTTCCAGGGCGAGACCTTCAACAGGACACGGTCTCCAACCTGGAACTCCAGAGGTTTCCGTCAATTATCAGCATAACTCTTCTGACGATCTCGTGAAGCTTTCAATCATTCCCAGATTTGAATGATCTTTTCAGTGGTTTCGCGAATGATTTCAGGACCAGTGAGAGCACTGTTAGGGAATTGACTCTTGGCTAGCTTCGTGTCCCCTACCTCAGTCCAACACAGAGGAGATCTGCACTTGCGGCCATAAAGGGCTTCAAACGGAGCAGCCTTGATGCTGGTGTGGTAACTGTTGTTGTACAAGAACTTGATCAAAGGGAAATGTGTGTCCCACGATTTTCCGAAATCGATGACACATGCTCTAAGCATGTCTTCCAGGGTTTGGATAGTTCTTTCACTTTGTCTGTTGGTCTGAGGGTGATAGGCCGTGCTCATATCTAGTTTGGTTCCAAGAGCCTTCTGGAGAGACTGCCAAAATCTAGAGGTAAACCTGCTTTCTCGATCAGAGATAATGGATGCAGGTACACCGTGCAGTGGGACTACCTCTTGGATGTAGATTCGCATGAGTCTTTCCATTTTTAATGATTTTTTGATCGGAATGAAGTGAGCGGATTTTGTCAAACGATCGACAGTTACCCAAATGGCATCGTACCCACTCGGACACTTGGTTAACTTGGTGATGAAATCCATGGTACTTATCTCCCATTTCCACTGGGGAATCTCGGGCTGCTGGAGCAGACCCGAGGGTTTCTGGTATTCAGCTTTCACCTTGGCACAAGTGAGGCACTTGCCCACGAATGTAGCGATCTCGACTTTCATATTTGGCCACCAGTATTGTTTCTTGAGATCCAGGTACATCTTATCCGAACCCGGGTGAACAGATTATCTGGTTTTGTGTGCTTCCTCCATGACAACTTCCCTAAATCCTCCGAACTTTGGGGTCCAAATTCGGTCCATGAGACAGTAGACTCCGTCACCTCTGATCTCAGATTTCTTATCCATTCCCCTCAAGGCTTCGCTTGAAATGTTCTCTGGTTTGAGAGCCTCTAACTGTGCGTCTCGGATTTGCATGGATAAATGAGAATGGATAGTCATCGTCAGTGTCCTCACTTTACGGCTTGAACTTTCCTTTCAGCTAAGGGCGTCTACTACCACATTGGCCTTGTCGGGATGGTAGCGAATCTCGCATTCATAATCGCTGAGCATCTCTACCCATCGCCATTGCCTCATGTTTAAGTCCTTCTGATTGAGGATGTGTTGCAGGCTCTTATGGTCAGTAAAGATCCTACACTTGGTTCCGTAGAGATAATGTCTCCAAATCTTCCGTGCAAAGACTACGGCTCCTAACTCCAATTCGTGTGTGGTATAGTTGACCTTGTGTGCCTTCAGCTGTCTTGAGGCATAAGCAATTACTTTTCTTCTTTGCATAAGCACACAACCTAAGCCCTGACTAGACGCATCACAATAGACAACGAAGTCTTCTGTCCCTTCGGGTAGAGACAGAACAGGCGCGCTGCACAAGGCTTGCTTTAATGTCTGAAACGTTGTTTCTTGCTTTTCACTACAACAAAAGGGGACACCTTTCTGTGTTAGAGTGGTTAGGGGTTTGGTGATTCTGGAAAAGTCCTGGATGAATCTCCGATAATAGCCGGCGAGACCCAAGAATTGATGGATTTCTGTGGGTGTCTTTGGTGCTGACCAATTCTCTATCGCTTTAATCTTGGAAGGATCCACATGAATACCCTCCTCGCTTACCACGTGACCGAGGAAAGTCACCTTCCGGATCTAGAATTCACACTTGGAAAATTTTGCGTACAACTTTTCGGATCTAAGGGTTTCCAACACTGACTTCAAGTATTGTTTGTGATCTTGTGCGCTTCTAGAGTAGACAAGTATGTCATCAATGAATATAATGACGAACTTATCTAGAAAAGGGCGACACACCCGGTACATCAGGTCCATGAACACTACCGGTGCACTGGTTAGTCTGAAGGGCATCACTACGAACTCGTAGTGTCCATACCGAGTCCTGAATGCTATTTTGGAAACATCACTCTCATGAACTCGTAGCTGATGGTACCCTGACCTAAGGTCTATCTTTGAGAAGTAGCTGGCTCCTTGAATTTGATCGAAGAGGTCATCTATTCGAGGAAGAGGATATCGGTTCTTGACGGTCAAGTTATTCAGTTCACGCTAGTCGATACACATCTGGAAGGATCCATCTTTCTTCTTCACAAACAAAACCGGAGCTCCCCAAGGTGAGGAACTCGGTCTGATGAACCCTTTGCTGAGTAACTCGTTGAGTTAGCTAGATAACTACTACATTTCTGCTGGAGTAAACGATATGGAGACTTGGCTATGGGGGTAGCTCCAGGAATTAGGTCAATGCGAAATTCGACCTGACGTTCAGGAGGAATTCCTGGGAGCTCTTCGGGAAAGACGTCAAGAAAGTTGCGGACTTTGGTGATGCTCGCGAGGTCTTTAACTTCCTGTTTCTCGTTAATGACATGGGCTAGGAATGCTTGGCACTCCTTCCGCAAAAGCTTTTGAGCTTTGATGCAGGAAATGATACGAAGATTGGGACTAAGCTTATCGCCATAGATCATTAGAGTTCGACCCGCAGGAAGATTGAGACGGATGGCTTTTTCGTAGCAAAGGATATCAGCATGATTGGGACTCAACCAATCCATGCCAATGATAACATTAAAACACTTCATGGAGACTGGCATAAGATCGATGGGAAATGAATGATCGTTCAGGGTAAGAGTATACAACCTATGAATATATCGCGAGCGCTTTCTTTTTCGCCATTAGTCATCTCGACGGTAAACGTTTCGGTTAATGATTAAGGATTTTGTTTAAGGTTATGTTTGAATGAATGACTAACTAAGCTTCTTTCAGCACCTGAATCGAAAAGAATACTAGCATAAGAGTTGTCGAGAAGGAACGTACCCGAAACAACGGTGGGATCGGCGACTGCCTCCTCCCATCCCATGGCTAGGACTCTCCCGATATTATCAGCTGTCGCCTTCTTGGGGCAGTTTCTCTTGAAATGCCCAACTTCTCCACAATTATAGCAGGCTTGACCAACACCTGCTCTAGAAGATTGATTTGCGGATTGGGCTGGTGCTTTGCAGAATCGGACCGTATGCCCCTTTTTACCACAATTGGTGCATGAAAGCTCACGGCAGGGGCCGGGGTTATGGTGGTATTGACACTTTTCACACTGAGGAAGGTTACCGACATACCTGCAAGTAGGTGTTTGAGCTGTGGATCCCACAGTAGAAGAAGCATCAACAAGGGTAGTGGCAGCATAGACTACTACAGTCTGCTGTTTCTTTGAAGATCCTTGATAAGGTTGGCCTTTCTTCTTCTTCCAAAACTTTCTTTTCTCACCACTCCTCTTGGTCGGTTCAGGAGTGGTGGTTGTTTCCTCAACATCATCACTGTGGTCAATCAGGGTCTGGGTTAAACTTTTGGCACTGTCATATGTATCCGGCCTCGTAGATAAGACATTTCCTTTTGTCGGTTGGGTCAGCCCCCAAATAAATCTTTCTATCTTCTTACTCTCCGGGGTAACCAATCCCGGATAGAGCAGCGCCAGGTCATCAAATCTCGAGGCGTATGCGGAAATATCGGAACCCTTCATCTTCAGGTTCCAGAGCTCGTGCTCTAACTTCTATATTTCTCCCCGAGGGAAGTACTTAGCTAGAAGAAGTTCTTTCATGGAATCCCATCCCATAGCATTGGCTACAGGTAGGGTCAATAATTTGACTCGACCATTCCACCAAGTCAACGCTTTATCGATAAAGGTACAGGCGGCAAACTTTACCTTGTCGGACTCCGAACAAGCACAAATTTCAAAGATAAATTCGATTTTCTCGAACCATCAGGTGAAGGAAGTGATACCTCCAGTGCCATCAAAGGATGTGGCATTCATGAAATCTTTATAGGAACCCTCCTTCCGGTGTCCTTGGCTGCCTTCTTGGTTTTGGGTTTAGGTACCACCTCCCGAACCACCAAAACCATCGGAGTTCCTTTGAGGCATAGCAGCTGCCACTGCGGCAGTAACAACTACCTGGAATATCACAGGATCAAATTCAGGAGGGGGTGGTGGTGGAGGGTAGTTGGTCTTTGAGTTGGGTCTCTTCCTTGGAGGCATCTTGATCTAATAAGATCAGGAAAGAGAGGGTGGTAAGTCCTCTGAATTGAATCAAGAGATATGATATATATATATATATATATATATATATATATATATATATATATATATATATATCTATATATATATATATATATATATATATATATATATATATATATATATATATATATTTCGAATAAGCGGTAAGGCAGGAAAGAGTTATCAAAGAAGACAATTTATCGCTAGAGGAATGTTCAAGGAGCAACGTCTGAATGAGGATTTCTACAAGGATGGGCTCGATAAATACTCCCATAGTATTTCATGATTCGCTACGATCATGGTTCGATGTTTGGGGTATTAGGGTAAGTTTTAGGCATGCTGAACACCACAGTCACTCCCAAGCACATGTTGGTCGTGTCTCGAATGAATATAGTTGCCCAGGCTATATTGATCCTATACACGACTACATAACTACCCAGGTTTAACCGAAGCGTGCAACACCCATTTACTTATGTTTTGTTGTACTCGTAGTTACGGATGTCGACGGTTAGGTATACTTGTATACTTTTGAAATTACTTATACTTTAAAGTATACTTTTAGTTCAGAGCACTTAGGCCCCTTAGTGTTTATAGTCTTATACCATGTAAGGTTTGGTATACTCTATTCACTATAAACAAGGGCTCTGATACCAATCTGTCACACCCCAAAACCCAAGGCAGAAACGTTCCGGGGTGGAGGTGACTTCATGTTGAATATCATAACCAACGTACATAGTAAGCAAAGTAACAACCATCACATTACATATGAAATTTACAATTGTTTAAAAGTAAAGTTGTACAAGTTTCCTTTTAGTTTCTGAAAAAGTTATGACCCAAGAAAATCCCATATTTTCTTATATGTAATGATTAGTTAACTATTTTGTTACACGATTCTAGTTATGTACAATTGTTATCCTAGGAAAATCCCATATTTTCCTAAAGGTTGGTTATCAATCTGAAATGTCATGTAAAAGATGTATACTAAAAACCTGGTAATCCTTATGAAATGTATTAGTTTTAACACGTATATAAAACTAATAAGTACAAAGTAAACTAGTTACTTAATCCATTATTACTAAAAAGTAAATCCCTGTTATCCAAATTGCGAGTTCCATAACCATACGATAGACTAAATATGACAATAAGTAGTTCATCTCACTTTATGACTTTCGTCACCCTTGAACCTTTCCGTTCGGCTATAGCTAGCAGCTAGGTGCGGGGTATTCAGCCACGTATAAATCTGTACACTCAAATCACGATCCCTATTTAAGAGATTCTGGTTATAGTGGCGGTCCTCCACTCGCGTATCTCTGTGGAGTGTTCTTCAAGGACGTGTCTCCAATTTATAGGAATAACAATTTTACACATAATAATACAGAAAGATCCCATTATAAATGACGATCCTCCACTCGCGTATTTCTGAGGAGTGTTACCGAGGACAAAACAATGTACTAAGTTTCATGTTCAAAGTTCAAATGTTATGCTTTTAACTATTATAATGTGTTCTGCAAGTTCAAATGGTTATCTATTATGATTGTTAGTGTTAAAAGCGTATGCAATATGAAACACAACACATATAAAACAAGTTTTGAGTACAAGTATTCCTTGTACTTTGCTTGTATTCCCCCCTGAAAACAGTGAAAAACATTGAAAAAGGATAGGGGTATGAACTCACCAGATGAGAAAAAGTGACGGTTTGGATGCTAAGTATCGGTTTGAGGCTTGATAATGTGCAAGCTTCGTATGTAATATGAAATGATATACAAATGTATCTAATTAGACTTTAAATCACTAATTAGATATGATTATACACTCCAATACGAGAAAACACTTCAAATCAAGTGTTTGGAGTAACCCGGGTGACATCTATGGATGTATAGGGCTTTGGATAACGTGTTTACTCTTCAAGAGTAAACTCCCTATAGAGTTTTCAGCCCTAAGACCAACTCCACATGAGTTCACGGCCGTGAACTCATGGATGAGGGTTTTATGATGCTAAATGGTCAAATAACACTTGGGGAAGGTTGTTATTATTTAATTTAAGGCATAGGAATGGATTAAATCAACCAATGGACCATTTATTGGAGTTTATGGTAGTAAACTAAGAGTTTACATCCGTAAACTCTCCCATACACAATCCTTTGATGTTTTGGTGGTCCTAGGTCCTTACAAGAGTTTCTAGCTAATTCTACAAGCCATGGAATGAGTTTAAGGCACCATTTGACCATGATTTTGGAGTTTACGGCCTAAGAACCCATTCTTGGGGGGTTTACGGCTGTGAACTCCCAAAGGGAAGGTTTTCATCATGTTTAAGGCCCCTAAATCGATTGTGGTTGGTTCTAGACTTCAATCCAAGGCTATTGGTGTGTTTAAGTGGCATTTAAACACTTGAAAATGAGTTTACTACCCATGATAATGAGTTTACGGCCCAAGCATGTTCTTGGGCAGTAAACTCAAGTTTACTCCCCAAAAGTTAAGTTTAAGGTGTTCTAAGTCCGATCCATTAAGCCATTTAGCCATATCTAAGCTCCAAAGGTGATTTGGGAGGGTTTTTAGGATCTAAAACCCAATTTATATGTGTTCACGGCCCAAGAGCATTCCAGGGCTGTAAACACATGTTTATGGTCCTAAATCATAGCTTGAACCAGGATTTGGAAGCTAGAAAGGTTGTACAACAAGTTAGGAAGGTTACCTTGATGAAATGGAGCTTAAATTTGATGATTTTGGACCTAAAACTTGGATTTGAGGACAGAGGTTAGAGAGAGAGAGTAGTGAGATAGTGAAAAAGCTTCAAAATGAAGTCTTTTAGGCTTTAAATATGTCCTAAGTTCGGGACATGGTGGAATTCTACCAGATACCGACGTTAGACGTGGTTTTTGGTCGTGCCCGACTAAGTTGTCGTAACCCGATATGGTCGATTCTAAAATTTTTCCGGTTACTAACATGGAGTGTTATTATAAGATCTAAATGCGTTTGGACACTCATTAAGTCATAATAGCAACCTCAAATTTATGACATAATTTAATAACGTAAACGAAAACGAATTTGAGAACGACGAATTTATTAACGGAACTGTGACAACCCCAAATATATTGTCGTTACAAACCCTGTTTTCACTAACGGAATGCGTCACTATATGATATCTTCGGTAATGTCTGGAGTTATCAATAAACAAATATCTAGTTATTTATATGTTCCGATATTATCATAAGTAATTATAAGTTGTAAAAGTTAACACCGTTTAACTAAATAGAGTTATATTACTTTTCAACCACTTCATCCGGGTAAAAAGTTTTAACCCCGTTAAACTTTAGCATCGGGTACCCGTGTATCGGGTGCAATACCTGAGACATATATAAACAAATGGACACTACAATTGAACTATTTTACCACACCTTCACTCTCTCTCACTACTTTCTCTCTCTAGACCCGAAATCGACCGCAAATCCTCAAATTTCGGCATCCAAACGTAAGGACTCACTCCCTATCTTATTCTAAACATAATTCATTGTAGTTAGAGGCCAAAAATCATAGAAAACAAGGACCAAAAAGGAGTTTACAGCCTAAGAAGCCCCTTAGGCCGTAAACACCTAAAAACTTGCCAAAAACCTCATTTTTCCTTCCTTTAAGTTTATGTACCAATTAAGGGATATACCTAGGAGAGTTTGGACATTAAAACACAAGAGTTTGAAGCTTAAAAAGGAGTTTACGGCCCAAGCTTATGCATAGGCCGTAAACACCCCAAAAACCCCAAAAACCCTTGTTAAAAGCCCCAAAAACTCATATAGGGTGTTTGGTAATTTAGTCTTGACACTAGGAAATGTTTAAGTACATTAAACAACACCATTTGAGGAAAAAAAGAGGAGTTTACGGCCAAGTCTAAGCTTGGGCCGTAAACACCCAAATTTTTGTGTCAAACAAGTCCCAAAACATATCTAAGGCATGTAAAGAATTTAGCTAAGACCCTAGGATGTGTGTTATACCATTAAACTTCTCATTTTGAGGCCAAAAGAAGAGTTTACAGACAAGGATATTCTTGGGCCATAAACTCCCCAATTTTCATGCCAAAATGTCCCAAAACTCCATCTAAGGCCTTCTAGAATTTATCTAAGGTGAAGGGAAGTGTGTTGTACCAATTAAACATCCATTTTGAGGGACTTAATGGAGCTTACGGCCCAAGCACAAGTCTTGGCCGTAAACTCCCCAAAATGTCACAAAATGAGGGTTTAATCCCTCCATATTAGTTCAAGACACATACCATTAAATTAAGGAAGTGAAATAAGGCCTTAAACTTGCATTTTGGAAGTCCACATGAGTTTACGGCCAAGCCTAGGGGGCTTACGGCCATAAACTCCCAAGGAGTGGCCTTTGGGCCATAAACTCCAAGGGAGTGAGCTCATGGACCCTCCCGTGAATCTTTCTTAGCCTTATACCACTCCTGGGAACCCCGTCTAGGCCCTAAAACCCCGAATTGATGCTAGAATGTCTAAATACTTAAATGGAAAGCATGAAATGATTAATTTCGTGTAAAACACATATTTTCATATGACATTAGGGTCCTAAAAGGTGCACAAGTCACTATTTGGAACAAAACGCTCAACCGACACTTTTACCCGATTTACCCGATTCACCCGATTTACGCGATTTCAGGTGAGTTCATACCCCTTTAATGAACCTTTCAAATGTTTTATATGTTTTAGGGGGGGAGTTACAAGTTGAATATACATGTTTATGAAAAGGTATACAAGACAAATTTTCATATTCCAGAATTAATCACATGTAATTCACTACTTGTAGTTCAAATCACATGTGATTTATCACTATGCTTTACAAATAAATCATTTGTTTTCAAAACTATTTTGGATAAACAAACAAGTTTTAAATGTTTCTTTTGTACAACACTTTTATTTAATAAATCTCCTTATAAAAATGTATCCACACTGATATATTTATATAAGTAAGACTTGAAGGACTTAGGACCGATAGCTCGCCTTATTTCCTGTTCTTGTTTGATTGTGGGCTTAGGGTAGTGGTGATCCGTCCGACTGTCGTTGATTTCTTAGTTATATATCTCGTATATTAGTCCGGATTATAAGCATTTCTTATTTCATTAGATGCCTAAATCACTAACCTGAATAGAACCACACACACTAAGTTAACTATAATAGGTATAGTTAAGGTCTCTATCACTCGTTTTAACTACTACTCTACACTACTATAATTCTCTCTATTATGAAACTATACACTAATAAGAGAATACAATACGAGTTATACAAAAGACTACTACACTATAATACAAGAGAAAGTACTAATCATGAGATAAATCATTAACCCACTACGAGATACTCTATTCGCTACGCACTACGCCCGAAGTTTTCCGATAGGAAGACGACACTATATGTATAGATCTATACGAGGCAGATGCTATTACATCCCGACTGTTAATTTCAGTCCGAGCTGCATAAGTCCAGGGATGCCTACACTCCACTACACTATACATGATAGGGAGGGTCATGGGGGTGCGCTATTACTCACACTATTGGTAACATACAAGAAATACACTATAACCGCACTAAAACCCTAATCAACAGATGAAGTTAATATCCCGAAGTAAATAACTATCTAATACTAAAGGAAGCTGCACCACTATTATTTACTTCAAGTATAACTTACCATATTGCTTTACTTATTGGTGAGTCACTATTATACTTCCACGTTAAATGGTTTTCAAAGACGAAAATGTCATATCTCTTAATGGTTTTCACTTACTATACATTTCTGGAAAATATAGGATTTTATAGGTTTTACTACTACTTATGACTATAAACTTCAGCTTTCATACTAACGATTCTAATGCTTTTTATATAAGAACTCACACTAAACTCTTATGAACTCACCAGCTTTATGCTGATATTCTTTTCAAAATAACTTGTATCTTCAGGTCAAAGATAAACAGGTACAACTGCAACATTTTTGGAGAAGATGGAGCATGCAAGACCCATCTCTTATTTTTGTTTACTTTTTGTGTTTGTTGAACATTACAAAACACACTTGTAAATACACTCACTATGTAAATGAAATGGTCGTATGTTTCTTGCTTTAACTATTATGCAATTGTGATGATACCGTACACTACGTCATCCACCCTGAAACGTTTTCCGCCGTTATCGGTTTTGGGGTGTGACAGATTGGTATCAGAGCATTGTTTATAGTGAATCAAGTATATCAACCTATAAAATATATACGAACTATAAACACTTCGGGACTAAAACACTCTGACCAAGAATATATACTGTTAAGTATCTAAAGGATTTAACTAAGTGTATATATATATATATATATATATATATATATATATATATATATATGTATATACACGCATCACTATAAAACGCAGAAGTCAGTATCATCCTAGAACAAAACAAAAGTATTAAGATTGTTGGATAGCACAATTGGGCTTAGAGACATATAGTCACATTTAGGGGGATGTAGCCTGATCAACTACGTTTTCCTGGGAGTGACTAGCATGTGCCTAAGCTTTGTTGTGGTGTTACAACAAGTCTAAAACTTACCAACACTACCACAATACCGTTAACATTAGAATACTATAGGAGTATTATGTACCTCTAAAAAACATACATCTGTGAGAACTAAAAAGGGTCGTTACTGATGGAGCAATAGTTGCTCAATGGATACTTTCCGGTTATATGTGACTAGGGCGTTATAGACTTAGAATCTGTGATCTTTGCTTTACTTCCTGTTCCTTGTTTGGTTGTGGATTTAGAGTTAGGGTCACTTATTCGACGGACTATCCTGCCCCAGTCACATGTAATTAGTATGCATTATGCAAGTATTGGTCTAACTCGTGATGATCATCTTATAAGTAATTTAGGTTAGTGCGCGTATTAATCTTCTTTTCCCTTTTCTCGCATAGATATCATGGCTGGCTTCCACCCTCCTGGCAACCTGTACTACCCAAACCAGGGTAATGGAGGATGGCTCAGCGAAGAGTCGGACGATGATCACCCAATCCATTTGGATGAAAACTGAGCAGAAGGCTTTCCGGATAACTCCAACTCCGATCCAGAAGTTAATAACCTACCTTCCGGAGCTCCGAACCCTAACCCCCGTCCGACATTTCAGGGTCCCACTCCTATGTGGGCCATATCCTTGAACAGATGGAGTGAGGAGCAGAGTCAGCCCATGCCATACAATGGAGACTGAAGCTTCTACAACATAAACAAAGGAGGATCAGCGGATCGGGTTCTGCCCATCATGATCCGATGGATTTCCAGGAATGTCGAGCAAGGTCAAGTTGCTATAGGTCGAGTTGTAGAAGTGGATGCCAACTCGAATCTCAACACGGTTCGCATCCGTCAACTCGAAGAAACCATGGATAGGACAATGAGGACAAACGAGGCTCTTCAGCATCAGCTGGCTGCATCCCGAGCCGAAGTTAGGGAACTTCGTACACGCCAAAGGACTCATGATCGACACCTTCAAGAAGTTATGCGTCAGCTAGCAGATCTGAGGATTCAACCCAACAATTAACCGTCGCCAGTAGAAGACGTCTAGTTACCTAAATCTTTTTTTTAAAGGATTAGCCTTTTCACTCTATGTTCCGTAGGTCTATCATCTGTAAACATTCCTAGCTTGAAAGTACTCTAGTTAAACCTCTAAACTGCCAACATTTTCTCTATGGTATGATGTAAGACCTACTGCTAGGTCAATTTTCATGAACTTGTGTTGCATCATTAATACCAGTATATTGGCAGTTGATTTCTCTATTGCTATAAATCTCATTCTGATCTTGGATTATGTTGATTTAATCCACGAAACAGTCTATTCATATTCGCAATAGCCTCTTACTATTGCTATCATTTCTATGATCTTCCAGTGAAGGATGCCTCCACGAAAGCGTCCCAGCAGAGGAAGACCCACAACTCAAACCCCTCCTCCACCACCTCCTCCTCCGCAGATCGACCCGGTGTTGTTCCAAACAGCAGTGACCGCGACTGTGACAGCAGCCATGGCTCAAATGAACTCTGGGGATGCGAGCGGTGGTAACTCCAGGTTCGGCGAAGTCCATCAAAGGGTGCAGGGATGCACTTATAAGGATTTCATGAACTGTAAACCTACCTTTTTCTACGGTACTGGAGGAATTTCGGCATTATCCCAATGGTTCGAAAGAACCGAAGCTGTGTTTGAAATGTGCTCTTGTCCCGAAGAGAGCAAAATCAAGTTCGCCACTGCTACCCTCACTAATAGGGCCTTGACATGGTGGAACAACCATGTCAGTTCACTCTCCTTGGTCATAGCCAATGCCATGGGCTAGGACACTCTAAAAGACATCATGAAAGGAGAGTACTGCCCTAGGGGCGAAGTTCAGAAACTTGAGGAAGAACTCTGGAACCTCAAGATGAAGGGGACTGACATAACGGCTTATATGGCCAGGTTTTGCGACTTGGTGGCTATGTGTCCCAATATGATCCCCTCTGAAAGCAAGAAGATTGAACGATACATCTGGGGTTTAGTGCCCCCGTATCGAGGAAATGTTCTAGCCTCACACCCTACCACTTTTGACAACGCCAAGGAATTGGCCCAGAGTCTGATCAACCACGAAATCTCCTTCACTCCAGCAACAACAACCACAACAACCACTGCACCACCCGCTTCATCTGATAGAAAGAGGAAGCGATGGGATAAGAAGAAGGGCAAGAAAACTCAGACCTCCTCAGAGGACCAACAAATTGTGGCGGTCCATTCTGCCACCACCTTGGCCACTCCAGCAGCCCCAACCCCGCCGAAAGCTTACAGTGGAAACTTGCCCAAGTGTCCCAAGTGCCCTTTCCACCACAACGGCCCCTGCCGTGAACTGCAGTGTTCCAACTGCAGTCGAAAGGGCCATACTGTCCGATTTTGTAGGGCCCCTCCCAAACCTATCACGCAGGTTCCTGGTACGGGAGTGACCCCAACTTGTTATGGCTTCGGAGAGGTGGGTCATTTTAAGAGAAACTATCCAAAGACGACAAATGCTGGGGGAACTGGAAGGCTACTCGCTATCGGTCACAATGAAGCGGTAGCAGATCCCGAGGTAGTCACGGGTACGTTTCTTCTCAACAACTCCTATGCCTATGTCTTATTTGATAGTGGTGCAGAAAGAAGCTTCGTAAATCATAACTTTAAACACTTACTCAAACAAACCCCTCAACCACTAAAAGAAACATTCGTCGTAGAAATGGCTAATGGGAAAATAGAAAGCTCTAGCGAAATCTACATAGGTTGCACTCTCATGTTAGACGATCACTCATTTCCAATCGATCTTATACCAGTCTCAATCAAAAGTTTCGATGTCATTGTTGGTATGGATTGGTTGAGTCTCCATCGCGCAGATATCCTATGTTCCGACAAAGCCATTCTCCTGAACCTTCCGAATCACGAAACCCTATTGATATACGGTGATAAGCCGAGTACGACTCTTCGTATCATCTCCAGTATTTAGGCTCAGAAATACTTACGCAAAGAATATCGCGCCTTTCTTGCTCACGTCGTCGACACTAACTAGAAATCGAAAGATACAAAAGACATTCCTGTAGTATGCGACTTCCCTGATGTCTTCCTGGAGGATCTTCCCGGCCTACCTCCCAAACGTCAGGTTGAGTTCAGAATCGACCTAGTTCCAGGAGCTACCCCCGTAGCTAAGTCGCCCTAACGTCTAGCGCCCACCGAAATGCAAGAACTATCCGGTCAACTCAACGAACTGCTCAACAAGCACTTTATAAGACCAAGCTTCTCACCTTGGGGAGCTCCGGTCTTGTTCGTGAAGAAGAAGGAAGGATCGTTTCGGATGTGCATCGATTATAGAGAACTCAATAAATTCACGGTTAAAAATAGCTACCCTCTCCCTCGTATCGACGATCTATTTGACCAACTACAAGGAGCAAGTTACTTCTCCAAGATTGATCTTAGATCTGGGTATCATCAGTTACGGGTACTTGACGAAGATGTTCCGAAGACAACCTTCCGAACCCGCTACGGGCATTTTGAGTTCGTAGTAATGCCCTTTGGACTGAATAACGCCCCCCCAAGTATTCATGGACTTGATGAATAGGATGTGCCGTCCATACCTGGATCAGTTCGTCATCGTCTTCATTGACGATATCCTCATCTACTCTCGGAGCGAGGAAGAAAACAGGAATCACTTATGACGAGTCCTGGAAACATTGCGATCTGAAAAGTTATATGCAAAGTTCTCTAAGTGCGAGTTTTGGATCCGAAGAGTTGAATTCTTAGGTCACGTGGTTAGTGAAGAAGGAATTCACGTGGATCCCTCCAAAATTAAAGCTATTGAGAACTGGTCAGCACCGAAGACGCCTACGGAAATTCGTCAATTTCTAGGCGTCGCTGGCTACTACCGTAGATTCATTCAAAACTTCTCTCGGATTGCGAAGCCTCTCACTATGCTGACACAGAAAGGCGTATCGTTCGACTGGGAAGAGAAACAGGAGAAGGCATTCCAAACTCTGAAGCGAGCCCTATGCACCGCACCAGTATTATCCCTTCCCGAAGGGACAGAAGACTTTGTTGTATATTGTGATGCATCCAATCAGGGGCTCGGTTGTGTCTTGACGCAACGAGGTAAGGTTATTGCCTATGCCTCGAGGCCGCTAAAGACCCATGAGGCGAACTACACTACTCACGATGTCGAGTTAGGAGCGGTTGTCTTCGCACTAAAAATCTGGAGACACTACTTATACGGGACGAAGAGTGTGGTGTACGCTGATCATAAAAGCCTTCAACACATACTGAACCAAAAAGAACTCAACATGAGGCAGCGGCGATGGGTCGAGCTACTTAACGATTACGATTGTGAAATTAGATATCACCCGAGAAAAGCCAACGTAGTAGCAGACGCACTGAGTAGGAAGGAGTATACTGGTCGAAAGCCCAAGTCGTTGACGATGACTATCCATTCGCATCTATCCACACAGATCAAAGAGGTTCAGTTGGAAGCCTTAAAGCTTGAGAACGTAACGGGAGAATCCATGCGAGGAATGGATAAAAATCTGGAGGTTAAGGGTGACGGAGCCTACTACTTCATGGACCGAATCTAGACTCCACGCCATGGAGGTTTTAGAGATTTGGTTATGAGAGAAGCACATAATACTCGCTACTCCATCCACCCAGGTTCAGATAAGATGTATCTGGATCTCAAAAAGCTATACTGGTGGCCGAACATGAAAGTGGAGATCGCCACCTTTGTGAGTAAGTGCCTTACTTGCACGAAGGTCAAGGTCGAATATCAAAAGCCATCAGGACTCCTCCAACAACCTGAGATACCAGAATGGAAGTGGGAGCGGATCACAATGGACTTTATAACCAAACTTCCCAAGACAGTGGGTGGATTAGATACCATTTGGGTCATTGTTGACAGGTTGACCAAGTCCGCACACTTCCTACCCATCAAAGAAACAGACAAGATGGAGAAACTCACTAGAACATACCTTAAAGAAATAGTACGACTGCATGGCGTCCCTATATCGATTATCTCAAACAGAGATAGTAGATTCACCTCTAGGTTTTGGCAATCGTTGCATGAGGCATTAGGGACGAGGCTAGACATGAGTACAGCCTACCATCCGCAGACCGACGGACAAAGTGAGAGGACGATCCAAACCTTAGAAGATATGTTGCGAGCTTGTGTGATTGACTTCGGCAAATCATGGGACACACACTTACCTCTTGTGGAGCTTTCTTACAATAATAGTTATCATACGAGCATCAAGGAAACTCCGTTCGATGTCCTCTACGGCCGTAAGTGCAGATCCCCTCTGTGCTGGGCTGAGGTGGGTGACACTCAGCTAGCTAGAGGAAGAGTTCCTGACAGCTCTCTCACTGGTTCGGAGATCATTCGAGAGACGACCGAGAAAATTGTACAGATACGTGAACGACTAAAAGCCGCTAGGGATCGACAGAAAAGTTACGCCGACAAATGCAGAAAACCCTTGGAATTCCAGGTGGGAGACCGAGTCCTGTTGAAGGTCTCACCCTGGAAGGGCACGATACGCTTTCGAAAGCATGGAAAGCTGAACCCAAGGTACATAGGGCCTTTTGAGATTCTCGCCAGAATCGGCCCCATAGCTTATAAACTCAACCTACCTCACGAACTAAGCAACATACACCCTACCTTCCACGTCTCGAACTTGAAGAAATGCCTGTCAGACGAGACACTTGTAATTCTCCTTGACGAGATTGAGGTTAATGAGAGCCTCAACTTCAAGGAAGAGCATGCGGAGATTATGGATCAGGAAGTAAAACGAATGAAACAAAGCCGTATCCCAATTGTGGAAGTTCGGTGGAACGCCAAACGAGGACCAGAATTCACTTGGGAGCGCGAAGACCAAATGAAACTCAAATACCCCCATCTCTTCGCGTAGTAGTACTGTAATTCTTATCTATATAAATTCTAAATTTCGGGATGAAATTCCCCTAACGGGGGGATGATGTGACAACCCCAAATATATTGCCGTTACAAACCCTATTTTCACTAACGTAATGCGTCACTATATGTTATCTCCGGTAATGTCTGGAGTTATCAATAAACAAATATCTAGTTATTTATATGTTCCGATATTATCATAAGTAATTATAACTTGTAAATGTGAACCCCGTTTAACTAAATAGAGTTATATTACTTTTCAACCACTTCACCCGGGTAAAAAGTTTTAACCCCGTTAAACTTAAGCATCGGGTAGCCGTGTATTGGGTGAAATACCCGAGACATATATAAACAAATGGACACTATAATTGAACTCTTTTACCACACCTTCACTCTCTCTCACTACTTTCTCTCTCTAGACCCGAAATCGACCCCAAATCCGCAAATTCCGGCATCCAAATGTAAGGACTCATTCCCTATCTTATTCTAAACATACTTCATTGTAGTTAGAGGCCAAAAATCATAGAAAACAAGGAACAAAAAGGAGTTTACGGCCTAAGAAGCCCCTTAGGCCGTAAACACCTAAAAACTTGCCAAAAACCTCATTTTTCCTTCCTTTATGTTTATGTTCTAATTAAGGGATATACCTAGGAGAGTTTGGACATTAAAACACAAGAGTTTGAAGCTTAAAAAGGAGTTTACGGCCCAAGCTTATGCTTAGGCCGTAAACACCCCAAAAACCCTTGTTAAAAGCCCCAAAAACTCATCTAGGGTGTTTGGTAATTTAGTCTTGACACTAGGAAATGTTTAAGTGCATTAAACAACACCATTTGAGGACAAAAAGAGGAGTTTACGGCCAAGTCTAAGCTTGGGCCGTAAACACCCAAATTTTTGTGCCAAACAAGTCCCAAAACTTATCTAAGGCATGTAAGGAATTTAGCTAAGGCCCTAGGATGTGTGTTGTACCATTAAACTTCTCATTTTGAGGCCAAAAGAAGAGTTTACGGCCAAGGATATTCTTGGGCCGTAAACTCCCCAATTTTCATGCCAAAATGTCCCAAAACTCCATCTAAGGCCTTCTAGAATTTATCTAAGGTGAAGGGAAGTGTGTTGTACAAATTAAACTTCCATTTTGAGGGACTTAATGGAGTTTACGGCCCAAGCACAAGTCTTGGCCTAAACTCCCCAAAATGTCACAAAATGAGGGTTTAATCCCTGCATATTAGTTCAAGACACATACCATTAAATTAAGGAAGTGAAATAAGGCCTTAAACTTGCATTTTGGAAGACCACATGAGTTTACGGCCAAGCCAAGGGGGCTTACCGACGTAAACTCCCAAGGAGTGGCCTTTGGGCCGTAAACTCCAAGGGAGTGAGCTCATGGACCCTCCCGTGAATCTTTCTTAGCCGTATACCACTCCCGGGAACCCCGTCTAGGCCCTAAAACCCCGAATTGATGCTAGAATGCCTAAATACTTAAATGGAAAGCATGAAATGATTAATTTCTTGTAAAAAACATATTTTCATATGACATTAGGATCCTAAGAGGTGCACAAGTCACTATTTGGAACAAAACGCTCAACCGACACTTTTACCCGATTTACCCGATTCACCCGATTTACGCGATTTCAGTTGAGTTCATACCCCTTTAATGAACCTTTCAAATGTTTTATATGTTTTAGGGGGGGAGATACAAGTTGAATATACATGTTTATGAAAAGGTATACAAGACAAATTTTCATATTACAGAATTAATCACATGTGATTCACTACTTGTAGTTCAAATCACATGTGATTTATCACTATGCTTTACAAATAAATCATTTGTTTTCAAAACTATTTTGGATAAACAAACAAGTTTTACATGTTTCTTTTGTACAACACTTTTATTTAATAAATCTCCTTATAAAAATGTAACCACACTGATATATTTATATAAGTAAGACTTGAAGGACTTAGGACCGATAGCTCGCCTTATTTCCTGTTCTTGTTTGATTGTGGGCTTAGGGTAGTGGTTATCCGTCCGACTGTCGTTGATTTCTTAGTTATATATCTCGTATATTAGTCCGGATTATGAGCATTTCTTATTTCATTTGATGCCTAAATCACTAACCTGACTAGAACCACACACACTAAGTTAACTATAATAGGTATAGTTAAGGTCTCTATCACTCGTTTTAACTACTACTCTACACTACTATAATTCTCTCTATTATGAAACTATACACTAATAAGAGAATACAATACGAGTTATACAAAAGACTACTACACTATAATACAAGAGAAAGTACTAATCATGAGATAAAACATTAACCCACTACGAGATACTCTATTCGCTACGCACTACGCCCGAAGTTTTCCGATAGGAAGACGACACTATATGTATAGATCTATACGGGGCAGACGCTATTACATCCCGACTGTTAATTTCAGTCCGAGTCGCACAAGTCCAAGGATGCCTTCACTCCACTACACTATACATGACAGGGAGGGTCATGGGGGTCCGCTATTACTCACACTATTGGTAACATACAAGAAATACACTATAACCGCACTAAAACCCTAATCAATAGATGAAGTTAATATCCCGAAGTAAATAAGTATCTAATACTAAAGGAAGCTGCACCACTATTATTTACTTCAAGTATAACTTACCATATTGCTTTACTTATTGGTGAGTCACTATTATACTTCCACGTTAAATGGTTTTCAAAGACGAAAATGTCATATCTCTTAAAGGTTTTCACTTACTATACATTTCTGGAAAATATAGGATTTTTTAGGTTTTACTACTACTTATGACTATAAACTTCAGCTTTCATACTAACGATTCTAATGCTTTTTATATAAGAACTCACACTAAACTCTTATGAACTCACCAGCTTTATGCTGATATTCTTTTCAAAATAACTTGTATCTTTAGGGCAAAGATAGACAGGTACGACTGCAACATTTTTGGAGAAGATGGAGCATGCAAGACCCATCTCTTATTTTTGTTTACTTTTGGTGTTTGTTGAACATTACAAAACACACTTGTAAATACACTCACTATGTCAATGAAATGGTTGTATGTTTCTTTCATTTACTATTATGCAATTGTGATGATACCGTACACTACGTCATCCACCCCGAAACGTATTCTGCCGTTATCGGTTTTGGGGTGTGACAGATTGGTATCAGAGCATTGTTTATAGTGAATCAAGTATATCATCCTATAAAAGATATACGAACTATAAACACTTCGGGACTAAAACACTCTGACCAAGAATATATATTGTTAAGTATCTAAAGGATTTAACTAAGTATATATATGTATATACACACATCACTATAAAACGCAGAAGTCAGTATCATCCTAGAACAAAACAAAAGTATTAAGATTGTTGGATAGCACAATTGGGCTTAGAGACATATAGTCACATTTAGGGGGATGTAGCCTGATAAACTACGTTTTCCTGGGAGTGACTAGCATGTGCCTAAGCTTGGTTGTGGTGTTACAACAAGTCTAAAACTTACCAACACTACCAAAATACCGTTAACATTAGAATACTATAGGAGTATTCTGTACCTCTAAAAAACATACATCTGTGAGAACTAAAAAGGGTCGTTACTGATGGAGCAATAGTTGCTAAATAGATACTTTCCGGTTACATGTGACTAGGGTGTTATAGACTTAGAATCTGTGATCTTTGCTTTACTTCCTGTTCCTTGTTTGGTTGTGGATGTAGAGTTAGGGTCACTTATTCGACGGACTATCCTGCCCCAGTCACATGTAATTAGTATGCATTATGCAAGTATTGGTCTAACTCGTGATGATCATCTTATAAGTAATTTAGGTTAGTGCGCCTATTAATCTGCTTTTCCCTTTTCTCGCATAGATATCATGGCTGGCTTCCACCTTCCTGGCGACCCGTACTACCCAAACCAGGGTAATGGAAGATGGCTCAGCGAAGAGTCGGACGATGATCCCCCATCCCTTTGGATGACCATTGAGCAGAAGGCTTTCCGGATAACTCCAACTCCGATCCAGAAGTTAATAACCTACCTACCGGAGCTCCGAACCCTAACCCCCGCCCGACATTTCAGGGTCCCACTCCTATGTGGGCCATATCCTTGCACAGATGGAGCGAGGAGTAGGGTCAGCCCATGCCATACAATGGACACCGAAGCTTCTACAATATAAACGAAGGAGGATCAGCGGATCGGGTTCTGCCCATCATGATCCGAAGGATTTCCAGGAATGTCGAGCAAGGTCAAGTTGCTATAGGTCGAGTTGTAGAAGTGGATGCCAACTCGAATCTCAACACGGTTCGCATCCGTCAACTCGAAGAAACCATGGATAGGACAATGAGGACCAACGAGGCTCTGCAACATCAGCTGGCTGCATCCCGAGCCGAAGTTAGGGAACTTCGTACACGCCAAAGGACTCTTGATCGACACCTTCAAGAAGTTATGCGTCAGCTAGCAGATCTGAGGATTCGCCCAACAAGTAACCGTTGCCAGTAGAAGACGTCTAGTTACCTCAATCTTTTGTTTAAAGGATTAGCCTTTTCACTCTATGTTCCGTAGGTCTATCATCTGTAAACATTCCTAGCTTGAAAGTACTCTAGTTAAACCTCTAAACTACCAACATTTTCTCTATGGTATGATGTAAGACCTACTGCTAGGTCAATTTTCATGAACTTGTGTTGCATCATTAATACCAGTATATTGGCAGTTGATTTCTCTATTGCTATAACTCTCATTCTGATCTTGGATTATGTTGATTTAATCCACGAAACACTCTATTCATATTCGCAATAGGCTCTTACTATTACTATCATTTCTATGATCTTCCAGTGAAGGATGCCTCCACGAAAGCGTCCCAGCATAGGAAGACCCGCAACTCAAACCCCTCCTCCACCACCTCCTCCTCCGCAGATCGACCCGGTGTTGTTCCAAACAGCAGTGACCGCGGCCGTGACAGCAGCCATGGCTCAAATGAACTCTTGGGATGCGAGCGGTGGTAACTCCAAGTTCAGCGAAGTCCATCAAAGGGTGCAGGGATGCACTTATAAGGATTTCATGAACTGTAAACCTACCTTCTTCGACGGTACTGGAGGAATTTTGGCATTATCGCAATGGTTCGAAAGAACCGAAGCTGTGTTTGAGATGTGCTCTTGTCTCGAAGAGAGCAAAATCAAGTTCGCCACTGCTACCCTCACTAACAGGGCCTTGACATGGTGGAACGACCATGTCAGTTCACTCTCCTTGGTCACAGCCAATGCCATGGGCTGGGACACTCTAAAAGACCTCATGAGAGGAGAGTAATGCCCTAGGGGCGAAGTTCAGAAACTTGAGGAAGAACTCTGGAACCTCAAGATGAAGGGGACTGACATAACCGCTTATACGGCCAGGTTTTGCGACTTGGCGGCTATGTGTCCCAATATGATCCCCTTTGAAAGCGAGAAGATTGAACGATACATCTGGGGTTTAGTGCCCCCGTATCGAGGAAATGTTCTGGCCTGACGCCCTACCACTTTTGACAGCGCCAAGGAATTGTCCCAGAGTCTGATCAACCACGAAATCTCCTCCACTCCAGCAACAACAACCACAACAACCACTGCACCACCCGCTTCATCTGATAGAAAGAGGAAGCGATGGGATAAGAAGAAGGGCAAGAAAACTCAGACCTCCTCAAAGGACCAACAAATTGTGGCGGTCCATGCTGCCACCACCGCGGCCACTTCAGCAGCCCCAACCCCGCCGAAAGCTTACAGTTGAAACTTGCCCAAGTGTCCCAAGTGCCCTTTCCACCACAACGGCCCCTGCCGTGAACTGCAGTGTTCCAACTGCGGTTGAAAGGGCCATACTGTCTGATTTTGTAGGGCCCCTCCCAAACCTATCACGCAGGTTCCTGGTACGGGAGTGACCCCAACTTGTTATGGCTTCGGAGAGGTGGGTCATTTTAAGAGAAACTATCCAAAGACCACAAATGCTGGGGGAACTGGAAGGCTACTCGCTATCGGTCACAATGAAGCGATAGCAGATCCCGAGGTAGTCACGGGTACGTTTCTTCTCAACAACTCCTATGCCTGTGTCTTATTTGATAGTGGTGCAGAAAGAAGCTTCGTAAATCATAACTTTAAACACTTACTCAAACAAACCCCTCAACCACTAAAAGAAACATTCGTCGTAGAAATGGCTAATGGGAAAATAGAAAGCTCTAGCGAAATCTACATAGGTTGCACTCTCATGTTAGACGATCACTCATTTCCAATCGATCTTATACCAGTCTCAATCAAAAGTTTCGATGTCATTGTTGGTATGGATTGGTTGAGTCTCCATCGCGCAGATATCCTATGTTCCGACAAAGCCATTCTCCTGAACCTTCCAAATCACGAAACCCTATTGATATACGGAGATAAGCCGAGTACGACTCTTCGTATCATCTCCAGTATTCAGGCTCAGAAATACTTACGCAAAGAATATGACGCCTTGGGGAGCTCCGGTCTTGTTCGTGAAGAAGAAGGACAGATCGTTTCGGATGTGCATCGATTATAGAGAACTCAATCAACTCACGGTTAAAAATCGCTACCCTATCCCTCGTATCGACGATCTATTCGACCAACTACAAGGAGCAAGTTACTTCTCCAAGATTGATCTTGGATCTGGGTATCATCAGTTACGGGTACTTGAGGAAGATGTTCCGAAGACAGCCTTCCGAACCCGTTACGGGCATTTTGAGTTCGTAGTAATGCCCTTTGGACTGACTAACGCCCCTGCAGTATTCATGGACTTGATGAATAGGATGTGCCGTCCATACCTGGATCAGTTCGTCATCGTCTTCATTGACGATATCCTCATCTACTCTCGGAGCGAGGAAGAACACAGGGATCACTTACGACGAGTCCTGAAAACGTTGCGATCCGAAAAGTTTTATGCGAAGTTCTCTAAGTGCGAGTTTTGGATCCGAAGAGTTGAATTCTTAGGTCACGTTGTTAGTGAAGAAGGAATTCACATGGATCCCTCCAAAATTAAAGCTATTGAGAACTGGTCAGCACCAAAGACGCCTACGGAAATTCATCAATTTCTAGGCCTCGCTGGCTACTACCGTAGATTCATTCAAAACTTCTCTCGGATTGGGAAGCCTCTCACTATGCTGACACAGAAAGGCGTATCGTTCGACTGGGAAGAGAAATAGGAGAAGGCATTCCAGACTCTGAAGCGAGCCCTATGCACCGCACCAGTATTATCCCTTCCCGAAGGGACAGAAGACTTTGTTGTATATTGTGATGCATCCAATCAGGGGCTCAGTTGTATCTTGATGCAACGAGGTAAGGTTATAGCCTATGCCTCGAGGCAGCTAAAGACCCATGAGGCGAACTACACTACTCACGACCTCGAGTTAGGAGCGGTTGTCTTTGCACTAAAAATCTGGAGACACTACTTATACGGGACGAAGAGTGTGGTGTACACTGATGATAAAAGCCTTCAACACATACTGAACCAAAAAGAACTCAACATGAGGCAGCGGCGATGGGTCGAGCTACTTAACGATTACGATTGTGAAATTAGATATCACCCGGGAAAAGCCAACGTAGTAGCAGGCGTACTGAGTAGGAAGGAGTATACTAGTCGAAAGGCCAAGTCGTTGACGATGACTATCCATTCGCATCTATCCACACAGATCAAAGAGGCTCAGCTAGAAGCCTTAAAGCTTGAGAACGTGACGGGAGAATCCCTGCGAGGAATGGATAAAAATCTGGAGGTTAAGGGTGACGGAGCCTACTACTTCATGGACCGAATCTGGACTCCACGACATGGAGGTTTTAGAGATTTGGTTATGAGAGAAGCACATAATACTCGCTACTCTATCCACCCGGGTTCAGATAAGATGTATCTGGATCTCAAAAAGCTATACTGGTGGCCGAACATGAAAGCGGAGATCACCACCTTTGTGAGTAAGTGCCTTACTTGTGCGAAGGTCAAGGTCGAATATCAAAAGCCATCAGGACTCCAACAACCTGAGATACCAGAATGGAAGTGGGAGCGCATCACAATGGACTTTATAACCAAACTTCCCAAGACAGTGGGTGGATTAGATACTATTTGGGTCATTGTTGACAGGTTGACCAAGTCCGCACACTTCCTACCCATCAAAGAAACAGACAAGATGGAGAAACTCACTAGAACATACCTTAAAGAAATAGTACGACTGCATGGCGTCCCTATATCTATTATCTCAGACAGAGATAGTAGATTCACCTCTAGGTTTTGGCAATCATTGCAAGAGGCACTTCGGCAAATCATGGGACATACACTTACCTCTTATGGAGTTTTCCTACAATAATAGTTATCATACGAGCATCAAGGCAGCTCCATTTGAAGCCCTCTACGGCCGTAAGTGCAGATCCCCTCTGTGTTGGGCTGAGGTGGGTGACACTCAGCTAGCTAGAGGAAGAGTTCCTGACAGCTCTCTCACTGGTCCGAATATCATTCGAGAGACGACCGAGAAAATTGTACAGATACGTGAACGACTAAAAGCCGCTAGGGATCGACAGAAAAGTTACGCCGACAAATGCAGAAAACCCTTGGAATTCCAGGTGGGAGACCGAGTCCTGTTGAAGGTCTCACCCTGGAAGGGCACGATACGCTTTCGAAAGCATGGAAAGCTGAACCCAAGGTACATAGGGCCTTTTGAGATTCTCGCCAGAATCGGCCCCATAGCTTATAAACTCAACCTACCTCACGAACTAAGCAACATACACCCTACCTTCCACGTCTCGAACTTGAAGAAATGCCTGTCAGACGAGACACTCGTAATTCCCCTTGACGAGGTTGAGGTCAATGAGAGCCTCAACTTCGTGGAAGAGCCCGCGGAGATTATGGATTGGTAAGTAAAACGAACGAAACAAAGCCGTATCCCAATTGTGAAAGTTCGGTGGAACGCCAAACGAGGACCGGAATTCACTTTGGAGCGCGAAGACCAAATGAAACTCAAATACCCCCATCTCTTCGCGTAGTAGTACTGTAATTCTTATCTGTATAAATTCTAAATTTCGGGACAAAATACCCCTAACGGGGGGATGATGTGACAACCCCAAATATATTTCCGTTACAAACCCTATTTTCACTAACGTAATGCGTCACTATATGTTATCTCCGGTAATGTCTGGAGTTATCAATAAACAAATATCTAGTTATTTATATGTTCCGATATTATCATAAGTAATTATAACTTGTAAATGTTAACCCCGTTTAACTAAATAGAGTTATATTACTTTTCAACCACTTCACCCGGGTAAAAAGTTTTAACCCCGTTAAACTTTAGCATCGGGTACCCGTGTATCGGGTGCAATACCCGAGACATATATAAACAAATGCACACTACAATTGAACTCTTTTACCACACCTTCACTCTCTCTCACTACTTTCTCTCTGTAGACCCGAAATCGACCCCAAATCCGCAAATCCCGGCATCCAAACATAAGGACTCATTCCCTATCTTATTCTAAACATACTTCATTGTAGTTAGAGGCCAAAAATCATAGAAAACAAGGACCAAAAAGGAGTTTACGGCCTAAGAAGCCCGTTAGGCCATAAACACCTAAAAACTTGATAAAAACCTCATTTTTCCTTCCTTTAAGTTTATGTACTAATTAAGGGATATACCTAGGAGAGTTTGTACATTAGAAAACAAGAGTTTGAAGCTTAAAAAGGAGTTTATAGCCCAAGCTTATGCTTAGGCCGTAAACACCCCAAAAACCCTTGTTAAAAGCCCCAAAAACTCATCTAGGGTGTTTGGTAATTTAGTCTTGACACTAGGAAATGTTTAAGTGCATTAAACAACACCATTTGAGGACAAAAGGAGGAGTTTATGGCCAAGTCTAAGCTTGGGCCGTAAACACCCAAATTTTTGTGTCAAACAAGTCCCAAAACATATCTAAGGCATGTAAGGAATTTAGCTAAGGCCCTAGGATGTGTGTTGTACCATTAAACTTCTCATTTTGAGGCAAAAAGGAGATTTTACAGCCAAGGATATTCTTGGTCCGTAAACTCCCCAATTTTCATGCCAAAATGTCCCAAAACTCCATCTAAGGCCTTCTAGAATTTATCTAAGGTGAAGGGAAGTGTGTTGTACCAATTAAACAACCATTTTGAGGGACTTAATGGAATTTACGGCCCAAGCACAAGTCTTGGCCGTAAACTCCCCAAAATGTCACAAAATGAGGGTTTAATTCCTCCGTATTAGTTCAAGACACATACCATTAAATTAAGGAAGTGAAATAAGGCCTTAAACTTGCATTTTGGAAGACCACATGAGTTTACAGCCAAGCCTAGGGGGCTTACAGCCGTAAACTCCCAAGGAGTGGCCTTTGAGCCATAAACTCCAAGGGAGTGAGCTCATGGACCCTCCCGTGAATCTTTCTTAGCCTTATACCACTCCTGGGAACCCCGTCTAAGCCCTAAAACCCCGAATTGATGCTAGAATGCCTAAATACTTAAATGGAAAGAATGAAATGATTAGTTTCTTGTAAAACACATATTTTCATATGACATTAGTGTCCTAAGAGGTGCACAAGTCACTATTTGGAACAAAACGCTTAACCGACACTTTTACCTGATTTACCCGATTCACCCGATTTACCCGATTCACCCGATTTATGCGATTTCAGGTGAGTTCATACCCCTTTAATGAACCTTTCAAATGTTTTATATGTTTTAGGGGGGAGATACAAGTTGAATATACATGTTTATGAAAAGTTATACAAGACAAATTTTCATATTACAGAATTAATCACATGTGATTCACTACCTGTAGTTCAAATCACATGTGATTTATCACTATGCTTTACAAATAAATCATTTGTTTTCAAAACTATTTTGGATAAACAAACAAGTTTTAAATGTTTCTTTTGTACAACACTTTTATTTAATAAATCTCCTCATAAAAATGTAACCACACTGATATATTTATATAAGTAAGACTTGAAGGACTTAGGACCGATATCTCGCCTTATTTCCTGTTCTTGTTTGATTGTGGGCTTAGGGTAGTCGTTATCCGTCCGACTGTCATTGATTTCTTAGTTATATATCTCGTATATTAGTCCGGATTACGAGCATTTCTTATTTCATTAGATGCCTAACTCACTAACCTGACTAGAACCACACACACTAAGTTAACTATAATTGGTATAGTTAAGGTCTCTATCACTCGTTTTAACTACTACTCTACACTACTATAATGCTCTCTATTATGAAACTATACACTAATAAGAGAATACAATACGAGTTATACAAAAGACTACTACACTATAATACAAGAGAAAATACTAATCATGAGATAAATCATTAACCCACTACGAGATACTCTATTCGCTACGCACTATGCCCGAAGTTTTCCGATAGGAAGACGACACTATATGTATAGATCTATACGGGGCAGACACTATTACATCCCGACTGTTAATTTTAGTCTGAGCCGCACAGGTCCAGGGATGCCTTCACTCCACTACACTATACATGATAGGGAGGGTCATGGGGGTCCGCTATTACTCACACTATTGGTAACATACAAGGAATACACTATAACTGCACTAAAACCCTAATCAACAGATGAAGTTAATATCCCGAAGTAAATAAGTATCTAATACTAAAGGAAGCTGCACCACTATTATTTACTTTAAGTATAACTTACCATATTGCTTTACTTATTGGTGAGTCACTATTATACTTCCACGTTAAATGGTTTTCAAAGACGAAAATGTCATATCTCTTAAAGATTTTCACTTACTATACATTTCTGGAAAATATAGGATTTTCTAGGTATTACTACTACTTATGACTATAAACTTCATCTTTCATACTAACGATTCTAATGCTTTTTTTATAAGAACTCACACTAAACACTTATGAACTCACCAGCTTTATGCTGATATTCTTTTCAAAATAACTTGTATCTTCAGGTCAAAGATAGACAGGTACAACTGCAACGTTTTTGGAGAAGATGGAGCATGCAAGACCCATCTCTTATTTTTGTTTACTTTTGGTGTTTGTTGAACATTACAAAACACACTTGTAAATACACTCACTATGTAAATGAAATGGTTGTATGTTTCTTGCTTTTACTATTATGCAATTGTGATGTTACCGTACACTACGTCATCCACCCCGAAACGTATTCCGCCGTTATCGGTTTTGGGGTGTGACAGGAACAGGTTACGATAACGGAAAGAATTTCGGGTTGTCATATTATCCCCCCGTTAGAGGGAATTTCATCCCGAAATTCAAGATTAAGATACAAATCATGGATCTAGAAATATATGCAGATACTTCTATTTCATCGAGTCTTCACGCTCCCAAGTGAATTTCGGTCCCCGCTTGGCATTCCAGCGAACCTTCACTATCGGAATGCGGCTTTGCTTCGTACGTTTGATCTATCGATCCATGACTTCGATCGGTTCCTCCACAAAGTTTAGGTTTTCATTGATCTCGATCTCATCCAGAGGGATCACAAGGGTTTCATCAGATAAACACTTTTTAAGGTTCAAGACGTGAAAGACGGGGTGGATGTTACTAAGCTCATGCGGTAGTTGTAGTTTATAGGCTACCAGACCGATCATAGAGAGGATCTCGAAGGGTCCAATGTACCTCAGATTAAGTTTCCCACATTTTCCAAAACGTACCATGCCTTTCCAGGTCGAGCCCTTCAACAAGACACGGTCTCCAACCAGGAACTCCAGAGGTTTCCATCGATTATCGGCATAACTCTTCTGGCGATCTCGTGAACCTTTCAATCGTTCCTGGATTTGAATGATCTTTTCGGTGGTTTCGTGAATGATTTCAGGACCCGTGAGAGCACTGATATGTGCATATTTAGTGTGGATTAAGTGTAGTTTATTTATTCATATATTAGCTAAATTGTTGCATATTATGGACCAAAGGTACTTAAAAGTGTAAAATTATGTTTTTCAGTCCAAAGATGAAGCTCGGAAGCGAAAGGAAGCAAGAGAAGCGGTCAGGAGCTCAAGAGTGGAATGAAGAAAGAAAACACCCATAAAAAGGCTTCTACTCGTCGAGTCGAGCCTTGACTCGACGAGTCCGGTCGCGGAATCAGAAGGATAATCATTCGGAAGTCAAGATAGTTATCGGATTACGAAGAATGTGAGAAGGACTCGACGAGTCACCATATGACTCGACGAGTCGGAACGCATATATAAAGATAACTCCACAAATCGAGAAGGAAGAATTCTGGGAAGTTTCAGAAGTACTTAGCTGCGAATAAGAAGTCAGAAGAACCCTAGAAGTCGACCAAGGAAGCTAGAAACCAATCCCGGGAGTAATTAAGGCATAATTTCACCATTCTACTTAATTCTTTTGTTTTGTCAACATGATTAAGCAACTTGAACTTATTTGTTTGCTGTTATTTACCTTAGTTATGAACTAAATTCTTTAGACTTCTGTTTGGGAATACAAAGTTGACAATATGGTTTGATTGATTGGTAGGATTAATTCCAAGTTGGTGATTAATTGTTATTTTAGCTTGCTTTTGATATGTGCATATTTAGTGTGGATTAAGTGTAGTTTATTTGTTCATATATTAGCTAAATTGTTGCATATTATGGACAAAAGGTACTTAAAAGTGTTAAATTATGTTTTTCAGTCCAAAGATGAAGCGAAAGGAAGCAAGAGAAGCGGTCAGGAGCTCAAGAGTGGAATGAAGAAAGAAAACACCCATAAAAAGGCTTCTACTCGTCGAGTCGAGCCTTGACTCGACGAGTCCGGTCGCGGAATCAGAAGGATAATCATTCGGAAGTCAAGATTGTTATCGGATTACGAAGAATGTGAGAGGGACTCGATGAGTCACCATATGACTCGACGAGTCGGAACGCATATATAAAGATAACTCCACAAATCGAGAAGGAAGAATTCTGGGAAGTTTTAGAAGTACTTAGCTGCGAATAAGAAGTCAGAAGAACCCTAGAAGTCGACCAAGGAAGCTAGAATTCAATCCCGGGAGTAATTAAGGCATAATTTCACCATTCTACTTAATTCTTTTGTTTTGTCAACATGATTAAGCAACTTGAACTTATTTGTTTGCTGTTATTTACCTTAGTTATGAACTAAATTCTTTAGACTTCTGTTTGGGAATACAAAGTTGACAATGTGGTTTGATTGATTGGTAGGATTAATTCCAAGTTGGTGATTAATTGTTATTTTAGCTTGCTAAAGAACCTTGTGTATGAATGATAATTAATTTTCTGTTAATAGGAAGATAATTGATTAGCATGAACATCTATTGATTATCAACCTCATATGATATGTGACCACTATACTATATGTCTAGAAATAATGAACATGAAACTAGGATTAATAAGGAAATTGAGTAAATTCATGTGCAAGCTTGTAAGATGACCATCAAACAAGAGGTTAATTAAGAATAACGAATTAATTAGCTATTGCAAGTCTAACTTAACCCGAATAATTAATCTAGTAAATATAATTAAATTAAGCAATTGGCCACTGTTTGAATTAGTTTATTTGCTAAGGATTAGGGTAGTGAACACAAACTTAATCACTTGAATCGGTAACCAACGAAAGAATTAATCCATTGCACTATTACCTTAAAATCAACCATAAAGTTAACCGCGTTGAACTAAACAGAAGTTTCCTTCCCATTATTGAATCTAGTTAATTTGTTCTTTTCTAGTCTTGCATTAGTTTTAATTAGAAAGTTTCTAGTCTTGCAAAACTAGAGAAAACCCCTTTCTATTACTTGTTTTATTTAGATAATATTAGCATCTATTTTAATTGTTTACCGTTCCCTGTGTTCGATACCCTACTTACCTGAACTAAACTGCTAATTGATAGGTTCACTGCCTTTTGTGTGTTATTTGATAATTAAAGTAGGATTAAAACTAAGTGAGTTTTACACACATCAAGTTTTTGGCGCCGTTGCCGGGGAACGGTTCTAAATAGTTAATTTTATTCTCTAATTGTTATTTTTTTTATTTGTTGATTAATTTTTTTTATTTAGTTTAGTTTTATTTTTTATTTATTATGTATTTTCCAAATCTCGATGCTTTTGATGCTTTTCTTGAGAAAGTAGTACATAAAATTGAGCAAGAAGATGAGGAGTGTGGATGGGATGAAGATTTGAAGAAATTTGATAGATGGTTAGATAACATCTTACCCAACACACAAGAACAATCTGAGTCACAAGAGCTAGAGTTAAAAGATGAAGAATTTAATCCAGAAAGAGATTTGGAGGAACTAGAAAGATTGCTAGCAGAGGGGTCAGATGAAGAACAAGAAAAACTTGAGTTGCAGGAACCAAGTTGTGGTTTGACCATTACCATGATGTGGCCCCCTGTTCTTTCGGTTTGTGTTTCGAAGCGTGGGGTGACGACTCCAACTTTGGAGAAAGTTATGAGGCACGATCCATTTTTGATTGGTATCCAACCGGTTCCAACCCTTGTCAAGATTCTTGGGTTTTATGAATTCAAGCTCGTTTGGCCAATTTTAGAAGTAAAGAGCCAAATTTTACAAATTGGTCCACCAAAGAAAATATTTAATGCAACGGATGGATTGATATTGATTTTATTGGAAGTTTATTAAGTTGGGAGTCCAGCTTAAGACTCGCACAAAAAGAAGCGCTTGGCGGGAGGCAACCTGTCACACCCCCAAACCTGAACGGCGGAAACATTCGGGGGCGGATGACTTCATGTGGTAGCGTAACAAATGAATACATAGTAAAGAAAGCAATCCAACCATCATATATATAATTGAAAGTTTACATTTGTCAAAAGTTACATGTTCAAAACCAATTACAATATGATGTCAAAAATATGAGATTAAACTGGCGCCGCAGCATTTCTTCTTCAAAAGCATACTAGTACCTGAAATTTACTGAATCCCTGGGACATACAAGTAATTTTGAAAGAGTTGATCAGCATTTAAGCTGGTGAATTTCATAAGTATTTAAATGACAATGTTTAAATGAAATGAAATGTTTTATCTTTTCTTGTGATTGTTTAGAAAATCTTATATTTTCTACTAGCATAAAAGTAGCCTTCACTCGAGACCAATGTTTGTTTCCAAAATGTATGTAAAAGTAAAATAATAAATGAGATTGAAAACCTTGTAAATCAATGCGTTTTTAATACCCCTTGTGAGTTTTATAACCATACTATTGACTCGAAATGCCTATACACAACGTTCTTCAGGCGTTGGAATGTTATGACGTTTGTCGCCCCAAACGGTGGACTGTAGCTAACAGTCAGGGCGCGGGTTGTCAAGCCCGTATAGATCTATACACAAACACCATGCTCCCCCTCCAAGGGATTCTGGTATATAAAATAGGACTTGAAATGTGTACTCGAACGTACATGAAGTTAGTGTCTCACAAACCCGTGGTATAAAAACAGATCTACTGATTAAAATGTTACGTTTGTTCTTGTATACGAAAGTAAACTTCTTGAAATATATGTTTCTAGTACATAAGAGTTAGAAATCTGTTCGTAAAACTATACCTATTATAGTTTTACAAAGTGTGCCTTGTTTGTTTTTAGAAATACGTAGGAAAAGAATCATTTGTTTATGAAAGCATAGATTTTTGGTGTCGATTATACGATAGAAAAGAATAATTTAAGAACAGTTTAGTTTTATACCTGCATTACAACAACTTTATACTATAAAAGATTGAATGCTATTGTAACATATGATATATATTTATATAATTAAAAGTTCCTTTAAAGGTTTATAAATCGCATGTGATTTGAATATTTAACAGTATATAAAAGAGTTTCTTTATATAACACACGATAATACTCGTGTGTTTTACTTGTAATCCCCCCTTTTGAAAGCATATAAAAGCATTTAGAATAATTAAAACGGTTGATTAAGGGGTATGAAACTCACTTGAAAGTTTTGGAGATAGCGAGATGGAAAACCGGGCAGAGTTTCGTCTCGGGAAACGGATTTTCCTCAGGATTCTCGGGAATCTCGGGAGTAATATCGACCTTCGGGACTTGAGCCAAAAATACCAGAGCTTCGGGTTTGAACGGGAACGGAAAACGAGGCAAAGTAGAGTGAGAGAGAAGAGAAATGAGCCCCTTCTTTGGAAACCCTCGCATGCTATTTATAGGGAGGTTGGTCTGCCTCGGTACGCGGGGCGTACGCTAGTACGCAGCGCGTACGCGTGCGTCACGCATGACCGAGCCACGACCGCCTCGGCCTCGGATGGGACGGGTTCCTGGGTTCGCGGGTCGGATGGGACGGATCGCTGGCACGCGGGTCGGATGGGACGTCGGGTCGGGTTCTCCGGATCGTGCGACGTGGACGATTTGAGACCGAGCTTTCTCGGGTACGCGGGGCGTACAGGAGTACGCGGCGCGTAACGCGTATGCTGACTCCCCTTCGGATAATATCCGAATTTTGAATAAAATAAATAATTAATTTATTTAATAAACTTCAAAAATTCATATCTTCTTCATACGAACTCCGTTTTCGATGGTCTTTATATCCCCGCGTAGGTGAGACTACGCTCTTCAACTTTCGTTTAGACTCCGTCGGCAAATTCCAAAATTATTTTTTATTAAATATAAAATCTATCGTGTTTAAGGAATTTCTTTGAAAATTCGTAACTTCTTTATCTGATGTCGGTTTTTGCCAGACTTTTTATCGCTAGAATACCATTGTCGAGACCTTCGATTCTCGTTTAGGTCATTCCGGTCAAAAGTCACTCGATTTCCGATTCGAGTTTTTAGCTGTCTGTTGCTGAGTCGAATTTGGAAAAATCATAATTTCGCTAAATGAAGTCGGATTTGGGCGTTCTTTTCACGTACGATCATGGTTCAAAGACATTTAATCATAGAAGGAAATTAAATTGGACTTATTTGTACATTTTATTATGAAAGTAAATTTTATTACTCAGAAGCGGTAACAATACTTGACCCACTTTGGTCGTTACAAAGAGTTGAAATATCGGGTTGTCACATCATCCCTCCGTTAGAGAGAATTTCGACCCGAAATTTAAAGTAGTAAAGATACTAGTGAACATGAAAGAGATGAGGATACTTTTGTTTCATCTGATCTTCGCGTTCCCATGTGAATTCGAGTCCCCGCTTGGCGTTCCAGCGAACCTTCACGATGGGTATGCGACTTTGTTTTGTTTGTTTGACCTCTCGGTCCATGATTTCTACTGGTTCTTCCACAAAGTTGAGGCTCTCATTGATCTCGATTTCGTCGAGTGGGATAACAAGAGTCTCGTCGGATAGACACTTTTTCAAGTTTGAGACGTGGAAGGTTGGATGGATGTTACTAAGTTCGCGCGGTAGGTTAAGCTTGTAAGCCACAGGGCCGATTCTGGCAAGAATCTCGAAAGGCCCTATGTACCTTGGATTTAGTTTCCCCCGCTTTCCAAATCGTATTAAACCCTTCCACGGTGAGACCTTTAATAAGACGTGGTCTCCTACCTGGAATTCCAAAGGTTTCCTCCTTTGGTCAGCGTAGCTTTTCTGTCGGTCTCTTGAGGCTTTCAATCGTTCACGAATCTGAACGATCTTCTCTGTTGTTTCACGTATGATCTCCGGACCGGTGAGAGTGCTTTCAGGAACTCTTCTTCCAGCTAACTGGGTATCGCCAACTTCAGTCCAGCACAGAGGGGATCTGCACTTTCGACCATAGAGGGCTTCAAATGGAGCAGCCTTTATGCTTGTATGATAACTATTGTTGTATGAAAATTCGACAAGGGGTAAATGAATATCCCATGCCTTTCCAAAATCAATCACGCAGGCTCTCAGCATGTCTTCTAAAGTTTGTATCGTTCTCTCACTTTATCCGTCTGTCTGTGGGTGGTAGGCCGTACTCATGTCCAGCCTAGTTCCCAGGGAACTTTGTAGTGACTGCCAGAACCTTGAAGTGAATCTACTATCTCGATTGGAGATAATGGATATCGGAACACCATGCAATCGCACTACTTCCCTTAAGTAAGTCCTTGTAAGCTTCTCCATTTTGTCAGTCTCCTTGATGGGTAGGAAATGTGCGGATTTGGTCAGTCTGTCGACAATGACCCATATGGTATCGAGTCCACATGTCGTCTTGGGTAACTTGGTTATGAAGTCCATAGTAATCCGCTCCCATTTCCATTCCGGTATCTCTGGCTGTTGTAGTAGTCCTGACGGTTTCTGATACTCGACCTTAACCTTAGCGCAAGTAAGACATTTACTCACGAAGGTAGCAATCTCTGCTTTCATGTTAGGCCACCAGTACAGTTTCTTAAGATCCAGATACATTTTATCTGAACCCGGGTGAACGGAATATCTTGAGTTGTGAGCTTCAGTCATGACTATGTTTCTGAAACCACCATGTTTTGGGGTCCAGATTCGGTCCATGAGATAGTAGGCTCCGCTACCCTTGACTTCTAAATTCTTCTCCATTCCTCGCAGGGATTCACCCGCCACATTTTCGAGTTGCAAAGCTTCCATTTGTGCTTCCTTAATTTGTGTGGATAAGTGGGAATGGATAGTCATGGTCAGAGATTTGACCCTCCGACCAGTGTATTCCTTTCGACTGAGGGCGTCGGCTACTACGTTGGCCTTTCCAGGATGGTAACGAATCTCACATTCGTAGTCATTCAGTAACTCGACCCATCGTCGTTGTCGCATGTTGAGTTCCTTCTGATCGAAAATGTGTTGAAGGCTCTTGTGATCGGTGAAGATGGTACTCTTTGTTCCGTATAAGTAGTGTCTCCAGATCTTCAGAGCAAATACCACAGCTCCTAATTCGAGATCGTGTGTCGTATAGTTCACTTCGTGTGTCTTAAGCTGTCGGGAGGCATAAGCGATAACCTTCCCCCTCTGCATAAGAACACAACCTAGTCCTTGATTTGAAGCATCGCAATACACAACAAAGTCTTCTATCCCTTCGGGGAGGGATAGTATCGGTGCGGTGCACAAGGCCTGCTTTAGTGTCTGGAATGCCTTCTCTTGTTTTGCTTCCCAGTCAAAGACCACACCTTTCTGAGTTAATGAAGTAAGAGGTTTCGCAATGCTCGAAAAGTTCTTTATGAATCTGCGATAGTAGCCAGCTAGACCTAGAAATTGACGAATTTCAGTAGGTGTCTTTGGTGCCGACCAGTTCTCAATAGCCTTAATTTTGGAGGGATCAACGTGTATTCCCTTTTCGCTAACAACGTGACCTAAAAATTCGACTCTTCGAATCCAAAATTCGCATTTAGAGAACTTCGCATAGAGTTTTTCCGTTCGCAGTGTTTCTAGGACTTTTCGTAGGTGTTGACCATGCTCTTCCTCACTTCGAGAGTAGATAAGTATATCATCGATAAAGACGATGACGAACTGGTCCAAGTAAGGGAGACATACCCTATTCATTAGGTCCATAAATACTGCTGGTGCATTGGTTAATCCGAACGGCATCACCACGAATTCATAGTGTCCATAACGAGTTCGGAAAGCTGTCTTTGGAATGTCCCCCTCTAGAACTCGTAATTGGTGATATCCGGATCGCAGGTCTATTTTGGAGAAGTAGTTCGCCCCTTGAAGTTGATCGAATAGGTCGTCGATACGGGGTAGAGGATAGCGGTTTTTGACAGTAAGTTTGTTCAGCTCTCTGTAGTCGATGCACATACGGAACGATCCGTCTTTCTTCTTTACAAACAAGACCGGTGCTCCCCAAGGTGAGAAACTTGGTCTTATGAATCCTTTGCGAAGGAGTTCATTAAGTTGACTGGAAAGTTCCTGCATCTCTGCTGGTGCAAGACGATAAGGCGACTTCGCTACTGGGGTAGCTCCTGGAATTAAGTCGATTCTGAACTCGACTTGGCGTTGCGGTGGTATTCCTGGTAGTTCTTCTGGAAAGATATCGGGAAAGTCGCGTACTACCGAGATGCTCTTGATGTCCTTCAGTTCTTGACTTGTATCGACGATGTGTGCTAGGAATGCCCGACAATCCTTCCGTAAGCACTTTCGAGCTTGGATGCACGAAATGATGCGAAGGTTTGTACTAGATTTGTCGCCATAGATAACTAATGTTTCGTTGTTCGGGAGGTTAAGACAGACTGCTTTCTCAAAGCACATGATGTCAGCACGAAGGAGACTCAACCAATCCATGCCGACTATGACGTCGAAACTTTTAATTTGTACCGGCATGAGATTGATTGGGAAAGAATGGCCGTCCAATGTTAACGTACAACCCATGTATATGCAATTTGTGCTTTCGGTTTTTCCATTGGCCATCTCTATAGTGAATGGTTCTTTTAACTTGCTAGGTGTAGGTTTAAGTAAATGGATAAAGTTTTGACTCACGAAGCTTCTCTCCGCTCCGCTATCGAATAATATGCATGCGTATGAATTATCGAGAAGAAACGTACCAGCAACTATAGTTGGGTCAGCTACAGCTTCGTCGTGACCTATTACCAAAACTCGTCCTACCCCTCCGGTGCCTGCTGCCTTAGGACAGTTTCTCTTGTAGTGGCCCACTTCGCCACAACCGTAGCAAGCCTGCCCTATACCCGCACCGGAAACTTGAGTGATCGGCTTTGCGGGTTCTTTGCAGAAGCGAGCCATGTGTCCTTTCCTGTTGCAGTTGGCGCACTGCATATCTCGGCAAGGTCCATGGTGGTGGAAATTGCATTTGGTGCATTTTGGGAGGTTGCCTACATAAGGCTTTGTTGGGTAGGTATTTGTAGGGACTATAGTAGGTACAATAGCAGCATTTACTGACACAAGTTGTTTCTTTGCGGATTCTTGGGAAGATCCACCCTTTCCTTTGATCCACGCTCTCTTCCTGCCATTGTTTTTGTTGTTGTAGTTGTTGTTTCCTTTCTGTGGTGCTGGTGCAGAAGTGGTTGAGTTCTGATGACCTCCGTAGTCGATCAGAGATTGTGCCAGTTCCTTAGCACTTTCAAAGGTGTCAGGTTTGGAAGCTAACACGCTTGACCGCATCTGGGGCGTCAGTCCCCAGATGTACCTTTCTATCTTCTTGCTCTCAGGAGCAATCATGTCTGGACAAAGGATTGCCAGTTTGCAGAATCTGTTGGTATAAGTAGCGATGTCGTTACCCACCATTCCGAGAGTCCATAGTTCGTGTTCAAGCTTTTGAATTTCTCCCCGCGGGCAGTATTCCCTCATCATCATGGCCTTCAAGCTCTCCCAGCTTATGGAGTTTGCCACGATTAGGGTAAGTACTTTAACGTGACCATTCCACCAAGTTAAAGCTTTATCAAGAAGGGTGAAGGTTGCAAATTTGACCTTGCTGTGCTCGGGGCATGAGCAGATTTCAAAGACTGCCTCCGTCCTTTCAATCCACTGCCTTAGGGCCATTACACCACCAGTACCATAAAACATCCGGGGCTTGACATTGGTGAAGTCCTTATAGGTGCATTCTCGAGGTGGTCCATGACTCTCGCCATGGTTGGACGTGTGTGCGCTAGATCCCAAGACATTAGCACTTGAGTTATTGATCTGTAACATGGCGGCTGCCATTGCTGCGGTGACTGCTGCTTGAAACATTACAGCATCAAATTGGGGTGGTGGAGGTGGTGGTATAGGTATTTCCTCACTGTTGTTTCGCCTTGGATTCCTATGCGGAGGCATCCTTCAACTATAGATGGAAAGAAAACAATGATAAGAATTTCATGAAATGGAAAATGTATGTGTCTCATGAATTAGATCGCTATAATTCAACAACAAAAGATAGTATGAGTCTTGAAATAGAAGAATGAAAGTTATTTGTAAGACTGAAGGTATGAAACAAGTATTTGGGTTCCCAAGGACCATTCAAGGTTCGAACGAAATACTCAACATAGTAATAATAGTGCCACTTATATTAATATAAAAGTTGTTACAACGATCAAGAAAATTTGTCCTCTATAAGGATCTCCGTTTACTAAGTTTAAGAAATTTAAAGACTTTTAGCCGAGGTCCTAAGCTATAACAAAATTTTGAGTTTTTGATAAGCACTACTTGCGTCGAAAGTTGCGTTTGGAGCTTGACTCCGTATCTGATTGCTTTGACTCCATTAGACGCCTATCCAAAGCGGCTTGTTGTTCCCTTAGTTCGGCGAGGGCTGCAATAATTTGCGCTTGAAACGCTTCGGTTTGGAACTGAGCGTTGTCTTGCCTCTTGTTCAACTTACGTATGTCAGAAGTGTGAACCTGTACTTCTACGTTGATATCCCGGAGTCGACTAGCTTGTACTCCAGACTGATAGGACTGATTGGCTAACTTACCCACCATTACCGGGAGTGCTCGATCAGCCGAACCTCCGCCGCGGACATCATAGAAGTCCCGGCACATGCCGTAGGGAGGGCGTAGGTTTTGCTGTTGGCTCCAATGGTGGAGGTGACTTCCCCAGACGGGAGTCGGTCCTTGAAAGTTCCTTACGAAGACGGGAGGTTGAATGGGTGGTGGATCGATAACTTCTGGCTCTGAGTCGGTACCGGAGTCATCACCCACGTCTATGGGTTCCTCGTCCTCTTCGGGATCATCTTCGATCCATCCTCCATTACCTTGGTTGGGAAAGTAGGGGTCGCCAGGGTGGTGAAATCCAGCCATTTGACTATACGAGAATTTAGGTTATAAGAATTGAATAAAGTCGGAACATGTAAAACATGTAAGTTAAACTAGTTTAGATAGCAAATACTCCTATAGTATTTAAATTCTTGTGTTTGATTTTTGCAATGGTTTGGTACGGTTTGACTTGTTGCTTACTACGATAATTTCTCGATTCGTGCGTGTCAATTTGCCTATATACTTGTAAAATTGTACATTATGAAAATAGTTTGTGGTATGCATGTAATTGTACTTAAATGAACTATTAATTTAAGTTGAACGAAATGATGTTTAAGTGTAAAAGAAATTTGTTTTTTTAGAGAGTATTAGTCCCTTAAGCATTTATAGTTTGTATATCTTATGTGGTTCGATATACTTAGTTCACTATAAACATTGCTCTGATACCAATCTGTCACACCCCCAAACCTGAACGACGGAAACATTCGGGGGCGGATGACTTCATGTGGTAGCGTAACAAATGAATACATAGTAAAGAAAGCAATCCAACCATCATATATATAATTGAAAGTTTACATTTGTCAAAAGTTACATGTTCAAAACCAATTACAATATGATGTCAAAAATATGAGATTAAACTGGCGCCGCAGCATTTCTTCTTCAAAAGCATACTAGTACCTGAAATTTACTGAATCCCTGGGACATACAAGTAATTTTGAAAGAGTTGATCAGCATTTAAGCTGGTGAATTTCATAAGTATTTAAATGACAATGTTTAAATGAAATGAAATGTTTTATCTTTTCTTGTGATTGTTTAGAAAATCTTATATTTTCTACTAGCATAAAAGTAGCCTTCACTCGAGACCAATGTTTGTTTCCAAAATGTATGTAAAAGTAAAATAATAAATGAGCTTGAAAACCTTGTAAATCAATGCGTTTTTAATACCCCTTGTGAGTTTTATAACCATACTATTGACTCGAAATGCCTATACACAACGTTCTTCAGGCGTTGGAATGTTATGACGTTTGTCGCCCCAAACGGTGGACTGTAGCTAACAGTCAGGGCGCGGGTTGTCAAGCCCGTATAGATCTATACACAAACACCATGCTCCCCCTCCAAGGGATTCTGGTATATAAAATAGGACTTGAAATGTGTACTCGAACGTACATGAAGTTAGTGTCTCACAAACCCGTGGTATAAAAACAGATCTACTGATTAAAATGTTACGTTTGTTCTTGTATACGAAAGTAAACTTCTTGAAATATATGTTTCTAGTACATAAGAGTTAGAAATCTGTTCGTAAAACTATACCTATTATAGTTTTACAAAGTGTGCCTTGTTTGTTTTTAGAAATACGTAGGAAAAGAATCATTTGTTTATGAAAGCATAGATTTTTGGTGTCGATTATACGATAGAAAAGAATAATTTAAGAACAGTTTAGTTTTATACCTGCATTACAACAACTTTATACTATAAAAGATTGAATGCTATTGTAACATATGATATATATTTATATAATTAAAAGTTCCTTTAAAGGTTTATAAATCGCATGTGATTTGAATATTTAACAGTATATAAAAGAGTTTCTTTATATAACACACGATAATACTCGTGTGTTTTACTTGTAATCCCCCCTTTTGAAAGCATATAAAAGCATTTAGAATAATTAAAACGGTTGATTAAGGGGTATGAAACTCACTTGAAAGTTTTGGAGATAGCGAGATGGAAAACCGGGCAGAGTTTCGTCTCGGGAAACGGATTTTCCTCAGGATTATCGGGAATCTCGGGAGTAATATCGACCTTCGGGACTTGAGCCAAAAAGACCAGAGCTTCGGGTTTGAATAGGAATGGAAAACGAGGCAAAGTAGAGTGAGAGAGAAGAGAAATGAGCCCCTTCTTTGGAAACCCTCGCATGCTATTTATAGGGAGGTTGGTCTGCCTCGGTACGCGGGGCGTACGCTAGTACGCAGCGCGTACGCGTGCGTCACGCATGACCGAGCCACGACCGCCTCGGCCTCGGATGGGACGGGTTCCTGGGTTCGCGGGTCGGATGGGACGGATCGCTGGCACGCGGGTCGGATGGGACGTCGGGTCGGGTTCTCCGGATCGTGCGACGTGGATGATTTGAGACCGAGCTTTCTCGGGTACGCGGGGCGTACAGGAGTACGCGGCGCGTAACGCGTATGCTGACTCCCCTTCGGATAATATCCGAATTTTGAATAAAATAAATAATTAATTTATTTAATAAACTTCAAAAATTCATATCTTCTTCATACGAACTCCGTTCTCGATGGTCTTTATATCCTCGCGTAGGTGAGACTACGCTCTTCAACTTTCGTTTAGACTCCGTCGGCAAATTCCAAAATTATTTTTTATTAAATATAAAATCTATCGTGTTTAAGGAATTTCTTTGAAAATTCGTAACTTCTTTATCTGATGTCGGTTTTTGCCAGACTTTTTATCGCTAGAATACCATTGTCGAGACCTTCGATTCTCGTTTAGGTCATTCCGGTCAAAAGTCACTCGATTTCCGATTCGAGTTTTTAGCTGTCTGTTGCTGAGTCGAATTTGGAAAAATCATAATTTCGCTAAATGAAGTCGGATTTGGGCGTTCTTTTCACGTACGATCATGGTTCAAAGACATTTAATCATAGAAGGAAATTAAATAGGACTTATTTGTACATTTTATTATGAAAGTAAATTTTATTACTCAGAAGCGGTTACAATACTTGACCCACTTTGGTCGTTACAAAGAGTTGAAATATCGGGTTGTCACACAACCCGTCGTTAGAGTTTGCTTTCTTTTACTCTTTAGTTTTTTTTTAGTTTTTGTTTCGTGTTTCAATTTTAATCTTCCAAATCATCGGACATGTTTGCTTAAGGGTGTGCCTAGCTTAAGGGTGGGGTGAAAAGATTTTGAATAAATAACAAAATTTTGAAAATCAGTAATGTTTTACAAGAGACTCGCCGAGTCTGACCCTGACTCGACGAGTATATATTGATTCCGAAAAATCTTTGACTGCGCGATTAGACTCGCCGAGTCTGCCCCTGACTCGATGAGTCGATTTTATTTACAGAAAAAAAAAAATTCAAAATTACTTTTACATCTGGCAAATAGGGTTAACCCTAAAAGTTCAGTTTCCACACCACACTCGTCGGGTACCTCTTTCTGAAACTCTCTCTCAAGCATTCAAGTTTTCTTCAAATTTTCTTCCAATTTCTCTAGGTTTAAACTCAAAAAGGTAACAACTTTCTTCTTGATTTCTAGAAAGAATGTGATTATAAGGTCATCTATTCCTGCAATTGCATGAAAAAAACCCATTTTTGAAAAGTAATGAAATTCTAGGGTTTCGATTTTTCATGAATATTGTTGTTTTGAACGTTTATTTTGGCCTTATTACTTAGTAGGAAGTCCCTGAACAAAACCCTTGAAAGAATTTACAGGTTTAATGGTCCAATTTTATGAGACCCGTCGATCGACTCGTGCAGGTTGCGCGACTCGCCGAGTCGGGCATGGACTCGACGAGTCCAGTCGATTTACAGAGACAGTGCAGTTTTTAATTATATTCTGTGTTTTCTGGGTTTTGTTTATATGTTTTGCAGAAATCATGTTCAGAAGAGGACAATCTTCAAGTGGTAGCCAAGGGGAGTTTCCATGGCTAAATTTCCCGCAAATTGAATCCGCTTCAACAATGAGGAAGTGGAAGAAGAAGCTCTCCGACATTAAAAAGAAGGAGGTGTATGTGCCGAACAGAATTGATTGGGAGTGGCTGCAAAATGTGCGATATGAAGAAGAATTAGCTTCGTACCTTTTAAAGGAGTTCCAACATGACGTCGAGTCAATGATATGTGATGGGTGGAGCCGGGTCTTCCGCATACAAGAGCCGGTCTATTTAGAGCTTTGCTTGGAGTTTTTCTCCACGGTATCTTTTACCGGTGGAGTGGATGTGTATCATCCGGCGAGCTTTACTTTTTGTCTTGGGGGCGAGTATCGTCAATGCTCGGTGGTGGACCTTGCCTGCCGACTAGGGATCTATGATCAACCTTTGGTGTCAACGAACCTCTTTCGGGCCTTTTTGGCAAACACTCACATGGTATTCCCCGATGGAGTTACAAGCACGGGTTGGTGGAATACCATAGGAAATAAAGTTTACATCCCAAAGTCTGCACAAGAAGGGAGCATCCGATCCCCAACTCACCGCCTCATTCACCGCCTTATTTCCTCCACCATCAACCAAAGGAAAGACGATGACAAGGTCTCCAACCTTGACGTTTTCTACCTATGGAGCATAATAACACCCGACGTCTTTTGCAACATCCCGTGGTGCATTGCTTCATACCTCTCGGAGGGTGCCGTCAAAGATCGCAAAACATCTCGTATCAATGGAGGAATGTTTGTCACTCGATTGGCTAATTCATTCGGGTTGATGAACCGTGGTGCCTGGAACTTCATGACATTGATCCCGACACCCCCGTTTAATCCCATTCTTTTCCGAAGAGCACGGATAATTGAAGACTATGGTGGTGGCCTTTATGCCATCCCAAATGATGACCCCGTTGTTGGTCCCGAAGCATCGGGAAGGAGGGTGAGATCGAGAAGAGAACGGGATGTGGAAGACGAGCCGCCAGTGATTCCGGTCGAGAATGAAGACGTACCAATGGATTGGTACAATGTAGAGATGAGGCGGATGCAGGATCAAATGGCGACGGGGCTGAACTTTAGCAACCAATCCCACATACGACTTTTTGACCACTTCAATATCCCACATATTGATGGTGGGAATTACCCATTCATTCCATCTTGGGATGAGAGGATTGGTGCGAGACAAAGCGGAGTCGGGGGAAGTGGAGCCAACAATGATGATGAGGAGGATGAAGATTGATTTTGATGTTTTTGTGTTTTTAATCAAACAATTTTAATTTTTATTTTGTTTTTTTTGTGTGTATGCTTTGAGATTTTATTATGTTTAATGGTTGTTTGCGTTAGTTATTTTTCAGGATTGAATTATGATTGCTTAGGATGGTATAGAGATGTAAAGCATGGATGTTTTTGCGTGTGAGAGTGAGTCAAGGAAGTGGGTTTTTAACGTCAAAGTGTCGAGTCCGGTCTTAGGGGTATGAGCAATTGAGTCCGCATGTGAGGAAGGGTTAAAGAAGTTTTTTAGAGGCTAAAACAGTTGCTACATACCAAGATTTTTCGTTCAGTGGCCAACTCGTCGAGTGCACTAAGTTGACTCGACGAGTCGCCTTGTATTTTCAGAAATTCTGAGAAGGCACGCTGCTACTCGACGAGTCCATCATCAGACTCGACGAGCCGTTAATTTTTTCATGTCAAACAACTGCTGATTTGATGCTAATACTTATACCACTTGCTTCCTTCTAATTCCATATCCATTCTTGAAGATGTTACACCGATTTTCGCATATTTAGAGCGACCCACACGAGACATGGATGGGATGTTCCCATGTATGAGTTTCTTGAAGTTGGAGCTTAAAAGAGAGTGATCAACCTATCCACTGCTATCCCAGGGGAGTTTGTTCCAATTCCCTCTTTATTTTTCTGTTTTTATGCATAATATGCAATGAGGGCATTGCATCACATAAGTGTGGGGCAGGGGGTTGGTTACATAATAGTCAATTTTTAAAAAAAATTTGCATACCAAAAGAATTATTTAGGATTTAATTTAGAAAATTTTGGTAAAAAATTAGGATTCCATATTAGAATTGTGTTAATAATTGCATGAGAACCCAAATGTTTAGTTGAGCCTATATACGTTCTAGTGCATTTGTGGCTTCCTTATTTCAGTGAAATCATGAGACAAAAACACGACCTTGCTCAGCCTGAGGGATGCAATATGTTTAGCAGCCTAAACCTGAAATGTATCCAGGAAAATTTTTATCATTAGCCAATAAAGGTTGAGATTGAGCGCCCCTGCTTAAGCATGTAGGGATTTGAGTGAAAAAGTGAGGTATACATGTAAAAAAAAAGAGAAAATTACAAGAAAAATTGTAAGAATTTTGGAGCAAATGAAGTGAAGATCTGAAGATCAAAATTCCAGGAAATCAAAAAAATTGAAGATACCAAAAATCAAACAACAAAGGTAGTGAATTCAAAGAAATTAAAGATCAAATGTCAATGAAGTGAAGAATTCCAAAGAGCTCCATAGTGGTATCGAAAAGTTGTAATTCTAGATTATGTATGCTTGGGTTGCTCAATTAAAAATACCTTGAGGGTAAAGAGGTTTTCTGAGGATGGATTCGGAGGGATGCATAAAATGAGCATAGTTCGGGGTGAGTGGGCGAATGTTTATGAGGATTGTGAGTATTTGGAGTATGGGGGGTTATTAGGAAAATTTTAGACACAAATGCATGCGTTGCGGTCTTGGCATAATGGCTGGGAAGGATTGGAGTTATTATATATGATTCTAATGTGTTAAAATGCAGTTTTGCTTGAGGGCAAGCAAAAGACAAGTGTGGGGTATTTTGATATGTGCATATTTAGTGTGGATTAAGTGTAGTTTATTTATTCATATATTAGCTAAATTGTTGCATATTATGGACAAAAGGTACTTAAAAGTGTTAAATTATGTTTTTCAGTCCAAAGATGAAGCTCGGAAGCGAAAGGAAGCAAGAGAAGCGGTCAAGAGCTCAAGAGTGGAATGAAGAAAGAAAACACCCATAAAAAGGCTTCTACTCATCGAGTCGAGCCTTGACACGACGAGTCCGGTTGCGGAATCAGAAGGATAATCATTCGGAAGTCAAGATAGTTATCGGATTACGAAGAATGTGAGAGGGACTCGACGAGTCACCATATGACTCGACGAGTCGGAACGCATATATAAAGATAACTCCACAAATCGAGAAGGAAGAATTCTGGGAAGTTTCAGAAGTACTTAGCTGCGAATAAGAAGTCAGAAGAACCCTAGAAGTCGACCAAGGAAGCTAGAATCCAATCCCGGGAGTAATTAAGGCATAATTTCACCATTCTACTTAATTCTTTTGTTTTGTCAACATGATTAAGCAACTTGAACTTATTTGTTTGTTGTTATTTACCTTAGTTATGAACTAAATTCTTTAGACTTCTGTTTGGGAATACAAAGTTGACAATATGGTTTGATTGATTGGTAGGATTAATTCCAAGTTTGTGATTAATTGTTATTTTAGCTTGCTAAAGAACCTTGTGTATGAATGATAATTAATTTTCTGTTAATAGGAAGATAATTGATTAGCATGAACATCTATTGATAATCAACCTCATATGATATGTGACCACTATACTATATGTCTAGAAATAATGAACATTAAACTAGGATTTATAAGGAAATTGAGTAAATTCATGTGCAAGCTTGTAAGATGACCATCAAACAAGAGGTTAATTAAGAATAACGAATTAATTAGCTATTGCAAGTCTAACTTAACCCGAATAATTAATCTAGTAAATATAATTAAGCTAAGTAATTGGCCACTGTTTGAATTAGTTTATTTGCTAAGGATTAGGGTAGTGAACACAAACCTAATCACTTGAATCGGTAACCAACGAAAGAATTAATCCATTGCACTATTACCTTAAAATCAACCATAAAGTTAACCGAGTTGAACTAAACAGAAGTTTCTTTCCCATTATTGAATCTAGTTAATTTGTTCTTTTCTAGTCTTGCATTAGTTTTAATTAGAAAGTTTCTAGTCTTGCAAAACTAGAGAAAACCCCTTTCTATTACTTGTTTTATTTAGATAATATTAGCATCTATTTTAATTGTTTACCGTTCCCTGTGTTCGATACCCTACTTACCTGAACTAAACTGCTAATTGATAGGTTCACTACCTTTTGTGTGTTATTTGATAATTAAAGTAGGATTAAAACTAAGTGAGTTTTACACACATCAAGCACTGTTAGGGAATTGACTCTTGGCTAGCTGCATGTCCCCTACCTCATTCCAGCACATAGGGGATCTGCACTTGCGGTCGTAGAGGGCTTCAAACGGAGCAGCGTTGATGCTGGTGTGGTAACTGTTGTTGTACGAGAACTCAATGAAAGGAAAATGTGTGTCCCGTGATTTTCCAAAATCGATGACACATGTTCTAAGCATGTCTTCCAGGGTTTGGATAGTTCTTTCACTTTGTCTGTTGGTCTGAGGGTGATAGGATGTGCTCATATCTAGTTTGGTTCCAAGAGCCTTCTGGAGAGACTGCCAAAATCTGGAGGTAAACCTTCTTTCTCGATCAGAGATAATGGACGCAGGTACACCATGCAGTTGGACTACCTCTTGGATGTATATTCGCATGAGTCTTTCCATTTTGAATGATTCTTTGATCGAAAAGTGAGCGGATTTGTCAAACGGTCGACAATTACCCAAATGGTATCGTACCCACTCGGACACTTGGGTAACTTGGTGATGAAATCCATGGTAATCATCTCCCATTTCCACTCGGGTATCTCGGGCTGCTGGAGCAGATCCGAGGGTTTCTGGTATTCAACTTTCACCTTGGCGCAAGTCAGGCACTTGTCCACGAATGTAGCGATCTCGGCTTTCATATTTGGCCATCAGTATTGTTTCTTGAGATCCAGGTACATCTTTTCCGAACCCGGGTGAATAGAATATCAGGTCTTGTGTGCTTCCTCCATGACAACTTCCCTAAATCCTCCGAACTTTGGGATTCAAATTCGGTCCATGAGCCAGTAGACTCCGTCACCTCTGATCTCAAATTTCTTATCCATTCCCCTCAAGGCTTCTCTTGACATGTTCTCTTGTTTGAGGGCCTCTAACTGTGCGTCTCGGATTTACATGGATAAATGAGAATGGATAGTCATCGTCAGTGTCCTCACTTTACGGCTTGAACTTTCCTTTCGGCAAAGGGAATCTTCTACCACATTGGCCTTACCGGGATGGTAGCGAATCTCGCACTCATAATCGCTGAGAAGCTCTACCCATCGTCGTTGCCTCATGTTTAAGTCCTTCTGATTGAGCATGTGCTGCAGACTCTTATGGTCAATGAAGATCGTACACTTGGTTCCGTAGAGATAATGTCTCAAAATCTTCAGTGCAAAGACTACGGCTCCTAACTCCAATTCGTGTGTGGTATAGTTGACCTCGTGTGCCTTCAGCTGTCTTGAGGCATAAGCAATTACTTTTCCTCTTTGCATAAGCACACAACCTATGCCCGGACTAGACGCATCACAATAGACAAGGAAGTCTTCTGTCCCTTCGGGTAGAGACAGAACAGGCGCGCTGCACAAGGCTTGCTTTAATGTCTGAAACGTTGTTTCTTGCTTTTCACTCCAACAAAAGGGTACACCTTTCTGTGTTAGAGTGGTTAGGGGTTTGGTGATTCTGGAAAAAGTCCTGGATGAATATCCGATAATAGCCGACGAAACCCAAAAATTGACGGATTTTTGTGGGTGTCTTTGGTGCCGACCAATTCTCTATTGCTTTAATCTTGGAAGGATCCACATGAATACCCTCCTTGTTTACCACGTGACCGAGGAAAGTCACCTTCCGGATCCAGAATTCACACTTGGAAAATTTTGCGTACAGCTTTTCGGATCTAAGGGTTTCCAACACTGTCCTCAAGTGTTGTTTGTGATCTTCTTCGCTTCTGGAGTATACAAGTATGTCATCTATGAATACAATGATGAACTTATCCAGAAAAGGGTGACACACCCGGTTCATCAGGTCCATGAACACTACCGGTGCATTGGTTAGTCCGAAGGGCATCACTACGGACTCGTAGTGTCCATACCGAGTCCTAAAAGCTATTTTGGAAACATCACTCTCATGAACTCGTAGCTGATGGTACCCTGACCTAAGGTCTATCTTTGAGAAGTAGCTGGCTCCTTGAATTTGATCGAAGAGGTCATCTATTCGAGGAAGAGTATATCAGTTCTTGACGGTCAACTTGTTCAGTTCACGGTAGTCGATACACATCCGGAAGGATCCATCTTTCTTCTTCACAAACAAAACCGGAGCTCCCCAAGGTGAGGAACTCGGTCCGATGAACCCTTTGCTGAGTAACTCGTTGAGTTGGCTAGATAACTACTACATTTCTATTGGAGCTAAACGATATGGAGACTTGGCTATGTGGGTAGCTCCAGGAATTAGGTCAATGCGAAATTTGACCTGACGTTCGGGAGGAATTCATGGGAGCTCTTCGGGAAAGACGTCAGGAAAGTTGCAGACTTTGGTGATTGAGCTGTGGATCCCACCTGCTAGTAGGTGTTTGAGCTGTGGATCCCACAGTAGAAGCAGCATCAACAAGGGTAGTAGCAGCATGGACTACTACAGTCTGCTGTTTCTTTGAAGATCGTTGAGAAGGTTGGCCTTTCTTCTTCTTCCAAAACTTTCTTTTCTCACCATTCCTCTTGGTCAGTTCAGGAGTGGTGGTTGTTTCCTCAACATCATCACTGTGGTCAATCAGGTTCTGGGCTAAACTTTTGGCGCTGTCATATGTATCCGGCCTCGCAGATAAGACATTTCCTTTTGTCGGTTGGGTCAGCCCCAAAATAAATCTCTCTACCTTCTTACTCTCCGGGGTAACCACTCCCGGACACAGCAGCGCTAGGTCATCAAATCTCGAGGTGTATGCGGCAATATCGGAACCCTTCGTCTTCAGGTTCCAGAGCTCATGCTCTAACTTCTGTATTTCGCCCCGAGGACAGTACTCAGCTAGAATAAGTTCTTTCATGGATTCCCATCCCATAGAATTGGCTACAGGTAGGTTCAAGGATTTGACTCGGCAGTTCCACCAAGTCAGCGCTTTATCGATAAAGGTGCAGGCGGCAAACTTTACCTTGTCGGACTCCGAACAAGCACATATTTCAAAGATAGATTCGATTTTCTCGAAACATCGGGTGAAGGAAATGACACCTCCAGTTCCATCAAAGGATGTGGGTTTTGCGTTCCGAATTGTCCAACAGTTTGTTTCTCGATTTCCGAAATGTTTGACATAAAACTTAAGTGAACAGATCAACCTAGTTCTGACAAGGCCCGGTACATGGGTCAGCACAAAATCATCAAGGGGCCTAGATATCGCTTCTAATCCAAGAAGGAATAGATAAACTTTGAATCATATGTTTGTTCTACTACTTGCTGAATCATACACAAAGGCACGTTTTATAACATCGAGTTATCAATGTGTTTACGTATAATCAATGTATAACAAACTCATAGGCAACAAGTCATATCTCTAGGTTTGAAGACTTATATGATATTACTGTCTCACGATCACTCGAGATAAATTCCATCAAGTGATACCAATGATTGTGGGTTGAATCCAATAGTTAGAACTTATGAGCACTCATGAGTGTTGTAGCACCATTTTGTCCAACATCTTAGACCTCCACAAGCCAACCCATGACAGTCTTGATTCATATCTACTTCCAACATATGACCGACTATGGATGGTTTGAAAAACTTAGTCATTCAGGAAGAGCGGCTTACTTATTCTAGAAGTCAAAACATGCAAAGTGAAACACAAGAATAATCGAATCAACTATGGTCTCAGAACTTATGAATATAAATAAAAACACCTTTTGTTTATCAGTGTATTGATTACACATTATTCATTGTATACTGTTTCAAACTATCAACTTTATACTTGAATTAAAACAATAGTTTTCCCATGCTTCGACCATGTAGACTATGTTTTCTAAACACTAGTCATGCCATACACCAAGTATGAACACTATGTTTTTCCAAACATTAGTTAGGCCATAAACCAAGTATGCACATTAAGTTTGTCTATGATCTTTACTCCTTGAAATAGATCGATTGAACATAATTTCAATGATACTCATTTCACAATCCCAAATCCTTACCGCAAATGAAAGTACTCCAAATTACTGCCATTTACCTAAATCTATTAGATTCAAACTTATATGCATTGGTCCTCTTGTAACGATTATGCACAAAGTCACAAAGACTTGTCAACAGACATTACAGAGTATTCCTATGGAGATCAATTCCATGGAAATGAAGTCTCATATTCAAAGTTCATTGCTTTGAACATTCTTCTTGCATTAAGTTTCCTAATCTTACACAGATTTAATGAATAGCTTCCACCTATGGGAACATTTCCATATTCCCCTTTTGACTATTACTCCTGAACAATAGTGGCCTCTTTCCAGAATATATCAATATGGTCGTTCCAAAATTAACATTATACTTCCAACTGGCTATGAGCAACCAATCTTTGGTAAACCTTATATTGTCCTCGACAATTGCTTAATCACATTAGTCATATCTAGTTCTAGTACTTTTTCCCTCTTAATGCTCTGGGCATTTTGGAAAAATTTAGAACAAATGAATATTATAACACATGTAATCGATCCTATATCTGAAGCATATGGGACACGATTCATAAAGACATGATACTAGACCAGTCTTTTGCTATAATATTTCTATTTATATTTGCCAAGTTCTCAAAATTCAGATTATGAAAAGGGATGCCGTAATCATAATCGAATTTTAGAAGGCAAAAAATGAACCCATATATAGAATTTCCTTATGTTGAGCCATTCCAACATGAAATTGATATATATATATATATATATATATATATATATATATATATATATATATACATGTATATATATATATATATATATATATATATATATATATATATATATCCTTGACTAAATATGATTACAGCCTCAATCTAAGCTTTTAGAATTGAAGTGAAGCATAATTTCCTCTCCCATAATTATAGCAAAACAACTTTTTCCCAATTGAAACCTTTTATTTTCTATAATTAACATTGCTAACTTGCAACACTTATTATAATTATCATGCTCCCACTTGCATGATGATTATTAGCATGAAGCTTATGTTCCCACTAACTTTGACATGTACTTAGAAACCAGGTGGACTTCTAGAAATAAATACTTTATTGACGTTCTTACCAAAATTCATATTTATGATACGAGATGCTTTGATAAAACTTTATCAAAATCATATATCTTTCCTTAGATAGCACACATGTGTGTCTAAACAATTTCAAAACTATGAAAAGGGATGTGGTAATCATAGTCTCAATTGTTTAGACCTTTTCCCTTTCTCTCAAGTCCATGTTAGTGTGCCAGGTAACCACACACACTCCACTAACAACTTTGAGAATGCAAATATCACAAATGTTATCTAGTTAAAATCTACTTAGTGAAAGCGTTTCCTCACCATCATTTTCATGAATCGGATGGAGAAACCTTATGACACTTAGATTTATGGTGTATGTGTTCCTATCCATGTGAATTTGTCAAAACCATAATCACAAGACAAGGTTAGTGACAAATGCAATATCATATGGATTGAACTTGTGCAGTCTTAACTTCTTGCCACCTGGCAGCACAAGGGTCTTCCATTGCTTCCAAGTTGTTATGCAACCAATTGAGAACTCTCAAAACTCATATGCAAAGCCAACTTTCACTAGAATGGGCATAGAAATAGGAATATGTCAACATGATAGGTTATAAACCTCAAGTCGTGTGCTAACGATAAATTATAGGTTTTTTTCCTTCTTGATTAGATCTAGAAACTTTTCCAAGATCTTTAAGACTCCCACTGTCCTCTTGACATATAAGACTCACTTGCCAAATATTCAAGAGATAGTGCGGATTCTTTATCAAGACAAACACTTCACATAATTGGCCTAAGTTGGTCTTTGTTTTATCCAAAATATCACAAATTACCAATTTCAAATGTACAAGAGTAGAACAGTTTTAATCTTACATTTGACAAGTGTTAAAAACCTTTCTTTAAGATATGTCACTCAAGTTACAATCTTGGAGTTTGACTCTAAGACTTGTTTTGGAGCGAAGTGTGACTCATCTTCTTGATTTAACCACTCCAACAATTCATTATTCCTCTTCTTAGCCATAAGAATGCACTAAGATGTCCTTAAAGAATCAATTGTGTTAAGATGATCACTAAACATGATACTAAAGTACTCTCTCATCTTTTCAGATTTGAGAAACTTTTATCATTCTGCCTAATTTGATTCTTCTCATTCGTCCTGCCATACATCGAAACTTTTCTAATGTTTCAGAATTATACTTAAACTTGTAAGTATAACCATATTTACTAAACCTTAGTAAATCATGATGAATAATCTTATCGATCTTTTGTGGTGGACTTGACCAGTTCACAAGAATGTGTACTCAATCCCTTAATCCCTCACTTGACTCATATATATATATATATATGTGAACAAGAAATTAGTCTTAATTTTCCAAAGCTGAAAGTTCTCAGTCATCATATTATACAACTTGCATGATTCCAAGTTTCGATCCAATTGAAACTTGGTTGATGAGAATCTTTCCTTATTTGGTAGACACTACCACAAATGAAAGAATCAAATTCATATTTCCATTATTGCTAGAATCATATAAACATCAATTTTCCATAAAAGCCATTGCAAGGAGATATAAACTAAAATAAAATAAATTTTTTATTTATTTATAAAACTGCGGAAATTTTTTTCCTTACAATGCAGCTTTAAATGAAAACTATGCTATTACATAATTCCTAGCAATCTATCTTAACTCTCTAAGTAGCAGCTCAAGAATCCGATCTTCGAACCATGCGATTGAGATCCATCTTCGCGATCAGATTCAACATACACTTTCTTTATGTTTCCTTCCCTTTGCTTGATCCTACCAAACAACAAAATGTAACCGAGTCACAATTTGTATTAAGAATCATCAATAAGGAACTTAATAGAGTTAGATAGTGGACTTACCTGAAGTAGAGTCAAATCCTTTTGATATTTCATCACGAACTACTCTCTCCCTAAATCTGATGATTACGCTCAATGACATGAAGCATCCTGCTTATGAGTCAAGATAAAAGAAAATTGTCTTTGAACTTTTCTTGGACACATATCTCTTCTTTCTCTTGCAGCCTATCTCGGTTGCAATGGGATGAAGTGAAGCTAGGTAACATGGCACATCTAAATTCATAGATGCTCTCACTGTTACACTGATTCCCATCTGAGATCAAAGACCTCTTCAACAAGACAATACTCCTAATAGCTTCTATTGCAAATCATAATGAATGGAACCTTCTATTTTTGTCTAGGTGATTCTCATAACTTGAAGGTTACAAAAATTGGATCCTTTTAACTTGTTGGTTACAAACATTGGTTATTGTTCTTCCCTTGTTCTTGGTAAACATGAAGCTTAGAATCTATTTGCAATACTTCAACAATTAAAGTCATATTATCTCTTTGTTTGTTGTGAATTGTGTTTTGTATTGATGCATTTGATCATGTGTGTGACTTTTTTATAGACAGTGTTGAGGGGCAGATATCTCAGAGAAAGGAAACTCATTAATAACCTTTCAATTTAAAACATTTATTGGATCGGGTCTTTATATCATTTATGAAAAAGCTTCCTAAATTTCACTTTTAGAAAACTTCCTTGTTTGACTAACTCTCTTAGTTTATTCTCTTATTGCTTTATTAATTCTACTCTTTATTATGTTATTATCATGTATCGTATTAAATGAATTGATGGTGAATTTTAAATTCTAGACTGCAACTTAACTTCATGATACAGAAGATAAACCACTTCTCGTTGATAAGTTTACATTGTTTAAGATTCACATTGATTTCACCCAGCATGATTGAAACATTCCATTCTCTGATAACTTCTTCTCGATAAAACTTAACGGTTCACTATGATAAGCCACACTAATGTAGGTTTGAAACTCTGTGTCAAAGGTTAGTCTATATACCATAGGATGTCACACACACACACACCAATCCTTTCTTATCCTTTAATTCTTGTTAAAATCCTTATGATTCAGTGTGACATACCATATGCTAATGAGAGCTTGAAAAATTGGTGATTAGGCTATGTACAGTAGATTATCACACGCATCAATCCATTTTCTCCTTATATTCTTCTTTAGAATTTTATGATTCAGCATATGAAGCAAAACACTGATGAGAATTCTGAAACTTTGTGCCGATGTGTATATCACTTTCTGTTATGCACTACATGCACCTACCCATTCTCTCCCAACAATTCATCTATTAAAGAAGTTGATGATTCACTATATCTAATATACACTAATAAAAACCCAACGTCGTTTTCCGATGGGTACATTTAAACATCAAAATGTATTAATTACATGCATCATACCATTCTTATTCCTTTTATTCTAATAAAATAAGTTCATGTGTAATGTCCCAAAAGATAAAACCCAAGGCTTCCATTTTTCCATTAATACAACAATATCCCAAAACATAATCATAAATCTCAAAAGGATCAAATGTATCAAAAATCATAAAATATCAAAGTTACCATGAAATGCAGAATAATATCGTGTGTTCACTACAATCACCCCGCGCTCTTCCCTTTTGTAGCAGAAGTACCTGAAACATAAACTAAAAACCATAAGCACGAAGCTTAATGACTTTCCTGTAAATACCACATACCACACATATGAAACATATAATGCACCCCAACTAATGAGTGTAACAGCCCCTCCCTAACTCGCATAACGGTCCCCACCTACTGAGTATAACGGGCCTCGCCTTAGCTAGCATAATGGGCCCCACCTACTGGGTATAAAGTGTTGGATTAGATGTCTAAGCCCATAACTATTATTGGTATGTACTCGACCCAAGTGTAGCATGGTCCATTTGGGTTGCATATCATCAGGATAATTTGTTAGGATGGACTTTTGAGAGAAGGTAATTTATGGTTTATCAATATATTAAAAGTTATAATATATTAATATGAAATCATATGTTTTAATTAGTATTTATTAAGAATTAATTTGGTTATCAAAAGAGACTAATTAAATCTATGGGGACTAATTATGATAATTAGTTATATTTATATGTGTTGGGCTTATGATCCATGTTGGACCAAGTTTATGTATGGATACATAAAGAGTTGGGCCACATGAACCATGGATCATAAAAACCTATGGGTATGGATTTGGGTTATACCATTGACTCTTGAAATACCACACATATAAATACATGCATCATGACCTAAAAATGCCACTTGTGGTTACACATGAAGTTCATGGAGTTCATGGGTGTTTTTGGGTGCATGGAATTCTCTCTCAAGTTTCACCTTTTGTCCATGGTGTCTTGTGATTCTACTTGAGGCTTTCACCCTATTGGGGCTAAGCTCTTAAAGCCAAATACATCAATACTTCAAGCCACATGAAAGGTATGTTACCCTAACTAGTATCTTATATGGTTTATGTCAAATGTATGCTAGTTATAGGTTTAATGCCTTGGAAACCAATTACATATATAATTAGTGAAAATATAGATCCAAGCTATTCAGGGTTGTATGTGCACCATAGGATGTTGTATTATACCAAAAACCCAACAGTGGTATCAGAGACATGGGTTGTTTTCTATTATATTTGATGCAAATGTTTGATTTTCAAAGTTGAAAACAAAAAGAAAAAAAAATGAAGATTGTCAAATTTTAAGATAATTTCTTGATTTTATAAAAAACTAATTATTTGTAAAATTTGAGTCACTTTACTACTAGACTTGAATTAGGTTAATTTATTAAAAGATAGAATGATATCATTATTTTATTTTTTTTAAAGTTTGATCTAAATGGTTTTAAGGAGTTACAAATATTGTCATAAAATTTTGGAACTCAAAAGTCTTTTTTTAAAAGCTATGACCTTAAGAGTTTTGAAACTTCCATAAGTTATGGATGCGAAATGTCTCATTCATTAACTCTTTAGGTTATAAATTCCAAGAGTCTTCAAAGGATAATTGTCAAAGTTTCAAGATTTGTACTAGTTTATATGATTATCTAATTTATTGAAAGTTGTTGATGTGAATTTTCTTTACTTATGAGTTTAATCTAGATCATAGAAAAATTATTTGATTATTGTGTTAATTGGAATATTTGATCTTAATGGTTTTATGAACTACATAGCTTGTCCTCAAGTTATGGAAAGTGAAGAGTTTTTCTTTTTAAAGTGTCATTAAGTCTCATAGGTTATGAAAATGGAAAAGTCTCTATTTTTAATGTCATCATAAAATCATTTAATGTCTTCCATAACTTGTCCTCAAGTTATGGAACTTGAAAAGTTTTTCATTAAACCATAATTAAACTCAGAAGTTATGAAAATCCAAGAGTTTTGAAAAGTTTCAAAACTTGTCCTCAAGTTTTGGAATTTGTAAAGTTACCCCTCATGTATACTTTAATTCCAAACTAGACCTTAGAATTTTAAAAGTTTAAAATTCAACCCTTATACTATTATTATAATTTTAATTATATAGATATGTATAATGTAAAGTCAATCTTACCATTAGTAGGCCTCATTCACGAAGCCGGTCTATAAGGAGGGTAAAAGGTTACTGCCTATAAAATGGCAGTTTAATGGGTGTCCACTCTCACCCACCGCTTCCTTAACTGATGGAGGGTCGTTAGCCGAACGGGTAGGATAAAGACTATAGTTCTCCCTTCATTAAAAGTATAATGATAAATACTAAGTAACTAAACACTTTAAATTCCCAATCTTAGTTACTTAGGAAAATGTGAAATGGTGCTAACCCATGAAATTACACTTTGCACCTTTGTTAAGTCGTTAGTGGAGAGTGTGTGGTTATCCGACACACTAACATGGGACTGACAATGTATGGTGAAGGGTAACTTAAGTTTATCATAGATTGGTGGAGCATGTGTGGTTAACAGGCACATCAATTAGGTGATAAAGTTGAGGGTACCAAGTCAATTTGCATGGTTATTCACACCTTGTTTGTGATCCTCGGCATCCCAGTCACAAACTTGGGAGGGCAAAATCGAGATTCAAACATGCCATTGAAAGTTCAATGTATCTCAAAAAAATCTAGGAGTTTCAAATCCAATTAAAACTTAATTATATTTCATTTTCATGGTGGAAATTGGTAAATCGTCATTTACCTACCTTCAACTATTTTATAGCTTGGATTAACGCATCCCTCTTCCGGTTATAAATAGGTTGTTGGATCCTAGCCTTAATAGATGTCTAGTTAATACAACTATGGTCTTCCCAAATCTTTAGGAACAAGCTTTCTTATTGAATATGATATCCCACATGGAAATCAAGGTGAAAGATAAATCCCTTTGTTGTGCATTAATGGGACTGGAAATCATGCTTCACCTCCTCCACTTCCTCCAATTATTTTCCCTATCCCACAACTTCAAATACTTGAAAGTTCAAGGTCACTCAATCCCTATTGGAAAGCCGGGAGATCAGGTGTTGAACTATCATGGTAGCTGGTTGTTGACTTGGTTCTTCAGTCACACCCTGATGACAGATCAAGACATAACCATTAATGATATTACCTATCTGCTTGATGCTGCTAAATCAACAGTGATTTGGAGCACTGGTAAAGCAAAAATTGATTGGAAGATCAACTTCCTAAACTTTCATAGACATTGACAATGGTAACATTAGAAGTCCAGAAAAGCTTTCTCTTGCCAATGGAGAGGGGTCGGCCATGGTCAAATCATTTAACCTAATGGTAAAGAGAAGGGATAAGTTTTAGATAGTCTCATGTACCATTGCCAAAGAGTCCATATGTTTCCTTTGCCAAAAGAATGTGCATTGGTTGTGAAGCTGGCAGATTTACCTGAAAGATTTGGTAAAGTTAGAAGTTTGACGGCACTTCAGGTAAAGTCCATTATCTAACTCTATTAAGTATCTTTTGGAGATTCTCGATATGTAATGTAATCTAATTACATTTTGATTTTTAGAAAATCAAAGGAAGCTTAAAGAAAGAGTATGCTGATTCTGATCGTGAAATTGGTTCGATGATCAGAATTTTGAGCAACTGTTGAAGAGTTACGATTGATTGCTTAGGAATAGATATCAACATAGTTTTCATATGTATTTACATTGTAAGGATAAGATTTTTCTGCAAGTTTTAAATAAAATAAAAAGTTTTGATTTATTTATTTTAAGTATCCTTACAATGGCATTAGTGGAAAATTATTGTTTATATGTTTCCATTGAAAGCAATATTGGAAAATAAAATTTGATTCTTTCATTTATGGTAGTGTAATAATTTACCAAATAAGGAAAGATTCTCATCACCCAAGTTTCAGTTCGATAGAAACATGGAATCATGCAAGTTGTATTGTGTGATGAATAAGAGTTTTCATATTTGGGAAATTAAGACTAAGGCCTTGTTCACATGTATGTGTGAGTCGAGTGAAGGACTAAAGGATTCGGTACACTTGGTTGTGCACATATCAGGTTCACCACAAAGGTCAATAAAATTATTCATTATGATTTACTAAAGTTTAGTAAATATGGTTATGCTTACAAGTTTTAGTGTAATTCTGAAACATTGGAAAAGTTTCAATGTATGGAAAAATGGATGAGAAGAATCAAATAAGGCAGAAGGATAAAAGATTATCCAATCTGAAGAGATGGGGAGTACTTGAGTATCTTGTTTTATGACTATCTTAATGATTATGAAACCATATCACAATTGATTCTCTAAGGATACCTTAGTGCATTTATTTGACTAAGAAGAGGAATCATGAATTGTTGAAATGGTTAAATTTTTTATTTGGAATAATAACTTGGCGGTAAAATTGACTTACTACTGTACTATGAAAATAATATATTAATTGGAAATCATATTATTAATTAATAATTAATCAGTAATTAATCTGGGATTAAAGGAACTGATTAACAATAGAGGGGATGTTTTGCAAATCATTGATAGTTGGGAAACTAGGTTATTGGACTCCTTATGATAGAGTGGATGAAAATTATAGGAGGCCCTATGAGATTTTTGTCCAAGGCCTCATAATAAGGAATCCATGGGCTGTTATTAGGGTTTCCACCTGAAAACCCTAGTAACCACAAGTATTTAAGGAGGGTTACTCCTTGAATTTCCGGCCACTGGAAACTAACCCTAGCATAGCTGAAAATCATAGAGTGCCTCCTCCTCTCTCCTCTCATCCTCTTGCATAGAGTGTTTGTGAACAATTATAGGTGCAACATGTGGGACACTAAGATTTCAAGAGTCAATGGATCTTCAATATTGTGTTGTTATTACTACATAACAAGTAAGGTAATCTTCTAACCCTAATTTATATATGAATTTCTATTTGTATGCTACTTTATAGGGTTATTGCTTTAGTATTAAATTTTCATGTTCAATTAGTGAAAAACTTAGATCCAAAGCAATTAGGGTTGCATGATCACAAAGGAATGTAGATATGCTCATAACCCTTAATGGTATCAAAGCCTAGTATGTTTTTCAAATGATTTGATGCAATGGTGAACTGTCCAAAGAAGAAGCAAATCGTTTTTTTGCTATCTAATCCAGGAACTCGACGAGTTCATATAGGAACTTGACGAGTTGGGTTCAAATCGACGAGTTCAGTGGCTGACTCGACTAGTTGACTCGCCAGATCCTAGCTGGTTTTTCGATTTTCACATCTTCGTTTGATTAGGATAATTTCCTTAATTCCTTTTTAATGCCTAAAACTGAATTTTCTAAAAGGTAATATGATATCCTTATCATAATTAAAGGATTTGGTTAAATTTAGATAATGATAAGATTATTTAAAAAAAAAATTAACCAAGTATTTTGAAATTAAAAGTTTAATTTTGGAAATTTAAATGGAAGATCCTAGAAGTTACCCTATGGATTTTATTAATAATTTAATTAAAAGATTAATTAAAAGACAATTAACAAATTCATGTATGGTTTAAATTTAATTAAAGTAAAGGTTTAAGTTATTAAAAGATTAAACCTTAGTATTTTAAAAGTTTAAAGTACACGCTTATACTACATTAAATTAAAAGTTTAATTTATATATATATATATATATATATATATATATATATATATATATATATGTATGTATGTATGTATGTATAAGAAAAGTCAGTCTTATCTTTAGTAGGCCTCATTCATGAAGTTGGTATATAAGGGGTGTTTAAGGAAGTGGCCTATAAAATGATCGACATTGGGTATCCATTCTTAAACACCACACTCTTGACTAGTGGAGGGTCATTAGCCGAATAGGTAGGATAGGACACAAACTCTCATTAAAAGTATAATGAATTATAAAGTAACTAAACGCTTTCATAAAATTCCCAATCTTAGTTACTTTAGGAAAAGTGTGAATTTTATGCTAACCCATGAAATTTGTCGTTTCACCTTATTGGTTGTTAGTGGAGCATGTATGGTTAACTGATAAACTAATATGGGACTAATATTGTTGGCAATGGGTTTTATTGTAAATTATCGTTGAGTCAATTGAGTGTGTGTGGTTAACTGACATATTGATTTGGTGATAAATGACATCATGAACGTCAAACTAATTTTCATGGTTATTCACATCTCATTTGTGATCCTCGACATCCCAGTCACAAAGTGAGAGCATAATCGAGATTAAACATATCATTGAATAGTTCAATGAATCTCAAAATATCTAGTAATTTCATCTAAAACCTAATTCGTAAAAAATTTCATTTTCATGGTGGAATTGATAAATCGTCATTTACCCACCTTCAAATAATTTACAGTTGGATTACGACATCCTTCATCTGAATTGTGAATTATTGTGTTGGGTCCTAGCCTTAATATTTTATTTGGGTGTTATATTAAGGATCTAAATCAACTCACTAGAATTTTCTCCCTTTATAGATGTCGAGTTCAGACAACTATGTTCATCCTCATCCTTTTGGAAAAAGCTTTCGATCTGAAGATGATCTTCCACGTGTCGAACAAGGTAAAAAGATCCCTTCTTCGTGCATTGGTGGAAGTGGAAATCATACTTCTCTTCCTTCACCTCCTCTAGTGATTATCCCTGACCCATAATTTTGTGAACTTGAAATGTTCAAAGTCACTCAAGCCCTATTGGCATGCAAATACCAAGATGGAAATTTTGTGTGTGCACAAATCCTCAGGATGAAGTCGCATATTGATAGATTGGGAATGCAGGGTGTCATTTTCCCTAGGAAGCTAGCTGTTGACTTGGATTGATCACAATGTGACCCTAATCGATTTGACATATTTGCTAATTATTGTTGAAGAAGAAATGCTTTGGTGCACCCGTCAAGAAAATTTGTTTGTATCTCCCAAAGTTTCATGGACGTTGGTGATGGGAAAGGTGATAGTCCATAAATGGTTTCTCCTCCTAAGGGAGAGAAATCATCCAAGGTCAAAAAGTTTGACCATAAGAGAAAGTCCATTTCTAAGATAGTTCCATGTGCTAATGCTAAAGAGTCCACCTGTTTCTATTATCAATCAAATGGGCATTGGAAGCGAAGCTGCCAAGACTACCTGAGAGATCTTAGAGATGGTAAAGTCAAATTGTATGACTCTACTTCAGGTATGTCCATTATCTAACTCTTTATTAAGTTCGTATTCATAGATTCTTAATACATGATGTGACAAGTTGCATTTTGATGTTTTACAAAATCTAAGAAAATGAAGCAAGCTTAAGAGGAAGTAAGGCTGATTCTTATCTGAAGAAATGGATCTCAGTCACAAGGTTCAATGATCAGGATCTGGAGTTGCTACTTAGGAGTTATGATAGATTGCATAGGAATATATAGAAACATAGTTTTCATATGTATTTGAATTGTAAGGGCATGTTTTCTGCACATTATTAACAAAGTGAATTTTGGTTTTATCTAAATTACTTTATGATTACTTGCCATGGAATTTATGAAAAAATTGGTGTTTATATTTCTATTATTAGTAATGCTGTAAATGGATTTGATTCTTAGTTATATCGCTTGTGGTAGTGTTATAGTTTACTAAGTGGGGAAGGATTCTCATCACCCAAGTTTCAATTGGACAGAAACTTGGAGTCATACAGTTGATCGTGTGATGTATGAGAATCATGATCTTTGGTGAATTGAGACTAATTCCTTGTTCACATGTCTATGTGAGTCAAGTGAATGACTAAAGGATCTAGTACACATTGATGTGTATTGGTCAGATCCACCACAAAGGACAATAAGTCTATTTGTTATGTTTACTGTTAGTTTAGTAAATATCGTTATGCTTATAAGATTAAGCATAATTCTGACACCTTGAATTTTTTTCAAAATATAGCAGAACAAATAAGAAGAATCCATTGGGCAGAAAGATGAAAGTTTCTCCAATCTAAAAGGAAAGGAGAGTACCTTAGTATCATGTTTTATGATCATCCTAATTATTATGGAACCATGTCACAATTGATCCTTCAAGGACACCTTAGTGCATTTATATGACTAAGAAGTCAAATCAGGTATTGTTGAAATGGTTAAATCAAGAAGATGAGTCATACTTCATTCCAAAATCAAGTTTTAGAGTCATACTCTAGTTACTCCAAGTCGTACCTTGAGTAACATGTTCTAAGTAGGTTTATAACACCTCATGAAATGTGGAGTAGAAATCTTTTCTTGATCTAGCACATTTGAAATTGGTAATTGTGATGTTTCGGCTAAAAACAAAGACCAACTAAGACCAATTATATGAAGTGTTTCTTAATAAGAACCCACACTAACTCTTGAATATTTGTTTGTCGAGGAATATTTTTTGACATAGAATCTTATATGTTAAGAAGTCAGTGAGAGTCTTGTTGATCTTGAAAGTTTCAGGAGACAATCGATAGTAAACCTTTTAGTAATCACTAGCACACGACCTGATGTTTATAACCTATCGTGCTGACAGATTCTTGTTTATGTGCCCATTCCATTTGAGTTGGCAATTCTTATGAGTTCTATGTTTTTCATTTGACTGCATAAGGCAAAGCACCTTGATCAGTGAAAGTGCATTGATCTGTATCGGTGAACTGCTCAATAACTTGGAAGCACTGGTAGGCCACTTGTGCTACCGGATGGCAAAAAATTAAGATCAAGCAAGTTCAGTCCATATGAGTTTGAATTTTTCATAAACTTTGTCTTATGATAGTGGTTTGAAATGACAAATTAACATGGATAGGAACACATACACCATAAAATCTAGGTGGTAAGAGGTTTCTCTACTTCATGAAAATGATCGTGAGGAAACGCTTTCACTAGTAGATTTTGAAGGATTGATTAATATCATTAGAGTTAGAAGTTGTGATAATTTCTTTCTCAAATTAGAGTATGATTACGACATCGCTTTTCATAGTTTGAATTTTGAGAAATGACAACTAGTTTGAACATTCAGGACTTATTGCTATAAATTCTTAAAGGGTTTAGACACACACATAAGATGTCTAATGAAAAGGTGTCTCGGCTTAAGAAGTGTAGATAAAGACTTATCGAAGTACCACGTATAAGAAATTTGAACTTTGGAAAGAAATTCAATAGGTGTTGATTTCTAGAAGTCTAGTTGATTTATGGATACATTTCAAAGCTAGTGGGAGCAAAATTGTTATGCTGGTAAGAACATAATTATTATGCTAGTGGGAGCATGATTATTATGTTAAGTGTTTCAAGTTAGCAATGCTATTTATAAGAAACAAAGTTCTAAATTTGCAAAGAGGAGAATTTGGAAATTGTTTCGCAACAATAAGGCTTAAGGGAGAGGGCATTTATACTTCATTTTGAATATAAAAGCTTAGATTGAAATTTTAATCAAATTTAGTCATGGACATATATGAATATCATGTTGAAATGATTCAACATAGGAAATTCAATATATGAAAATATTGTAGAAAGAGACTGGTTAAGTATCATGTCTCTATGTAATACATTATGTATCGGATCCCATATGCTTTAGGTATAGGATTGATTGCATATGCTATAATATTCACTTGTTCTTATTTTTCCAAATGCCTAGGGCATTAAGAGGGAAAAAGGAATAGAACCTAATATAACTAAAGTTGTTAAACAGCTGCCACGGACAGTCTGAGGTTTACCAAAGATTGGTTGCTTGTGAACAGTTGGAAGTATATTATAAATTTGGAAGGACCATATTGACATGTTCTGAGTGGAGGCAACTCTTTTTCAAAATTGATAATCATATGGAAATATGGAAATGTTTCCATAATGGGAGTTGGATATTGAGATCTATGTGTGAGTTATAAACTTTAATGCAGGGAGGATGTTCATGGAATGATCTTTGAATGTGAGGCTTAATTTCCATGGAATTGTTTTTGGAACAAATCTCCAATGGAATGCTTTGTAATATCATTGGCCAAGTCTCTGCGACTTTAGATCCTGGATGTTACAAAAGGATCATTGCATGAAAAGTTAGACTCTAACACCTTCTAGTAGTGGCAAGAATTTGGAATTCTTTACACTTGTAATAAGGATTTGGTTTGTGAAATGAGTATCATTGGAGTAATATCCAATTGATATGTTTTCATAAAGGAAGGACAATAGATAAACATACTATGCATGCTTGGAGCATGGCATGGCTGATGTTTTAATTCAAGTATTAAGTTGATTACTCAAAACATTATACAATGAATAAAGTATGATTAATATGGTGATTAAATAATAATTGTTTTATTTATATTCAAAAGTTTTGAGACCATAGTTAATTAGGTTATTCTTGTGTTTCACTTCGCATGTTTTACTTCCCGAATAACAAGGTTATTCAAACATCCACAGTCGATCATACTTTTGGAAATAAGTACAAAATTAATATTGTCATGACTGACTATAGATTGTCTAAAAGCTTAGACGTAACATTGGTTTGCTGCGGTGATCATGAGTACTTCTGAAATGGGGATTTGAGTATTGGATTAAACCCACACTAAGATAATTACTTCATGGATTATATTACGAGTAATTTTGAGACGATAATATCTTATATTCTTGAAACGGGGACATATGAGTTGTTGTTTACAAGTTAGTTGTGCAATGATAATACGTAAACGCATCAGCAACTTGACGTTATAAAACATATTGTCGTGCATGATTTGATGAGTGAATAGTGCAAGCATATGAGTCGAAGTTTAACCGTTCCTTTTACCGTAAACGTATTGTTAAGCGCTTGGCCAAGCCTGGACTGAATTGATGGGTTTAATTAGTAGTCTGTCGCCAGTCGTCATACATCGGAAATCGGGAAACAAATGTTGGACAGAGAGAATGATTATAATCCATGTCTCATGATATGATATATTTTAGAATAGTGGGATATTTTCTCACTTATTTAAAGGACACGTAACTGACTACGTAAAATTTCGACACTGGCTTTTGAAAGCTATGATTGCTAGTCAAATTTTAAAGTCATACTTTCAATCATAGTTATTAGACTCATCCAAGTGGGAGACTATTGGATTAGCTGTCTAAGCCCATAACCATAATTTGTATGTACTTGATTTCATAGTAGCACGGTCCTTTTAGGTTTCCTTCACTCATGCAACTTGACAGGATGACTTTTGGCGAGAGTGGTTAAATTTATTATTTGGATTAATAAATTGGTGGTTAAAATGATTTATTAATATATTATGAAAATAATATACTAATTGGAAATCATATTATTATTTAGTAATTAATCAGAAGTTAATTCAGGATTAATATTAGGATTAAAGGAACTACTTAATAATGGAGGGGTTGTTTTGCAAATCATTGTTAGTTGTGAAACTTGGCTATTAGACTCCTTATGATGTAGTGGACAAAAATTATAGGAGGCCCTATGAGATTTTCATCCAAGGCCTCGTAATGAGGAGTCCATGGGTTGCTTAAGCTCTGTGTAGCAAATTAGGGTTTCCCCTGAAAACGCCAGTAGCCACAAGTATTTAAGGAGGGTTACTCCTTAAATTTTTGGCCACTAGAAGCTAACCCTCACATAGTCTAAAAACATAGAGTGCCTCCTCCTCTCTCCCCTCACCCTCTTGAATAGAGTGTTTGTGAACCATTAGAGGTGCAAAATTTGGGGCACTAAGCTTTCAAGAGTCAAGGATCTTCAAGATTGTCTTGTTATTACTGCATAACAAGTATGGTAATCTTCTAACCCTAATTCATATATGAATTTTGATTTGTATGATAGTTTCTAGGGTTATTGCTTTGGTATTCAATTTGCATGTTCAATTAGTGAAAAACTTAGATCCAAAGCAATTATGTTTGCATGATCACATAGGAATATAAATATGCTCATAACCCATCAACCCCTTCATGGGCTTCATCCAAAAATCCAAACTAGAAATTTGATTGCCCGACAAAGCCCTAAAATCCTAAGGTCCACATATGGCTCAACTGCTGAGTACGATGGGCGTACTCCGCTCGTACGCTTAGCATACACGCTCTGGGGCTAGTACGCACAACATACCAGCTTGTACGACCATCGTACTCCCCAGCTAGTCAACCACCATCCAAAAACCACTTAATCCATTCATCCCCTACTCCATACTCTTAAATCTTGTCTCAAAACATGATTTATCACGTAAATTTGGCAACTTTACGTGCATGCATGGCTTAATGAGGCTCTAGAGCTCAAAAGAGCCTAATTAATGGTCTTAACACATGCATGAGTCCATATACACCATAAAGTTTTCATTTTTATGCTTAAGGGACCCCTAAAATGTCCATATCAAAATGGTTAAGCTTCTAAAACGTCCTTTGCTCAAAGAACCAATCAAAAGGGACCAAAATAGCCATTAACAAGCCTAAAAGAAGATCTATACAATGAGTTGACAAGCTATGGAATTTATACCTTAAAAGTCATGAAATGGATAAGCTAAATCTAGATCTCTAAGCTTTTCTCTAAAGGATCAGTATTCAATCTTCTCCCTCTACCACTTCAAGACGCACAAAACACACCAAAGATCTTTACAATATCTCAAAAGCACCACACAAAGCCTAAGGGATGAAATTAGGGTTTTGAAGATATAGAGGTTGGGTAAACATGACCAAATAAGGCTATCATAAGGTTTATATAGGGTGCAAGGCCTAAAATTTAGGTTTCATAATTGCTCACGTACATCATGCGTACTCCACGTACGCTGTCACACCCCTGGCCGGCGGCGGAAGCACCGGGCAGTGTAACTTCATTCTTATATCACAGTTATTAAACATATATTGAACAGTGCAAAAGAATTTTATAAACTACATGCCATTATTGATGATATAAAGTTACATTATTCTTGTTTCCTAGTAATTATTACATAGTATCTGAACTATCACACACGTCTTAACAGATATATGTTCCATACGAACAAAAAGGATAATAGAAAAACTTTTCCTGTTCGAGAAACATTCAGCTTATTAAGTTCCTGAAAACATATGCACTTTGAAAATACGTCAACATAAAGTTGGTGAGTCCACAGGTTTGAACTCCGTGTAAAATAGTACTTTTTTCCAAGTTCAAATAGTATAAAACATAGTTTAAAAGTGTCATTCTGACTCATACTTGTCTCCAACATATAGTATATATATCCTAGGTATAATACTTTACTTATCAAATAAGTGATATACCTAAATTTTCCATATACTTAAATCAAGGAAGGTTACTACATATAAATCTTATTTCAATTCTATATGAGTATATATATTAGGTATAATTGTTTACTTAATGGATAAGTATAATACCTACAAATTCTTGTACTTAGAGAATAAGTGTTTGGGAAACTTATACATAACATTAATACTGGTATATCAACAAAGTATAATGTTTCTAAAGTTGTGCTACCATGAGTCCATAATTGATGTTATATGACATGCAAGACCTCTGAAGAAATGATCCCACCAATGGTTCCGCGAAGGATTCTACCATTGATGCCATAAAATATTTTGCTCGGGGCAGCACAGAGGATTCCACCAATAAAAATACTCCATGGGCTTCATCGACGTCGGACCACAAACAAACAAATAAAATGATAGTTTGTCACTTGCTAAATGTTGGGTTGTAGCTAGAAATCACGAGCGACATACACAACTTCCTCGCTCACATGGGATTAGCGGTTACAGGTCAGAGGTTTCCCCTAAGATTTCGAATGTTAGTAGACGAATAAAATAGCTCATGTAGACCTTTTTGAGTTCCTATAGTTCTATCAGTGAAAGCATATTCTTGTCTTAAACCCTAAGTTACTAGACTATGCTTTAAACATTACTCATAATTTTTATAATATTTAGGCAGTACAACAGTTATAACTTGAAGTAAAACTAGGTTTTAAATACCATGAAACCAATAACATACTTAACACATAATATATAGACTCCCGAGTATAACTATGGGGCTATAACACAACTTAGTATTTAGAACTCCTGAGTATAACTCCAAGGCTATAACACTCATAGTATATAGAACTCCCAAGTATAACTCTGAGGCTATAACACACAAAATATACAGAACTCCCAAGTATAACTCCGAGGCTATAACACATATAGTGTATGGAACTCCCGAGTATAACTATGGGTCTATATTAGTAAACAAAATATGATAACAATGTGCTAACAAGTTTAAGATAGTTGTATGCTTTCAAAATATCAGATATATTCTAGGTATATATGATACTAAACAACTATATCCCAGTTAATATAACTATTTATGTTGATACGAATATACTATCAGATAAACAAAATATTAACTTTTATATAATATTTAGCATGCATTTCACCCCAAAAAACACTAAAAAGTTGGGCCATGAAACTCACTTTAGTAGCATAATTTGATAGAATCTAACAAGAAATGTTCAGTGGTTCGTGATCTTCGGGCTCGGGACAAGGAACGCCTTCAGCAAACGAGAGAGAGGGAAGAGATTTTGGAGTAAGGAGGGTTAGGGTCAAACTTGCTATTTAAAGGTTGTCCAAGACAAATTCATGTCGTGAACATATATGTTCACATCGTGAATCATAGCTGCATCACCTCGTAGACTTTCCATTTGGGTCCTATCTTCGGAAGGTATCTAGATAACACTTTCACATCATGAACCTTTATGTTCACATCATGGAATCTTAACACGTCACTCCCATAGACTTGCCATCTGCATTCTAGCCTTGAGAAGTGTTCTAGATCATCTTCATATCGTGAACCTTCATGTTCACATCGTGAACCGTGACAAATTAGGGTTTATGCCACGTGTCATGCTCTCAGACTGCTACATCTTTGGAAGATCATATTTTTTGCATACTAACTCCTTTTTTTGACGTTCTTTATATCCACGTGTAGGTATTTCCAAGTACTACAACTTTCTTTTAGATTCTAATAGTTAATTCTCACTATATTTTAATTTCTTCTTATTATAAAGATTTATAGTGTTAGAGTTTATCATAGCTTCTTCATGCGATGTTTGATTGAGATTTGTTAAAATCTTTTGGAATTATATGGACATGTACTTTGGTTTATACTATAATCTATAACATCCCAAAATTCAATACCAAAAATTTCATTTTTGGTATTACAATTCATAAAACAGTTTATAAGAAAACATCATCATGTTAATTTATTTCAATAAAACCATAGATCACATGTCTCAAAACCATATCATGAAATAGTAATAATGTTAGAGTACAAATCCCAAGAATCATGTGTGAAGAAATTATGTGTGTGATGAACTACTACCATACCGGCTCCTTTCCCTTCGAAGAAGAAGGACCTGAAACAAAAACTGAAAACCGTAAGCACAAAGCTTAGTGAGTTCCCCCATCATACCACATACCATATAACATACATATTGTCTAACATATCCGGGTACTGGACTACCCCTTCGGGCTCTTTCAACCAGTAAATGCCTAGCATATCAGGGTGTTGGCCTACCCTTTCGGCCCTTTCGACCGGTATCGGGGACTATTTCACCCCTTACTCTACCACATAGCATCCTAGTGCATAAAAATATAATCTTATACTTGCTAGCTTAAATGGGTGCTGGCATACCCCTCCGGTCCTATCGACCAGTATTGGGGCCTATCCTACCCCTCCTATCACATATCATATAATATAGTAACATACTGGCACATAATCATAACAGATAGCGACATACCAGATAATTATCAAAAAGACAACTATCCCTACTATAACTCTTACTAGTGGGTCGACTTTGGTGCCTTAGACCCATTTCTACTAGAAGGTAACTCACCTCAATGGTCAAAGTCAAAGTCAACAGCTGACAATGCCAACTAACACACATCATTTCGTGACCATCCCTTGGTCATGTTGCGAGAATCCCCACAATTTGATTCCATCTTGACTCGACCCAACTCATCCAACTCAGTCTTGAAAATTTATCCGAATTGATCTCATGACGTCAACAACATTATGTCATGTCGTGTGCTCCAAAAAGCCCAACAAAAAATAGGTCTTTCACCCTCACATTGTGAGACCTCATGTCTCACGTCGTGACTACATTCTGATCCTAAAATCCAAAGATTTAAGTCCCTAATCCATTAATCCTTTCATTTTAACTTTTCCAAAAGCCACAAGGGACTCCAAAGGTTCATGAAAATGATTACTTGGTGGACATGCATGCCTTATGCATGTCCTCCACCCATTCTAGGTCAAAATAAAGAGTTTAAACCAAAAATATTCATGAAAGGGATCAAAAATTAACCCTCTTCTAGATATGGACAATATCCTAGTCTATTGAACAATATAATGCATAAAGTTTCCAACGTTATGTATTCCTTCATTCTAATTTGCTTGGACATGATAAACATGGGACAAACACTTAGATCTATCAACCTTTAGCAGTAACATTTTGATCTTGGTCACTTACAAAGGTCTAGAAAAAGCACAAGATGATGATGATGATGAGGTTTCCTTTCTAGATCTACAACTACGACACCTTCTTCTTCTTCTTCTAAATGCTAAAAGCTCCAAAAAGACTAGGAATCACGATGGGAAAAAAAAGGTAAGGGTTTTTCTAAGGCAAGAGGGTGAAGTAGGCTGATGATGAACCCTAAAATCGACTTAGAGGGGTTTAAATACAAGGGAACCCTAAAATATCATGGGTTTAGGCAGCAGTAGTTCTAACGTTGTGAGCCTATATGTGTCATGTCATGAGAAAGATTCTGAAATGCCACCATGTATTCATATCGGGGCACCCATTGCAACGAGTACCCTCGTTCGCATCCGAATACCCCCTTTTGCATGTGATCACTCCCTTTCACATCCTAACACCCCTTTTCACATCTAATCACCTTTCTCATCCAATCACGACTTTTGCATCCAATCCCCTTTCACATCCAATCACAACTTTCACATCTAATCGTAGTTAAAAAAATAACCTTCACATCATGAGCACCCTATGGTCACGTCGTGAAACTCAATTTCCTCCAAAAAATCAAACTCATAACTCCTTAACACGCTAAATGTAACACTTAGTCCAAGTTTTATTTATTTCTCGATATTTTAGGGTTTTGAACTATAACTCGACAATTTTGGGAGCTCCAACTCGTCGTGTAGAGATTTATTTAGACACGGGTTAAGGACTCTACTCGATGAGTTGGGGAGCCCCAACTCGACGAGTAGACACTAGAAAGGAAAACCCTAATTTTCAGGGTTTGTACCCTATTTAAAGACCTTAAACCCCTTTTTTATCCTCCCTTATCACCCCCTTTGTCCAGAGAAACCCTAGATCATTATTTTCCTATCATTGTGAGTGTAAGAGCTTAAAGAGTACATTCTTGGTGTTTGTTTGAAGAGGCTTGAAGGAGGAGGTTCATAGCTGAAGGAAGAGGTTGTAGATATGGTGTCTTCTCTGTTGAGGCGGTCATATTGAGGTATAAAGTTGATACTTTGATCATTCATTTTCTAGATCTCTCTACTAAAGGGTTTTGTGTCATCTCAGCTTATTCTTGGTTCATTCTTGGATTTGAGCATGACTTGAAGCTATGACTTCAGATCTAGACATCTCATGGTCTCTTTTTGACGTAAAGTTGCCATTTTTATTAAGTCATGGCCCTCCCTCATGTCCTAGATCCCTTAATAAGCCATGCTGGAGTGTTTTAGCCCCTTAATGCCATGCATGGACGTAAAGTTAGAAACTTTACGTGATTAAACCACCCTAGGACCTCAGAACTGCGATATGAAATGTTGAAGCAAAGGCTTAGAGGCTAAATGGATCAAGACCCTCCTTAAAGGAGCTAGGGTTTGGGTCCAAAGCTTATTGGACGACCTCTGGGGGAAATAGTCAAGGTATAGACTTTATACCTCAAATGAAGTGGAAATGGAGTTCTTCTTCTGGATCCAAAGCTCCTTCCTTCAATCAAGCACTTATAGCTTTCCCTCCTTCAAGAAATAACTTCTTTTTCACTCATACACACTCACAAAGCTTAATATCAAGAATCAGTATTTTCTGGACTATAGGAGGCGATAAGGCATGCCACAATGGGGGTGTTAAGGTCTTTAAATAGGGTGCAAACCCTAAAAATTAGGGTTTCACTCTGGCAGCCCTATTCGTCGAGTTGAGGCCTCTCGACTCATTGAGCAGACTTCAAGTCTCGCGTCCATTCATTCGTTCCTACTCGACGAGTCTGGGGCCTTCGACTCGTCGAGTCCCTTTGCAAAAATGAATAATTCTTTATTAAATACATACGAGGAACCGAACGTTACAAATTTCCCCCACTTATTTTAGACTTCGCCCTCGAAGTCTGTTGTATCTGGAAATAGCTCGGGATAGTGCTCCCTCATCTCGTCCTCCGGCTTCCAAGTCCATTTTGAGCCCTTGCAGTGTTGCCATTGCATCTTCACCAACCTGGCCTTCTTGTTCCTCATATCCTTCGTCTTCCTGTTGAGGATGGCTACTGGCCGCTTGATGTAGTTAAGGTTGTCATCCACCTGAATATCCTCTGGAGTGTCACACCCCCAAACCAGAACGGCGGAATCGTTCGAGGGTGGATGACTTCATGTAGTATCGTAACAATTGAAGACATAGTAAAGAAAGCAATACAACCATCACATATATAATTTGAAAGTTTACATTGTTGAAAGGTACTTGTTTCAAAAGAAATTACAACATGATGTTTAAAAAGAAATTAAACTAACGCTGCAGCGTCCCTTCTTCAAAAGCTGCAGTTTACCTGTATTATTGAATCCCTGAGAAATACAAGCGGTTTTAAAAGAGTAGGTCAACATTTAAGCTGGTGAGTTCATAAGTATTTAGTGATAATGTTTATATGAAAAGAATGAGAATGTTTTGTTCACGTTAAATATTTCCAAGAAAATCCCATATTTTCTACATAGAAGATGATTGTTTGATTTGTTCCAAAAATTGTTTATGCAATACTGCTTTTCATGCCTAAAATAGTAGTTGTATGCGCAAATCGTTAAGACATTTAAAAAATCCCGTAAATCAATGTGTTTTTAATACTCCATGTGAGTCTTATAACCATGCTATTTGACCAGGATGCCTATATCAACGTTCTTCAGGCGTTGGAAAGTTATGACGTTTGTCACCCGAGGCCTGCCGGCCTAGCTGTAGCTAACAGCTTAGGTGTGGGATTGTCAATCTTGTATAGATCCATACACAAGTATCACGCTCCCCCTACAAGGGATTATGGTATATAATACAGGACTTAAAATGCATACTCGAAAGTACGTGAAATGTCTCACAAAATATTGTATAAACAGATTTATGTATGAAAATGTCCATTTGTTCTTGTATATGAAAAATATCTTCTTTGATGTAGTGTACCTAGTATGTAGATGTTCCTGATTTCCTCGTAAACTATACCTATTATAGTTTTTTAAAGTGTGTTTCGTTCATCTAGTAAACCCTAGTGTAATGCTCACTCATTATGTAAAGTACAACATGTAAAGTGACTTAACTGATCACATATACCTAATGTAAAATGGAGCATTTGATTTGTATGTATGTATGTGTGTGTGTGTGTGTGTGTATATATATATATATATATATATATAAACATTTTATTCCCATGAGACAATGTGTTGTTGAAAATATATATTTCATACGAGAATACTCATGTAGTAGTTTATGAATCACATATGATTACTTAGATAAAAAGTTTATATAGTGAATCGTTAAGTTACACACGATAATAACCGCGTGTTTTACTTGCATTCCCCCCCCCCCCCTCCCACCCTAATATTGTATAAACAGCATTTATAAAACATTTAAAAACGTAGTATATATGGGTATGAACTCACTTGAAAGATCGAAGAAAGCGAGATGAAAACTGAGCAGAACTTGGACTTGGGAAAGCAGATTTTCTCGGGATTCTCGAGAATCTTGGGAGCACAAACGACCTTCAGGACTTGAGTATGGACACCGGGGCTTCGGGATAGCACGTGCATGGAAAACAAGGCAAAAACTCAAGAAAGATGAGAGAAAAGGTGTAAATTCCCCGAAAGTCTCGCATCCCTTTTATAGGGGCTGGGAACCGCCTCGATACGTTGGGCGTACGCGTGCGTCATGCATGACCGCATCCTCGACTACCTCAAAGTTCGAATGGGACGGGGCATAGTCTCGCATAGGGGGCGATGTGTACGATCCAAGGCCTAGTCCTCGCATACGCTGGGCGTACGGGGTTACGCCAGGCGTAACCTGGATCGGGCCGGTGACTCCCCCTTCGGATAATACCGAATTTTTATTTAATTTTATATTTTATTATTTAATAAACTTCAAAAATTCATATCTTCTTCATACGAACTCCGTTTTCAATATTCTTTATATCCACGCGTAGATGAGGCTACGCTCTACAACTTTCGTTTAGACTCCGTTGTCAAATTCTGAAATTATTTTTATTATTTATTTATAAAAGGTCGAGGTAAGAAAAGTTCGTTAGAAATCCATTACCTCTTTGTTCGATGTCTGATTTTGCCAGACTTTTTACCGTTGAAATACCACTGTTGAGACCTTCGATTGTCATTTAGGTCATTCCGACCAAAAGTCGTTCGATTTCTGTTTCGAGTTTTTGGCTGTCTACCGCTATACCGAACTTGGAAAAATCATAACTTTCTCATACGAAGTCAGATTTGGACGTTCTTTTTATGTACACTCACGGTTTAATGATATCTAACATAGTAGGTAACCAAAATAGAGACTTCTTGTAAATTTTATTTTCAAAGTTAATTTCATTATTTTCAAAAGTGCTTACAATACTTGGCTTTTTAAGTCATTACATAGAACCGAAATATCGGATTGTCACATCATTCCCCCGTTAGAGGGAATTTCGTCCCGAAATTTAACGTAAGAAAAACACTTGTGGATTAGTGAAAAAGATGTGGGTACTTGTGTTTCATCTGATCTTTACGTTCCCAGGTGTATTCAGGTCCTCGCTTTGCATTCCAGCAGACCTTCACGATGGGTATGCGGCTTTGTTTTCTTCTTTTAATTTCACTATCCATGATTTCAATTGGTTCTTCTATAAAATGGAGGCTCTTGTTGATTTCTATTTCGTCTAGAGGGATGACGAGGGTCTCATCGGAAAAATATTTCTTCAAGTTTAACACATGAAAGGTAGGGTGTACGTTATTGAGTTCCTGCGGTAGACGAAGTTTGTAGGCTACCGGGCCGATCCTTGCAAGGATCTTGAATGGTCCAATATACCTCGGGTTTAGTTTCCCACATTTTCCGAAACGTATTAACCCCTTCCAGGTTGAGACCTTTAATAGCACTCGGTCCCCTACCTGAAATTCCAAGCGTTTCCGTCTTTTTTCTGGATAACTCTTTTGTCAGTCTCTTGAAGCCTTTAGTCGATCCCGAATTTGTACAATCTTTTCGGTTGTCTCTCTTATGATTTTCGGGCCAGTGAGAGTGTTGTTGGGTACTTCTCCCTTGGCTAGTTGTGTGTCACATACTTCAGTCCAGCACAGTGGTGATCTACACTTCCGTCCGTTGAGGGCTTCAACTGGAGCAACTTTAATGCTGGAGTGATAACTATTGTTGTATGAAAATTTGACTAGTGGTAAATGGGTATCCCATGCTTACCAAAAATCGATTACACAAGCTCTTAGCATATCTTCCAAGGTTTGTATGGTCCTCTCACTTTGACCGTCTGTTTGTGGATGGTAAGCAGTACTCATGTCGAGCCTCATTCCTAGAGATTTTTGTAACGATTGTTAGAATCGTGAGGTGAACCTACTATCAATGTCGGAGATAATGGATATTGGTACACCATGTAATCGCACAATCTCTTGGATGTAGGTTCGAGCTAGCTTCTCCATCTTGTCGGTTTCTCTTATAGGTAGGAAGTGAGCGGATTTTGTTAACCTATCAATGATTACCCAGATTGTGCTGTTTTCGGTAATTTGGTTATGAAGTCCATCGTTATCCATTCCCACTTCCACTCGGGTATTTCGGGTTATTGCAACAATCCCGATGGCTTATGGTACTCTACCTTAACCTTAGCGCAGGTCAGGCACTTGCTCACATAGGTAGTGATCTCTGCTTTCATGTTCGGCCACCAATATAATTTCTTGAGGTCTAGATACATCTTCTCCGAACCTGGATGCACGGAGTATCGAGTCTTATGAGCCTCGTTCATGACCACGTCTCTGAATCCACCAAACTTTGGTGTCCAGATCCGATCCATGAAGTAATAAACTCCGTCACCCTTGGCTTCAAGTTTTTTATCCATTCCTCTTAGGGCTTCACCTGCCACATTCTCTGTTTGCAAGGCTTCCCTCTGAGCTTCCTGAATTTGTGTGGATAGATGTGAATGGATCGTCATGGTTAAGGATTTCACTCGGCGACATGAGTATTCTTTCCGACTAAAGGCATCAGCTACTACATTCGCTTTTCCTGGATGATAGCGAATCCCGCATTCGTAGTCATTCAGTAGTTCAACCCATCGTCTCTTCCTCATGTTGAGTTCTTTTTGGTTAAGGATGTGTTGAAGGCTCTTTTGATCGGTGAAGATCGTGCATTTCGTGCCAAAAAGATAGTGCCTCCAGATTTTTAGCACGAAAACGACTGCTCCTAGTTCAAGATCGTGGGTAGTGTAGTTGACTTCGCGCGTCTTGAGTTGTCTTGAAGCGTAAGCGATGACCTTACCTCATTGCATTAGTACGCATCCAAGACCTTGGTTAGATGCATCATAGTAGACTACGAAGTCTTCTATTCCTTCTGGCAAGGACAATATAGGTTCTCTTCATAGTGCTTGCTTAAGCGTTTGGAATGCAGCGTCTTGTTTTCCTTCCCAAATGAAAGTTACACCCTTCTGTGTCAGGGTGGTGAGTGGTTTAGCAATCTTCGAGAAGTTTTGTATAAATCTGCGGTAATAGCCAGCAAGACCCAAGAATTGTTGAATTTCCATTAGGGTTCTTGGAGCTGCCCAGCTCTAGATTGCTTTGATTTTAGAAGGGTCCACGTGTATTCCGTATTTGCTAACCACATGACCTAGGAAATCTACCTTCCGAATCCAAAATTCGCACTTGGAGAATTTTGCGTATAGCTTCTCTTTTCTTAGCGTTTCCAATACATTTCGGAGGTGTTGACTATGATCCTCTTTATTCTTTGAATAAATAAGTATATCGTCTATGAACACGATCACAAATTTGTTCAAGAACGAACGACACACTCTGTTCATTAAGTCCATGAACACCGTTGGTGTGTTTGTTAATCCAAAGGGCATCACTACAAACTCGTAGTGACCGTAACGCGTCCGAAAAGCTGTTTTGGGAACATCTCCTTCCAAGACTCGTAGTTGGTGATACCGGGATCTTAAGTCGATCTTTGAGAAATAACTCGCTCCTTGGAGTTGGTCGAATAAGTCGTCAATGCGGGGTAGCGAGTATCGGTTCTTGATAGTAAGCTTGTTAAGTTCTCGGTAATCATTGCACATGCGGAAAGATCAATCCTTCTTCTTTACGAACAAGACCGGTGCTCCCCAAGGTGAGAAGCTTGACCTGATGAACCCTTTGTTGAGCAATTTGTTTAATTGGCTGGATAATTCTTGCATCTCAGCGGGCGCCAGACAATACGGTGACTTAGCTACTGGGGTAGCTCTGGAAAATATGCGTAGGTGAGGCTATGCTCTACAACTTTCGTTTAGACTCCGTTGTCAAATTCTGAAATTATTTTTATTATTTATTCTTAAAAGGTCGTGGTAAGAAAAGTTTGTTAGAAATCCATCACCTCTTTTTCGATGTCTGTTTTTGCCAGACTTTTTACCGTTGAAATACCACTGTTAAGACCTTCGATTATCATTTAGGTAATTCCGACCAAAAGTCGTTCGATTTCTGTTTCGAGTTTGTGATTGTCTACCGCTATACCGAACTTGGAAAAATCATAACTTTCTCATACGAAGTTAGATTTTGATGTGCTTTTTATGTACGCTCACGGTATAATAATATCTAACATAGTAGGTAACCAAAGTAGAGACTTTTTGTACATTTTATTTTCAAAGTTAATTTCATTATTTTCAAAAGTGGTTACAATACTTGAATTTTTAAGTCATTACATAGAACCGAAATATCGGTTATCACATAGAGGCACCACCGCGAAGTCATCCACCAGGCACATTCGCAGTTGGGAGACATGAAAGGTACTGTGGATCTTACTAAGCTTGGCTGGCAGATCCAGCCTATACGCCACCTTGCCCACCTGGGCTGCAACCCTGAAATGACCAATGTACCTAGGGCCCAACTTGCCCGCTTCCTGAACCAGATGACACCTTTCCAAGGTGACACCTTCAGGAGAACCATATCCCCGACCTGGAACTCTAGATCCGATCGGCGTCTGTCGTCGTAGCTCTTCTACCGACTCTGAGCAGTCTGAAGCGTGCTCCTGGCATGTTGTATCCTCTCTGTCATCTTAAGTACCACCTTGTTACTCCCCATGACCCTTTGTCCAACCTCACGCTAGCAAATCGGGGTCTTGCACTTCCTCCCATACAACATCTCAAAGGGTGGACGGTCGATACTCGTGTGGTAGCTATTATTGTAGGAAACTCCGCCAAGGGAAGGTAGGTAGCCCAGCTACCACCAAAGTGTAGGACACATGCCCGCAACTTATCCTCCAGATTCTGGATGGTCCGCTTGCTCTGACAATCCATCTGCGGGTGAAAAGATGAGCTAAATTGTAGACGAGTACCCAACTCATCATGAACCTTCTTCCAGAATCTGGAAGTGAATCGTACATCTCTATCTGAAATCATGGAAACTAGCACTCTGTGTTAAGCTACTACCTCTCTGGTATAGATGTCGATCAGCTTCTCAGCCAAGATGCTCTCCTGGATCGGAATGAAATAGGACCTCTTGGTCAATCGATCCACGATGACCCAAATCGAATCCACTCCATGTGCGTTCCTGGGAAGCTTTGTGATGAAATCCATAGTAATGTCCTCCCACTTCCACATAGGGATATCCAATGGTTGCGTCTTACCATGGGGTCTCTGGTGCTCCACCTTGACCTTCTTGCAGGTCAGGAATCTCTCGACTTACCACAATACATCCCGCTTTATGCAGGGTCACCAGTAGTCAAGGCGAAGATCTCTATACATCTTCGTCGCCCATGGATGGATGGAAAACCTAGACTTGTGGGCCTCATCCATCAAAATATGTTGTACTCTGCCCTAGTACAGAACCAGACCCTCCCATGCAGGGTCAACAGCCTATGGTTGTCATAGTCAAACAAGGCCACCTGGCCTATGACCCGCTCACACTTCAAGTGCTCCTCTTTCATACCCTCAACTTGCGCCTCTCGGATCCGCTCCAAAGTGGAGTCACCATTGTCATCCTCAAGCAAGTGTGTCTAATCGGGGCTGACTGGCGACTGAGCACATGTGCCACAACGTTGGACTTCCCCGGGTGGTAGAGGATCTCACAGCCGTAATCCTTCACCACATCTTGCAACCGACGTTGCCTCATGTTCAGATTCGGCTAATCCATGAGGTACCTCAAACTCTTGAGATCCGTGTATATGGTACAACAGACTCTATAGAGGTAATGCCGCCAAATCTTGAGGGTGAAAACTATTGGATTAGGTGTCTAAGCCCATAACTATAATTGGTATGTACTTAACCGCAGAGTAGCATGCTCCATTTCGGGTTGCCTTCACAGGATGGATATTTGAGAAAGAGGTTATTTGGGATTTATTAATATATTATAAGAATAATATATTAATTGAAAATTCATATTAATTAATTGGTATTGATAAAGAATTAATTTGGAATTAATTTAGTGATCAAAAGAGACTGATTAAAATTATGAGGGCTGATTAGGTGTGACATCCCCATTTTCACGGCCAGAAAAGACCGATTTTGTTTATGCTTTATAAAAATCAGAGTACCACTTTTAATAAAAATGTTGCGGAATTTGTTCCTAGTAAAACATGATAAATACGTTATAAAGCATTTCCGAAGAAAAGTATTTTTAATTCGTTTTAAAACATTTGGGACATCGTTGTCAATACAGAAACATAAGCATAAACATAATTTACATTTATTTACACTAGTGATCTACATCTCTTTAATCTCTCAGTATAATGTGACTTCATATCAACAACTGTAATATAAATAAACTGAGTGGGTCAGGTTGGAAAACCTGGTGAGTACATAGGGTTTTCAACCCACAATAATATAATTATTATGTTTAAACAATCAAACAATCGACCCAATTACCCATCCCCATTATCTTCTTTACTCTTAAGGATCTATCCTAAGAGTCATCTATCCCCCATTCGTTCATTCTGAAGTCCTTTGCTTCCAGATTTATAGGACTGGCACTAAATACATAGTTGTCAATGCTCGTTCGTAATGCACTAATTCCATAGCTTCTGGGTACTAAATCCATAGCTACCAGTGTTTATCTAATAGGTACTAAGTCCAAGCTACCAATTCCTAACATGTACTAAGTCCATAGCTACCAATGTTTGTCCAATAAGCACTAAGTCCATAGTTGTCGATGTTATTTGTTAGGCACTAAGTCCATCGCTGCCAATGTTTACTCACATCATATTTTATCTCTCATCATTCATCTACCCATCTCATACCCAACATACTTGTATATTTAAAATATGTATACAGTTCAAATCATTTAAAACATGTATAAAAAAACGTTCATTTAGCATAGACAGCAAGTATTCAGATATTATGTACACATAGCACGTAGTTTATATAAAATTCTTCATATTTGTAACACCCGTTTATTTATTAAATAAATAAATAAAGAAATAAAGAACTCGTAGCCCTAAAATAAATAATTATGTATAAAATGATGGTCTCGAACAGCTAATTGCCACCATTTTAGAAGTCGAGAGCTAAAAGTGTAATTTTCGGACTTAGTTTATAATTATTTATGAAGATAGGGGCTCTATGGTAATTATTTGAAATTAATGGTCTTTGAGGGGTTGGAAGTGTAATATGAGCAAAGGTGTGTTGGGTTTTGTGCATTCTAACACTCCTATGGTGTACATGCAACCCTATAAACCTTGGATCTATGTTTTCTCTATTATACATGCAAATAAGAACTTTCCAAGGCTTTAATCCTAACTAGCATATTATGAAGATCTCATACTACAAAGTACTAGTTAGATGACATACCTTTTGATGTAGCTTGATGTCTTCAAGCTTTAAGAGCTTAGCCCCAATAGTGTGGAAGCCTCAAGCGGAATCACAAATCACCAAAACACCTTGGAAGACTTTAGAGAATATGGATACTTGGTTCTCTCTAGTGAAATCGGCTAGCCCTTTTAGTGTACCACACTAGTGCCAATTTCGCCAACCAAGGACATCTTTATATAGTGTGGAGGATTAGGGTTAAACCCTAATACCCATGACCTTTCATTTCCTAGGATCCATGGGTTATACACTCCATGGACTATCCATGAAAGCTTAGCCCAACCTAAATGAACTTGGCCCATTCCATATATATAAGAGTTCATATTTAATTAGTTCCTTTTGATCACTTAATTAATTATAAATTAATTCTTGATCAATACTAATTAAATAATATGATTCCATAATAATATATTAGAACTTATAATATATTAATATGTAATCATAAACATACTATTCTCAAAAGATTATCCATATAAATTGTGTCGGTGAAGTGCAACCCAAATGGACCATGCCGGGTCGGGTCAAGTACATACCAAATATACTTAGACATTAATCCAATAGTCTCCCACTTGGATAAGTCTAAAACTATTATTGCGTATGACTTCAAACCTAACTGGCAATCGTAGCTCTTAAAGCCGTTGTCGAACTCTGATCTTGTCAACGAACTTGTCCGTTAGATAAGGGATCATATATTCCTCCATTCAAGATATCATATGGACTGAGACATGGATTATAATCATTCTCTTTGTCCATTTGTTGTTTCCCGATTTCCAATTTATGACGAATGACTAATTGAACAAATCAAATTAGTCTTGGCCCGGCCGAGCACTTCCATTTGTCATCATCAAATCATCGAGGGGCCCACAGATATCGCTTTTATCCCGAAGGTATAAGGAATGGATAAACTTCGACTCATATGGCTTGTTCTACTACTTGTTGAATCATACACAAAGGCACGTTTTATAGCACCGAGTTACCAAATGCGTTTTCGAGCAATCAATGTACAACCAACTCATAGTAACAACTCATATCTCTAGGTTTGAAGAATATAAGATATTATCGTCTCATGATCACTCGTGACAAAATCCATGAAGTGATTCCAATGAGCGTAGGTTGAATCCAATACTCAGAACTTATGAGCACTCATGAGTGTTGTAGCCCTTTGTCCAACACCTTAGACCTCTACAAGCCAACCCATGACAGTCTTAATTCATATCTACTTCCAACATATGACTGACTGTGGATGGTTTGAATAACTTAGTCATTCCGGAAGAATAACCTAGTTTATTCGAGAAGTCAAAACATGCAAAGTGAAACACAATAATAATTGAATCCAATATGGTATCAAAACCTATGAACATAAATAAAACACCTTTTATTTATCACCATATGATTACACATTATTCATTGTATACTGTTTCAGCTATCAACGTTATCCTTGAATTTAAAACAATAGTTGTCCCATGCTCCAAGCATGTACACTATGTTTTTTTTAAACACTAGTCATGCCACACACCAAGTATGCATAGTATGTTTGTCTATGATCTTTACTTTGTGAACTAGATCAATTGAACATAACTTCAATGATTCTCTTTTCACACTCCCAAATCCTTACTGCAAATGCAAGAATTCCAAATTCATGCCATTTACTGAAATCTGTTAGATTCTAAACTTATATGCATTGATCCTCTAGTAATGATTATGCACAAAGTCAGAAAGACTTGACAAAAAGCATTACAGAGCATTCCAAAGGAGATCAGCTCCTTGGAAACATCCTTCTTGCATTAACTTTCCTAATCTTACACAGATTGAATAATTTCTAACTTGGAAAAATTTCCAGATTCCATTTTGACTATCACTTTTGAACAAGAGTTGCCTCCTTACAGATTATGTCAATATGGTCCGTCCAGAATTATCACTATAATTCCACCTGTCCTTGAGCAACCAATCTTTGGAAAACCTTAGATTGTCCTTGACAATTGTTTAATCCTTTTAGTCATATCCAATTCTAGACCTTTTCCCTTCTTAATGCCCCAGGCATTTGGAAAATTTTAGAACGGATGAATATAGCACATGTAATCGATCCTATATTCGAAGCATATGGGACACGATTCATGATGTCTCACATAAAGACTACACCAGTCTTTTGCTATACTATATGCATTTCAATTTGCCAAGTTCTCATAATTCAGATTATGAAAAAGGGATGCCGTAATCATAACCGAATTTTAGAACGCCAATAATGGACCGATATACAGAATTTCCTTATGTTGAGCCATTCCAACATGAAATTCATATATATATCCTTGACTAAATACGATTAAAACCTCAATCTAAGCTTTTAGATTTGAGATGAAGTATAATTTCCTCTCCCTTAATTATAGCAAAACAATTTTTCCCAATTGAACCCTTTTGTTTTCTATAATTAACATTGCTAACTTGCAATACTTATCATAATTATTAGCACAACACTTATGCTCCCACTAGCTTTGACATGTACTCAGAAATCAGCTGACTTTCTTACCAAAGTTCAGATTTCTGATACTAGATTGTTTTGATAAAACTTTATCAAAATCATACACCTTCCCTTAGATAGCACACTTGTGTGTCTAAACAATTATGAAGAGGGATGTCGTAATCATAATGGTTAGACCTTTTTGCCACTTCTCACAAGTCTAGGTTAGTGTGCCGGTAAACCACACATGCTCCACTAACGACTTTGAGAATCCAAATATCACAATTGCTATCTAGCTAAAATCTACTTAGTGAAAGTGTTTCCTCGCCATCATTTTCATGAATCGGAGAGAAACCTTATGACACTTAGATTTAATGGTGTATGTGTTCTTATCCATGTGAATTGTCAAAACCATAGTCACAAGACAAGGATAATGACAAATCCGAACTCATATGGCCTGAACTCAATCTTAACTTCTTGCCACCTGGCAGCTCAAGGGCCTGCCATTGCTTCCAAGTTGTTGTGCAACACATTGAGAACTCTAAGAACTCATATGCATAGCCAACTTTAACTGGAATGGGCACAAAATATGTCAACACGATAGGTTATAAACCTCAAGTCGTGTGCTAGTGAAGAACTTCAGGTTCTATTCTTGATTAGTTCTTGAGACTTTCAAGACCTTTAAGACTCCCACTGTCCTCTTGACCTATAAGACTCCCTTGTCAAACATCTAAGAGATAGTGCGGATTCTAATCAAGACAAAGACTTCACACAATTGGCCTTAGTTGGTCTTTGTTTTATCTAAAACATCACAACTTACCAATTTCAAATGTCCAAGAGTAGATAACTTTTACTCTTACATTTGACTTGTGTTTTTAAATCTTCTTTAAGACATGTCACTCAAGTTACAATCTTGGAGTATGACTCTCAAAATTGTTTTTGGAACGAAGTATGACTCATCTTCTTGATTTAACCATTTCAACAATTCAGGTTCCTCTTCTTAGTCATAAGAATGCACTAAGATTTCCTTAGAGAACTAATTGTGCTATGGTTTCTTAATCATTAAGATGATCACAAAAACTGATACTAAAGTACTCTCCCATCTTTTCAGATTTGAGAAACTTTTATCCTTCTGCCTAATTTGATTCTTCTTATTCGCTCTGCCTTACATTGGAACCTTTTCCAATGTCTCAGAGTTACACTTAAGCTTGTAAGTATAACCATATTTACTAAGCTTTAGTAAACTATGACGAATAGTCTTATCGATCTTTTGTGGTGGACTTGACCAGTGCACAAGAATGTGTACTCAATCCCTTAGTCCTTCACATTACTCACACATCCATGTGAACAAGTAATTAGTCTTAATTTTCCAATACTTGATGGTTCTCATTCATCATGCTATACAACTTGCATGATTCCAAGTTCCGGTCCAATTGAAACTTGGGTGATGAGAATCTTTCCTTATTTGGTAAATCTAGATATTACCACAAATGAAAGAATCAATTTCATATTTCCACTCTTGCTCTTAATGGAATCATATAAGCAACAATTTTTCCTCAAATGCCATTGTAAGGATATTTTAAAATAAATAAAATCAAAAAATTTATTTTATTTTAAAACTATACGGAAAAACTTATCCTTACAATCCATATGAAAACTTGTTGTTATCTATTCCTAAGCAATATCTCCTAACTCCTAAGAAGTAGCTCAAGAATCCGATCTTCAAACTACGCGATAGAAATCCATCTACGCGATCAGATTCAGCATATTCTTTCTTTAAGTTTCTTCACTTTTCTTTGATTCTTAAAACATCACCATGTGACCCAGTCACATCATGTATCAAGAATCTCAGAATAGAAACTTAACAGAGTTAGATAGTGGACTTTACCTGAAGTAGAGTCAAACTTATTGACTTTAACATCCTTAGGTAAGAGTCAAACTTATTGACCCTTTCTTTGGCAATATAACCATATGGACCCTTTGATAATGGTACACGGGACTATCACAAACTTAGCTTTTCTCTTTACCATTTGTTCAACCGAGTTGACTATGGCCGATCCCTTTCCATTGGGAAGAGAATGCTTTTCTGGATTTCCTGTGTCACTATTGTCAGTGTCCATCAAGTTTTAAGGAAGTTGATCTTATCAAATAGATAAGATCATTAAGGGTCTTGTCATAGTCTGTTTCATAGGTGTTCCAAAAGAACTCACTATGTGACTTAGAAAGTAGTTGAACCAACTTTCTCAAGACTTTGACACCCAACTCTCTCGTCTTGTCAATATATGACTACATCTCCAAGATGTGACCACACCTAGACCTTGCCTTGCCAATAGGGCTTGAGTGACCTTAACCTTTTTCAAGAACTTGTGGGTTAGAGAGAATAATCGGAGGAGTTGAAAGAAGTATGATTTCCAAGGGACATCATCTTCATTAGGAAAGCTTGTTTCAAGAGATTTGGGAAGATCATAAATGTCTAAACTAGACATCTTTTGGGAGATATTCAAGATAGTTGATTTAAAGTCCTTAATATGACACCCAATATGAAATATTAAGGCTAGGACCCAACAAACTATTTTATAACTTAGAAGAGGGATGTCGTAATCCAAGCTATAAAATATTTGAAGGTAGGTGAATGACGATCACCAATTTCAACCATGAAAAACGAAATAATAATTAGGTTTTAATTTGTTTTGAAACTCCTAGATCTTTGAGATTCATTGAACTGTTCAATGGCATGTTTCAATCTCGAGTGTACCCTTCAGGTTTTGTGACTGGGATGCCGAGGATCACAAAACAAGGTGTGAAGTAACCATGCAAATTACTTGGCACCCTTAAGTGTTTACCCCTCAATCGATGTGCCGGTTAACCACACACGCTCCATCGATACTATGATAAACATTAAGTTACCCTTTGCCGACCTTGTTAAATACGAGTTAGTGTGCCGGTTAACCACACACGCTCCACTAACCGACTTAAACAAAGTGCAAAGTCTAATTTCATGGATTAGCACCTTATTCACATTTTCCTAAGTAACTAAGATTGGGTATTTATAAAAGGTTTAGTTACTTAGTATCTATCATTAATACTTTTAATGAAGGGAGAATTATAGTCCTTGTCCTACCCGTTCGGCTAACGACCCTCCACCAGTCAAGGAAGCGGTAGGTGAGAGTGGACACCCATTAAACTACCATTTTATAGGTTGTAACCTTATACCCCCTTATAGACCGGCTTCGTGAATGAGGCCTACTAACGGTAAGACTGACTTTACTCTTATACATATATATAAATGTTGTTAACTTATAATATTATAAAGTATAAGGGTTGAATTTTAACTTTTAAAATTCTAAGGTCTAGTTTGGAATTAAAGTATACATGGGGGTAACTTTACAAATTCCAAAACTTGAGAACAAGTTTTGAAACCTTTCAAAACTCTTGGATTTTTCATAACTTATGAGTTTAATTAAGGTTTAATGAAAAAAAAATCAAGTTCCATAACTTGAGGACAAGTTATGGAAGACATTAAATCATTTAATGATGACATTAAAAATAGAGACTCTTCTATTTTCATAACCTATGAGTCTTAATGACACTTTAAAAAGAAAAAACTCTTCACATTCCATAACTTGAGGACAAGTTATGGAGTTCATAAAAAACCATTAAGATCAAATATTCCAATTAACACAATAATTAAATAATTTTTCTATGATCTAGATTAAACTCATAAGTAAAGATAATTCATATCAACAATTTTCAAGAAATTAGATAATCATATAAACTAATACAAATCTTGAAACTTTGATAATTATCCTTTGAAGACTCTTGGACTTCATAACCTAAAGAGTTAATAAATGAGACATATCACATCCATAACTTATGAGAGTTTCAAAACTCTTAAGATCATAACTTTAAAAAAAACTTTTAAGTTCCAAAATTTTGTGACAAAATTTGTAACTCCTTAAAACCACTTAGATCAAACTTTTAAAACAAATAAAATAATCGTATCATTCTATCTTTTAATAAATTGATCTAATTCAATTCTTGTAGAAAAGTGACTCAAATTTTACAAATTATTAGTTTTTTATAAAATCAAGTAATTATCATAAAATTTGACAAACTTCATGTTTTCTTTTCTTTTTTTTTTCCATCAACTTGAAAAAAAAAATACATTTGTGTCAAATATAGTAGAAAACAACCCATGGCTCTGATACCACTATTGGGTTTTGTGCATTCTAACACTCCTATGGTGTACATGCAACCCTATAAACCTTGGATCTATGTTTTCTCTATTATACATGCAAATAAGAACTTTCCAAGGCTTTAATCCTAACTAGCATATTATGAAGATCTCATACTACAAAGTACTAGTTATATGACATACCTTTTGATGTAGCTTGATGTCTTCGACCTTTAAGAGCTTAGCCCCAATAGTGTGGAAGCCTCAAATGGAATCACAAATCACCAAAACACCTTGGAAGACTTTAGAGAATATGGATACTTGGTTCTCTCTAGTGAAATCGGCTAGCCCTTTTAGTGTACCACACAAGTGCCAATTTCACCAACCAAGGACATCTTTATATAGTGTGGAGGATTAGGGTTAAACCCTAATACCCATGACCTTTCATTTCCTAGGATCCATGGGTTAAACACTCCATGGACTATCCATGAAAGCTTAGCCCAACCTAAATGAACTTGGCCCATTCCATATATATAAGAGTCCATATTTAATTAGTTCCTTTTGATCACTTAATTAATTATAAATTAATTCTTGATCAATACTAATTAAATAATATGATTCCATAATAATATATTAGAACTTATAATATATTAATATGTAATCATAAACATACTATTCTCAAAAGATTATCCATATAAATTGTGTCGGTGAAGTGCAACCCAAATGGACCATGCTGGGTCGGGTCAAGTACATACCAAATATAGTTATGGACTTAGACATTAATCCAACAAGGTGTGCATATGAGCGGGTATTAAGCCCGTCACCTTCACCATAACCTTAACCCTAAGCAGCTACCACCCTCCTTATGTCTCCCTTCACCTATACCGCCACATCCTCACCTGTGAAGCCGAAAAGCCACCGAAGCCAGCCGCCGGAGCGACTACCAACAGCAGTGAGAGTATCGCTGTCGATGCCAACACAGTGGCCAGATCCGAGAGTCCGGGATGTCGCTTTTGTCCATTAGAGAAGATGCCAATCTCGTATCGATGTGGCCACTCCTCCCCCTCCTTCTTTTCTTTGTCGTTTCAATCTAGGCGACGTTCGCCAAGGTCCATACGTTCGTGAACGATGCTGTTTCTCTGGATTTCGATTAGTCTGCCGTTCCGACCATCTTTCAACCGCCGTTAGGGCTCCAGTTTCGTGTGGAAGCCTTAATTTGGATGTGGGTTTCACACATGTATGTACTCGGCAGAATACATATCCGTTTATGTTTATTGTGTGTATATGGAGTGTTTGTGCCGCCGGAAAACAAGGGCACCACCATGGCAGCCAACCATGGTGGTTTTCTCCGTTCACACCTTTTCTACTGCCACCAGCCACCACAAGGGTGGTTGTGTGCGTGTTATGATGTGTTAGTCGGTATAGTTGCGTGAGATGTTCGTGGGTCTAGCCAGAAATCAAGAGTTGCCCCCGTCAACCACCGTGTGTGTGTGTGTCTTAGTGGTTGTGTGTGTTTAGTTGAGATTAGCCTTGTAAAATGTAATCTGAAATTTGAATAATAAAAGGAATTGAAAACCACCACCTTAGGGTGGTGGCTGCCGCCACCGGCCGCCGTTTCGGGTGGCGGTGTGCTTGTCTTGTGAGTTGACTCAATTGGGGATGCTTGAAACCCTAATTGACCCAAAGAAGCTCTAATGGGACCAATGAAGCTTAATGGACTCTAATGGACCCAATAAAACCCATATGGGCTTAATAAGATTTTAGTGGGCTTATTAGGCCCAATAAAGCCCTAATTGTCATAAAAGGCCAACAAATTGATAAATGGGCTAATATTTGGATTGGAACACCCTAATGCCAATGAAAACCTAACTTTAAGAATTAATCGGGTCACACACACGAGAATTATTTAATAACTTGAGATATCAAATAATAATCATGGACAAAGGTTAATTTAAGCAATATTGGACTTTATGGATTAAGTCCTTAATGGATTAAGTCTTTAATGGGTTAAGTAGGAAACTTAACCCTAATCATCATTTTATGTGAAACCCTAATTTCACTTGGGTTTATTGTTGGGCCTTTCTATTGGGCCTTGATGATTGGGTTATTAAATAGGCTATCCAAGATCAAGCAAATGGTCTAGAGTAATTTAATGGGCCTAGGGTAAGGCCCATGCAAGGGGTTTGGGCACAATTTGGAAAATTAGGCCATAGATGGGCTTTGACTCCTAATTGACCTTGGGCCTATGGATTGGGCCTTGGGCTTAAATAAAGCCAAACTTGGGGTAGTTTAGTAATTGTTCAAAGTATGTATTTATGGTTATGTAGTGGGACCCAATTATTAATTGGGTGATGTTTTGATATTGACAGATCGGGAATCTGTCATCCGGCAACTGGGTTGAGTCTGCAGGACTTCAGCAGTGTGGGATTGAGTCTGCGGGACTTCAGTAGTGCCAGGTGAGTCTTCTCACTATGTTGTACCTGGAAGGGTACCTATGTATGACGGAAAGGTCTGGTATGCTATAAGATATATGCATTGTATATGATTAGTTACCTGTCTTGTATGTGTTGTGTATGTTATGCTTGATATGGGCCGGAAGGAATTATGTTATGGGACGGAAGGTATTATGATGTAGACCGGAAGGTCAGGGAGTTATGGACCAGAAGGTCAACATGGGTAGGACCGGAAGGTTCACCGGGTTGGGACGAAAGTCCCCTGAGACACATGGACCGGAAGGTCATGGCCTGGAAGGGCGTATGTGTGTAAGTGGTATTTTGGGGAACTCACTAAGAATGCGTGTTTACCGTGTTATGTGTTATGTGTTTCAGGTACATTGTTTCAAAGGAAAGGAGTCAGCTTGGTCGCAGTGCACCACACTATGTTTTCCGCACACTGGATCCTTGGGATTACACTCTAATATGGTTTTATGATACTTTTTTTTTATTATTGACACTTTGGTTTTTGATATGAGATTTTATTATGGAAGTTTTTATATTGATCGGTTTTATGCAATAACTTAAAATAAAAATGAAATTTCTGGCCTTAAATTTTGGGACGTTACAAGTTGGTATTAGATCCAGGGCACGCGTCGATGTGTTCGATAGGGACGTCGAACCCTATAATGGGGGTGAAAGTGGGTTAGATCTGATCCCACATCGGCTGAGAAGGAGAACTAAGCATTCCTTATAAGGGGTGTGGATACCTTCCCTATCACAACGCGTTTTAAAGCCGTGAGGGCAGCAGATCCCATAAGAACTCTGTAGTTAAGCGTGCTCGGGCGGGAGTACTACCAGGATGGGTGACCCCCTAGGAAATCCTCGTGCCGAGTGGCCCAAAGCGGACAATATTGTAATACGTGCCAGAGGGGGGTGTTACAATATCTATGTGTAAGATGAAAATAACTATGCACTCACCTGAGAAGGTGGTGAATCGGTACTCCCACAGTGCTTCGTTTAATTTAAAATAATTTCCTTCGACGAAACCGAGTATTAATACCAGTAGATTTTAGTCTAATATTTATCGTGACTAATTATTATTATTATTATTATTATTATTATTATTATTATTATTATTATTATTATATAAGCGTTTAAACAATACTTTCCAACCACTATGTACAGACAAGGGCCAGACATAAAACACCGAAGAGCAGGACCATTTTGGCGTATAGCACTTCTGAAATCCAACAACCCTTTGCGGCCCTTTAAACCAGATTCCGCATATCGAGCGTAGTTAAAAAGATATTATAACGACACTTATATAAGTCAGAATAATAGCTCAAACATTTATTATAAAATTATAATAACAATACTAGTTTTAAATATAAACTATATTTAAAATAGGGTAATATTACTTACTTACAAGGGGATTTTAGCTAGGAGTCGGGCTCTGTAGGGGCATAACTTCATCGCTGAATCTTTCTAAGAAAGATTCATGCAGCGCTTCAGCGCTCACCTTACTATACTAAAACTACAGAAAGAGAAGTCGAATCACGATGGACCGAAATGCTCGGGGGATAAGAAGAGAAAGACTCTTAAATCAATAGAATGGTGCAAGAAATATGAGAGTCCAAGCCTCCAATTTATAGTAATTGAATTTACAAAAACTACGCTCCATAATTATTTAATGACCTTATAGTTATATAAACGACTAAACACTCCTTCATAATACTATTTTAAATAGATTTAACAATATTTGTACTAAACTAATGTCGAAAGAACTCAACATTAGTCATATAATGACCGCATCGTTGATACCTTTCTAATGATATATACATATGTATATATATATGTATACGTATATATGGTTTATACTTTATTTTAATATGTAAATATGCTATTATATTTTGTAACTCGTTCATACGAATTCCGTTTTTGACGTTATTTATATCCACGCGTAGGTGGAGACGTACTTTACAATTTTCGTTTAGACTATGTCTGCTAATTTTGATTATTTTTTAAAGTTATATATTTAACAGGGCGAGACAGGATTGATCCGTTAAAATCTCATAACTTCTTCATCTGACGTCCATTTCTGTCTGTCTTTTCATCGTTACGCTAATAATAACGAGATCTTCGATTCTCATTTAGGTTGTGTAGGCTAAAAACCGCTCGATCTAATATTCGAATTTCGGGTTGTATACTGCTAATCCGAAACTTCGAAAAATCATAACTTCCTTATACGAAGTCAGATTTGGGCGTTCTTTTTATGGACGCTTTCGGTTTAACGTATTTTTCAACTTTCGTTTAGATCTCTAAGGCTAAATCTCGCTCTATCGTAAATTCACTAATTAGGATTCCCGGCAACGTGCTGGTTCCGTCGCGAAACTTTGATGAGTCATAACTTCTTCGTTATAACTCGGATTTCGGCGGTCTTTATATGTACGGAAACCTTGTAACATATACTACAACTTGGTTAAGATTATTTCTTCTAAATAATATTTTGCCTAAAAGACATTTTCGACACTTATTGCCTCTAAATTGACTAGCCCAGATCTACGGGCGTTACAATTATCTCCCCCTTAAGATGATTACGTCCCAGAATCATCAACGAAACAGGGCTCGTATAATGACTCCATACGTCATCTCTTCATCCTTGGTAATAATTTAACTTCTATATTCCTTCAAGTCTATCTGTTAGACTTATTGACTGTAAGCAGTACTCGATCGTGCATCTGCTTTCTATCTCAGGTTAAACTCCAAATTATGACCTACCATCATGTGATGCACGTTTAGACTCAGGTCTCTTATAGTTATATTCCAAAACAGACTAGACCATCCTTCATGTTCTAATGTGATATAATCACATTTTAAAATGTAGCATTTCAAGCTACAAGCAACTTTTTGTGATACCTCTACTAATCGCTTTTTATTCCAATCTTCTGTCTTAAGTCACATGCTACATCGAACTTGATTTTCTAAACCATATAGCATACTCAGCATAGCCGGACTGAATTCTATATTACCACTAGGGTCAGAATATCAACAATCTTTTTAGTCATTACCGAAACGATGGTAACGACATACTTGAATAAAACGGTATCAATTACTAGCTTCTTGGTAACCTTGTGACTTTCCCTGATCCAAGCGTGAGTCATGTGCTTCCAGTAGTATATGCATCTACTACCATTCACACCTACTCATACTCGTCCCTAGTATTGTCTCACAGTTTTCCAAGTCACCGTACAAGAAAATCACATAACAATTTAACACATCAGATAGCAAAACAAAGGCTTCATTATTTCTTGAAACTATTACATAGGTGTTCAAGTTCACCCTAGACTATGCCTCTAATAGGCTACATCATATTGTTCTATCTCTTAGGCTACCTCATAACTCGGTCTTTGGTTATGGATTCCTCATCCTTGGTTCCTTGCATGGTTTTCTGCCTCGTCAAGGATCATGTGGAATGCCTTTGGCCTTGGTGGTGTGTTTGGCTTTGCTGCTTTGTTTTTCTTTGGGCAATTTCTTGACAGGTTCCCCTTACCTCCATATCTGTAGCATACCTTATCATTATGTGTGTAGTCCTTGGAATAGTGACCAATCCTTCCACACTTGTAACAAGTTACTTCTTCGTTGCACTTCCCACAATGCTTCTTCTTGCATTTATCACACCATCTGGCTTTACCTCATTCTCCTCCTCCAAGCTTTGAGAATTTTCTCTCCTTATTGGACCTTGAAGATCCTTCAAACTTCCGCTTCTCTCCTGCCTTATCCTTTTCTAGACCCATTTGTCTTATCTGGGTCTCTACGTTCTTAGCTGCCCTAACAGTTGTTTTCAAGGTAGTTTCCATTTTGACCATTAGGCCAAAGTCAGTGGGGAATCTGTTAGCAAATCTATCAATCTTGGAGAGTTCAGTAGGAACCAAGTAGGAAAATAGCTTCATTCTCTCGGTTAATGCGGTGACATACTCATCAACACTATTCTTCCCTTTCTTCAGCATCTGATCCTCGTTGTTTAGCTCTATCAGATCTATCTCTGAGCAATACTGCATTTTCAACTGTTCCAAAAACTCTTCCCATGAAATCCTTAGGGCTTCTCCTCATGGAATCGTATCTTCCAGTAGCTTCCACTAGCTCAAGACTCCTGTTTTCAGCTATCTTACTGCGAAGACAGTCTTCTGTTTCTCGCTACAACAGCAGCTCTCAAACACCATCTACATCTCGGAGATCGAATCCATAATCTCAACTGGCTTTGGGCTTCTTGAGATACTTGGTGGTTTCGCACCCAATAAATTCTTGTACATTCGCCCATCCTTGTCGTTTCTCCTTTCCGGGCCATCCCTTCGTTCACCTTGAGTCTTCACTTGACTCACTTGGCGGCTGTAGTTCCCTTCCACCGATTGCTCGGGAATCAATTAGGGTTGCTCAATGGGCATAGTAGGTTCGTCCCTATTCAACATATACCTCATTTATTCCCTTTGTTCAGCTAACATATCCCGAAACATGGCTTGTACTCCAACCATGGTGATCGGCTCGGGTACACCTTCTACTACGACAGGTATTTACTGAATCATCGGGGGTTGATTCCTATTCCCATTTGCATTCCCAGCTCCATTGCGGGTTCTTGACATTTTGATTTATACACCGAATAAGGTGAATCTAGATCTTAATTTAGGATTGACGTTCAATTCATCCTTATCACTCCGAAACGTTTATATTCTAGTTCTAATATCGTATTCATACGTTTAGAATCCTAAACACGTAAGGTTTCTAGATCTGATCGGCAACAGACAATAGATCCAATCAAACTATAACATAAAGCATAACAAATCATTTAGCACATAAAATCAATTTAGGCATCATTCCTAAAATAAGCTAGTGCTTGTGTCTATTCAGGTGTATCACCTAAATCTATTAGACACACTCCTCAGAATCATCACTTAGCATTGTAAGTTTAAGTCTACAAATGTCCTACAAATTCCTAGTTCTCTTAAACTAATGCTCTGATACCAACTGTGACATCCCCATTTTCATGGCCAGAAAAGACCGATTTTGTTTATGCTTTATAAAAATCAGAGTACCTCTTTTAATAAAAAAATATTGCAGAATTTGTTCCCAGTTGAACATGATAAATACGTTATCAAAGCATTTCTGAATAAAAGTGTTTTTAATTCATTTTAAAACATTTGGGACGTCATTTTCAATACAGAAACATAAGCATAAACAGAACTTACATTTATTTACACTAGTGATCTACATCTCTTTAATCTCTCAATGTAATGTGACTTTATCTCCACACCTGTAATATAAATAAACTGAATGGGTCAGGTTGGGAAACCTGGTGAGTACATAGGGTTTTCAACCCATAATAATATAATTATTATGTTTAAACAATCCAACAATCGACCCAATTACCCATCCCCATTATCTTCTTTACTCTTAAGGATCTATCCTAAGAGTCATCTATCCTGCATTCGTTCATTCTGAAGTCCTTTACTTCCAGAGTTATAGGACTGGCACTAAATCCATAGCTACCAATGCTCGTTCGTAAAGCACTAATTCCATAGTTGTTGGGTACTAAATCCATAGCTACCAGTGTTTATCTAATAGGTACTAAGTCCATAGCTACCAATTCCTAACAGGTACTAAGTCAATAGCTACCAGTGTTTGTCAAATAGGCACTAAGTCCATAGTTGCCGATGTTATTTGTTAGGCACTAAGTCCGTAGCTGCCAATGTTTACTCACATCATCTTTATCAACCCATCTCATACCCAACATAATTGTATATTTAAAATACGTATACATTTCAAATCATTTAAAACATGTATAAAAAAATGTTCATCCAGCATAAACAGCAAGTATTCAGATAATATGCACACATAGCACGTAGTTTCGATAAAATACTTCATATTTATGTGTAAGATGAAAGTAAATATGCACTCACCTGAGAAGGTGGTGACTCAGTACTCGGACAGCGCTTCGTTTACTTTAAATAATTTCCTTCGATGAAACCTAGTATTAATACCACTAGATTTTAGTCTAATATTTACCATGACTAATTATTAGTCTTATTATTATTATTATGACATAAGCATTTAAACAATACTTTCCAACCACTATGTACAGACAGGGGCCAGGCATAAAACACCGGAGGGCAGGACCATTTTGGCGTATAGCACTTCTGAAATCCAACAACCCTATGCAGTCCTTTAAACCAGATTTCGCGTATCGAGCGTAGTTAAAAAGATATTATAACGACACCTATATAAGTCATAATAATAGCCCAGATATTTATTATAAAATTATAATAACAATACTAATTTTAAATATAAACTATATTTAAAATAGGTTAAGCATAACTTACTTACAAAGGAATTTTAGCTAGGAGTCGGGCTCTGCAGGGGCAGAACTTTGTCGCTGAATCTTTCTAAGAAAGATTCGTGCAGCGCTTCAGTGGTCACTTTACTATACTAAAACTACAGAAAGAGAAGGCGAACCACGAGGGACCGAAATTCTTGGGAGAGAAGAAGAGAAAGACTTTTAAACCAATAGAATGGTGCAAGAAATATGAGAGCCCAAGCCTCTAATTTATAGTAATTGAATTTACAAAAACTATCCTCCATAATTACTTAATGACCTTATAATTATATAAACGACTAAACACTCCTTCATAATACTATTTTCAATAGATTTAACAATATTTTTACTAAATAATGTCGAAAGAACTCAACATTAGTCTTATAATGACCGCATCGTCGATACCTTTCTAATGATATATACATATGTATATATATGTGTACGTATATATGATTTATAGTTTATTTTAATACGTAAATATGCTATTATAAATTGTAACTTGTTTATACGAACTCCGTTTTTGACATTATTTATATCCACGCGTAGGTGGAGAGATACTTTACAACTTTCGTTTAGACTCCGTCGGCTATTTTTGAATTTATTTTTAAAATTATATTTTTAACAGGTCGGGACAGGATTGGTCCGTTAAAATCTCATAAGTTCTTCATCCGACGTCCATTTTCGACTGTCTTTTTATCGTTATGCTACTAATAACGAGATCTTCGATTCCCGTTTAGGTTGTGTCGGCTATAAACGCTCGATCTAATATTCGAATTTCGGGTTGTACACTGCTAATCCGAAACTTCAAAAAATCATAACTTCCTCATACTAAGTCAGATTTGAGCGTTCTTTTTATGGACGCTTTTGGTTTAAGGTATTCTAGGACTTCGTTTCGATCGCTAAGGCTAAATATCGCTCTATCGTAAATTCACTATTTACGTTTCCTGGTATCGTGTCTGTTCCGTTGCAAAACTTCGACGAGTCATAACTTCTGCGTTATAACTCGGATTTCAGCGGTCTTTATATGTACGGAAACCTTGTAACATATACTACAACTTGGTTAAGATTATTTATTCTAAATAATATTTTTCCTAAAAGTCATTTTCGACACTTATTGCCTCTAAATTGACTAGCCCGGATTTACGGGAGTTACAATTATCTCCCCCTTAAGATGATTACGTCCCGGAATCATCAACGAAACAGGGCTTGTATAATGACTCCGTACGTCATCTCTTCATCCTTGGTAATAATTATAACTTCTATATTCCTTCAAGTCTATCTGTTAGACTTATTGATTTTAAGCAGTACTCGATCGTGCATCTTCTTTCTATCTCAAGTTAAACTCCAAATTATGACCTACCATCATATGATGCACGTTTAGACTCAGGTCTCTTATAGTTATATTCCAAAACAGACTATACCTTCCTTCATGTTCTAATGTGATATAATCACATTTTAAAATGTAGCATTTCTAGCTACAAGCAACTTTTTGTGATACCTCTACTAATCGCTTTTTATTCCAATCTTCCGTCTTAAGTCAGATGCTACATCGAACTTGATTTTCTAAACCATATAGCATACTCAGCATAGCCGGACTGAATTCTATATTACCACTAGGGTCGGAATATCAACAATCATTTTAGTCATTACTGAACAGTTGTTTTCAAGGTAGTTGCCATTTTGACCATTTGGCCAAAGTCAGTGGGCACTCCGTTAGCAAATCTATCAAACTTGGAGAGTTCAGTAGGAACCAAGTAGGGAAATAGCTTCATCCTCTCGGTTAATGCGGTGACATACTCATCAACACTCATCTTCCCTTTCTTCAGGTTCTCAAACTCGTTGTTCAGGTCTATCAGATCTATCTCTGAGCAGTAATACATTTTCAACTGTTCCAAAAACTCTTCCCATGAAATCCTTAGGGCTTCTCCTCATGGAATCGTATCTTCCAGTAGCTTCCACCAGCTCAAGACTCCTGTTTTCAGCTATCTTACTGCGAAGACAGTCTTCTGTTTCTCGCTACAGCATCAGCTCTCAAACACCATCTCCATCTCGGAGATCGAATCCATAATCTCAATCAGCTTTGGGCTTCTTGAGAGACTTGGTGGTTTCACACCCAAGAAATTCTTGTACATTCGCTCATCCTTGTCGTTTCTCCTTTCCGGGCCATCCCTTCGTTCACCTTAATTCCCCACTTAGCAGTTGTAGTTCCCTTCCTTCGATTGCTCGGGAATCAGTTCGGGTTGCTCAATGGGCATAGTAAGTTCGTCCCTATTCAACATCTGCCTCATTTCTTCCCTTTCTTCAGCTAACATAGCCCGAACCATGGCTTGTACTCCATCCATAGTGATTGGCTCGGGTACATCTTCTACTACTACAGGTATTTGCTTAATCACCGGGGGTTGATTCCTATTCCTATTTGCATTCCCAGCTCCACTGCGGGTTCTTTCCATTTTGATCTATACACCAAATATGGTGAATCTGGATCTTAATTTAGGATTAACGTTTAAATCATCCTTATCACTCCGAAATGTTTATATGCTATTTCTAATATCGTATTTGTACGTTTAGAATCCTAAACACGTAAGGTTTCTAGATCCGGTCGGCAACAGACCATAGATCCAATCAAACTATAACACAAAGCATAACAAATCATTTAGCACATAAAATCAATTTAGGCATCATTCCTAAAATAAGCTAGTGCGTGTGTCTATTCAGGTGTATCACCTAAATCTATAAGACACACTCCTCAGAATCATCACTTAGCATTGTAAGTTCAAGTCTAGAAATTTCCTACAAATTCCTAGTTCTCTTAAACTAATGCTCTGATACCAACAGTGACATCCCTATTTTCACGGCCAGAAAAGACCGATTTTGTTTATGCTTTATAAAAATCAGAGTACCTCTTTTAATAAAAATGTTGCGGAATTTGTTCCCAATAATACATGATAAATGTGTTATCAAAGCATTTCCGAATAAAAGTATTTTTAATTCATTTTAAAACATTTGAGATGTCATTGTCAATATAGAAACATAAGCATAAACAGAACTTACATTTACTTACACTAGTAATCTACATATCCTTAATCTCTCAGTGTAATGTGACTTCATCTCAACACCTGTAATATAAATAAACTGAGTGGGTCAGGTTGGGAAACCTAATGAGTACATAGGGTTTTCAACCCACAATAATATAATTATTACGTTTAAACAATCAAACAATCGACCGAGTTACCCATCCCTATTATCTTCTTTACTCTTAAGGATCTATCCTAGGAGTCATCTATCCCGCATTCGTTCATTCTGAAGTCCGTTGCTTCCAGGGTTATAGGACTGGCACTAAATCCATAGCTACCAATGCTCATTCGTAAAGCACTAATTCCATAGTTGCTGGGTACTAAATCCATAGCTACCAGTGTTTATCTAATAGGTACTAAGTCCACAGCTACCAATTCCTAACAAGTACTAAGTCCATAGCTACCAGTGTTTGTCCAATAGGCACTAAGTCCATAGTTGTCGATGTTATTTGTTAGGCACTAAGTCTATAGCTACCAATGTTAACTCACATCATCTTTATCAACCCATCTCATACCCAACATACTTGTATATTTAAAATACGTATACAGTTCAAATCATTTAAAACATGTATAAAAAATTGTTCATCCAGCATAGACAGCAAGTATTCAGATAATATGCACACATAGCACGCAGTTTACATAAAATACTTCATATCTATATGTAAGATGAAAGTAACTATGCACTCACCTGAGAAGGTGGTGACTCGGTACTCGGACAGCACTTCGTTTACTTTAAATAATTTCCTTCGATGAAACCTAGTATTAATACCACTAGATTTTAGTCTAATATTTACCATGACTAATTATTAGTCTTATTATTATTATTATGACATAAGCATTTAAACAATACTTTCCAACCACTGTGTACAGACAGGGGCCAGACATAAAACACCGGAGGGCAGGACCATTTTGGCGTATAGCACTTCTGAAATCCAACAACCCTATGCGGCCCTTTAAACCAGATTACGCGTATCGAGCGTAGTTAAAAAGATATTATAACGACACTTATATAAGTCATAATAATAGCCCAAATATTTATTATAAAATTATAATAACAATACTAATTTCAAATATAAACTATATTCAAAATAGGGTAAGCATAACTTACTTACAAAGGAATTTTAGCTAGGAGTCAGGCTCTGCAAGGGCAGAACTTTGTCGCTGAATCTTTCTAAGAAAGATTCGTGCAGCACTTCAACGCTCACCTTACTATACTAAAAGTACAGAAAGAGAAGTCGAACCAAGAGGGATAGAAATGCTCGGGGGATAAGAAGAGAAATACTCTTGAATCAAGAGAATTGTGCAAGAAATATAAGAGCCCAAGCCTCTTATTTATAGTAATTGAATTTACAAAAACTACCTTCCATAATTACTTAATGACCTTATAGTTATATAAACGACTAAACACTCCTTCATAATACTATTTTAAATAGATTTAGAAATATTTGTACTAAATAATGCCGAAAGAACTCAACATTAGTCTTATAATGACCGCATCGTCGATACCTTTCTAATGATATATACATATGTATATATATATATATATATATATATATATATATATATATATGTGTGTGTGTGTGTGTGTGTGTGTGTGTGTGTACGTATATATGATTTATACTTTATTTTAATACGTAAATATGCTATTATAATTTGTAACTCGTTTGTACGAACTCCGTTTTTGATGTTATTTATATCCAGATGTAGGTGGAGATGTACTTTACAACTTTCGTTTAGACTGTGTCGGCTAATTTTGACTTTATTTTTAAAATTATATTTTTAACAGGCCGCGACAGGATGGGTCCGTTAAAATCTCATAACTTCTTCATCTGACATCCATTTTCGTCTGTCTTTTTATCGTTACGCTACTAATAACAAGATCTTTGATTCCCGTTTAGGTTGTGTCGGCTAAAAACTGCTCGATCTAATATTTGAATTTCGGGTTGTACATTGTTAATCCGAAACTTCAAAAAATCATAATTTCCTCATACGAAGTTAGATTTGGGCGTTCTTTTTATGGATGCTTTCGTTTTAACGTATTCTACGACTTTCGTTTAGATCGCTAAGGCTAAATCTCAATCTATCGTAAATTCACTATTTACGTTTCCCGGTATCGTGTCGGTTCTGTCGCGAAACTTCGACAAGTCATAACTTCTTCGTTATAACTCGGATTTTGGAGGTCTTTATATGTATGGAAACCTTGTAACAAATACTACAACTTGGTTAATATTTTTATTCTAAATAATATTTTTCCTAAAAGTCATTTTCGACACTTATTGCCTTTAAATTAACTAACCCGGATCTACGGGCGTTACATTAGATAAATCAGTAATACTTATAGTTTGGGCTAAAGATCCATGTTGATTAGGATTCGACTAAATCTTTGTGAGAGTCCATGAAGAGTTTATCCAAAAGGCTAATGAGTTATTGGATTAAAAGCCCAAGTGAAATAGGGTTTACAAGTTGAAACCCTAGGAATTCCAAACTAAAAAATAAACCCCAATCTTGCTAAAATCGGAGCCCAATATTCCTAAGGTGATTGCCTAGTCGATTTTAGGTTCATAACCTCTCTCTCATATTCATCCAATTGTTATTGGTGTTTGTGACTTGTTTGAGGCATCACACTTGAGGTGTTAAGCTCTTGAAAGGCCAACAACTGCAAGCTACAAATAAGAGGTATTCTTCTAACTGGTTTTATGATTCATGTACTAAATTTGTATGCTAGATAGGTTTTATGCTTTGGATACCTTTTTGTTGCATGTATAACTAGATAAAACTTAGATCCAAAGCATTAGGATTGTATGTGCACCATAGGAGTGTTATAGTACATAATACCCTACAGTGGTATCAGAGCCTAGGGTAGTTTTCTATTATATTGATGTATTGGTATTATTTTCAAAGCTGGAAAATCTGTTAATTTCGATTCTACATGATCACCACGATGTGGTGATGCATCTGATGGCAGATTTCGGATTTCATGGCTTAATTTGGATTTAGATAATTACTATAAATTGATTTATTGATAAAAAAAATCGATTTTTATGTTATGAAAATAATTGTCCTCATCGTAACTAAAAGATAATTGTCAAAAATTTAAGATAATTGATAGTTTATATGAAAAACTAACTATTTGTAAAATTTAAAATTATCTTACTACACAAATATTAGGTCAAATTGGTAAATGATAAATTATATGATAATTACATTAGTTAAAATTTGATCTAATTGTTGCTTGAAGAGTTTTATAATTTGTCCTAAAGTTATGGAGCTTGAAAAGTCACATTCGAGAAACAAAATAACTCTTTAAGTTATGGAATTCAAAAGTCTTGAAAGATTACAAAACTTGTCATCATGTTTTGGAATCTAAAGGTTTTGAAGAATTACAAAACTTGCGCTCAAGTTTTGAAATTTAAAATTTGATTAAAAAGTTTTAATTGTGTAATATTAAATACTAAATTTTTGACTACATAACATAAGTTTAGAATTAAAAGTTTTTTTAATTATGGTTTTGTTGATAATTAATTAACAGATTAATTAAAAGGGTCTTAATAAATCCATAATTATATGGTTTGAGTTTAATTAAATTAAACCACCTAGTATTTTAATGTTTAAAATACACCCTTATACTACATAAAATTAAAAGTTTAATATATTATATATGTATAAGTAAAAAAAATCAGTTTTACCGTTAGTGGGTCTCATTCACGAAACTAGTCTATAAGGGATGTTTAACGAAGAGGCCTGTAAAATGACCGCCACTAGGTATCCATTCTAACCCACCGCACTCTTGGCTAGTGGAGGGTTGTTTGCCGAACTGGTTTGATAGGACATTTAAATCCTCATTAAAAGTATGATGAAATATTAAGTAATTAAGCATTTTATAAATTCCCAATCTTAGTTAAGAAATATGTGAATTTGACGCTAACCCGTGAAATTTCACATTGCACCTTATTAGTCGTTTGTGGACCGTGTGTGGTTAACCGGCACACTAATATGTAACTAATGAAGGATGGCAATGGGTAGCTCGTAGTTTGTCATAGATCAATGGAGCATGTGTGGTTAACCGGCACATTTATTAGGTGATAAATGACTTCGAGAGTACCAAGCTAATTTGCATGGTTAATCACACCTTGTTTGTGATCCTTGGCATCCCAGTCACAAACTTGTAGGGCATAAGCAAGATTAAACATGCAATTGAAAAAGTTCAATGAATCTCAAAGAATCTAGGAATTTCATATTTAAAACCTAATGCTCTTTTTCGTTTTTCATGGTGGAAATTGGTAAATCGTCAATTACCTACCTTCAAATATTTTACAATTGGATTACGACATCCCTCTTCCGAATTGTAGAATATTGTGTTGGATCCTAGCCTTAATATTTCATTTTGGGTGTTATATTAAGGACTTAAATCAACTAACTTGAATTTCTCTCCTTATAGATGTCTAGGGCAGACATCTATGGTCTTCCTTATCCTGTAGGAAAAAGATTTCCACATGAAGATGATATTCCACAATATCGTACTTCACTTTCTCTACCTCCTCTAATAATTTTGTTTGACCCACATGTTCGTCGACTTGAAAAGTTCAAGTCACTCAAACTCTATTGGCAAGCAAACACCAAGATGGAAGGTTTGTGTGTGCACATGTCTTGGAGATGAAGTCACACATTAACAGGATGGGAATGTTAGGAATCGTTGTGTCGGAAAATTTAACTGTTGACTTGGTTCTTCAATCACTTCCCGAGTCGTATAGTCAGTTTGTTAAAGACTGCAATGTGACAGATCACGACGTGGCCCTTATCAACCTTACCTATTTGCTAATTGTTGCTAAATCAGAAATGATTTGGCACACTAGTAAAGAAAATTTGATTGGAAGATCTACTTCCCAAACTTCCATGGACATTGACAATGGAAACATTGGAAGTCCAGAAAAGTCTTCTCCTCCCAATGGAAAGGGATCAGCCATGGTCAAGCCATTTGACCAAGTGGTAAAGAGAATGGCTAAGTCTGAGATTATCCCATGTGCCATTTCGAAAGATTCTGTTTGTTTCTATCGCCAAGGGAAGGGGCATTGGATGCGAAGCTATCGTATCCACCCGAAGGACCATAAGGATGGTAAAGTCAAAATGTATGACTTTGCATCAGGTAAGTCAACTATCTAACTCTATTAAGTTTCTATTTGAAGATTCTTAATACATGATGTGATGAGATCACATTTTGATGTATTGTAGGATTGAAGAAGAGAAAGGAAGCTTAAAGAAAGAGCAGGCTGAGTCTGATCGCGAAAAGATGGATTTCGATCGCATGATTCAATGATCAGAGTTTTGAGCTGCTGCTTAGGAGTTATGATAGATTGTTTAGGAATATTTAGAAACATAGTTTTCATATGTACTTGCATTGTAAGGAAAAGTTTTCTGCATTTTGTAAATAAAAAGATTTTGATTTTATCTAATTTTATATTTCCTTGAAATGGCATTTGTGAAAATTGATGTTTGTATGTTTCTTATGTTAGCAATATGGATTTGATTCTTTTGTTTGTGGTATTGTCTAAATTTACCAAATAAGGAAAGATTCTCATCACCAAGTTTCAACTGGACAGAAACTTGGAATCATGAAACTTGTATTATATGATGAATTAGAACCTTCATCTTTGGGAAATTAACACTAATTCCTTGTTCACATATAGATGTGAGTCAACTGAAGGACTAGGGGATCTAGTACACTTTGTTGTGCACTGGTTAGATCCACCACAAAGATCGATAAGACTATTTTTCATGATTTACTAATGGTTAGGTAAATATGGTTATGCTTACAAGGTTAAGTGTAATTCTGATACATTGAAAAGATACAAAGTATAGCAGAATGAGTAAGAAGAATCAAATTAGGCAGAAAGATAAAAAAAAAATTCTCCAATCTGAAAGAAAAGGAGAATACTTTAGTATCATGTTTTATGATCATCATATTGATTATGGAGCCATGTCACAATTGATCCTCTGAGGACACCTTAGTGCATTTGTATGTCTAAGAAGAGGAATCAGAAATTATTGAAATGGTTAAATCAAAAGATAAATTGTGAGAAATGGCAACTCTTTTGAACATTCAGAACTTATTTTCGTAAGTTCTAAATAGTTTAGACACACATATGAGCTTTCTAATAAAATGTGTATGAGCTTAGATAAAGGCTTATCGAAGCATCTCGTATCAGAAATCTGAACTTTGGTAAGAAAGTCAATAAGTATTGATTTCTAGAAGTCCAGTTGATTTCTGGATACATGTCAAAGCTAGTGGGAGCACAACTGTTATGCTAGTAAGAATATAATTATCATGATAGTGGGAGCATTATTATTATTTGAAGTGTTGCAATTAGCAATACTGGTTATAGGAAACAAAGGTTAAGAATTTGCAAAGTTGAAAAAAATTGAAAAGTTATTTCGCCATAGTAAGGGAGAGGATACTTATACTTTATTTCGGATCTAAAAGTTTAGAGTGAAGTATTAATCAAAATTAGTCATGGATATATGAATACCATGTTGAAATATTTCAACACAGGAAATTCTATATATGGAAATATTATAGCAAAAGACTGGTCAGATATCATGTCTTTATGTAAGACATTATGAATTGTGTTCCATATACTTCGAGTATAGGATCGATTGGATATGCTGTGATATTCACCTGTTCTAATTTTCCAAATGCCTAGGGCATTGAGAGGGAAAAGGGACCAAAACTTGTTATCACTGAAAGTTATTTAACAACTGTTAAGGATAATTCAAGGTTCACTAAAGATTGGTCACTTGTGGGCAGTTGGAAGTATAGTAACTGATGGACCATGTTGACATCATTATGAATACATAGGATTCTATTTATATTGAATTGTCATATGGCATATATGGAAATTTTTCCATAATGGGAGTTGGATATCAAGAAACTATGAGTAAGTTAGAAACTTTTATGCAAGAAGGATGTTCAAAGGAATATGCTTTGAATATGAGACTTTGTATCTATGGAATTGTCTTGTAACAACTTCCAATGGAAAATTTTGTAATTGGCAAAATCTTTTTGACTTGTGTACATAGTATTTACAAAAGGATCAATGCATATAAGCTTTGAATCTAACAGATTACAGTAAGTGGCAAGGACTTGGTATTCTTACACTTGGGATAAGGATTTGAAATTGTGAAATGAGTGTCATTGGAAATGTTTACAATTGATCTATTCCACAAAGTAAGGATCATAGGTAAACATAGTGTGCATGCTTGGAGCATGGGATGACTATTGTTTTAATTCAAGTATTAAGTTGATCAGTCGAAACATTATATAATGAATAATGTGTGATCGATATGGTGATTAAATAAAAGGTGTTTTATTTATATTCAAAAGTTTTGTGACCGTATAGGATTCGATTATTATTGCGTTTCATTTCGCATGTTTTGACTTCCCAAATAATAAGATTATTCAAACCATCCACAGTCGATCATACTTTGGAAGTAGGTATTGAGGCAAGATTGTCATGAATCCGTTTGTAGATTGTCTAAGTGTTAGACATGGCACAAGTTTGTTGCAGTATTCATGAGTACTTCTGTAATAAGCTTGAGTATTGAATTAAGCCCAAACTCATCTGAATCACTTGATGGATTTTATCACGAGTGATTTTGAGACGATAATATCTTATATTCTTGAAACAGAGACATATGAGTTGTATTTTGCAATTTGGTTGCACATTAACGTTTCATTGTGTGTGATTTGATGAGTAAATAGAGCAAGAATATGAGTCAAAGTTTATCCGTTCCTTTTACCCTGAGAGGGATAAAAGCGATATATGTGGGGCCCTCGATGATTTACTGATGACACCCCAAACACTTGGCCAATCCTAAACTGATTTGATTTGTTCAATTAGTTGGTTGACATAAATCGGAAATCGGGAAACAACACATGGACAAAGAGAATGATTATAATCCATGTATCATGTCCATATGATATCTAGAATGGAGGGATATATGATCCCTTATCTAATGGATGCGTCATTGACTAGGTCAGAGTTCGACAATGGGTTTTGAGAGCTACGATTGCTAGTCGGGTTTTGAAGTCATACTTGTAGTTATAGTTATTAGACTTATCCAAGTGGGAGATTGTTGGATCAGGTGTCTAAGCCCATAACTATAATAGGTATGCACTTGACCCGAGAGTAGCATGGTACATTTTGGGTTGCCTTCACAAGAACAATTTGACAGGCGGATATTTGAGAAAGAGGTTACGTGGAATTTATTAATATATTATAAGAAAAATATATTAATTGAGAAATCATATTATTTAATTGGTATTGATCAATAATTAATTTGGAATTAATTTAGTGATCAAAAGAGACTCATTAAATTTACGAGGATTGATTAGGTAAATCAGTAATACTTATAGTTTGGGCTAAAGATCCATGTAGATTTGGATTGTCTAAATCTTTGTGAAGGTCCATGAAGAGTTGGTCCAAAAGGCTAATGAGTTATTGGATTAAAAGCCCAAGTGAATTAGGGTTTACAAGTTGAAACCCTAGGAATTCCAAACTATAAAATAAACCCCTGACTTGCTAAAATCGAACCCCCAAGACTCCTAAGGTGAATGCCTAGCCGATTTTAGGTTCATAACCTCTCTTTCATATTCATCCAATTGTTATTAGTGTTTGTGACTTGTTTGAGGCATCACACTTGAGGTTCTAAGCTATTGAAAGGCCAACAACTACAAGCTAAAAATAAGAGGTGTTTCTCTAATTAGTTTTATGATTCATGTACCAAATTTGTATACTAGATAGGTTTCAGGCTTTGGATAATTTATTGTTGCATGTATAACTATAGAAAACTTAGATCCAAAGAATTAGGGTTATATGTGCACCATAGGAGTGTTATAGTACATAAAACCCAACAAAAACAACCGCCCCCAACTCCAGGTTAAGCGTCGGTAGTTCGCTTCGTGAGACTTCAGCTGCCTCGACGCGTAAGCGATGACGTAGCCCTTCTACATCAATATTGCACCCAAACCTAAGATAGACACATCACAATATACTACAAAATCCTCCACACCCTCTGGCAGGGATAAAATAGGCACCTCGCACAACCTCCATCTCAGCGTCTCGAATGTTTCCTGCTACTCAGGCCACCAGTGAAAGACAACAGCCTTCTTTGTCAGTCGGGTCAAGGGTATGGCTATCTTGGAGAAGTCATGAATAAACCTCCGGTAATATCATGCTATCCCAAGGAAACTTCAAATCTCAGATGGAGACTTCGAAACCTCCCATCTCATCACGTCATCTACATTGGCCGGGTCAACCAAAATATCGTTCTGGTTGACAAGGTGCCCTAGAAACTGCACCTCGTGCATCCAAAACTCGCACTTGGAGAACTTGGTGTACAAGCTCTCCCTTCTTGGGGTATCCAAAACCTCTCACAAAAAACAAGATGTCATAAATGAAGACGATCACATACCGATCCAGCATCAGTCTGTAACGTGGTTCATGATGTCCATGAACATGGCAGGAGCATTGGTGAGCCCAAAGGTCATCACCACGTACTCGTAGTGGCCATAGCGAGTCCGGAAAGTAGTCTTCTACACATCCTCGTCTCTGACCTTCATCTGATGGTTGCCTGAATGCAGATCTATCTTGGAAAAACAAGATTCCCCCTGTAGCTTGTCAAAAAGAGTGTCAATCCTTGGGAGTGGGTCACAGTTCTTCACCGTTACCTTGTTCAGCTCTCGATAGTCTATACACATCAGATGTGTAACAACCCGAAATTTGTATCACTGCTTGTAACCCTTTTTGTAACTCATTTCGATAATCCAATCGTCGTTTCCAATTTCGTTTCCGATTCTGTCATTTAATTAAGCCATTAATGTGTATTTATATTATGACTTAATGGGTGTCCTAATGCCTTTAGAACTTATTCTATCATCTCATATTAGTGATCGGAATATTTCTAAAATCAACCACATCGAGTTACGGCAACTTAATCGGGTGCGACCAAATGCCTCGTCTAACGCCGGTATCGGGTAGAATTCCTCCGTGTCCAAATCCCAAACACTATTTAAAGTGTTCTAAGCTTCCATTTGAAGCTTTTCCTTCATCTCACTACTCTCTCTCTAACCTCTCTCCTAAATCCAAGTTTAAGGGTCCAAATCATCAATTTAAGGCTTCAAATCTTTGAGGTAACTTCCCTAACTTGTTATACAACCCCTAGTTGTTAGTCCTCGGTAACACTCCACGGAGATACGCGAGTGGAGGATAGTAGATAGAACATTTGTAATGTCTGTAATAGAAAACACCTAGGCTCGAGTGTAAAGGACAGGCTCCATTAGAACTTAGTTAGTCATAGATACTATTTCTCCTAGGCACGAGAAATAATGAGTAATCTTAAAGATTGGAGACACGACCTTTGTAACACGTCCCGTGGAACGAGAGTGGAGGACTACCCCTGTAACCAGAATCTCCGAACGTAGGAGAGCGTGACTTGAGTGTATAGATCTATACGGGACTGACAATCCCACACCTAGCTGCTAGCTACAGCCGAACCGAAAGGTTCAAGGGTGATGAAAGTCATAAAAAGGATACTAGCCATGACCCAAGTCATATCTAGTCTGAAGTATGGTTAAGGACTTGCAATCAAGATTATTAACACTTTACACCTATTTATTAGTTTTATGTACGTAATAAAATAATGTACATTTAAGGATAATCGGACTATTAGGAGACTTCACTCACATTCAGGAAAACATGGGGTTTTCCTGGGGATAACATTGAACATAATCGGAATCGGTAACAGTTCACACACACACACACATTCAGGAAAACATGGGGCATGTAGGAAAATATAGGATTTTCCTGAGTAACAGTAGTACGTAACCAGAAAAGTATAACAGGTTAGATAACTAAACTTTACAATTCACAAGAACAATTATGATTTCAGTGTACATCTTTTTCATTACAATTTGGATTTGGCAAACATTACTTTTAAGAAAATATGGGATTTTCTTGGATAACCGCTTTTTCAGGAAACCAAAGGAACTCGTAAAACTTTCAGAAAACTAACCGCTTATGAACTCGCCAGCTTTATGCTGATTTTCAAACCACTTGTATTCTCAGGTCCGCATTAGACAGGTAACCGACGATCACTTTTAGCGAAGACGGAGTGCGTAGAAGACTCGTCACCTTTTGTTCATATATACTATGTATCACACTTGTACAATTTACTTTTGAAACAAATGTAAACTTTTATATATGTAATGTAATGTTTGTTTATTTTGCTTACTATGTGCATTGGTTTGATACTCAACGTAGAGTCCGCCCCGGAAATGTTTCCGCCTTTGGTTTTTGGGGTGTGACAGATTGGTATCAGAGCCCTTGTTTATAGTGAACGAGTATACCAAACCTTACATGGTATAAAACTATAAACACTAAAGTGCCTAAGTGCTCTGAACTAAAAGTATACCTCGAATATAAGTATTTTCAAAAGTATACAAGTATACCCAACCGTCGAAATCCGTAACTACTAGTAGAACATAACATAAGTAAATGGGTGTTGTACGTTGCGGTTAAACCTAGGCGGTTATGTAGTCGTGTCTAGGATCAATATAGCCTGGCCAACTATATTCATTCGAGACATGGCCAACATGTGCTTGGGAGTCACTATGGTGTGCGGCATGCCTAAAACTTACCCTAGTATCCTCATTCAAGCGATGTTCCCCGATCATTCCTTAGTGATAAAATTATATGTTTTGATAACTCTTTCCTGCTTTATCACTTATTCAAAATATATGTATCTGTCATATCTCTTGATTCAATTCAGAGGACTTACCATCCTCTCCTTCCTGATCTTATTAGATCAAGATGCCTCCAAGAAAGAGACCCAGCTCAAAGACCAATAACCCTCCGCCACCACCTTCTCTTCAAATCGATCTTACAACACTTCAGACAGTGGTTACTATGGCAGTGACAGTCACCATGTCACAAAGAAACCCCGGTAGTTCAGGAGGTGGTCCCCAGCCCCAAAACCTAGAAGATAGTTAGGGACACCAAAGAGTAGGTTCCTATAAAGACTTCATGAACGCAAAACCTACATCCTTTGATGGCACTGGAGGTGTCATTTCCCTAACCCGATGGTTCGAGAAGATCGAATCCATCTTTGAAATTTGCGCCTGCTCTGAATCTGATAAGGTGAAGTTCGCCGCCTGCACCTTCATCGACAAAGCTCTGACTTGGTGGAACGGCTGAGTCAAATCCCTAACTTTACCCGTAGCCAATGCCATGGGTTGGGAGGCCATGAAGGAACTTCTGCTAGCTGAGTACTACCCTCGGGGCGAAATGCAGAAGTTAGAACACGAACTTTGGAACTTGAAGATGAAGGGTTCCAATATAGCCGCTTACACTTCCAGGTTTGATGAACTGGCGCTACTCTGTCCCGGAATGGTTAACCCTGAGAGAAAAAAGATAGAGAGATTCATCTGGGGGCTGACCCAGCCTACAAAAGGGAATGTCATAGCTGCGAGGCCAGACACATACGACAGCGCCAAATGTTTAGCATGAATCCTAATAGGCCATAGTGATGACTTTGAAGAAGCAGTTACCACTCCTGAACCGACAGAGAGGAGTGGTGAGAAAAGAAAATTTGGGAAGATGAAGGAAAGTCAGATATTGCAGGAGTCCTCGAAGAGACAACAAACTGTGGCAGTTTATGCTGCCACTTCCCCTGCCGCTGTTTCTGTTGTTGGATCCTCAACTCGAAAACCCGCCAGTAGGTATGCTGGAACCCTTCCTAGTTGTGACAAGTGCAACTATCATCACCTTCCTTCCGGTCCATGTATAGAAATATTTTGCAACAGTTGTGGCGTAAAGGGTCACATGGCAAAAAACTGTAAGACACCAACCCAATCAACCAGTCAAACTTCTGGAGCAAGCATCGGTCGGGCCTGCTATGGTTGTGGAGAAGTCGGACATTACAAGCGAAACTGCCTCAAGGCAGTAACATCTGGAAACACCGGAAGAGTTCTAGCGATAGGACAAGAGGAGACAGCTACCGATCCCACCGTTGCCACAGGAATATTTCCCATCGATAAATCTTATTCCTGTGATTCTTTTCGATTCTAATGCTGAAAGAAATTTGTGAACCACCCATTCAAACATCTTTTTAAATCCTGTCGTTCGTTAGTAATCAAAAACGTGTACTGTCGAGATGGTTATCAAGTGAGAATGAGAACGTTAACGTCATATCCGTAGATTGTATCCTCAACCTGGACAATTATTCTTTTCCATTCGATCTAACGGCAGCCTTTTCATGAAATGCTTTGATGTCATCTTTGGCATGTAATGACCGAGCCTCATTCATGTTGTTATTCCTGGTTTCGAGAAAGCCATTCGTCTTAACCTTCCTCTGACCCGAGTCTCATGATCTTCATGCATCAAAGCTGTAAAAGTTTTCCCATGTATTCCTCGTCCATGTGATAATCGAGAAACGAGAAGTCCGCAACTCCTTCCCCGATGCCTTTTTCCAAAGATTTCCTAAGAATTTCCCTCCGAATCTGTAGTAAGTCTCGCATCGACCTAAATCCCTGGAATTACCTCGTAGCCAAAACCTTAGTAAGGACGATGTGTCCAAGACAGCAACCAGGACTTGATACAATCACTACGAGATAGTAGTGGTGCTCTTCGGTCAAACCACTTTCCGGTAATGTAGATAAGCAAAGCATTCATACTCACGGACCTTTCCAAAAGCTAAGGCAATAAAGAATTAGTCAGCACCGGGGGTACCCATAGAAACCCATCAACTCTTGGGTACCGCCGACTATTATTGCAAAACCTCTTAGAAATTTCCTTTAGGACCATCGGACCCTTAGCTACTCTGCCACATGAAGATATGCCCTCTTGTTGGAAGTCTTACTCTGGAAAGACATAGTACGCCTTTGAGAAGTGTGGAAAACTTAACTTGTGGTACATAAGACCCTTCGAGATTCTCGTTAGTAATCGATTTCGTAGCCCTCTCCGAGCTATCTTCAGATCTCAGCAGCAACCATTTGGAAATTTCCACGTCGTTATTTGTAAGCAGTGTTGAACATACGAAACCCTAGTAATCCCTTTGATAAGATCGAAATCATCGGAAGTCCAAACCTCCATGAATGAAACAATTGGAATCATTGATTGATAGGTTAACCGTAAGAGACAAAGCCGCATCCCGACAGTGAGGGTTCGCTGGAATTTCAAGCGGAAACCCGAAGCAGTAGATTCATCCTCATATCTCTTTTCGCTTCGCGGTCTTTGTTCAAATATTTGAAATTTCGGGACGAAATTCCCTCTAATGAGGGGATAATGTAACAACCCGAAATTTGTATCACTGCTTGTAACCCTTTTCGTAACTCATTTGGATAATCCAATCGCCGTTTCCAATTTCGTTTCCGATTTTGTCATTTAATTAAGCCATTAATGTGTATTTTATATTATGACTTAATGGGTGTCCTAATGCCTTTAGAACTCATTATATCATCTCATATTAGTGATCGGAACATTTCTAGAATCAACCACATCGAGTTACGGCAACTTAATCGGGTGCGACCAAATGCCCCGTCTAACGCTGGTATCGGGTAGAATTCCTCTGTGTCCAAATCCCAAACACTATTTAAAGTGTTCTAAGCTTCCATTTGAAGCTTTTCCTTCATCTCACTACTCTCTCTCTCTAACCTCTCTCCTAAATCCAAGTTTAAGGGTCCAAATCATCAATTTAAGGCTTCAAATCTTTGAGGTAACTTCCCTAACTTGTTATACAACCCCTCTAGCCTTCAAATTCGAGTTTAAACCATGGATTAGGACCATTATCATGGGTTTACAGCCCTAGAACTGTCCTAGGCCGTAAACTCATTCAAATGGGGTTTTTGAGCATCAATACCCTTCCAAACCACAATTAGACCTTAGATATGGCTAGATGACTTCATGGAATGGACTTGGAATGCCTTAAACATGCTTTTTGAAGAGTAAACATGAGTTTACTGCCCAAGAACAAGCTTGGGCCATAAACTTATCATTCATGGCGAGTAAACTCTTTTCCTTGTGTTATAAAGTCATATAAACACACCAATAGCCTTGGAATAAATCCTAGAATCATCTAAAAATAGTTTGGGGACCTTAAACATGCCAAACACCCTCCAATTAGGTGTTTACAGTCAAGACACCCCCAAGAACATATTCATGGGCCGTAAAATCCTTTATACATGTCAAATGGTACCCTAAATTCATACCAAGGCTTGGAAAATTAGTAGGAATCACATATGATTAAGCTAAGACCATTAAATCATCAATCTAAGGGGGATAGGAGTTTACGGCCGTAAACTCCTTGTTTAGGGCTGTAAACTCCCTTAAATAATGTCATTAGTGATTTAATTTCCATCCCATACCTTAGATAAAATTGTACCCACTCTTCACGGCCGTGAACTCATGTGAGTATGCTATAATAGGCCGAAAACTCATTAGGGAGTTTACTCTTGAGGAGTAAACTCAATTCCCAAGTCCCTCGTATCATTACACGTCCGTAGATGTCACCCGGGTCACTCCAAACACTCGTTTTGAAGTGTTTTCGCTCGTTGGAGTGTAATATCATATCTTATTAGAGTTTATAAATCTAATTAGATATATTTGTATATCATTTCATAATCCATAGGAATCTTGTGCGTTCGCGAACCTAGAACTGATGTTTAGGATCCAAACTGACGCGTTTCTCAACCGGTGAGTTCATACCCCTACCCTTTTTCAATGTTTTTCACTGTTCTCAGGGGGGAATACAAGCAAAGTACAAGTAATACTTGTACTCAAAACTATTTTATATGTGTTGTATTTCATACTACATATGTTTTTTTTTAACAATGTTAATCATAACACTGATAACCGTTTGAACTTGCAGATTTCATTATCATAGTATTTGTGAAAAACGTTATAAATTGTCGTATTTTATATTTTCACAAATGATTTTCCTCATTTTTATAGTTAAAAACATAACCTTTAAACTTTGAACAGGAAACTCTATAAGTTGTTTTGTCCTCGGTAACACTCCACGGAGATACGCGAGTGGAGGATAGTAGATAGAACATTTGTAATGTCTGTAATAGAAAACACCTAGGATCGAGTGTAAAGGACATACTCCATTAGAACTTAGTTAGTCATAGATACTACTTCTCCTAGGAACGAGAAGTAATGAGTAATCTTAAAGATTGGAGACACGTCCCGTGGCACGAGAGTGGAGGACTACCCCTGTAACCAGAATCTCCGAACGTAGGAGAGCGTGACTTGAGTGTATAGATCTATACGGGACTGACAATCCCACATATGGTTGCTAGCTACTGCCGAACCGAAAGGTTCAAGGGTGACGAAAGTCATAAAAAGGATACTGGCCACGACCCAAGTCATATCTAGTCTGAGGTATGGTTAAGGACTCGTAATCAAGATTATTAACACTTTACACCTATTTATTAGTTTTATGTATGTAATAAAACTAATGTACATTTAAGGATAATCGGACTATCAGGAGACTTCACTCACATTCAGGAAAACATGGGGTTTTCCTGGGGATAACATTGAACATAATCAGAATCGGTAACAGTTCACACACACACACATTCAGGAAAACATGGGGCATGTAGGAAAATATAGGATTTTCCTGAGTAACAGTAGTACGTAACCAGAAAAGTATAACAGGTTAGATAACTAAACTTTACAATTCACAAGAACAATTATGATTTCAGTATACATCTTTTTCATTACAATTTGGATTTGGTAAACATTACTTTTAAGAAAATATGGGATTTTCTTGGATAAGCGCTTTTTCAGGAAACCAAACGAACTCGTAAAACTTTCAGAAAACTAACCACTTATGAACTCACCAGCTTTGTGCTGATTTTCAAACCGCTTGTATTCTCAGGTCCGCATTAGACAGGTACCCGACGATCACTTTTGGCGAAGACGAAGTGCGTAGAAGACTCGTCACATTTTGTTCATATATACTATGTATCACACTTGTACAATTTACTTTTGAAACAAATGTAAATTTTTATATATGTAATGTAATGGTTGTTTACTTTGCTTACTATGTGCATTGGTTTGATACTCAACGTGGAGTCCGCCCAGGAAATGTTTCCGCCTTTGGTTTTCGGGGTGTGAGAAGATGCGACCCATCCTTTTCCTTCACAAACAAGATCGGGGCTTCCCAAGGCGAACTGCTCGGCCAAATGAATCCCTTGTCAAATATCTCCTACAGCTATGTAGACAACTCCTACATCTCGGGAAGAGCCAACCGATATGGTACCTTGGCTATGGGAGCCGCACCCAGGACTAGGTCGATCCTAAACTCCACCTGCTTCTCCGGAGGTATCCTAGGCAGCTCCTTTGGAAATACGTTCGGGTACTCTCGCACCATTGGTACATCACTCACAGTTACCTAACCTGCCTCCTGGGTATCCATAATGTAGGCGACATACCCTGCGTAACCCTGCTGAAGGTGGTGCCTAGCCTTCGTTGCTGAACACATACCTGGTCCACATTGCGACCTCTCGCCCTGAATCACCAGCTCTCCCCCACTCGAGGTCGTGACACGTACCAACTGTTGCATACAGTTGATCACCGTCCTATTATGGCTCAACCAATCAATGTCTGTGATAACCTTGTTACCATGCAACATAATGTGAACCAAATCCATTAGGTATCGCTCGTCGTACAACCTCAAGATGCAATCTCTGAAAACCTCTGATGCCCGGACAGATCGGTCGTCATCAGTCGTCGACCTCTAGAGGTTAATCCAACATCCCCGAAGACTTAGAAAACCTCTTGCTGAGAGCAAGAGAGACAAATGATCGGGTAGCCCGCGAGTCAAATAATACATATACTAGAATACTGTTCACATGGAACGATCCTAAACCACACATAAAAAATATCACATAAATATCATAAACAACATATAACAAGAGTTAGGGAGAAGAAAACATACCTGTCACCACATCCGGTGCAGCACGCGCCTCCTCGGTGGTCAGCTGGAAGGCTCGACTCCTCACCGTTGGAGCATCTGTCTTGCCCTGTCAGCCATCCGTGATCCGCAAGGTCGCGGGAGCTGGTGCCGCCACTAGCGCTCCTGATGTCAACCTTAGGCAGTTAGCCTTTTTTGGCCCTTCTGATTGCAATGGAAGCAAATCTGGTTTGACATCTGAACGGTGGGGGTAGGGGCACTACAATCCCTACCAAAGTGCCCAAGCTTGCCGCACTTATAGCAGCCCGATGATCCTAATCTACAACCTCCCTCATGAGTCTTGCCGCATTTCCCACAGTGGCTCCGGCCCTACTGTCCCTTCGACCTAGTGTTGGATCCCTTGGGTTTCTTCCCTGAAACCCCAGTAATCTGCCCAGCCTCCGCCTTCCTCTTTCGGATGTGCTCAATGTCAATCTACCTCTCTTTCGCCCTAACTATCATGTCCTCCAAGGACGGGCATACTGAGTAGCTGACATGTTTTCGGATGTCAGCTCTCAACATATCATAGTATCGGGTCTTCCTCATCTCCTCGTCCCCCGCATATTGAGGTACCAGTAAGGCCCTCTCCCTGAACTTGGCGGTAATTTCTGCCACCGACTCGGTCATCTGTCTCATGTCAAGAAACTCCTTGGCTAGCTGTTGAATCTCTATAGCTGGCGCAAACTCAACCCTAAACTTGGTCACAAAGTCCGAACAGATCATAGCCTCAATGGCTGGGGCTCCCAGAGAATCACTGATCGCCACCCACTAATCTTGAGCTCGGTTTATCAAACAACCTGCAGCATACCGGATCTTTGACCCCTCAGGGTAGAAACTCATCAACTGAGCAGACTCGATGTCTGCGATCCACCTCCTGGCTACAATGGGGTCCTTTACCCCGTGGAAGTATGGCACACCACATCCCCTGAAATCCTTGAAGGAGAGTGTGTGTGTGTGTGTGTGTGTCCCTTACTGGCCAGATGCCATGTCACTCCTAAACGCCTTGAGACGCTCCTCCATTAGCTCGATGATCCCTTCCTTGATCGACCCGAAAATCACCGGGGTCGCCTCAAGGATGCCTCTCGTGATCTCAGATGTGATGAACTCACGTAGTCCGTCATCAACTAGCTTGAAATCGGCACCCTACCCTGAATCTAATCCTAACCTAGACCATGAACCTCCTGTTTTGTGATGTGTCACCACCATTTTGAAACAAAACACATAATCATCAGGGTGATACATAACCTCGAGAGGTCTCACACATTTTATAAGTTCCCTGATTCTATCTCGGCCCTCCTTGACTCGAGTACGGATCCTATGATTTTAGTAGTATGGGCCCATACTACCTTCCACATATATTTGTACTTTTCTCAAGGATTGCCTTGACTTCACCAAGTCCCTTCTACTACTGCTGCTTGCTGCACTAATCTCATCCTAGGCTTACCCTAGGGTAACTCCCCGACCTACTCTCCGTCATCAGTTGCAAAAGAAATCCTTGCTACCTTTACCTAACTAGCTCGTGAATACCATTACATATCACTCAGACCAGATAATTCATCGAATGAGAGGTCCTACCCTACAACGGTTGGACTCAAACAAGAGCTGCGAAATAGGGTTATACCTAACCTTCTAAAATTATTTACTCCTCTCAATAAGTAACTTAACGTATTCATTTACTAGTTAGTTAAAGATAACTAGAAGTCCTAAAAGCACAAAGCAACCAACATTAGAGCATTGAGTAACAAAACCAAGCATATCCTATTCATGCCATCTTATCACTGACTAATCAGTTCTAGCATGAAATTCAATGACACATAAGGCATCTTCCTAGATCCTTAGCCCTAATCTAGCATGAAGTTCTCACACACATATAATAGGCATACAAGGCATCTATCCTAGATCCCCATCTCTAATCTAGCATGCAGTTCTCATAATCATATCATATCATAACATAACATGTATGGGTATCTTGTGGAAAACTTACTTGAGCTCGGCCGATTGCAAACATCACACACACCTTCTTCTTTCTCAAAACTCTTTATTTCAAATTTTAGAAAAACTATTTTTTCTAAAAATCTTTCAAACCCACAATTAGAGTCCAGACACCCCCGAATGTGTGTCTGAATCCCTCAAACCAAGGCTCTGATACCAACTTGTAACATCCCAAAATTCAAGACCAAAAATTTCATTTTTGACATAACAATTCATAAAAAAATTTATACGAAAACATCATCAAGTTAATTTATTTCATTGATGCCATAGATCACATGTCTCAAAACCATATCATGAAATAGTAATAATGTCATAGTACAAATCCCAAAAATCACGTGTGCAGAAATCATGTGTGTGATGCGCTACTACCGTACCGGATCCTTTCCCTTCGAAGAAGAAGGACCTGAAACAAAAACTGAAAACCGTAAGCACAAAGCTTAGTGAGTTCCCCCATCAAACCACATACCATATAACATACATACTGTCTAACATATCCGGGTACTGGACTACCCCTTCGGTCTCTTTCAACCGGTAACTGCCTAGCATATCAGGGTGTTCGCCTACCCCTTCGGCCCTTTCGATCGGTACCGAGGACTATTTCACCCCCTACTCTACCACATAGCATCCTAGTGCATAAACATAGAATCATATACCGCCTAGCTTATCTGGGTGCTGGCATACCCCTCCATCCCTATCGACCGGTATTGGGGCCTATCCTACCCCTCCTATCACATATCATATAATATCATAACATATTGGCACATAATCATAACAGATAGCGACATACCAGATAATTATAAAAAAGACAAGTATCCCTACTATAACTCTTACTGGGTCGACCTTGGTGCCTTAGACCCATTTCTACTAGAAGGTAACTCACCTCCATGGTCAAAGTCAAAGTCAACAGCTGACAATGCCAACTAACAAGCATCATGTCGTGACCATCCCTTGGTCATGTTGCGAGAATCCACACAATTAGATTCCATCTTGACTCGACCCAACTCATCCAACTCAGTCTTGAAAATTCATTCAAATTGATCTCATGACGTCAACAACATTATGTCATGCCATGTGCTCCAAAAAGCCCAACAAAAAATAGGGTTTTTTCATTCTCACGTTGTGAGACCTCATGTCTCACATCGTGACTACATTCTGATCCTAAAATCCAAAGATTTAAGTCCCTAATCCATTAATCCTTTCATTCTAACTTTTCCTAAAGCCAGAAGGGACTCCAAAGGTTCATGAAAATGATTACTTGGTGGACATGCATGCCTTATGCATGTCCTCCACCCATTCTAGGTCAAAATAAAGAGATTAAACCAAAAATATTCATGCAAGGGATCAAAAATCAACCATCTAGATCTGGACAATATCCTACTCTATTGACCCTTAGAATGCATAAAATTTCCAACTTTATGTATTACTTTCATTCTAATTTGCTTGGACATGATAAACATGGGACAAACACTTAGATCTAGCAACCTTTAGCAATAAAGTTTGGATCTTGGACACTTACAAAGGTCTAGAAAAAGCACAAGATGATGATGATAATTAGGTTTCCTTTCTAGATCTACAACTAGAACACCTTCTTCTTCTTCTTCTAAATGCTAAAAGCTCCAAAAAGGCCAAGAATCACGAAGGGAAAAAATGTTAGGGTTTTTCTAAGGCAATAGGGTGAAGGAGGCTGATGATGAACCCTAAAATCGACTTAGAGGGGTTTAAATACAATGGAACCCTAAAATATCATGTGTTTGGGCAGCAGCAGTTCTAACGTTGTGAGCCTATATGTGTCATGTCGTGTAAAAGATTCTGAAACGCCACCATGTGTTCGCATCGGGGCACCCATTGCAACGAGTACCCTCATTCGCATCCGAATACCCCCGTTTGCATGTGATCACTCCCTTTCGCATCCTAACACCCCTTTTAACATCTAATCACCTTTCTCGTCCAATCATGGATTTTGCATCCAATCCCCTTTCACATCCACTCGCAGCTTTCACATCTAATCGCAGTTAAAAAAATAACCTTCACATCATGACCACCCTATGGTAACGTCGTGAAACTCAATTTCCTCCAAAAATCAAACTCATAACTCCTTAACACGCTAAATGTAACACTTAGTCCAGTTTTTATTTATTTCTCGATATTTTAGGGTTTTGGCCTAGAACTCGACGATGTGGGGAGCTCCAACTCGTCGTGTAGAGATTTATTTAGACATGAGTTAAGGACTCTACTCAACGAGTTAGGGAGCGCCAACTTGATGAGTAGACACTCGAAAGGAAACCCCTAATTTTCAGGGTTAGTATCCTATTTAAAGGCCTTAAACCCCTTTGTTATCCTCCCTTATCACCCCCTTTGTCCAGAGAAACCCTAGTTCATTCTTTTCCTATCATTGTGAGTGTGAGAGATTAAAGAGTACATTCTTTGTGTTTGTTTGAAGACGCTTGAAGGAGGAGGTGCATAGCTGAAGGAAGAGGTTGTAAATCTGGTGTCTTCTCTGTTGAGGTGGTCATATTGAGGTATAAAGTCGATACCTTGATCATTCATTTGCTAGATATCTCCATTAGAGGGTTTTGTGTCATCTTAGCGTATTCTTGGGTCATTCTTGGATTTGAGCATGACTTGAAGCTATAACTTCAGATCTGGACATCTCATGGCCTCTTTTGACGTAAAGTTGCCATTTTTATTAAGTCATGGCCCTCCCTCATGTCCTAGATCCCTTAATAAGCCATGTTGGAGTGTGTTAGCCCCTTAATGCCATGCATGGACGTAAAGTTAGAAACTTTACATGATTAAACCACCCTAGGACCTTAGAACTGCAATATGAAACGTTGAAGCAAAGGGTTAGAGGCTAAATAGGTCAAGACCCTCCTCAAAGGAGCTAGGGTTTGGGTCTAAAGCTTATTGGACGACCTCTGGGGGTAAATTTGGGAACTTTACCCTCTAGACGTATCTATGGTTAGGGATCTGAAGTTTGAAACCTTTAGGTTCAAGAAAAAGGGCTTAATGCATTAAGTGGGTTGACCGACTATAGAACTCGGCGAGTTCATAGGGGAACTCGATGAGTTGGCTCGAGGTTTTCCTGATCTTCTGGACACTTTTCAAACTCGATGAGTTGATAAGATAACTCGGCGAGTCGGCAAGTGCACTCGACGAGTTAGGTCAACATGGACTGTTGAGCTTGACTTTGACTTTGACTTTGAATGTGGTTGACAAAGTTTGACTTTAAGGGTATTTTTGGTATTTCGGGATTTTTGACAAAGTTAGTCACACGATGATTGTAGGCAGTTGAGTTTGGAGCTGTGCGTCGGGATTTGATTGTATCGGTTCAGCGTTTTTGTGAGGTGAGTCTCCTCACCATACCAATGGCTCGAATGCACCAAGCCCGACCCATTTTATGATATGTAGTACACTAGTTGATGTAGTGACCTGTGGTATACTAGTTGGTTATATGATATGTGGTATGCTAGTTGTTTATCTGATATTTACATGAAAGACCATGGGGAGCCCATGACACTTGGATGTCAGACCATGTGGGGAGCCTATGGATTTCTAGGTAAAGACCATGGGAGTAGCCCATGGCACATAAATGTAAGACCTTGGGGGGAGCCCACAGTATCCTAGAGTAAGACCCTGGGAGGAGCATGTGTGTTGGATTTCGGGGGTAGCTGGGATGCGTATTTACCCCTGGCGAAGTTTTCCTACAATAACAGCCATCATTCGAGCATCAGTATGCCGCCCTTTGAGTTGTTGTATGGTAGGAGGTGTCGTACCCCTATTTGTTGGGGTGAGGTTGGGCAGAGAGTGATGGGCAGTACAGAGATCGTGATTCAGACGACAGAGCAGATACAGCAGGTTGGACAGAGGTTATTGACCGCCCAGAGCCGACAAAAGAGTTATACGGACAGGCGTCCGTCCGAGCTTGAATTTCAGGTCAGTGACTACATTCTCCTGAAGGTTTCCCCTTGGAAAGGAGTGATTCGGTTCAGGAAGAGGGGCAAGTTGGGGCCCCGGTTTATAGGGCCATTTCGTGTGATTGCGAGGGTAGGCCGGGTAGCCTATCGGTTGGAGTTGCCAGCAGAGTTGGGGCAGATCCACGACACTTTTCATGTGTCGCAGTTGAGGAAGTGTATAGCCGATGAATCGGCAGTGGTTCCATTACAGGATATTCAAGTGGAGGCAAGCCTGAATTATGCCGAGAGACCAGTGGCCATTAGAGATCGAAAGATCAAGGTTCTGAGGAATAAGGAGGTACCTCTGGTGTTGGTTCAGTGGCAACACCGAAGGGGATCAGAGATGACTTGGGAGCCAGAGCGTATGATGCAGGAGCAGCATCCGGAGCTGTTTTCAGAGCGAGACTTCGAGGGCGAAGTCTAGTTCTAGTGGGGGAGAGTTGTAACAGCCAGATTTTTCAGGTATCTTGTATATTTATGTTTTTGGTGATTTGAGAGTGGACTCGGTGAGTTCGAGCTCAGACTCGCCGAGTAGGGATGCGGATCTGGTCGCAGGATCGCGCCTGGACTCGGCGAGTCCAGGATATCGACTCGGCGAGTCAGCGATGTGTAATGAAACCCTAATTTATCGGATTTGAGACCTATTTAAAGGGCCTTATGGCCGTCATTTGTGCTCACCAGTCCCTTGAGTGAAACCCTAATCGAGTGTGAGCATTTGGAGCAAAGTAGAAGGCCATTATTGATCTTGGAGGTGTCATTGTTGCAAGGAAGGAGAAGAACTAGCCAAGGGAAAGCAAGTGGAGCCACTTCTGAGAGTTTGGAGTCCAGAGCATCACTATTGTGGTAATAATTTCGAGTTATCTTCTTCCTTGTTGATGTTTATTTAGATTTAGGGTTTGTTGAACCCTTTTGTGGCAAGATCTAGTGCCCCCTTGGTCCCTTATGTGGTATAAACCATAGATCTGGACCCTTAGAGGTCCAGAGTGTCCCTTTGCCCAAGCTTTTTGGGAATCAATGGAGGTTTTGGATTGGAATCCTTATGCCTTAGGTTAAAACTCCATTTATGAGCCATGGGGTGTGTTATGGGCACCAAGATAGAAGCTTTACGTGATGAATCAGTCTAGGGAGGCCAGATCTATAGATTATGGAAGCAGATCTAACCTTAGAAGTAAGTTGGAGTGGTTGCATGGCATGGACTCGCCGAGTCTGTTAATCAGACTCGGCGAGTAGTTTGAAGATTGCCTTGGGATTGCTCAGTGAGTGGTCCAATCGAGTCATGGGTAGACTCAGTGAGTCAGGGTGAGTTGGAGAGGGATGACAAGTGGACTGAGTCGAACTGGGACTCGCCGAGTTGTTCTTGAGACTCGGCGAGTTGAGTCGGGGTGGCCCCGCGATTCTTCCAGATGAAACTCGTCGAGTGAGGGGGGGAATACTCGACGTGTAGGAAGGGAATTTCAGAGGGTTGGTGAAAACGTCTAGAGTTGCCGAATCGCCATAGCGCACTCGCCGAGTCCGGTCAAAGTTGACCATTGACCGTTGACCAAGTTGACCTGTGTTGACTTCTTGGGGATAGTCAACCTTAGAAGATATAAAGTGTTAACTAGAGGCATATGTTGTTATAGGAGGATTAGAGCTCGGAGGATCGATCACGAGGGATATCCAGGATTCGTGAGATACCGAGATACGCGAGGTGAGTCTTCTCACTATACTTTACCTTGAGTAGGTAACCAGAGTTATGTGATAGAGTATTTGTATGCTATGTATGTTATGTGTTGTACTACATTATTTCTATGTGATTTATGTGGTGCATGTTTATCAGAGCTAGAACCTGAGGGTTCACAGAGTTTGGGTGCACGGACCTAGAGAGTTATAGCCTCGTGTGGCTATTATGTGTTATATGTGGTATTTTGGGGAACTCACTAAGCTTTGTGCTTACAGTGTTTAATGTTATTGTTTCAGGTACTAGTGACGACCGCGGGAAGGCGTCGGCTTGATCCGTACACACACACTCGGAGTTTTTACATTGTGATCTTGGGATTTTGTATTGACCTGAATTGGATAATTAATATGGTTGTTTTATGAATATTAATGGAATTATATGAAAAAAATTTTAAAAATTGTTTTGAAATTTACGGTGTTACAATTTGGTATCAGAGCCTTGGTTTGAGGGATTCGGGTACACCTTCGGGAGTATTTGAACTCAAACTGAGGATTCGGAAAGATATTTTCAAAAGAAAACCTAACTTTTCTAAGAGTAAAAGATTTTCTTGAAAAAGAAACAAATTCCAGGAAGAAACGTGTGTACGATCAGTCAGCGCCCGAACGGTGAATTCCCAAAATACCTTTATATTATGTAATATTGATATTGATATGATGTATCTGCATGCTAGAGTAGGCTAGGTATTGCCAATAGGACTAGAGTGGCCTGATTTGTGATGCCTTAGCCTAGGGAGAGGTGAGCTGTTATGAGATGCTTGAGAGTGAGTAGGTAGCAGCGAGGGGCTTATGAGAGATCTATTAGAGAGTGGTCTACGCATGATAGAGTACTTGGGATTTGGGATCCGAAGAGGAAGATTTGGGGTGTGTACTAAGATGATGTGGACAGTAGTATTGGGCCCGTACTACTGAAAGCACCGGGGCGGTGCACAGTCCAAATAAGAATCTTTGGGATACCAAGAATCAAGGAGGGGTGGATTGTCGAGTCTGAGTATGCTCGAGTGAATCCTAATTTATCACGTGTTGTGTTTCAGAGGTTGATCATGGTGAGGAAACGTCATATGCCGGAGGGTGCCGGAGCTAGTGATGAGGAGATTCAACAGATCATTCATGAGGAGGTGGCTACGGTCATTAGAGCTGAGATACCAAAGATGTTCGGGTCTATTAAGACCGCACTAATTGAACCATTTGACGAGCGTTACGCCGCTCTTTCTGAGGCTGCTGTTGCAGCGGCTACCACAACGATCGCTGCGGCGAGACCCCGGGGAGGTGATGCGTCGCTTATTCGGGAGTTCAGCAACACCAAACCACCAGAGTTCGATGGGACACAGGATCCGGTGGTAGCTATGAGGTGGATATCTGATATGGAGGGGTGCTTCTTCACTTGCTCATCTCCTGAGCATCTGAAGGTTTGGTTCGCGCTAAACCAGCTTCGCTTGGGAGCGAAGGACTGGTGGAAGTTTGTGACGGCGCATTTTACGCCTGCTGAGCTTTCGGCGGTGACCTGGGAGAGGTTCACTACCATGTTCCGGGATGAGTACATTCCCCAGGTGGAGAGGGAGCGTTTGGCATAGGAGTTTCTGACCCTCAAGCAGGGTACTGAGTCAGTTACAATGATCACGAGGATGTTCCATGAGAGGGCGATGTTCTGCCCTGAGCACGTGTCCACTGAGCAGGCACGTATGAGCCGTTACTTGAGCATTTTGAGACGGGATATTCGAGAGTTCGCCGCGAACTCCTCGTATCGGACATTTGCTGAGCTTCAGGAAAATGCCCGGAAGAGGGAGATTGAGCTTGAGACACAGGCCAGGGAGGAGGCGGAGTCTCAGGGGAGGGATCGGCGGCCGGCACAGTCTCAGCTGGCAGCCAAGCGGGCCAAGCCCGCTGATCCCAAACCCGGGAGCCAGAAAGGCCACACTTGCGGAAAGTGCGGAAAGGGTCATGATGGAGTCTGTCGAGCGGGATCTTGCTACAAATGTGGCAAGGAGGGGCATATGGCCAAGGACTGCCCCAAGGGGTTTGCAGTGTGTTTTCACTAAAACCAAACCGGACACCGGAAGGCGGAGTGTCCGCTGTTCCGCGGAGCATCTCATGGATCTGCTCCTGCCGCCATCAGAGCTACAGAGAGTCGGCCCATGAAGGCCGAGGCGCCGAGAGCTCGAGGGAGAGCCTTTCAGCTGACTGCGGAGGAGGTCCGCGTTGCACCCGATGTTGTGGCTGGTACATTTCCTTCTATATATTTATTTTTGGTGTTGAGATATTATGCTTATATTATGTTATGCATAGGTACCTTCCTTGTGAACTCTGTGCCTGCTTTAGTGTTATTTGACTCGGGTGCGAGTCAGTCTTTTGTATCTTTAGCCTTTAGTCAGCATATTAGTGTTAGGCGAGAGGCATTGAGTCAGCCTCTGCGGGTTTCCATAGCTGCCGGTAGAGTGATTTGTGCCACGGAGGTCCTCCGGGGATGTGTGTTAGAGATTTTTGGGGTTGAGTTTCCGATTGATCTGGTTCCTATTGCGATGGGTGATGTCTGTGTCATTGTGGGCATGGACTGGTTGAGCCGATTCGGCGCGGTTATCGACTGTGAGCGTCAGCTGGTGACCATACGAGATCCTAGTGGGGGAGTTCTTTCGGTGTTCGGCGAGGGTACACGTTCTGGATTAGCCTTTTGTTCGGCCGCTAGGGCGAGGCAGTGTGTACAGTAGGGCTATAAGGGTTTTGTGGCATATGTGATGGATACGCGAGTGATCTCCGAGAGACCGAGTTCAGTGGATGAGGTTCCGGTGGTGCGTGAGTTTCCAGATGTTTTTCCCGAAGAATTACCGGGTGTGCCTCCCGTGAGGCAGGTAGAGTTCAGTATTGATTTGGTTCCGGGGGCCGCACCTATCGCTAAGGTGCCTTATCGTCTTGCACCTCCAGAGATGCAAGAGTTATCCTCACAAATTCAGGAGCTGCTGGGGAAGGAGTTTATTCGGCCGAGTAGCTCGCCGTGGGGAGCGCCCATTCTGTTTGTGAAGAAGAAGGACGGCTCGCATCGAATGTGTATTGATTACCAAGAATTGAATAAGCTGACGCTTAAGAACCATTACCCGTTGCCGAGGATCGAAGATTTATTCGATCAGTTACAGGGAGCATCTTGGTTCTCCAAGATCAATTTGAGGTCGGGCTATCATCAGGTGAGAGTGCGGGACGAGGACGTCCAGAAGACAGCATTCAGGACGCGATATGGGCATTATGAGTTTGTGGTGATTCCTTTTGGGCTCACCAATGCCCCGGCTGTGTTCATGGATCTCATGAACAGGGTATGCAGGCCGATGTTGGATCGTTCAGTGATTGTATTCATCGATGATATTCTGGTATATTCGAGATCTAGAGAGCAGCATGAGGAGCATTTGAGGGAAGTTCTTGGGGTTTTGAGATCGGAGAAACTTTATGCAAAGTTTTCCAAGTGCGATTTCTGGTTGCGGGAGGTCCAGTTTTTGGGACATCTTGTTAATCAGAAAGGGATATTGGTCAATCCGGCCAAGGTTGAGGCGGTGATGAGTTGGGAGGTGCCAAAGTCACCCTCTGAGATCAGGAGCTTCCTTGGGTTGGCAGGGTGCTATCGGAGGTTTATCAAGGATTTCTCCAAGATCGCGGTGCCACTCACCAGATTGACCCGGAAGGGTGTTACATTTTCATGGGGTCCCGAGCAGCAGACCTCCTTTGAGACGCTTCGCCAAAGGTTGTGCGAAGCCCCAGTATTAGCTCTTCCGGAAGGGATGGAAGATTTTGTGGTATTTTGTGATGCATCGATTTTAGGGCTGGGAGCGGTACTGATGCAGAACGGACATGTGATAGCATATGCATCGAGGCAGTTGAAGCCTCATGAGACGAGATATCCCACACATGATCTAGAGTTGGGGGCAGTGGTGTTCGCCCTCAAGATTTGGCGCCACTACTTGTATGGGGTTCGTTGTACGATATACACGGACCATAAGAGCTTGAAGTACTTGATGGATCAGCCTAACCTAAATATGCGGCAGAGGAGGTGGTTAGATGTGGTTAAGGATTATGATTGTGAGATCTTGTACCACCCGGGCAAGGCTAATGTGGTAGCCGATGCGTTGAGCCGCAGAGTGGAGAGTACTCCACTGCGAAATGTATGTTTGAGATTGACCATAATAGCTCCAGTTTTGGATGCCATTCGTGGGGCACAGACCGAGGCTGTGCACCCGGAGATGCAGAAGAGAGAACGGGTCATTGGTTTGGTTTCTGAGTTCATTTCGGATAGTCGAGGGCTTATGACTTTTCAGGGCAGGATTTGGGTACCGTTTGTGGGCGGTACGCGTACTACTTTGATGGAGGAAGCTCATAGATCGAAATTTTCGATCCATCCCGGGGCTACGAAAATGTATTTGGATTTGAGGAAAGAGTATTGGTGGCCCTGTATGAAGAGGGACGTCGCATGGTTTGTCGAAAGGTGTTTGACCTGCCAAAGGGTTAAGGCCCAGCATAAGAGACTGCATGGCAAGTTACAGCCATTGGAGGTTCCCGAGTGGAAGTGGGAACAGATCACTATGGATTTCATCACCAAATTGCTGAGGACTGCCAGAGGAGTTGATGCAATTTGGGTGATTGTGGATAGGTTGACGAAGAGCGCTCACTTTCTTGCCATCAGTGAGAGTTCTTCGGCGGAAAAGTTAGCGGAGGTTTATGTGAGAGAAGTGGTATCTCGGCATGTGGTGCCGATCTCGATTGTTTCAGAACGTGATGTGCGTTTCACTTCCAGATTCTGGAAGAAATTTCATGAGGAGTTGGGTACTAAACTGCATTTTAGTACCGCATATCATCCCCAGACAGACGGCCAGAGTGAGCGGACGATTCAGATGCCTGAAGCATGCTTCGAGCATGTGTGTTGGATTTCGGGGGTAGCTGGGATGCGTATTTACCCCTGGCGGAGTTTTCCTACAATAACATCCATCATTCAATCATCGGTATGCCGCCCTTTGAGCTGTTGTGTGGTAGGAGGTGTCGGACCCCCATTTGTTGGGGTGAGGTTGGGCAGAGAGTGATGGGCAGTACAGAGATCGTGATTCAGACGATAGAGCAGATACAGCATTTCAGACAGAGGTTATTGACCGCCTAGAGCCGACAAAAGAGTTATGCAGACAGGCGTCGGTCCGAGCTTGAATTTCAGGTCGGCGACTACGTTCTCCTAAAGGTTTCCCCTTGCAAAGGAGTGATTCGGTTCAGGAAGAGGGGCAAGTTGGGGCCCCGGTTTATAGGTCCATTTCGTGTGATTGCGAGGGTCGGCCTAGTAGCCTATCGGTTGGAGTTGCCAGCAGAGTTGGGGCAGATCCACGACACTTTTCATGTGTCGCAGTTGAGGAAGTGTATAGCCGATGAATCGGCAGTGGTTCCATTAGAGGATATTCAGGTGGATGCAAGCCTGAATTATGCCGAGAGACCAGTGGCCATCAGAGATCGGAAGATCAAGGTTCTGAGGAATAAGGAGGTACCTCTGGTGTTGGTTCAGTGGCAACACCGAAGGGGATCAGAGATGACTTGGGAGCCAGAGCGTATGATGCAGGAGCAGCATCCGGAGCTGTTTTCAGAGCGAGACTTCGAGGGCGAAGTCTAGTTCTAGTGGGGGAGAGTTGTAACAGCCGGATTTTTCAGGTATCTTGTATATTTATGTTTTTGGTGATTTGAGAGGGGACTCGGCGAGTTAGAGCTCAGACTCGCCGAGTAGGGATGCGGATCTGGTCGCGGGATCGTGCCTGGACTCGGCGAGTCCAGGATATCAACTCGGCGAGTCAGCGCTGTGTAATGAAACCCTAATTTCTTGGGTTTGAGACCTATTTAAAGGGCCTTATGGCCGTCATTTGTGTTCACCAGTCCCTTGAGTGAAACCCTAATCGAGTGTGAGCATTTGGAGCAAAGTAGAAGGCCATTATTGATCTTGGAGGTGTCATTGTTGCAAGGAAGGAGAAGAACTAGCCAAGGGAAAGCAAGTGGAGCCACTTCTGAGAGTTTGGAGTCCAGAGCATCACTATTGTGGTAATAATTTCGAGTTATCTTCTTCCTTGTTGATGTTTATTTAGATTTAGGGTTTGTTGAACCCTTTTGTGGCAAGATCTAGTGCCCCCTTGGTCCTTTATGTGGTTTAAACCATAGATCTGGACCCTTAGAGGTCCAAAGAGTCCCTTTGCCCAAGCTTTTTGGGAATCAATGGAGGTTTTGGATTGGAATCCTTATGCCTTAGGTTAAAACTCCATTTATAAGCCATGGGGTGTGTTATGGGCACCAAGATAGAAGCTTTACGTGATGAATCAGTCTAGGGAGGCCAGATCTATAGATTGTGGAAGCAGATCTGACCTTAGAAGCAAGTTGGAGTGGTTGCATGGCATGGACTCGCCGAGTCTGTTCATCAGACTCGGCGAGTAGTTTGAAGATTGCGTTGGGATTGCTCAGTGAGTGGTCCAATCGAGTCATGGGTAGACTCAGTGAGTCAGGGTGAGTTGGAGAGGGATGACAAGTGGACTGAGTCGAACTGGGACTCGCCAAGTTGTTCTTGAGACTCGGCGAGTTGAGTCGGGGTGGCCCCGCGATTCTTCCAGATGAAACTCGTTGAGTGAGGGGGGGAATACTCGACGTGTAGGAAGGGAATTTCAGAGGGTTGGTGAAAACGTCTAGACTCGCCGAGTCGCCATAGCGCACTCGCCGAGTCCGGTCAAAGTTGACCATTGACCGTTGACCAAGTTGACCTGTGTTGACTTCTTGAGGATAGTCAACCTTAGAAGATATAAAGTGTTAACTAGAGGCATATGTTGTTATAGGAGGATTAGAGCTCGGATGATCGAGCACAAGGGATATCCAGGATTCGTGAGATACCGAGATACGCGAGGTGAGTCTTCTCACTATACTTTACCTTGAGTAGGTAACCAGAGTTATGTGATAGAGTATTTGTATGCTATGTATGTTATGTGTTGTACTACATTATTTCTATGTGATTTATGTGGTGCATGTTTATCAGAGTTAGAACCTGAGGGTTCACAGAGTTTGGGTGCACGGACCTACAGAGTTATAGCCTCGTGTGGCTATTATGTGTTATATGTGGTATTTTGGGGAACTCACTAAGCTTTGTGCTTACAGTGTTTGATGTTATTGTTTCAGGTACTAGTGACGACCGCGGGAAGGCGCCGGCTTGATCCGTACACACACACTCGGAGTTTTTACATTGTGATCTTGGGATTTTGTATTGACCTGAATTGGATAATTAATATGGTTGTTTTATGAATATTAATGGAATTATATGAAAAAATTTTAAAAATTGTTTTGAAATTTACGGTGTTACAATTTGGTATCAGAGCCTTGGTTTGAGGGATTCGGTTACATCTTCGGGAGTATTTGAACTCAAACTGAGGATTCGGAAAGATATTTTCAAAAGAAAACCTAACTTTTCTAAGAGTAAAAGATTTTCTTGAAAAAGAAACAAATTCCAGGAAGAAACGTGTGTACGATCAGTCAGCGCCCGAACGGTGAATTCCCAAAATACCTTTATATTATGTAATATTGATATTGATATGATGTATCTGCATGCTAGAGTAGGCTAGGTATTTCTAATAGGACTAGAGTGGCCTGATTTGTGATGCCTTAGCCTAGGGAGAGGTGAGCTGCTATGAGATGCTTGAGAGTGAGTAGGTAGCAGCGAGGGGCTTATGAGAGATCTATTAGAGAGTGGTCTACGCATGATAGAGTACTTAGGATTTGGGATCTGAAGAGGAAGATTTGGGGTGTGTACTGAGACGATGTGGACAGTATTATTGGGCCCGTACTACTGAAAGCACCGGGGCGGCACACAGTCCAAATAAAAATCTTTGGGATACCAAGAATCAAGGAGGGGTGGATTGTCGAGTGTGAGTATGCTCGAGTGAATTCTAATTTATCACGTGTTGTATTTCAGAGGTTGATCATGGTGAGGACACGTCATATGCCGGAGGGTGCCGGAGCTAGTGATGAGGAGATTCGACAGATCATTCATGAGGAGGTGGCTGCGGTCATCAGAGCTGAGATACCAGAGATGTTCAGGTCTATTAAGACCGCACTAATTGAAACATTTGACGAGCGTTACGCCGCTCTTTCTGAGGCTGCTGTTGCAGCGGCTACCGCAGCGATCGCTGCGGTGAGACCCCAGGGAGGTGATGCGTCGCTGTTTCGGGAGTTCAGCAACACCGAACCACCAGAGTTCGATGGGACACAGGATCCGGTGGCAGCTATGAGGTGGATATCTGATATGGAGGGGTTCTTCTTCACTTGCTCATCTCCTGAGCATCTGAAGGTTTGGTTCGCGCTAAACCAGCTTCGCTTGGGAGCGAAGGACTGGTGGAAGTTTGTGACGGCGCATTTTACGCCTGCTGAGCTTTCGGCGGTGACCTGGGAGAGGTTCACTACCATGTTCCGGGATGAGTACGTTCCCCAGGTGGAGAGGGAGCGTTTGGCATAGTAGTTTCTGACCCTCAAGCAGGGTACTGAGTTAGTTACAGTGATCACGAGGATGTTCCATGAGAGGGCGATGTTCTGCCCTAAGCACGTGTCCACTGAGCAGGCACGTATGAGCCGTTACTTGAGCATTTTGAGACGGGATATTCGGGAGTTCTCTGCGAACTCCTCGTATCGTACATTTGCTGAGCTTCAGGAAAATGCTCGGAAGAGGGAGATTGAGCTTGAGACACAGGCCAGGGAGGAGGCGGAGTCTTAGGGGAGGGATCGGCGGCCGGCACAGTCTCAGCTGGCAGCCAAGCGGGCCAAGCCCGGTGATCCCAAACTCGGGAGCCAGAAGGGCCACACTTGCGGAAAGTGCGGCAAGGGTCATGATGGAGTCTGTCGAGCGGGATCTTCCTACAAATGTGGCAAGGAGGGGCATATGGCCAAGGACTGCGCCAAGGGGTTTGCAGTGTGTTTTCACTGAAACCAGACCGGACACCGGAAGGCGGAGTGTCCGCTGTTCCGCAGAGCATCTCATGGATCTGCTCCTGCCGCCATCAGAGCTACAGAGAGTCGGCCCGTGAAGGCCGAGGCGCCGAGAGCTCGAGGGAGAGCCTTTCAGCTGACTGCGGAGGAGTTCCGCGCTGCACCCGATGTTGTAGCTGGTACATTTCCTTCTATGTATTTATTTTTGGTGTTGAGATATTATGCTTATATTATGTTATGCATAGGTACCTTCCTTGTGAACTCTGTGCCTGCTTTAGTGTTATTTGACTCGGGTGCGAGTCGGTATTTTGTATCTTTAGCCTTTAGTCAGCATATCAGTGTTAGTCGAGAGGCATTGAGTCAGCCTCTGCGGGTTTCCATAGCTGCCGATAGAGTGATTTGTGCCACGGAGGTCCTCCGGGGATGTGTGTTAGAGATTTTTGGAGTTGAGTTTCCGATTGATCTGGTTCCTATTGCGATGGGTGATGTCTGTGTCATTGTGGGCATGGACTGGTTGAGCCGATTCGGCGCGGTTATCGACTGTGAGCGTCAGCTGGTGACCATACGAGATCCTAGTGGGGGAGTTCTTTCGGTGTACAGCGAGGATACACGTTCTGGATTAGCCTTTTGTTCGGCCGCTAGGGCGAGGCAGTGTCTACAGTAGGGCTGTAAGGGTTTTGTGGCATATGTGATGGATACGCGAGTGATCTCCGAGAGACCGAGTTCAGTGGATGAGGTTCCGGTGGTGCGTGAGTTTCCAGATGTTTTTCCCGAAGAATTACCGGGTGTGCCTCTCGTGAGGCAGGTAGAGTTCAGTATTGATTTGTTTCCGAGGGCCGCACCTATCGCTAAGGTGCCTTATCGTCTTGCACCTCCAGAGATGCAAGAGTTATCCTCGCAGCTTCAGGAGCTGCTGGGGAAGGGGTTTATTCGGCCGAGTAGCTCGCCGTGGGGAGTGCCCATTCTGTTTGTGAAGAAGAAGGACGGCTCACATCAAATGTGTATTGATTACTGAGAATTGAATAAGCTGACGCTTAAGAACCGTTACCCGTTGCCGAGGATCGAAGATTTATTCGATCAGTTACAGGGAGCATCTTGGTTCTCCAAGATCAATTTGAGGTCGGGCTATCATCAGGTGAGAGTGCGGGACGAGGACGTCCAGAAGTCAGCGTTCAGGACGCGATATGGGCATTATGAGTTTGTGGTGATGCCTTTTGGGCTCACCAATGCCCCGGCTGTGTTCATGGATCTCATGAACAGGGTATGCAGGCCGATGTTGGATCGGTCAGTGATTGTATTCATCGATGATATTCTGGTATATTCGAGATCTAGAGAGCAGCATGAGGAGCATTTGAGGGAAGTTCTTGAGGTTTTGAGATCGGAGAAACTTTATGCAAAGTTTTCCAAGTGCGATTTCTGGTTGCGGGAGGTCCAGTTTTTGGGACATCTTGTTAATCAGAAAGGGATATTGGTCAATCCAGCCAAGGTTGAGGCGGTGATGAGTTGGGAGGTGCCAAAGTCACCCTCTAAGGTCAGGAGCTTCCTTGGGTTGGCAGGGTGCTATCGGAGGTTTATCAAGGATTTCTCCAAGATCGCGGTGCCACTCACCTGATTGACCCGGAAGGGTGTTACATTTTCATGGGGTCCCGAGCAGCAGACCTCCTTTGAGACGCTTCGCCAAAGGTTGTGCGAAGCCCCAGTATTAGCTCTTCCGGAAGGGATGGAAGATTTTGTGGTATTTTGTGATGCATCAATTTTAGGGCTGGGAGCGGTACTGATGCAGAAGGGACATGTGATAGCATATGCATCGAGGCAGTTGAAGCCTCATGAGACGAGATATCCCACACATGATCTAGAGTTGGGGGCAGTGGTGTTCGCCCTCAAGATTTGGCGCCACTACTTGTATGGGGTTCGTTGTACGATATAGACGGACCATAAGAGCTTGAAGTACTTGATGGATCAGCCTAACCTAAATATGTGGTAGAGGAGGTGGTTAGATGTGGTTAAGGATTATGATTGTGAGATCCTGTACCACCCGGGCAAGGCTAATGTGGTAGCCGATGCGTTGAGCCGCAGGGCGGAGAGTACTCCACTGCGAAATGTATGTTTGAGATTGACCGTAATAGCTCCAGTTTTGGATGCCATTCGTGGGGCACAGGCCGAGGCTGTGCATCCGGAGATGCAGAAGAGAGAACAGGTCGTTGGTTTGGTTTCTGAGTTCATTTCGGATAGTCGAGGGCTTATGACTTTTCAGGGCAGGATTTGGGTACCGTTTGTGGGTGGTACGCGTACTACTTTGATGGAGGAAGCTCATAGATCGAAATTTTCGATCCATCCCGGGGCTACGAAAATGTATTTGGATTTGAGGAAAGAGTATTGGTGACCCTGTATGAAGAGGGACGTCGCGTGGTTTGTCGAGAGGTGTTTGACCTGCCAAAGGGTTAAGGCCCAGCATAAGAGACTGCATGGCAAGTTACAGCCATTGGAGGTTCCCGAGTGGAAGTGGGAACAGATCACTATGGATTTCATCACCAAATTGCCGAGGACTGCCAGAGGAGTTGATGCAATTTGGGTGATTGTGGATAGGTTGACGAAGAGCGCTCACTTTCTTGCCATCAGTGAGAGTTCTTCGGCGGAAAAGTTGGCGGAGGTTTATGTGAGAGAAGTGGTATCTCGGCATGTGGTGCCGATCTTGATTGTTTCAGACCGTGACGTGCGTTTCACTTCCAGATTCTGGAAGAAATTTCATGAGGAGTTGGGTACTAAACTGCATTTTAGTACCGCATATCATCCCCAGACAGACGGCCAGAGTGAGGGGACGATTCAGACGCCTGAAGACATGCTTCGAGCATGTGTGCTGGATTTCGGGGGTAGCTGGGATGCGTATTTACCCCTGGCGGAGTTTTCCTACAATAACAGCCATCATTCGAGCATCGGCATGCCGCCCTTTGAGCTGTTGTATGGTAGGAGGTGTCGGACCCCTATTTGTTGGGGTGAGGTTGGGCAGAGAGTGATGGGCAGTACAGAGATCGTGATTCAGATGACAGAGAAGATACAGCAGGTCAGACAGAGTTTATTGACCGCCCAAAGCCGACAAAAGAGTTATGCAGACAGGCGCCGGTCCGAGCTTGAATTTCAGGTCGGCGACTACGTTCTCCTGAAGGTTCCCCTTGGAAAGGAGTTATTCGGTTCAGGAAGAGGGGCAAGTTGGGGCCCCGGTTTATAGGGCCATTTCGTGTGATTACGAGGGTAGGCCTGGTAGCCTATCGGTTGGAGTTGCCAGCAGAGTTGGGGCAGATCCACGAGACTTTTCATGTGTCGCAGTTGAGGAAGTGTATAGCCGATGAATCGGCAGTGGTTCCATTAGAGGATATTGAGGTGGATGCAAGCCTGAATTATACCGAGAGACCAGTGGCCATCAGAGATCGGAAGATCAAGGTTCTGAGGAATAAGGAGGTACCTCTGGTGTTGGTTCAGTGGCAACACCGAAGGGGATCAGAGATGACTTGGGAGCCAGAGCGTATGATGAAGGAGCAGCATCCGGAGCTGTTTTCAGAGCGAGACTTCGAGGGCGAAGTCTAGTTCTAGTGGGGGAGAGTTGTAACAGCCGGATTTTTCAGGTATCTTGTATATTTATGTTTTTGGTGATTTGAGAGGGGACTTGGCGAGTTAGAGCTCAGACTCGCCGAGTAGGGACGCGGATCTGGTCGCGGGATCGTGCCTGGACTCGGCGAGTCCAGGATATCGACTCGGCGAGTCAGCGCTGTGTAATGAAACCCTAATTTCTCGGGTTTGAGACCTATTTAAAGGGCCTTATGGCCGTCATTTGTGCTCACCAGTCCCTTGATTGAAACCCTAATCGAGTGTGAGCATTTGGAGCAAAGTAGAAGGCCATTATTGATCTTGGAGGTGTCATTGTTGCAAGGAAGGAGAAGAACTAGCCAAAGGAAAGCAAGTGGAGCCACTTCTGAGAGTTTGGAGTCCAGAGCATCACTATTGTGGTAATAATTTCGAGTTATCTTCTTCCTTGTTGATGTTTATTTAGATTTAGGGTTTGTTGAACCCTTTTGTGGCAAGATCTAGTGCCCCCTTGGTCCTTTATGTGGTTTAAACCATAGATCTGGACCCTTAGAGGTCCAGAGAGTCCCTTTGCCCAAGCTTTTTGGGAATCAATGGAGGTTTTGGATTGGAATCCTTATGCCTTAGGTTAAAACTCCATTTATAAGCCATGGGGTGTGTTATGGGCACCAAGATAGAAGCTTTACGTGATGAATCAGTCTAGGGAGGCCAGATCTATAGATTGTGGAAGCAGATCTGACCTTAGAAGCAAGTTGGAGTGGTTGCATGGCATGGACTCGCCGAGTCTGTTCATCAGACTCGGCGAGTAGTTTGAAGATTGCCTTGGGATTGCTCAGTGAGTGGTCCAATCGAGTCATGGGTAGACTCAGTGAGTCAGGGTGAGTTGGAGAGGGATGACAAGTGGACTGAGTCGAACTGGGACTCGCCGAGTTGTTCTTGAGACTCGGCGAGTTGAGTCGGGGTGGCCCCGCGATTCTTCCAGATGAAACTCGTCGAGTGAGGGGGGGAATACTCGACGTGTAGGAAGGGAATTTCAGAGGGTTGGTGAAAACGTCTAGACTCGCCAAGTCGCCATAGCGCACTCGCCGAGTCCGGTCAAAGTTGACTATTGACCGTTGACCAAGTTGACCTGTGTTGAATTCTTGGGGATAGTCAACCTTAGAAGATATAAAGTGTTAACTAGAGGCATATGTTGTTATAGGAGGATTAGAGCTCGGAGGATCGAGCACAAGGGATATCCAGGATTCGTGAGATACCGAGATACGCGAGGTGAGTCTTCTCACTATACTTTACCTTGAGTAGGTAACCAGAGTTATGTGATAGAGTATTTGTATGCTATGTATGTTATGTGTTGTACTACATTATTTCTATGTGATTTATGTGGTGCATGTTTATCAGAGTTAGAACCTAAGGGTTCACAGCGTTTGGGTGCACGGACCTACAGAGTTATAGCCTCGTGTGGCTATTATGTGTTATATGTGGTATTTTGGGGAACTCACTAAGCTTTGTGCTTACAGTGTTTGATGTTATTGTTTCAGGTACTAGTGACGACCGCGGGAAGGCGCCGGCTTAATCCGTACACACACACTCAGAGTTTTTACATTGTGATCTTGGGATTTTGTATTGACCTGAATTGGATAATTAATATGGTTGTTTTATGAATATTAATGGAATTATATGAAAAAATTTTAAAAATTGTTTTGAAATTTACAGTGTTACAATTTGGTATCAGAGCCTTGGTTTGAGGGATTCGGGTACACCTTCGGGAGTATTTGAACTCAAACTGAGGATTCGGAAAGATATTTTCAAAAGAAAACCTAACTTTTCTAAGAGTAAAAGATTTTCTTGAAAAAGAAACAAATTCCAGGAAGAAACGTGTGTACGATCAGTCAGCGCCCGAACGGTGAATTCCCAAAATACCTTTATATTATGTAATATTGATATTGATATGATGTATCTGCATGCTAGAGTAGGCTAGGTATTGCTAATAGGACTAGAGTGGCCTGATTTGTGATGCCTTAGCCTAGGGAGAGGTGAGCTGCTATGAGATGCTTGAGAGTGAGTAGGTAGCAGCGAGGGGCTTATGAGAGATCTATTAGAGAGTGGTCTACGCATGATAGAGTACTTGGGATTTGGGATCCGAAGAGGAAGATTTGGGGTGTGTACTGAGACGATGTGGACAGTAGTATTGGGCCCGTACTACTAGAAGCACCGGGGCGGTGCACAATCCAAATAAGAATCTTTGGGATACCAAGAATCAAGGAGGGGTGGATTGTCGAGTGTGAGTATGCTTGAGTGAATTCTAATTTATCACGTGTTGTATTTCAGAGGTTGATCATGGTGAGGACACGTCATATGCCGGAGGGTGCCGGAGCTAGTGATGAGGAGATTCGACAGATCATTCATGAGGAGGTGGCTGCGGTCATCAGAGCTGAGATACCAGAGATGTTCGGGTCTATTAAGACCGCACTAATTGAAACATTTGACGAGTGTTACGCCGCTCTTTCTGAGGTTGCTGTTGTAGCGGCTACCGCAGCGATCGCTGTGGCGATACCTCAGGGAGGTGATGCGTCGCTGTTTCGGGAGTTCAGCAACACCGAACCACCAGAGTTCAATGGGACATAGGATCCGGTGGCAGCTATGAGGTGGATATCTGATATGGAGGGGTTCTTCTTCACTTGCTCATCTCCTGAGCATCTGAAGGTTTGGTTCGCGCTAAACCAGCTTCGCTTGGGAGCGAAGGACTGGTGGAAGTTTGTGACGACGCATTTTACGCCTGCTGAGCTTTCGGCGGTGACCTGGGAGAGGTTCACTACCATGTTCCGGGATGACTACATTCCCCAGGTGGAGAGGGAGCGTTTGGCACAGGAGTTTCTGACCCTCAAGCAGGGTACTGAGTCAGTTACAGTGATCACGAGGATGTTCCATGAGAGGGCGATGTTCTACCCAGAGCACGTGTCCACTGAGCAGGCACGTATGGGCCGTTACTTGAGCATTTTGAGACGGGATATTCGGGAGTTCGCCGCGAACTCCTCGTATCGGACATTGATTCCTAACACAAACCCTACTACTAGCAGCTTCAACCTACTTGAAATCAATCTTGCAACAACGATTAAATCTACTATGGAACTCCACGAGGAACTAGTGATAGGCAACCGTGACTCTTCCAACAAGTCAAAATCCTAGCGAAACCCGACCCATATCTGTCGGATACTAAGCCACCAACAATATTCTTATACGGCTCAAAATATCCAATTTAGACCCAACGAATTATACCATGCGGATCTCCACGACATAACTGTTGGGTTTTGAGCTACCTAACACTTCCTAAGTGTGCATGCAACCCTAATAAACCTTGGATATATTTTTGTCTAAATACATGCAAAATAATAATTTTCCAAGGTTCATAACCTATCTAACATAGCATGGGGTACTTTTGAACATAAAAGAATTAGATGAGATTACATACCTTTTGATGAGTTTGATTCCTTGGAGTTTGAGAGCCAAGCACCAATAATGTGAATGCCTCAAATGGAAATCACAAATCACCACAAACACTTGGAAAACTTTGAGAGAGTGTATACACACTATAAATTTCTGCCACACACAAACACTCACACTAGTGGCTATTTCATGCAACATAAGCATGCTTATATAGTGTGCATGGTTAGGGTGAAACCCTAATAACCCATGACCTTTCCTTTTCCAAGGATCCATGGGTTAAAAGCTCCATGGATCATCCATGGACTTCCATATAAGCCTAACCCATTAACTAATGAGTGTTATCCCACACCATATAAAACAATAGCCCATAATTTAATTAGTCTTCCTTTTAATCTCTAAATTAATTCATAATTAATTTAAGACTAAGACTAATTAAATAACTTCATATTAATATATTATAACTTAAAATATATTAATAAACACATGTGTATAACTCTCATAAATTATCCATAAATAGTTTGGATGAAGTGCAACCCAAATGGACCATGCCGGGTCGGGTCAAGTATATACCAAATAAGTTATGGACTTAGACACCTTATCCAACAGACTCCCACTTGGATAAGTCTAATAACTGTATTTGCCTATATTACTTCAAGAACCAACCAAAAATCGTAGCTCTCGAAAACTGTGTTGAACTATGAAGCACCATTTTGAGATAAGTGATCATATAATCCTCTGTTCTCATGATATTTGCCGGACAAACACATGGAACTATGTCTAGCTTATTGCCTGACAGTTGTTTCTCGATTTCCGATTTGTTTGACAAAGAACTCAACTGAACACATCAATTTAGTTCTGACCGGGCCCGGTACATGGGTCAACACAAAATCATCGAGGGGCCCAGATATCGCTTCTATTTCTAGAAGGAACAGATGAATGTCGACTCATATGCTTGTTCTACTACTTGTTGAATTGTACACAAAGGCACGTTTTATAACATCAAGTTACTGATGCGTTTACGTGCAATCAATGCACAACCAACTCATAAGTAACAACTCATATCTCTAGGTTTGAAGACTTATATGATATTACCGTCTCACGATCACTCGAGATAAATTCCATGAAGTGATACAAGTGAGTGTGGGTTTATTCCAACACTCATAACTTATGAGTACTCATGAACGTTGTAACAATCATTGCCATGTCTAAACACTTTTAGCCATCTACAAACCCAATTCATGACAATCTTGATTCATACCTACTTCCGACGTATGACCGATTGTGTAGGTTTGAATAAATTAATTATTCTGGAAGTCAAAACATGCAAAGCTGAAACAATTGTAAATAATTGACAATGATAGCAACACCTTACTCATAAATAAATCACAATTTTATTCATCATCAAATGTCGATTACATTTTACAAGTTTCAGAGAATCTATCTAATCTGTAAAACTAATATCGTCCCTCAGCCCGATGCGCCTGGCATGCTGAAAATGGTTAGCCCTCGTCAGTCCCTTTGTAAGGGGATCCGCAGGGTTCTCATCTGATGATATCCTCTTTACCACGAGGAGTCCTTCTTCTATCTTGTGTCTTACGAAGTGATATTTTCTATCAATGTGTCGGGATCTCCCATGATCTCTCGGTTCTTTAGCTAAAGCAACCACACTATTGCTGTCACAGAAAATTTCCATAGGCTCCTTAATAGCTGGCACAACTCCAAGATCTCCGATGAAGTTCTTCAGCCATATCGCCTCCTTCGTTGCTTCACTCGCTGCTATATACTCTAATTCACAAGTCGAATCAGCCACCGTCTCCTGCTTGGAACTCTTCCAAGAGATTGCCCCTCCATTTAAGGTAAAGACCCAGCCCGACTGAGAGCGAAAGTTATCCCTATCAGTCTGAAAACTAGCATCACTATACCCTAATACTCTCAAGTCATCACTCCCACCAAGGGTAAGGATCCAATCCTTAGTCCTCCGCAGGTACTTGAGAATGTTCTTTACCGTAGTCCAATGAGCCTTGCCAGGGTTCCCCTGATACCTGCTGACCATGCTCAAAGCAAAGGCCACATCAGGGCGGGTACAAGTCATAGCATACATGATCGAGCCAACAGCGGAAGCATACGGTAATTGGCTCATCTCAGCTATCTCTGCCTCTGTACTCGGACTCTGAGCCTTACTCAGCTTGGTATTGCTTTGGATCGGTAAATCTCCTTTCTTGGAATTCTGCATGTTGAACCTTTTCAAAACCTTATCAAAGTAGGTACTCTGACTAAGTCCAATTAGTCTTTTACTCATTTCTCTTAATATCCTTATCCCTAGGATATAGATAGCTTCCCTAGGTCCTTCATAGCAAAGCACTTCCCAAGCCAGGACTTAAACTCCTGCAAAGTTGGGATGTCATTTCCTATAAGTAGTATGTCATCTATATACATTACCAAGAAGCTAACTATACTCCCACTAGCTCTGACATACACGCAAGACTCATCTTCACTTCTCGAGAAGCCAAACTCTTTGACCTTTTCATTGAAACAAAGACTCCAGCTACGAGATGCTTGTTTTAATCGATAAATGGATTTCTCAAGCTTGCATACTCTATTAGGGTACTCCGCACTAACAAAAACCTCTGGCTGATTCATGTACACATCCTCAGCCAATTTTCCATTAAGAAAAGCGGTTTTGACATCCATTTGCCATATTTCATAATCATGAAATGCAGCAATGGCTAGCATAGCCCTAATAGACTTAATCTTTGCTACCGGCGAGAAGGTTTCATCAAAATCAATACCCTGAGTCTGAGTAAAACCCTTCACAACTAGTCGAGCCTTATAAGTATGCACTTTTCCTTCCATGTCGGTCTTCTTCTTGAAGATCCATTTGCACCCGACTGTTTTACGGCCTGGTACATTGTCAACCAAGTTCCAAACTTGATTGCCATACATGGACTGTATCTCGCTGTCCATAGCCTCCTTCCACTTAGCAGACTCCGGGCCTGCCATGGCTTCCTTAACACTGCTAGGTTCATCCAAATTTACCAGTGTACTATCACTGATAAATGTATCACCTTCCGTAGTAATATGAAAACCATAATAAAACACAGGTGTGTTCCTAACCCGTGTGGAACGCCTCGGAGGTACAGACTCGTCAGCTGGCTCAACAGGAGTTTCCTCCTCAAGTTGATAGCTAGTGTCTGAGGTTCCTTCACCAATTGATTCTTGGATTTCTTCAAGATCAATTTGCCTCCCACTGTCTCCTTGGCTTATAAATTCTCTCTCACAAAATACCCCTCTTCTTGCTACAAAGACCACATTCTCACTGGGTCTGTAGAAGAGGTAACCGAAGGATTTCTGTGGGTAGCCGATGAAAATACACCTTTCACTTCGGGGTTCAAGCTTATCATGAGTTTCATGCCTCATGAAAGCTTCGCAACCCCAAATTTTGATGTGACCTAAATTGGGAACCTTCCCAGTCCACATCTCATGAGGTGTTTTGGTAACCTTCTTTGTAGGGACTAGATTAAGGATATGGGCGGCAGTCTCTAAGGCATACCCCCAAAAAGAGATTGGTAGCGAAGCTCGACTCATCATAGAGCGAACCATGTCTAACAAGGTTTGATTACGCCTCTCAGCTACACCATTTAGTTGTGGTGTCCTGGGAGGAGTCAATTGTGAGACAATCCCACACTCCTTAAGATAGTCAAGGAACTCGGTACTAAGATACTCACTACCTCGATTGGATCGAAGCATCTTAATGTTCCTGCCTAATTGATTTTCTACTTCCTGTTCGAATTCCTTAAACCTTTCAAAGGTTTCTAACTTATGTTTGATCATGTAGACATAACCATATCTACTAAAATCATCAATAAAAGTCACATAATACCGATTAGCATCCCTTGTGGCGGTTTTGAATGGCCCACATACATCAGTGTGTATTAAGTCCAACAAATTCTCACCCCTTTCACAAGTTCCAGTGAAAGGCGATTTTGTCATCTTTCCAAGTAGACAAGATCCACAACTATCATCCGAGTTAAGGTCGAATGACTCCAAAACTCCACTCTTTGGAGTTGTCCTATGCGTTTCTTGTTTACATGTCCAAGACGATAGTGCCACAATGATGCTTTATCTAGGCTAGTAGAAGAATCAATATACAACACATTATTTCCTAAGTTGTCTACAATCAACACAGTTTCATACACACCATCACAAGGTAATGCTTTAAAATAAAACACATTATTAAAGAAAGCATTAATACCACCACATTCATTATCAAACGAAAATGTAAAACCTTGTTTGTACAAAGCATGAAAGGAAATAATATTCCTCGCCATTTCAGACGAGTACACACATTTATTCAAATCTAATTTTAACCCATTATTCAGCAACAAATTATGAACTCTAATCTTGGAAACAGGTGAAGCCTTCCTATTCCCCATGATCAAGTTTATCTTCCCGTGCTCCACATCCTCACTTCTTCTTAGGCCCTGCAAATCAGAACATATGTGAATACCACATCCTGCATCAAGCACCCAAGAGTTAGAATATGGTGAGTTATTAGACAATATTGTGTAAATACCTGCGTGGGTGGGTTTCACTTTCCCATCCTTCAGATCCTGCAAGTATTTAGGGCAGTTTCGCTTCCAGTGCCCCTTGTCCTGGCAATAGTAGCAATCAGCATCCTTGGGAATGGCAGAAGGAGTGACAGAACCGCTCTTGGTCCTTGATGAGGAGCCTTCAAGAGACTTTCCCTTGGTACCCTTTGAAGGGGTCTTCCTCTTTCTCCCTTTGCCTTGCCCGATAGCCAAAATAGGGGTAGATGTTGGAGTAGGAGTAGTACAGGTAACAACCGACTTGCCCTTAAGACCGGTTTCAGCGGTCTTCAAGAGTCCTTGAAGTTTGCTAAGGGTAACTTCCTCCTTGTTCATATGATATGTCATACGAAAATTGTCATAACAAGAAGGTAAGGAGTGCAAAATGATGTCAATTGCCAACTACTCAGGGAAGTTCACATTCAACTTCAGCAAATGATCCACATACCTTTGCATCTTTTGCATGTGGCCCGTGATGGATTCACCGTCCTTCATGCGGGGTGTTATTATGGAGGAGATTATTTCATACCGTTCCTGACGAGCACTCTGATGGTACCTTTCCATCAGGTCTTGGTGCATCTCAAAAGGGTAGAAGTCATCATAGGACTTTTGGAGCTCGGCTGTCATCGTGGCCATCATGACGCATGCCACCTTAGTAGCATCTCTCTCATGTGTCCTGAATTCAGCGATCTCCTCAGGAGTAGCAGTGTACTCATCAAGCTCTTTTAACTCCTTATCGAGGACATATTCCTTGTCCTCATAACGAGTTACCATCCTGATGTTCCTGATCCAGTCCATGAAGTTGGAACCATCAAAGATGACTCTCCCACAAAGATTCATGAGAGAGAAAGAACCAGTTGGGTTAGAGCCCGAAGCATTAGTGTTGGAAGACATCTGAAAGAAGAAAGCAAGTTTAGATTAGATATATAGAGTCCTTAATAAAACACCCAAATGTAATATTAAGGCTAGGATCCAATCACAATATATTATACTTAGAAGAGAGATGTCGTAATCTAAGTAATAATATATTTGAAAGGTAGGTGAATGACGACTCACCAATTTCCACCATGAAAAACAAAATGAATTATTAGGTTTTAATTGGATTTGAAATTCCTAGATTCTTTTGAGATTCATTGAACTTTTCAATGGCATGTTTCAATCTCGATTGTGCCCTTCAAGTTTTGTGACTGGGATGCCGAGGATCACAAAACAAGGTGTGAATAACCATGCTAATTCACTTGGTACCCTTAATATTATCACCTAATCAATGTGTCAGTTAACCACACACGCTCCATTGATCTATGACAAACATTAAGTCACCCTTCGTGATCCTTACTAGTCCAAGTTAGTGTCTCGGTTAACCACACACGCTCCACCAACGACTTGCTAAGGTACAAAGTGTGAATTCCATTGACTAGCACCATGTTCACATTTTTCCTAAAGTAACTAAGATTGGGAATTAAATAAAAGATTTAATTACTTTATAATATTCATCATACTTAATGAGAATTTATAAGTCCTTGTCTTACCCGTTCAGCTAACGACCCTCCACCACTCAAGCAAGCGGTGGGTGAGAATGGACACCCATTAAGTTGCCATTTTATAGGCAACAACCTTATACCCACCTTATAGATCGGCTTCGTGAATGAGGCCTTCTAACAGTCAAACGACTTGTTCTTATACATATATATATATATAATAATTAACCATTAATGTTATAAATAGTATAAGTGTTGAATTTTAACTTTCAAAACTCTAAGTGTTGGAATTAAAGTTTATTAAAGTGTGTGACACTTTTCCAAATTCCAAAACTTGAGGGCAAGTTTTGTAACCCTTCAAAACTTTTCATTTCATAACTTATGAATTAAAGGTTCATAAAATGAAGACTCTTCATTTTATGTAACTTATGTGTTTTTAATGTGTGTTAAAGAAAAGTGACCTTTGGATATCCATAACTTGAGGACAAATTATGGACTCCATTAAAACACATAAATAATCAAGAATTAATCCTAAACAATTCAGCAAATAATTCCTATCATCTTCTAAATTCATAAGAACATGAACATCAAAATTTCAAGAAACATGAACACATATAAGACATGAAATTTTGATATGATCCATTGTAAATGGATTAGAACAACCATTGCACCAACTAAAATAAGTTTTAAAACATCAAAACAGTTTAGGGTAAAGTTTCTAGTCCATTTCCAGCAGCAAAAGTCGAAAATCTGCATTCTGAACCTTCTACTCGCCGAGTGCACGAACCTACTCGGTGAGTAGGATGAATTTTGCCTTGTACTCGGCAAGTCCCCCCCCCCCCCAATGGACTCGGCGAGTCCATCATGCAGACAGCAAAAATTCGACTTTTTCACTATTTTGCATCAAGTGTCAAACAAGCAAGCCTAGGCTCTGATACCAGTATTGGGTTTTGAGCAATCTAACACTTCCTAAGTGTGCATGCAACCCTAATAAACCTTGGATCTATATTTGTCTAAATACATGCAAAATAATAATTTTCCAAGGTTCATAACCTATCTAACATAGCATGGGGTACTTTTCAACATAAAAGAATTAGATGAGATTACATACCTTTTGATGAGTTTGATTCCTTGGAGTTTGAGAGCCAAGCACCAATAGTGTGAATGCCTCAAATGGAAATCACAAACACTTGGAAAACTTTGAGAGAGTGTATACACACTATAAATTTCAGCCACACACAAACACTCACACTAGTGGCTATTTCATGCAACATAAGCATGCTTATATAGTGTGCATGGTTAGGGTGAAACCCTAATAACCCATGATCTTTCCTTTTCCAAGGATCCATGGGTTGAAAGCTCCATGGATCATCCATGGACTTCCATATAAGCCTAGCCCATTAACTAATGAGTGTTAGTCCACACCATATAAAACAATAGCCCATAATTTAATTAGTCTTCCTTTTAATCTCTAAATTAATTCATAATTAATTTAAGACTAAGATTAATTAAATAACTTCATATTAATATATTATAACTTACAATATATTAATAAACACATGTGTATAACTCTCATAAATTATCCATAAATAGTTCGGGTGAAGTGCAACCCAAATGGACCATGCTGGGTCGGGTCAAGTATATACCAAATAAGTTATGGACTTAGACACCTTATCCAACAATAACCACCGGCCCAACACATCAATGAAATCCACAAGGGTCCAAGACACATCATGTCACCATCCATCCATTAGAATGAGAAACTCACTGGTCTTTTACGTTCTTCTCCTCAGCTATTCTTATCCATGAAGATTCCCAATCAGCGCCCGATGGGCCTATAGATATAGAGCTATTCCTAGTATGACCTAAATCATCCTATAGAATACTACAATCCAAGTTGTAGACTTACCACACTTCCATAGCCGTCATAGTCCCAGCCCATGGTCTTGCTAATTACCCACAAGAACACCTAGACAAAGATCAATATGAGTTGAACCTTCAGCATGTTGGACCCTATCAAGCGTTCGGGTCATGCTTCGAATCCTAGAGCCTTCATCAGACAAGAATAGGTAGAGACGTCAAAACACTCTTCAACCTGAACCTACCCAGGGATCCAAAAGGCACGCTTACCTCTGCTTCACGTCCCCAAATGAGATAACCTGAATCCCCAACCCCTGGACTCCTTAATTACAATAGCCCAATGAACAATATTCCTTGTGTGAGCATTGACTTGTACCATAACTAGAAACCAACTATCCTCTTGTCCTGAGATATCAAATTTCAATATGATTCATACTTGAAAATAATTATGATACTACTAAGAGGTTCTCCCCACTTGAAATCAGCTACTCCCTAACAGCTTCAAAAATTACACTCTATGTCCACAATCCATAGCGACAACACCATAAGAAACTCGTATTAATTGACATTCCAACCATTAGGCCTTCTCAAAGTATTATTCCAATCTTAAATACTCGGATAAATCTTACAATTGCTCAACGGATTGAACCAAACATCATGATTGAAGGGAAACTCCATAATTAACATGGATGCCATTAGAACCAAGATTAGATTGACTCTTTCCAACCATGTTGGCGCGAACCGCTGAAATTGGATTCCGCATAGATCTAAAGCTCGTCCAGAAAACCGGTCCATGTTGCTATGACACTCTAACCATGGGTCCAAAAAATATCCATTGATCCACATTTGAATAAAGATTGTTGCACCCACAACACCATCAACTGATACTACTTGACAATTTTCAAAAATATCCCAACCATTGAACAAAACCCTAGCAAAAGTGCATACACCACTTCTTGAAGTAGGTTGATAAATCCAAAATAGATCCACCCTTACAAATGATAGTGATTGGTTAAATGAGCTAATCAACGCTTCAATTGATATACAAATCGAGTGACATGCGCTCTTATTAATGCAAATTTAATTGTCCCAAAAGGTACAACCGGCTATAGCGAGATCTTATCTAGAAGCCTCTGACGCAAGGACCACACGTAGAACCCTGAAAGTAAGAATCTAATAACAAATCAACCTATACCCACATACTAAGCAATTCTTAAATCCTCACTACCGAAAAAGGTCTCAACAATCTCGAATACCATGCATCTAATGAAGTTACACTGCAACTTACCCCAATCCATTGTGTTGGAACCATCAAAATTAATCTAGCTTCTTATCCTTAAAGAAACACTCTTAGTCCCCTTTCCACTCAGGGCTTACTCCCTCATTGGCCGATGTCACCCACGTCGAAACCTAACACCAGTCCATCCAAAAAAATCCTCTAAGCACGGATCTTGGAATGCAAAATGGCATATGACAATTCTTTTAATAAGAACAACTAAGCAATCAAAACGAAACTCGGATTCTTAGGTAGAGACTTAGGTAAATCGAACATAACATCTCACATACATAATCTCATGATCATAAGCATAAATAATAATAGAATGAAGGGTTTGAATAAGATACATACCCGCGAGTTCTTGAGGTCCTAAATCCGCTTCCTGGAAAAACTCGAATGAAAGAGTCTAAGCCACCCTGGTCATCAAACGTGGCCAATTTGCTCTAATGTGACTAGGCCGATGACAATGATGACATAATTCTACCTCCATAGTGCAATCTGGGTGAACATGGCCCTTCCGTCCACACCTACCACACTTGAACTTGTAGAGCGTGGGCTCGTGGGTTCCTCCATCCTCAACGTGAATGAATTGTGTAACACCGTGATTTTCAAGGCAAAATTTTCATTTAATTAATCAAATTAATATTAAATCACTTGTTTAAAATCTCATACACATTTGAATTACAAAAGCATAGTTCCATTTTCACTTAGTAGAAAACCAGGATCCTCCAGAATACAACTCTTTCTTTGGTGTGTACAATCGAGCTGGTGCCATCCCGCGTCACTGAAAGGACCTGAAAAAACATACATAAAACACTGTAAGCACGAAGCTTAGTGAGTTCCCCAATATACACCTTACGCACATACGCCTTTCCAGGCCCTGACCTTCCGGTCCACTGCACAATGCCTTCCGGCCCATGAGATAATCTCCTTCCGGCCCATAACGTATTGCCTTCCGGCCCATAGCACATTGCCTTCCGGCCTATAACATATTGCCTTCCGGCCCGTAACATATTGCCTTCCGGCCCGTAACATATTGCCTTCCAGCCCGTAACATATTGCCTTCCGACCCGTAACATATTGCCTTCCGGCCCATAACATTTACAACACATAATACATTTAATCTAACGCACATAGCACATACATCATATATCATACCTGACCTTTCTATCACATAACATATCGCCTTCCGGCCCGTATAAACATACATATCATGCATAGCAACCACCTTTCTATTTATAGCATATATAACATACATCGTATTCGACCTTTCGGTCACACAGTCAAACCCTTCCGGGTATAGTATAGTGAGAAGACTCACCTCGTGGATGCTGGAAGTTAGCAACCCCTGAAATCACTTGCACTTGATCCGCCGAGCTACAAGCTCCCTATAACAATATATCTCTTATTAATACTTTTATCTTCCACGTTAACTGACCCTAAGAAATCACACACACAGGTCAACTCTGGTCAACGGTCATCTCGACTGGACTCGGCGAGTACCCTGGCGACTCGGCGAGTCTAGTCGTCCTCACAAATTCCTGGATGTTCCCTTTCTACTCGTCGAGTATCTCTCTTGACTCGACGAGTTCCTCGTGGAAGAATCGCGGGGCCACCCCGACTCCACTCGCCGAGTCTGAAGAACAACTCGACGAGTCCCAGCTATTCTTCAAGCTACTCGTCGAGTCTGCTCATCTGACTCGGCAAGTCCATGCCATGCAGTCGATCAAACTGCTTCCTAAGATCAGAATCATCCCGACCAATCATAGGTCTGGTCCTCTTAAGCTGGTCCATCACAAAAGGCCTTCATTTAGGTGCTCATGCTACACCCCAAGACTCATAATTCCCATGTTAACCTAAGGCATAAGGATTTCAATCCAAAACCTTCACCAATTCCTGAAATGTACAGACCTGAGATCTTCTGGACCTCCAAGGGTCCCAACACAGGGTTACAATCATTTGGGGGACAAGGGTAACCATTAATCTAATCACAAAAGGGTTCCTTAAACCCTAATCCATGCACACATTCACATAACAGAATATAATCCGGAATGTTACCTGAATAATGCCCTCTCTGTGTCCCCAAGCCTCAGAACCTGATTCCCTTGTTGTTCCTTTAGCCAAAACCTTCCCCTTCTTGAACAATAACTTCTTCAAAATTACCAATAGCCTTCCATCCTTGCTCTAGATGCCCCCAACCGATTTAGGGTTCTTCTCAACCGCTAAAAGGGAACAACGACGGCCAATGATCCCATATATACGTCCCCAAACCTGAACGGCTAGGGTTTACGCTAAACAGCGCAGACTCGCCGAGTCCCTATCTGGACTCGTCGAGTCCAGTCGCGAACCCGCGACCAACTCTGCGATCCTACTCGGCGAGTCAAGCTCCAACTCGCCGAGTCCCCCCTTTAAAACACCCCAAAATGTGATTTAACAATACTTTGAGATTTCGGGCTGTTACAATTCTCCCCCACTAGAAAAAAACTTCTCCCTCGAAGTCTCACTCTGAAAATAGTTCCGGATGCTGCTCCCGCATCTCACCTTCCGGCTCCCCAGTCACTTCCGATCTCTTCCGAGGTTACCACCGAACCAATACCAGAGGTACCTCCTTGTTCCTCAGAACCTTGATCTTCCGATCCCTGATGGCCACTGGCCTCCTAGCGTAACACATGCTCACATCCACCTAATTGTTCTCTAGTGGAACCACTGCTGACTCATCGACTATACACTTTTTCAAATGCGACATATGAAAAGTGTCATGGATCCATCCCAATTCCGTTGGCAGCTCCAAACGGTAGGCCACCCGTCCTACCCTCGCATTTTCACTAAAAGGCCCAACATATCGGGGCCCCAATTTGCCCCTCTTCCTAAATCGAATCACCCCTTTCCAAGGAGAGACCGTCAGAAGTACAAAGTCGCCGACCTGAAACACATGCTCGTAACGGCGTCTGTCTGCATAACCTTCCTATCAACTCTAGACGATCATTAACCTCTGATTAACCTGCTGCATCTACACTGTCGACTAAAGCACGGTCTCAGTACTGTCCACCACTCCCTGCAACCGAGAATTACCCAAGATGCAACTCTGCTCTAAATCTCAATGATCACTCGACCCATAAGGGTTATGAAACCCTGAATCACGGGTCCCCGATCCAAAGCCCACTATATCCATTACGGAACGACTGAGAGACCCATTCTCACTCTCAGAGAAACTCTCACGAGTTCTCCTCTTGCAATCGTATACACATGATGCACTAGCCCCCAACATACCTTTCTCTTCCCTTACCTAGGGAAATCCGCTTGACGACCTTGTCACCACTCCATATATCGCACCTGTTCTGGATCTGCTCGCAGGGACTCTCGGGTCCATGCGTTACCTCTCCTCAGCAAATGTGGATCCGACACCACCTCCTATGCAATAGCTCAAAAGGGCGGCATACTAATGCACTAATGATGGCTGTTGATATGGGACAACACAGCCAAGGATAATTACGTACCGCGGCTTCCTCCGAAATCTAATGCACATGCCCGAAGCATGCCTTCGAGTGTTTGGATCGTTTACTCTCTCTAAAGTGTCCTCCGATGTCATCATGGTAAGCTCATTTCCATATTCCTCTTCAAGACTGAGTACCAGATCAGCTTTTGGCTCCACGACTGAGCCCCCAACGGTCACCCATATCATGATCCAAATATCCCACTAACTTTCTCCCCGTGACCACTATCCCGACCCAGTGACACGTAAGTCACAAAATCCTCTTTTTCTCATGCGAGAAAATATAATCCAACCGAGGATCGTCTCAACTCTAATCTCTGGGTTCTGCTGCGCATATTCATCGCGTATCTCCCCGCATCTCCCAACAGGGACGGATACCCCCGTCTTGCCCCCGACTCAACATCTAGGCTCCAAAAACTCAATAATAGAACTACTCAAACCCAAAACTCTTCCACACCATAAACTGCTCGGAAAACATTCCAACATCGTATTCTCTTGCCATTTAATGAGTACTGCGACTCCACGCGGTATCACAACATCTTCTGAATAGTGAGTACTGCGACTCGAATATCCACCACAAACTATGGAGACAATCAACATAACAAATGCCCATCTCTGCGAATATCCACTCCCTCAAATAATCTCCCTGGATACCCATACCCGAAGGGCTCCCACTAGATCCACAGATACTTGATATGCCACACGTCGATTCAATTCAGGATTCATGAGTAACTCCGAAATAAAGATATCATACCCAGATATCTCAGAATACCTCAACCGAACATTACAAGATCCTGCCACGACCACTGATCTCCTGCCCCAAGTATCATGTAGATACAATAATACATCTCCTCGGAATCCCATAAATAGATCTACATTTTCCCACATTACAACTCCGACGCATATAATTTCCCGATTGGAATACGAGAAAACGCTGACGCTACGAAATATGCTGAAAATCCTCCGAAACCCTTCTTCCGACGCTCAAAATCCAACCAAGAATGCGCATACCGACCCAAACATTCTCTATCTACTTATAACGACACCAAACCCCTGTCATAGATACATTCGTTCTCCTCCTCAAGTACTTCCCGCATTAACTCACTCTGACCCTTTTCCTCGATCATCGACACCTCTGGTCTCATGATTCCTTACAGCATATCCCTATACTTCACTTATAACCACTCTTGACAAATCTTTGCTTTCTTACATACTGCCCCCGGTTCTCCCCCACTCAGGGTTCGAACCATCACCAATTAGCACACACCCAACCCACAACTACTTTTCACCAGCGAAATCGTACCTGCTCCAGGAAAGTGTTACGCAACGCCCGATAATTCCCCCTTAAGAAGTCAATCAACCCCCTATACTCCGAACCTCTGATGAACTCCTCAAGAACTTCTCATCACGACTGCTTCTAATCGTTCCAAATCTCATACCAATCCAACACTAAGCATCTCAACTGCTCAATGACATCCCTGGCTCATAGACTGCACCGCAATCATCGTTCCTCTCACCTCAACTCATCAACCAATGCCCCAACACCGGAATTGTCCCAAGGACAGGGACCCATTCTCAACATAGACGAAAACTCTCTGCACTGCAAAACTTGGCTGAATTCCCCGCTGCCACCACTATAACGCATCCTACTATTCTCACTTAGGTGTGGCGTGGTCTTCGACTACCTCAGTCCCAACTGACTGTCTGCTCATGATAAATCACTGCCTCGCGGCACACCTGCTACCTGATACCCTGAGGGAAAACATTATCGATAACTACCTGCAGGGTGTACTCCCAAATCCACAACTGACACATCAAGCCCCTCCTGTATTGCTCACGAACATAAATGGCACCACCCTCCTAGAAGATGGCCTCTCCCTTATCGCCTGATTGTTTGACTCACCCGAAGTTTTCCTCTGTCTTTAACTTCTTACCAAAATACTCTGATAGACACTCGCCTTTCCCCTCGGGGAACGCCTCCCCATACTCAATCGTGGTCTACAGGCCTAAAACCCATAGCGTCCGATCTCTACCTCATCGATCATGACCCGATAGCAAGATAGTCACAAGCATCATCCGCTACGAACCCTGGTACTCATCCCATGACGTCCCTTCTCAATCTGTTCCAGTGTACGGTACCCGAACCATAACATTACTCCTCAATCTGCTCCGATGTATGGTACTCGAACCACAGCATCTATCCTCAATCTGTTCCGATGTATGGTACCCTGACCATAACATCACTCCACAATCCGCTCCGATGTATGGTACTCGAACCACAACATCTATCCTCAATCTGTTCCGATGTATGATACCCTGACCATAACATCACTCCGCATTCCGTTCCTTAGGACCTTCAGAATGCTCCTTGTATCAAGTATGGGTCCTCTGCTTTCAGTAGTACGGGCCCATACTACCTTCCACATCTACCCAGACTTTCCACACGGACCATCCCAGAGTTCCTAAGTAGCTGATCGACCTCCTCTTTTACCAATCCATCGTGCGTACTCGCTCCCCAGCGAAATCCTCTACTCTACCAGCGCACTCATCTGGCTAGGTTTAATCCCTAGTCCCTTCCGTCGTCCTCCCACTTCTTTGCTATCAGCTGCTGAAGAGCTCCTAATGATGCCAACCATCTACCTCCTGAGTATCGTCATACTCACGTAGTAGCTGACTCCCATCATCGAGAATTCCACAAAGCACAAAGCAAGCAGCATTCGAGCATCGAAGAATACATAGGACTCCCTATCTGTGATAGCTCCACCTTCTCGGCTCATCTTCGGAAGTACCACTGAACTCTGTAGCTCTACCCCTCGTGCGTCCTAACTGGATATTCTCGCTCATCACATATTCAAAAGCATAACGCACATATAACAACAAATCCTAGGCTAAGGCATCACAAATCAGGCCATTCTAGTCCTAAGATATGAAATACCTAGCCTGTCTCTAGCATGTAATAATATCTCATAAAGTGCATAATAGATATCTCATAACACAAAAGTAAGGGTATTTTGGGAAATCACCGTTCGGCTCTGGCTGATTGTACACACTTCTCTTTCTTGCTTTCTCTTTGAACTCTAATCCACTTTTAGAAAACTATTTATTTGAAAACTTTTTCTTATTTCCTCAGTTTGAGTCCAGATTTACCCGAAGGCGCATCCGAATCCCTCAAACCAAGGCTCTGATACCAATTTGTAACACCGTGATTTTCAAGGCAAAATTTTCATTTAATTAATCAAATTAATATTAAATCACTTGTTTAAAATCTCATACACATTTGAATTACAAAAGCATAGTTCCATTTTCACTTAGTAGAAAACCAGGATCCTCCAGAATACAACTCTTTCTTTGGTGTGTACAATCGAGCCGGTGCCATCCCGCGTCACTGAAAGGACCTGAAACAACATACATAAAACACTGTAAGCACGAAGCTTAGTGAGTTCCCCAATATACACCTTACGCACATACGCCTTTCCAGGCCCTGACCTTCCGGTCCACTGCACAATGCCTTCCGGCCCATGAGATAATCTCCTTCCGGCCCATAACGTATTGCCTTCCGGCCCATAGCACATTGCCTTCCGGCCCGTAACATATTGCCTTCGGCCCGTAACATATTGCCTTCCGGCCCGTAACATATTGCCTTCCGGCCCGTAACATATTGCCTTCCGACCCGTAACATATTGCCTTCCGGCCCATAACATTTACAACACATAATACATTTAATCTAACGCACATAGCACATACATCATATATCATACCTGACCTTTCTGTCACATAACATATCGCCTTCCAGCCCGTATAAACATACATATCATGCATAGTAACCACCTTTCTATTTATAGCATATATAACATACATCGTATTCGACCTTTCGGTCACACAGTCAAACCCTTCCGGGTATAGTATAGTGAGAAGACTCACCTCGTGGATGCTGGAAGTTAGCAACCCCTGAAATCACTTGCACTTGATCCGCCGAGCTACAAGCTCCCTATAACAATATATCTCTTATTAATACTTTTATCTTCCACGTTAACTGACCCTAAGAAATCACACACACAGGTCAACTCTGGTCAACGGTCATCTCGACTGGACTCGGCGAGTACCCTGGCGACTCGGCGAGTCTAGTCGTCCTCACAAATTCCTGGATGTTCCCTTTCTACTCGTCGAGTATCTCTCTTGACTCGACGAGTTCCTCGTGGAAGAATCGCAGGGCCACCCCGACTCCACTCGCCGAGTCTGAAGAACAACTCGACGAGTCCCAGCTATTCTTCAAGCTACTCGTCGAGTCTGCTCATCTGACTCGGCGAGTCCATGCCATGCAGTCGATCAAACTGCTTCCTAAGATCAGAATCGTCCCGACCAATCATAGGTCTGGTCCTCTTAAGCTGGTCCATCACAAAAAGGCCTTCATTTAGGTGCTCATGGTACACCCCAAGACTCATAATTCCCATGTTAACCTAAGGCATAAGGATTTCAATCCAAAACCTTCACCAATTCCTGAAATGTACAGACCTGGGATCTTCTGGACCTCCAAGGGTCCCAACACAGGGTTACAATCGTTTGGGGGACAAGGGTAACCATTAATCTAATCACAAAAGGGTTCCTTAAACCCTAATCCATGCACACATTCACATAACAGAATATAATCCGGAATGTTACCTGAATAATGCCCTCTCTGTGTCCCCAAGCCTCAGAACCTGATTCCCTTGTTGTTCCTTTAGCCAAAACCTTCCCCTTCTTGAACAATAACTTCTTCAAAATTACCAATAGCCTTCAATCCTTGCTCTAGATGCCCCCAACCGATTTAGGGTTCTTCTCAACCGCTAAAAGGGAACAACGACGGCCAATGATCCCATATATACGTCCCCAAACCTGAACGGCTAGGGTTTACGCTAAACAGCGCAGACTCACCGAGTCCCTATCTGGACTCGTCGAGTCCAATCGCGAACCCGCGACCAACTCTGCGATCCTACTCGGCGAGTCAGGCTCCAACTCGCCGAGTCCCCCCTTTAAAACACCCCAAAATGTGATTTAACAATACTTTGAGATTTCGGGCTGTTACAAATTGGTCCCTCTATACTCCAGTAACCAGGTTAGAAACATCAAACTCTTCGCCCATCATTGGAAATGTCAAACCATGTGCCTAATTTCTCTTCCTTTGAAGCGCTCCTATATCAAGGTCTCTCCCTGTAGTCGCCTCAGTGGTCTCTTCCACAACCCGAAAGGATGCAGTTCGTTCCTCAAACTTGACAAGCAGCCTATTAGTGATGCGACCAATGATTCCAGGAAAATATTCTAGTAAAATCTGTGAAACCTCAGTGGTAATCCAATCGTGTAATTCGGTATTGTCAACATCAGACTTGGAGGAATCTGTTCCCCGTCCAGGCACCGACATCCTATTGACCAAGACCAAATTGATATCTGATAACCAAAATCTCATCATTAATCCATCACACTTTTACCCATTATGCAGAAATCTACACATAAATCCTCTACTGGCTTTTTAGAATCCTCGTGACTTTCCTCGATTCAAGTATGGATCATGTGTTTCCAGTAGAATGGGCCCAATACTACCTTCCACACCTATCCATACTTTCCTCACGAATCATCCCAAATCTTCTAAATCATCTCCTCATAATGATACTCCTAAGACCCTCTAAACAGCACACCATTCATACCAAAGCACGTCCTAGGCTCTCTTAGGATCCCCACCTCACCTTGCCATCAATTGCTAGAAAACTCCTATTAGTGTCAGCTAACTACTTCATGAATACAATTACATGCAACAAAACATAAATAATCTTAGACTAAAAGAATCAACCCTACAACGGTTAGACTCGGATGAGAGTTGCGCAATAGGAACAAATCTATCACTCTAATAATATTTAACCTTGTAGCATGTAACTTAACATATTCAATTATTAGCTAACTTACATCATTATGAGTCCTATAAGGCATGAGGCAAGCAGCATTCGAGAAGTGAAACCGACCACCAATAGGACATCATAAAAAATTTAGATCCTCACATGGAATTCCTGACCATAAGTATGGCTTGCCTTCCCCACCTACAGATTATCTTTGGCTTACTCTCAGGTTTGTTGGCTTCTGCACAGAGTAGTAATGCCTCAAACCACCCGCACAATATGGACATATGCAAAAGATAAACATATAACCAACAAAAAGATAATCATGTAGATCTAACAAATCATTACATCATAGAAACATCCTATATATTAGGATACATAACCTAGTGGGTCGGCATTGGTGTCTTTGATTCACAAGTATAGTGAGGAAAACTCACCTGACTCACAAATCCGACTAGAAAATCAACTCAAGGTTTCACCGACCACAGCTAACAGCTCTCACCACCAAAAGATGGGTGCTAACACTTCCTAAAAATCCACACAAGTTAAACCCTAAGTCTACCTTCTAATAATATAATTTTGACCAAAAGTCAATGTAACGACCCAAAAATCACGACTAAAAATTTCTTTTAAAACATTACTAAAACCATATTTATAAAATCGTATCATAAGTCATAACATAATTTTTGAGTATTAATTCAAAACATAATCTCATTATCAGAGTAAAACATTCCCAGGCTAAATGACTATGGTGTATGCACTACAACCTCTCCGAGCTCCTCTTTTGAAAACTGAGTACTTGAAACCAAAACTGAAAACCGTAAGAACGAAGCTTAGTGAGCTCCCCCAAACTACCACATACCATACAATAACATATAAAGCACATACTAGGCCTTGCCCACTGCATCGAACCAAGGTCCGGACTAACTGGGGCCTTGCCCCCTGCATCGCACCGAATTCCGGAAACTGACTGGGACCTTGTCCCCTGCATCGAACCAAAGTCCGGACTATCTGGGGCTTTGCCTCCTGCATCGGACCGAAGTCTGGAAACTAACTGAACATAGCATAGCATAAACATATCAACTAGCATAAACACATATACTGCATACTGCATCGGGCCGTAGCCCGGAACACATAACACATAAATCCTGTCTGAGCCACGAAGGCATCAAACATACTAACTATTGCATCAGACCGAAGTCTAAAAACTACTACTAGCTAAACGGGCCGGCATTGTGGCCTTAGACCCATTCCTACTGGAAGGAAACTCACCTGGTACTGCTGAACTTGCTGATAACCTTCTGGCTGCTAACCGACAACCTTCTGAGCCGCTGCTCCTCTAGCTCTCTGAGCTACCAATATCAAAATGATACTTAGTCTGACAGTCCTTAAAAAGTCAACTAAGTTAACTCTAGTCAAAGTCAAAGTCCTGCTCACAGTCAACCTTCTAGATTGACCCTATTCGTCGAGTCAGCCTACTGACTCGCCGAGTTCATAAGCTCTGAAATCCCTTTCATTTGCGACTCGACTCGCCGAGTCTACTGATTTCCGAGTCCTGACCTGTCCACTCACTGGGTCCCTACTCAACTTACTGATCCGAGTCTTAACTCGAAGGGTTTGGGGGTTTCGCGACTTGACTCGTCGAGTCCAAGAACAGACATGCCGAGTCCAAGGAAATCTTCAACAGACTCACCGATTTGTTCTTCCAACTCGTCGAGTTGCTGCCTAACTTCATCCAACTCGCCAAGTCCACCCATGTGACTCGCCGAGTCTCTTCAGTTCTTAATCCATACAGTTGCTTTTCGAGCCATGCAGGGGCTCAAATCCATAGATTCGTTCCTCGAGCCTAACCCCCATGTAAAATAGAAAACTTTACGTGTAACCAAGGAGTTATAGGCTTAGAACACTCTAGGGCTAGGGTTTGTAACAAAGGGGCTTCACCAACAACTTGTTTGCCTAAACTTTATGACTTTCTGGGTTATTACCAACCTAGATCTGAGCTAGCAACCTCAGATCTACTCCAAACTTGTAATAGATCTCATCCATACTCAAAATGCCCAAAACTCAAACATAAGATACATCTAAATGCACATAAGCCCAAACAACAGATTATTACCTCAAATGAAAGCTCCAATTGAAGTAAATCCTGGATCTACACCACTCCTTTGCAGCAAAGCCCTTGATCTTCAAGCCCCTCTCCAAGATTCTTTCCTCCAAGGCTCTATTCTCTCAAATAATGAAGGCTCACTCAATTCTAGGGTTTCTGGAACTCAAAAGGGGAGCAAAGAGGCTGAGGGTGGGTTATAATGTGCTTTATATAGGGCACAACCTCTGGGATTAGGGTTTTTCTCACCCAAACCAGACTCGTCGAGTCCACTCGCTGACTCGCCGAGTCAGTCACTTACTCAATGACCCGGATTCCGCTCCAACTCGTCAAGTTCCTCCCTAGACTCGACGAGTTGACTCTTGATTTAGAGCTTAACCTTTCTTTTCTTGATCTTCCTGATTCTGGTTGTTACAGTCAATGGTCGAAGTCAAAGTCAACAGTTGGCAATGCCAACTAATAGGTCTCATGTCTTGACTAACCATTGGTCATGCCGTGAGGGTCCACTTAATCCGATTCCATCCCAACTCGACCCAACTCAGCCAACTCAGTCTTGTAAAATCATTTGAACTGATCTCACAACGTGAACAACATTATGTCATGTCGTGTGCTCCAAAAATCCCAGTAGAAAACAGGGTCTTTCACCCTCACGTCGTGAGACCTCATGTCTCACATCGTGAGTCTAACCCCAAAATCCAAAGATTTAAGTCCCTAATCCATTAAGCCTTTCATTCTAACTTTTCTAGAAGCCAAAGGGGACTCCAAAGGTCAATAAAAAGGATTACTTGATGGACTTGCATGCATCATGCATGTCCTCCACCCATTCTAAGTCAAAATGAAAAGATTAAACCAAAAATCTTCATGCAAGGGACCAAAAATCAACCCTCTTCTAGATCTAGACAATATCATACTCTATGGACCCTTAAAATGCATAAAGTTGCCAACTTTATGTATTCCTTTCATTCCAACTTACTTAGACAAGAATAACATGGGACAACCACTTAGATCTAGCAACCTTAAACAATAAAGTTTGGATCTTTGACACTTAAAAAGGTCCAGAAAAAGAACAAGATGATGATGATGAATTTTCCTTGGTAGATCCACATTTATAACACCTTCTTATTCTTTTTCTAAATGCCAAAAGCTCCTAAAAGGCCAAGAATCATCAAGGGAAATAAGGTTAGGGTTTTTCTGATGAAGGAAGCTGATAATGAACCTAAAATCAACTTTTAGGGTTTTTAAAACAAGGGAAATCCTAAAAGATCATGGTCTTGGGCTACAGTAATTCTCACATCGTGAGCCCATATGTCTCACGCCGTGAGAAAGGATCTTAAACGTCACAATGTGTTCGCATCAGGGCACCCATCATAATGATTACCCTCGTTCGCATCCAGATACCCCCTTTCGCATCTGATCACTCCTTTTCATGTGCTAACACCCCTTTTCGAATCCAATCACCTTTCACATCTAATCCTAGTTTTCACGTTCAATTGCAGCTTTCGTATCCATTCACAACTTCCACATCCAATCGCAGTTGAACAGTAACCTTCAAGTCATGACCACCTTATGGCCACATCCTAACACTCGATTCCCTCCAAAAATCAAATTGTTGACTCCATAACACCCTAAATCATTCAATCTTGGAAAACGGATGTACATACTCTTATCGTGTTGAGTAGAATTTAGATGCCCAAAAGGGTCTGGAACATTTTTCTTCCATATGATGATATGCACTATCACCAGAAGAAACACATACTTTTTCCTCTCTAGCCTAATCTTCCATGTATTCGTGATCAACATCATTATTACAAACAATATTCACTTAATCTTTGACAATAGTATGTACTTATCCTCAAATTTTCTTCACATCTCCATACCGTATAGTCAATACCTTCCACCGACACCACTATTTGCTCATTTATAAAAGAGAAGGTAAAAGATTTGATACACACACTTTCACATGAAATATTCCTCTTGATCTCATCAAGGAACATAGTCGGCTCCCATAGAGATGCAAGCTTTTTAAACATATTGTGGTTCCATTTCGATGATGTGTATTTTGTTTTTTTTTTTTTTTTTGCAACACACTTTTCAAAAATGGTTAACATTGTTTTTGGGAACTTAACTCTCATAATTGCCTTCAACACCCCATTAAACTCATTTCATTACTCAAAAGCGTAATGGGAAAAAAATCTTTGAAATTTTTTTCACCCAGTCCACAAGCTATACCAAGTTTCCCTACAAAAGAAGTTTGTTAACTACAACACAGTTTGCTCCTCCTCATAGCTCTATCTTGAACACGATCCAAATGTACTCTTCATCTTATTTATCAAGCCATAACATCGAAAGAAGAACTCATAATAGGAAACAAAACCTTCGTTTTTGTGAGAAATAAGTGGCAGTTGGAACTTCATCTGAAATATATATCTTCAATTTTCAAGTATATTGCACATCTTATGACATTATATCATATTTAATTCACTTTTGCTATGTTACCTTAACTTTTATTAGTATGCATTAAAAAACAAAGTATTTTAATGAAATTTCGAAATGGTTCATAAGGTTTTGATGACTCTTTTTTTTGTGTTCCTTTCTCTTTCTTTTGTCTACAATTAGGGTTGTAAACGAACTGAACATTCAACAAATCGTTTATGAACCGTTCGGCGGTAAGTTTGTTTATTTAATAAATGAACGTATGTGAACACAAATTCTTGTTCGTTTCGTTAAACGAACGAACATGAACAGTGGTCTCGTTCGTTCATTTATGTTCATTTACGTTCGTTTAAGTTTACTTATGTTAATATATGTTTAGTTGTTTTTTTTATTATTATTTTACTATATTATATGTTCGTTTATGTTTATATATGTTCAATTATGTTTGTTAACTAAAACACAGTTATGCATCATCTTATTTTACTATATTATATGTTCGTTTATGTTTATTTATGTTTATATATGTTCCTCCTAATCGCTCTATCTTGAACACGATCAAATGTATTCATCATCTTATTTCTCAAGCCATAACATCAAAACAGGAACTCATAATAGGAAACAAAACCTTTGTTTCTGAGAAATAGGTGACAATTGGAACTTCATCTGAAATATATATCATTGGTTTTCAACTACATTGCACATCTTACGCATTCTATCGTATGTAATTCACTTTTGCTATGTTACCTTAACTTTTTGTTAGAATTCATTAAAAAAACAAATCATTTTAAGGAAATTTCGGAATGGTTCATAAGGTTTTGACAACTTTTTTTGTGTTTCTTTCTCTTTCTTTTGTCTGCAATTCGGGCTATCAACGAACTAAACGTTCAACGAACCATTTGTGAACCGTTCGGTAGAATGTTCGTTTATTTAATAAATGAACGAACATAAACACAAATTCTTTTTAGTTTAGTTAAACGAACGAACATGAACGTTGGTTTCGTTCGTTCATTTATGTTCGTAAAGGTTTGTTTACGTTCGTTTAAGTTTACTTATACTCATATATGTTTAATTGTTTTATATTAAATTATTATATTATATATCGTTTATGTTTATATATGTTCAATTGTGTTTGCTTATCTTTGTTCATTTATGAACAAGCCATTGTTCATATTCGTTTGGTTCGTTTACAACCCTATTGTTAGTCCAAAATCTGAAATCAAACAATCCAAGATGTACTTTATTATCAACAAAATATACTTTTGATAATTATAGTCAACCCGTAACAAATTTAATTTAATCCAACAACATGACTCATGTCGAATAGGATGGTCATCTTAGAAAATGCTGCAGAAATCATAATTGAATAAATTCATAACTTTTATGATTATTCCTAAAAACCAAAGAGAACATAAAAGCTAGCATTATATACATACTTATATTTGGATAATCTATAATTAAGAATATAACATAATAATTGATAAAATCAATTTATCCACATAAGCAATAACTGGTCACCCCAAAATAACTTTACAAAATGAAAGGGCTACAAAAATTGTCCTACAATCATTTTCTATACATCTTTGAAAACAAGAGTTTTCGAATGAAATGTATCTAAGCCTTCCCCCTCATAGATCTCCATGCTTGCTTCTTTTTATCCCACATACGTTTCACTCTTTTGCTTATTTTCCGTTTTCTAAATTTATCTCGATCTTTTAACCAACCAACATAATCCTTTCCCTTTTTGCACTCAACAAAGTCAGCTAAATCATCAAAATCAGTCACATTACCTGACCCTAATAATCGGGTCTTGAGGTACATCTCCCCACTGCAAGTTTCTTCTATGCTATCTGGATCCAAACCTTGTGTTAGTGTGGAGTCATTTGAGGCATAAGCACTGCTGCTAAGAGAAGCATATGGAAACATTAGTACACAATCTTTTTTAAACTTGTGTTTGTCCCATTTGCACAAACACCTTTTTCAACGAGACAAAAAGTTTCAATTTTGTCCAATTCAGGCCAAACCTACAATAATGCCTTCTTGTTCTGCAATGCATAACAACAAACTGACTGGGCTCAAAGGAATCAGCTTCTCTGTTGCTTAATGCAATTTGGTGGAAGGAATATATTTTTTTTTTCCGACTCTGAATGGACTTAATAATTATATATGGACATTTCCTTTTGACTTAATAATACATCAGGCTTCCCCCTTTTTTTAAAACAACATTTATCCAGAGACAACACTGTCTCTGTATGGGAGGAAAGGCATAAAGCAGTGTTTGAATTAGGATTGCTTTTTTTACACAGAGACAATGTATCACATGTATCTAAGCAAAGTGCTGCTATATCAAAAGAATAAACAGAAAATGTAAACTTGCATGATAAGCATGTATTAAGGGATAAAAGCAAGAAATACCAACCCACTTCAATTTATTTATGTATTACTTATCATTGCAATTAATTTAATGACAAAACTGTACTTTCAGCTTTATTTATTTTCAGTCTGTTTTTGTCCTTAAGACATTATACCTTGAAAAATCTAGCCGATTAGATTATAGCACAGCAAATTGCCCCATCTTAGTTTAAACAAGTAGCTTAAGTAACATACCTCACATACAGTGCCCTTATCTTCTGAAACTTGGCTGCCACTACCAGAGGCTGCATCAATTTGTAAAGCTCAGTTAGCATGACAATTGACAGTGAATATGTGAAAACAAGCACAAAAACAGAAATTTTACCTTGTCATAAATGGTAAGAGATGTTTCTGTTTGTGATGATAAACATCTGGGATCAGCTAATATCTTTAAGGCATCGATATTACCCTCTTCAAAAACAAATAAATTAGTCAAAGCCATTATCACTGAAATGCAACTCTTGACTAAAAAATCAAGCCCGCTATCAAAGCCTAACGATAGCAATCCCAAAAAATGTATAAGCATCAGCCTTGATTCGTTACAGCTTTCCATAACGTTGTAGGAGAATTTTTGGATGGGAAGACGGATACTAAATTCTTTGAAACATTTGATGATGCCCAAAATAAAATCATACTCCATGGGATGCTGATGCTGATGCTGTTGGTTTTTTAGACACCAAATAGATTGAATCAATGAATTGCTCATTAGCATCAATAAAGATGCTAGAAGACAAATATCTTGCAGATTGGCATCACCGTTGAGAGGAAGTTGGATGTCGTTATCATCATTAGCTGCTCTCTTTAACATGCATTTTAAGAAAGATATAACCTCATCTCGGCATGCTATGTCAAGTACATGAGGGGCAGTTTCGTCAATATACTCCATACAGGAACCTAAGAGGTCGAGTTTTTTCTTGTAAAACTCTCTTCGTAGATTTAAGTTCCATGAGCAATTCAATGCAGTTATCTTTTCATCGAGTTTCGCCCTTTTCTCAGGCTCGATACACGATTCGAAAGAAGGCCGAGAGCTTTCCGTGTGTAAAATGACCGAAATACCACTATTGTTAGCTGAATGGTTCTCGGTTTTCAATTTGGACATGTGTTGTGTGTACATGGTAACAGAGCTTTCGAATAACGGAAGGTAGTGATGGATAGGTCGCGAGGGCATTTCGGTAATTATGTCAAGATTAATTACATTGGAAACCAATGAAACGATATGGGCCTGCAATAAGTTTGGTGAAGAAAGGAAAACCGGATTTTGCAGCAAAATTTTGGCTGCAGTGATGCTTAGTTCCAATGACTTGTGACAATAATCAGAATGGGCCCACGTTATTTTATTAAGAAATTCCTCAAGATACCCTTCTTTGGATATTGATAATGAAAAATGAGAATATATCATCTCCATCAGTATTCCAAAGTCAGCAGAATTAGGACCATGCTTAAATAAACATTGGTTAGTAGGAGACAAAGAATGAATCAAGTGCAAATACTTTCTCACACGCCCATGCACCAGAAGCTCGTCTATAAATACCTGTTAAGATCACATATCATCAAAACATGCAAATTACTATCTTAATATATAATATAGATAAAAATCAGCCATTCAAATACATATATATATATATATATATATATATATATATATATATATATATATATAATTACCTCAAGGATTGTCGTGATAGAAGGAATGCAGGGATGAAAGAGGTGTAAAGATGCAACCTCAGCAAAGGAATCAGAAGAATTCTCACCAATACACATGCATTGACAAGAAGAATGTGAATTCTTCATATCTGCTACTTGAAGTAAACTTAACTTTTTGAATATCAGAAGAAAAGCTCTTCCGCTTTCCAAAAAATGTTTTTGGGGTAGATGAAATGCCATTGTCAAGGTTACCACACAACATCTTATCAGTAGATTTACTTCTTCCAGTTGAAGAGATACATCATGCAACTGCTTCAACCTCTTTTCAAGATCCTTAAAGAGGGTATTGGAGAGTGTACATAAATCCCTTAAACTCAACCTAACTTCACCCTCATTGGTTTTCATGAACAACTCATTTTGATCACCTCCTTTGCCTACAGAAAGTTGTTGCTTTGAAGATAATTGAACGAGCAAATAATATGTGCTTTTCAAGAGTTGTGACTTGATACCCTGATTATAAAAGAAAAATAAAAGTTACAAGCTGGAAGCAGCTTAGAAGAGGGTGTTATTGATTATACATTTATACTATACATGATATTATAATATATATGATACCTACAACTCTGTAAAAAAAGATGCAACAAACAAGAAAACAGAAATAGAAACAAAATTCAGAAACTGTTCTGCATGGATAAGCTATGTAAGGGACTGTTTCTTTCTTTTTCTTAAAGTGTTGTTTTGAATGGATAAGTGATGTTTCTTTGGAATAACTGATATAGAGTAGACAAAGAATGTTTCTTTTTTGGAGTGAATTACCATTTTACCCTTGCGGCTATAAAAAATGTTCAACAGCAAATTATTATTTATCTGAGAACTGTTATGACTTAAAATTGTAAACGACAAATCATAAAAATTGAAATATACTTAAAAAATACAATTGCTATAAATAATGATACAAATGCAATAATAGTTAGTCACAATATGATTAAGTAACTTGAATAAAAAAGAAACAAGTATTGAGTCCTGTATGCGTCTGAAAGGACTAAGTCATTTCAAGATTTGATAAGAAATTAAAAAATTATGAGAAAACTGGTAAACTTCAAACTTAGAATGTGAAAGGGAAACAACCCACATTAATTTGCAACAATCCACAAGTCATATATGAATTGAAAAAGTACCAAATTTTTTCTAAAAGGGACGGAGTACAAAATGGCAAAATCATAAACAGATACCGAAAGGAAGAAACAAACAAGTTAATTGCTTGAAAATTTGTACCTCGTGAGATTCAAGGGAGGAAATCAAGGTTTTAAAAATGTAGTTTGTTGTTGGAGGGTCTAAGGTGTTATTATCATGTCGCTTTTTGAGCTTGAGCTTACTCTTTTTAACAACCATCTCCACCTGCATACACAAACACAACAGAAACAGATGCAGTTATGCTGAAAGATTTTTCAAATTGTTGATTAATTTTGCCAATGGAACAGGGAAAAGAGAAGTAGAGAACTAAGAAGAGAGAAAATGAAACAACATGAACCGACTTCAATCCAGTTAGCTACAAAAACCACATTCTTAAGCATGGTCTGATTGCAACGAAAAGGCAAGCATAATGATAAGGAAAATGATCCACAAATATGCAAACCACCAGCTCACTTGTGATAAATAACACATTTTAGGATAGGGAAAAGTTTCTTTGTTCCATTGGATCTACAATTTTGTGTTATCCTCTGAAAGATATTGGTGCATTCCCAGAATACCATTAAATATGGTGCAACATTTAATTTTATGGCTACTTCCAGATAAAGCAAGGATATGTTGAGAACTTCACAAATAGTCAGAACTTTATATTCCTTCATATCGTGTTTCCAAGCTAGCTATAGACGTTTGAATTATAGGCTTAAGCTGTTAAGCAAACTGAGAGAACTTACAGTACCACATGTAAGATAGGAAGAAACGTCCTGTTGGGATGAAGTCAACCTATTGTAAACTATCTGATCTACAAAAGGTATTCCCTTTGTCTAGGAAAAGAAGTGATAAAGAACCTGATGGAAAAGAAAAACTAGAGCAATCTAACATGCAAGGAACAGATAATAGAGCGCGATGAACCGCTTAAACTTCTTAAAGCTGGTTTTTGAACCTAACGAGATATTGACACCCATAAGGTCCAGGAATGTGTTTGTGTGACGTAAATGCACGTTTATTTTAGAGGCTTGAAACGTAACTGTAGGAATAATGATTTTTAAACCTCAAATCTCTCTCAAGCATTTCATCAAACAGTTGGTAGGCAAATGTGACGATGTGTTTGAGTGGAGTTCACAAACAACTCTCTTAAGATCAACCACCAAATCTTCTTCAATTTCAATTTCACGTTAATGTTAGAACTTCAAAGAAAGATCGAGACACGGCAACTGCATTGGGCATTAAGTGCCACTGTATACCTATTTCCTGAGTACTAAAAGCAAGAAAGCATGCTTCAGGTATAGTCACTTTCGTCGATCCAAGTTGAATTCACAAAAGAAATTTTACCAAATAAAGTAGTTTTTGGTAGAAACTGAGGTAGGTACGAGCTCAAATCAGAAATGCTCTTCTAGAGTTCTAGAGCCTACAACATGAATTCTTAGAGTGTGTTTGAGAGTGATTTTTTAACTAGAAAATTGCAAAAAAAACAAATGCTTATTTGGTTATAGTGGTAGTAAAAAAAGTTTTTTAAAAAATGTTTGGATAAGTTTTTATAGTGAAAAACCAATAAGTCAATAAGTTAAAAAGTGTTTGGTTTAAAAAGTGTTTTTTGAAGTTATTTTGGCTGAAAAGCCATAAACAGTTTCAAAATGTCACGTTTTTCATGTTTATTAAAAAGGTGTTTATTGAAGCTTATGGAAAAGATATTTTGAAATTTGCTTTTGAGTTTGCCAAACATTTTTTTTTGGCTTATTAGCTTTTCAAAAAGTCAATAAGCAAATAAGCATTTTTCAAACGCAATCCCAAACACCCCCTTATACGGACTTGATGGCAATCAGGTCATCGAGTTTTTGACCAAAATGGTGATTTCGAATTTTTCAGCTACTGTGGTGCTCTGATTATATTAACCTAAACATTATCTTTTTCTAACAACAATAAAATTGACTAATTTATTTCATTTCTTTAAAAGATTTATGTTAATATTTTTTAAAAAAAATACTTCACAAAAACATTGAATATCATATAATATTATAAAATTTAATATTTAATATTAGACAACATTAAATATTATATAAGAATTATAAAATTTAATATGTAATATTAGAGATTAAAATAAAACTAAGGTTTGTACCATTTTGAAAAAATCTTTTGTAATTAATAAAAATGAAAACTATAAAAAGGACAACATGTAAGCTTTAAACGTAAGTTGAGGTTCCATGTAACTCCTTTGTAACATGAGAGGAGAGAGAAGATAGGATGAGATTTTTTAGCTAGGGTATCTTAGAATGAAGTTGCTGAAAAATATAAGTCTTATGCCCCTTTATATAGTTGTCAAGAAACTCTAAAAACCCTATATTTGAATATAAAATATAATTATTTCAAATCTTGGTGATTATCTACTTTTTTTCATTATATAGAGCATTCTAGATTTCCATCCAAGGGACCCAAAACCGTCCTCCATAGGAGGTTTCTAGAATCTCTCATTTGCTCAACTATTAAGCAACTACCAAGCAGCCATTGCACTTCTAATTAATTACAACTGACCCCAAATTAATTATGATCAATTATTAATTAATTTAATCTACTTCTAATTAATTTATTGATCATATAACAAACTAATAAATTATTTCTTCTCTCGACAAATGTCATTCTAATCAGTTTCTAGTTATGAAGGCAACCCAAAAAGAACTTTGCTTCTAATTACAAGTTTATACCAATTTAATTATGAGCTTAGACACCTTAATCCAACAAAAGCTTACTTCCACCATGAGATCCATTGTTGTTGTTTGTTCTTCTTTCTTGAATGTAGCCTTCCAGCTAACTGTATCGGGGATGCCTGAAATAATAATAAACACAACATCAACCAAGTTTAGAAGGCTATGTTAGGTACATAAATACATAAGAAAAATGGAGGTAAAAAAACATTAAGGTTAAACCTCAATGGCCTTCTAAACACCACCAAACATTCTCAAACTCTGTAAAGGCAAAGCAAATACAACATCCTATATATGCACAATGTGACAACCATCAATTTCTGGTTAAGTCAAAGTCAAATAAAGTCAACAAGTCAAACCGGTCCACTCAACTAGCTCAACTATATATTAGGGCTTACTCTAAAAATACTAGTGAACAATTCTATATGTTAATACAAAGTATCATTTAGAGGTTTCATATGTCTAGAAAATCTAAACCCTAAACAGGGTAAGTGTTGTAACGACTCGATAAACACTATTACATACCTTTCAGGGGCGTATAACACTCATAACGAGGCATAACGGGGTTTACAAACATTGCATTAAGAGGCTAAACACTAACAAAGGTCACAAACAAAGTCTCTCTCAATCTCTCTCGCTCCATCTCTCTCTCCCAAATCTATCTCGAAATCACTTTTCACTTTTTATAATCACTCGGTGCATCCCGACCCTTAACTTAGTCAAAAACCACTCGAAACGGGAAGATTATTTGAAAAAAAAAAGCAATGTAGGGCCGAAGCCACCCTTAGGACCGAAGTGTTGAATTAATGTCTAAGTCCACAACTATTTTAGTATGTACTTGACCCGATTGTGAGCATGGTCCTTTTGGGTTGCCTTCACACTTGTGACTAGACAGGATGACTGTTGAGGAGAGAGGCTGGTTTATTGTTAAGAATAATAAATTGGGGTATAAATATGATTTGTTAATATATTAATTTGGAATCATATTATTAATTAGTATTTAATCAGAAATTAATTAGGAATTAATTTCGGGATTAAAGAAATTAATTAAAAGTACAGGGTGTGACATCCCCAAAATCACGGCCAGAAAAGACCGATTTTCATTTATGCTTTTTAAAATAATTTCAGAGTAAATCCTTTTGATTTGAAAGAGTTGCGGAATTTGTTCCCAAAAACAAAACATGATAAAACAATGTTTACCAAAGCATTTCATAAAAGAAATGTATTTTCATTATATAATCAAAACTCGGGGTGTCATGTTCCGATACAGACCAATAAGCATAAACGATAACATTACAAGTCATTCAACAAATATATACATATGCAGACTTGTAAACAAAACAACTTGATGGTTCATCCATCTTACGCCCTTGCGCCACTTCCTGTAATACAAATAAAACTGAGTGGGTCAGGATTGGGAGTCTGGTGAGCATATAGAGTTTTCAACCCACAATAAATAATTAAATTAATTATTATCAACCAACAATAACCCAATTACCCATTCCCGTTATTCTCACTTTATGTCCCTAAAATAACTAACACAAGGGACCTAGTCTAAGAATATTTCATCGGGGTGACAACACATGCTTCGGGGGTTCCTCAGCAATATAAGTCAAATAAGGCAACCATGAGGGCGATGGAATACAGCGAATGAACACCCAAGTTCATTAACACCTACAGGTTATGAGTCTGCTAGCGTTCCACTGGACTGTCTAGAAAAGTCTGTGGTCGTCATCTAAATTCTGCTAGATGACTGGATCAAAACAACATTGAGGCCTCTCATCTGTTTATTACACACCAACTATCTACCCATGTTCTACCCAACATATTAGTAGATAAAACATACATTTTTATACATAGTTTCAAAACCTGTATAGCATGTTAAATCAATACATTTCCACATAACAGATGAGGCACACACACATAACACGTATTTCATATAGAAATAATCAGATCTGTAAGATAGAAGAAAGTGAATATACATTCACACACATAACAACAAAATATACACATAACACGTATCTCGTATAAAATACTTCATAATTATGCGTTAGAAGAAAGTAACAACACATTCACACATATAAACAACAATATACTTAATACACTCAAATCATACTTGTATTATTATCGTGTTTGTGAAAGGTAGTATACACTCACTTGACCAGAAGATGATCGGACAGCACTACGACTTGCAAAAGTAGTAATCCTCAGCAGATCTGGAAGATCTCTACAAAAATCGAACTTCTCGCGGGCAGAGCTTCGGCTCGGAAACCGCACTTCTCGGGATCTTTGGGATCTCGGGACTTGCTTCGGGACTCGGGAATATTACCGGGGCTTCGGGGTACTTCTGGCAAGCAAATCGATGCAAAACGGGAGAGAGAAGAGAGAAAATAGCAACCTTAAACGGCTGGCCCTTCAAATCTATTTATAGGGCAAATTTGGCCCTTGCCACGTCGTGGCAACCTTTTTCCACGTCGTGGGCTTGGTCGTCACTGCATGCGTCATCCCAAGTTGCATCTGGGGGCCTCCCGGAGGTGTCAGGACACTTGCCACGTCGTGGTCTCTGACAGTTTTGGGGTTTCGCGTCCCGAACTTCATAAATTCATAACTTTCGCATACGAACTCCGTTTTCAACGTTCTTTATATCGCCGTGAAGGTGAGATTATGCTCTACGACTCTCGTTTAGACTCCATTGGATAATTTTGACTTTATTTTTAATATATTATAAGTATATTACTTATATATTATCTTTAGTAGGCCGGGACAGGAAAACGTCGTTCGAAATTCATAACTGCTTCATCTGAACTCCGATTCCGTTCGTCTTTCCGTCGTTGCACTACTATCAATGAGATCTTCAATTCTCATTTAAATCACTAAGGATAGATATCTATCTACCTTAAATTCACTATTTACGTCGCGCTGGGTCGTGCCGGTTCTGTCGCGAAACTTCGACAGGTCATAACTTCTTCGTTATAACTCGGATTTCGGCATTCTTTATATATTCGAAAACCTCGTTTCAACTACTACAACATTATCCATAAATATAGGCTTTGTATAACATTTCATTTTGATGCTTATTTTTATTCTTAATTAAATTAAGACACACAATTTAGCACATAACACATAATACTCAAATAATACACTTCTATTATTTCAAAACGGGTTACAAAGGTTAACCTAGACTATTATACCAACATTAATGACAAGCCCAGAAACACAGGCGTTACAATTCTCTCCACCTTAAAATGATTCTATCCCCGGAATCACACATCAACAAACAAATGCGGATAGCGACCCATCATGTCACTCTCCGTCTCCCAGGTGAGATTCGGCTCATTCGTGTGTTTCCATCGGACAAGCACTAACTCGACCATCTTGCGTCGCAACGTCTTTGTCTTTCGGTCAATGATTGCCTCTGGTTCTTCAATCAACCTTTTGTTCTCATCGATTCTCAACTCCGAAAGTGGAATCATGTCGGGAACTTCTCCCGTGAACTTCCTCAAATAACACACATGGAAAGTGTTATGAATTCCATTCAGTTCTTCTGGTAGTTCGAGCTTGTAAGCTTGGTTCCCAATCCTCTGAAGAACTTTAAACGGTCCAATAAACCTTGGACTTAATTTTCCCCTTTTACCAAATCTTATAAGTCCCTTTCACGGCGAGACTTTAAGCAAAACCGAATCTCCAACTTCGAAAGTCATCGGTCTTCGCTTATTGTCAGCATAGCTCTTTTGACGATCCTGAGCTGCTAACATTCTTTCCCTAATTATTTTCAACTTTTCAGCAGTTCGATGAACCATCTCCGGTCCGATAAACTGCTTTTCCCCAGCCTCAAGCCAACAAGATGGCGTACGACACTTTTGTCCATACAAAGCTTGGTAAGGTGCCATCTTAATGCTCGAGTGAAAACTATTATTATAGGAAAATTCTACCGATGGTAAATGTTCATCCCAATTACCTAGGAATTCCAAGGTACATGCTCTCAGCATATCTTCAAGTGTTTGTATCGTTCTTTCACTCTGACCATCAGTCTACGGATAGTAAGCTGTACTTAAACATAACTTGGTACCCATTTCCTCTTGTAGACTTTTCCAAAACCATGAGGTGAAACGACTATCACGATCCGACACAATTGTTAGCGGAACACCGTGAAGTCTTACAATTTCCTTCACATAAGAATTTGCAAGCTTTTCCATAGACCATTTCTCCCTAGCTTCTATGAAATGCGCACTCTTAGTGAATCGATCGATGACCACCCAAATCATGTCGTGACCATTCTTTGTTCTAGGCAGTTTAGTGACAAAATCCATAGCAATGTCTTCCCACTTACCCATAGGCACAGGTAAAGGTTCTAAACTCCCATATAGTTTCTGGTGTTGTGTCTTGACTCTCGCACATGTCACACACTCGGCCACATACTTTTCAACGTCAAGCTTCATCGTCGGCCACCAGTAGTAGGGTTTCAGGTCTCTATACATTTTAGTGCTACCGGGATGAATCGAGTACATGGTTTTGTGAGCTTCTTCCATAAGAAGATCTCTGAATCCTCCTGTCTTAGGTATCCAAATCCGATCCTGGAACACCTTTAGTCCATGACTGTTTACACCGAACACCAACGTTTTGCCCAAACGTTCCTCCTTTCGGTCATTCTTCTCAGAAGCTTCACTTGGAGCTTTCTTTATACTTTCCAAAATAGTAGAGACAACTTCAATTCTCAATGCTCTTGGCCTTTTTCTCTCAACATTGACTTTCCGACTGAGAGCATCAGCAACAACATTAGCTTTACCGGGATGGTAAAGTATCTAACAGTCGTAGTCCTTGAGTAATTCTAGCCAGCGTCGTTGCCTCATATTTTACTCTTTCTGATTGAAGAGATATTGGAGACTCTTATGATCAGTGAAAAGTTTGCACTTCGTGCCATACAGGTAATGCCTCCATATCTTCAGAGCGAAAACTACCACTGCCAACTCCAAATCATGAGTCGGGTAGTTCTTTTCATGCTCTTTCAGCTGTCGAGATGCATATGCTATCACCTTTTCTCTTTGGGTTAAAACACAACCCAATCCAACACCAGACGCATCGCTATAAACAACGAAGTCTTCAACTCCATCGGGTAGAGAAAGTATCGGTGCCTCGCATAGCTTCTTCGTTAGCTTCTCGAATGCTTCTTTATGCTTATCATTCCAAGCATAAGTAGCTCCTTTGTGGGTCAAAGCTGTCAATGGAGTAGCAATCGAAGAAAAGCCTTGGATAAACCTTCGGTAATATCCGGCTAATCCTAAAAAGCTTCGGATCTCTGTGGGACTTTTCGGTTGTTCCCACTTCATTACAGCTTAAATCTTTGATGGATCAACCATTATCCCTTCGTGGTTGACCACGTGACCCAAGAATTGGACTTCACGAATCCAAAAATCGCATTTGGAGAACTTAGCATACAACTTCTCCTTCTTCAAGACCTCTAACACTTCTCGCAAGTGTCTGCCATGATCCTCCTGGCTTTTTGAGTAAATCACAATGTCATCTATGAACACTATCACAGATTTATCAAGGAACGGATTACAAACTCTGTTCATTAAATCCATGAATGCTGCTGGAGCATTGGTTAGTCCAAACGACATAACCAAGAACTCATAGTGTCCATATCTAGTTCTGAATGCGGTCTTCTCGATATCTTGCTCTCTTACTTTTAGTTGATGATATCCTGACCTTAGATCGATCTTCGAGAAATAGCTCGAACCTTGCAATTGATCAAACAGGTCATCAATCGTTGGCAACAGATATCTATTCTTTATTGTTTCCTTGTTCAGCTCTCGGTAATCAATGCACATTCTCATACTTCCATCTTTCTTCTTCACGAATAACACCGGAGCTCCCTAGGGTGATGAACTAGGTCTAATGAAACCTTTGTCCAATAACTCCTGAATTTGCATCATCAGCTCCTTCATCTCCATCGGTGCTAATCGATAAGGTGCTTTTGCAATTGGCGTTGTTCCTGGTAACAAGTCTATTCTGAACTCTACTTGTCTATCAGGTGGTAATCCAGGAAGATCTTCGGGAAATACTTCCGGATAATCACACATAACTGGAATACTCTGCATCACCTTCTTTTCCTTCTTAGCATCAATCACGAATGCTAAATATGATGTACATCCCTTGGTCAAACACTTTGTGGCTTTCATTAGGGAAATGATTCCAGAATTCACTCGACGTTTGTCCCCATACACCATAAACGAATCTTTTCCAGGCGGGTTTACTTTAACTATCTTCTTCTTACATAAAATTTCGGCATCATTGGCGCTAAGCCAATCCATTCCCAACACGATGTCGAAACCATTAAGTTCGATAGGTAATAATTCTTCGTGAAACTTATTCCCATTAAGGTCGATTAAGATGTTTTTCATACGATGGCTAACAGGTACAAACTTGCCACTACCAACTTCGACTAATAAAGCATTATCTAGTCTATCAACAGGCAAAGCTAGTTTTCTACCAAATTCATGCGATATAAAGGAGTAGTTGGCTCCAGAATCAAATAAAATTTGGGCAGGCAATGTGTTTACGAGAAAGGTACTTGAAGCGACATCAGCTTCATCTTTAGCAGCTTTCAGTGTCATCTGGAATGCTCTCGCCTTCGGCTTTGGTGGAATGTTGGGCTTAGCTGCCTCCTTCTTCTTCGGACAGTCTTTCAAAATGTGCCCCTCTTCATTACAACCAAAACACATCCTTTTGTTGTTCGGACATTCATTGGCAAAATGTCCAACCTTTCCACACTTGTAGCAGGTTACATCCTCGCTACACTTCCCAAAGTGCTTTTTCTTACACTTATCACACCACTTCGCTTCGCCTCCTTTTCCTCCACCAAACTTTTTCGAATCAGATTTCGAAAATTTGTTTTTCTTACCGGAACCAGATGTTCCCTCAAACTTTCTCTTCTCACCAACCTCAACCTTGTTGGTGGTTTTCCCCTTAATCATGTTCTCAACAGACTTGGCAGCCCAGATAGCTGCCTCTAGAGTATGTACCTGACATACTGGCACCTCGTACTCCCATGGGAGTCCCTTTGCATACCGGTCCACCTTTTTCAGCTCGTCTGGAACGATACGCAAGGCAAACTCCATCTTATCGGTGAAGTTATTGGTGTATTCATCAACTGACATGCTGCCTTTCATCAATGTCAGAAACTTGTTCTCTAGTTCCAATAGATTTTAAGCCGAGCAGAACTTGCGCTTGAACTACACTAAGAACTCTGCCCATGACAATTGCAGTGGCTCATTTGGGCTTAAAGTCTTCCCTAGAGTATTCCACGAACGAATGGCTCCACCTCGGAACTGACGCATTGCATAGATGGTCTGCAACTTGCCTCTGCAACCACAAGTCATGAAGGCCAATTCCATTTCTGAGATCCAATCCATAACTCCAATCGGATCCTCCTTTCCATTGAAGGTCGATGGTTTGCAAGTTAGAAAGTCCTTGTACTTGCATCCCATTCCATCATTCCTTCCATCATGGTTGTTTTGCCTAACTATCGGTGGGTTGGCTTGACCAACTGATCCACTGAAGTTTCCACCTTCCGAGTGCCCTTCATTTAATTCAGGCTCTTCCACACGAATTGACAGTTCTTCACGATTCTGTTGAAGCAACCGTCTAGTTTCATCCATCTAACAATCCAACATTGTTTGAATCATCATTTGCACACCAGCCATGGTTATTGGCTCAGGTGCTGCTGCTACGATAGGTCTTTGCTCAATCACTGGTGGTTGATTCCTGTTTTCATCAGCATTTCCAACTCCACTTCTTGTTCTCACCATTTTTGATCTACCCACCGAATAAGGTGAAATTAGATCCTTATTCACGATAGATATTCAAATCATCCTTATCACTCTGAAACGTTTACATGCTAGTTCTAATATCGTAGACGTACACTTAGAATCCTACACACATAAAGTTTCTAGATCCGGTCGGCAACAGACCATAGATCCGAACAAATAATATCATATATGGCGACATATAACATTTAGCACATAAAGCATTTTAGACAACTTTCCTAAAATAAACTAGTGCTCGTGTCTAAAATGTAACAGACACACATCTCAAAATTTCACTTAGCATTCTAAGTTTAAGTCTAGAAATCCTAAAAATTCCTAGTTCGCTTAAACTAATGCTCTGATACCAACTGTGACATCCCCAAAATCACGGCCAGAAAAGACCGATTTTCATTTATGCTTTTTAAAATAATTTCAGAGTAAATCCTTTTGATTTGAAAGAGTTGCGGAATTTGTTCCCAAAAACAAAACATGATAAAACAATGTTTACCAAAGCATTTCATAAAAGAAATGTATTTTCATTATATAATCAAAACTCGGGGTGCATGTTCCGATACAGACCAATAAGCATAAACGATAACATTACAAGTCATTCAACAAATATATACATATGCAGACTTGTAAACAAAACAACTTGATGGTTCATCCATCTTACACCCTTGAGCCACTTACTGTAATACAAATAAAACTGAGTGGGTCAGGCTTGGGAGCCTGGTGAGCATATAGGGTTTTCAACCCACAATAAATAATTAAATTAATTATTATCAACCAACAATAACCCAATTACCCATTCCCGTTATTCTCAATTTATGTCCTTCAAATAACTAACACAAGGGACCTAGTCTAAGAATATTTCATCGGGGTGACAACACATGCTTCGGGGGTTCCTCAGCAATATAAGTCAAATAAGGCAACCATGAGGGCGATGGAATACATCGAATGAACACCCAAGTTCATTAACACCTACAGGTTATGAGCCTGCTAGCGTTCCACTGGACTGTCTAGAAAAGTCTGTGGTCATCATCTAAATTCCGCTAGATGACTGGATCAAAACAACATCGAGGCCTCTCATCTGTTTATTACACACCAACTATCTACCCATGTTCTACCCAACATATTAGTAGATAAAACATACATTTTTATACATAGTTTCAAAACCTGTATAGCATGTTAAATCAATACATTTCCACATAACAGATGAGGCACACACACATAACACGTATTTCATATAGAAATAATCAGATCTGTAAGATAGAAGAAAGTGAATATACATTCACACACATAACAACAAAATATACACATAACACGTATCTCGTATAAAATACTTCATAATTACGCGTTAGAAGAAAGTAACAACACATTCACACATATAAACAACAATATACTTAATACACTCAAATCATACTTGTATTATTATCGTGTTTATGAAAGGTAGTATACAGTCACTTGTCCAGAAGATGATCAGACAGCACTACAACTTGCAAAAGTAGTAATCCTCAGCAGATCTGGAAGATCTCTACAAAAATCGAACTTCTCGCGTGCAGAGCTTCGGCTTGGAAACCGCACTTCTCGGGATCTTCGGGATCTCGGGACTTGCTTCGGCACTCGGGAATATTACCGGGGCTTCGGGGTACTTCTAGCACGCAAATCGATGCAAAACGGGAGAGAGAAGAGAGAAAATAGCAACCCTAAACGGCTGGCCCTTCAAATCTATTTATAGGGCAAATTTGGCCCTTGCCACGTCGTGGCAACCTTTTTCCACGTCGTGGGCTTGGTCGTCACTGCATGCGTCATCCTAAGTTGCATCTGGGGGCCTCCTGGAGGTGTCAGGACACTTGCCACGTCGTGGCACTGCTTGCCACGTCGTGGTCTCTGCCAGTTTTGGGGTTTCGCGTCCCGAACTTCATAAATTCATAACTTTCGCATACGAACTCCGTTTTCGACGTTCTTTATATCGCCGTGAAGGTGAGATTATGCTCTACGACTCTCTTTTAGACTCCATTGGCTAATTTTGACTTTATTTTTAATATATTATAAGTATATTACTTATATATTATCTTTAGTAGGCCGGGACAGGAAAACTCTGTTCGAAATTCATAACTGCTTCATCTGAACTCCGATTTCGTTCGTCTTTCCGTTGTTGCACTACTATCGATGAGATCTTCAATTCTCATTTAGATCACTAAGGATAGATATCTATCTACCTTAAATTCATTATTTACGTCGCGCTGGGTCGTGCCGATTCTGTCGCGAAACTTCGACAGGTCATAACTTCTTCGTTATAACTCGGATTTCGGCATTCTTTATATATTCGAAAACCTCGTTTCAACTAATACAACATTATCCATAAATATAGGCTTTGTATAACATTTCATTTTGATGCTTATTTTTATTCTTAATTAAATTAAGACACACAATTTAGCACATAACACATAATACTCAAATAATACACTTCTATTATTTCAAAACGGGTTACAAAGGTTAACCTAGACTATTATACCAACATTAATGACAAGCCTAGAAACACAGGCGTTACAATTCTCTCCACCTTAGAATGATTCCGTCCCCGGAATCACACATCAACAACAAAATTTTTCGGTGTGCGTACGAGCATTGCATACTATAGGCATTCATCTAGATACACTTAGAAACTAAGTGCAATTTTATAACAATGCCTTTATTTAGAAATATTCTTACCCCTTATCAAGTGCTAGGTTAACCACTTAGGTTATATCACTAGCTGCTCTAGAAGCAATGCACATAGTACTAACAATGGGTATTCCGTGGTAACTATTGACTTTAGATGTAAGATTAGTAGCTAGATATGCACTAGTAATAATCTTAAATCAAAACCTATACCAATTATTCCTTAATACCTCTTCATCGTCTTCGTATTAGAGTTACAACAAGGAAAAAGCGTTTCGATATCGACACGAATAATAATTGGAGCATCGCGTAAGGAGATAGATGAATCGCCACTAAGCAATCACTTGGATATCATTGGCGGGCAATCCGGATTCGACTCACAAGGAGACACGGAGGTTTAACCTATACGTGAGAGTTCTCTACTACGCTACGAATTTAGCTTTAGGTTGTTTCCACGTTGAGCTTAAAACTTAACAAAGGATATCCCTTTGACCTCTATAAAAGGTCATAAACTTCATTGACACCATAAAACGTTTTACTAACAATTTTTCTTGTCCTTTATCTCGGGGAAAAGACATCGGCAGTCGCCTAAGACTTGCATTAGTATTTAGGTACGATCAGCTACACTAACATACTTATTCCTTACTTCTTAATCTTCCATCGAAAAGTTATTTCGTTTCATCGGTTTTATTTATCATCTATAAAATATTTTATAACCACTTCATTCAACTTAGTAGACATTTCCTAACAATTTAAGCCATATTCTCGCTAAAACTCTTTTGACAACTTGCATTAACTTAACGCTTTTCTTCAAAACTCAATTTAACCAATATTGGTTTTTAACCTTGCTATTTCAATTTCATTTCAAATCCATTTCAATGGATATATGTGCTTTTGAGGGCATATAAACCATTTTAAACCTTGCTTACCATTTTGGCACGTTTTCGAAAAACTTACAAACATTTTCTTTTATAAAAGTGTTTAAACCCTATGTTATAAAACTTAAACATATGACATTAAAATTCATAGTATGTGTAAAAGCTTCATTGAATCTTCAAAACACTTTTGCTTTGACACATTTAACCGCTTTCTCTTTTAGACATTGTAATTTACTTTAATGTGTTTTCTCGAAAACACAAGATGATATTAATGCAAATGTCTACTTCAAACATGTTTATAAGACATGTCTAACGCTTGTTATTCAAAACATACCTTATTTGTGCACTTTGCTTCAATATAATTTTATAATCTATGAAGTTTTTTTAAAAAATTATAGCATTTGAGAACTTAGTGTTCATTTTTAAATTTCCAGTGATGCACTTTCGACAACGCGAAATTATTGTTTTAAGTATACCGAGTTTTACCTTATCCGTTTTAACCATTGTTAGACTTAAGCCTAAAAGGGTCAAGACTGTCAGATTTTGAATTACCAGTTGTAGTGTTTCTTCTTTTTCACAAATGGAGTTTAACTTAATAGATAACTTATGAATTTTTAGCAAAACTTAGAAAACACTTTAGAACTCCTACATATCTATTTAATCAACATACATCGAATATTTAAGTCTGAATTATATCTCAACCTGTTTTTAAATATACATATATGTATTGTTCTTTGAATTTTAACAATAGCAATAATTGCTGTAATCTTCCTTTTCTTTCCCCCGAACTTTATTTCTCGCTCTCCTTCTGATTTTAGATCACGCACGCCATAATGTTAACATGATACATTGTCTAACTTTGTTTCTATCTATTTTTCTTCTCCTGGTATCATATTCGTATATATAAAGACTAGAAGTCTACCCTTTCGTTTTGAGCGATTAATATGTGTATATTCATGAGGCATACCTTTGATTTAGTCAGCTTTGACATATTCAAATACGTCATTTATCATATACTTTTTATTTATATTTTGAAATCTACTCTTAAACAAGTAATCCCTATTCACATTTGCCATTTTGTTTTAAAGTTGGAAACTTGATTTAAAATGCAATTTTCATTGAATTTTTCATTATAATTAATGCACAAGATGAATACTCTTATGCTTATCATTTTTCTATATTCGGAAATTATATGTGAAGGATATGTTTCCTTATGTTTTTTTCTTTTCTTTCAATACATCAAAAGTTTTGAATTTTACGATTATCTATTCTCTAAATGATTGTTTTCGTAGAACCACTAAACTAAGAATGCAATATTTCCAAAGATCAACATTTTTACACATTTCTTAAAATAGCATTTCACTTTGCAATTTTCAGTGAGTTACTAAACTCTCAAACTTGTTTTCATAAGTATTCGGACTCCTCGTAAGCTTGAATTTGTCCTAACTTAGACAATTGGATAATTTCTTAAAAGTTTAATATGAATATTTCTATATAAATTCCCTCATTGATGACTTAAACCTTTAACCTTGATTAATCTTTATATTATTTTACTACTTTATTTGATCGCCACACATGTATCTTCATTATCTTGGAATTATTACACATTTTGATAATAGTGATATTACTTATCATTTCTAATCACTCAAATTGTTATCTAGACAAGGTGATTTATTTTATCATAAACTTGCATCGCCTCCATTGCGACGATGACTTTCTAAATATATATATTCTTCAAATATTGTTTTATTATAGTAAGAGTAACCGTGGTGGTAAATGTTGCCTCGGAAATCCTCGATCGTTTCGTAACTTATTTTATAGACGACACTTAGTGCTAATTTAGAATGCGGCTTAAGCATCAACGCGGATTTAACGCTCAGTGCAGTTGGTGATTCAGCAAAACTTATACCGCTCTCTTAATTCAGATAATATCTAACTAGATGATCTTTTTCAACTAGGTCACCATGGTTGGATCATGATTTCCATGATCCTAATTTCTCGCAATCTAGACTGTAGAACTCAAATTAGGGAAACATTAATTTGATTATAGCTAAAGAGTTGGGCTCTTCCCTTGAGGAATTAACCCAAAATAATCAAAGAGCTCTTCAAGTCACCACCCCTCCAGATATACAATTGTATTCGGCTGAGTTCTAACAGAATGTGTCACGAATTGAATTTCGGGACGAAATTCTTTCAACCGGGGGAGACTATGACAACCGTCAAAATTCGAGTTAGTTCTAGATTTGAATAAACTTAGTTACACATATAGGCACTACACATATTAGACTTAGTAACTAGAAGCTAAGTTATAACCTAGTGGAATCTTGGAAACAGATAGAGACAATGGATAATGTGCTTGGATTTCACATTGGTATGTGAATTCTATGACTACTTAACTGTAGTGACTATCCATATTCGGGTTACTCTTTGACTCGAACAACATTTCATGAATCATATACACACATCATGCACTTGACCTAGAAGTAGAAGTGAGTTCAAAGTCTCATAGACACTTAAGTCAAAGTTGAAGACTAGGACTAGTATACTTGATTCCTCAATTTCGCTTGAATCTCGGAATCACTACATAGAATGCCAATAAACCGATAAAAATAAATTATAAACATTATTTATAACTATAAAAGAGTTATAATAGCATAAGATAATTTGAAGTCTCAAATATTCAATTTATTTTGATATTCAAAGTTTATTAAACTCCAAAACCCTAAAAGCCCTGAAAACTCATATTTATAAACTTTAACCTTAAAAGTCCTATAAAAACAATTATGAACCTTATAATATTATGTTATCATAATAATTATTATGAAATACAATTCAATGAAAAATAAAGATTTATTTATTTTCATTTACCCTTGATTTATAAGTCAAAAATCAAGAGTTTTATGCATAAAAACTAGGTTAAGGTGCACATTTTATAAAAAGTTGGATATTTTTATAAAAGATTTGAATTTTTATAAAAGAAACAAGAGAGAGGGAGCCTCTCCTCCCCTAAAATCGGATTCCCCCTCCCCATATCTCTCTCTCACACTCTCATTCTCCAACACACACACATCTCTCTCCTTTCTCTCTCTAGAAAACTCTCTCTACATTCTCTCTACTTTTTCTCTCCAAACACCACTCCATTCTCTCTTCCTCCCTCTAAGAACTAATAAATTTTCCAGAAAACAAACCCAAGAACACTCCTCAAACTCGAAAACTTCATCATCTTGTGGTATTCTTGAAGGTAAAATCGATTTCTACTTCACTTTTCCTTCAAATTTTGCTCTTTTTCTTACACTTTCTCCTTCTTCAAACTTGTTTTCTTTGTGTTAAAATGGTTTTTTAGAACATCATGGATGTGTTTTAACACCATGCATGTATGATAAACAAGGTTTCATGTTCATGATCTTAGTGCAAAAATCGATTTTAAGGATTAAAACATCAAACTCAAGTTAAGAGCTTTTGAGAAACAAATTTTTGTTCATAAATGAATGTATACATTTTGATAAGTTTTAATCTTTTGATCTCTGGAAACATAACTAGAATATAAGTTTATCACGATATCTTTTAAAATATTTCAAAAGATTTACTCAAGGAAATGATGAAAACTCACTTTTCTAACCAATCATCATGCATGCAATCTGCCAGATTTCTTTACTTGACTTTAAACTGCCATATCTCACTAATTTCTTAACAAAATTTCGTGATTCTTTTTCTGAAATATAATATTTTGAGTTCACATTCAAACAAAACTGTCTTACTGTAAAATATTAAATATCCGATTTTTGGCAATTTTTACAAAATGGTTGCGCAAACAGCTCTTTTTCTATGATCACCATTTTTGCCTTGCATGATCAATGGCCTTAAACCCAACCATAAATCTGAGGAAAAATAATTTAGAAACTTAACATATCTAGTGAATGATGACTGAAATTTCGTAGATTAAAACCGCACTGAATGGGCTACACAAATTCATGAACTTCAGCCACATTTACATCTCATGCACCATTGCATGCAACATTTCTTAACTTGTTTGGATTCATTACCCCCATTTCCCTTCTGAATAAATTTTGAACATTTTTTCTTTTGAAAACCCTCACATGCATGTGATAATCTGGAAAATTTCAAGAGCTTTTATTATTTCTTTGATTTATTAAAATTATTGATAAAACCATGGGCATAAATCACATAAAATACTTCCAGAGGTCAATAAATCCGGAATAAATTCATGGATGATCCTTATGGTGAATAATGACGCCTCACCAAATTTCATCAATTTTTGTTGCTGTTTGATATGATATCCGATTTTTCTTTTGTTAGGGTATAATAAATCACAAAACCACTTTAGAGAGTGTGAAAATTGTATCTAACAATTTTCACATACCTTACCTATGATGGGTGACTCAAGAAAATAATTTCAAGATTTTTCATCATGTCTTACTATTTTTCCAAATTTTTTGGTAATTATAATGGTCTAAAAATAGGAAAAATAGTTCTGATTATCCAAAATTCATGAAAATTTACCAGAACATCATATTGTATAGTAGGAGGTTACATACAAATTCTGAGGATTTTTCTCCACTGTAAACTATTTTTCTCTTATTTTCTAAAGTTAATTACACTTAAATACACATAAATACCCAAAACCAGATTATACATTATCAAAACCACTTTTGATATTTTTCCCAGGTTATCTATACTGTAAATGATGTTACAAAAAGTTTTGCTAATTTATTTTAACTGTTTAATATTATTTCTTCAATTAATGATTAATTAAAGGAATAAAACAAGGAAAAATAGAAATACCCACTAAAAAATATCTTTTATCTTTTTCCCAGCCTAGTTATGTATAATAACAGTTAAATAAAAAGTTTGGGTAATTTTGGAAACTATTTTCTATTTATTTCAATTTTTATTGGAATAAATGCTGAAAAATCATAAAATATAATTAAACAGCTTGGAAATCCATTTTTATATTTTTCCCAGCTTAGTAATGTTTAATAATAGTAATATAAAAAGTTTGGAGAATTTTCTTAACTCATTGCTATTTTTCATGAATTTATGGTTATTCAAGAAACTAAAATGGTGAAAAATAGTTAGACAAATCAAAAATTCAAGAAAATTTATCTTGAGGTCTTTGACTTCAATTAAAACTGAAATGCAAAGTTTGGGATATTTTAGAATTAAATTGATTTAGTTTTGAATATTTAATCATTGGAACACCTCTAAAATGTTAAATATTAACATTTCAATAATGTAAATTTTCCACTTAAATTGTTATATAACAATTGATTCTTTGAAACTTAATTTCCACAGAAAAAATGTTTGTAACTTATCTATATTAAATTTTGACACAATATTGGCATAATTCTATTGTAGTACCATGTATACTAGTGTTAGATTTCGATTAGAGACTCACTAGCGAATACCATTATTGTAGGAATCGATAGTGATATGAGTGGAGCATAGTCAAGGCACCATTTGCATCATCTCAATGCACATTGTGAGTATTCACGCACTCCCCTATTTTCGGTTTTTAAATGTTTTGGGGTGGAAAAGCATGTCCTAAACTATATTTATGTTCGTTGTATTTATTTTGACTTGTATGAAACTTGGTTGCTGTATTTCGTATGTATGTGTATGTTACTTTAATTCAGGAGGATAGTATCGCGGTTAAGTCCCTGGAATCTCTAGACACAACTCATTAACTCTATTGAGCCTATGGTTATTATGGATAGCGCTATCAGGAGGTAGACAACTCCTCACTCGCACGATTCGCTTGAGTGCATTTTACCATTTTATACATTATGTTTGCGATACACATAGTAGTCAATAGGGCACGATTCGGTCATTAGGCTTGGGTTGTGAACTCATGAATGGAAACTTGATGCACGTACTATTCTTTATACACATACGAAACTTGTATTCCCATGTTAGCAACGACACTTGTATACTTATTTTAGCAATGAAACTTGAATACTTATTTTAGCAACGAAACTTGGTTCTCATTATAGCAATAAACTTTGTTTCTCATTATAGCAATGAACTTTGCTTCTCATTATAGCAATGGACTCTATTTCTCATTACAACAACGAACTTTTACTACTGGAAACTTATATACATGTTTTAGCAATGAAATTGTTTGCTCCTTGTAGCAACGAAATTGACAGCTCATTTTAGCAATGAAACTTGTTTACTCGTTTGAGTAACGAACTTTATCTTCCATGAAAATATGAATGTTGCATCTTATTCGGGCAATATACTTTATTTCTCATGATAACAACGAACTGTGCTTACAAACTTATTTACTCCTAGCAATATACTTTTATTATTGGAAACTTTTATCAAAACTTTGATTTCAACTCATGAACCAATATTATTTTGTTAAACTTGTGAGTACTCACCAACTATTTTTATAGTTGACGCTCGTTTTACATGCTTTTCAGGAATCATCGAGTAAGTGGCACTTAGGGACACCTCAATTTTAGGAGCATTCGCATGTGTTGTATTTCTATTTTCATTGTAATTTCTTTTAAAAGTTGTTCAAACCCGTTGTAAATTTCTAATGGTTTTTAATACTATGGTTGTTGTTGTCTTTAAACTTTTGCTATGAAACCCTTTGTACTGCCACGCCTCGTGTTTCCGCTTTAGCGGGGTGTGACAAGTACTGCATTTTCAACTATTCCAAGAACTCTTCCCATGACATCCTTAAGGCTTCTCCTCGTTATCTGCCAATAGCTTCCACCAGCTCAAGACTCCAGTTTTTAGTTGTCTTACAGTGAAGACGGTTTTCATTTTCTCGCTACAGTCGCAACTCTCAAACACCATCTCCATCTCGGAGATCCAATCCATAAACTCAACCAGCTTCAGGCTTCTTGAGAGACTCGGTGGTTTCGCACCAAGGAAATTCTTGTACATTTGCCCATCCTTGTCGTTTCTCCCCTCCGGGCCTTCCCTTCGTTCGCCTTGAGTCCCCACTTGACTCGCTTGGCGGCTGTAGTTCCCTTCCTCAGATTGTTCGGGAATTGGCTCGGTCGGCTCAACATGTATGGTAGGTTCGTCCCTATTTTCGTGGAACATCTGTCTCATTTCTTCCCTTTGTTCAGCTAGCATAGCCCGAATCATGGCTTGAACTCTAGCCATGGTGACTGGTTCAGGTGCAACTTCTTCTACAACAGGTATTTGCTGAACCACTGGGGGTTGAGGGGGTTGGTTCCTATTTCCATTTGCGTTTATGTTTCCACTACGGGTCCTTGCCATCTTGATCTATACACCGAATAAGGTGAATCTAGATCTTTATTTAGGATTGATGTTTAAATCATCTTTATCACTCCGAAACGTTTATATGCTAGTTCTAATATCGTATTCGTACGTTTCGAATCCTAAACAGATAAGGTTTCCAGATCCGGTCGGCAACAAACCATAGCTAATTTAGCACATAAGAGCAATTTAGGCATCATTCCTAAATTAAGCTAGTGCTCGCACCTCACAATCATCGCTTAGCATTCTAAGTTTAAGTCTAGAAATAAATCGATATTCCTAGTTCGCTTAAGTTAATGCTCTGATACCAACTGTGACATCCCCATTTTCACGGCCAGAAAAGACCGATTTTGTTTATGCTTTATAAAAATCAGAGTTCTTCTTTTAATAAAAATATTGTGAAATTTGTTCCCAGAAAAACACGATAAATACATTATTAAAACATTTTCGAAGAAACGTATTTTATTCATTTTAAAACGTTTGGGATGTCATCGTTAATACAGAAACATAAGCATAAACAGAACTTACATTTATTTACACTAGTGATCTACATCTCTTTAAATCTCTCAGTGTAATGTGACTTCATATCAACACCTATGGTATAAATAACTGAGTGGGTCAGGTTGGGAAACCTGGTGAGTACATAGGGTTTTCAACCTACAATAATATAATTATTATGTTTAAACAATCAAACAATCAACCCAATTACCCATCCCCATTATCTCCTTTACTCTTAAGGATTTATCCTAAGAGTCATCTATCCTGCATTCGTTTATCCCGAAGTCCCTTACTTCCAGGGTTATAGGACTTGCACTAAATCCATAGCTGCCAATGTTCGTTCATAAAGCACTAATTCCATAGCTGCTATAGTCTATTCATCGGGTACGAAATCCATAGCTACCAGTGTTTATCTAATACGTACTAAGTCCATAGCTACCAATTCCTTAACAGGTACTAAATCCATAGCTACCGGTATTTGTCCAATAGGCACTAAGTCCATAGCTGCCGATGTTTATTAGTTAGGCACTAAGTTTATAGCTGCCAATGATTACGCACATCATCTTTTATCTCTCATCATTCATCTACCCATATCATACCCAACATATTCAAGTATATAAAATACGTATACAGTTTAAGTCATCTAAAACATGTATAAAAACGTTCATCCAACATAGACAGCAAGTATACAGATAATATGCACACATAGCACGTAGTTTATGTAAAATACTTCATATCTATGTGTAAGATGAAAGTAACTATGCACTCACCTTATAAGGTGATGACTTGGTACTCGGACAGCACTTCGTTACTGTTAAAACGATTTCCCTCGGACAAAAGCTAGTATCATTACCACTAGAGTTTAGTCTAACGTTAACTGCGACTAATTAATAGTCTAGATATTATTACTATTATATAAGCGTTAAGAAACACCCTTATATAACTCATAATAATATCCCAAATACTCATTTTAATTTCCTAATAACGTTACTATATTAAAACATAAGCTATACAAAAGATAGGGTAGGCATATCTCACTTACAACAGGTTTTTTTCGCAAAACTGGGCTTCGCTGGAGCAGTGTTTCCAAGCTGAAAGGCTCCTCCTCTCAGAGCTTCCCGATGCTCCGGGACTTGCTTCTAACAACTTGTAGGTTCTAGGGAAAAACCTTGAAGGTTTGGGGGTATTTGGGAAGAAAGAAGTGGAGAGTTGTGAAGAAAATGGGAGATTTTCGCCTCTATTTATAGGCTGCCAGCACCGAGTACACCGAGCGTACTAAAAAATTACGCTGAGCGTACTCAAAATTACGTTGGGCGTAATGTGCCACGTGTCACCATCTGGTGGCTAGCCTTGGGGAGGAAGCAACGGCTGTGATCGCGCCACGTCACTCAAACTCGCACAACACCCTCCCGACTTAGAAAAATCATAACTTTTGCATACGACCTCCATTTTCGATGTTCTTTATATCCACGCGAAGGTAGGAGCATACTCTACAACTTTCGTTTAGAATCTGTCGGCTAAATTTGGCTTGATTTTAAATTTTATATTATTAGCAGGCCGAGATAGGATTTGTCCGTTAAATTCTCATAACTTCTTCATCCTACGTCTGTTTTTGCCCATCTTTTTCTCGTTATGCTACTATTAACGAGATCTTCGATTCTCTTTTAGGTTGTGTTGGCTAAAAATCGCTCGATCTAATATTCGAATTTCGGATTGTACACTGCTAATCCGAAACTTCGAAAAGTCATAACTTCTTCATACAAAGTCAGATTTGGGCGTTCTTTTTATCGATATTCTCAGTTTAACGTATTCTATGACTTTTGTTTATATTGCTAAGGCTAAAACTCGCTCCATCCTAAATTCACTATTTACGCTTCCCGGTGTCGTGCCGGTTCCGTCGCGAAACTTCGACGGGTCATAACTTCTTCGTTGTAAGAATCCTCCATCATTACCATTAGTACAAAAAAAAAAAGCAAGATAAACATAGCTATATTGTGTTATACATTTGACTTATCTAGAAAAGGGTTCTTATACACCATAAATACACATACTAAACTATAATAGGTATAGTTAGGTTGCATGTACATTTCAACATTTTGATAAACTATAATAGGTATAGTTTATGATCATTTACATTACAAAAGGTTTTTATATGAAAGGGGTAAAAACACAAAGTACCAGTTTTATACAAAAAGGGGTACAGATACAAAGTACCGGGTTTTCATACAAAAAAGGGTACAAATACAAAGTACCGGGTTTTTATACAAAAAGGGGTACAAATACAAAGTATCGGTTTTATACAAAAATGGTACAAATACAAAGTACCAGGTTTTTATACAAAAAGGGGTACAGATACAAAGTACCAGGTTTACATAAAATAATTATTATGATATTAAAACTATAATTCATCTAGAGTTGTTAGACTTCAGCTATAAACGTTGAGTGTATATGCTAGAGTCGTATAAGAATTTAGTCTTGATCGGCTTAGAATTGGTGGGCCCGCCTCATCTCCTGTTCCTCGTTAGGTTGTAGACCTAGGGCAGACCCACTATATTCAACGGTTTATCTAACTTAAATCTTATATAACTTATATACGCTGGACGATTATAGGAGAAATATACGGGTCTTTCTAGGGTTCATTATCACTTCACATAGGAATATTCTTTTCACAGTTAACTAAGAAAATATTGGATTTTATGGAAATCAAGCTCTGTCGACTTCAAAAGGAAAACGGTTTCTTCCTCAAACAAAACTCTTATGAACTCACGAACTTAATTGTTGACATTTTTTTCAAACTACTTGTATTCTCAGGAAATCAGTGAAACAGGAAAACTTCAGCGCTTTGAGGATGGGACGTTAAACCGTCAACAATTTATTTTTGTCATCATAATGTAATTGATTTTGAAACATGTAAACATATACTTTAGTGTAACATTTTCAATTATATTTATGATGGTTGTATTTACTTTGAGCACTATTATACACGTTATTCTGATACTGTACATGAAGTCCGCCACCCCCGGATGTTTCCGCCATCCTTGGTTTGGGGGTGTGACACCAATACTTAAATCTCCCATCCCATCCCACTTCTACTCAGCTAGTTGGTCCTTCAAATCGCCGAGTCTTAGGCCATAAATGCAAAATACTTAAATAAAAATACATACCAAGAACCAGGTGCTACACACCCTAAGGCACTAGAATTCGATCACAACTTGGAAAAACCCTACTAGGGCCAAATTTTGGAGCTTAGTACCTTTCCTCCTCTCTCTAATATTCATCCTCTCACTCAAAGTGTGTTTGTGAGCTATTAGAGGTACCACACTCGTGGTACTTGCTTTCAAGAGCTAAGGAAACTCAAGGAATTAGTTGTTATTACTATTTAACAACAAAATATATGTATTCTATTCTCCTATGTCAATTTTGAAAATAGTAGATGCATGCCAGGTTTCTTTTTGTGTTCATAATGTTGTATGACAAATAATGAAAACATAGATCCGTATCTAGGGTTGCATAAACACACAAGACTGTTTATATAAAACCCATCAGTGGTATCAGAGCCATTGGTTTTTGTTTTCAATTAGATTCAATACAAATATATGAATTTGACAAATTAGGGTTTATGACTAATAAACCCTAGGGATTGGATTTTTCGAAATTAGGGTTTCAAAACCCTTGTTTTCGAATTGTATTAGGGTTTCCCAAACCCTTTTCCTTAGCCACCAAGATTTCGAAATTAGGGTTGTCTAACCCTTGGATTTCGAAATTTGCCTTGTCTACATGATAAGATTCCTAAATTTTAGGGATTTGGATAATGCTATATCTTGTAGTTATCTCTTAATTGTTTAAATAGATAATTAAAGATCTTTTGAATTATCCCATCCCAATTTTTGAATTTTAGGGGATATAAAGGATTAGGTTAAATTAATTGTTTAATTTAATAGATAATCATTCAAGATTTGATAATTCAAATTAATTGTTTAATTTTGAGATAATTATTAAATCAAAGTTTTAATATTTAAAATTTTAAATTAAAAGGTTTTAAATTTTAGAAATTTTAAATTTGATTAAAATGCTAGTTTTTGAAAACTTCAAATTACACCTCTTATGGTTTTATTAAGTTAATTAAAAAGTACAATTAAAAGAGAATTAATAAATCCATAATCATATGGTTTATATTTAATTAAAAGTGTAATTTATTAAATTAAACCATCTAGTATTTTAAAAGTGTAAAAAACACCCTTATACTATATATAACATTAAAAATCTAATATTATATATGTATAACTTAAACTGCTAGTCTTACCGTTAGTAGGCCTCATTCACGAAGCCGATATATAAGGGGGTACAAGGTTATGGCCTATAAAATGGTCATTTAATGGGTATCCACTCTCACCCACCGCTTCCTTGATTGGTGGAGTGTAGTTAGCCGAATGGGTAGGATAGGGCAAACCCTTTCCATTAAAAGTATAATGAAGTATAAAGTGACTAAATGTTTTTACAAAATTCTCAATCTTAATTACTTTAAGCAAAAGTGAATTTGATGCAATTCCATGAAATTACACTTTGTACCCTTGCAAAGACGTTAGTGGAGTGTGTGTGGTTAACCGGCACACTAAATGGGTTCTAAGCAAAGGTAGCAAAGGGTGACTCGATGTTTGTCATAGTTCGGTGGAGCGTGTGTGGTAAACCGGCACATCGAATAGGTGATTGTAACATTGGGGGCACCATGTAAGTTTGCATGGTTATTCACACCATGTTTTGTGATCTTCAGCATCCTAGTCACAAATCGAGGGGCATACCAAGATTTAAACATGCCATTGAAAAGTTCAATGAATCTCAAAAGATCTAGGAGTTTTCAATACATTTAAAACCTAATCTCCTTTCATTTTTCATGGTTGAAAATTAGTGAATCGTCATTCACTTATCTTCAAATGTTCTGCAATTTGGGTTACAGCATCCCTCTCCCAAGTTGTGGAGTATTATGTTGGGTCCTAGCCTTAATATCTCATTTGGGTGATCTATTAAGGACTCAATCAATAAACTAACTTGATTTTTCTCCGGTTTTGTAGATGTCTGAATCTGACCATGGTCTTCCCGAATTCCATGGAAAAGGTTTCCTGCTTAAAGTGAAAGTTTGTTACACAATGAAGGTGAAAGATCGATCCATGCATTGGGGACTAGCTTGGTTTCACTTCCTCCACCTCCTCCTATTGTTCTCCCAAACCCACAAGATCGAAGAATTGAAAAGTTCAAAATCACTCAAGCCATGTTGGCAATGAAACATGAAGATGGAAAATTCGTGTATGCTCGTGTCCTAGGGATGAAATCACACATCGATAGGTTGACAATGTTGGGTGCATCTTTTCTAAAGAAGTTGGTTGTAGACTGGGTTCTTTAGTCACTCCCTAAATCATATGATAAGTTCATAAGAGAGTATTATATGATGGATCTTAACGCGATCCCCATTGACCTAACTTACATGCTTATTGTTGTTGAATCAGAAATAATTTGGCAAAGTAATGGAGCATATTTATCTGGTAACTCAACCAACCATGCTTCCGTGGTCGCTCCAGGAGCAGCCACCTGTTTTTGCTGCCAAGAGAAGGGGTGTTGGATACGAAGCTGCCCAGAGGACCTGAAGAATCTAAGAGATGGGAGAGTCAAAAAGTATGGCTCTGCTTCAGGTAATTCCACTATCTAACTCCATTAAGTTACTATTCATTGATTTTTAATACATAATGTGATAAGATTACATTTGAATGTTTTGCAGGATCAAAGAAAACAGAGGAAGCTCGATGGAAGAGCAAGATAAGTCTGATCACGAAGAAATGGATCTCTATCGCACGGATTCGAATATCAGATTTTGAGCTTGGAAAGTTATGATAGATTTGTTAGGAATATTTGATTACATAGCTTTTCAGTTGATTTTGCATTGTAAGGACGTGTTTTCCGCTACTTTTATGAATAAAATAAATTTTGATTTGTCTTATTAATATATCCTTGCAATGAAATCGTTGTGAAAAAAATGATGTTTGTGTATTTCTATAAATGGATGTGACTCTTAGTTATGTTACTTATGGAAGTGTCAAGTTTCTCTAAGTAATGAAAGATTCCCATCACCCAAGTTTCAATTGGATAGAAACTTGGAATCATACAACTTTTATTGCATGATGTATGGAAATCTTGGTACTTAGGAAATTAAGACTAATTCCTTGATCATACCAGTATGTGAGTCGAGTGAAGGACTAAAGGACTAGAACAAAATGTTGTGCACTAGTCAAGTGTCAAGTCCACCACAAATAACAATGAGACTATTCGTCATGATTTACCAAAAGGTCTACTAAATGTGGTTACACTTACAAGATTATGTGTAATTCTGAATCATTGAAAGGTTTCAATGAATGGCAGAACGAATAAGAAGAATCAATGAAGGCAGAAAGATAAAATGTTTCTCAAATCTAAGAAGAAGGGGATACAATTGAGAGTAAATTTGATTTGTTGTTCAAAAAATAAAAAATAATAAATTTAGACAATTCGCTTTACAGAATTCTAAAAAAAATGTCTACATTATCATATAATTCAAAACAAAACAAAGTTTATACAACCTTATTATAAAATTAATTATATAATAGTTAACAACAACATCAATAATATCTTTCAAAAACATATATTTGTAAAAAATTCAAATATATTATTGTATTCTGTCCAACACGCGGGTAGACTGGTGTATATATATATATATATATATATATATATATATATATATATATATATATATATATATATATATATATATATATTCAAGGTTGTAAAATCGTTAAGCATGGTCAAACGATTAATTAGTCTAGGCGTTAATCGAAGCCTAGACCGGAACCCTTGATTGTATTATAATTTATTTATTTTTAAAAGAGTAAATTACTAAAATCGTCCCTGTGGTTTGTTCAAAATTGAGTTTGTCCCTAACTTTTTTTTTGCACTCGGATCGTTCCTGTGGTTTGATTTTGTTGTGTTTTTTGTTCCTATGGTTTGATTTTGTTGCGTTTTTCGTCCATGTGGTTTGATTTTGGTGCATTTTTCGTCCCTTACATACATAAAGTTAGCAACCAAACATGTAATTTTTACTAAACCATAGGGACGAAAAACGCAACAAAATCAAACCACACGGACGATCCGAGTGCAGAAAAAAAAGTTAAGGATCAAACGTGCAATTTTGACCAAACCATAGGGACGATTTCAATAATTTACTCTTTTTAAAATAAGTATAAACTATAACCTAACAAAATTATTAAATCACAATTTTTATGGTTTTTTACTTATTGTTTTAGGATATACATAATTTATTCAAAAATGAATATCTTTTATGAAATAATTATTTGAAATATTGAAATTTTGCATTTTGAATTTAAAATTTTTGAAAATTTTGTTGTAATACTTTAAAATTTTAAATTTTTAAAATTTTAAAATTTTAAATTTTTAAAATTTTAAATTTTAAAGTTTTCAATTTTAAAATTTTTAGTGTAATATTTTTAATTATAAAATTAAACAGGTTTGAAATTTCGACCAGCTAGCTCTGCTTAGGCCGATGTTGACCGTCGTTGACCGACTCCATCTAATTTGACCAACTAGTAAAAATAGTAGACAGTTGATGTCCTTCTAGCACCTAGGGGATAGACTCATGTCCTATCCATTTACAATATATATATATATATATATATAATTTTGTCTAATAGAACATACAAGTAACAAATGATTAATAACAAATGATTAATGAGGAGATAAAAACAAGACTATAGCTAGGGATGAATTGTCATAACCGAAAGGTGTTTTCTAAAAATAGAAAATGATATTTTTAGAGGTCATGACTTCCATTTGATAATCTTATTATTTCACTTAAAAAGAAATGTTTGGACTTTTTTTTTTTTTTTTTTTTTTGCCTCTGATCAAATATTAGAAATACCAGTATTTATTAAACACGGAAGAGAGAGAAAAAAAATTATCCATAGACATGTTTAGTTATTTTTAAAAAATAAAATATGTTAACTTACCTTAAAAAAGGAAACAAAACTATTTACGTTTTATTTCTTAAAAATGTCTTGCAAAAGAAGCAAAACTATTTACGTTTTATTTCTTAAAAAAAGTCTTGCAGTAAATCTGTTCACTGAATTTATTAAGAAAAATCAATTTCTATCAATTTTTCTAAGTGAACACATGAAAAAAAAAAAAAAAAAAAAAAAAAAAAAAAAAAAAATCAATTAAATCATTCACCTTTTGTACTATGTGGTAGTTCATATGTTTTTGACGATAAATAAACATTTCACTTTCATATCACCATTTGAAAAGTATTCAAACGAATACATACAACTAACGAATGTATATTGCAAATCATAATAAAATGTTGGCCAACAAAAAATTTCAAATCACAATAATGTTTAAAAAAAATATTTGACGATAAATAAACATTCATCCTTACTTCACTTGTGTATCATCACTTGAAAATGTTGGATATACATTTAAATGGAATAAATTGTTATCAAAACATATACAACTAATATTCTTGGACACTTTATTGATCGTTGACACAAATAGAATTTGAAGGATTACGCGTTTTGGATTCATCAAGTGAGGATATGCAGTAGGAGTAGGCTGAATGTTTACTTATGGATCATATTTATAATTTAAATATTTTTGTTGGGCAACATATTATTGTGATTTGAGATATACATTCCTTCCAATATTTGATACGGATAGACAAATTTTAATATAAGTATCAAATGCCACATAATACAAAATTGACAAATTATATGTCAAACTTAAAATGACAAATTATACATCAAAAACATAGAAGATACCACATACTACCGAATTGAATGGTTTAATTGAAAATATTGGTTCCATGTGTATACCTGAAAAGGAAAAAAATGACCGGTTTTCTTTTTACTTCAATCCAAAAAAGGATTGCGGTACAACTTGTTTCTTTACCCGTTATGTCTATGTAAATTTTTTTTTTTATGAATTCTTCAAAATGGTTTTCCTTTTACAAAAATAATTGAACTATTTTTTTAAGTAAGCGAATACGTTTTTTTTAAGAATAACTAACATGTTATACAATCTTTCTATCTGTTCGCTATTAAATGAAATCTTATAATCCATCTCCCCAATATTAATTGACGGGCAAAAAGTCCAAAATTTTATTTTTTAAATGGAAGGATAAAATTATCAAGTAGATATATCAAGACGGATGTAAACAAGGTCGATCTATGTCGATATCTTTATCGAAACCAAAATTCATTTGGAGCAACTTTTTTCCCTTATTTAATACCTACTAATAATAACAACCTATATATGCCCAAGTTTAAATTTTTTAAAAAATCTTACCATTTATTATTGTTTTTTCTTTTTGTGAAAATGACTTAAAAGCCCAACGAAGTTTCCAAACAATTTAAAAAACCTCAATCATATTTTGTCTGTTCAAAAAAACCCAACGAACTTAACATTTTGTCTAAAAAGTCCAACAAAGTTTCATACCATTCAGAAAATTCCAATTTTGTTTTGTTTAAGTTCGTTGGGTTTTTTTTAAACAGTCAAAACACGATTGTAGTTTTTTAAACGTTTTGGAAACTTCGTTAGTCTAACAAATCATCTTTCCGATACGGTAATAAGTTACGACATCTGTTTCTCTTATTTAACCTTCGAGAAAGTGTAACTTAGTTGGGCTTTTTAGATAAAATGTTAAGTTTGTTGGGTTTTTTTGAACAAACAAAACATTATTGAGGTTTTTTAAACGGTTTGGAAACTTCGTTGGTTATTTTCCCTTTGTTTTTCTTACATACATCCCATGTGAGACCCGGTGAATACCGCCCACAGAAATTGTCACATGAGTTTTGCTCGAGTATGCTATCATAAACGTCATGACATAGCCAAACTATGATCCCAAAAAGAAGTCAAAAAGCTAAGAGTTTTAGTGCACAAAAGCCTCCAAATAAGGACTATTTTTAGACAACAGCTAGAGAATTGTGACCCTTTTTCACCGTTTCAAACAGATAATCTTCATCATATATGTCCTATGATTGAAAATTTTGTATATATAGTCATGCAAGTTAACTCCTAGCTCCTTCATCTTTACATCAGAGGACTGTGTCCAAACTTTAGCGACAATGAACAGACGCATATGGTGGTTCACGGCGGTAGTGGTGGTGGCATCTTGGTGGAAAGGTGTCATGGGAGCAGCGCAGGCTCCAGCGATATGGGTTATGGGAGATTCGTTGGTGGATAATGGGAATAACAACTTCTTGAGGAGCATGGCAAAAGCTAATTATTATCCTTATGGTATCGATTACTATCGTGGTCCTTCTGGTAGATTTTGTAATGCAAGAACGTTTAGCGACATTCTTGGTAAGCAATTAACTATTTCACATTCATAAATTAACAAATTTATTCGTCAGTTGTATATTTATAAGTTAACCGTGGGAGGATTAATGATTTTTGTTTATAGGAGATTGGTTGGGAATACCCGCTCCACCTCCATTTTTAGACCCTACAACAGCCGGAAATAGGATCCTAGGGGGTGTTAATTATGCTTCTGCTGCTGGTGGCATCCTAGATGAAAGTGGCTCACACTATGTAACTTTCTACCTTTTTGACTTTGGAAGTTAAACCAACCCCATGTTTAACGTCATAAATTTATGAAAAATTAAATGAACAACTAAGAACTCCATGAAATAGAAACATAGTGGAGTGTCATGATTATTTTGGAGTGCATAAAGCAACAAATTGAACGTAAAAAGTCTAAAAGTATTTCGCTTGAAGGATATAGCTAGATGTGACATTAATTGACTATTTCATGCATGCTTTTATTGCAGGGAGACCGTTACACCTTGAGCCAGCAAGTTGTGAACTTTGAGACGACATTAGGCCAATTAAGGAGCATGATGAGCCCAGGGAACCTCACCCAGTTACTCTCAAATTCCATAGTAGTCATGGTATTTGGTAGCAACGACTACATTAACAATTACCTCATGCCAAACATTTATGCTTCACGTCGCACTTACACTCCGGAAGCGTTTGCCAACATCCTTCTCAACCGTTACGCCCTCCAAATTCACGTATAATATATATGTCTTTAAGTTTTTCTTTCTTTACTATAGTTTAATATTTATGAGTGTTTTCGATATATATAGGCACTATACAGTTTAGGACTACGGAAATTCTTTATACCAGGGATTGGACCACTTGGGTGCATTCCAAATCAGTTAGCCACTGGTCAAGCACCTGCTGGGAGATGCGTGGATTCGGTGAACCAGATGATCGGACCCTTTAATGAGGGACTCAAAAAACTAATTGATCGGTTTAATGATGGCTCGCACCCTGGAGCCATATTTGTGTATGGAAACACATATGGTGTTTTTGGTGACATCTTGAATAATCCTGCAAGATATGGTAATCAATAATCGACAACACAACTTAATTTTAACCTCATCGTGAGAAGTTGTTCTAGTGGTGAATGATTGGGATTATGACTTTGAACTTGAAATATTTTTGTATATCACAGGGTTTACAGTGAGAGATACAGCATGTTGTGGGGTAGGGAGGAACCAAGGACAAATGACATGCCTTCCATTACAAACACCATGCTTCAACCGTGATCAATACGTGTTTTGGGATGCTTTCCATCCAACTCAAGCTGCGAATGCTGTTCTTGCTCAGAGGGCCTACTCTGGATCCTCTACCGACTGTCATCCTATCAACGTTCAACAATTGGCACAATTTAGGCTGTGATTGTGTTTTTATTGATGGGTTTGTGAATCAGGCCAAGATCATGTTTCTTTTGAGAAAAATGTTATGTTGGTGGTGTACTTATGAAACATTAAAATAAAAATATTGCATATAAATATCTAGCGAGGATATGTTATTGTAAAATGGATTTTACTTTGAACCTTGGATCTCATACCATTTTATATAGAGATACTCATTAAAATTACCATACAAACGGTGAGATCCGCTATTACGAAATAACCAAATTTAAATTACCAATTCTTGAGCTCATATGAAAATTGATTACATTAATCATTGATTTCTCCTTGCTACTCACGAAAAGGAAATATATGTTTTCTTAGGTCATGTAAAGATTGAATCTTTTTTTTATTGAAGCATGAGGTGGATACAATTAATCCAAACAAGGTATGAATAAACTTGTGGACAAGAGTTTTAGGAATTTATTTTTCTATATAATTGTATTATGACAAACAAAGAAGAAAAATCCAAGGGAATCATGAACACACAATTAGCCCATGGGAGAGATGAATATAGAAAAACTTTAACACTCTTCTAACTCTAGCAAAACACTAGTCAACAATGAAAATGTTCTAAGATAAGTTTAATGTGTCGTATCACATATTGTTTCTATTCTAAAGATTTAGAAATGTATGAGGACGGAAGGTTACATGTCAGATAAGAGAAATCAAATCAGTTGTGCCACAGCTCAAGGATTTACATGGTACAAGAATAAATGACATAATCGTGGAATTTACAACAAAGACACATTCCAACTGCCATGAGAACAACTTGAAATCTTCTAGAAAGATTAGCTTTGATGATAAGAGGGGATACAAATGGAATTTATACACGTGAGTTCGTTGATGAAGAGTAGTTATAAGTATCTTCAAGGATGGTTTGGTTATTCTTGAAAACAAATAGTGATCATTTTTTGTGACTTACTGAAATATATTTCTTTGGAGACATAATCTAACTAATATATTATGCTTTTATGCTAACAGATTGTGTGCACCTATAATTTTATCGAATGATAAATAGTTAGTTCTTTGGAAACGGAGAATGAATATAATTAAACAAATACTATCTGCCTAGCAAGGAACTAAGCATGAGCCAACAAAGTACAAAAGTAAGTTAAAGGTACTTTAGAGGGGAACGATTCCAGACCCCCAAATACAAGATGATATTTATCATATATGTTTACACCAAACAAAAGATAAAGACATAGAATCAGCAGCTTCCTTCTCGGGGGATGAAGAAACATTGTTGAAACCTTGGCATTTCTCACCTTCCATTAGCTCCATAAGAGAATATAAACAATTGTTATGAATACTTTCCTTTTCCTTGGGCAATTTCCCCATGATGCCATGAAATCTAAGAAATTGACCACACTAGTCGGGTATGTTTGTTGTATGCCACACCAATTGAAATTCCATTCTCTTGCTTTAGTCGCCACTTCACATTAAACTAACGCATGATCTACATTTTCGTCCTTTTTACCTCAATGTACGCACATAACACATGATAAAGATCAAATGTTTACACCTCTTTTTTTCAAAGTAACAACTGAAATTATGTTCTTACTAGCCATGAGTGTGTAAGAGGAACCATTTTTAACGAAGCTACATAGTTTCTGCAAAAAAAAAAAAAAATGGTCAGTTTAGCATCAAGGTTTCGACACATGACTTCAACTGAATAAGCACCATTAGGGGCAAGATTGCATCTAAGATCATCAGGAGATTGTTTTAAGATAGATCACACATAATGGTTGCGATGTGGGCAAATTTAGTTTTGAAATCATGTCCAGTAATAATAGGTTGTTTCTAGCCCCAGGAGCATCCATCCTGTGAGACATGATTCGAGAGTTTGCATTGTTTTCAAAACTCTAAGGAGTATATAAAAGGGAACCGAGTTTGTAGTTTAGAGTTACCGAACCAAGTGTCTTTCCAAAAGAGTGTCTTATCATTGGTACATATAATATGTGGAAATACATCATGACAGTTAATGTGCATTGAGTAGAGATGCCTTGCAGCTTTTGCAATGTTGCACAAATCACTAATCACAAATTAATTTGCTATATGTGCCACTGATTTTTTATCCAATTTGTGAAAAATATCAAAATTTTGAAAAGAGAGAAATAGTAAGGAGACTACCACGTACCATTTTAGTAGTCTTATTGTATTCTCTTATTTGAGTGACCCTATGCCTAAACCACCATCACATTTAGGTGCAAGCACCTTTAGCCAAGATACCCAATTAATTTTTGATACATTCTGGAATCCACCCCATAAAAAGCGTCTTCTACTTTTTTCAAGAAAATGGATGATACAAGTTAGGGCTTTGAAAAGAAAGAAATAGTAAGTAAGGTACCGTTTTGATGAGGGTTAGATGCCCACCAAAAGATAAGGTTTTTGATTTTCATAACGACAACTTTCTTTGGAATCTACTAAGAATGGGTTTCCAATTTTTTTAAGTGACATGTGTTTGCATCAACCAGAACCCCTATGTAATTGAAAGGAAAAGAACCTATGACATAACCAAGTAAACATGCCCAATTATTATTTTTTTACAGAGTAAGTAATGTTGGGCTTATAAGGATCTTTTGGCCATAAAGGATCCATGTTCAAAACATGTCTAGGCAACCTAATAAAACAAAAAAAAACATACTTTTGTGGTCTTTAATTTCTTAGTCTTTGCCAGTTGATCAGACTTTGGAGGATCCAACGGAGAATCCCTCTTTCATGATCACACATAAGAAACAAATAGCAATGCTGGAATCACCCAAACTAGAACCCGAATGAGAATCAGACAGATCTGAAACTCGAAGCCTGCTACGTGGTGCAGGGAACGTTTTACCGCGGTGCGCTGATGAGGGTTTTAAGTCTTTCGATATCTGGAGGGAACTACCGAATTTATGAGGGTTTTTATTGATTTTTCTAGCACTCAAATCCAGTTCTAGGCCTCTCTATTTATAGGGGAGGATTCAAACCCTAACATATAATTATTTGGTCTCTAAATAATTATGCTATGTTTGATAATGATCTAATATTCAAATCATTTTTCTGGAACATTCCAGATCTTCCATGTTTCATTTAATCAATTAAACAATTAATTAATTAACAAACTAAAACCCTATAATTAATCTTTCTCCAGTTTTACTCATTTTCTTACCTGTAACACAAAAATGACACTCCTATTAATAGTAGTATTACCAACTTGTTGTGGCTACGAGTACCATCTTCCAACAGCTCCTACTTGCACAAGACACGATGAATAATCCATTCCAATACTTACTAACAATAGATAGCAATTGTGTACTTATCATAACTTTGAAATACACATCCCTTAGACTAGTGATTTTAAATTCCTTCGGTCTTCATAATATCTATATCAACTTGAGTCATGATAATGATTAAATAGCAGTGTTCAAGATTATGTTTCTCGATAGAGATTTAGGATGACCTTATCAGACTAGCTGGTCATCTGACCAACTCAATCTTAACTCACACAATCATTCAATTGTCAACACCAAATCATCAAGGGCCCAAACATATCGACTTCTCCCATTATCGGTAGAAAGATCAAATAAATCTTAACTACATAGGCTTGAACTATTCTTCATGTAATGTCTAACCAAATCCTATTGTTTAGTGCCCATTTTACTTTCACTAAATGATTTAAAAAGCTTATTTTTACCCCTAATTTTAAAAAATTTACATAGTTTTTGAGCTTAAGAAGACGAATTTTCATGAAATTTCATGATGGATTTCAAATCTTCTGATTGATGTTTCTTTGTCTCCTTCAGTTAGTATTGACCTACTTTTGTGGTTCCCTAATTGCCTATTCGAAAAGTTGGTGGGAGTTGGGCTTCCTTTTATGAAGTCCAAATCTCTTAAACGAATTGACAGCTCATTAACTTAGACTGATCCAAGACACGCACACAGAAAACATAGACTGATCCAAGAAAGTTATAGGCCTAATTTGTCTATGAGTTGGACTATTATTTTATTTTTATACTAAGCTGATATGATCTGTTGGGCTAATACACACGACAACAATAGGAATATAACAGGAGTATTTATTTCCCTTATATAACATCATTTTGTGATTTCATTTTCGTGATTTGTAGAAGTACGATATGAATGATGTTTAAACCTTATTTTCTGATTGTTGTTGGTAGGTTTTTTTTTGTGGGTTTAGTTAACTAGGGTTTGATGATAATTTCTATGCTTTAAGTTAATTGACATAATGTGTGACAGTTGTTTGATGTTTAAGTGTATGTTTATTGCCAATTGACATAATGTGTAGTAGTAGTTTGATGTTTAAACATATGTTTAATGCCAAAATTGCTTAAGGAAATTAGGTTAATTCACAATGTTTATTATCTTGCCGATGTTAAATATTAATTCAGATTTCATTTTGTAATTAATTGCAACTTTTGACTTCAAGAGAAGCATTAGTTGGGAAATCATATAAACAAGAGTGTGTGATTTCGTGATTCCACTTAAAATCAACATAGATGTGTTTTGATGCACTTTTAACAAAACCACTAAACCTAATGCTTTTTAATTTCATGAGCTGCATAGAGATATGAGTGTGTGATTTTAAATAGAATCATGAGACCGAGAGGTAATTGATAACTTTAGATGGTGTTAGCAAATTTATTACCATTACAATTTTTTTAATTGATTAATTGCATTAGAAGAATCAATAAACTTGTAAATGTTAACTAAACCTCGTTTTTCTCTTGTCTTGAAATCTCAACTTCTGTGTTTACTTCTTTTAGTCACTTTGGTTCTTAGTCTTGTGTTACTGGATTTCCTTGAGTTAGTTTTAGAGATATTAGTTTCTTATTAGTTTTATTTTATTTTAGTTTTTAAAATTAGTTTCATTAATTAAATCAAACAAAATCATTTTACCAACAACTACCTAATCATTCTTCTTTTAAGATAGATAGTTCATGTGGGTACGATATCTGGTCTTATGACTATATATTACTTGCACGACCTCGTATACTTGCAAGTACGCATTTTCGTCAACACATGTATGACTAGCAGTTATAAACAACGTTATGGAAAAAACAAGGGACAATAGATTGTAGAACATGACCTTGTGAATCTCCATCTGAAGAATATGAAATGTAGTCAACTTAGAATTACTGATGAAAAGATCCATGGAGTAATCTTTATGTATGGTTACTCCAATACTTAAAATATTCATTGTCAAGCACTTATGAGTATTGGTCGCATACTATGCAATGTTCATTCCTGTGAACAATCTACCAATGCTCCATGACAATCCTAAATCACTACTTACTTCCAAGAATAGGACCAATTGTGGATACTTGAATAAATTAATATTACGGAAGTGGTTCTAAACATGAAAAAGGTAATACGTAATGTATTATTAATTCTGCCCAAAACAATCACCAAATCAGATAAAAATACAATATGTATCACTTCCAAAATATCAAACTACAAAAGTAATCAAACAAATTTACTAGCAAATCTAATTCATATTGATCTAGTATGAGCCTCATCCTTGATCTCTAGCAATGGTTTGGTGGGCGGATCAGTTGGACTCTCTTCAGATGATACACGACTCACTTTGATTTCTCCATCTTCCACAGGCTTTATGGTGTAGTGGTACTTTTTGTGAATGTGTCTTGAGCGCTTGTGATCTTGGGATTCTTTAGCCAGAGTAATTGCCTCCTCGTCATCTCAGAAGATCTTAACTATTTAAATATGCTGGGAACAACACCCAAATCATTGAACTTCTTCAACCACATTGGCTTATTTGCAACTTCATTAGCTGCTATATACTTCGACTCTATCATCGAATCCACTACGGTCTCTTACTTAGAACTCCTCCAAGTCACTGTTCCTCCATTGATTAAGAACACAAAACCCAACTGAGATCAAGAATCATCCATATCAGTTTGGAACCTTGCATCCATATAAACATTTACGTTCAGATCTTCCTTACCACCATGCACCAAGAACATATCCTTAGTCCTTCAAAGCACTTTAGAATGTTCTTGAGTGTGATCTAAAGACTTTCTCTAGGATTACCCTAATAATGAATCGCCTTGATCAAGGTGCATGAAACGCCAGGACTAGTAAATATCATGGCATACATGATCAGTCATATAGCAGAAGCATATGGGTTCTGACTCATTCTATCCAGCTCTTCACTAGTACTAGGATATTGGGTCTTACTCTGTATTGTGCCATTTTGCATAGGTACAAATCCTCTCTTTGAATCTTGTATCTTGAGTTTCTTCCGGATCTTGTCTAAGTATGTACTTTCGCTTTGTCCATTTAATCACCTAGATCTATCTCTAAAGATCTTAATACCAAGTATATACACATCATCTCCTATATCCTTCATAGAGAAACATTCCCCAAGCCAAGCTTTTACACTTTGCAATGTTGGGATCTCATTTCCTATGAGTAATAGTTCATCAACATATAAAACAAGGAAGACTATAGTGCTTAAACTAGTTCTAACATATACACATTGTTCATCTTCATTTATTAAGAAACCAAACTCTTTGATCTTCTCATCGAAACAAATGTTCCATCTGCGAGATGCTTGTTTGAGTCCATAAATGAACCTATCAAGCTTGCACGCTCTATTTGGATACTTGGATTGTGACAACTCCAAATTCACAGTCATTTTAAAAATTTTATTTATGCTTACTTGAAAATCAGAGTATTCATTCTAAAGAATAATATTGCGAAATTTGTTTCCAGAAAAATATGATAAATATATTATCAAAGCATTTCCGAAAAAATGTATTTTGTTTATATAAAAACTTTGGGATGTCATCGTCAATACAAAAACATAAGCATAAACAGATCTTACATTCATTTACACTAGTGATTTACATTGACACCTGTTATACAAATAAACTGAGTGGTCCAGGTTGGGAAACCTAGTGAGTACATAAGGATTTCAATCCCACAATGTTATATATATATATATATATATATATATATATATATATATATATATATATATATATATATATATATATATATCTTAGATGTAATGCCCCGATTCTCAGGTATGGATGTAAATGAAAGTTTATTTAGTTTTAAGATCTACTCGACGAGTTGGTTGCCCTACTCGTCGAGTAGCAGTGAGGTGGGATCGAGCATTTAGTGGCCTACTCACCGAGTCCATAAAGGGATTCGACGAGTAGGAGCTGGCAGGTGAAACCCTAAATGCCGAGGGTTTTGCACCCTATTTAAAAAAGCATAAGCCCCTTTAGCCTCTTTACAGTCCATTGAGAAACCCTAATTTGTGTGGTGTTCGTCCTTGTGTGTCTTAAGCTTTAGAAAGGAGTTCTTGGAAAGGAAGAGCTTCGAGGACAAGAGATTAGGAGCAAGGAAGGTGTGGGGATTAGAAAATCTACCTCAGTTGGCATCATTTGAAGCTATCAAGTCGCTACCTTTACTTCATTTTCCTCCTAGAACTCATTTGGTGGAGATTTAGGGTTTTTATGGCATGTTTGAGATAATAATGTGGGATATGAGCTAGTGAAGTTGTAACTTCGGATCTGGACCCTTCTTGAGTTCTAGATTCAAAAAGCTATAAACTTGGTTATGTATGAAACCTTCCTTGAGTATGAAACCCCATTGTAAGCTTGGGTTTGACATTTAGAGCCTTTGTAGCCATGCATGCACGTAAAGTTTGCAACTTTACGTGAAATGTATGTCTTAGAAGCTTGGATCTGTAATTTGGAGCCACTACATGGCTTAAAAAGATTCTAGACGGCGGAAACGTCCGGGGGCTCTTGTGACTTAAATTGAATACCATCACAATGAATATACATAAATCATAACATAATCATCACCATGCATTAAAATAATAGAACTGATATTGTTTACATCCAGTAGTTTGTTTTTAAACATTACAAATTCATAACATAATTTTTTGATAGATATCATATGCAAAACACCCTGACATTACTTGGTACTTATTCTTCGGTTTACCTGTTACCTAAGAATACAAGTTAATTTTGAAAAACGTCAACATATGAAATGTTGGTGAGTTCATTAACAAATTTTGTTTAAAAATGATTTTGTGTAGTTTGTAAAACCCAGAAAATCCGATATTTTCTGAAAAGATCATTGTTTATAAAAAGTGTGGAGATCCGTAAATATATGCTTGTTGATTTCTAAAACATGTATAAATGTTGAACCTTAGTATTAATCGCGCAAGTGAAAATGTTGAACTTCCCAAAAAAACCCGATGTTTTCCTAATATATAAAATACAGTGAATTCTCAATTTGTTATACCATCAACACGAATGATTTTGATTTCTCACGTGGCGTTGGATTAATTAGGGTTTGTGAGTCGTTATAATCATGCATTAGAAAATGACTAGTTTATAACTACAGGTTTCGAACGATCCTTAAAGGCATCGCCCGTTACTACTCACTTAATCCAACAACCATGATTACTTTTGATTAACGTCCTAAATCTGTTTACCTTGATTTCTCGTAAGCCTAACAAACGAGGAAAAGGGGAGTACCAAGTCCTGTTATTTCCGTGAGTTATTTAGGCTGTCTGGAATGCGAAAGGCACGTTGGCCTAACTCGCTTTTGATTTCTTGACCTCACTAGCAATACTAATGGGCCACTAGGGCCCTATAGCACATCAGAGCCATTGAAAGTCCTTTTACGTGAAATCAGGTCATAGGAGGCCCAATAGCACATAAACATATTCCCTATGGGCCCAAAGATCATGTTAATGGACTAGCAAGGCCCAACAAGCATGATTTGAAACTTCCAAGCCAAAGTTTGTAAGTTTGCTTATCGTAGTTATCACGTATTTATTTAGATGGTTTGGTTTAATGCTTGTTGTTTTGTATTGATTCGAGACCGAATCGCTTCGTTTGTAACGGTATTTATTGTTGAAAGTGTATTTGTTTTCCGTTTCGTTGGTAGTCGTGGATCTTGCATTTTGTATTAATGAATTAATTTGTTTAAAAGTGGAATTTGACCTTTCTTTTATAAAAATAACACTTTTGGTCCTTTTATATAAAAGAATTTCATTTTTAGTCCATAAAACATTTTCTTGACACTTTTGTATCATTTATTTGATGAAACATAGTTTTAACCCAAAATTTATTTATTGACAGCTTCAGCCCTTCCAGAATGGTGTTTCTCGGTTAGAACCCCATTTTTCACAACTTTTACAGTTTTGGCCCACAATCTAAAACTTTACATTTTTGGTCCTTTTTGAGAGTGAAATCATTTTTGACTATTGAAATGACTTTGTTATGCTAATTACCTCCTGTTTTACCAAAAATTTCATTTCAGCCCCTAAAATTTATCAAATTTTTGCATTTTGAGGCTTATTGGGCTCAAAAGCCCAAAATTAGCCCATTAAGCTAAAAAAATTACATTTTACGTTCCTTGAAAATTTTATTATTCGGAAAAATGATTATAGAAACTGTTTTGACACTTTTAACCCTCAAGAAACCATGACTTGTCGATTTGTAACCCAAGTTTTGTATTTTCGACAATTTAAATCCTAAAATGGGTTTTATGTTAGAATATGTTCATCATAACCTTATAAGCTATCATTCTTGACTTGTTAGGTGTAAAATAGCTTAGATTATGTTTGTTTTCCTTTCTCATGTCATAGATCTCGGGTTTACACCTTTTTTGGTAACATATTCATCAAAAAAACACATGAAATCACACACATACATGCATAAAATCACACATAGCATACACATACACATAGATCTACACATTTTCTTGTATTCTCCCCCATAAAACTCATAAAAACCGAAAAGAAAGGGGTATGAAGTTCACCTTGAGTTGTAGTTTCAGTTTTGAAGAAGATTGGGAGAAGTTTGGTGCTATTTTCGGCCCTAGCAAGTTTCTTGGATGGATCTCGAACTTAGTGTGTTCTAAGATGAAAGATCATGAATTTGAATGGATTAAGAGATGATTTTTGATGAAAACAAAGAGTCTAGGTCATAGATCCAAGCATGAACTTACCTTATATGATGATTTTGTGGAAGAATCTCTTTGAAAGCCTCTTAGATCTCGAAAATATGGAGAGGATTGGAGAGAGTTTCATTGAGAGAATTTTGAGTAAAGTGTGTGTGTGTTTGTTTGGGTTCGGCTAAGAGCAAAAGAGAGAGAGGAAGAGAAGAGATCTTTGATGGGATAGTTGCATGAAAACATGGGATGAATGCATGGAAGACCCATATGTAAAAATGAGGTGGCATGCAAAAGTTAACTCTCCTCCATTTGAGTAGTTGGGCTGAGAAAAAGAGAGGGAAAAAAAGATTTGGGCTCTTAATGCTTACGCCCATATTATAATCCATTTAGGTGAATTTTCGGCCCAAATAAATCTAGGAATGATTTTTATGGCCCATTAGGGCTAATTAGGTTAGTTATGGCCCAATAAGGTCCATTAAAGTATTTTATTTCATTCTAGGCCCAATATGGCCCAAAATATTAAAACAAATAGAATTAGAGCACATTTCAGAGTTCTAAGCCCAAAGTAGTTAAATTGGAAGCTTATTGGTCCATTGGGCCCAATAAAGAAATCCTAATCTAAAATGGACTTAAACAAGGATTTCTAGGGTTTTCTAATTCTTTGTTGACTATTTGAACGTTTGTATGAAGTGTTTGATTGAAGTTTTGTTGTTATTGAATAAGCATCCTACATGCTTTCACATTGTTGGTTCACATTTGTTATCATTGTTCAATGTTTACAAGGCATCAAAATTCCTAGTTGTGACAAAATTCACATAATATTTCATAATATTATTTACTTAAAACACGATTTCAAAACGTGTATGTTACAAATACCTCCTCCTTTTGAGGATTTTGTCCCCGAAATTACATCGATTAAAGTAAATGGGAATATTTTGCTCTTATCTCATTCTTATTTTCCCAAGTATAATTTGGGCCTCGATGGTGTTTCCACTTGACAAGCACCAACTTTACTTCTTTATTACATAGATTAGTTGTTCTTTCATTCATGAGCTCTTCCGGCTCTTCTACATATCTTAACTTATTATCCAATTTCACTTCAGATAATGGAACTATCTCATCATTGATTCTCAAGCATTTGCGCAGATAGCTCACCTGGAACACGTCATGAATACCTGCCAAGTCTTTAGGCAATTCTAAGCAGTATGCTTGCTTTCCAATTCTCTGGATGATTTTGAAAGGATCAACAAATCTAGGGCTTAGTTTTCCTTTCTTACCAAATCGCATAACACCTTTCCACGGGGATACTTTTAGAATTACGAAATCACCCACCTGGAATTCTATGGGTCGTCTCCTCTTTTTTGTATAGGACTTCTGTCGATCCTGGGCCGCTTTCATTCTTTCTCGTACAATTTGAATCTTGTCGGTGGTGTCTTGAATCATTTCAGGGCCTCCAAGGATCTTCTATCCTATGTCTCGCCAACATAATGGAGTACGACAATTGCAACCATATAATGCCTCATATGGTGGCACTTTGATTGAAGCGTGGTAACTGTTATTATATGAGAATTCAACAAGAGGTAAGTATTTATCCCAGTTACCACCGAACTCCAAGACACATGCATGAAGCATATCTTCTATTGTTTGGATTGTACTCTCCATCTGACCATCTGTCTGGGGATGATAAGTTGTGCTGAGAGCAACTCGAGATCCTAATTCACATTGCATACTCGCCCAAAAGTGAGAAGTGAAGCGAGTATCACGATCGGAAATGATCTTTAGTGGCACACCGTGTCTTGCAACAATTTCATCCAAGTATACTTGTGCGTATTTCTCCATTGGAGCCGTTTCACGCATGGCAAGAAAATGAGCACTTTTAGTCAGGCGGTCGACGATTACCCAAATGCTATCATGCTGTCTAGCAGTCTTTGGCAATTTGGTAATGAAATCCATGGATAGTTCTTCCCATTTCCATACACGGACACTAAGACTTTCTGAGGTTCCATAAGGCTTTTGGTGCTCTGCTTTGACTTGTAAGCATACTAAGCATTCTTGTACATATCTTCCAGTGTCTCTCTTTAATCCAGGCCACCAATAATCAGCTCTTACATCATAGTACATTTTACTTGTACCAGGATGGATTGATAGTTTAGATTTATGGGCTTCATCTAAAATCTTTTGTCTCAATCTACCAATCTTCGGAATCCACAGCCGATTCTTGAATACTTTTAGTCCTCGTGGATCATCAAGTAAAGCATCATTATAATGTATCATCCCTTCTTTCTTCACATTTTCTGGCTTTAGGGCCTCTTCTTGCCATTTCTCTAATTCATCTAAAATAGTGAATTTTATTGTAGTATGAGTAATAGCATAACACATACTATTGCGATAAACCTTTATGCTAAGGGCATCGGCAACTACGTTGGCTTTTCCAAGATGATATAGGATTTCACAATCATAATCTTTGATTAGCTCAATGGCTCATTGTTGTCTCATATTCAAAGTTTGTTGACTGAATATGTACTTGAGACTTTTGTGGTCGGTAAACAATTGGCATTTTGTACCAAAAAGATAATGCCTCCAAAGTTTTAGGGCAAATACCACTGCAGCGAGTTTGAGATCATGAGTGGGATAATTCTTTTCATAATCTTTCAGTTGTCTTGAGGCATAGACTATCACTTTGCCACATTGCATCAACACACAATCGAGTCCCAATCTTGAAGCATCACTATATACGGAGAAATCATCATCACCTTCTGGGAGTGATAATATTGGAGCATGAGTCAAAAGATCTTTTAGAGTTGAGAACACTTTTTCTTGGGCTTCACCCCATTCGAACTTCACTTCCTTCCGTGTAAGACTCGTGAGAGGTACGACTATACGAGAAAAGTCTTTAATGAATCTCCAGTAATATTCCGCGAGACCCAAGAAACTGCGAATTTCGTAAGCATTACGGGGCACTTCCCAATTTTGAATGGCTTCGATTTTGATAGGATCTACGGATACACCATCACTAAAAATAACATGGCCGAGAAATTGAACTTGGCGAAGCCAAAATTCACATTTCGAGAATTTAGCATATAGTTTCTCCTTTCGAAGAAGTTCTAATACCGCACGAAGATGAATGACATGATCAACTTCAGACTTGTAATAGATTAGAATATCGTCAATGAATACGATGACTGATTTATCGAGCATTGAGCAGCATACCCGATTCATCATATCCATGAATATAGAAGGAGCATTTGTTAAACCAGACGACATAACAAGGAATTCATAATGCCCATATCGAGTACGAAAAGTAGTCTTTGGTACATCCTGCTCGTGAACTTTCAATTGATGATAGCCAAATCTTAGATCAATCTTTGAGAAATAGCTAACACCCTGAAGTTGATCGAACAAACCGTCGATGCGAGGTAGTGGGTACTTGTTCTTGATAGTCACCTTATTCAGCTCACAATAATCAATGCACATTCACACCGATCCATCTTGCTTCTTGATAAATAGTACCGGAGCACCCCAGGGAGAGGTACTCGGTCGAATGAAACCCTTGTCAAGTAGTTCCTGTAGTTGGATCATTATTTCTTTCATCTCAGCTGGCGCAAGATGTGAAATCCCCAATTTCACGGCTAGAAAAGACCGATTTTGTTTATGCTTTATAAAAATCAGAGTTCTTCTTTTAATAAAAATGTTGCGGAATTTGTTCCTAGAAAAACATGATAAATACGTTATTAAAACATTTCCGAAGAAACATATTTGTTCGTTTCAAAACGTTTGGGATGTCATCGTTAATACAGAAACATAAGCATAAACAGAACTTACATTTATTTATACTAGTGATCTACATCTCTTTAAATCTCTCAGTGTAATGTGACTTCATATCAACACCTGTGATATAAATAAACTGAGTGGGACAGGTTGGGAAACCTGGTGAGTACATAGGGTTTTCAACCAACAATAATATAATTATTATGTTTAAATAATCAAACAATCAACCCAATTACCCATCCCCATTATCTTCTTTATTCTTAAGGGTCTACCCTAAGAATCAACTATTTCTCATTCATTCATTCCTAAGGAAACAACATGAAGTCCATTGTTGCCAATGACACATTGGTCAAGCGCAGCTGCTAATCTTGTCACTTAGGCGCAGCTGCCAGAAATTGGGACATTTTCTATGAGGCACTTCTGTCGGTATTGACCTTTAAACGCTACTGTCATGGTCATAAGGCTCCCTATTAGGCGCAGCTGCCGATACTGTCCTTAGAGCGCAACTGCTAGGACGTTTACCATAGATCTAAAACATCTACGGGTTGTGGCGCAGCTGCCAGTGCTCATCTATAGGGTACTAGGTCCACTGCTGCTAATGTATACCCATAGGGCACTAGGTCCATGCTCTCTATATCAACTTTTATCGCTCATTATTCATCTACCCATGTTTTACCCAACATATTTTGTAGATATAAAATACTTTATACAGTTTACGTCATTTAAAACATGTATAAAAATCTTTCATCAGCATAGACAACAAGTATTCAGACAATATGCACACATAGCACGTAATTTATAATAAAATACTTCATATCTATGTGTAAGATGAAAGGGACCATGCACTCACCTGATAGGTGATGACTCAACACTCGGACAGCGCTTCGATACTCTCAAAACAACTTTTCTTCGATAAAACCTAGTATCAACACCACCAGGGTTTAGTCTACCGATATTCGCGACAAATTAATAGTCTGACTATTATTATTATTATATAAGCGTTAAATAACACTCAATATAACTCATAATAATATCCCAAATAATTATTTTAAGGTCCTAATAATGTTACTATAATTAATTAGAAGCTATATTAAAACTAGCGTAGGCGTAGCTCACTTACAGCGGGTTTTTCGCAAAACCGGGCTTCGCTGGAGCAGCGTTTCCCGAGCTGAAAGGCTCTTTTCTCGGAGCCGTCAAGCGCTCTGGGGCTTCCGCCTCGTGCTAGGGAGTTATCCTAGGCTTTAGGGGGTTAGGGAGGCTTAGAGAGAGAGAGTTTAGAGAGAGAAAGAAGGGTTTGAAGGTGTGAGGAAGAGGCTAGACCCGACACCTCTATTTATAGTGGAAAATCTGATGGACTCGACGAGTCTGAGTCATGACTCGCCGAGTTGGTGCATGTGGCAACCTTCTGGTGGTGCCACGTGTCCAATTCTGGTGGTGCCACGTCACCCCCTATCGAGTATCAGCCTTCAAACTTAGAAATATCATAACTTTCGCATACGAGCTCCGTTTTCGACGTTCTTTATATTCACGCGTAGGTAAAATCAAGATCTACAACTTTCATTTAGACTCCGTTGGCTAATTCTCGACCGATCTCAAATTTAACAGTAGGAGGCGTTTAGACTGTTAAATGACCGCGAAGAATTCATAATTCCTTCATACGGACTCCGTTTTCGTCTATCTTTTTACCGTTGAGTTCCTATTAATGAGATCTTCAACTCTCATTTAGGTCGCGTAAGCCAAAAACCGCTCGAACTAAAATTCGAGTTTCGGGCTGTACGCTGCTAAGCCGAATCTTAGAAAAATCATAACTTCCTCATACGAAGTCAGATTTGGGCGTTCTTTTTATCGACGCTCTTAGTTTAACATATTCTACTAATTTCATTTAGATCACTAAGGCTAAAAAGTCCTCCATCATAAATTCACTATTTACGCTTCCCGGTGTCGTGCCGGTTCCGTCGTGAAACTTCGACGGGCCATAACTTCTTCGTTATAACTCGGATTTCGGCGTTCTTTATATGTACGGAAACCTTGTGAAATATTCTACAACTTGTTTAAGATTATTTATTCTAATTAATCTTTTGTCGAAAAGTCATTTTCGACCCCTATTGTCTCTAAATTGACTAGCCCAGACCTGCGGGCGTTACATAAGACGATAAGGAGTCTTTGCAATCGGAGCAGCACCATGCATAAGGTCAATTTGGAATTCTATTTGCCTATCCCGAGGAAGACCAAGCAAGTCATCGAGGAAAACATCAGAATATTTGTTAACAACGAGAACATCATTAACAATTTTCTTCTCCTCTTTTGAGACATCAACTGTGTAGGCCAAATAGATAGAACACCCTTTCGATATGAATTTACGAGCTTTAAGGAAAGAGATTATTTTTAAGAGTCTTTGTTCACCGTAGACATAGATAGGATTCTCCCCTTCAATAGGAATGCATACTATCTTTTCATAGCACAAGAGTTCTACGTGGTTCTTTGATAACCAATCCATGCCGAGAATAATATCAAAGTTGGGCAAGGAGATAGGGACTAGGTTAGAAAGAAAAGTATAGCCTTCAATTTCTATAGCACAATCCCTATAGACTTTATTAGCAATTAATGATATACTTCCCACAGTATCTATGTGAAATGGTTGTGCGAGTACAAATCAAGCAATTTGAAAGGAATGCGCAAATTCGTAAGACACAAAAGAATATGAGGCACCAGAATCAAATAAGATGTGAGCAGGTCTAGAGTTGACAAGAAATGTATCCGTCACAACATTAGGGTCCTCGCGTGCCTCCTTTGAGGTAATCTAGAATACACGACCCTTAGCTTTTGGCACCTCCTCCTTTTTAGTTGGAGTAACCTTTGATTGTTGAACAGGGACTTGACTTTTCGCTGGTTGTTGAAAAGAAGCTTGACTTCCCGTTATCTGACTAGTAAAAGTAGGGAAAAAACGCTTCTTGTGGCCAGTAATACCACATGCATAGCAAGTAACATCCTTTCTTGGGCAAGCTGGCTTTATATGACCCTTTTCTCTACATCCATAATAGACAATGTATTCCTTGTCTATTTTACATTGGCCCGGATGATTCCTTCCACAAATACGACATGAAGGCGATTGCATAGAAAAAGATTGTGATCTACTGCATCCACGAGAGGCATTTTGAGTTTGAACTTGATTACTAGGTTCAGTCCGAACGGATTGAGCTGGTAGAAAAGAAGGAACAAGAACAGTTCTTTCAGTACGTGGATGCTTCAGAGCAGTAAAAGTGGCACCATATATTTCTAAGTCATGCTCACGTCTTCGAGCATATTTAACGGCTTTATCGAATGACAAAACTTCTCTATTGGCAACGAAATTGTGGATTTTGTGTCGTAGTCCCTTCATGAATAACTGAATTTTCTCGTCTTCAGTTGGAATATACTTTGTAGCAAACCTTGCTATTTGATTAAACTGGGTTTCATACTCATTCACAGTCATTCCTCCTTGTTTAAGCTCGAGGAATTCCTTCTCCAATATCCTCCTCATGTCTAGAGTACAATACTTCTCCAGCAAACGAGTTTTAAACATTTCCCAGGCTAAATTCTCGTGGTCAAACCCGTTGAGAGCTTCATATGTTGCTTCCCACCAGACCAAGGCTTCTCCGATGAGCATTGCAAAAGAATAATTATTATCTTCAATATCCACATGAGAAATACGAAACACTTTCTTTGTGTTCTGGATCCAAGTAAGAACAATAATGGGATCGAGAACGCCAGAAAACTCTGTAGCACCGCTACTCTTGAAATCTTTGAACGAGGGACGCTTCACCTCTCCTTTTGAAGATTCCCCAGTGACTTTCTCTTTTCCCTTATCACCATTCTTTTTGTGTTCTTCGAGAGTCTGTCGAATAACACCGGTAAGTTTACCCAAGAGTTGCTCCTCACGAGGAGATACTGGAGTATTCACTTCCTCGGGTTGAGGACCTCCACCAACCTCAGGGGTATGCAACGAACTTGTTCAGCCATTGCTCTGCAATACGTGGTAACATCGTATTTTAGAATATTAGGGTTTATTATTACCTAATACTTTTACTTATATATATTTCCTATGGTTTGTATCCCTATACTTACAATGATTAAGTACATATATTGAACTTCCAATAGTTTAAGTCTAAATACCAATCCGTGGAATTTAGTTCACTCAAACTACTACTCTGATACCATGATTGAAAGACCTTAACTTTCGTATTTATGAAAGACCCAAACTTTCATACTTGACAATATAGTTACCCCAAAACATGCTACTTGCATATTCATAAAAACAATAATTTACATTGATAAAGAGGTTACAAACTACTAGATACAAACTGACTATTTTAAAGTGTTATATATTACATTACTTCCCAGGATTCTATAGTTTTATACATATGGGAGTGTAAAATACAATAATTTCAAACTATTCATAAGCTTTTATCAATACAATAGTTTCAAACTATTCAAAAATCTTCTACTAGTATATAGCTATACTAGATGTTTATCTCCTGCAATTTGTTAAACATTGAGAGGGTAAGCGGTGACGCTTAGTGAGTTCAATAATAGATACAATATAACGTTATGCCATATATATACTTCAATATGGCAGAAGCAAAGATGAACAAGGAACAACAAGGGCATATGTGAATCATGTGACAAACATTCCATATCCATCATTGATTTGATTTAAAGATATACAATCAATAAGACATAACAATTTCAATGCTTGATATACATCAATAAAGCTTTGGCCCAAACGGCACATAAGACATACAACTTCGGATTAACATTTTGGTAGATTTCAGGCTTATAGCCCTATCTAACCTTCTGCCAATACCATAAAATAGAAATCATTCTCTTACGGAGACATGTTCTACATGGCCAGAGGCTACATACCAGTACCAACATGAATCTAAGTCCTTTCACTGATCACATGGTCAAAGGTATTTCTTCGCTAAAAAATAGCGAATAAAAATAACCCGGGAAAATGACCCAGAATAATAACATTGAAAAGAACATAATACATATAACACATAACATACAATTGCTCCTATATATTAAACTCACTGTGAAATAACCGGGGGCTAAAATATTAATTTGGGCAGTACTTTGGCTTTAAATATGATTTTCGTCATTGGAAACCGGGCTCTGCGAAGGTAGAGCTTCAAAACCGAAAAGATAAATTTTTTGGGCTTCTCAGGAGTCTCGGGGCGTGTTTCGGGCTTTGGAATCAGTATCGGGGCTTCGGGGGAAGTCGGAATAGTAAAAATATCAAAAAGGGAGGTGAAAATGCTAAATTTCTACAGTTACCTGAGAAGGCTCGCATGCCTCCCTTTTATAGGCCGAGAATGCGAGGGTCAGTCCGAGAAGGAGGAGTCAGCAAGACAGATAGCAACGAGGGAGAGAGACATGCGAGGGGGGAAGGGCGAGTTAGCAGCGAAGCAGCTCGGTGGCAGCAGTAGTGAAGGGCATGCGGCAGCAGCGGAGCGAATTAAGTGGCGCGCATGCAAGGGGCCGGGTGCGAGGCTCCAAAGTGCGACAAAGGGCGAGGCGCGTCGGACGCGCATTGGGCCAAAGCTCTGGGTGAACCGGACTACGACGAGTGTCGGACACGAGGCGCGATCTCGCGAGGGTGACGTGGCTGGCACTATTCATGTGAATTTTCTCGGAAAATTGAACCAAAATCTTCTGAAATTCATAATTTTCGCATACGAGCTCCGTTTTTGACGTTCTTTATATGCACGCGTAGCTAAAATTATGCTCTACAGCTTTCTTTTAGACTTCGTCTGCTAATTTTGAATTTAATTTTAATATTATTATTTTTAACAGACCGGGACAGAAAAATCCGTTACAAATTCATAACTTCTTCACTCGACGTCCGTTTTTGTTAGACTTTTTACCGTTGTACTACAAATGACGAGACCTTCAATTCTAGTTTAGGTTGTGTCGCCTAAATATCACTCGATCTAAAATTCGAGCTTTTAGCTGTGTACTGCTAAGCTGAAACTTCGAAAAACCATAACTTCCTCATACGAAGTTAGATTTTGGCGTTCTTTTTATCGAACTTCTCGGCTTAATGAATACTAAGACTTTCATTTAGATTACCAAGGCTAAAAGTAGTTTATCAAAAACTCACTTTTTACGTCATTCGGCGCCGTGCCGGTTTTGTCGTGGATCTTCGATTGGTCATAACTTCTTTGTTATAACTCGGATTTCGATGAGGTTTTCGCCTACGTGTTTCTAACGAGATTATCTAAAATTTTTAATAATAAAATTTTACTTATTTCAAATTTTATATTTTCGCTATATTTCACTATTTGGCTTTTAATTGGAATCTCATAAGACTTCCAATATTTTATGAGTGATTCTAAACATAGTTTTACTTCATTTCTAGTAAAAACTATCTGTTAGAACTCAACATTCAAATTAACATAATATTATTTACTTGAAACACGATTTCAAAACGTGTATGTTATAGTTTGGCTCGTAGGAGATCGGAAAAGTTGTCGCCCCGTTACTACGGACCTTTGTTATAAAAAAATTGGGAAAGTCGCTTATAAGCTCGAATTACCCCCACCACTAGTATTCATCCTACGTTTCATGTTTCACAACTCAGGGCTGCTATATGAACTCCAACACAAGTTACGGAAATTCCACCTCAGCTCAACGAGGACTTAGAGCTAGTGACTCAACCAGAAGAGTTGCGAGGGGTCCGATACAAGAAGAATGGAGGGGCTGCAGTGGGAAGGGCTAACCAAAATGGAAGCGACATGGGAAGATTCCTCCAAGGTGAATTTGTAGTTTCCAGGTTTTAACCTTGAGGACAAGGTTGAAGTTTGGTCCACCAGTGTTGATAGGCCCCCAATCAGTCAAGTTTACACTCGTAAGAAGAAGAAGCCCATAGGTGGCAGCCCGGTGAGGCTAGTCCAGTCTAGTGAATTGCAGGGGACAAACTAAGGGTAATTTAGTCTCTAGGAGATCTTTTTGCTGCAGCTAATTCGTGGGAGACATCCTTAGTGGGAGTAGAATGTTCTTTTTCTTTTCATGGCTGCTATTTGTCCTTTTTGTCATTTCTTTCTAGTATTTATAGGGAGTATTGTTTTCCGTTTAGGCAGACAGAAATTTGTAATTGCTTAGGCAACTTGGAGAACACCTCCTGAAAAGTGAGATTATCCCTAATTTTATGAAAAACATCAGTTCAATCCAAATTCCATTGTTATTCTTAAATACAAAGTTATAAGAACTGTAGGAAAGAGCTTATCCCAGGGCTGTCAACCAAAGCTCAAGAATCGTCTTGTATTCAACCAATACACACATACATTGAAAAACAAAATAGACCATTCAAACTGCAAAAGTAAGGTTTCTAAGACAAAAGAACAAAAAGAAATTAAAGAAATAGGTAGATGAAGAACAAAATCGAAAATTACCTCAAAAACTAAAGTTATACAAACTTCAACATGTCGATTCCAAATGAAAAGTAAAAGCAACAGAACCGAAGACAGTGATTCCCTGTTCTACAATGGCGGAGGGAGTACAGGGGCAAGCAGGTGCTTTGCCCCCCTCAACATTTCAAATTTATATACATTACTCCCTTCAAATTTTCCAATTTATATACATTACTCCCTTTGACTAAATTCATAAATATTATTTTGATTTTCATAATAACAAGGGTTTAATGTTGCATATCCTTTATCAACATAGACTAGATTTACCTAAAAATAAAGGATTTTTACCATTGAACTAATTGCTTTTTCACATCTAACATTTCTTATACAATTTTTACTATTTTGTTAACATTGATAATAAATAATAAATAATAAGAAGTTGATGATATTAAGTCTTATAAAATCATATTTTATAAACCGTTTATTTAATAATCTATATATTTTTGTGTTTACTTGTTATGTGAGTAATATTTATCAGATGATAGGTTGTGATTTATTTATTTTATTGACTTTGTTAGGATGATAAATTTTTATAACTTTTTTGTTTGTTTTAATTTTTATTATTGGTAAAATAGTTAATTATTACTTTTAGGTTTATTTTTAATATTTCTATTGTTTTTTATCATTAAAATTTTTGAATAGGACACGGTCGGTATGTATATATTAATTTTTTTAGATATTAAAATTATGTATTATCTTTTATATCAAATTTTCCTGTAAGTTATAGACCATATTACGTTACCCGGTTATAAAATATTGGTTAATCTTATTATGATGTAAGCCCCTTTATTGTAAAATTCTGGTTCAGCCCCTGCTGTTGTACTCCTTTGTTTCCAAAATCTGTCAATAAAGCATAAATAAAAGAAAATGGGAAACACGAAATCCATAAATAAGAAGATGGCACGTATCTATTAGAAGAAAGACATAAAATAGAATTGATTGAGCCGTAACTCACCTGCTCAAGCAAGAAAAAGTAGCCCGGTCACCCATCCCAAGAGAAATCACCCTTTTGATGGATTGAGATATCAACGCAGAAGCATTGGTGGTGAGGTTATTGAACCATAAATGTCGAACACGACATAATAAACCGTCTGAAATCATCTGATCGGTTATAAAGTGCAAATGAAATCTCTCCATTCAACAGTTAAATTAAGGTTTAAGCAATTAGAATCAATATGAAATAGATATAAAGTGGTTACAAATTTATTCTCGTCATAATTGATGCTGAATATTTAGAAAAGATAGAAATTTAAATAAATAATCAGGTGTTGTAATATTAGCAGAATTTAGTCATTTACAGTTTGCAATAATGCATACCCACGAATCCTAATGATGAACAACATCTTGGCTTCACAACTCACATAAAATTCACCTTTCAATTGTGCCTTACGTTTCAGCTGAATCAATTCCTTTTGCTGAAATCTATAAAAAAGATATATTAGTTTAAGATTGAAAGAGATAAAGAGGATTAGAATGGGATATGAATCATATGATCGTATACCTGAGCTTCATACTCCTCACTGTATTTTTTGGCCCTGTTGAATATCAACTTCCTGTTGGCATCATTCTTTTTCTTCAAGGCTTCAGCTTCTTGGTTTTTAGTGACAACCCCATTCACAGAAATAATAAAAGAACAGTTGATTACTAATCATCTCTAAGAAATCAATGTTAAGGATTTCTTGGGCAACAATGGTAGAAGTAGAAGAAAATGAAAATAGAAACATCGGACTGAGCAGATGCATTAAATCTAATCCAGAAAATTGAGGAGAAGACGAACCAACCTGTTGCAAGTTGTGGTCTTCCGATGTCGATGTTGGCATATGGATCTAGCGAATCCGGTATTATGAACCTTTGCAGGAGGTAGATGATGTGCAGGGCCGGTCCAGACGGTGGGCAACCCGGGCGACCGCCCAGGGCCCACGTCTTCAGGGGGCCCAAAATTTCTAGGCTATGCAATGTATAAATATAAAAAAAATATTACCTGAATGATTATTACGGTCTAAAGTTGGTTCAAATTCAAAGTAGCTCAAAAGATTAACAATTTGGCTTACTTGTTAGTGCTAATTGAAAATGTATATAGTAAAGAATAAATGATATATTTTTTTAATCTTTATTATATTTGTCGTTGAGGGGCCCTTTTTTTCTTTACGCCCCGGGTCTCATATACGTTTGGACTGGCCCTGATGATGTGGTGGTATTTTGGTTTATTTTGCGAACGTTTGCAGGTGGTAGACGATGCGTAGGGCGGCGGTGATGTCCACTGTGACCATCTTGGGTAAATGGTGGAGGAGAGACCATCGGGCGGTGGTCGCAATGATAGTGAGAAAGGATCGAGAGGAGAGGAATAATGGAGGTAAAGCTGTAAACCCAGAGGAAGAACATTGAAAGGATGTAGAAGAAAAAAGAAGCGGTGGGAATGTATATCTAAAATATAGAAAAAGAGAAGAATATGGTTGAGCAGTCACCTGCAAAGAAAGTCGACAATCTTCCTGAGAAGGGCAAAAGAGAACAAAGACGTTAATCGAAACATCGTTGAAAGCTGCCGATGGAGGTAGAGAAGATGTGAAGGTGCGCCTAGGTTGTGAAGATCGATCGGATGCTTGTAGATCGAGGCGGTGATTCTCTGGATTGGAGATAAACGGAGATAGCGGTGGAGAATTAACACGTATAAGCTGAATATCAGCACATGTACAAACATGTAAAATGAGTGAAACCAAAATGTTACAGCAAAGTAAAGGGTTTAAAGAAAAAAGAAAACAAATACTGAAGTGGTCAAATAGGAACATAGAACTTTTCATCAATGTAGTTCTAAATTAGTATATATATAAATGGGGTAAAAATATGTAAATAGAGAAAACTTGAGAGGTGCTTTTTTGACATTCAGCCGAAAATGTAAGCTTGTCTCGCACAACGGTGTAAAATATGTAAAACCCCTCTAAGCGAGTTAAGGGGTTTTGGTTCAGGAAACAATGGTGTTTTGTCTGATGAAATCACTGAGTCGGGAGTCTACAAAATCGCTGTCGGCCGCATTACGACTGAGATCGTTCGATGTGATCGGAGCAAAAAGCGCTTTCTGTGCTCAGGGTCTATTGTATTCTACTAAGAGACTGAAAAAAGAGGAGATAATCGCCACCAGTGAGATACCAGCTCCTCCTCCAGATGACGACTTTCCGACGTCAGGGATAAGCCGTCCGATTTCAGAAATTCTGAAAGAACTGAACAAGAAAGTCCCGGATTCCCTCATCAGAGCCCGAGTAGAGGCCAGTGGCTTCTCTATCAAATACATCCCATGGTTTGTCTCTCTGTTTCTTCCTTTCTTTTTCTTAATATAGGTATTTGCTACCAGTAATTTCCCAATATGGCATAAGTTAATGTGCATATATTTTGAGTTAGATTGATTACTTTGTCTCGGCTTTCCTTCAAATTGCTGGTTGGTTTTCCGGGAAATCGTAAACCTAATTCAAAGCAACACACTCTCCAGTTATTTGGTTCATCTAAGTGAAGTTTGTAATCCACAATTTATATTTGATTAAAGTGGTTTAAACTTTAAACTTAATGTATGTTGTATCAAACTTGTGAGCATAAATATTTGGTTGTTACATAATTGTTTTGTAGGGAACTCTAAACCCTAAACCCTACCCCATGAGCATAAAGTGAGATGTAAATCAGGTTTACAACAGCTCTTTAGGTGGCTGACATGATAGACCAGTGGCTTCAAAGAGCCCAATTTACATTGGAATTGAAACTCCCTGCTGAATGTTGCTGAGATCTCAAATCTATTGGTAGTTGTTTTTCATGGATATGTGTTAAATTTTGTGATTCTAAGTGGGAAATTTACAATAACTATCAAGATTAAGACATAATCTTGAGAATTATGGAACACCAAGATGCATTTTACAATTCAAAAGCAATCACAACAACTAATTAACAAAACATTAGTTATAAAGTGAGAAATCATTTTATTAATCAAAGAAAGAAACACATTACAATGATTTGAATGGCGAAAGGACGAGTCCTAGATGAACCATATTTTCAAGAGCAACGTTGAGAGATGATGATCCCCCTTTTAAATATTATTATTATTTATATAACCCTTAACCCTCTTTATCTCAGTTTCTATGAAACGAACATTTAAAGAGTTAACTAAATCAGTGAAGGCTATTTTTTTTATTTTTTTTTTTATTTTTTTATTTCCTTTACTATACGGTCCTTAAGCTTCCTTTATTTTTGTCTTCAGTATCCGCTTCATTCCCTTTCCCGATTTTTTAAGTTTCAACTTTATCACTTTCATCTTCACATTCAGTGAGCCTTTCATCTTTATAACTTTTATCAGATGCAGCTTATTTTTCTTGAATATTCAGCACACAAAATTATTTACAAGCCAAGATTTGGAACAGACCTTATACTTGTAGCAATAATGCAATATGTTACTATGATTAGTGATTGTAGAAGAATGCAATCACTAATAGTTGGTCTGGTTGACTTTTACCTTTAAGTGTCCTGTTTTGGTTGACTTGTGTTTTGGTTGTCTTTTGTGGGATAGAATTTGTTACTCATTGATTGATTCCTTGGGAGAGTTAGGGCTTTGTAATGTTTTGGTTTCAGATGTTATCACTCTCAGCTAATAGAGACTATAAGCCTAATGCTTTCTGCTTACAATATACAGTGTTTTAAGATACTAGTATGATGCTTAAGGGACTGATATTCTGTTTTTAATTCCCAGGCATATTGTGAACAGGATTATGAATCTGCATGCTCCAGGTATTATGCAAAAGATTTTAAATATTATATTAATTATATAATTTATTTACTCTGGAATTTATTACAGAATGGTCTGGAGAAGTCCGAAGTATTCACTATTCAACAGATGGGAAATCCGTCTCTGTTACTTATCGGGTAACACTCTATGGGACTGATGCAGAGGTATGCATAATATCTAAGGATTTTAATATATATATATATATATATATATATATATATATATATATATATATATATATATATATATATATATATATATATATATATTGGAAAAGAAATAAAGAAATTTGGTTGGGTGATGGATGATTTTTGAACAGATATTTAGGGAGTCGACTGGAACTTCATCAGTTGGTGACGTGGGAGGGTATGGGGATCCTGTGCAGAAAGCAGAGGCCATGGCATTTCGGCGAGCATGTGCTCGTTTTGGTCTTGGGCTTCATCTTTATCATGAAGAGTTGTAGATTTTTGCTTCTGCAAAATCATATGCTTTAAGCCTTTAACCACATTCACATTTTTGGGTAGTCATATCATATATCATATGCGTGCTGTGGTTTGAACATATGAAATTTTCATTTACATTGCATTATTTCAAGGGTGCAATTCATAACAAGTTAACTAGCTTGCCCCTGTGTTTGGTAGGATGTAATATATATCAAGGAATTTGTTATGGTTGGCTCCATTCGAATTGGAAAAAAATGTTTGTTTTGTATCATGGAATCCAAGGGCCATTTTTAAGGAATGCGATACTTTTCTTTCTTTTTTTTTTTTTTTTTTTTACTCGAGGTTTTAAATTGTAATATAATATTTTCGTAATCCAAATAAAAGATATATTTTTGTATATTTTAATTATTTTTAAACCAAAATAACAATTTTACTTTTGTTTATTTCCATCCAAGACCTACCTAACATTTCACTGGATTTTGACCTAACACGCTCTTTCATCTACAACTCGACTTTGTGAAATATTTTTTCTGTAAACTCCGGTTAGGATAATAAACTTGGTTCAAGTAAGGGTTTACTATAAAATATATTCTTGCTATTCCAAAATCGCTGATAAACTTAAACAATCTACAAGCTTCTCCGATGATGATGGGTACCCAAAGAAGCTCATTTCCATGAAGTCGACTATCGAGAGTTGCAAAGATGTTGCATAGCTTGATGAACAAGGTAGGGGACTCATTGCACATAGAGAGTCCATCTTGTAACAAATACAAGATAAGAAACAAAGATCAAAGATGTTGCATAGCTTGATGAACAAGGTAGGGGACTCATTGCACATAGAGAGTCCATCTTGTAACAAATAGAATATAAGAAACAACGAATATAAACAACCAAAAATAAATCGAAGACGCATAATAATGCCTGGCAATGCCACAACAGAAGTTAGTTGACCAACTACATATTTTGTTGTCGTTCATAGGAGATAAATGAAAACATGCATGGATTGATATGGAGAAATAAAAACTCCTTCATGAATGTCGTGAACATTAAAGACTGGTCAATAGTTATTATTATGTAATGATTACGTATTTAAGTTTCTAAATCAAACATCTAAACTGGGAAATTAACAAAACACATAAAACAGCACCGACAAATCTAAAATGTTTTATATAATATGTGTGTAACATTCCATGGTCATAAATCGGCCATAAGCCAACCTTTTTAAAAAGTATTATACAAAAATACTAAAGCCACCAAAGCATGTAGTTCTTAAAGATGACCTCAGAAAAATAGATTGTCCCCGATCCACCTAAGTTTGTAGTCCCAAAAGCTTATATTATAAAGCATATGCAAAAAAGTACTTGAATATAAAAAAAACAATGATTTTTGTAGTAGTTCTTTATGTTTAGGAATAGGGTTTCTATTTTAGAATACATATTTTTGGAAAAGTAAACACTAACCATACTCAAGAAACATAAAGTCGATCCTAACATACATAATTTGGAAAAAGAACACTAACCACACTCAAGAAACATAAAGTCGGGCCTAACTGGTGCACAACATATACGTAAAACAACTTAAATATAAAAGCTAATTAATTTTAGATAAGTTCTTCGTGTTCCGAAAAAGGATCCTCTTTCTCATGGAAATCATTTTTATCTATTCCTAGTAGATTGCTAGTTTGTCTTAGGTTCCAAGTTTATCTTTATCTTAGTCTCCAAGTATCTTGTTGTTTCATGTTTTGTTTTCGATAAGGACTCTCTTGTATATATATGCTGCTCCCGTTTTGAATGAAAGTTAAGTTTTGGAGAATTTAATTTTCTTATGGTATCAAAGTAGGATGCCATAACCTGTTATGAAAATCGCCAAGATGGCAAGAGACAAACCGAAATCGTCGAAGGGTAAAGGTGCCACAACCATCGATTCCAACTCACCCTACTACATTCACTCCTCTGAATACCCCAAACAGATGCGTGTAAATGATACCCTTACCGACAACAACTACAATGATTGAGCGCAAGAGATGAAGAATTTTCTCTTTGCCAAAAATAAGACTAGATTCATTGATGGGACGATCAGCAAACCAAATGTAAAATTTGAGATCCACGTGCAATGGATGTGTTGTGACGCCACGATAAAAGGATGGCTAACCACCACCATGGAAAAGGATATCAGATCTAGTGTGAAATACGTTAACACAACCAATGACACCTGGAGTAACCTTGAAGAGAGGTTTGGGAAAGAAAGTGTGCCCCGAGCCTACGGACTAAAGAAACAAATCATGAAGACAAGGCAGGAAGGAGCATCTGTGTTCAGTTGTTACACTAAACTTCATTCTATCTAGGACAAAATTCAGTCGACAACACCTACTCCAAGCTGTGTTGCATTGGTTATACCTGTGAGTTGGGCAAAAGATTAAACGAATCCAAAGATAAAGAGAGACTATAAAAATTATGGGTCTTGATAATGAGAATTCTACCATTAAAACACAGATCCTATCTACAAAACCCACACCAAGCTTGGGAATGGCTTATCATCTTGTCGTAGAGGATGAACAACAACGAGTCATCACAGCTGCCAAAAGGCCTTTTAACAAAGCAACAACATTTCATACTTTTGTTTAAAATCAAAGGGAAACCGGTGGTTATCACAAACAACAATACAAAAAGGTCGTGCAGAAGGATCAACCCAAGAAAAGAAGCACCAATGAACCAGAACAATACACTTTTTGTGGAAAGAAGGGACACAACAAAGAAGGTTGCTTCAAGCGCATTAGATATCCAGATTTGTAGATAAATAAAGCTAAGTAAGAAAAGGGAAAGCTGAAAGCTTCTTATGCAAACACGAAACAAAACCCCATACTGGGGTTGACTAGTGATCAATACCAAAGACTACTCAAGCATTTTTCAAAATATGAGGAAGTCAATTTCGCTCCTAATGTGAACATGGCTGGTAGAGTAATTATGATGATTCTTGGGTCGTCGACTCGGGCACTACGGAGCATATAACATGCAACTAAGAGTTGCTTCAAAACATCACAAAGAACCCCTTTGAACCACTAGTTACTATTCCTAATGGTGCCCATATTCATGTTGAAGGAAGAGGGAAGTTGTCACACCCCCAAACCAGAACGGCGGAAACGTTCGGGGGCGGAGGACGTCATGTTCAATATCATAACAGTTCATAGAAAGGAAAGTACACACCACCATAGATAATAAGTTTGCAAGATGTTTACATAGTTGTATTCATTACATGTTCAAAATAAAGGTACATAAACATCATTCAAAATGAAGTAATTAACGCCAGCGCGTTAATCCCAAAAGTTGATTCCCAACCTGCTTAGCGATTTCCTGAGAATACAAGTTATTTCAAAGAAAAAGTGTCAACAATTAAGTTGGTGAGTCCATAAGTAGTTTAGAAAAATTGGATGCCATTCCAAAATGGGTGTATGTTTTCCAGTAAACGTAGCGTTTCAAAATGTAAAGAGTTGTGATTTGTGGTGTTGGAAATGAATGCATTAGCTCCAGAAAAATCCCATATTTTCTTTAATAGTTGAAATACGATTTGTTGTGTTTTCCAAGAAAAACCCTTATTTTCTTATAAAAGTATGAGATGTATATAGTTGTTCATGTTATAAGTTGTAAATGATTGCACCGGGAAAATCCCTTATTTTCCTATTAGTTGTTTGGTTTGTATGCAGGAAAAACTCTTATTTTCCTCACACATAATGCCAGTCTCTAAGACCGAAAATTGCAAGAAACCGACGTTTCTCGTAAGTGTGTCATAGTTTTATATATAATAAAACTACGCGAAGACCGAACCGGTTGGATGAAGAATAGTTTTAATAACTACTCGCTCATCAAAACTGAATATCATAATATTTGTATATCCGATGAGTTTCTATAACCATACTAAACATAATATGCCTGTAACGACGTTCTTCAGGCGTCGCAGTGCTATGACAACTGTCACCCCAAAAGACGGACTGTAGCTAACAGTCAGGGTGCGGGATCATGACTTCCCGTATAGATCTATACACATTTGACACGTTCTCGTCGCGGGAGATTCTGGTTATAGACAGGACTTACTGCAGTACTTTCTAATAAAGAAAAGTAACGTTTGAAGATGTACGCGTCTCATGGATTCTCAATTAAGTCTATATTAAAGTGATAGTTTTGTATGCAAAGTTTATCCTTTTTCAAAATGTTTGATAAAGCAAAATCATAAGTTTTTAGAATGTATAAAACGATTTAACAATGAAAGATCATTATATGCTTCGTATAAGTCTAATGCACACAAAGTATGACAAGAGTTTTCCATAATAGTAATGAGTTCCAAGTGGTTTATTTGATAATATAAGTGAAGTGAAACTTTTATAAAATACACGATAATAACCGTATGTTTACTTGTATTCCCCCCCTAAAAGAGTGTAAAAGTATTTAAAAATGTATTTAAAGTGTGTTAGAAAGGGGTATGAACTCACTTGACAACTTGAAGATAGCGAGATGGAAAAACGGCAGAGTTTCATCTCGGGAAATGGATTTTCCTCAGAAATCTCGGGATTCCTCGGGAGAAAATCGACCTTCGGATCTTGTACGAAGCGACCAGGGCTTCAGGGTAGTACGAGCACGGAAAACGAGGAAAAACGCAAGAGAAATGAGAGAGAATGAGCCCTTTCTTTGGAAACCTTCGTATGCTATTTATAGAGAGGCTGGTCTGCCTCAGTACGCGGGGCGTACGCTAGTACGCAGCGCGTACGCGTACGTCACGCATGACCGAGGCCTCGACTGCCTCGGCTTCGGATGGGACGGATCCCTGGGTTCGCGGGTCGGATGGGACGGGTCACTGGCACGCGGGTCGGATGGGACAGCGGGTCGGGTTCTCCGGATCGTGCGACGTGGACGATCCGAGGCCGTGGCCTCTCAGTACGCGGGGCGTACTAGGGTACGCGGCGCGTACTATAGCCCTAGGCTGACTCCTCTTCGGATAATACCGAATTTTGAATAAAAATTATATATAAATTAATTATCAAACTTCAAAAATTCAAATCTCCCTCATACGAACTCCGTTTTTGGCGTTCTTTATATCCCCGCGAAGGTGAGACTACGATCTACAACTTTCATTTAGATTCCGTTGGCAAATTCCGAAATTATTTTTATTATTTATTTATTAAAGTGACGTGTTTAAGGAATTTCTTTAAAAATTCATAACTTATTCATATGATGTCCGATTTGAGCGTTCTTTTTATGCATGTTTGTAGTTTAACGATATCTATCACTTTCATGTAGACACCTAAGGTCAGAAAATGTTTTATTGAAACTTTTCGTTTTTACGTAACTTTGTATTGCTGGTTTTTGTCGGAAAACTTATAATGAGCATAACTTCTTCGTTATAACTCGGATTTTTGTGTTATTTATATGTTTGGAAACCTTAAGATGATAACTACCACATAGTGTACTCCAAATAGAGTTTTTGAATACTTCATATTCTATTTCCTTTCTCAAGGAGGTTACATGACTCGATCTTTACTGACATGAAATAACGGGTTGTTACAGAAGTACAAGTTGCAAAACAACATCAAAATTGATAATTGCATATACCCACTTTCAATTACAATTTATTGACTGTTAGTCAATTAACAAGGGACTTGCAATATGCTATAACCTTTCTTCGTGATTTTTTGTAACGACCCAAAATTTAAGACCAAAAATTTCTTTTAATAAATCATTACTTAAAGTAAAGTCATCATTTCAAAACATAATATGAGTATAAGTTTTCAAAACACATGTTCATTATCAGAGTAAATATTCCCAGGCTGTCTAATCTATGGTGTGTGCCATGCGATCACCCCGAGCTCTTCCCTCCGCTACCGGAAGTACCTGAAACCAAAACTGAAAACCTTAAGCACGAAGCTTAGTGAGTTCCCCACCTTACCACATACCATGCATAACCACATACTGCACATACTGGTCCACGCCCACTATCTTGGGCCTCGCCCCCTACCTCGGGCCTCGCCCGCTACAATGACCCCGCCGCTCCAGGCCCCGCCTGGCTTCGAGCCCCGCTCGGATACATATCTTTTTTATTTAGGCCTCGCCTGTCACAGGGCCTCGCTCGCCAACAAATAATAACACATAAACATTTCACAACACATAATTAACACATGCAACTGGTTCTGTCCTAAGGCCTCGCCTATCCTGGACCTCGCCCATGTCCTGCTACTGATGAGTCATGGGACCCCGTCCACGCTCCTAATGGTAGTGAGGTACGGGCCTAGCCCACTCTCACTCCTGTTCTAGTTTGGGCCTCGCCCCTATTCTGCTACTAATGAGATATGGAACCCCATCCACACTATGCTATTGGTGAGATACGGGACCTCGCCCACACTCACCTCCCTACCAGGCACATACATGTATCACACAGACAACAATTATAAACTATCATATAAACAATTCCTTGGGCACCCGCCCGCTATTACTAGACCTCGTCCTGAAAATAATACTAGCATACTGTGCCTAGGGCTAACCCCCGGGTCTTCTACTCATAACTACATGGGCCAGCATTGTGGCCTTAGACCCATTCACACAAAGGGAAACTCACCTGCACTGGCTGAACTTGCTGATGATCTCACTAGCTGCTACCCGAAAGCTCCCGGAACTCCTGCTCCTCTTTGCTCCTCGAACTATCAATATCAATGAAACACTGAGTCTAACTGTCCCCCGAAAGACAACCAAGTCCACCCTGGTCCAAGTCAAAGTCCTGGTCAAGGTCAACCTTCCAGGTCAACCCTACTCGCCGAGTCACCCTACTGACTCGCCGAGTTCATAATGTTCAGATTCCTTCCATTCGCGACTCGACTCGCCGAGTCAGTCCATGACTCGCCGAGTCTACCGATTTCTGAGTCCAGACCTGTCCAACTCACTGAGTCTCCACCCGACTCACTGATTCGAGTCTCAACTCGAAGGGTTTGGGGTTTCGCGACCTGACTCGTCGAGTCCAAGAACAGACTCGCCGAGTACAAGGCAATCTTCATACGACTCGACGAGTTGTTCATCCCACTCGTCGAGTTTCTCTACAACTTCATGCTACTCGCCGAGTCCCTTCAGATCTCCTTACATGCAGAGGACATTTGAGTCATGCATGAACTCTAAACTGTAGATCCACCCTTCCTAAGCCTTTTCCCCACGTAAAGTGGCAAACTTTATGTGTAGAGAAGGAGATCTAGGCAAAATATGCTATAAACTAGGGCTTAAGGCAAAAAGGCTCCATGATCCACTCAAGGGCTGACACTTTACAGAATTCTAGACCAAAATAAGCATGGATCTGAGGTAGCAACCTCATATATGAACCTCTAGCTCAAAGGTTACTCTTAAGCCAAGAATACCCAAAACACACACAAAGAACTAGGTGCAAATGAGGGGAGATAGCAGCTTGTTACCTCCAAGATGAACACCACTGAAGTAGATCTCGGATCTACACCTCCTCCTTGAAGCAACCTACTTGCCCTTCAAGTTCCTTTCCCTAAAGTTCCTTCCTCCAAGCTTTAACTCTCAAAATGATGGAAGCTCTCAAGAAATCAAGGGTGAACTGGCTCTCTAGGGTGATATGGGGGCTGAGGGAGGGACATAACACCCTTTAAATAGGATACAACTCCCGGGATTAGGGTTTTCCTCGTTCAGACCAGACTCGCTGAGTCACCTTGGCTGACTCACCGAGTCGGTCGCTTACTCCTCGACCCGGATCCCGCTCGGACTCGCCGAGTCCCTCCTTGGACTCGCCGATTCTACCCTTAAATTAGGGCTTTTCTTTCCTTTCTTGGCCTTCAAAACTTTGGGTGTTACATTTTTGCTACATGCAGGACTTACACTCAAGGAACTAGATTGGTACGAGTGAGTGCAAGCAAGGTCTATAACGAATGGATATGAAGGTGGGGTAAAGGAAGCCAATGATGATAACAAGTAGTGTGGATCAGTGGCACAAGAGGTTGGGCCATGCTTTCGTGTCTAAGCTTAAACATGTCAGTATCTTAGGAAAATTTTCTAGTTTCTTAAGGAATAAAGTTTGTGATTCTTTTGTAAAGGCAAAACACACTAGATTGCCCTTTCCAAAAAGTTCAATAAAAACTAATAGTTGCTTTGAGTTAATTCATTGTGATCTAGAGTATGGGGCATGGTTTATTCCTTAAAATGTATGAATGGGATTTTGACTTAAGGAACTCGACGAGTCAATGAGCTGACTCTATGAGTTGGCTAGGGTTTTTCCCCAATGAGTCTGGACAAGGGTAACTCGACGAGCTGATGAGACAACTCGACGAGTTAAGTTGGGTTTTTGCGATGTTCTGAAGGAACAAGGGGGACTCGGCGAGTCACATAGATGCACTCGGCGAGTCAGGTTAACATGGATAATTGACTCGAGTGTTGACTTCTGTTGACTTTAAGGATTGGTCAAGACAGGGGTTATGGGGACCACGGAGGGGTAAAATGGTCTTTTACCTATTCCAAGAGTTTGAGAGAGAGAATGACTTAGTTATTTATAGCCGTGACTTAAATGTTAATTAGAGATAAATATCTTATGTGATTAGGCGGAGGCTAGTTTGAGATTCGTGTACGAGATTATTTACTTGTTTGCTTTACGAGGTGAGTCTTCTCACTATACTTTACCTAGAGTGGTAATCTTTGTGTGACCGGAGGGTCTTACGTGTTATATTGAGTATTGTGATATCCTGCATTATGTCTGTGATTTGTGTTGTGTATTATTCTGAGCTTACTAAGTTAGGACCATAGGGTCCACCCGAGTTGTGGACCGGAGGGCCCCACCGAGATACATTAACCAGTGGGTCTTATTTGAGTATAGCCATTAGAGGCTAATGAGATATGTATGGTATATTGGGGAGCTCACTAAGCTTCATGCTTACCGTGTTATGTGGATGATTTTGGGATAGTGACATTTTTACATGGATTTGTGTTGACACTTGAGACAATTTTGTTTTGAGATATATTGAGAACTTTTATGTGTTTTGAAAATGAAAAATTTTGGTTTGAAAATTTATGTTGTTACAAGTTGGTATCAGAGCCTTGGTTTTTGAGGGATTCGGATGTACCTTCGGGTATGTTTGGACTCAAACTGAGGATTTGAGAAAAGTTTTCAAAAGAAATGATTTTTCTAAAACAGGTAAAAGTTTCTAAGAGAAAAATGAGAAGGAGCGGTGTGTATAATCAGCCAGAGCCCGAACGGTGATTTCCAAAATACCCATATTTCTTTGTGTTATGAGATATTTTTGAGATGTTAGAGATGCATGCTAGAGGATAGGCTAAGTATTTCATATTTAGGGCTAGAGTTGCCTGATTTGTAATGCCTTAGCCTAGGAGTTGATGCTACCTATTATTCGCCTTGACTATATGTTGAGTAAGAGTATTTAGCAGGAACCACTTAGAGAGAGTTCTGAGTCGAGGGATAATCTAGGAGAGAGACCTAGATGACCATGATTAGTAGTCATTAGTGCTTCCATCCCTACCAGTTGTCTCGTTGTGTTGTTCGGACTGAGAACTGATGTGATAAGGTGTGAGGCCAGAGGGTAATGTCGGAAGAGCTTCAATGGAATGTACCTTGAGAGGGATATTGAATTAGGTTCCGAGAGATTTTACTGGTGAGATACCAGTTGGAGTCACAAGACTCAGGGATGAGTAGAGATGATGCTTCATGGGGGATTACGATCTAAGATTAGCAATCAGCCGATAGTTGAGTTGTTACTTTCTGTGACAAGAGTTGCGCTATTCCCATTTCCTATGAAGAGAAAAAGAGATAAAGAACTTCCAGTTTCTGAGTTTAAAGGTAAACCCCATGGGGTAGCATATGGTTGCGACCTTCTCACCACAGTATTTGGGTAGTATGTCTACAACGATGTGTCCCTTATACCATTAGAGAGTCATCAATATGGAATGAGATGGATACGGATAGGGGGATACCCTCGTTGAATACAGTAAGGTATAATTGTTGGATAAGGTGTCTAAGTCGATAACTTATTTGGTATATACTTGACCCGACCGGTATGGTCCATTTGGGTTGCATTTCATCCAAACTATTTATGGATAATTTTATGAGAGTTATACACATATTATTATTAATATGTTATAAGTTATAATATATTAATATGAAGTCATGTTATTTAATTAGTCTTAGTCTAAAATTAATTATGAATTAATTTAGAGATTAAAAGGAAGACTAATTAGATTGTGGGCTATTGATTTTATATGGTGTGGGCTAACACCCATTTGTTAATGGGCTAGGCTTGTATGGAAGTCCATGGATGATCCATGGAGCTTTTAACCCACGGATCCTTGGAAAAGGAAAGGTCATGGGTTATTAGGGTTTCACCCTAATCTTGTACACTATATAAGCATGCTTATGTTGCATGAAATAGCCACTAGTGTGTGTGCTTGTGTGTGGCCGAAAATTTTAGTGTGTATACACTCTCTCAAAGTTTTCCAAGAGTTTGTGGTGATTTGTGATTCCATTTGAGGCATTCACACTATTGGTGCTTGGCCCTCAAACTCCTTAAGAATCAAACTCATCAAAAAGGTATGTAATCTCATCTAATTCTTTTATGTTTAAAAGTACCCCATGCCATGTTAGATAGGTTATGAACCTTGAAAAATTATTATTTTGCATGTATTTAGACAAACATAGATCCAAGGTTTATTAGGGTTGCATGCACACTTAGGAAGTGTTAGATTGCTCAAAACCCAACAATAATCAGTAGCAGTTTTGGGTTATCATGAGGAATATATCAGGGAGGTGGCCCTAGTGGTATACATCGGGCATCGACTGTGAGAGTGGGATCTCTTGCTTCTATGATGATCCATGCGATGGAATGATGGTTGAGGGATCAAGGATGAGATGTGTGATAGTGAATTACTATCAGACGGATGGTCACGTCGACTATGGAACAGTTGAGATGTTCAGTAGTGTGTCGTTATGGGATTTTGGAGACCAGGGGCAGTCACGTTGGAAAGTTTCCAGGGATTTCATCTGAGATTTGGGATATTTGGAGTTGCATGGTATTTAGCGAAAGATCATCGAGTATTATGTGGTACATTTCAAGAGTAAGTGGGTTGTACCTAGTGAACCAGTCCGTGGTGTAGTCTGTAGGTATGCCAATTGGTGATGGTTTGAACCCTAAGTGGGGAGAACTGGGGTATTCAGTTGGGTTGATCAAATATTTATTTTGAGTTGTGGTTTAGGGGTTTGGGTTATGGGGATCCGCGGTGCAGATATTTGAGACTTGGTTAGTGGCGGGCAAGGCTAGATACAAAGCGAGATGATGCATGTGTACGTGTTTAAGAAAGGATGAATGTATTCATGGCAGGCAGCCATTGGTTATAGAAATTTATTGAGGTCTGGATTCGATTGTCGAAGTACCAATTCCATGTATGGATTGTTATATGCATTCTGGAAAGGGCAACAGAAGTTTTGGCTGCTAATTTCAGAGTCGGTATAAGTATTCTCGCACGGGCCTTGTTTAGTGGAGAATGGGAGTTAGGATTATTGTCAATGTGTTCTTAGTCATTGGCGACTCCTCCGTGTTTCAACAATGAAATTGGGGTATTTCGAGGTTACGAGTTTTTGTGAAAGGGAGATTAGTGGTCGTAACAAGATGTTGTGAGAGTCTGTGATGGTGTATCGCGATATCCGAGTGTGACACCATGAGTGGAAGATCAATGGGTGAGGTAAGAAATCATGGGATTTTAGGATGTTTTATCTGGGTATCCGAGGATGAAGCCCTAGATTGTTGGATCAATATGATATATGGGTTTGTCAGATGGCAAGTGGAAAACCTGGTGACTATATTTTAGAGTAAGAGGTCATCAGTTAGTTTTTGCCAGAAGGAGATTGTCCAGGGAGTAATTTTGCTGAGAAAAGGTGCATTGTCTATGAGAAGTCACATCGAGAGTAGTGATGCATAATCTTGGAAGGTGTGTGCACCTATCTAGGTTGGACTGCCGAGCATGAGTTATTGTACGTAAAATGCTGATGACCTGAGGATGAGTCTGTGGGGTGATAAGAGAGAGTGTTGTAAGACTACGAGGAGCTATAGCACATATGAGTCCGTAAGAGAGAGTATTGTAATAATGCAGGGAGCCGTAGTTCCGGTAGTCAGTAAGAAACTGTTGTGATACTACGGGGAGCCTTAGTACTCACTAGTTAGCAAGAGGGAGTCGTGATTCCGTGGGAAGCTGTAGTATTTACTAGTCAACAAGAGAGCATCGTGATACTGCAGGGAGCCGTAGTATTCACTAGTCAGCAATAGAGCATTGTGATACTGCGGGGAGCCGTAGTATTCACTAGTCAGCGAGATGGATTCTTGATACTGTGGGGGGCCATATTACTCTCTAGTCAGCGAGCGAGCGTTATGATACTACGGGGAGCCATATTAATCACTAGTTAGAGAATGATGCTAAGGAGTTCATAGGCTTGGGTAACCTTACCAAATGAGTTAGCGGGAACCTAGTAGCTGGACCAGGGGTGAGACTGGGGTCTTTATGATGGTCGGGAATTGTTATATTCCGAGTTGAGGAGGAGTTATTGCAATCAGAAGGAATTAAAGAGATGGGGTGTGTATGAATTCGTGAATCTCGGGTCATATGTTGAGTATCAGATTGGAAGGAATTAGTAGCTGGACCAGGGGTGAGACTGGGGTTTTTACCAGTGGTTCCAATTTTTTCTATTGAATCAGACTCTCAAGCTTGAGTTTGGATAAAATTGTGTATTAGGTAGTAGGATGAGATTCCAGATTCATAGTTGGGTTTCATATTGAGGGGTATTGATTTCCATCTGATGTCTTAGACCTGAGTGGGTCAGTTCATTGCTATGGGAAGGACCGCGAGACACTTGGAACCGGTGAGTAGTAGAAGAAAGAGGTCGTAGGTGAGGCGACTTCATATGGGGTTGTAGTGTTCACTGGAGGTAAAGCAAATTTTATAACTTGTGTGTGACAATGGGCCGAGATCGTTATTATGAGAGGAAGGCTTGTAAAGTCGTTTTATTGGGTGTGCAATGGATAGTCCTTGGAGGTTCAATTGTTGGGTTGGGAGCCGACCTAGCTTTTTGTCTTGGAAGGGATATGTGAGAGGAAGCTAGGGCTTATGTTCTTAGAGGCTGATAGTACTGCTGAGCGGACAGGATTATTCCTTGTGTTTCAGAACAGAGTATTGTGGTTCATTTTATTCAGGTGGGTTCTGATAGCAGTGAAGTTGATGGGTCCCTCATACGATGTGATCCTTTTCATTCCGTGGGGTACGGTATAGATCGACTGTTATGCCAGGTATGAGTGTTTGGAAATTGTTAAGGTCATCAATCGCATCAAGATAGTCAGACATGGAAGTATGATTTTGAGATCGGTCATTCGATAAGCGAATGACTTGATGATATCTTGCATGAACGGTCGTGCAGGGAGTCAGAATACTACAGTTTCTAGGTTCGGAAGAGTCAGAACTGGAACCACAATCGCTGAGGGATCCTTCGTTTTTCAGAATGGGGAGTTCCTATATGGGTTCGGGTGTCATGGGAAAGAGATTGTTGCATGACATGAGTTGGCGGTGGTGCCATTGGGGGATAATCAGGTTGGTGGCCGCCTGAGCTATATTAAGAGGCCGATTACGATTTTAGATAAGTAAAGACCCTGAAGAGTAAGGAGGTGTGCCAATTTAAGGTGCAGTGGGAGCACCGCAGAAGATCCGAGTAGACTTTGGAGCTGAATTTCGAGATGCGAGAACAATACCCCGAGTTGCTTCTGGAGGCTGACTTCGAGGGCGAAGTCTGATTCTAGTGGGGGAGAATTATAACATCCTGACACTCAGATATTATATATATATATATATATATATATATATATATATATATATATATATATATATGGGATTTAATGAGTGACTCGACAAGTTGTATGCTTGACTCGTCGAGTAGAGTTGGTTTTAGCACGTGGGTTTAATGACCGATTTGACGAGTCAGATAGACGAATCGCCCGAGTTGGCGCTGAGTGAGGAAACCTTAAATTCTCGGGTTTGGGACCTATTAAAGGGGCCTTAAGCCCTCATTTCCGCCGCACCAGTCACCTTACACCCTTGATAAAAACCTTAATCGACTACTTGAGTTAGAGAGTGAGAGAGGAGCTAATCTTATGGTTATTAGTTCACTTTTGAAGGAGAAGAGGAGAGTAGCAAAGCTTGGATCAAGAGGAGGCTTTGGATCTAGAGGTTCAACAGAGTTTCGCTTCAGCTGGAGGTAAAAAGATGCTAACTTGATCATTTGCTAATGAGATCTCAACTTAAGGAGTTTTTGGGGTTTTCTCCCATCCCTTTGATGTCATTTGAGTCCTTTGAGCATGATTTGAGGTTGAAAGCTCAGATTTGGAATGTAGGAGGTCTTGTAAGTCCAAAGACCTGAAGTTTTTTTGTGCTAGAGATAAGATCTTGTGCATCTAACCCTTGCTGGGGCTTGAATTGACATTATGGAGCAAATATGCCATGCATGAACGTAAAGATCGAAGCTTTACATTATAATTGAGCCTTAGTAAGTCATATCTGGAGTATGGGGCATGGTTTCTGGCTTAAAACGTATGAATAAGAATTTGACTTAAGGGACTCGATGAGTCAATAAGCTAATTCGACGAGTCGACTAGGGTTTTTCCCCGATGAGTCTGGACAAGGGTAACTCGGCAAGTTGATGAGACAACTCGACGAGTTAAGTTGGGTTTTTGTGATGCTCAGAAGGAACAAGGGGGACTCGGTGAGTCACATAGTTGCACTCGGCGAGTCAGGTCAACTTGGACAGTTGACTCGAGTGTTGACTTCTGTTGACTTGAGGGATTGGTCAAGGCAGGGGTTATGGGGACCATGCAGGGGTAAAATGGTCTTTTACCTATTCCAAGAGTTTGAGAGAGAGAATAACTTAGTTATTTAGAGTCGTGACTTAAATGTTAATTAGAGATAATTATCTTATGTGATTAGGCGAAGGCTAGTTCGAGATTCGTGTATGAGATTATTTACTTGCTTGCTCTACGAGGTGAGTCTTCTCACTATTTTTACATGGAGTGGTAATCTTTGTGTGACCGGAGGGTCTTATGTATTATATTGAGTATTCTGATATCCTGGGACTTATTTGAGTATAGCCATGAGAGGCTAATGAGATATGTGTGGTATTTTGGGGAACTCTCTAAGCTTCGTGCTTACCATGTTATGTGTTATGCGTTTCAGGTACCTCTTAGGATCATGGGAAGCCACCGACTTGATTGTACACTCCGATTCAAGATTATGTGGATGATTATGGGATAGTGAAATTTTTACATGGATTTGTGTTGACACGTAAGACAATTGTGTTTTGAGATATATTATGAGTTTTTATGTGTTTTGAAAATGAAAATTTCGGTTTGAAAATTTACGTTCTTACATTTAGACTCTTGGGTTGGGTTATGGACCTAATTGCTAATTATCAGTCTTTTATTTTATGTTTAGTGAGAGGACTTCATGATTCGGCAGCCCAAGTATGATTTGGAATCTTCAGTGTGAGGTGAGTTTCCCTTAATATACTCGTGGGTTGAAGGAACCAATGCTGATCCACTAGATTATGTTTGTAGGGTAAAAATTGTCTTTGTGGCAAATTCCCATAATACATGTGTAAGCTTGTTGTCTCTATGAGCTTTATTATTATGATTATACGCTAGTTGTAGGGATGAAATAGACCTGCTACCATTTGAAAGAGACCGAATGGGTTGAAATACACCCGATACCGATTGGATGAGACCGAAGGGGTTGAAATACACCCATTACAAGTTGAAAGAGATTGAAGGGTGTGAAATAGACCCAATACCAACTGAAGACACTGAAGGGGTTGAAATCGACTTAGATATGTTTTTACTGTTATGTATATATAGTATGGGGTATTTTGGGGGAGCTCACTAAGCTTTGTGCTTACGGTTTTCAGTTTATGTTTAAGATACTTCCAACTCGAAGTGGAAGGGCCTGGCTTGATCGCACCGTATTCGCCCATATTTTCTGCATCATGTGATTCTAGGGATTTTTACTATGATATTATTCCACTATGATACACTTTTGGTTGTGTTGACATAGTGGATGTTTTGGAATGAATTAAAAATGAAATTTTTGTCTAAATTTTTTGGGATGTTACACACTGGTATCAGAGCCTTGGTTTGAGGGATTCAGGTGTAATCTCAAGTATGTCTGAACTCAAACTGAGGATTTGGTAGATTTTAATAAAAAGAAGTATTTTTTTATAATAGAAGAAGGGGGTGTGATGCGTGCAATCAGCCGAGCTCAAATAAGTTTTCTCAAAATACTCATACACATTAAATGTTTTATGCTATTATATATGAATCACATGCTATATTAGGGCTAAGGATCTGCTCAGGATTGCATATATAATGCTAGGAGGGATGCCTTTATGTAGCTGTCGTATGAGCTTATAGATTGCATGCTAGTATAAGAGCAGTTATCTAATAAGATGGCATGTTTTGGTTGCTTTCTGATTCGAATTGCTTTATTCTCGAATGATGCGTGCTTTATGCTTTTAGGAATTCTCATTAGTACCAACTGACTAGTGGGCAAATGTGTTTGGTTACATATTGTTGAGAATAGATAATTTTAGAAGGTTAGGTTTAACTCTATTGCGAAGCTCTTATTTGAGTCCAGCCGTTGTAGAGTGGGACCTTTCATTCAAAGAATTATCTAGGATCGATAATATGTAATTGTATTTGTGTATAGTTAGATGGGATTAGAGGGAGTTCCTTTTATAGCTGATGGTAGAGAGTGATGAGGAAAGAAACCCTAGGAAGTTCCTTGAATATGTCTTGGCATGTAGGCGCTCTATAGTATGAGAGGAGTAATAGATAGGAAGGAAGTGACTTGGTGGAATCATGATAGTTTTTGAGGAGGGTCTGTATAGGTGTGGAAGGTAGTATTGGGCCCATACCACTAAAAGCACAGGATCTATACCCAAAACAAGGAAGGCCACGATGAATCCTGGAAAATCAAGAGTGTGAACCTATTTGTATGTATGTTGGTGGTTTATGTGTTATGTTTTAACATGGTGATGACACACGGTAGGGCATGAGGTTCAGGATCTGCATTCGGTTTGGGCTCGGGCTCGGGTGTTGAACTAATTGATGCGGGTTTACACGAGTTCATCACATATGAGATTACTAGAGGCATCCTTGATATGACCCCGGTGATGTTTGGGTTGATCAAGGAGGGTATTATTGAGTTGAAGGAGGATCACCTTAAAATCCTTAGGGACGATCTGGCTGCTAGTATGCCTAGATCCCATACTCTCTCCTTTAAGGATTTGGGGCATTAGAATTCTTTAGGGTGAAGGACCCCATTGTAGAAAGAAGATGTATAGCAAATATTAAGTGTGCTCAAATGACAAGCTTCTACCCCGAGGGGTTGAAGGTGAGGTTCGTTGCTGGCTTTCTGAGGGAGCATAGCTCGAGATTGGTGGGAGGAGGTTGGCTATACTCTAGGAGCCCTAGCCATTGAGGCCATGCCATGGTAGGATTTTTTTGACCCAGTTTTGAGCGGATTTTACACCAGTGTTGAGGTGCAACAGTTAGCATGGGGGTTTCTATATATGCAACAGACGACTAACACCGCGGAGGAGATCACCGCTATGTTTCGAGAGAGAGCCCTACTGGTACTACAATACGCTGAAGATGAGGAGATGAGGAAGAACCAGTACCATGATATGTTAAAATCTGATATTAGTGAGTGTGTTAGTTTTTCCGCCTGTCCTACTCTAGATGACATAATATCTAGGGCTCGAGAACGGGAAATTGATTTGGAGCACATAGAGAAGAGGAAAGCAGGACAGAGGCAGGCGATTGGGTTTCAAAAAATAACCCAAGGGATTTGATTCTATATTGAGGGGCGACCAGGGTTGGGGCCTCTGTGACAAGTTCGGGAAGGCACGTAACGGAGTCTGTTGGGTTGGTGGTTCGGGCTGCAAGAAGTGAAGCAAGATAAGGCACTTTGGCAGGGATTGTACTACCACCACCACCACCCATGTTTCTAATCTGATTTGCTTTCATTGTAATCAGAGAGGCCATAAGAAGACCCACTTCCCGAGTTTATCCGTAGTTGGACTAGTAGCAACACCTGCTCCAACAACTCTGATTATCACTGGTGGACGGTAGGGAAGGGCGAAGGTGCCGATTGTTCGGAGCAGGGCATTTCAGCTACCGATCGAGGAGGCTCGTGCAGCACCCGATGTGGTAGCTGGTATGTATCTTCTCTTTAACTTTGTAAAAACCTATTCTGAATCGTTTCCTATTTCGTGGTGGTGACCAAAGATTGGTAATTATAAGGCCTAGGACTGTTGAGGAAATGAAATTTTGACATTTTTGGAAGTGGATGATGTTAATTTAGATGATCCATAGTTTTGGTTTGTGTTTTCGAGGCAAGGGGTATTTTGGTAAAGTCTCATCTTGGACTTTGATGGGAACTGGATTTTTATTTGGCAAATTTTAAGGCAATTATGAGATGATAAAAGCGTAGACCTTCTCATTACCTTTTCATGGATATAGGAATCGATGGAATCAGATGTATAATGAAGAAGTTATGGCCTTCAGAAGAATTTATAGTTTTGGGGTAAAACCCTAGTACGAGGGGCGTACATGGGGAGTACGCAGGGGGTACACGTGTAAGGACCCTTATGTGATGTGTACCTTGGCATACGTTAAGTGTAGTCAACAGTTTGATCACGATGCTTCGGCCTCGTATGCTGGGAGTATGAGGAGTACGCTGGGCGTACGAGGAGTTCAAGAAACCCTAAATTTGGTGTGTTTTACCCTATATAAACACCTTAAGTCTTTAGGGATGGCCTCTTTACCAGCCCCCAAACCTCCTAAAACCCTAGATCCTCCCTTAAAGCTTTCTTGGTGGTGTTCCTGATCCCTTAAGTGGATGTTAGTGGGTATTTTACTCATTGGGAAGGAAGCTTTGAAGATTGAAGGTGCTTTGCTTGGAAGGAAGGTCTTAGATTCAAAATCATCTCACTTTTTGCCATCTCGTTGAGGTATCAACTTCATACCTTGGCTTGTAGATGTTTATATCTCCTCATAGTTTTGTTGTTATCCTTTTGATCCCATTTTGGGTTGATTGAGGAGTTAATACGTTTTAAGGGCTTGTTCTTGTAGATCTGAGCTTGTGGTGGACTCCTTAAGCATATAGGTGCAAGATTTATGGGATTTTTGGTCACATGCATTCATTAAGTCACTTGTTAAGTCCTATTTGATCTTAAGATCTTCATTTATCCATACATGAATGTAAAGTTAGTAACTTTACGTGGTTAATCAGTCGAAGGAATTCATATCTAGGTTGTGGTGTAAAGTCTTTATGGGTGTTAAGAGCTTAAAATTGAAGTTGACTGTATGGAGGGTACAGTGAGAGTACAAGAAAGTACACTTATTGTAAAAGCCCTAAGGCGAGTACGGTGTACGTATGAGCTGAGTACGCCCCACGTACTCATCAGGTTGGGCCTCAGATGGGTGGATCTTCGGTTTTGGCCATTTTGGACTTAGTTGCTGTGGGCCTTGTTGGGCCATCAAAATTCAAGTTTTTTTGAGCCTAGGAATGTTTTGGGGCCAATTTGGAAAATTACACCAATTTGGGCCTTGGGTATTTAATGGGAATTTGAGCATTTAGATTTTTGGATTGGGCCTTGGCTTTGGGCCATGTTATGAAGAGGGTAAAAATGTATTTTACCCTAGTTTGGACACTCAGTGTGGATCAGATCAGATTATTGATGGATGATTATCTTGTGATTGATAGTGTGAGGATTATTGCGGGCTAGTAGCTAGAGATTCTTTTTGTGACATTCAGAAGTATGAGGTGCGTTTTCCTCACTGTTCTTGCGGGTTGAAGGTGCCAATGCCGGGCTATTGGATTGATGTCCGGTTATGCATGTTATTGTACTATAGTGATATATTAAATTTGTATACTGCTACATAGAATTATGTTGTGCTATAGTGATCTGTTAGATTGGTATCCTGGTATATTGGATGATGACATGCTTAGTAATTTGTAGATCTGTTTAACTAGCTGTAGTCTGTTATATGATTATCTGTTATATGTGCACATGTTTGGTTAGTGGTTGAGGCTTCAATGATTTATTTGTAAGCCAATATGATGGGGCATACCAACCTGATGGTTGAATGCGCTCGAGGGTATTCCATCCTGGGTATGATTGGACGTATAGTATGTTGGCATTCCAACCGGATGGTTAAGTGTAACGACCCAAAAATCACGACTAAATTTTTTTCTTTTAACACATTACTAAAATCATCTTTATAAAAACATATCACCGGTCATAACATAAACTCAGAGTATTAATTCAAAACATATTCTTTTTATCAGAGTAAACAATCCCAGACTAACTGACTATGGTGTGTGAACCGCAATCTCTTCGAAGCATGAAGCTTAGTGAGCTCCCCCAAAAACTAAGTACCTGAAACCAAAAACTGAAACCGTAAGCACGAAGCTTAGTGAGCTCCCCCAAACTACCACACACTATGCAATAACATATAAAGCACATACCGGGCCTTGCCCACTACATCGGACCAAGGTCCAGACTAACTGGGGCCTTGTCCCTGCATCGGACCGAAGTTCGGAACAGACTAGGACCTTGTCCCCTACATTAGATCGAAGTCCAGACTAACTGGGGCCTTGCCCCTTGCATCAGACCGAAGTCTGGAACTGACTGGGACCTTGTCCCCTCCATCGGACCGATATCCGGATTTGACTGAACATAGCATAGCATAACATATCAACTAGCTTGAACACATATACAACATACTGTATCGGGCCGTAGCCCAGAACACATAACACATAAATCCTGTCTGAGCCACGAAGGCATCAAACATACTAACTACTGCATCGGACCGATGTCCAGAAACTACTACCAACTAAACAGGCCGATATTGTGCCCTTAGACCCGTTCCTACTGGAAGGAAACTCACCTGCACCGTTAAAATTCTTGCTGATAGCCTTCTGACTGCTATCAGACAACTCTCGAACTGCTGCTCCAAAAACTCCCCGATCTACTAATACCAAATATAACACTTAGTCCCAAACTGCCCTTCAACAGTCAAACTAAGTCAACTTTGGTCAAAGTCAAAGTCCTGGTCAAAGTCAACCCTCCAGATTGACTCTACTCACCGAGTCAGCTTGTTCACACGTCGAGTCCTTGCACTCTGAAAAATCTTAGAACGTGACTCAACTCGCTGAGTCACCCCAAGACTCGTCGAGTCTAACGATCTTCGATTCCCATCTTGCTCAACTGACCGAGTCTCCACTCAACTCACTGATCCGAGTCTTAACTAAAAGGGTTTGGGGTTTCACGACCTGACTTGCGGAGTCCAATAACAGACTCTTCGAGTCTAAGGAAATCTTCAATAGACTCACCGAGTTGTTCTTCCAACTCATCGAGTTCCTGCCCATCTTCATACAACTCGCCGAGTCTACCCGTGTGACTCGCCGAGTTACTACGCGACTCAAGTCTGATATCTAGCCAAACTCGCCGAGTCCATATGTGCATTCCCATAATTTCGAGTCACAGAGCTTCTCCTTTGCTCCAACAATAGATCTGGTTTTCGAAGAATATCTGAACACGTAAAGTTGCTAAGTTTACATGTGTCTATGCTGCTATGAAGCCAAAACACTACAAATTAACTATTAAGGAGGCTAATTGGGCTAGAACAAGGTCATGGCTACCAAAAGATGTCTTTCTTGAGCTCTTGGAGCTCAAGGATGTCTAGATCTACAATATGAACTGATACAAGTGCTTCATCATTACGAATTTATGGTTTTTGAGCTCAAAACCATCAATTTGGGGGCAAACTAGATCTAGAAATACAATAGCCAAGGTGAGAGCTTTATTACTAGAAAATTATGAGGTTGAGAAGCTAATCCTGGACCAACAAGCTTCTCCTTGGACCTCTCAACTCCTTCTCCTTCTTCTTCTTCTTCAAAGCTTGCAAATTACTTCTCCAAGGCTAGATCTTGCTCCAAAAACGGATATGGTGGCTAGGGTTTGGTGTTCTGGGTGAGAGGGGCTTTAAAGGAACCCTAAGGAAGAGAATGAGGCATTTAAATAGGGCACAAAGTCCCGGAGTTAGGTTTTTTCTCTTCAGACCAGACTCGCCGAGTCCTCTCACCAATTCACTGAGTCGGTCACTTAATCTAGGACCTGGATCCCGCTCCGACTCATCGAGTTCCTTCGTGGACAAGATGAGTTGACCCCTTTAACTTAGGGTTTTCCTTTCCTTTCTTGGTCTTTCTAATTATGGGTGTTACATTGAGGGCCTAGGGTATTCTAACCTGATGGTTGATTGGACGCATAGCTTGCCGACATTCCAACCAGATGGTTGAGGGGACTGGGGTATTTATTATATATGTGTTGTTTGTTTGTGTCTGGGTACTTTGGGGGAACTCACTAAGCTTTGGGCTTATAGTTTTTTGTTATGTTTCAGGTACCTCAGATGATATCGGGAAGGAGAAGGCATAGTCATGCACCTCCTTGTTTTTTGATTTATGATTTTGGGAAAACTCTGATGATAAACATATTTTGAAAACTAAATTGAAAACGATGATGATTTGTGGATTGGTTTTAAAAGTTTAAAATTTTCATGAATTTTGTGGATGTTACTAGTTGGTAACAAAGCCTTGGTTTGAGTGAATTGGAGGAACACTCGTGTGAATCTAGTGTCAAACTAAGGAAAATAATTTTAAAACAATTTTCAAATGGTTTTCAAAATAATCAAGGAGGATGCAAGGTTTACGATAAGCCAGAGCGAGTAAGTAGACCCCAAATTACCACCCAGTTAATTGATATTATGTTATGATATGTTATAACAATATGCTAGTAATTGGATAGGGATCTTCAGAAACTGCACGATAGAATTGCTTGACCTATGATGCCTTATCTCTTTTAGAGTACTTGATTGATTGTTGTATGATTCTTTCATGTGTGAAGTAGCTATCGAGTGAATACGCTAAGTCACATGCTACATTTTTTAAATGATCTTAGGATAAGAGATTTGGTCCTGCTGTGCAGCTGTTGTCTCAGTCCAACCGTTGTAGGATTGAATCTTTTAGTCTAAGGTTCTTTAAAGTGTGAAACATGTGATTGGATTCATGTGATTGTTATCTGGAACCAATGAAGTTTCATGTGGCAGTTAGTGGTAGGATGAGTTATGTGGGTCAGCCAGCTAGTCTCAACATGTATTCTTCTAGGGTGTGAGGATTTTGTGGGTGCATGTGCTAGTATGTATTGTTAAGGTTGTTGTGATGATCCTTGAGAAAAATACGGGTATGTGTGGAAGGTAGTATGGGCCCATACTACTGAAAGCACATGACCTGTACGCGTCACAAGGAAGTTACAACACTTAGGCCTATATTGGTTGTTGGCTCCCTTGGTATGATATGCGTTTCATCTGATATCTCCCTGGTTTATGTTTAGTATGTTGATGATGAGATGACTGGATGTGGGATCCGAATCAGGATTAGGAGCTAGTGGCCAGGATACATTAGTGTTATCTGTTGATCATATGCGGGAGGTGATTACCATGTATGTTTTTTTAGATTTTGCAAAAAGATTTTTCCAGTTTCATAGATCGGGTTGCTAGCATGGTAATTGCGAAGCTCGCGGAGCAAACTTTAGCTTTGCAGTTTGTGAAAGGTGTTGCTAATAAGATGGTTGCTGAGGGAAATTTGGTTGTGGGGACACAACTATGAAAGAGGAAGAGGGATCTTTTAGTAGAGTATGAGGAAGCTGAGGTTGCTAACCTGTATACTTGAAGCCAGGAGAATCATGTTGTGTGTGGCAAGTATGTATGGGGGAACTCACAGATTTGATTGTCACAAGTTCAGGTGTTTCAAGTGTACAAATACAGGGCATATGCAATGGGATTGTAAGAAAGAGTAGATATGATTTCACTGTTACCAACCAGGTCATTTCAGGTCCAATTGTCTTGCTTTGGAGACAGAGGGAGTTCAGGTCCCAACGCTCATTGTTCCTCTAGAGGTCAAGGTCGAGTCGCAAGAAATCTCTGGTATGTAATTTGAACCCCAATTCTGTGTTGATATTGTGGTGAAATTGTTCTTGAGCGGTGTTGTATCTTCCTTGGAATCTTATTGGGTATTGGTCAGGAGTATCTTTGGGTTAGTTCTCTGTTTTTCCAGATTTAAGTAATGTGAATTTTCATTTGCCATTTTGCATTCCAAGACTTATCGGTGGTTTGTATCTTACTTGGAGTGGTGTAGTGGTTTGTTCTGGTTCCTTTGGTGGATTCCGTTAAGGGGTATGGATTGGAAGACCTATCATCAAGTGGGATAAATAGTTCATCAGCGATGTTGGATTTTAGGGAGCATTCTTTGGGAATCCAAGAGTTGGATAATCATCGAGATTGGCTAGTAATGGGATGCTGTTGTTGATAGATATAAGTCATAGTCGGTTTGTGAGGATAAGATGGGTTGGGAACCTAACAAAGTTTGTGGGATGGGAGAGTTTCAGAAAAATCCAAGTCGGGGAGAATCGATCTGAATCTTTAAGAGTTGGCTAGGGTGTGGAGTTAGGGTAAGTTTCAAGTCCCAATCAAGAGGGAAGCGACATAGGTAGTTGTTGGGTTTGAAGCTGTGTAAGTTGGGAGTTCTGGAAACTTCCAATAGTATGTCAGCTTTCCCATTATGATGTATAATAGGTTTATGGATGGATCCAAGTTGAGGGTTATGTTGGAGCCTTAGTGTCTGTTGTGGTTTAAAGAAGGCCTTGGGAGTTCGAAGTATGACTTCGAACACCGGATCGGTTGCTGTTGGATGCGGGTTTCGTCTCAGGGTGAGTAGGGTTGTGATGGTTTGGGTGCAGTAAGAACATGAGTGGTTAGAAGTGTTGTAAGATTGTGATGGGATCATAACATTCCCAATTTGAAGGAGACAATCATTTATGGAGGTCATGAGTATAAAATGGGTCAGTTTGTGCCTTGGGCATGACAGGCAAGATTTTTGGAGAGCATTTCTCTGTTTCAGGTTGAGTCGTCATAATTATTTTGCGTGAGATTGTTTGAGGTTGAGAAAGATTCATCCATCTTCGGGTTGGAGAACCCTTCTAGGGTTGGTTTATGTTGCCTTAGGAAGGATGTGGTGTGCTCGGGGTTGTGGCCGTGTTGCTCAGGTTTTTTGGCATGCTGGGGATGGTAAGGACTGATTTCAAGGATAAAATCTAATTTAAGTGCGGGAGAGTTGTAACATCCTATTCCGAATCGTTTCCTATTTCGGGGTGGTGAGCAAAGATTAGGAATTATCAGGCCTAGCACCGTTGAGGAAACGAGGTTTGGACCTTTATGAGGTGGATAATGTAAATTTAGATGATTCGGGGGTTCGGTCCATGTTTTCAAGCCAAGGGATTTTTTGGTAAAGTGTCAGCTTGGACTTTGATGGGAATTGGATTTTTATTTTGGAATTCTTAAGGCGATTATGGAAATGTAATGTTTTGAGGATCATGCTACCCTAAAACTCCTTTGAGCCATGCAAATTTAGACAATATTGAACTTACATCAAATATGACCACATAAATAAACATGTTAAAGATCTTACACATCTAGGTCATAAAAATATCCCTAGGAAGCACCTAGACTGTGAACTACCCCCTTGTGGAATGGTTTTGGCCGTGAAAAACTTCCAAGAATCCACTAAAGTCTTAAACCGCCTCAAGCCATTACACCTTGACCATAAACACCTTTCTAGACTCCATTAGGCCATAAACCACCTTGGGTGGTGTGACAACCCGATATTTCAACTCTTTGTAGTGACCTAAAAAGTCAAGTATTGTAACCACTTTTGAGTTAATAAAATTAACTTCGATATTAAAAAGTCCAAAAAGTTCCTATTTAAATTTCTTCTATGTTTAAATGTCATCAAACCATGATCATACGTAAAAAGAACGCCCAAATCCGACTTCGTATATTGAAGTTATGATTTTTCCAAGTTCAGCTTAGCAACAGACAGCTAAAAACTCGAATCGGAGATCCAGCGACTTTTGCCGGAATGACCTAAACGAGAATCGAAGGTCTCATCGATGATATTTCAGCGGTAAAAAGTCTGGCAAAAACCGACGTCAGATAAAGAAGTTATGAATTTTTAAAGAAATTCCTTAATCACGTCATTTTAATAAATAATTAATAAAAATAATTTCGGAATTTGCCAACGGAATCTAAACGAAAGTTGTAGATCGTAGTCTCACCTTCGCGGGGATATAAAGAACGTCGAAAACGGAGTTCGTATGAAGAAGATATGATTTTTTGAATTTTATTTAATAAATTATAATTAAATTTAAATAGAAAATGTTGGTAATATCCGAAGAGGAGTCAGCCTAGGGCCGAGGTACGCGCCGCGTACCCTCGTACGCCCCGCGTACTCGAGGCTACGGCCTCGGATCGTCCACGTCGCCCCTATGCGAGCCTACCCCCCGGTCCCGCCGAAACGCGCTGCAGCCGACGATTCGGTCAACAGTGACGTCCCGTACGCGCCGCGTACGTGGGCCTTTCAGCACCCCTATAAAAGGGGTTCGAGGGCTTCCGAAAATTTTGCTCATTTTCTCTCTTTCTCTCACGATCTTGCCTCGATTTCCGTGCCCATTCAAACCCGAAGCTCTGGTCTTTTTGATCAAGTCCCGAGGGTCGATTTTACTCCCGAGATTCCCGATAATCCTGAGAAAATTCCGTTTCCCGAGACGAAACTCTGCCCGGTTTTCGATCTCGCTATCTTCAAAATTCCAAGTGAGTTCATACCCCCTTAAATCAACCTTTGAAATGATTTTAAATGTTTAAATACTTTATGGGGGGGGGGATACAAGTTAAATACTTATAGTTATTGCTTCGATCACATGGGATTGCATTAATCACATGTGATTAATAACTAGGAAACCAATGATTTTATCACTGTTCAAACTGTTTTACTTCAAAATTTTTTACAAACTCTTTTACTTATCAAATGCTTTTATTTAAACTTTGTTTTACTACTTATAAATTGCATGCCCATATATGTATATATATATATATATATATATATATATATATATATATATATATATATATATATATATATATATATATATATATATATATATATATATATAAGTAATGTTTAAAGGGCTTAGGAAGGCCATCCGCCCTATTTCCTTTTCGCGCACTGGGATGTGGTCTGGTGGGATTTCGGGTGACCATCCGAGGGTCGTTTCAATATTAGTTATATATCATATATACATGTATAGACATAAAAGTACTTCCATATTCATACTTATCAATACATTAATAGCTATTTACCATCGGGGTAACACAGAACATATACAACTATACTAGAAACAATACATATACAACTATACTAGAAACATAACATATACAACTATACTAGAAACAGGACATATACAACTATACTAGAACGAGAAACATTACATATACATGAACACGTTAACAATTATGTCCACTGTATCGGAGCATGCCTTAAATGTCATGGCCCGAGTTGTAGCCAGCATTCTCTTGGAGGGAGAGCATTGAGTTTGCGTATAGATCTATACTGGATTGACTATCCTACACCTTGCTGCTAGCTACAGCCGGACCTGCAGGTCTGCGGGTGCCAAACGTCATTCCGTTATTACGACCGTTCTTTATGTCGTTGTTATCAGTCGATAGTGTGGTGCAATTATCACATTATACCTTATTATAAATCCGGTTTAAGGTAGTTAGTACAACAGTAGTTCCTATAAAACAAAACTACAGTACTACAATGATTTACCCATTACATTTTAGTGATAAGCTCACTTAAACTATAATGTACAAACTATATTTTGTTAAAAGATAGTTACACTTGGGAAATTACACACTTTTACATCAAACGAGCATACGAAACAGTTAAGCATTGGTAGAAGGCTACTTTAATAGAAAATATAGGTTTTTCTGAGAGATTCAAACTTTTACGAACATTTACATACACTTTACAACTTATACTTACGACAGGTTCAAACGTTTTGATAACAAACATCGACACTAAAATACTTATGAATTCACCAGCTTAATGCTGATAAACTCTTTCAAAATAACTTGTATTCTCAGGTCATCAGTAGATAGGTACCGATGCCAACTTTTGAGAAGATGGAGCGCATTCAAGACTCATCATATTATTTTGATTCACATTATATTTTTGGTGTCTAAAACTGTACAGAACACGTTTGTATTAAAATTTTATATTTAATGCAATGGATGATGTTGTTTGCTTATTTACATTTACTGTGTTGTGATACATTACATGACGTCCTCCACCCCAGAACGTTTCCGCCATTCTTGGTTTTGGGGTGTGACAGATTGGTATCAGAGCATTGTTTATAGTGAATCAAGTATATCAACCCATAAAAGATATACTAAACTATAAACCCATTTGGGATTAAAACACTCTGACCAAGAGTCTATACTTTAAATACTAAAATAGTTAATTAAGTATACTAGTCTGCATTCATAATAAAACTAGTGTCACAACGACAAGAACAAAAGTATTACGATTGTTAAATATCACAGGTAAGCTAGGGGATGTATGGTCAGTCCTGGGAATGGCATAGCCTGATCAACTATGCTGGTCCGAGGAGTGATTAGCATATGCCCTAGAATGGTTGTGATGTGTTAACAAGTCTAAAAACTTACCAACAATGCCACAAAAAGATCAGTAGAACTTAAACTTTAAATACTATAGGTGTATTTTGTACTACTAGTTACACGTATACAATATTCTCATACCTCTCTTCTCGCGTAGATCTAAATGGCTGGATTCCAACACGGCGACCCATACTTTCCAAATGAAGGCAATGCCGGGTGGATCGACGAAGAGCCCGAAGATGAGCATCCAATCCCTTTGGATGATCACCTCGCAGAAGGCTTTTCTAATGGATGCGACTCCGAGCCTGAAGTCAACAACCTACCGCTCATAGGTCAAGCCCCGAACAACAACCCTCGGCCAGTTTTTCCAGGTCCTACTCCCTTATGGGCAAACAACTTGAATCGCTGGAGTGATGAACAGGGTCAAACCTTACCATACTTTGGGGACCGAAGCTTTTACAACGTCAGCGATGGTGGCTCTGCTGACCGAGCTCTGCCTGTCATTATCCACAAAATAGCTCGTAATGTCGCATAAGGTCGAGCAGCCATCGACCGGGTCATGGAGATTGATGCCAACTCATGTGTCAACACAGTCCGTGTTCGCCGTCTTGAAGAAGACATGGTACAGAACCGGAGAACCAATGAAGCCCTACAGCAACATCTGGTTGCCTCTCAAGCAGAAGTCATGGAACTTCGAGCTCGTCAAAGGGCTCATGAGCGACACCTTCAAGAGGTGGTCCGTCAAATGAGAGACCTCAAGGTTCTCCTAAGGAATACTCATCGCCGTTAGATGATGTCTAGTACATCATTATCTTTTAGGTGAAGGATTAGCCTTTAACATCTGTGCTCTAAGTAGCACTTGTCTGTAAAATATTCCTAACTTTCAGTACTCTAATTAGGAATCTAAGAACTGTCAAACTTTTCTATATGGTATGATGGAAGACCTACTGTTAGGTCGATTTTCCCCGAACTTATTACATCAGTAATACCAGTATTATTGAAATCTATCTAATCTGTGGGAAAAATCTATACACTTGTGCTTTCCTACTAATATTTCTTATTGTGATTTCAAACACTCATTCAACTGTTGGGCTATGGTTAGTTAGTCCATGTGTCACTTTCACGTTGCTTACAAATTGATTCTTACCATTTTTCTTATCTTTATAAACTTATAGCTGAAAGATGCCTCCTCGCAAATCTCCCAAGAATAATCCTGCACCACCACCTCCTCCGCCTCCAGGCATCGATACTGTAGCCCTAAATGCTGCCGTAGCTGTAGCAGATCAACTGCCATGGCTCAGTATCACTCTTCTGATGCCAGTAGAGGTGGAACCCCTGTGGAATCAACCCCGATTGAAACCCCTGTGCACTCGAGAGAGTGCTCTTACAAGGATTTCACCACTGCAAGCCGAAGTCCTTTCATGGGACCGACGGAGTCATTGCCCTCTCGTAATGGTTCGAGAAGACTGAAGCGGTCTTCGAAATTTGTTCATGCCCTGCTGCGAGCAAAGTGAAATATGCCGCATGCACCTTTGAAGGAAAGGCCCTGAGGTGGTGGAACGGCCACGTTAAATCTCTAACTCTCGTCGTAGCCAACGAAATAGGCTGGGAAATGATGAAAGACCTCATGATTGAGGAATATTGCCCGAGGGGCGAGATCCAGAAACTAGAGCAGGAGCTTTGGAGCCTGACCATGAAGGGCACCAATATTGTTGCTTATACTGCCAGATTCAGCGAACTGGTGGCCCTCTGCCCTAATATGGTTCCCACTGAAGGGAAAAAGATCAAGGTACATATGGGGGATAGTGCCTCCGTATCAGGGGAACGTCCTATCATCAAACCCCGCTATCTTCGACAGTGCCAAACGACTGGCACAACGACTCATTGACCATGGGGACAAAACCCCTACAACAACAACAACGCTAGCCATCTCAGAACCCTCCAAACCCGCTGATACTAAGCGGAAATTCTGGGATGAAAAGAAGAAGCAACAGGCTGCCAAAAAGCAGCAAATTGTAGCAATACATGCTGCAATAACCCCTGCTGCTGCTACTACTGCTCCGGTGGGTCGGTATGCTGGAAGTTTGCCCAAGTGCAACAAATGCAACTACCACCACAACGGCCCCTGCCATGAAATGCAGTGCTCTAACTGCAACAGGAAAGGACACACCGTCCGTTTCTGTAAGTTCCCGGCACAACCTATCAACCAAGTCCCTGGCTCTGGCGCGAGCCCAACCTGCTATGGATGTGGCTAAGTAGGCCACTTTAAGAGGGACTACCCCAAAGCGAAGAATACTGGAGGAGCAGGGAGGGTACTAGCTATAGGCTACGGGGAAGCAATTGCTGACCCGACATTGGTGACTGGTACGTTCCTCCTCGATAACTCCTATGCATGCATTCTATTCGATAGTGGAGCGGAGCGAAGCTTCGTAAACCATAAATTTGCTCGCATGATTAATCAACCACCGCATGCACTCAAAGAACTATTCACAGTAGAAATGGCTAATGGAAAAACTGAAAGTACGAGTAGCATATACTTAGGTTGTACCCTAACTGTAGATAACCATTCATTCCCAATCGACCTCATGCCAGTCTCAATAAAAATTTTCGACGTTATCATTGGCATGGATTGGTTAAGCCTTCATCGCACCGACATCATGTGCTACGAGAAAGCAGTCCGTCTAAACCTTCCGTCTAACGAAACTCTTATAGTCTACGGCGACAAACCCGGTGCAAGTCTTCGCATCATATCAAGTATTCAAGCACAGAAGTATCTGCGTAAGGAATAGCATGCATTCCTTGCTCACGTTGTCGACACGAACCTCGAAACGAAAGAACTAAAGAACATCCCTGTAGTGAGCGACTTCCCCGACATTTTTCCAGAAGAACTACCCGGGTTACCTCCGCAACGACAGGTCGAGTTCTGAATCGACTTAGTCCCAGGAGCTACCCCAGTAGCCAAGTCTCCCTACCGCTTAGCACCAGTTGAGATGCAGGAACTCTCTGGTTAACTTAACGAGCTGCTCAGCAAGGGCTTTATAAGACCGAGTTTCTCACCTTGGGGAGCACCGGGCTTGTTTGTTAAGAAGAAAGACGGATCATTCCGTATGTGTATCGAGTACATAGAACTCAAGAAACTGACGGTCAAAAATCGTTACCCTCTGCCTCGCATAGATGATCTATTCGACCAACTACAAGGGGCGAACTATTTTTCTGAGATTGATCTGAGATCCGGATATCACCAGTTACGAGTGCTAGAGGAGGATGTGCTGAAGACAGCCTTCCGAACTCGTTACGGAAATTACGAGTTCGTGGTGATGCCATTCGGATTGATCAATGCGCCCGCAGTCTTCATGGATCTGATGAATAGAGTATGCCGACCTTGTTTGGATCAGTTCGTCATCGTTTTCATTGACGACATCCTGATCTACTCCCGAAGTATGAAAGAGCATGGCGATCACCTGCGACAAGTTCTAGAGACATTACGAAAAGAGAAGCTTTATGTGAAGTTCTCGAAATGTGAATTTTGGATCCGGAGAGTCGAATTCTTAGGACACGTGGTAAACGAAGAGGGAATCCACGTGGACCCATCCAAAATTAAAGCCATTGAGAATTGGTCAGCACCTAAGACGTCTACAGAAATTCGTCAATTTCTAGGTCTCGCTGGCTACTACCGCAGATTCATTCAGAACTTCTCTCGAATAGCGAAACCTCTTACAACCCTAACCCAGAAAGGCGTGGCCTTTGACTGGGAAGAGAAACAAGAAAGAGCATTCCAAACGCTCAAACGAGCCTTGTGCACCGCACCAATACTATCCCTTCCCGAAGGAATAGAAGACTTCGTAGTCTATTGCGATGCATCGAATCAAGGGCTCGGATGTGTCCTGATGCAGCGAGGTAAGGTCATCGCCTACGCCTCGAGACAGTTGAAGACACAAGAGGTTAACTACACGACCCACGATCTTGAACTAGGAGCAGTGGTGTTTGATCTGAAGATCTGGAGACATTACTTGTATGGAACGAAGAGCACTATCTTTACCGCCACAAGAGTTTACAACACATTTTCGATCAAAAGGAGCTCAACATGAGACAACGACGGTGGGTCGAGCTACTTAGTGATTACGAATGCGATATTCGTTATCATCCTGGTAAAGCCAACGTAGTAGCAGACGCCCTAAGTCGGAAGGAATATTCTGGTCGCAAAATCAAGTCATTGTCAATAACTATCCATTCACACTTGTCTAAGCAAATTCAGGAGGCTCAACTTGAAGCCATGAAACCTGAAAATGTGACGAATGAATCCCTTAAAGGAATGGACAAGAATTTAGAAGCCAAGGGTGACGGAGCCTTATATTTCATGAACCGGATCTGGACACCAAAACACGGTGGTTTCCGAGACTTAGTCATGACCGAGGCACACAACACTCGGTATTCCATCCACCCAGGTTCAGATAAGATGTATCTGGATCTTAAAAAGCTATACTGGTGGCCTAATATGAAAGTAGAGATTTCTACCTTCGTGAGTAAATGCCTTACTTGCGCAAAGTTTAAGGTCGAGTACCAGAAGCCCTCTGGTTTATTGCAACAACCAGAAATCCCGGAATGGAAGTGGGAGCGAATCACTATGAATTTCATAAGCAAGTTGCCCAAGACAACGGGTGGACTTGACACCATATGGGTCATCGATGATAGATTAACCAAGTCTGCACACTTCCTTTCTATCAAAGAAACCGACAAGATGGAGAAACTTACGAGGACATACATTAGGGAAATCGTACAGCTACATGGTGTACCTATGTCCATTATCTCCGATAAATATAGTAGGTTCACCTCAAGATTCTGGCAATCATTGCAACATTCCCTAGGATCAAGGCTAGACATGAGCACAACCTACCATCCACAGACCGATGGACAGAGTGAGAGGACCATCCAAACACTGGAAGATATGTTGCGAGCCTGTGTGATTGATTTCGGGAAAGCATGGGATACTCATTTACCCCTTGTCGAGTTTTCCTATAATAACAATTATCACACGAGCATCAAGGCTGCTCCATTTGAAGCACTCTACGGCCGAAAGTGTAGATCCCCTCTGTGCTGGGATGAAGTGGGTGATACCCAATTAGCCAGGGGGCAAGCTTCCGACAGTACTCTCACCGGTCCGGAGATCATTCAGGAAACGATAGAGAAAATCGTTCAAATCCGTGAACGATTGAAAGCCTCTAGAGACCGACAGAAGAGCTACGCAGATAAACGAAGGAAACCTTTGGAATTTCAGGTGGGAGACCGAGTCCTTCTCAAAGTCTCACCCTGGAAGGGCTTGATACACTTCGGCAAGCATGGGAAGCTTAATCCGAGCTACATAGGGCCTTTCGAGATTCTCGCAAGAGTCGGCCCCGTAGCTTACAAACTCGACCTACCAGGCGCACTTCGTAACGTACATTCTACATTCCACGTATCTAACTTGAAAAAGTGTCTATCCGACGAGACTCTCGTAATCCCACTCGACGAGATCGAGATCAACGAGGGCCTCAACTTTGTGGAAGAACCAGTAGAAATCATGGATCGAGAGGTCAAGCAAACAAAACAAAGTCGCATGCCCATCGTGAAGGTTCGCTGGAACGCCAAGCGGGGATCTGAATTCACATGGGAACGCGAAGATTAGATGCAACGAAAGTACCCACATCTGTTTCCCTAATCCACAAGTGTTTTCTTACTTTAAATTTCGGGACGAAATTCCCTCTAACGGGGGGATGATGTGACAACCCGATATTTCAACTCTTTGTAGTGACCTAAAAAGTCAAGTATTGTAACCACTTTTGAGTTAATAAAATTAACTTCGATATTAAAAAGTCCAAAAAGTTCCTATTTAAATTTCTTCTATGTTTAAATGTCATCAAACCATGATCGTACGTAAAAAGAACGCCCAAATCCGACTTCGTATATTGAAGTTATGATTTTTCCAAGTTCAGCTTAGCAACAGACAGCTAAAAACTCGAATCGGAGATCGAGCGACTTTTGGCCGGAATGACCTAAACGAGAATCGAAGGTCTCGTCAATGGTATTTCAGCGGTAAAAAGTCTGGCAAAAACCAACGTCAGATAAAGAAGTTATGAGTTTTTAAAGAAATTCCCTAATCACGTCATTTTAATAAATAATTAATAAAAATAATTTTGGAATTTGCCAACGGAATCTAAACGAAAGTTGTAGATCGTAGTCTCACCTTTGCGGGGATATAAAGAACGTCGAAAACGGAGTTCGTATGAAGAAGATATGATTTTTTGAAGTTTATTTAATAAATTATAATGAAATTTAAATAAAAAATGTTGGTAATATCCGAAGAGGAGTCAGCCTAGGGCCGAGGTACGCGCCGCGTACCTTCGTACGCCCCGCGTACTCGAGGCCACGTCCTCAGATCATCCTTGTCGCCGCTATGCGAGCCTACCCCCTCCCCCCCCCCCCCCCCCCCCCGTCCCGTCCGAAACGCGCTGCAGCCGAGGATGCGGTCAGCAGTGACCTCCCGTACGCCCCGCGTACATGGGCCTTTCAGCACCTCTATAAAAGGGATGCGAGGGCTTCCGAAAATTTTCCTCATTTTCTCTCTTTCTCTAACGATCTTGCCTCGATTTCCGTGCCTGTTCAAACCCGAAGCTCTGGTCTTTTTGCTCAAGTCCCGAGGGTCGATTTTACTCCCGAGATTCCCGAGAATCCTGAGAAAAATCCGTTTCCCGAGACGAAACTCTGCCCGGTTTTCGATCTCGCTATCTTCAAACTTCCAAGTGAGTTCATACCCCCTTAAATCAACCTTTGAAATGATTTTAAATGTTTAAATACTTTATGGGGGGGGGGGGGGATACAAGTTAAATACTTATAGTTATTGCTTCGATCACATGGGATTGCATTAATCACATGTGATTAATAACTAGGAAACCAATGATTTTATCACTGTTCAAAATGTTTTACTTCAAAATGTTTTACAAACTCTTTTACTTATCAAATGCTTTTATTTAAACTTTGTTTTACTACTTATAAATTGCATGCCCATATATGTATAGATATATAAGTAATGTTTAAAGGGCTTAGGAAGGCCATCCGCCCTATTTCCTTTTCGCGCACTGAGATGTGGTCTGGTGGGATTTCGGGTGACCATCCGAGGGTGGTTTCAATATTAGTTATATATCATATATACATGTATAGACATAAAAGTACTTCCATATTCATACTTATCAATACATCAATAGCTAGTTACCATCGGGGTAACACAAAACATATACAACTATACCAGAAACAGTACATATACAACTATACTAGAAACATAACATATACAACTATACTAGAAATAGGACATATACAACTATACTAGAACGAGAAACATTACATATACATGAACACGTTAACAATTGTGATCCACTGTATCGGAGCATGCCTTAAATGTCATAGCCCGAGTTGTAGCCAGAATTCTCTTGGAGGGAGAGCGTTGAGTTTGCATATAGATCTATACTGGATTGACTATCCTACACCTTGCTGCTAGCTACAGCCGGACCTGCAGGTCTGCGGGTGCCAAACGTCATTCCGTTATTACGACTATTATTTATGTCGTTGTTATCAGTCGATAGTATGGTGCAATTATCACATTACACCTTAATATAAATCCGGTTTAAGGTAGTTAGTACAACAGTAGTTCTTATAAAACAAAACTACAGTACTACAATGATTTACCCATTACATTTTAGTGATAACCTCACTTAAACCATAATGTACAAACTATATTTTTTTAAAAGATAGTTACACTTGGGAAATTACACACTTTTACATCAAACGAGCATACGAAACAGTTAAGCCTTGGTAGAAGGCTACTTTAATAGAAAATATAGGTTTTTTTGAGAGATTCAAACTTTTACGAACATTTACATACACTTTACAACTTATACTTACGACAGGTTCAAACGTTTTGATAACAAACATCGACACTAAAATACTTATGAATTCACCAGCTTAATGCTGATAAACTCTTTCAAAATAACTTGTATTCTCAGGTCATCAGTAGACAGGTACCGATGCCAACTTTTGAGAAGATGGAGCGCATTCAAGACTCATCTTATTATTTTGATTCACATTATATTTTTGGTGTCTAAAACTGTACAGAACACGCTTGTATTAAAATTTTATATTTAATGCAATGGATGATGTTGTTTGCTTATTTACATATACTGTGTTGTGATACTTTACATGACGTCCTCCGCCCAAGAACGTTTCCGCCATTCTTGGTTTTGGGGTGTGACAGGTGGATCCCTTTTGGTTGTAAACCCTTAGGGGGATTCCTTTTTGAGCATAAACACTTGTTTAAGGTCCATTTGGACCGTGAAGCTTTCCCCATTTCAATGATGTTTACGAGTTATGAGCTGTAAGTGGCTAATTCCAAAAGATATCTCAGTAATTCATGCATTACCCAACAATATTCAAGGCAAACATCTAAGCAACTCCTTATCCCATATAAAAGGGCCCGTAAACTCCGTTTCCTCATTCCACAATTCATTTTTGCATTCTGTGACCTCTGTGAATTCTCATAAGAAAACTCAAGACTTAGCCCCGGGAACCGTTTCCTTCACAATCCTCTCTAGCCTTTGGTAAGTAATTCATGGTTTGAAATGATTTATGCATTTATTTAATGTGAATCTTCTACTCACACACAAATTATGTGTTCATAACCATATGATAGCAAAAATCCCGAAGAAGTTCATCCAATACATCAAGTGTTATAGGCTCCAAATTTCTGACCACATCTCTTCATCCATACATTCTACTATGCAAGGTGAGCTTCATACCCCTCTTTTTGATTTTTTATGGTTTTGGGGGGAGGATACAAGTAAAGTTTTTGTTTGAATCTAGTCATAATTTCTTGTTAGACATGTTTACTAAGTTATATGTGTGTTATATCTTCGAAAACTCCATGTGAAATAGTTTCTTGAGTTCGAAAATTTGGGATGATTTAAGTGGTTAAAATATAATACTCTAATGATGGAAAGTATCCAAAACTAGTATGTTTACATTATATGATGTTACAAGTTTTATGACAAAAACTCCAAAGGATTTCCTAAAAATCTGCTCAAAACCAAATTGATGAACAAAATATATGAAAGTGGTTAAGAAATGGAAATAACAATACTTATGAAGGACCATTTTTGGCCATATGAATATATAAAGACTATTTTTGGACTAAATGATAAATTTGGGAAATTATTCAATATCTTAATTTTTAAAGGACAAAAAATGAAGTTTTGGATAAATAAGGGCCTTTTTGAACATGTTCATAAATAGATGCCTAAAACGAACATTTTAGAAGAAATGGGCCATTTTCACACATTTCACCAAGTTTTGGGCTACTTATGACACCTATTGGCAAATATGGGTCTTACTTGATACTTTATAAATAGAAGGACCATTTTTGCCAATGTCGATAATATTGGATCATTTTTGATAAATATGATTCAACGTGGTTTATTTTTAGTCACTGATGCATAATTAATGTTACGAAATGGAAACGATATATCTATTCAACTAGTAAACCTATTGTTATTTATTTATTAAATAATGGATTTTACCGATTGCTCCGAAACCAATTGGTATTCTAGTGAAGACGAGTCTCAAAAAGTACCTAAATATAAATATATTAGTGTACGTCTAAAGTCCCGTAAGGAGTTATAACTAGAGTATCCTAGAGGGAGAGTGAGAATTTGTGTATAGATCTATATGGGGTTGACACCCCGCACCTTCACTGTTCGCTACAGCTAGACCGGCCAGTTTAGGGTTACAAATGTCTTTATTCGATTTGGGTGCCTGAGAAACGCCAAGACAGGTCTCCTTCATATTAGTATGGCTATAACAGCTCACTAGAAATATGATAATGTTATTTAGAATTTGGTTTAAGGTAAACCTTACAAATGAATTAGCACACTGTGTTGACCGCCCCTATGCTCGGTAGTGATTGTCCACATTCGTTGTGTTTATTGTCCACTTGCATTCTGCGGGTTATCCACAATTGCCTGTTAATTTCTCAGACCTCTCCAGTCTTAGGCTTTTAAGACCACCAAACGATTACACACACATACAGAAAATATAGGATTTTCTGGGGAAAAACGATTTTATACAATACCGAAGGATGATAAACTAAACCACTAACGCAAATATACTTAATTTTGGAAACAAGACTTACTACTATTCTGTATATACAAAAAATATAGGATTTTCTAAGGGGGCGGGGGGGGGGGGGAAATGATTTTTATACGATGTTGAATACGATAAACTAACACACACACACAAGCAACTATACTTGATTAAAAACGAAACTTACAACTATTTTAAGAAGAAAATATTGGATTTTCTGGTTCCCAAACTATCACAGATTTTTATACCAAATGCTTATGAACTCACCAACATATTTTATGTTGATGCTTTTCAAATGACTTGTATTCTTAGGAAATTAGTAAGCAGGTGTGGACTGCCGATGCTGAATTATTTTGATGTAGTTTGGAACTTAGTCACCATTGATTATTTTGTGTAATTCAAAAACATGAACATTATGTAAAATAATGTAAGTTTGTTATATTGATGTATGATGTTTAGATATGCTATGTTTAATTTATATTCAGTTGTTATGATACTGCAAAAATGAAGTCACCCACCTCCGAACTTTTCCGCCGCCTCGTCTGGAGGTGTGACAGTTTTACCCTAGATTGGACACTTAGTGTTGATCGGATTCGATTATTGATGGATGATTATCTTGTGATTGATAGCGCGAGGATTCTTTTGGGCCAACAGCCAAAGATTCTTTCAGTTAGATTCAGTAGTGCGAGGTGAGTTTTCCTCATTGTTCTTGCAAGTCGAAGGCATAATGCTGACCCATTGGGTTGATATTCAGTTATGCATGTTATTGTACTTTAGTCAACAGTTAAATATGTATCCTTGTATATCGGATGATGCTATGCTTTAATGATCTATTAGATCGGTATACTGGTATATAGGATGATGCTATGCTTAGTGATCTGTAGATTTGTTTGACTGTCTGTAGACTATTATATGATTATCAATTATATGTGCACATGCTTGGTTGGTGGCTGTGGGTTCACTGCTTTGTGCGTAAACCAATAGGCTGGGGCATGCTAACCCGATGGCTGAATGGGCCTGAGGGTATTCCATCCTAAGGATGATTGGAACCATAGTATGTAGGAATTCCAACGGGATGGTTAAGGTCCTAGGGTATTCCAACCCGATGGTTGATTGGACCTATAGCATGTCGGCATTCCAACCCAATGGTTGAGGTGCTTTGGGTATTCCAACCCGATGGTTGATTGGACCCAAGTATGTTGTATTGTATATGTGTTATTTTTTTGTCTGAGGGTACTTTAGGGGAACTCATTAAGCTATGGGCTTATAGTTTTGGGTTATGTTTTAGGTACCTCAGATGATCACAAGAAGGCAAAGGCTTGATAGTGCACCTCTTTGTGTTTTGATTTATGATCTTGGGAAAACTCTGATATTAAACATGTTTTGAAAACAAAATTGTAAACAATGAGGATATGTGGATTGGTTTTAAAAGTTTAAAATTTTCATGAATTTTGTGGATGTTACAACCTTCTTATTTATGTTATTTATCATAAATATATGTTTGTATTGCTATTTAGAGTCGTTCCTAATGACCGGTATTGTTGCATTTTTTTTATTCGATCCAGGTCTACCTGATCTTTTGTATCTCTTATGCTCAGCAAGAGGTTTACCAATGCTATGGGGAGTTGGGTTGTCCATTAGAGGTTGAGATTGCTGATGATCGTCCTGTGTAAGTCTCGAGGGTTCATCAGGGTTGTATCTTGGAGTTGTTCAGTGAGTAGTCTCCCATTGATTTTGTTCCTGTTTCTCTGTGTGAGAGCAAGGTTATTCTGGGGATGGATTGGATGAGCCCCAATGGGGCAATAATTAATTACGAGTAACTATTGGTGAGTATTTGGTCCCCTAAGTAGGGGAGAGTTGGTAATTCAGTAAGAGGGTTTTCAGTGTGGGCTAGTTTTATGTTCAACAACTAGGGTCGGGCGCTATCTTTAGCATGGTTGTTCTTGATTTGTTGCTTATGTGATGGATACCCATGAAAAGGGTAAGGTGAAGGTGGATGATGTGTTGATTGTTCAGGAATATCTGGATGTGTTCCTAGAAGATTTTTCTGGAGTGCCTCTGGAGAGCCAGGTGGAGTTTCAGATTGACTTGGTTCTTGGTGCGACTCTGATAGGCAAAGCAACTTATAGGTAACACCTCTAGAGATGCAAGAATTATCTACACAACTGTAGGATCTGTTAGAAAAGGGTTTTATTCGGCCAAGTAGTTCGCTCTGTGGAGCGAAAATCTTGTTTTTGATGAAAAAAGATTGGTTGCATCGGATGTGTATCGACTATTAGGAGCTGAATAAGCTAACTGTGAAGAACCGTTATACCCTCTCGAGGATCAACAATTTATTTAACCGGCTTCAGGGTGTATCTTGGTTTTCCATGATTGATCTGTGTTCAAGATATCATTAGATGAGGGTGAGAGAGTAGGATACACAGAAGATGGCCTTCAAGACTCGTTATGGTCATTTCGAGTCGTAGTGATACCCTTCGGGCTTACAAATGATCCATCCACATTTATAGATCTCATGAATCGAATATGAAGGCCCATGTTGAATCGGTATGTGATTAAGTTTATTGATGATATCCTGGTCTATTCTAAGTCCCAGGAGTTACATGAGGAGCATCTAAGGGATTTATTGGAGACTCTGAGGAAGGAGAGATTGTATGTGAAGTTCTCGAAGTGTGAGTTCTGGTTGCATGAGGTGTAGTTTTTAGGGCGCCTTATCAACTAGAACCTTATTTTGGTCTATCTAGCTAAGGTCGAGGTGGTGATGAGGTAGGAGGTTCCGAGGTCTCCATCGAATATTCATAATTTCCTTGAATAGGTAGGTTATTATCGGATGTTCATTCATGATTTCTCGAAGATAGCAGTTCCTTTGACCTGATTGACGAAGAAGACTATCACATTTTGTTGGGGACCTGAGCAATAGGAAAATTTTGTGACTCTGAGACAGATATTGTGTGAGGTGCCGATTCTGACCCTGCCAGAGGGTGTCAAGGATTTTGTGGTATATTGTGATGCTTCCATATCAGGATTGAGAGCAATGTTGATGCAGTGGGGTCATGTGATTACTTACGCTTCGAGGCAGCTCATGAGGCAAATTATCCTACACATGATTTGGAGTTGGGAGCTATGGTTTTCACCCTTAAGATTTGGCGACATTACCTCTATGGTGTTCGATGTACTATCTACAAAGATCACAAGAGCTTGAGATATTTGATTGATCATCCGAATCTGAACATGAATTAGTGTAGATGGTTGGATTTGGTGAAGGATTGTGATTCTGAGATCCTTTATCACCCGGGGAAGGCCAATGTGATGGCCGATGCTCTAAACCGCATGGCGGCTGTAGCTTTAATTAGGGATTTGTGTTTGACGATGACAATGATTACCCCACTCTTAGAGCAGGTTTGAGTGGATCAGGTCGACGCTATGAAGGAAGAGCACCATAACAGTAAAGGCATAGTGGGTTAGGTGGCTTCCTTTGATTATGATAGCTAGTGGGGTGTTGACTCTCCATCGGAGGGTGTGGGTTCCTTTATTGGGGTGATGTGCATCATCTTTTCATGGAGGAGGTGCACAAGTCGAGATTCTCGATTCATCCTAGAGTGATAAAGATATATAGGGATGTTTAGCCTGACTATTAGTGGCCATGCATGAAGAGGAATGTGGCCTGGTATGTGGAGAGGTGCTTGAATTGAAGGAAAGGCAAGGCCGAGTATCAATGACCTCTTGGAAAGATGGATCCGTTGGAGGTCCCCTTTTGGAAATAGGAAGATATTACGATGGATATTATCATCAAATTTCCCCAGATGCCGCGCGGAGTGGATTTGATCTGGGTCATCGTGGATTTATTGACAAAGAGCACACATTTCATTCCGATTCAGGAGAGTATTTCATCACAGAAGCTAGCGATATCTACATTTGGGAGGTACTGACACATTATGGGGTACATGTTTCTATGGTCTCTACATTTCAGCACAACTTTCCACCCATAGACTGATGATTAGAGTGAGTAGATCATCTAGACTTTGGAGGATATGTTGCGGGCATACGTTTTGGACTTTGGCGGTATTTGGGATATGTATCTTCCTTTGGAGGAATTTTCGTATAACAACAGTTATCACACCAACATTGATCGACATACTTTTAAGATGCTTTATGGGAGGAAATGTAGGACCCCAATTTGTTGGGGAGAGGTCGGTCAATGGCTATGGGCAGTATCGAGGTGATACTCAGGATTACAGAGATAATTCAGCAGGTTCGCAGCAGACTTCAGACTGCTTAGATCTGCATAAGAGTTACACGGATATATGCCGGTCAGACTTGAAGTTCCAATTTGGGGACAGGGTGCTCCTGAATGAGTCACCTTGGAAAGGTGTCAACCGATTCAGGAAGCGGGGAAAGCTAGGCCCTAAGTGTATAACTCCTTTTAAGGTTTTAGCCCGGGTAGGTAGGGTAGCATATTATTTGGATCATCTAGAGGAGTGTAGTCAGATTCACAACACTTTTCATGTCTATCAGCTATAGAAGTGTATGGTTGATGATTCTGTAGTAGTTCCATTAGAGGATATTTAGGTGGATTACCGCCTGAATTACATTACGAGACCGATAGCGATCTTGTAATGTCCCATTTTCACAAACAAACATTTACATTTTATTTAAGTAAATTTTCACAAAAATAATTTTGTTATGTAGAAAACCGTTTATTCAAAAAACATTTAGAAAAAAAGCTTGAATAATATTAAAGCATGGCATCTTCATTGTTGTTGATAAATATGTATAGTCACCCCTTCGCCTTCCCATGATGACAGAGGATACCTAAAACAGTAAACAACTGATTAAGCACAAAGCTTAGTGAGTTTTCCCTAAAATACCACACATAACCAAACATATAAAGAAGCAACAGGCCCAATCAGTCAACATACTAGAATGCCCAACTATATTTACGAGTTGATTGGAGTTGACACTAAATAGGGAAATAATTGAGGGAACTTTTGGAACACTACAATACTACAAATCCAACATATTTTCCGGGGAGTATCTCATCTTTTTTGGTATCATAATTCCTGAAATACCTTAGGGAAAACACCAAATCATAGGAAGTTACTAGGGAGGATCCAAAATCATATGATATCATGAAAAATGTTCTAAATCTTATTTATTTTTTGGGGAAGATCCCAGCTTGAGATAACATGAAAATGTTGTAAAGCTTATGTATTATTTGGGGACGATCCTAACTTGAGATAACATGAAAATGTTATAAACCTTATGCATTATTTGGGGAGGATCCTAACTTGAGATAACATGAAAATTTTATAAAGCTTAGATATGAACTTTATGATCTTAACTTATGTTCAGAAATATGAGGGTTGCTAGGTCATAGCAGCGTGAAATGATCCCTTTCTTCAAATCCCAAAGTTAGATAATGTGCATCCAATCAAGGTGTATAAACCTTAACTCGTGTGAAAGAGGTAATTAACTTTTTAAACCTTACAGGGAATTAAGTACCCTTATTTATAGGAGAGATGACCAGTATCTATTCTTAGGATACTCATGTTACGAATCACAGGACGTCTGTAGTTATGGAACTCTCAGGTGTTGAAGTCTTCATTTGTTAGGATTCGTGTATGTTAGGATCCTTGTGTGTTAGGATCCTTGAGCGTTAGGATCCTTGAGTCCCTGTGCACATAAAACATTATCTAGGGGTGGGCGTTAGTCTAGCAAACGCCCCTCCGATGCTTAAGTTAGTAATGGTATTCGAAGAGAGTAAATAAATAGAAAGATAAAGGGTAAAAGGTAAAGAGTGTGTGTACCTTAAACATGTTGGAAAATGACTGATCTTAGTTACATAAAATAAGTTTTAAGAGGTATAGAATTCCAGGATCTTGGCAGGACATTTCCATCGAGGGTGGGCAACCAATATGCTCATATTCCTACTTCGGCATCTATGAGATATGGTGCTTCCTATTTAGGTGCCAATTTACCTACATTAGGATACCTAGTGTTTTGGAATGTTTTTCTAAGAACCATGTCTCCTATTTTGAACCTTCTGACTTTTAGATTTTGCTATATGCCCTGGTGATCCTCTGTTGATGAGCAGTAATGTGGATCTTGGCAAGATCTATGAGTTCTTCTATAGTAGCAAGATCCTGGGCCAGGATTATATCGTTGTTTTCTTGGTTTTGAGGCAGGTATCGTTCCATTGGGATCAACACTTCAGTGGGAATCATTGCTTATTTTCCAAACACCAAGGTGCATGGGGTTTGGCTTGTGGCTACTTTGGAGGTGGACATATCTGCCTATAGTACAAAAGGAAGTTATTCTACCTATCTTCCTTTCTTCTTGTCCAACCTTTTCTTTAAGTTATTAACTATGAATTTGTTGATGGATTCTTCTTGACCATTGGATTAAGGGTGGACAGGAGTGGTCATTATAATCGTGATTCCCCAGTTTGTGAAAAAGTCCTTTGTCCTTTTGCTTATAAAATGGGATCCATTTCTCATATAATTTCGGCAGTGATCCCGAATCTGGTCAAGTTATTGCGTTTAATGAAGGAAACTACCTCTTTATCTCTTACCTGGATGAAAGCTTTAACTTTTATTCACTTTGAGAAGTAGTCAGTCATCACTAGCGTGAAGAACTTTCCTCCAGGAGCCATTGGCAACTTCCCCACCATATCCATCCCACATTTCGTGAATAGCCAAGGGGAGGTGATAGGATGTATAGGTTCTACCGGTTGATGTTGTATGTTGCTATATCTTTTATAAGTGTCACATTTTTCAGCATGAAGAAAGGAATCTCTCTTCATGGTTGGTCAATAGTATCCTGTCCTCAATACCTTGGAGCATAAGGATCTACCCCCAATATGGTTGGCACAGTCTCCTTCCTATATATCCTTTAGAACCTCTATAGCTTCATGATATTGTAAGCCTCTAAGGTATGAACCTACCATAGGTTCTTTTGTATAAGTTACCTCGGATTATAACAAACCTTGAGACTGTTGTTCTGAATGCTCTGTTAATTTTTTATTCTTTAGGGATCGTACCATTTTGGAGGTATTCCATGATAGGTTGAATCCAGGATCCTGAGGTTGAAAAAGTATCCTTGCTGTTAGATACTTGAGATGGAATTGTCGGATTGGGATCTTCCACTGTATCGATGTTAGTAGTCTCCACATGATCGTTGGGATCCTTCAGTCTCATGGTGGGATCATCGATCTCTGGGATCAACACGTGGGTTATCGGGATCATGGTTTTCATCGGGATCGTTAGGGAAGATCCTAGATTGGCTGAAGCATCTGATTCAACATTGTCCTCTCTAGGAACCTGGTTTAGGCTAAATGCTTCGAATTCTTAAGCTAAGTTTTTGAGGATCTGGAGGTATAGTGCTAATCTTTCTCCTTTTACTGTATAGGATCCATTAAAAATGTTAATCAATAATAAAGAATCGACAAATACCTGTAGATGATTAATTTGAAGATCTTTGGGTAGCTGTAATCCCATGATTAGTGCATTGTATTCTACTTTGTTGTTGATTGTATTGGACACACAACTAATTGATTGGGGTAGGATGTGCCGCTACGGAAATTTTAGTATAATCCCCAAGCCAGTTCCTGTTTGGTTTGATGCTCAATATGTTAATAGTATCCATCTTCCGATGTTCTCTTCTTCTAGAAATTGTTTGGGTTCTATTTCTACTTCAACTGTTAGATTAGCACTAAAGTCAGCCACAAAGTTTTGCCAATGCTAGAGACTTTAAAGTGGATTATGACTCACACTTTTTTTCATATGTGCTTAACTTTGCGGACCACTTTTCCATCATTCCTGACATTTCTGGTTTTCTGATAACATTCTTAATGGGATAGTCAGTTCTTATAGTTATAGGGTGTGTTTCAAAATAGTGTCTTAATTTAGTAAAAGTAGTTACTAATGCAAGTATACGTTTTTCAAGGTGAGAGAACCTGGTCTCAGGATCCAGCAGACTTTTATTTACATAGTAGATGGGATGTTGGTCGCCATTAAGATACATAGCTAATACTACGTTCACCATGTTTGAGGATACTGATAGGTGGAGAAGAAGTGGTTCCCTGTCTAATGGCTTTACGAAGAAGGGTAGTGAACTTAAATAACTTTTAAGTTCCTGGAAAGCATCTTCATGTTCCTGGTCCAGTAAAATATTTTGTTCTTCTTCAATATGTCATAGAAAGGCTAGCATCTATTTGAGTATCTTGAGATGAACTTGTTTAGGGTTACCACTCTTCTTATTAGTCTCTGAAAATCTTTTTTCGAGGATGGTAATCTTAAATCAAGGATGGCCTTGATTTGCTTTGGGCTTTCCTCAATTCCTCTCTTGGTCACCATGTATCCAAGGAACTTACATGATCTCATCCCAAAATGGAACTTGGAGGGATTTTGCTTCATGTTATATTCGTCCATGATATCGAAGGCTTCTTCGAGATCCTTGCAGTGATCCTCAAGTTTCTTGGACTTTCCCACCATGTCATTTGTTAGGGCCAGGATCCTCAAATATCCAGGATCCTCAGATATCCAGGATCCTCAAATATCTAGGGTCCTCAGATATCCAGGATCCTAAGATATTCAGGATCCTCAAGTATCTAGGATCCTCAATTACCTCAGGATCCCGACTATCACCGTTAATAATTTTATTAACAATTCATAACGATTATATTTTTTTCATAACGAGTACATGTGCATAAATAGTTAAGGGAAGACCAATTCTCAATGAAGAATCATCTCAACAACGCTAAAGACCCATAATACTTGGTTAGATAACATTTGTGAAGCTGGTCATAGAGGATCCTGGAAATATCGGGCATCTTGTTGGCTAGTTTGGAGTATAAATTGACACTTGTATTTCACACACAACACACTTTTTTTTACTAAAAAATTACTCTATGAAATTGTTCACTTGTTATTACTAAGATATGTTGGGTTTTAAGCACTTTAACACTCCTATGGTGCACCTGAAACCCTAGATGCTTTGGATCTATGTTTTCCAAAGCATACATCCTAACTAGCATACAATAGAGGATATACAACATAAAACTCATAGTTAGATGAATATGTATTATGTAGTTTCAAGTTCTTGGACTTAGAAGGCTTTAGTACCTCAAGTGTGATGCTGCTAATGTGTCACAAACACCAAATGCAAGAGCAGGTTGAGAGAATAGTCTATTTGGCTCAAAATTGATTATCACACTATTGAGTGAATGGGCAATCGATTTTGGCTCCAGGGGAGTGCTTTTATAGTGTTACAAAGGCTAGGGTTTAATCCATGCAAACTGTAATTAACCATGACCCTTCATATTACTTAGGCTCCATTGGTTAAACCTCCATGGACTATCATATTGGTTTAGCCCATCCTAATTAACCATGGATCATTGGCCCACACTAGAATCATTGATTTACTTAATCACTCGCCGTATATTTAATTAGTCTTTTTTGATCACTAAATTAATTCCAAATTAATTCTTGATCAATACTAATTAAATAATATGATTTCTGAATTAATATATTATACTAATAATATATCAATAAATCACAATAACCTTATTCTTAAAAGTCCATCCTATTAAATTGCACTGGTCAAGGCAACCCAAAAGGACCATGCTACTATCGGGGCAAGTACATCCCAATTATAATTATAGGCTTAGACACCTAATCCAACAAGATATTCTCTATAATCGTCATTTTACATTAATAAAATCATCAAGGCAAGTGACTATTGTCACCTCCCAAGGTTTTTTGTCGGAGAACCTAGCAAGGATCAAGGGCTTTCCTTGTAATCCATTATGTCACAGTCTTTTATCATTAGATATTGCACAATTTGAACATCACATCCTCTCACATGATTTGGTTGATTAGTACTTGTGTAATTTTTAACCTAAACAATCTGGCCGCCACCGTGGGGCTGTGGTATTCAAATCTTCGAAAAAAATCATCTCTACACAACCGACCCTTTCTTCTTCCTCTATTCCTTCCATTCCAACCAAAACCTACCGGCTCCTCCAAGTGGCCCCCGTAATCAAAGGAAAACACATGACACTTCCAAGAAAAACACCACTACGGTCACTAACCAAGGAAGTTTTGGATCTTCAGGACTCCGGGATCCGACTGCCTCGGTCACTACTGCAAAACTCTTCGCTATGATGAAGAAAATGATGCGACAGGTGACCCAACAATAGGAGGAGAATAGAGCACTACTTAAAGAAGTGGAGAGGATGAAGGAAGATTTTCAGAAATCCTAGGAAACAACGCCCGCAATTGTTCAACCAAGGATCCTGAACATTGATAATGTAGGATCCTCAGAAAATCACCAGAAAAACACAGTTCCTACCAATGTGGTGTCCCCCTGGGGGGAAAACTATGGACAATCGTGCATCCATGATCAATAATCTCAATGAGCCTTTCAACATCCTACAAACCTTGATTCTAGTAACTTATTAAATAAAAATACTATTAATACTAACTATACTAACGTTGATGCAGGAATAAACCCAAACATGCTAGGGAACTTCAACAGTTGAGACAAATGATCTCAAGCATACCCGGGGTGGTCCACACCATATCGAAAGCATCACTAACATGTCACAAGATCTCGAGATTTGTTCCCGTGATAGCCGATACCAAAGTTCCTAAGCGCTTCCAAACTCCTAGATGTAGCTTTACGATGGAACTACGAATCCTGAAGAGCACATAGTACAATACCGAGAAAGAATAGAGATAATTCTGATCCAAGTGCACTTAAAGGAAGCTTACCTATGCAAAGGCTTTGGATCAACCCTTACAAGATCAGCTCTCAAATGGCTGCTAAACATTCCCCCATACTCTATTACTTCTTTTGCACACTTAGTCAATATTTTCAATTACCAGTTTTCTTGTAGTAGAACCTTCGAGAAGATCACTAGTGATCTCTATTGAGTGGTCCAGGAACCTAAGGAAAGGCTTAGGGAGTTCGTTAACAGGTTCGACAGGTAAGCTTTTAGCATCCCCAACATTGACATGGCAATTACCATAGATGCCTTCAAGATGGGACTAACGAAGGATTCACCTGTGACAACTGTCAATTCAGGTCATTCTTGGACTCATGCATCTTTATAATAACCATTCATGCACAACATGCCATGACCTAGTAGTATAAATTAGGTCAAAAATCTTGCATAAACTAGGATCCAACTAAGGTCTAGGACTAATATACTTGATACTTACAATTCTAGTAAGTTGCTTAGCTACAATAGGAAATGCCAATACTATAATTAGAATAAGCTTCAAACTTTGTTATAATTGAAATAGGGTATAAAACTCTAAAAATAAATTAAAACACTCTAATTATACTTCAACATGTTGTTGAATACCAAACAATGTTCCAAAAACCCTAAAGAGCCAAAAATCCAAAGTTATAAAATATAAAGCTTAAAAACTTTATAAAATTTGGCTATAAACTTCCTAGTATCAAATTATATTAATCAAATTATGGATTATACCAATGAAATAGAAATATAAATTACAAGTATTAATCATAATTTATTAGTTAAAAACAAGATTTTTAAATAAATCAAAAATTGCTTAAAGAATCACTTTTATAAAAATTAGATTTTTATAAAAATTAGATTTTTATAAAAATTAAGGAGGGATTTTTTATAAAAATTTGAATTTAGGAGAGAGGAGGCTTTAATGCCTCAAAAATCTGGCCATCTCCCCTCTCCCTATGCACTCTCTTCCCAAAACTCATGATTAAACTCAAACCCACACTCCACCTCTTCTCTCTTCACTCTTCTCACTTCACTCTCTTCACACACTTCACCCTCTTCCTCTCTCTCTCTAAACTCACGAAATTTCTCTCATTTCTCTGCCAAATTTCAAGACTTTGAAGACCTTGAAGTGTTCTTACTTCTCTCAAGATCATAACCAAGGTAAACAACATCATCTTCTTCCATAGTTTGATGATTCTACTTCTTTTCCTTCTTAGTTTTCTCTTCTTTTAGGATTCTATGCCTTTCCATGGCTAGAAATCTTTATTCTCCCCTTGTGGTTTGTAGATTCTCACCATAACACAATGCATGTGTTTGAAATGGTGAAAATCCGGGATCAAACCCATGCAAGGAGTGAAAAAGATGCACATATGATCATGTGACATCAAAACATAATATTTCATGTTCTTCTCCATTTCTTGTGTGTTCATGCATGAACAAAAGCATTTAAACCATTTCTAGTACATCTTGGATGCTCATTCATTCCATGCATGTGTTAGAAATCGAGCCTTACCAAAGACATGCATGATGTTCTTGTTGAAATACCCTAATAATGCACACAAGCAAACATGCAATCTGCCAGATTACTTTGTTCGACTTTGAACAGTCATAACTCAGTCATTTCTTAACCAAATCATGATATTCTTTTTGTATTGGTTAGTTCCACGAGTTAACTTTCAAACCCAACTGGTCTCACTGTAAAATATTAAATATCCGATTTTTAGCAGATTTTACAAAAAGGTTGCGCATACAGCTCTTTTTCTGTGATCACTATTTTTATCTTGCTTAAACAATGGTCTTAAACCCAACCATAAATCTTAGGAAAAATACCTTAGAAACTTAACATATCTAGTGAGTTATGGTTGAAATTTCGTGGCTTAAAACCTCACTGAATGGGCTACAAAAATTCATGAACCTCAGCCACATCTACACTTCATGCATTATTGCATGCAACTTTTCTTAAATTGTTTGGAATCATTACCCTCATTTCTCTTCTGAATACATTCTTAACATTTTTACTTTTGAAAGCCCTTGCATGCATGAGATAATCTGGAAAATTTCAAGAGCTTTTGTTATTTATTTGATTTATTAGAATTATTGCTAAAACCAAGGGCATAAATCATATAAAATACTTCCAGAGGTCAATAAATCCTAAATAAATTCATGGATGATACTTATGGGGAATAATGACCCCTCACCAAATTTCAGCAATTTTTGTTACTGTTTCATATGATTTCTAATTTTCTTTTATTTAGGACATGATAAATTACAAAACCACTTTTTAGGATGTGAAAATGGTATCTAACAATTTTCGCATACCTTACTTGTGATGGGTGACTCAAGAAAATAATTTCAAGATTTTTCATCATGTCTAGCTATTTTTCCCAATTTTTGGTAATTATAATGGCTTAAAAATGGGAAAAATAGTTCTGATTATCCAAAATTCATGAAAATTTGCCAGGATATCATATTATATAGTAGGAGGTTACATAAAAATTTTGAATATTTTTCTCCACTGTAAACTATTTTTCCCTTATTTTCTAAAGTTAATTGCACTAAAATTCACTTAAATATACATAAATACCCAAAACCAGTTTATACATTATGAAAACCACTTTTGATATTTTTCCCAAGATATTTATACTGTAAATGATGTTACAAAAATTTATGGTAATTTATTTTAACTGTTTAATAATATTTCTTTAATTAATGACTATTTAAAGGAATAAAACAAGGAAAAATACAAATAACCACTGAAAAATATATTTTATATTTTTCCCAGCCTATTTATGTATAATAACAATTAAATAAAAAGTTTGGGTAATTTTGGAAACTGTTTACTATTTATTTCAATTTTTATTGAAATAAATGCTCAAAAATTATAAAATATAATTAAACAGCTTGGAAATCCATTTTTATAATTTTCCCAGCTTAGTATTGTATATTAACAGTTAAATAAAAAGTTTGAGAATTTTTATCCCTCGAATACTATTTTTCGTGAATTTATGTTGTTATTGAGACTTAAAATTTGGAAAATTAACCTTCCAAGGTTGTAATTAATCGCACGACTTGTAAAATTTCAATACATAAGAAAAAGTGTAACAAAATGATATAAATCCAATACTAAAACATAAATTGGCATTTCCCTATATGTAGAGTTTAGTATATTAGCATTAGATATCGACATGGAAACTCACTAGTGCGTGTGTTTGGTGTCGTAGGATCCCGGTAGTAAGACGTTGGTGCATCCCGAAGTACCGCTTGTGTCTACACAAAACATCGTGAGTATTCACGCACTCCCCTATTTTCGTTTTTTATGTTTTGGGGTGGAAAAGCATGTCCAGAAAAACTATTGTTTGCATGTTGTACTTAAATTGAATTGTATCAAACATGATTGCTATTGTATTGCTATGTTTCTTTATGTATGTCTATGCAACACGGAACATGAGAACTTATCGTACAAAGGCCCTTCCCTTATCTCTAACCATTAACTCTTTGAGCCAATGGTCGTTATGGATAGCGCTATTAGGAATTGACAACTCCTCACTCGCCCGAATCGCTGGAGTGCATGATACCATATTCATCTATGGAACGATAAGCATAGATCTCGATAGGGCTTCAGTCATAGGTTTGGTTGAGACTCATTGTTTGCTCATACACATACAAACGCGTTTCTCGTTATAGCAATAAACTTGTATTCATTAATAGCAATCAACTTGTTTATCATTGAAGCAATGTACTTGTATTTACGAAAAGCCTTATTGTACGCTCGATTTTATAAACTTGTGATACTCACCAACTATTTTCATAGTTGACGCTCGTTTTACATGCTTTTTCAGGAAATAATTAGTAAGTGGATGTAAAGATTCATCATCATAGAGCATGCTGCATCGTGTTGAAGCTATTATGAAGCTATATTTTGAACAATGTTATTTTGAAAAACTTGTATTTTGTTCTTTTGAAGCTATGGGTTGTAAACTTTTAAATACTGCTATGGTGATGTATCTTTATCTTTTGCAATGAAACCGTTATCGCTGTCATACCTTGCGTTTCCGCTTTAGCGGGGTGTGACAGAAGTGGTATCAGAGCTAAAGTTATAGAGAACATCGGTTTTTCTTTAAGAAAACACAACCTATAACTAAAACTTACAAAGAAATTCCTTTTACATCAAACATATTACAAGTATAATTAGGTTGGGAGTTGTATTATTGGACCTTGATTAAACATAGCCTGATCACCTATGTTTAATTAAGAAAAGATTTATACAAAGCTTGAGCTAATTATAATGGGAATATGTTCAACAAAAATATTTGAGAAAACCTTATTTAAAAATTTCAAAAGGTTAATTTTGGTGTGTGTAAGCATTGCATATTATAGGCATGCATTGTCATTTATTTCATATCTCATTGAAACTATGTCACAGTCCACTATGTCAAGATCGTCATCTTCCCGCGCTACCGCCTCAGCCGATGAATCCGGCTACGTCACTGTTATCCCTCGACGTAATCCCCCCGCCTCGATAGAAGAAGACCCATCAGAGGATACGGAAGATACTGGGAACTCGGTGGAGATCAGCAATGACAACGCCCCGAGTCAACGACGCGAGGCATCACCGACATCGGTGTTGCCACAGCCACCGCTCTATGGACTTCGCATTCGGAGGACATCGAGGAAGAGTGTCCCCATTCCAGGAAGGATACCCGCCAGCACAGCAGGACATGGCACGGCAGGACCTAGCGGGGTAGGACCCAGCGATGCAGGACCAAGAGCATCCTCACCTCAGCAAGTCATAGGGATACCTGTCCGACAGCCAGGTATGACCCCGGAGGAGTCCCGGAGATTGCAGTCGATAGCAGCAGGCCTACGTCACAGTCTCGCTGCGATAGCTGGGCATCGAGAAGTTTTGGATGAAGTTTTAGCAGGAATGGAAATCCTGTATCAGCATTCGATGGAGACTGCTAACACTGCTAGTGCTGCTAGACGAGAGGCAGGTCATGCGATGACAGCATATTATGTGCTTGGAGGGCATGTTACGAGTGCGGGAGTACGGATCATCTCCGTAGAGCATGTCCCAAACTGAACAATGGACCTGGTAACAATGGACAAGGCCAAGCCAGGCAAAACTTTCAAGGAAATCAAGTTGGACAGCCAAGAGGTGTAGCCTTTGTGATTGGTGCAGAAGAAGCTCATCAGAACCCTGAAGTGATAACAGGTACGTTCCTCCTGAACAACCATTTTGCATCAGTAATATTCGATGCGGGAGCAGATAGGAGTTTTGTTTCTTTAGCATTTAGACCGTTAATTGGCTTGAAATCGGTAAAGATGAGGAATGCTTATGCTATTGAACTTGCTGATGGGTATGAAATTAGGGCTAGTGATATAATTCCTGGTTGTACTCTGAATTTAGCTGATAAACTCTTTAGCATTGACCTAATTCCTATAGAGCTAGGTAGTTTTGATGTGATAGTAGGGATGGATTGGTTATCCAAAAATAGAGCAGACATTGGTTGTTATGAGAAAGTCATCAGAGTGCCTCTCCCTAATGGAGAAACCCTTATCATACACGGTGAGAAGCCAGGAAGAAGTTTAAACATAGTATCAAGCGTGAAGGTTCACAAGTACCTGAAGAAGAATTGTATTGCATGCATGGCCCATGTGCTAGAAAGAGAACCTGAAGCTAAGCAACTCAAGGAGATTCCAGTGGTTCAAAACTATCCCGAAGTATTTCCGGAGGAATTGCCCGGTCTACCCCCTTATAGACAGGTCGAATTTCGGATAGACTTAGTTCCCGGAGCGGCACCGGTAGCAAAAGCACCATATCGCCTTGCACCATCCGAGATGCAAGAACTATCCGGACAACTTCAAGAACTTCTAGACAAAGGGTTTATTCGACCAAGTTCTTCACCTTGGGGAGCCCCAGTGTTATTCGTCAAAAAGAAAGATGGTTCGTTCCGAATGTGCATTGATTACAGAGAATTGAACAAGTTGACAATCAAGAATCGATATCCCCTCCCTAGAATAGATGACTTGTTCGATCAGTTGCAGGGCGCTTCCTACTTCTCAAAAATCGACCTTCGGTCAGGGTATCATCAGCTAAGAATTCACGAAGAGGACATTCACAAGACAGCGTTTAGAACCCGTTATGGACATTATGAATTCTTAGTCATGCCTTTTGGACTAACGAACGCACCCGCTGTATTCATGGATTTGATGAATAGGGTCTGTAGACCATACCTAGACAGGTTTATAATTGTCTTTATCGATGACATACTTGTTTACTCGCGGACCAAAGAAGATCACAATAGACATCTAAAGCTAGTGTTGGAGCTGTTGAAGGAACAAAAATTGTATGCCAAGTTCACTAAGTGTGAATTTTGGATTCGGGAAGTACATTTTCTTGGTCATGTGATCGGTGAAAGAGGAATCCATGTAGATCCAGCTAAGATAGAGGCAATCAAGAAATGGGAGGCCCCCAAAACCCCGACAGAAATACGACAATTCCTAGGATTAGCTGGGTACTACAGACGCTTCATTGAGAATTTCTCTAGGATTGCTCAACCATTAACATCTTTGACCCAAAAGGATAGAAAATTTCTCTGGGAAGAGAAACACGAAGAGGCGTTTCAAATCCTGAAAAACAAGCTGTGCAATGCACCAATTCTGGCTTTACCAGAAGGATCAGAGAACTTTGTGGTGTATTGTGATGTGTCTCATCAAGGATTAGGATGTGTGCTAATGCAAAAAGATAGGGTCATTGCATATGCTTCCAGACAACTCAAACCGCACGAGAAGAATTATACCACCCATGATCTAGAACTAGGAGCAATAGTTTTCGCCCTTAAGATATGGAGGCATTATTTGTACGGAACCAAATGCACCATTTATACCGATCACAAAAGCCTTCAGCATATCCTGGATCAGAAAATGTTAAACATGCGGCAGAGAAGATGGGTAGAGTTGTTTAGTGATTATGATTGTGAGATACGATACCACCCAGGAAAGGCTAACGTAGTAGCCGACGCTCTTAGTAGGAAAGTAAGAGTGAAACCTTCCCGTGTGAGAGCTTTGGGAATGGTAATTCAGACAAGCTTGAAATCTCAAATCATTAATGCCCAGGAGAAAGCGTTATGCAAGGAAAATCTTCCAGGCGAAACTTTACATGGTTTGGAAGAAAGATTTGAAACCAAACCTGATGGAGTTCGTTATTTTAAAGACAGGGTCTGGATTCCAAGGGTTAACAACCTGAGAGACATGGTATTAGAAGAGTCTCATCGATCTAAATACTCCATCCACCCTGGAGCAGATAAGATGTACAAGGATCTTAAAGAGTACTATTGGTGGTCTGGAATGAAAAAGGATATTGCCTTGTACGTCGGGAAGTGTTTGACATGCTCAATAGTCAAAGCTGAACATCAGAAACCTTCCGGGTTGTTGCAACAACCTGAAATTCCCCAATGGAAATGGGAGCAAATATCTATGGATTTCGTTACCAAACTCCCTAGAACTGCTAGAGGTCACGACTCAATTTGGGTCATAGTGGATCGACTGACGAAATCCGCTCACTTTCTCCCTATTCGAGAAGATTTCAAGATGGAAAAATTGGCCCAAATCTACATCGACAAAATTGTTTCTCTGCATGGTGTACCCCTATCTATCATTTCTGATAGAGATAGTCGTTTTACATCTCGATTTTGGTGGATGTTACAGAGGGCACTAGGAACCAAGATAGATTTGAGCACAGCTTACCACCCTCAGACAGATGGGCAAACAGAGAGAACAATACAAACATTGGAAGACATGCTACGAGCGTGTGTCATTGAGTTCAAAGGAAATTGGGATACTCATTTGCCCCTAATTGAGTTTTCCTACAATAACAGTTACCACACGAGTATCCAATGTGCTCCATATGAAGCATTGTATGGACGCAAGTGTCGTTCGCCCTTATGCTGGACAGAAATCGGTGACAGACAGTTGACTAGAGTCGAACTTATCCAGGAAACATCTGACAAGATTACTATCATCAAAGATAAGCTTAAAGCTGCTAGAGATCGTCAGAAAAGTTATGCGGATAATCGTCGAAAACCATTAGAATTCCAAGTAGGAGACAAGGTACTTTTAAAAGTGTCGCCTTGGAAAGGGCTTGTGCGTTTTGGTAAGAAAGGAAAACTAAGCCCGAGATATGTTGGACCCTTTGAAATCCTTGAAAGGATTGGTCCGGTAGCGTATAAACTCCAATTGCCCCAAGAGTTAAGCGCCATTCACGACACATTCCACGTCTCCAACCTTAAGAAATGTCTAGCCGACGAAACATTAATAGTACCCCTGGAGGAAATTAAGATCAATGATAAGCTGAGCTTCGTTGAGGAACCGATAGAAATCCTTGACAGGGAGGTAAAACAACTTAAGCGGAGTAAGATCCCGATTGTGAAAGTTCGATGGAACTCAAAACGCGGGGCGGAGTACACCTGGGAGCGCGAGGATTACATAAAGGAAAAGTATCCGCAACTATTCCCATGCGATGACAAGCGATGATATAGAATGAATTTCGGGACGAAATTCTTTTTAAGTGGGGGATACTGTGACAACTGTCAATTCAGGTCATTCTTGGACTCATGCATCTTTATAATAACCATTCATGCACAACATGCCATGACCTAGTAGTATAAATTAGGTCAAAAATCTTGCATAAACTAGGATCCAACTAAGGTCTAGGACTAATATACTTGATACTTACAATTCTAGTAAGTTGCTTAGCTACAATAGGAAATGCCAATACTATAATTAGAATAAGCTTCAAACTTTGTTATAATTGAAATAGGGTATAAAACTCTAAAAATAAATTAAAACACTCTAATTATACTTCAACATGTTGTTGAATACCAAACAATGTTCCAAAAACCCTAAAGAGCCAAAAATCCAAAGTTATAAAATATAAAGCTTAAAAACTTTATAAAATTTGGCTATAAACTTCCTAGTATCAAATTATATTAATCAAATTATGGATTATACCAATGAAATAGAAATATAAATTACAAGTATTAATCATAATTTATTAGTTAAAAACAAGATTTTTAAATAAATCAAAAATTGCTTAAAGAATCACTTTTATAAAAATTAGATTTTTATAAAAATTAGATTTTTATAAAAATTAAGGAGGGATTTTTTATAAAAATTTGAATTTAGGAGAGAGGAGGCTTTAATGCCTCAAAAATCTGGCCATCTCCCCTCTCCCCATGCACTCTCTTCCCATGGCTAGAAATCTTTATTCTCCCCTTGTGGTTTGTAGATTCTCACCATAACACAATGCATGTGTTTGAAATGGTGAAAATCCGGGATCAAACCCATGCAAGGAGTGAAAAAGATGCACATATGATCATGTGACATCAAAACATAATATTTCATGTTCTTCTCCATTTCTTGTGTGTTCATGCATGAACAAAAGCATTTAAACCATTTCTAGTACATCTTGGATGCTCATTCATTCCATGCATGTGTTAGAAATCGGGCCTTACCAAAGACATGCATGATGTTCTTGTTGAAATACCCTAATAATGCACACAAGCAAACATGCAATCTGCCAGATTACTTTGTTCGACTTTGAACAGTCATAACTCAGTCATTTCTTAACCAAATCATCATATTCTTTTTGTATTGGTTAGTTCCACGAGTTAACTTTCAAACCCAACTGGTCTCACTGTAAAATATTAAATATCCGATTTTTAGCAGATTTTACAAAAAGGTTGCGCATACAGCTCTTTTTCTGTGATCACTATTTTTATCTTGCTTAAACAATGGTCTTAAACCCAACCATAAATCTTAGGAAAAATACCTTAGAAACTTAACATATCTAGTGAGTTATGGTTGAAATTTCGTGGCTTAAAACCTCACTGAATGGGCTACAAAAATTCATGAACCTCAGCCACATCTACACTTCATGCATTATTGCATGCAACTTTTCTTAAATTGTTTGGAATCATTACCCTCATTTCTCTTCTGAATACATTCTTAACATTTTTACTTTTGAAAGCCCTTGCATGCATGAGATAATCTGGAAAATTTCAAGAGCTTTTGTTATTTATTTGATTTATTAGAATTATTGCTAAAACCAAGGGCATAAATCATATAAAATACTTCCAGAGGTCAATAAATCCTAAATAAATTCATGGATGATACTTATGGGGAATAATGACCCCTCACCAAATTTCAGCAATTTTTGTTACTGTTTCATATGATTTCTAATTTTCTTTTATTTAGGACATGATAAATTACAAAACCACTTTTTAGGATGTGAAAATTGTATCTAACAATTTTCGCATACCTTACTTGTGATGGGTGACTCAAGAAAATAATTTCAAGATTTTTCATCATGTCTAGCTATTTTTCCCAATTTTTGGTAATTATAATGGCTTAAAAATGGGAAAAATAGTTCTGATTATCCAAAATTCATGAAAATTTGCCAGGATATCATATTATATAGTAGGAGGTTACATAAAAATTTTGAATATTTTTCTCCACTGTAAACTATTTTTCCCTTATTTTCTAAAGTTAATTGCACTAAAATTCACTTAAATATACATAAATACCCAAAACCAGTTTATACATTATGAAAACCACTTTTGATATTTTTCCCAAGATATTTATACTGTAAATGATGTTACAAAAATTTATGGTAATTTATTTTAACTGTTTAATAATATTTCTTTAATTAATGACTATTTAAAGGAATAAAACAAGGAAAAATACAAATAACCACTGAAAAATATATTTTATATTTTTCCCAGCCTATTTATGTATAATAACAATTAAATAAAAAGTTTGGGTAATTTTGGAAACTGTTTACTATTTATTTCAATTTTTATTGAAATAAATGCTCAAAAATTATAAAATATAATTAAACAGCTTGGAAATCCATTTTTATAATTTTCCCAGCTTAGTATTGTGTATTAACAGTTAAGTAAAAAGTTTGAGAATTTTTATCCCTCGAATACTATTTTTCGTGAATTTATGTTGTTATTGAGACTTAAAATTTGGAAAATTAACCTTCCAAGGTTGTAATTAATCGCACGACTTGTAAAATTTCAATACATAAGAAAAAGTGTAACAAAATGATATAAATCCAATACTAAAACATAAATTGGCATTTCCCTATATGTAGAGTTTAGTATATTAGCATTAGATATCGACATGGAAACTCACTAGTGCGTGTGTTTGGTGTCGTAGGATCCCGGTAGTAAGACGTTGGTGCATCCCGAAGTACCGCTTGTGTCTAAACAAAACATCGTGAGTATTCACGCACTCCCCTATTTTCGTTTTTTATGTTTTGGGGTGGAAAAGCATGTCCAGAAAAACTATTGTTTGCATGTTGTACTTAAATTGAATTGTATCAAACATGATTGCTATTGTATTGCTATGTTTCTTTATGTATGTCTATGCAACACGGAACATGAGAACTTATCGTACAAAGGCCCTTCCCTTATCTCTAACCATTAACTCTTTGAGCCAATGGTCGTTATGGATAGCGCTATTAGGAATTGACAACTCCTCACTCGCCCGAATCGCTGGAGTGCATGATACCATATTCATCTATGGAACGATAAGCATAGATCTCGATAGGGCTTCAGTCATAGGTTTGGTTGAGACTCATTGTTTGCTCATACACATACAAACGCGTTTCTCGTTATAGCAATAAACTTGTATTCATTAATAGCAATCAACTTGTTTATCATTGAAGCAATGTACTTGTATTTACGAAAAGCCTTATTGTACGCTCGATTTTATAAACTTGTGATACTCACCAACTATTTTCATAGTTGACGCTCGTTTTACATGCTTTTTCAGGAAATAATTAGTAAGTGGATGTAAAGATTCATCATCATAGAGCATGCTGCATCGTGTTGAAGCTATTATGAAGCTATATTTTGAACAATGTTATTTTGAAAAACTTGTATTTTGTTCTTTTGAAGCTATGGGTTGTAAACTTTTAAATACTGCTATGGTGATGTATCTTTATCTTTTGCAATGAAACCGTTATCGCTGTCATACCTTGCGTTTCCGCTTTAGCGGGGTGTGACATCACCCTTGTATGAAGACCTTGTGAAGACCCCATGCAAAAGATTGGATGAAGTCAGGATCCGAGCGTTAAGGTTCATAAGGCATTAAGAGGACAAAGAGATCCATAAGAGAAGCAACCCTCCAAGTCAATATGAGAACCCTGACTAGAAGGCCAAATCCTCAGTCCCAAGATCCTACAAATCAAAGACCTATTCAAAAATGGATCATCATAGGGTCAATGCCCTCGAGGATGAAGGATAATAAGAGCAACTTCCTAAGATCACTGACTATTGTTTTTATGTGGATGTTTCAGGTATAATTCACGCTATGTAGGATCTTGGAGAGAAAGCAAGATGGCCAAAGAGGGATAACAAGTCCACCAGTTGGAAAGACATGTCCAAATGGTGTGCTTACCACAAAGACTTTGGTCACATGGCGGAGGACTGCATAGCCCTAAGAAAAGAAATCATCTACCTCCTTAACAAGGGACACCTCAAAGAGATCCGCAGAAGAAAAAGAGAAAAATCCAAGGAGAACAGCGAGGATGGTCACAAGATCCCAGAGAAACCTGTATCTCCACCCTCTAATGCTTAGATAATTAACAGTATATCAGGCAGATCTAACATATATGGTACTTCTTATTCTCTGGGTAAAAGACACGCCAAGGTCTCTAAAACAGAAAAGGAAGATAGACCATGGAAGAATACCATGGTTAGCAACAAAAAAGAAATTACATTTGACAGGACGGATAGGGAAGGGATTTAGGATCCTCACCATGACGGATTTGTGATAACAATGTACGTGGCCAACCACTTTATGAGGAGGATCCTTGTTGATGGAGGATCCTCAGTCAATATCATACTCCTATACACACTAAAAAGGATGAACATCCCAGAACCAGAAATAATCAAGAGATCCATAATCCTCATAGGATTTAGTAGGGAAACAAAACACACAATCGGGGAAATAAAGCTACCAATATACATAGAGGGGATAAACTCTATGCAAAATTTATGTGTTATTGAATGCTTATATTCTTATAATATAATACTAGGTAGACCGTGGATCCACAAGATGAAAGTGGTCCCCTCGACATATCATCAGTGTGTAAATTTGACTACACTGTGGGGAATACTAAAGATCATGGGAGACCTACAAAAGCAAAAAGAATGTTATAAAACCTCTATGAAATCTACGACCAAATCTCAGCAAGCATAGCAATTAAGGTAGGGGCACGACATGTTCTAGAAACAAGGGAGCAAGATGTGAAGGAAGTGCCCCTGGGCATCGAGGATCCTGAAGCTAAAGTCCTCATAGGATCCTCAATGCTTGAGCAAATTGATAAATATTTCTTAAACTTCTTAAGAACCAGAAGCAAGATGTTCGCATGGAAACATGAAGATATGATAGGTATAGACAAGAATATTATCACTCACAAACTTAATATTGATACTTCTTTCATACCAATACACCAAAAGACAAGGAAATTTGCACCCGAAAGGAATCAGATCATCTAAGAAGATGTAGAAAAGCTCCTCAAGACGAGAATGATCAAGGAAGTGAACTTCCAAAGATGGTTGGCTAAAGTGGTTGTTATACAAAAGAAAAACAAAAACTGGTGAGTATGTGTAGACTACACAGATCTTAACAAGGCTTTTCCTAAGGATACTTTCCCTCTACCGCATATTGACTCTATGATAGATGCGATAGCTGGCCATGAACTCCTAACCTTCATGGATGCTTTAGCAGGATTCCAAAAAATCCATATGGAACTATCCGAACAAGAAGATACATCATTCATAACGCCAACATGAATATATTGTTACATTGTGATGCATTTTGGTCTTAAAAATGCAGGTGAAACATAGCAAAGATTAGTGAATTGGATGTTTAGAGACAAGCTGGGGGACACCATGGAAGTCTATATTAAATGACATGGTGGTGAAGTCACTTTAAACTGAAGATCATCATAGGGATCTTAAAGAAGCATTTGACATCCTAGACTAATACAATATGAAGTTGAATCCACTCAAGTGCCACTTTGGGATGAAGTCAGGAAAGTTCCTTGGATGTATGGTAACCAAGAGAGGAATCGATGTAAGCCTGGAGAAGATTAAAGAAATCGCCGAGCTGAAATCTCCGTCTTCAACAAAAGACATCCAAAGGCTAACTGGAAGGGTAGCCGCACTCAACAGGTTCATTTGAAGATCCTCAGAAAGATGTAAACCCTTCTACGCCATCTTGAAGAAGAACGAGAGGTTTGAATGGAATAAAGATCATGAAAAGGCTTTTTAGGAACCCAAAAAATACTTGAGTTGCGCACCATTACCGGTAAAGCCCTTAGATAGGGAACCACTCCTCCTCCACTTCTTAGTATCCTTAAATTGAGTAAGTACTGTCTTGGCCAAGGATCTTAATGGAGACTAACATACTATCTAATATGTAAGTAAAAGTCTCATGGATCCTAAAACTAAGTACTCTCACCTCGAAAAGCTAACTCTTGGCTTAGTAACTGCTTCTACTAAATTAAGACATTATTTTGAAAAACATACTATACATTTAAAAACTAATTATCCTATTAAGAATGTCATGAGAAAACCAGAAATGTTAGGAAGGATCGCGAAGTGATTAGTGAAGTTAAGCACATTTGACATTAGATATGAAACAAAATCTACCATAAAGTTACAAGCATTAGCAGACTTTGTGGCTGAATTTAGTGATGAACACTGTTCATAGATGGGCACTCGGGAAAATAGACAATGTTCATAGATGGAGCGTCAAAAAGTAATTGGGCTAATGATCATACTAAAGTCGCCATAGCGGGACATCCTACCCCAGGCAATTAGATGCGAATTCAACACTACCAATACCGAAGCAAAATACGAAGCACTCATCATGGGACTACAAGTGGCTAAGGATCTTCAAATAAGGTATCTTCGGGCATTTGTTGATTCCTTATTACTAACTAATCACTTCAATGTATCTTATGCAATGAAAGGTGAAAGATTAGCACCATATCTAGAGATCCTCAAAAAATTAGCTTATGGTTTCGAGAAATTTAGCCTAACCAAGCTCCCAGAGAAAAAAACACAAAAGTAGATGCATTAGCCAACTTAGGATCCTCCCTTAGGATCCCACCAAAAATGAAAATTCCTATAACCCACATAATAACCCTATCCATAGAAACCCTCTCTGACAAATCCGATGAACAACCAACAACGTAGCAGTTATCAAAGATCCTGACCCTAGGACCCCCCTTCAAAGGGACCCCAACGAATAGGATCCTCAAAGAAGTCCACAATCATGGACCCAACCAATTATGGAGTATCTCCAAAATGGCACGATCCCAACAAAATAAAAAAGCTAAAGAGCATTCAGAACAAGAGTCTCAAGATTTGTGATAATTCAAGGTAAACTTTATAAAAATTCTATAGCAAGTCCATAGCTTAAATGCTTGGACTATTCTTATGCTCCAAAATACTAAGAACAGGATACTACAGGCCAACTATTGTCACACCCAAAAACTGGAATGACGGAAAACGTTCTCGGGTGGAGGACGTCATGTATAGTATCACAACAAAGAATAATAGTAAACAAGAAAACAACATCACCCATTGCATTAAATAATGTATTTTAATACATGTGTGTTCTGTATAGTTTATATTATACCAAAAATGTAAATCAAAATATAAGATGAGTCTTGAATGCACTCCATCTTCTCAAAAGCTGGCATCGATACCTGTCTACTGATGACCTGAGAATACAAGTTACTTTGAAAGAGTTTATCAGCTTTAAAGCTAGTGAGTTCATAAGTATTTTTGTGTTACCGTTGTATCGAAATTTTGTAATAGTGTTCAAAATATGAGTTTGTAAATGTTATAGTAAAAGTATGTGAATGTTTGTAAATTTTTCTAACTCCTAGAAAATCCTATATTTTCTACTTAAAGTAACCTTCAACCAAGGCCCGACTGTTTTGTATGTTTGTTTCTTGTGAAAGTGTGTAATTTTCCCAAGTGTAACTATCATTTAATAAAATATAGTTTATAAATTATCGTTTATGTGAAATGATCACAAAGTGAATGCAAAGGGGAAATTAACGTAGTACTGTAGTGTTGTATTATAGTCACTACTGCTGTACTGAATACGTTAAACCGGATTTATATCAAGGTATTATGTTATTTGATTGTACCATACTATCGACGATAAACACGACAACGAAAGATGTCGGAAGTAATGACATTTGGCACCCGTAGACCTGCAGGTCCCACTGTAGCTAGCAACAATTGCGTAGGATAGTCAATCCAGTATAGATCTATACACAAATTCACACTCTCCCTCCAGGAGAATCTGGTTACAAATTGTGCCATGGCAGTGATGATGTGCCCCAAAACAGTGGTTCACATTTATGTTATAGTATACTTGTATATGTATTGTATGTACTAGTGTAGTGAATGTATTGTTTCTCGTTATAGTACTATCTATCTGTTTCTCATCATAGTATAGATGTATAGTTTCTCATAATAGTATGTTCTCTTGGTTTCTCATCATAGTATAGTTGTATAGTTTCTCATAATAGTAAGAATTGACTCATGAATGAACTGACTCTTTGTATGCTTCATTGAACTAGAAGAAATGAGTAGTATATCCTTAAACTATACCTATTATAGTTTACTAGTAGAATTGTTTGTATGACTAAATGTATTGAACTGAAATAAAAGACTTTATATCTATACATAATACATAATATATAACTAAGGATCGAATGACACTCGGACAAACAACATGTTACTTTAAGTCCACTACCAAACAAGGAACATGAAAGTGAGTTATCAGTCCTAAGTCCTTCAAACCTTATTTATATAACTATACATGTATTAGACATGGTTTTAACAATATAAAAGTTTGAAAGATGTAAAGGAAAAGGTTTGACTTCAAAATAAAAAACAAGTTTAGTGAATAGTGTAACATGTAAAAGTGTTGGATAAACAGTTGAAGTAGTTTACTTGATAAAACAGTTGAAAGCATAGTAAATCCATTTGATTGATAGTTATTAATCACATGTGATTGATATAATAACTATGATATTCAACTTTTATTCCCCCCCACCCATAAAAGCATTTAAAGTCATTTAAAAGGTTGATTAAGGGGTATGAACTCACCTCTAGTGAGTAATGCGATTGTAAGATCGGTTTAGGAAGTTGACTGTCAATTGCGGACTTGAGCACAAACGAATCCTATTAACCATATGATGACATATATAAATGTATACAATAAGTGCTTGTAACAACTAAATATTGAATTGGGATCACCTTAGGGACTAGTAAAGACTTATATTGAAGTGTTACAATCATATATGATTGTATATAAGGGGTATATGGCTATACGAGGGAGTGTATGGTCAAAATACACCACATGTGTGTGTGTGTGTGGCCAAGACGTGTGTGCAGCTACACACTCCCAACGAAATGTGCCAAAACATAGATTAAGACCTTAGGTCTCGTCTAGGAAGGTTTCTAACTTCATTCCCTAGCCTTATATTGAGTTCATTGCTATTTTAGGACCTGAAAAGGGTGTGTATGGTTGCACATGGTGTGTGCGGCCGTTCACATGGTGTGTGCGGCTGTACACACGTGAAGATCATGAGAAATGGCATTTTTCATGTATATATTCAAGTGTACTTGGCCTAAAACAAGTTATGATAAGTGTATACACATTATAGAGGCTTAAAAGGGTGATTATGTTCCCAAAACTAGTGTGTTCTTGGTGTTCTTGACTAAAATGGATGTTTTTAGGGATCAAAGTAGACGGGAATGTCACACCTCGAAAACCGAAGGCGGAAACATTTCCGGGGCGGACTCCACATTAAGTATCAAATCCAATGCACATAGTAAGCGAAGTAAAACACAAAACATTACATACATATCATTACATCAGTTGAAAAGTAAAGTAGTACAAGTTTCATAGTTACATAGTTTATACAAAAGAAAGACGTGACTTCCATTCGCACCGTCTTCAACAAAAGAACGCAGGGATACCTGTCTAAGAAGAACCTAAGAATACAAGCAGTTTGAAAATCAGCAAGAGCTGGTGAGTTCAAAAGCGGTTTATTTTTATGAAATTGTACAAGATTCCTTTTAAATTCTGAAAAGGTTATGACCCAAGAAAATCCCATATTTTCTTATAAGTAATTATTAGTTAACTGATTACTCACACGATACTAGATATGTGAATTCACTAACCCAGGAAAATCCCATATTTTCCTAAAAGTAAGGTATTGGTTTTCAAGATCACATTGTAAAGTTTAACTCATAAAACTATTTACTGAAAATTTCATGGGATTACTATCCCGTACCAAATATGAGACAGTTTGATATACACAAAACTATAGATAGATGTAGATTTAAAGCTATAGGACTATCACCCAATACTAATTATAGATTCAAACCATGGGATTACCGTCCCGTACCAAAAATAGATTTAAAACCATGGGATTACCATCCCGTATCATATATAGATTTAAAACCATGGGATTACTATCCCGTATATGATATAGTTAAAAACCATGGGGAAAACATCCCGTACAAGTTATAGATACCATATAAATAGTAGATACGGAATCGAAACAAAGTCAAAACGATACTGTGAATAAACTTATATTAATACATGTTGTGAATCGGGTAACCATGCTAATACGACAACGAGATCTCCTTGACGTTTGTCAGACATCGAAACGATATCCACAAATTTGTCACCCCAGGCGTGCCCGCCTAACTGTAGCTAACAATTAAGGTGTGGGATTGTCAGTTCCGAATAGATCTATTCACAAATTCCTCGCTCTCCCTCTAGAAGACTCTGGTTACACTTCCGGGGAGGATTTAGTGATCATCCGTAAAGGGTAGTGACTATCTCACAAACTAGTACTAAACTATTCACAAGGTTTTCATACGATATCAGCATACAAAAATTTATGAAACGTAATACCGCGAATATAGATACATACAATGAAACTATCTGACAATACATCCAAATAATACAGAGATAAACTGAATCAAACATAGTTTATCTAATAACTTTATATACACATTAGTACATGATAAAATGAACAATAAAGAATCCCAAATTATTCCCATAATAATTTGATTAGTTTGGTTATTTTCTTAACTAAAATTCATTTAGTTGTAATTAATATATCATTCCTTATGCTCAACATAATACATAAGGTGCTAAAGTGTTTATAAGTTTACCAGATATTATTTGAAACATATCAATGTTATAAATTCAAAAATAGTTATAGTTGGCTTGTATTCCCCCCCTGAAAACATTGAAAAACACAGAAAAAGCGTAGGGGTATGAACTCACCGGACGCGAAGTTGTGTCGGATGGAAAGCTAAACGTCGAACCGAGGTTTGAATACGATTGAGGTTCCTATGTAATATTAAATAATACGCAATATATATCTAATTAGATTCAAATAACTAATTAGAGACACTTGAACATTTTAAGATGCGAAAACACTCCAAAATGAGCGTTTGAAGGGACCCGGGTGGCATTTTAGGACATGAATGGCTAGGATTTAGAGTTTACTTTCCAATGGTAGACTCTTAGGGAGTGTTTACGGCCTAAACACCACATCCCCATGAGTTTACGGCCGTAAACTCATGGTGGGTGTTTTTATGTGCTAAATGGCTTTAAATCAAATAATAGGTGTTGTTAGGTTTGGCTTTTGGACATTTGAAAAGGATTAAATCATTATATGGATTAATAGAAGAGTTTATGGCAGTAAACTAAGAGTTTACGGCTGTAAACTCTTACCCACATCCAACTACATTAATTTGAAAGCCAAGGATTAATCACAAGTGATTCAACTAATTTTTACAAGGCTTAGGGTGAGTTTAGGGCTTCAAATGGCATACATCTATGAGTTTACGGCCTTGGAGCATATGCTCTGGCTGTAAACTCTCAATTAGAGGGTTTATGATGTTTTTAAGGCTTCTAAACTATTTTTGATTGGTTCCCTAATTTATCCCAAGACTTTAGGTGGTGTTGGATGGAATTCTAACACTTTAGAAGTGATTTTGTACTCATGTTTGAGGAGTTTACGGTCCAAGCATATGCCTTGGCCGTAAACTCATACAAAACTCTCAAAATTGATGTTTAATGAGTTCCAAGTCCATTACGTAATTTCTAAAAATCATAACTAGGGCTTTATTGAGTTTAGGGAGCGTTTAAGGGCTTAAACCCCTTTAAATGTCAGTTTACGGCCTAGACACCTTCCATGGTCGTAAACTCATATACAATGCTTCAAATTATAGTTTAAGGCATTCTAAGTCCATTCCATAAAGTCATTTAGCCATATCTAAGGTCCAATTGAGGTTTGAAAGGGTTTTGTTGCTCTAAAAACCCCATTTACTTGAGTTTACGGCCTAGGACTAATCTAGGGCCGTAAACTCATAATAATTGTCCTAATCCATTGTTTAAACTCGAATTCTAAAGCTAGCGAGGTTATACAACAAGTTATGGAAGGTACCTCAAAGATTTGGAGCCTTAAATTGATAATTTGGACCCTTAATTTTGGATTTAGGAGAGAGGTTAGAGAGAGAGTAGAGAGAGGAAGAAAAAGCTTCAAATGGGTGCTTACACACGTTTATATAGGTCCTAAAACTTGGACACGGTGGAATTCTACCCGATACTGACCTTAAACGGGGCTTTTGGTCGCACCCGATTAAGTTTCCGTCACTCGGCGGGGACGTTTCTACACTTTTTGAAATAAACATTTTTGGGCTAGTTTCATGAGTTCCTAAAGGGTTTGGACACCCAATGGATTAAAATAAATATATAAATTTAATTAATTTAACCCAAAATGGAAACGAAACGAATTGACTAACGGTGAATTTTTACGGATAGAATGGGTTTTTCGTCGATGGAAAACTTCGGGTTGTTACATTATCCCCCCGTTAAAGGGAATTTCGTCCCGAAATTAAATGATTAAGATATAGATCATGAATTGGAATGAGACATGGATAGACTTGTTGCTTCGGATCTTCACGTTCTCAAGTGGAATCGGGTCTCCGCTGGGCGCTCCAGCGAACCCTCAATATCGGACGCGACTTTGTTTCACGCATAGACTCTATCTCAATCTATGATCTCAACTGGTTCTCTCATGGGAGTTTCAACCTTGGACGACTTCGGTTTCATCAAAGGAAAATCACTAGGGTTTCATCGGGCAAGTGCTTCTAAAGATTCGGAACGTTGGAGACAGGATTGACGTTTCTAAGTTCTGAAGGTACTCGGAGTTCGAAGGCTACAGGGTGGATCCTAATGAGAATCTCGAAGGGTCTATTGTACCACAAGCTTCACTTTCCTTGTCCTCGACAGTGTGTCATGCGTTTCCAGGGCGAGACCATTAGTAGGACGCGATCTCCAACTTGGAATTTCCCAAGGTTTGCAATGGTCATTGGTATAACCCTTCTATCAATCTAGCGAAGTTTTAAATTGTTCTCATAATAGCTGACAAAACACAAGAATTGACCAGTTTTCTATGGGCGTCTTTGGTGCCTATCAATTATCTATTGCTTCGATCTTATGAGAATCCACGTGTATGTCTTCATTGCTAACTACATGACCAATGGAGAATGGTTTGACCGAACGGTATCAATACGAACTCCTAGTGATCATATTGAGCTTTGAATGCTGTTTTGAAGTATCACTCTCATGATCTCGTAGCTGATGGTGTCTTGACCTAAGGTATATCTTTGAGGAGTAGCTGGCTCCTTGAAGTTATAGAAGGAGTCATCTATTCGGAAAAGAGGATATCGGTTTTAACGGTTAACTCATTAGGCTGATTGGAGAACTCCTGCATTTCCGCTGGAGTAATGCTATACAGAAGTTTGGCTACGAGGATAGTTCCAAAGATTAGATTAACATGAGACTCGACTTGGCGTTCGGAAGAAATTCTCGAGAGCTCTTCAGGAAGATATCAGGGATACTACAGTTTTCGGGGATGCTCTAGAGATCTTTAACTTTTTGTTTCTCGTTGATTGTATGGATTACGAATACCTAACACTCCTTTTTGCAGGAGTTTTCGAGCTTTGATTTAGAAAATGATGCGAAGATTTGGGCAAGCTTGACACCATATTTCATGAGGGTCCGGTCAGAGGGAAAAGTTGAGATGAATAACTTTTTCATAATAAAGTGTATCAATATGATCAGGACTCAATTGATACATGCCAAAGATAACATCAAAGCTTTTTATTGAAACTGACATCAAGGCAATGAGGAAACAATGATTAATCAATGTAAGGATGTAGCTCGAGGATAAGTTGCTAGTGCACTCATTCTCACTGGTAACCATATTGACGGAAAATGTTTCGGTTATTAGACGAGGACTGTATTTACAAAGATATTTGAGTGAATGACTAAGAAAACTTTCTTTGCCCTAGATTCGAAAAGGATGCGAACATAAGAATAATCGGAAAGAAATATACCCGCGATGTTAGTGGGATTGGCGGCTGCTTCCTCCTGCTTCAAAGCTAAAACCATTCCGGAATTGTTGACATTGTTGGGGGTTGTTGCTTTTGGACAGTTTCGCTTGAAATGCCCAATTTCTCCACAACTATAGCAGACTTGCTTGATACTTGATTCAGAAGTTTGTTCGAGGTGTTGGACTAGTGTCATGTAGCTTCTAGCAAGATGACCTTTCTTACCACAGCGTTTGCAAATCATATTGCGACATGGGCCAGGAATATAATGATGATAACTACACCTGCTGCACCAAGGGAGATTACCAGCATACCCAGTGACAGGTGCTTGAGCCTTAGACGAAATAACAGGAGTAGTGGTAGCTGGAACTATAGGAACAACGGTAGGATTGGTAGCAACATGGACTGCCACATTTTTGAGCTTCTTGGAGGGTCCTTGGGAACTCTGACCTTTCCGCTTTTTACTCTTATCGTTTACATTTTTATGCTCCTAAACATTTTCATGGTTTTGGGGATAGGGGTTATATCCTGAACCAATGGACTTGTTAGGGTTCAAGATCGTCATTACAGCCGTCACTGCAGCAGAAACAGACAGCTGGAACATCACTGGGTCGAAGCGAGATGAGGGTTGCGACGGAGGGCTGTTGTTACTTGAGCTGGATCCTTCCTGCGAAGACACTTCGATCTAAAGTGATTAGGAAAAAGAGGATGGTAAGTCCTCTACATTAAATCAAGAGATATGAAACAAGGGATATCTCTTTAAGACTAACATACAATTTTATTAAACGATAAAGCAGGATTAAATTATCAGGGCTGATAAATTATCGTTAAAGAAATGATCGAGGGGGCAACGCTTGAATGAGGAATTTCTACTACAAAGTTGGATCCAGAAATACTCCCATAGTATTTCACGATTTACCGCAACGACGACTCGTTGTTTGTGGTATTTGGGTAAGTTTTAGGTATGCTGCATTCCACAGTCACTCCCAAACACATGTTGGCCGTGTCTCGAATGAATATAGTTGATCAGGCTATATTGATCCTAGCCACGACTACATAACTGCCCAGGTTTAACTGCAGCATACACACCCAATTACTTATGTTCTGTTCTACTTATAGATACGATTCACGACGGCTAGGATACTTGTATACTTTTTGAAAATACTTATATTTTGAAGTATACTTTTAGTTCAGAGCAGCTAGGTCCCTTAATGCTTATAGTCTTATACCATGTAAGGTTTGGTATACTCAGTTCACTATAAACAAGGGCTCTGATACCAATCTGTCACACCCCGAAAACCGAAGGCGGAAACATTTCCGGGGCGGACTCCACATTAAGTATCAAATCCAATGCACATAGTAAGCGAAGTAAAACACAAAACATTACATTACATTACATAGATATCATTACATCAGTTGAAAAGTAAAGTAGTACAAGTTTCATAGTTACATAGTTTATACAAAAGAAAGACGTGACTTCCATTCGCTCCGTCTTCAACAAAAGAACGCAGGGATACCTGTCTAAGAAGAACCTGAGAATACAAGCAGTTTGAAAATCAGCAAGAGCTGGTGAGTTCATAAGCGGTTTATTTTTATGAAATTGTACAAGATTCCTTTTAAATTCTGAAAAGGTTACGACCCAAGAAAATCCCATTTTTTCTTATAAGTAATTATTAGTTAACTGATTACTCACACGATACTAGATATGTGAATTCACTAACCCAGGAAAATCCCATATTTTCCTAAAAGTAAGGTTTTGGTTTTTAAGATCACATTGTAAAGTTTAACTCATAAAACTATTTACTGAAAATTTCATGGGATTACTATCCCGTACCAAATATGAGACAGTTTGATATACACAAAACTATAGATAGATGTAGATTTAAAGCTATAGGACTATCACCCAATACTAATTATAGATTCAAACCATGGGATTACCATCCCGTACCAAAAATAGATTTAAAACCATGGGATTACCATCCCGTATCATATATAGATTTAAAACCATGGGATTACTATCCCGTATATGATAAGTTAAAAACCATGGGGAAAACATCTCGTACAAGTTATAGATACCATATAAATAGTAGATACGGAATCGAAACAAAGTCAAAACGATACTGTGAATAAACTTATATTAATACATGTTGTGAGTTGGGTAACCATGCTAATACAACAACGAGACCTCCTTGACGTTTGTCAGACGTCGAAACGATATCCAGAAATTTGTCACCCCAGGCATGCCCGCCTAACTGTAGCTAACAGTTAAGGTGCGGGATTGTGAGTCCCGAATAGATCTATTCATAAATTCCTCGCTCTCCCTCCAGGAGACTCTGGTTACACTTCCGGGGAGGATTTACTGATCATCCATAAAGGGTAGTGACTATCTCGCAAACTAGTACTAAACTATTCACAAGGTTTTCATACGATGTCAACATACAAAAAATTATGAAACGTAATACCGTGAATATAGATACATACAATGAAACTATCTGACAATACATCCAAATAATACAGAGATAAACTGAATCAGACATAGTTTATCTAATAACTTTATATACACATTAGTACATGATAAAATGAACAATAAAGAATCCCAAATTATTCCCATAATAATTTGATTAGTTTGGTTATTTTCTTAACTAAAATTCATTTAGTTGTAATTAATAAATCATCCCTTATGCTCAGCATAATACATAAGGGGCTAAAGTGTTTATAAGTTTACCAGATATTATTTGAAACATATCAATGTTATAAATTCAAAAATAGTTATAGTTGGCTTGTATTCCCCCGCTGAAAACATTGAAAAACACGGAAAAAGCGTAGGGGTATGAACTCACCGGACGCGAAGTTGTGTCGGATGGAAAGCTAAACATCGAACCGAGGTTTGAATACGAGTAAGCTTCCTATGTAATACTAAATAATATGCAATATATATCTAATTAGATTCAAATAACTAATTAGATACACTTGAACATTTTAAGACGTAAAAACACTCCAAAATGAGCGTTTGAAGGGACCCGGGTGGCGTTTTAGGACATGAATGGCTAGGATTTAGAGTTTACTTTCTAGTGGTAGACTCGTAGGGAGTGTTTACGGCCTGAACACCACATCCCCATGAGTTTACGGCCGTAAACTCATGGTGGGTGTTTTTATGTGCTAAATGGCTTTAAATCAAATAATGGGTGTTGTTAGGTTTGGCTTTTGGACATTTGAAAGGGATTAAATCATTATATGGATTAATAGAAGAGTTTATGGAAGTAAACTAAGAATTTACGGCCATAAACTCTTACCACATCCAACTAAATTAATTTGAAGGCCAAGGATTAATCACAAGTGATTCAACTAATTTTTACAAGGCTTAGGGTGATTTTAGGGCTTCAAATGGCACACATCTATGAGTTTACAGCCTTGGAGCATGTGCTCTGGGCGTAAACTCTCAATTAGAGGGTTTATGATGTTTTTAAGGCTTCTAAACTATTTTTGATTGGTTCTCTAATTTATCCCAAGACTTTTGGTGGTTTTGGATGGCATTCTAACACTTTAGAAGTGATTTTGTACTCATGTTTGAGTAGTTTACGACCCAAGCATATGCCTTGGCCGTAAACTCATACAAACCTCTCAAAATTGATGTTTAATGAGTTCCAAGTCCATTACATAATTTCTAAAAATCATAACTAGGGCTTGATTGAGTTTAGGGAGGGTTTAAGGGCTTAAAACCCCTTTAAATGTGAGTTTACGGCCTAGGAACCTTCCATTGTCGTAAACTCATATACAATGCTTCAAATTATAGTTTAAGGCATTCTAAGTCCATTCCATAAAGTCATTTAGCCATATCTAAGGTCCAATTGAGGTTTGAAAGGGTTTTGTTGCTCTAAAAACCCCGTTTACTTGAGTTTACGACATAGGACTATTCTAGGGCCGTAAACTCATAATAATGGTCCTAATCCATTGTTTAAACTTGAATTCTAAAGCTAGAGAGGTTGTACAACAAGTTATGGAAGGTACCTCAAAGATTTGGAGCCTTAAATTGATAATTTGGACCCTTAATTTTGGATTTAGGAGAGAGGTTAGAGAGTGGAAGAAAAAGCTTCAAATGGGTGCTTAAACACGTTTATATAGGTCCTAAAACTTGGACACAGTGGAATTCTACCCGATACTGACCTTAAACGGGGCTTTTGGTCGCACCCGATTAAGTTTCCGTCACTCGGTGGGGACGTTTCTACACTTTTTGAAATAAACATTTTTGGGCTAGTTTCATGAGTTCCTAAAGGGTTTGGACACTCAATGGATTAAAATAAATATATAAATTTAATTAATTTAACCCAAAATGGAAACGAAACGAATTGACTAACAGTGAATTTTTACGGGTAGAATGGGTTTTTCGACGATGGAAAACTTCGGGTTGTTACATTATCCCCTCGTTAAAGGGAATTTCGTCATAAATTCAATGATTAAGATATAGATCATGAATTTGAATGAGACATGGATAGACTTGTTGCTTCGGATCTTCACGTTCTCAAGTGGAATTGGGTCTCCGCTGGGCGCTCCAGCGAACCCTCAATATCGGGACATGACTTTGTTTCACACATAGACTCTCTCTCAATCTACGATCTCAACTGGTTCTCTCATGGGAGTTTCAACCCTGGACGACTTTAGTTTCCTCAAAGGAAAATCACTAGGGTTTCATCGGGCAAGTGCTTCTAAAGATTCGGAACGTTGGAGACAGGATTGACGTTTCTAAGTTCTGAAGGTACTCGGAGTTCGAAGGCCACAGGGTGGATCCTAATGAGAATCTCGAAGGGTCTATTGTACCACAAGCTTCACTTTCCTTGTCATGGACAATGTGTCATGCGTTTCCAGGGCGAGACCATTAGTAGGACGCGATCTACAACTTGGAATTTCCCAAGGTTTGCATTGGTCATTGGTATAACCCTTCTATCAATCTAGCGAACTTTTAAATTGTTCTCATAATAGCTGACAAAACACAAGAATTGACCGGTTTTCTATGGGTGTCTTTGGTGCCGATCAATTATCTATTACTTCGATCTTATGAGAATCCACGTGTATGTCTTCATTGCTAACTACATGACCAAGGGAGAATGGTTTGACCGAAAGGTATCAATACGAACTCCTAGTGATCATATTTAGCTTTGAATGCTGTTTTGAAGCATCACTCTCATGATCTAGTAGCCGATGGTGTCTTGACCTAAGGTATATCTTCGAGGAGTAGCTGGCTCCTTGAAGTTATAGAAGGAGTCATCTATTCGGAAAAGAGGATATCGGTTTTAACGGTTAACTCATTAAGCTGATTGGAGAACTCCTGCATTTCCGCTGGAGTAATGCTATACGGAAGTTTGGCTACGAGGATAGTTCCAGAGATTAGATTTACATGAGACTCGACTTGGCATTCGGAAGAAATTCTCGGGAGCTCTTCGGGATGATATCAGGGATACTACAGTTTTCGGGGATGCTCTAGAGGTCTTTAACTTTTTGTTTCTCGTTGATTGTATGGATTAGGAATACCTAACACTCCTTTTTGTAGGAGTTTTCGAGCTTTGATTCAGAAAATGATGCGAAGATTTGGGCCAAGCTTGACACCATATTTCATGAGGGTCCGTTCAGAGGGAAAAGTTGAGATGAATAACTTTTTCATAATAAAGTGTATCAATAAGATCAGGACTCAATTGATACATGCCAAAGATAACATCAAAGCTTTTTATTGAAACTGACATCAGGGCAATGAGGAAAGAATGATTAATCAATGTAAGGATCTAGCTCGAGGATAAGTTGCTAGTGCACTCATTCTCACTGGTAACCATATTGACGGAAAATGTTTCGGTTATTAGACGAGCACTATATTTACGAAGATATTTGAGTGAATGACTAATAAAACATTCTTGACCCTAGATTCGAAAAGGATGCAAACATAAGAATAGTCGGAAAGAAATATACCCACGATGTTAGTGGGATTGGCGGCTGCTTCCTCCTGCTTCAAAGCTAAAACCATTCCGGCATTGTTGACATTGTTGGGGGTTGTTGCTTTTGGACAGTTTCGCTTGAAATGCCCAATTTCTCCACAACTATAGCAGACTTGCTTGATACTTGATTCAGAAATTTGTTCGAGGTGTTGGACTAGTGTCCTGCAGCTTCTAGCAAGATAACCTTTCTTGCCACAACGTTTGCAAATCATCTTGCGACATGGGCCAGGAATATAATGATGATAACTACACCTGCTACACCAAGGGAGATTACCAGCATACCCAGTGACAGGTGCTTGAGCCTCAGACGAAATAACAGGAGTAGTGGTAGTTGGAACTATAGGAACAACGGTAGGATTGGTAGCAACATGGACTGCCACATTTTTGAGCTTCTTGGAGGGTCCTTGGGAACTCTGACCTTTCCGCTTTTTACTCTTATCGTTTACATTTTTATGCTCCTGAACATTTTCATGGTTTTGGGGATAGGGGTTATATCCTGAACCAATGGACTTGTTAGGGTTCAAGATCGTCATTACAGCCGTCACTGCAGCAGAAACAGCCAGCTGGAACATCACAGGGTCGAAGCGAGATGAGGGTTGCGACGGAGGGCTGTTGTTACTTGAGCTGGATCCTTCCTTCGAAGACATTTCGATCTAAAGTGATTAGGAAAAAGAGGATGGTAAGTTCTCTACATTAAATCAAGAGATATGAAACAAGGGATATCTCTTTAAGACTAACATACAATTTTATTAAACGATAAAGCAGGATTAAATTATCAGGGATGATAAATTATCATTAAAGAAATGATCGAGGGGGCAACACTTGAATGAGTTATTTCTACTACAAAGTTGGATCCATAAATACTCCCATAGTATTTCACGATTTACCGCAACGACGACTCGTTGTTTGTGGTATTTGGGTAAGTTTTAGGTATGTTGCATTGCACAGTCACTCGCAAACACATGTTGGCCGTGTCTCGAATGAATATAGTTGATCAGGCTATATTGATCCTAGCCACGACTACATAACTGCCCAGGTTTAACTGCAGCATACACACCCAATTACTTATGTCCTGTTCTACTTATAGATATGATTCTCGACGGCTAGGATACTTGTATACTTTTTGAAAATACTTATATTTTGAAGTATACTTTTAGTTTAGAGCACTTAGGCCCGTTAATGCTTATAGTCTTATACCATGTAAGGTTTGGTATACTCAGTTCACTATAAACAAGGGCTCTGATACCAATTTGTCACACCCCGAAAACCGAAGGCGGAAACATTTCTGGGGCGGACGCCACATTAAGTATCAAATCCAATGCACATAGTAAGCGAAGTAAAACACAAAACATTACATTACATTACATAGATATCATTACATCAGTTGAAAAGTAAAGTAGTACAAGTTTCATAGTTACATAGTTTATACAAAAGAAAGACATGACTTCCATTCGCTCCGTCTTCAACAAAAGAACGCAGGGATACCTGTCTAAGAAGAACCTGAGAATACAAGCAGTTTGAAAATCAGCAAGAGCTGGTGAGTTCATAAGCGGTTTATTTTTATGAAATTGTACAAGATTCCTTTTAAATTCTAAAAAGGTTACGACCCAAGAAAATCCCATTTTTTCTTATAAGTAATTATTAGTTAACTGATTACTCACACGATACTAGATATGTGAATTCACTAACCCAGGAAAATCCCATATTTTCCTAAAAGTAAGGTTTTGGTTTTTAAGATCACATTGTAAAGTTTAACTCATAAAACTATTTACTGAAAATTTCATGGGATTACTATCCCGTACCAAATATGAGACAATTTGATATACATAAAACTATAGATAGATGTAGATTTAAAGCTATAGGACTATCACCCAATACTAATTATAGATTCTAACCATGGGATTATCATCCCGTACCAAAAATAGATTTAAAACCATGGGATTACCATCCCGTATCATATATAGATTTAAAACCATGGGATTACTATCCCGTATATGATATAGTTAAAGACCATGGGGAAAACATCCCATACAAGTTATAGATACCATATAAATAGTAGATACGGAATCGAAACAAAGTCAAAACGATACTGTGAATAAACTTATATTAATACATGTTGTGAGTCGGGTAACCATGCTAATACAACAACGAGACCTCCTTGACGTTTGTCAGACGTCGAAACGATATCCAGAAATTTGTCACCCTAGGCGTGCCCGCCTAACTGTAGGTAACAGTTAAGGTGCGGGATTGTCAGTCCCGAATAGATCTATTCATAAATTCCTCGCTCTCCCTCCAGGAGACTCTGGTTACACTTCCGGGGAGGATTTACTGATCATCCATAAAGGGTAGTGACTATCTCGCAAACTAGTACTAAACTATTCACAAGGTTTTCATACGATGTCAACATACAAAAAATTATGAAACGTAATACCGCGAATATAGATACATACGATGAAACTATCTGAAAATACATCCAAATAATACAGAGATAAACTGAATCAGACATAGTTTATCTAATAACTTTATATACACATTAGTACATGATAAAATGAACAATAAAGAATCCCAAATTATTCCCATAATAATTTGATTAGTTTGGTTATTTTCTTAACTAAAATTCATTTAGTTGTAATTAATAAATCATCCCTTATGCTCAGCGTAATACATAAGGGGCTAAAGTGTTTATAAGTTTACCAAATATTATTTGAAACATATCAATGTTATAAATTCAAAAATAGTTATACTTGGCTTGTATTCCCCCCTTGAAAACATTGAAAAACACGGAAAAAGCGTAGGGGTATGAACTCACCGGACGTGGAGTTGTGTCGGATGGAAAGCTAAACGTCGAACCGAGGTTTGAATACGAGTGAGGTTCCTATGTAATATTAAATAATATGCAATATATATATAATTAGATTCAAATAACTAATTAGATACACTTGAACATTTTAAGACGCGAAAACACTCCAAAATGAGCGTTTGAAGGGACCCGGGTGACGTTTTAGGACATTAATGGCTAGGATTTAGAGTTTACTTTCCAATGGTAGACTCTTAGGGAGTGTTTACGGCCTAAACACCACATCCCCATGAGTTTATGGCCGTAAACTCATGATGGGTGTTTTTATGTGCTAAATGGCTTTAAATCAAATAATGGGTGTTGTTAGGTTTGGCTTTTGGACATTTGAAAGGGATTAAATCATTATATGGATTAATAGAAGATTTTAGGGCAGTAAACTAAGAGTTTATGGCCGTAAACTCTTACCCACATCCAATTAAATTAATTTGAAGGCCAAGGATTAATCACAAGTCATTCAACTAATTTTTACAAGGCTTAGGGTGAGTTTAGGGCTTCAAATGGCATACATCTATGAGTTTACGGCCTTGGATCATATGCTCTAGCCGTAATCTCTCAATTAGAGGGTTTATGATGTTTTTAAGGCTTCTAAACTATTTTTGATTGGTTCCCTAATTTATCCCAAGACTTTTGGTGGTGTTGGATGGCATTCTAACACTTTAGAAGTGATTTTATACTCATGTTTGAGGCGTTTACGGCCCAAGCATATGCCTTGGCCATAAACTCATACAAACCTATCAAAATTGATGTTTAATGAGTTCCAATTCCATTACATAATTTCTAAAAATCATAACTAGGGCTTGATTGAGTTTAGGGAGGGTTTAAGGGCTTAAAACGCCTTTAAATGTGAGTTTACGGACTAGGCACCTTCCATGGCCGTAAAATCATATACAATGCTTCAAATTATAGTTTAAGGCATTCTAAGTCCATTCCATAAAGTCATTTAGCCATATCTAAGGTCCAATTGAGGTTTGAAAGGGTTTTGTTGCTCTAAAAACCCCATTTACTTGAGTTTACGGCCGAGGACTATTCTAGGGCCGTAAACTCATAATAATGGTCTTAATCCATTGTTTAAACTTGAATTCTAAAGCTATAGAGGTTGTACAACAAGTTATGGAAGGTACCACAAAGATTTGGAGCCTTAAATTGATAATTTGGACCCTTAATTTTGGATTTAGGAGAGAGGTTAGACAGAGAGTAGAGATAGGAAGAAAAAGCTTCAAATGGGTGCTTAAACACGTTTATATAGGTCCTAAAACTTGGACACGGTGGAATTCTACCCGATACTGACCTTAAACGGGGTTTTTGGTTGCACCCGATTAAGTTTCCGTCACTCGGCGGGGACGTTTCTACACTTTCTAAAATAAACATTTTTGGGCTAGTTTCATGATTTCCTAAAGGGTTTGGACACTCAATGGATTAAAATAAATATATAAATTTAATTAATTTAACCCAAAATGGAAACGAAACGAATTGACTAACAGTGAATTTTTACGGGTAGAATGGGTTTTTCGACGATGGAAAACTTCGGGTTGTTACAGGGAAGGCTAGTTAAGGTCATGTATTAACTAATTAAAAGGAAGAGTTGCTTACTTTTATGAAGATCAAGATGAAGATTTGGAAGACACTTGAGAGAAAAACATGTTCCTGCTTTGAAGGATTGGAAAAGATGTTCAAGATGTCTAAGGGTCATATATATAGATGGGGGTGTGTGGCTGGAATGGGTGTGCGGCCGCACAGACCTATGTGTGGCCGTACACTCAAGTGTGCAGCCGCACACTCCATGTGTTGGAGTGTTTGGCCCGAGTTTGCTTGATATGCATCGCGATATCCTATTTCTAGGCTCCTACCTTGATTGTACTATGTTTAGAACACTCAGATAGACCCTAAACAGTGCTAAAAGATAGCAAAATGAGTCTAACTTTTATTGAATTGATCTATTGTACAAGATCAAAATTTCGGGTTGTCACAACTATGAAGGGAGATTCTTTTATACATGCCCAGAAGTGTGATGCTTGCCAGAGACATAGCAACATCCTGCATCAACCGGCAAAACCTCTACATCTTCTTATCTCTCCATGACCATTCATGAAACGGGAATGGATATAGTAGGAAAATTACTGGTTGCCCTAGGAGGAAAAGTCTTCATGCTAGTAATGACTGATTACTTCTCCAAGTGGATCGAAACTGAAGCTTTCGTTCAGGTAAGAGAAAATGAAGTAGTCTTGTTCATTAAACGTAATATCTTGACCCGGTTTAGGATCCCGTATGAAATTATATGCAACAATGGATCCAATTCATAAGTAAACGACCAACAGACTTCAGCACAAGTTGGGGAATCAAAATGATAACTTCAACTCTTGTTCATCCGCAAGCTAACGCTCAAGCAGAATCAACAATAAAATCATAGTAAAAAACTTAAAGAAAAGATGGGATAAGAAGAAGGGAAATGTAACAACCCGTTATTTCAAGTCAGTAAAAATCGAGTCCTGTAACCTCTTTGAGAAAGGAAATAGAATATCATCGAAAAATGAAGTATTCAAAAACTCTATTTGGAGTACACTATGTGGTAGTTATCGTCTGAAGGTTTCCAAACATATAAATAACACAAAAATCCGAGTTATAACGAAGAAGTTATGCTCATTCTAAGTTTTCCGACAAAAACCAGCAATACGAAATTGCGTAAAAACGCAAAGTTTAAATAAAACACTTTCCGACCTTAGGTGTCTAAATGAAAGTCGTAGATATCGTTAAACTACAAACATGCATAAAAAGAACGCTCAAATCGGACATCGTATGAATAAGTTATGAATTTTTAAAGAAATTCCTTAATCACGTCATTTTAATAAATAAATAATAAAAATAATTCCGGAATTTGCCAACGGAATCTAAATGAAAGTTGTAGATCGTAGTCTCACCTTCGTGGGGATATAAAGAACGTCAAAAACGGAGTTCGTATGAAGGAGATATGAATTTTCGAAGTTTGATAATTAATTTATATATATTTTTTTATTAAAACTTCGGTATTATCCGAAGGGGAGTCAGCGTCCTCATCTGAGGTACGCGCTGCGTACTCCTGTACGGCCCGCGTACCCGAGGAACTTGGCCTCAAACCATCCACATCGCCCTATGCGAGGCACCCGACCCGCCTGTCCGACCCGCCGTCCCATCCGACCCGACTGCCTGAGCCGTCCCATCCAAGGCCAAGGCAGTAGAGGCTTCGGTCACGCATGACGTACGCGTACGCGCTGCGTACGAGCGTACGCCCCGCGTACGTGGCCTCTCAGGCCCCCCTATAAATAGCATGCGAGGGTTCCCAGGAAAATAGCCCATTCTCTCTCCTTTTTCTTGCGTTTTACCTCGTTTTCCGTGCTCGCACTACCCCGAAGCCCTGGTCATTTTGTACAAGTCCCGAAGGTCGATTTTTCTCCCGAGGAATCCCGAGATTTCCGAGGAAAATCCATTTCCCGAGACGAAACTTTTCCCGATTTTCCATCTTGCTATCTTCAAACTTTCAAGTGAGTTCATACCCCTTTCAAACACACTTTAAATACATTTTAGATGCTTTTATACTCTTTTAGGGGGGGGGGGGAATAGAAGTAAACATACGGTTATTATCGTGTATTTTATAAAGTTTCACTTCACTTGTTTTATCGAATAAATCACTTGGAACTCATTACTATTATGGAAAACTCTTGTCATACTTTGCGTGCATTAGACATTATACAAAGTATATAATGATTTCAAAGTAACTTTCATTGTTAAGTCGTTTTATACATTCTAAAAACTTATGATTTTGCTTTGTCAAACATTGTGGAAAAAGGATAAACTTTGCATAGAAAACTATCACTTTAATACGGGCTTAATTGAGAATCCATGAGACGTGTATATCTTCAAACATTACTTTTCTTTATTAGAGAGTAATGCTGCAAGTCCTGTCTATAACCAGAGTCTCCCGTTTGGAGAACGTGTCAAATGTGTATAGATCTATACGGGAAGTCATGATCCCGCGCCCTGACTGTTAGCTACAGTCCGTCTTTTGGGGTGACAGTTGTCATAACGCTGCGACGCCTGAAGAACGTCGTTACAGGCATATTATGTTTAGTATGGTTATAAAAATCATCGGATATACAATTATTATGGTATTATACTTTTATGAACGAGTAGCTATTAAAACTATTCTTCATCTAATAAATGCGATCTTCGTATAGTTTTACTATATAAAACTATGACACAACTTTTGAGAACGTCGGTTTCTTGCGATTTTCGGTCTTAGAGACTGCCATTTATATTAGGAAAATAAGGGTTTCTCCTGCATACAAACCAAACAACTAATAGGAAAATAAGGGATTTTCCTGGTGCAATTATTTACAACTTATAACACGAATATTTATATGCATTTCATACTTTTATAAGAAAATAAGGGTTTTTCTTGGAAAACACAACAACTCGTATCTCAACCATTAGGGAAAATATGGGATTTTCTGGATCTAATACATTCACTTTCAACACAGCAAATCACAACTCTTTACATTTGAAATGTTGCGTTTTCTGGAAAATATACACCCATTTTGGAATGGCATCCAATTTTTCTAAACTACTTATGAACTCACCAACTTAATTGTTGACACTTTTTCTTTGAAATAACTTGTATTCTCAGGGAACCGCTAAGCAGGTTTGGGAATCAACTTTTGGGATTAACGCGCTGACGTTAATTACTTCTTTTGGATGATGTTTATGTATTTATCTTTTGAACATGTAACGAATACAATTATGTAAACATCTTGGAAACTTTAATATATATGGTGGTGTGTACTTTCCTTTCTATGAACTGTTATGATACTGAATATGACGTCCTCCGCCCCCGAACGTTTCCGCCATTCTGGTTTGGGGGTGTGACAGATTGGTATCAGTGCTTTGTTTATAGGGAATTAAGTATATCAAAACCATTCCTTTTTGATATACATCTATAAACTCAACTGGGCAAAAACACTCTGAGAAAAATTCATATTTTTGAAAGTAAACCTAGTTAGTTTTAAGGTAAGCATGCACTCATTCTTATACTAATAACAGTTTCATAGTAAATAACTTTAGAAGTATTATAAATAAGTTGTGCAGCACATGTACGCCTTGGGACATGTAATCGGAACTGGGAAGAATATAGCCTGATCAACTATATTTGTCCAAGAGCCGACTAACGTATGCCAAGGAGTGTCTGTAATGGACAACAAATTTAAAACTTACCAAAAGCATATCGCTAAAGAATATTGAGGGAGTATTCGAGTGCCGTCAACCATTAAACTTAAGGGTAAGTTTCATGTGCTCTAGCTTATAGTAAACTTTTAACTCTATTCTCGTACAGTCTAAATGGCGGGATTCCATCACCCCAATGACCCCTACTACCCCAACCAAGGTAATGGAGGGTGGATTGAAGAAGATCCTGAAGAAGACGAAGAGCCTATATAGTTGGAGGGAGGGGATGACTCTGGCATGGATTCGGAGCCAGAAATTATAAATCCACCAATCCCACAATCTCCCGTCCATGTGAGGAATTTACAAGGACCCACTCCAGTGTAGGGAAGTCACCTCCATCATTGGAGCCAACAACAAAGCTTACGCCCTCCTTACGACATATGCCGAGACTTCTATGATGTGAGAGGTGGGGGATCAGCCGACCGAGCACTTCCGGTCATGGTTGGCAAACTCTCCAACCAGTGCTATCAATCCGGAGTGCAAGCCAACCGAATCCGAGAGGTCAATGTGGAAGTACAAATCCACACGGCCGATATCAACCGCCTAGAGTTGTTGCAGAACGACATCCACATTCGCGCCGAAGCGTTTCAAGCACAAGCAAATGCAGCCTTCGCAGAATGAAGAGAACAACAAGCTGCGTTTGATAGACGCCTCATGGAGTCGAAGCAGTCCGACACGGAGTCGAGCTCGAAACGCAAAGTGCACCGCAAGTAGTACTTGCCCAACTCTCAAATTTTGTTATAAATTAGGACTTCGGATAAAAGTATTATCTTCTTTAAATTGTTCTGTAATCAGAGGCCTTTAGAAAGGCCAAGAAATTTTGTCTAGACTCCACTGTAACACAACTATATGTTTAATATATATAAGGGTATACCCCTTTTCTTGTTGTTGTTAATCATGCACAATTCGTTCGATTCATTGGTACATCTATTCAAACTTTACTTTCAAGCTCAAGACATTGTGTCAGTCAAACCCAACTTCTTAGAACTATTAGAAGTTAACTCAATATCATTCAACTCTGAACTGCCAAAACTTATAAATTTTTCCATATTTTTTTTTTCTTTTGGCAGCACAATGCCTCCTCGTCCAAACCTAAGGCCCAGGCCGGACACGGTACCACCACCACCTCCACCACCAGCTTATGATCCAGCCATGGTCCAGGCTGCTATCACAGCAGCAGTAACTGCAGCCCTCTCGCAAACAAACTCTCACAGAAATGGAGGGGCGGGAAGCAGCACGAATCATCCAAATCATGGCACTGGTCTTGGTCAAGGAAGAGAATGTACTTACAAGGAGTTCTCTAACGCTAAGCCAAAAACTTTTAATGGAACTGGGGGAGTCATTGCACTAATGCAATGGTTCGAGAAGACCGAAACGGTCTTCGAGATCTGCTCATGCCTAGAAGCAAGCAAAGTCAAGTTTGCTGCTTGCACTTTCGTGGATCGAGCCCTTACTTGGTGGAAAAGCCATGTGAATTCAGTGATGCTCACTGTCGCCAACGCCATGAGTTGGGATGATCTAAAGGTTCTACTACTGGAAGAATACTGCCCAAGGGGCGAAGTGCAAAAGCTGGAGAAGGAGCTCTGGAATCTGAAAATGACTGGGTCTGACCTAGTCACCTACACAGCTAGGTTCAACGACCTCGCTGCACTGTGCCCTACCATGGTCAACCCAGAATCAAAGAAGGTTGAAAGGTACATTTGGGGGTTGTCACCCCAGATTCAAGGTCATGTCCTAGCTTCCGGCCCTGTTACCTACAACAGTGCTAAACGCCTGGCTCAGCGACTCATCGACCACGGAGTAAAACCCAGTATCATTTCAACAACCGCAAATCCACCTAGGGAGGGTCAGGGCCAGAGTAGGCCTTGGAACAAAAGGAGGGGACAAACTCTCCAGGAAAACCCCAAGAAACAACAAGTAATAGCGACCCACGCTATGACTATACCTATGAACCCTACCCCCACAAGCTCATATAATGGGAAACTTCCTAAATGCAACCGATACAGCTTCCACCACCACGGTCCTTGCCCTTATCTTCAATGCACCAAGTGTAATAAGAAGGGACATACAGCCCGCTATTGCAAAGGGCCAACCCAACCAGCCGTCCTCACTACTAATACCGGGGTAAGCCGCGCCTGCTTTGAGTGCGGAGACACGGGGCACTACCGCAGGAACTGCCCAAAGGCAAACAACCGGAATACCGGCGGAAGGGGGCGAGTTTTCACAATGGGACAAGATGAAGCCATTGCGGACCCTACTGTTGTTACGGGTACGTTTCTCCTCGATAACTCGTATGCGTGCATTTTATTTGATAGTGGAGCGGAAAGGAGTTTTGTGAGTCACGACTTTAAAGGCCTGCTAAAATCAATACCACAATCATTAAGTGAACCATTCATAGTAAAAATGGCCAACGGGAAAACCGAAGGCACTAAGGAGATATACTTAAATTGCACCCTAACTTTAAACGATAATCCCTTTTCAATCAACCTCATGCCAGTCTCGATTAAGAGTTTCGATGTCATCATTCGCATGGATTGGCTGAGTTCTCATCATGCGGACATTCTATGTTACGATAAGGCTGTTCGCCTTAATCTGCCAACCGGCGAAACTTTCATTGTCTTGGGCGACAAACCAAGTACCACTCTTCGTATCATCTCAAGTATCCAAGCTCGGAAATGCCTACGCAAGGAGTGTCACACATTCTTGGCACATGTTGTAGATGTGAAACGTGAAGTCCAAGACATCAAGAGTGTGCCCGACGTACGCGATTTTCCCGACCTTTTCCCGAGGACCTTCCGGGAATACCACCCGCGAGACAAGTTGAGTTCCGAATCGATCTAGTTCCCGGAGCTACCCCAGTAGCCAAAGCACCCTATCGATTAGCCCCGGCAGAGATGCAGGAGCTATCCAGCCAACTGAATGAACTACTTGGAAAAGGATTCATCAGGCCGAGCTTCTCGCCATGGGGAGCCCCCGTACTATTCGTGAAAAAGAAGGATGGATCATTCAGAATGTGCATCGACTACCGAGAACTCAACAAACTTACCATCAAGAACCGATACCCCCTACCCCGAATCGATGACTTATTCGACCAACTCCAAGGAGCCAACTACTTCTCCAAGATCGATCTGAGGTCGGGATATCACCAGCTGCGAGTCCTGGAGAGTGATATTCCCAAGACGGCCTTCCGAACACGATACGGACATTACGAGTTCATAGTGATGCCATTCGGACTAACCAATGCCCCGGCCGTGTTCATGGATCTAATGAATCGGGTATGTCGTCCATTCTTGGATAAATTCGTGATAGTATTCATAGACGACATACTCATTTATTCAAAGAATAAAGAAGAGCATGGTCAACATCTGAGGCAAGTTTTAGAGACGTTACGGACTGAGAGACTATATGCAAAATTCTCAAAATGTGAATTTTGGATTAGAAAGGTGGACTTCCTCGGTCACGTGGTCAGCAAGGAAGGAAGCCACGTGGATCCATTAAAAATCAAGGCTATCAAGAACTGGTCTGCGCCAACTACACCAACAGAAATTCGCCAATTTCTAAGTCTTGCTGGTTATTACCGAAGGTTCATCCAGAATTTCTCCAGCATCGCAAAGCCTCTTACCGCCTTAACCCAAAAGGGTGTGACCTACGATTGGGGAGAAAAGCAAGATGCTACATTTCAGACTTTGAAACAGGCCCTTTGCAGTGCGCCCATCCTTTCTCTCCCAGAAGGGACCGAAGATTTTGTGGTGTATTACGACGCTTCGAAGCAAGGGCTGATTTGTGTACTAATGCAGAGGGGAAAGGTTATTGCATATGCTTCACGACAACTGAAAACACATGAGGTCAATTACACCACTCATGATTTAGAACTTGGGGCGGTGGTCTTCGCTTTTAAAATCTGGAGACACTACCTATATGGTACCAAATGCACTATCTTTATAGACCACAAGAGCCTACAACACATCTTCGACCAGAAGGAGTTGAACATGAGACAGCGACGTTGGGTCGAATTGCTCAACGACTACGAATGTGAGATTCGCTATCATCCAGGAAAGGCTAACGTCGTGGCAGATGCCCTTAGTCGTAAGGAGTACTCTGGCCGAAGAGTGAAGTCATTAGCCATGTCAATCCATTCGCACCTGTCAACACAAGTCAAGGAAGCTCAAATAGAGGCCCTGAAACCCGAAAACATGACAGGTGAGACCCTTAGGGGAATGGACAAGAATTTAGAAATCAAGAGTGACGGAGCACGCTACCTCATGAACTGAATATGGACGCCCAAGTTAGGTGGACTTAGAGAGGTAGTTATGAGCGAGGCACACAAGACTCCATACTCCGTACACCCCGGGTCAGACAAGATGTATCAAGATCTCAAACAACTCTACTGGTGGCCAAACATGAAAGCAGAGATCGCTACATATGTGAGCAGGTGTTTGACTTGTTCCAAGATCAAAATAGAACACCAGAAACCCTCAGGACTACTCCAACAACCTGAAATTCCTGAGTGGAAATGGGAGCAGATTTCCATGGACTTTATAACGAAACTGCCCAAAACTCAGGGTGGCCAAGATACTATTTGGGTAATCGTCGATAGATTAACCAAGTCCGCTCATTTCCTACCGATCAAGGAAACTGATAAAATGGAAAAGCTATCAAGAATCTACATCCGAGAGATCGTACGACTTCATGGAGTGCCAATGTCTATCATCTCAGATAGAGACAGCAGATTCACGTCTAGATTCTGGCAATCATTGCAAAAATCCATGGGAACAAGATTGGACATGAGTACTGCCTATCACCCCCAAAGTGGCGGACAGAGCGAAAGAACGATCCAAACCTTGGAAGACATGTTGCGAGCATGTGTAATCGACTTTGGTAAAGCATGGGATGTTCACTTACCTTTGGTTGAGTTCTCTTATAACAATAGTTATCATACTAGTATCAATACTGCTCCATTTGAAGCCCTTTACGGCTGTAAGTGCAGATCACCTCTGTGCTGGACGGAAGTGGGCGACGCAGAACTAGCAAAAGGTCTAGTCCCTGATAGCACCCTCATTGGTCCAGAGATCATCAGGGAAACTACTGAAAAGATCGTGCAAATACGAGAACGACTGAAATCCTCGAGGGATAGGCAAAAGAGCTATGCCGACAAAAGACGTAAACCCTTGGAATTTCAGATTGGCGATCGGGTACTACTGAAGGTCTCACCCTGGAAGGGAATGATACACTTTGGAAAGCGTGGGAAGCTAAATCCTAGGTACATTGGACCCTTCGAAATCATTTCAAGGATTGGTCCAGTAGCCTACAAACTCCGACTTCCAATTGAGCTTAACAAAGTACATCCAGTATTCCACGTATCAAACCTGAAGAAGTGTCTGTCCGACGAAACACTTGTAATTCCACTCGATGAGATCGAACTAAATGAAAATCTTAACTTTGTGGAAGAACCCGTCGAGATCATGGATAAGGAAGTTAAACGAACTAAACAGAGTCGCATTCCAATAGTAAAGGTCCGATGGAATGCTAAGAGGGGACCTGAGTTCATGTGGGAACGAGAAGATCAAATGCAACAGAAGTATCCACATCTCTTCCCCAACCCCTAAGACTCTTCTTTTGTATTAAAATTTCGGGACGAAATTCCCTCTAACGGGGGGATGATGTAACGACCCGTTATTTCAAGTCAGTAAAAATCGAGTCATGTAACCTCTTTGAGAAAGGAAATAGAATATCATCGAAAAATGAAGTATTCAAAAACTCTATTTGGAGTACACTATGTGGTAGTTATCGTCTTAAGGTTTCCAAACATATAAATAACACAAAAATCCGAGTTATAACGAAGAAGTTATGCTCATTCTAAGTTTTCCGACAAAAACCAGCAATACGAAGTTGCATAAAAACGCAAAGTTTCAATAAAACACTTTCCGACCTTAGGTGTCTAAATGAAAGTCATAGATATCGTTAAACTACAAACATGCATAAAAAGAACGCTCAAATCAGACATCGTATGAATAAGTTATGAATTTTTAAAGAAATTCCTTAATCACGTCATTTTAATAAATAAATAATAAAAATAATTCCGGAATTTGCCAACGGAATCTAAATGAAAGTTGTAGATCATAGTCTCACCTTCGTGGGGATATAAAGAACGTCAAAAACGGAGTTCGTATGAAGGAGATATGAATTTTCGAAGTTTGATAATTAATTTATATATATTTTTTATTAAAACTTCGGTATTATCCGAAGGGGAGTCAGCATCCTCATCCGAGGTACGCGCTGCGTACTCCTGTACGCCCCGCGTACCCGAGGAACTTGGCCTCAAACCGTCCACGTCGCCCTATGCGAGGCACCCGACCCGCCCGTCCGACCCGCCGTCCCATCCGACCCGACTGCCTGAGCCGTCCCATCCGAGGCCGAGGCAGTCGAGGCTTCGGTCACGCACGACGTACGCGTACGCGCTGCGTACGCCCCGCATACATGGCCTCTCAGGCCCCCCTATAAATAGCATGCGAGGGTTCCCGGGAAAATAGCCCATTCTCTCTCCTTTTTCTTGCGTTTTACCTCGTTTTCTGTGCTCGCACTACCCCGAAGCCCTGGTCATTTTGTGCAAGTCCCGAAGGTCGATTTTTCTCCCGAGGAATCCTGAGATTTCCGAGGAAAATCCATTTCCCGAGACGAAACTCTGCCCAGTTTTCCATCTTGCTATCTTCAAACTTTCAAGTGAGTTCATACCACTTTCAAACACACTTTAAATACATTTTAGATGCTTTTATACTCTTTTAAGGGGGGAATACAAGTGAACATACGGTTATTATCGTGTATTTTATAAAGTTTCACTTCACTTGTTTTATCGAATAAATCACTTGGAACTCATTACTATTATGGAAAACTCTTGTCATACTTTGCGTGCATTAGACAGTATACAAAGTATATAATGATTTCAATGTAACTTTCGTTGTTAAGTCGTTTTATACATTCTAAAAACTTATGATTTTGCTTTGTCAAACATTGTGGAAAAAGGATAAACTTTGCATAGAAAACTATCACTTTAATACGGGCTTAATTGAGAATCCATGAGACGTGTATATCTTCAAACGTTACTTTTCTTTATTAGAGAGTAATGCTGCAAGTCCTGTCTATAACCAGAGTCTCCCGTTTGGAGAACGTGTCAAATGTGTATAGATCTATACGAGAAGTCATGATCCCACGCCCTGACTGTTAGCTACAGTCCGTGTTTTGGGGTGACAGTTGTCATAACGCTGTGACGCCTGAAGAACGTCGTTACAGGCATATTATGTTTAGTATGGTTATAAAAATCATCGGATATACAATTATTATGGTATTATACTTTTATGAACGAGTAGCTATTAAAACTATTCTTCATCTAATAAATGCGATCTTCGTATAGTTTTACTATATAAAACTATGACACAACTTTTGAGAACGTCGGTTTCTTGCGATTTTCGGTCTTAGAGACTGCCATTTATATTAGGAAAATAAGGGTTTCTCCTGCATACAAACCAAACAACTAATAGGAAAATAAGGGATTTTCCTGGTGCAATTATTTACAACTTATAACACGAACATTTATATGCATTTCATACTTTTATAAGAAAATAAGGGTTTTTCTTGGAAAACACAACAACTCGTATCTCAACCATTAGGGAAAATATGGGATTTTTTGGATCTAATACATTCACTTTCAACACAACAAATCACAACTCTTTACATTTGAAATGTTGCGTTTTCTAGAAAATATACACCCATTTTGGAATGGCATCCAATTTTTCTAAACTACTTATGAACTCACCAACTTAATTGTTGACAGTTTTTCTTTGAAATAACTTGTATTCTCAGGGAACCGCTAAGCAGGTTTGGGAATCAACTTTTGGGATTAACGCGCTGGTGTTAATTACTTCTTTTGGATGATGTTTATGTATTTATGTTTTGAACATGTAACGAATACAATTATGTAAACATCTTGGAAACTTTAATATATATGGTAGTGTGTACTTTCCTTTCTATGAACTGTTATGATACTGAATATGACGTCCTCCGCCCCCGAACATTTCCGCCGTTCTGGTTTGGGGGTGTGACAGGAAAATGGGCAGAAGAGTTTCCTTTCTTCTTATGGGTTGATAGGACTACTTCCAAAGTAGCCACACGTCAGAGCCCCTACTCCTTGGTGTTTGGGACAGAAGCAATGATTCGCACCGAAGTAGTGATCCCGACGGCAAGATACTTATCGCAAGATCCAGAAAATAATGACAAGATCCTAGCACAAGATCTTGACAGTATTGACGATCTCATAGATCTCGCCAAATACGCCTTGCTTCTCATCAATAAAGGATCGCCAAGGCTGACAATAAAAACATAAAAATCAGAAGGAATAAAATAGGAGACTTGGTATTAAGAAAAACATTCCAAAACACTAAGGATCCCTGTGCAGGAAAATTAGCTCCTAAATGGGAAGGACCATATCTCATAGATGGTGCAGTAGGAAAATAAGCATAATAGATAGCAACACTCGAAGGAGACATTCTACCAAGATCTTGGAACACTTTACACCTTAAAGCATACTGCATGTAAGTAGGGTCGATTAATGCACAACAAAACCAGGGCACACATATTCTTTACCTTAAACTGTTCATAATTACTTATTTTCTCCCTTAATACGGTACTACCTTAAGCATCGGAGGGGTGTTAGCTACACTAACGCCCAGCCCTAGCTAACATTTGCTATGCAGAACAATATACAACTAAGAATCTCAATAAGCAATGATCGTGTCACACCCCTAAACCGAAACGGCGGAAACGTTCGGGGGTGGAGGACGTCATGTATAGTATTACAACAATTGCATCATAGTAATCAAAGTAAACACAACCATTACAATGAATATATAATTTATACACATCTATTTGAAACATAGTTTGTATACAACAAAATATAACAAAAGAGTAAAAGACGCGACTCTATGTGCTCCGACTTCTCAAAAGCTCGCGGGAGTATCTGTCTACTGATTTCCTGAGAATACAAGTGATTTTGAAAGTGTATCAACATTTAAGTTGGTGAGTTCATAAGAATGTTTTTGTAATGAAAACTTGCCATTGAATCTATGAAAGGTTTTGTATGTTTCTCAAGAAAATCCAATATTTTCTTTAGTAATAAAAGGTAGTCTTAAACCGTAATACCAAGCAGTAATGTTCGTTACTGTGTTCTATAGTAGTATATGAATATAACAGTTTGTATGCTTGGTTACCACCAACTGTATTATATAATGTTATTTTGTATGAAAAACTATTGTATGAAAACCCTGGCTACCACCAATATGTATAGTAGTCTTACTGTTTAAAATAAAACCATGTATTGTATCGCCTGGAATCCTCCAGTGTATTCATGTTAGTTCTATTAGTTAAAATAAAACTAACGAATAATAAAATCCCGTAAAAAATGTTAGTTATACTGTTGTAAGTATGGTATAACCATGCTTGATATGACTAGTGACCTCTGCGACGTTCTTCAGATGTCGGTATGGTATGATATTTGTCACCCCAGGCATGCCTTCGTAACTATAGCTAGAAGTTTAGGTGTGGGATTATAATTCCCTAATAGATCTATTCATAAATCTCACGCTCTCCTTCCAGGAGACTATGGTTATACTTTGGTAGGATTTAGCCCACACCCCGAAGGGTACAATTGAAGTAGTGCCTCACAACCCATATGTATACTTGTAGATTAAAAAAATTATACTTAAATAATTATTTTGTGTGGAACTCTTGGCTTTAGAATTAGTACTGTATATACCATAAACTATATCTACCATAATTTAAATATTTGTTAATGTATAAACTCTGAATTGGTAAATTTGTGTATTGAAATCCCAAACTATACCGATTATAGTTTGCATGTAAGTTATGTATTCGATTCATGTATTATACTAAAAACTTTGCAATTATGGGTGTATGTTGAAAACTTCCCTTCTACTCAGCATGTTACAAAAGGGATAAAATGTCTAATTATTTTATAAAATGTAGTGATCTCTTGGTTGTATCAATTTCATAAGTTTTAATTCAGTTGAAATTCTTTGAATAAAAACACAAAAAATCTTTGTATTTTGCTTCTATTACCCCTGAAAACATTAAAATTAGTAAAAGCGTACATGTATGAACTCATAGTTGATTATGCATAGGTGCTCAATAGCAAAACTGGAAAGATGACCCTCGAGTTATAGTATGTGGTATTAACGGTTTTTCTAATGATAAATAAGCACATAACTGTATTTTAATTAGTGAAACCATTAATTATAGTATTGGAAAACACTTGCCTTTTGTTTAGGAATGTTACCGAGACTTTTTTGAAATGGGAAAAGTGGGTTTTCAGCCATGGTTCACGGTCCAAGGCTATTTTCAGTCGGAACCTCGGGTTTACGGCCATGAACTGGTTTTTGGTTGGGAACTGTTTGTGGCCGTGAACTGTTCGCAGCCTTTGAAGAGTTGAAGGCTGTTCTTGGTGAAAAACTAGAAGATTTTAAGGTTTGATATTGATGATATGAATGTTGTTGGGAGGTTCTTAGGAGAGATTTGAGAGAATTTTTGGGTGAAAAAGATGAAAATTGAAGAATCTCTTCAGGAAAAACCTCTACACCGGTTGGGTTTGTAGTCGAAATCAAGTTCTTAGCTGTAAAAGGGCTTACCTCCCAGGGTTTATGGTCAGAGATTTACAGGAAGGGGTTTTTCGGCCGTAAACACAGGGCTGATGGGATTTTTGCTAATTTTTGAAAGAAAACTCGTTTTTTTGCGTATTTTTGGTTCCGAATCTTATATAAATTTTATTTATAAAATTTGAATGATTTTCTAACCCACAAAATTTTAACGGAACAAATAGAATTCAAAATTTTATTTAGCAGGTTTTGACTTTCATTGATTGAAAAAGGTTCAGGTTCTCACACATCCTAAAATATAAGGATTCCCAAGGTTGAAGATCCTAAAACATACGGATCTTGACACACGAAGATATGAACCTCTTAACACTTGAGAAACTTCATTATATTTAGCAGTGTAGTCTTTAAACTACCATATACAAAGCTAGAGACTGATCACCTCTCCTACATTTAAGGGTTCTTAATCCCCTCTAAGGTTTAAAGAGCTAATTACCACTTTCACACGAACTAAGGTTTTATACACCTCGTCTGGACACACGATATCTAATAGTGGGATACAGATAAGGGGATCATTTCACAATTCAGTGGCTTGGAAACCCTCTTATCTTTGTACATAGGTTGAGATCCTTAAGGTTTATAACGTTTTCATGTTATCAAAAATTTGGATATTACCCTAGAAACTACATCAGGTCTGTAACATCTTCATGTTATCACACGTTGTGAATTTTACCTAGAGAATGCACGAACCATAACATTTTCATGTTATCATAAGTAAGGATCTTTACCATGAATTATATCACTAGATGTGATCCTCCCCAGTATATAACGTTAACATGTTTTCCATTGAACCTATAGTGTTACACTAGAATTTGATCAAAGTCTATAACCAAAACAAGTTATCATAAGAAGGGAACTCCCCCATATGATCTCATCATTAAGTATCCTCATCGGTAAGGATCCTCATCAGTGGAGAACCTTATCATCAGAAGTTAACAACGATCCTGAGTTCTTTCCTATGTCGAGATTTATCCTTGGAAAATTATAAGATTGAAAGACTTATGAAGCTTAAGCAAAAACTCGAAGACAATATGGTTCCGTCTTTCCTTGTTCTTAAACTTGAAATTTTTTAGGTAAAATTAAGGATCCTAAACTTTTGAGGATCCTAAACCAATTGATGATTCATAAACTTTCATCACTTCGAAGTCATTTACTATTTTCAGTTGATATCCTTAATGAAGTTTTAAAGCATTTGGATATACTGAAATTTGTTCTTAACAAATTCTTTTATATGATTATTTGAAACTCTTAAGGGTTACAAGTTAGTTATCAGACTTTTAAAGAAACTTTTAAATTACTTAAAAAAGTTAGTTCTTATTATTTTTAGTTGGTTGCCTAATTCAATCCTTATCAAACCATTATATCTAAAGGACTTTATCTTGAAAATTATCCACTGATATTAGGATCTTGATTGTTCAAAGATCTTAGTATCATATTGTGTGGAAAGCATAGAAAGATAAAGGAAAGACTAACCATTGTAATCAAAATAAAAGGCTTGCAGCCCTATAGGAGTCAAATGGTTACATCAAAAAACTACGCTACCCTAATTACCTAAAAGGCCTAGACCTTAGCCTGGTCATCGTCGAACTTTTTTTCCTCCCTCCCCACCCCGTAGGTAGCCGCAGTATAGTATCCTGGCTGGTGATAGCAAGTTTGACATTCAATTTGGCCAGATCCTCACGCCAACCGTCCACGTCCCACGAACCTGCATTTTCTAGATCCTCTGCAAGATGGATCTAGGCCTCCCAAACGGCCACTTTAACATTGACCTTCACATCGAAGATCACTTCCTCCATTTCGTGTACGTGTTGATCCTCTCTCTCAGCCTTCTCCTGGCTGAGCAACTCCACCCTCCTCAGAAGATCCTCATTGGTCACCTTCTACATCTTCTCCTGTCCCTAAAGGGCCTGTTCATCCCTCTGTACCCGGATCCTTAGATCACTGGACACATGATCAGAGACCTATGACAAAGATGCAGTGAGTCAGCAAAAAACAAAATGAAAAATGAAACGACAATGGAGTCAACACTTACAGCTTGGGAGAAAGAGACCAACTTCTAAAGTGCTTCCTCAACTTGAAGGCTCTCCAAAGATAAACATGTGGACTTAGCAGTTTTTTTTGTTGGATCCAAGATTCTTCACTATCGAGTCAACAATTGATATTTTAGGAGGAAGAGAAGACGAACTCTTCTCCTTCTTCAGCACTAGCTGGTTCTTCGACATGGTTGTATCAAGATCAGCAAGAGTGAAGCGAGCACTGGAGCGAGTGGCTTTAGATCCTATATATATAGTAGACGATCATTAGGATCTTCACCACAACTTGGAAAAAAATAAGGATCCATACCTGTTGACATGAGGTCAATGGCGGAGGAACTTTCTTGTGGGATGATTTTTCTCGAATCAGAAGCATCTCTCAACTTCAGACAAAGCCAAGAACTTCTCAATCTTCTTTTCGAAATCCTCGACAATTGAAACAAGCTCCTCGAATTTGAAAGTTGAAAAGAAGGTAACAAAATAAGAAGATGTGAATTCCAGGATCCTTATATTTATATTAAAAAATCCTACCCTTTTTGACCTAGGTATCCGACAGAAGATCCCCAATGGGAACAAAGTCATGTCTCACGAAAAGGTACCTTTCTTTCCAAGCTCCATCATTATGCTTGGTTTTCACGACCAGAGGAGATCTGTGGGTTTTGACCATGAGGAGGAAACATGAATTCCTAAAGGTGGTAAGGTTATATATGCAGGCCAATTCAGAAAGGCCTATGTCAAGGCCTTTTGATTGATTTACTTGGTCGACCCAATATAGAATCCTCCAGACAATTAGCATGGTCTCGATATACGAAATCCCAGTCGCCTTGAAGAACTAAAAAACAACCTCGGGGAAAGGGTATTTCAAACCCAAAGAGAAGGGGTACTTAGGAAAGCACATCCAAGTGGGAGAGATGAAGTCAGGTTGAACAAGAGGATCGAAGGGTCTGAAAATAGCTTCAGAAGGAAAGGCTCCATTGAGTCTTAGAGACTTAATATCATCACCCCCAAAAGAACATGTCTCCTTGTAAGAAAGGATCCCTTGATTGATAAAATCACTATCGGGGAGGGCAAAAGTACTTGTACGGGAAACAACCATTTTTCTAACCATACTGAAAGAAATAGAAACGTAAAAATAATTACCTTCTAATGAGTCGTCGATGCTCGAAAAGTAATACAGGGAAAGAAAAGAAGAATGTGATGAGTAAGGAGATGCTGATCATATCTATTTATAATAAGGAATTAAGACTGATTTGACTGTTAACGATTAGTTATCTGCCCGTTGAAATTCAAAGTTACCTAGCCGTTGGGGGTTAAATATGGAAATTACTTTTCTCTCTCCTTTTATCTCTTTAACTTAAGTTATTCCTTTAATATTTTCGAAATTAACTCTTACATTTTCAGGAATAACTTGGGGGAAATTGTTAGGGCTAGGATCCTCAAATATCCAAGATCCTCAATTACCTTAGGATCCCGACTATCACAATTATTATTTTTATTAAAAATTCATAACAACTATATTTTGTTCATAACGAGTACATATGCAGAAATAGTCAAGGTAAGATCCATTCTCAATGAAGAATCATATCAACAACGCTAAATACCTGGAATACCTGGTCAAATAACGTTCCTGAAGCTAGTCATAGAGGATCCCGAAAATATCAAACATCTTGTTGGCTAGTTTAGACTATAAATATACACTTGTATTTCACACACAACATACTGTTTTTTTTTTACCTAAAACTTACTCTACAAAATTGTTCGCTCGTTATCACTGAGATATTCTCTATAATCATCATTTAACATTAATAAAATCATAAAGTTAGGTGACCATTATCACCTCCCATGTTTTTTTGTCGGAGATCCTAGCAAGTTTCAAGGGCTTTCCTTGTAATCCATAGTGTCACTCTCTTTTATCATTAGCTATTGCACAATTCTAACATCACAACCTCTCATACAATTTGGTTGATTAGTACTTGTGTAATTTTTAACCAAGACATCATCGATGTAGACTTCCATGGTGTCCCCTAGTTTCTATTTGAACATCTTATTGACTAGCCTTTTGTATGTTACACTCGAATTTTTAAGACCAAATGGTATGGCAGTATAATAATAGATACCTATTGGAGTTATAAACACCATGTCCTCTTGGTCTGATGGATCCATCTAGATTTGTTGGAATCCTGTTGATGTATCCATGAATGCTAATAATTCATGACCCGTTGTCGCGTCTATCATGGAGTCTATAGGTGGTAGAGGGAAAGGATCATTGGGACAAGCCTTGTTAAGATCCGTGTAATTTAAACATACTGTCCATTTACCGTTCTTATTTTGTACCATGACCACATTAGCTAGCCATCTTGGGAATTTCACTTCCTTGATCATCCCTGTTTTGAGAAGTTTTTCTGCTACTTCTTGTAACTTGGTTTCTCTCCGGTGCAAATTTTCTTCTCTTTTGGTGTATTGGTCTGAAAGATGGATCAATGTTAATTTTATGGATTATTATACTTTCTTCTATACCTGTCATGTCCTCATGCTTCCATGCAAACGTCTTGCTTCGAGCTTTGAGGAACTTTATGGATCAATGTTAACTTTGGCTCTAGGATCCTCTAGGTTCAGGGGAACTTATTTTATAGCTTGTTATCTTGTTTCCAATACTTCTTGTGCCCCCAATTTAATTTATATGATTGTTGTGGCATCGTCGAGGCTTTCATCGAAGCCTTGTAGCATTTTTTGGGTACCTGTTGATCTTCTATGATCTTTACTGTCCCCCATGGGGTGGGCATCTTTACATATTGATGATATGTCGATGGGATGACATTCATTTCATGGATCCATGGTATTCCTAGTATAACATTAATAGAGGAAAATGTACCAATTAGACATAAACATTGTATAGAGTTTACCGCATCTATGTAGAAAGGTAGGTTTATTTCGCCGACGGTGGTTTTGGTTTCTCTCCTGAATCCGATCAATACTAAGGATCTTTTAAATATTTTGTAACGTCCGTAGATCCGGGCTGGTCAATTTAGAGATAATAGGGGTCGAAAATGACTTTTCGACAAAATATTATTTAGAATAAATAATTTGAACCAAGTTGTAGTATATGTCACAAGGTGTCCGTACATATAAAGAACGCCGAAATTCGAGTTATAACGAAGAAGTTATGAGTCGTCGATGTTTCGCGACGGAACCGGCACGACACCGGGAAGCGTAAAAAGTGAATTTATGATAGAGCAAGATTAGGCTTAGTGATCTAAATGAAAGTGGTAGAATATGTTAAACCGAGAAAAACCATAAAAAGAACGCCGAAATCTGACTTCGTATGAAGAAGTTATGATTTTTCTACGATTCGGCTTAGCAGTGTACAACACGAAACTCGAATTTTAGTTCGACCGGTTATTGGCTTGGGCGACCTAAATGAGAGTTGGAGATCTCATTAATAGGAACTCAACGGTAAAAAGACAGAAAAAAACGGAGTCTGTATGAAAGAGTTACGAATTATTCGCGGTCATTTAGTAGTCTAATGTCCTCCTACTGTTAAATTTAAGATCGGTCAAGAATTAGCCGATGAAGTCAAAATCAAAGTTGTAGATCTTGTTTTTACCAATGTGTGGAAAAAAAGAACGTCAAAAATGTAGCTCGTATGCGAGAGTTATGATTTTTCTAAGTCGGGAGGCTGCTGTGCGAAATCGGGTGACGTGGCGCAATCCTTGTCGTTGCTTCCTCCCCAAGGCGAGCCACCAGATGGTGACACCTGGCGATAAAATTCGACGAGTTTTGGTGATTTCCAGCCTATAAAAAGGGTGCCGGGGCATCCTCATTTCTCACACCTTCCAAGTTCTCTTTCTCTCTCTAGAATCTCTCTCTAAGTCTCCTTAAGCCCCCTAAAGTCTAGGAAAACCCCTAGCACCCGAAGGAAGCCCCGAGGCTCCCGGAGTCCCGAGAAAAGGGGTCTTTCGATTCGGGAATGCTGCTCCAGCAAAGCCTGATTTTCGAGAAAACCCGCTGTAAGTGAACTACGCCTAACCCACCTTTCGTTTAGCTTACATTTTAATATAGTAATGTTATTAGGACCTTATAATAAGTACTTGGGCTATTATTATGGGTTATATAAGTATTTTTTTAACGCTTATATAATAGTAATAATAGCTAGACTATTAATTAGTCTCGGCGAATAATAGACTAAAATGTATTGGTGATAATACTAGGTTTCGTCGAAGGAAATTATTTTAAAGTAAACGAAGCGTTGTCCGAGTACCGAGTCACCACCTTCTCAGGTGAGTGCATGGTCCCTTTCATCTTACACATAGATATGAAGTATTTATTATATAAATTACGTGTTGTGTATGCATATTGTCTGAATACTTGCTGTCTATGCTGGGTGAAAGATTTTTATACATGTTTTAAATGATTTAAACTTTATATGTATTTTATATCTACAAAATGTGTTGGGTAAAACATGGGTAGATGAAATAGTTTTTTTGTGATAACACGATGGGAGACATCAGTGTTGTCAGTGATCCAGTCATCTAGTGGAGTATAGATGACGACTATGGACGATACTAGACGGTCCAGTGGAACGATAGCAGGTTCGTAACATGTAGGTATTTTTGAACTAGGTGCTCATTAGGTATTTTTGACCTGAGTGTGTTCACTACGTATCTTTGAACTGAGTGTGTTCACTAGGTATTTTGAACTAAGTGTGTTCACTAGTTACTTTTGAACTAAGTGTTTACCAGATGTTTCAAACTACATGTTCACCATATATATTCTATAAGCGTTGGTAATGATGGACTTTGTGTCAACTCCTTAGGATGATCCTTAGGACTAAATAAACGAGGAATAGTTGATTCTTAGGGTAGATCCTTAAAACTAAAGAAGATAATGGGGATGGGTAATTGGTGTGACAACCGTCAAATTCTGGTCAATTCAAAGTCAAATAAAGTCAACAAGTCAAACCTCTCAGCTCAACTAACCCTTGTGTACTTGGACTTACGTTCAGTATTTACTAAACAACCCACTACTCTAATAAGAAAACATGAATCGAAAAGTACGTACAACTAGATCTCTTTAACCTAAAAACTGTAGTACGTGGCGAGCCAAACTGATAAATCAATGATGCATACTCATCGGGAATGTATGATATGCGTTTTTTCTGGTGAGTATTCATATAAAATATTTATTTCCTTAATTAAAACAACAAAAGATATATTCTCATTTATATTTCCAAAAATGCGAAACTCTTCTGCAATTTCATCATTTTATGACCCCATTTGCGAAGTTGAGTATTTATTTCCAAAAAATGCGAAACTCTTCTGCAATTTCATCATTTTATGACCCCATTTGCGAAGTTGAGTATTTATTTCCAAAAAAATGCGAAACTCTTCTGCAATTTCATCATTTTATGACCCCAATTGCGAAGTTGAGTATTTATTTCCAAAAATGCGAAACTCTTCTGCAATTTCATCATTTTATGACCCCATTTGCGAAGTTGAGTATTTATTTCAAAAAAAAAAAAAAAATGCGAAACTCCAGGGACAATATTTGAAATCTTCTGTTTTCTTCCCCAATTCGCATTCTACTGTGAAATACTTCGCATCCCTTCGCATTAATCACTTTCGCATCTTCATTCTTACACCCTTCGCATCCCTTCGCATTAATCACTTTCGCATCTTCATTCTTACACCCTTCGCATCCCTTCGCATTTTAACCTAATCAATCAAATGCGATTCACAAAATTTTCATTCCAGATGCGAATACAGTTTAGTTCTTGAACTCTAAACTTGCGAAATCAAAAATTCATATGCTGAACCCATATGCGAATATTAACCCAATTGACTTCAAGTTGATTCATAGATGCGAACACTCGATTGTTTTACTTTCGCAAAATGAGCATCAACAACTCCACAATCGAGTTTTTTTAAATTCTTGCAAAACAACAATTTCATAGTCCTTGACTTCGCGTTTTTCTTCACGAATCATCCCTCAATCATCAATCCAATTGCGAATCAAAACTCATATGTTCTAGCTTTATCAATTCATCGACTACACTCATACAAATGCGAACAATACTCTCAAAATCGATTGAAACTTATAGCAAAGCTAAATCCAACTTCGCATTCAAAGTAGTGTTATTGATCCGCAGTCACAAGCAACCGCCCCACACCCACTCTCTGACCAACCATGCCTCCCCACCTTACCTAGGTCACATCAACGTCTTTTCCCACTCAATTAACCCTCTTCCCGAGTTTTTGAGGACTGATTATTCATCCTCTCTCCTCATTTCCCTCATTTTGCTCTCATTTCACAAGAAGATCAAACTCTTTCCTCTCTCACTTTCTCTCTCTAGAAATTCGAGATTCAAGGGCTGATCTTGAGTTTTTCCTCCACATTTGGTAAGCATAATCCATTCTCTTTATGATTATCTCATTTATTTCCACTCAAATCATGGATATCTTAGACAAACTCTCTCATAATTGTGTTAGAGCTTCGAATCTTCAAGTGATTCTTCAAGTGTTCTTGGGTTGAACACTTTCCATCTTCAACACGTATCTACTGAAATCACTCAAGGTGAGTTCATACCCCTACATTTTCATGTTTTCTCAAGTTTTCAGGGGGGAATACAAGTTAAGACACTAAGAACATAACTAGATTTTTCTAACAGCCTTCATCAGAAAAGTTCAACTCCATTCACGGACTGTTTTGGGCATCTTAACTATTTTTGTTTTCAAAACTGTACAAGGTGCAAATAGATCAAGTTTTTAGCTTTAAAATGGCTACTTGCACATCTCCATACGATTTTTCTACAATTTATGGTGATTTTTACAAAACTGCCTATCATTTCAAACAACAATCCGGACCAGTCTGTGATTATGGACTTTTTCACCCAAGTTAGAGGTCATTATAAATTGTGATAAAAATTATGAGCAAACTAGACACATTTTGTGAACTCTCAGAATTTACGGATCTAGTTTTCGACTTCGTATGATTTTTCTATGATTTTTCCAAAACAGGGCAGAATTGCTAAATTTTGCCAACAGCATGTAAATATCATAACACTTTGTATTATGTTGAGCAAAGTGTATAATCATAAATTCTAATATTTGAATGAGTTTTCTTGCTAGTTTATCATTATAGACTGAAACTAAAACATTCATATTAAATATTATTCATTCATTTTGGAACACGCACTATTAAACTATGAAAAGAGTTCGATAAATTCACTACACTAATACTTTTCCATAAAAGAGTTCATACATAGTACATACATTTTAGATAAACTATAATAGGTATAGTTTATGATACATCACTCTACGCACTCGTACAAGAAGGGTACATTCATACAAGAAATATTTATTTTCACACACATTTCACGTAAACTTGTTATCCTATATTGTGAGTTTCTCTATCTCTCTCCCCGTACGTCCGAGTGCGGGATATAATTCCTGGTAGTTATAATCAGAATCTCCTGGAGGGAGAACGTGATACTTGTATATAGATCTATATTGGGATTGACACCCCACACCTCGCTGCTAGCTACAGTGGGATCTGCAGGTCTACGGGTGACAAATGTCATTTCATTTTTCGCGACACTGAGAACGTCGTGGCAGGTTCACATAGTCATAGTATGATTATAACGGCTCACATAGGGAACAATCCATAAGTTTACGGGATTTTATTTTTAAAAACCTAAATGAGTTTTATGTTGATTTAAAATCACCTTTTATCTCTATGGGTACAAATACAAAGTACCGGGTCTCTATACAAAAAGGAGTACAGATACAAAGTACCGGGTCTCTATACAAAGTTATTATGATATTAAACTATATTTCCTCTAGAATTGTTAGACTTCAACTATGGTCGCTGAGCGTATATGTTTGAGTCATATAAGAGTTTAGTCTTGATTGGCCTAGAATTGGTGGTGCCCGCCTCATCTCCTGTTCCTCGTTGGGTTGTGGACCTGGGGCAGACCCACTATATTCAACGTTTTATCTAAGTTAAACCTTATATAACTTATATATGTTGGACGATTATAGAGGAACTCTACGGATTACTCTAGGGTTCATTAATGCATCATGCAGGATTATTTCTATTCATACTTAACTAAGAAAATATTGGATTTTCTGGAAATCAAACTAAATCGATTTTACAAGGAAAAACGGTTTCTACTTCAAACAAAACTCTTATGAACTCACCAACCTTTGTGTTGACACTCTTTAAAACTACTTGTATTCTCAGGAAGTCAGTGAAACAGGCAAACTTCATCGCTTTGAGGATGGGACGCTAAACCGTCAACAAATTTATTTTGTCATCATAATGTAATTGCTTTTGAAACATGTAAACATATACTTTGGTGTAACTTTTGCAATTATATTTATGGTGGTTGTTTTTACTTTGAGCACTATTATACACGTTGTTGTGATACTGTACATGAAGTCCTCCACCCCCAGACGTTTCCGCCATCCTTGGTTTGGGGGTGTGACAGATTGGTATCAGAGCATTGTTTATAGTGAACTAAGTATATCGAACCACATAAGATATACAAACTATAAATGCATTGGGACTAAGGTCTCTGATTTTAAGATTTCAAAACCACTATACCTTTAAGAATAAATAACTTTTGTTAAAAGTATACATGCATGCATACATACTAAGGTCAGCATCATTTTAGGACAAAACAAAAGTAAAGATTGTTGGACATCACAGGTAAGCCTGGGGATGTATGATCAGTCTTGGGAATAGCATAGCCTGATCAACTATGCTGGTCCGAGGAGTGATTAGCATATGCCCAAGAATGGTTGTGATGTGGCAACAAGTCTAAAAATTTACCAACACTACCACAATGAAATACCATAGGGGTATTTTGGCATTATTAAAATTACATATGTGAGAACTAAATAGATCTTTATCAATAGGTCAATAGTTGCTTAGTGGATACATTAAAATTTTATGTATCCAGGACGTCATAGACTTAGAATCTGTGGATCTTTGCTCTACTTCCTGTTCTCGTTGGATTGGGGATTTAGAGTTAGGGTCGCTTATTCGAAGGTCTATCCTGTCCCGAATACATATAATTAGTATGCACTAAACAATTTGTTGAAGTACCTGATAAAGATCATCGTATAATTAACTAATTAGTACGTTTGCTTAATTGTTTCTTATATCCCCATTTCTCGCGAAGATATCATGGCTGGATTTCCATCCACACGACGACCCGTACTACCCTAACCACGACAATACCAAATGGCTCGGAGAGGAGCCAGAGAATGATTACCCAACCCCTGTAGATGGCCACCAAGCTGAAGGCTATGCTGATGGTTCTGATTCCGACCCTGAAGTGGAGAACTTAACCCCGATGACTCTTGTTCCGAATCCTAACCCTTGTCCAACTTTTCAAGGCCCGACGCCTCCTTGGGTAGAGTGCTTGGAAACCTGGAGCAAAGAACAAGACCAACATATGTCGTTTAGTAGAGAACGAAGCTTCTACAACATAAACGAAGGAAGCTCAAACAGATACAATTTTTCCAATCCTGGTCCATAGAGTTGCCCGAAACGAGATTCTGGGTAGAACGACTCTCCATAGTATCGCAAAGGTTGATGCAAATGCAAGAATACATACGATCCGCACCAAGCGCCTTGAACACACTCGTGAAAAATCTAAGAGAAACCACAAAACCCACTAACTCGTGAAGTTCATTCATATGGACTTCCTTTATGAACTACATATAAGGAATTCTTAAATCGAAGAAAAATGCAGAAAAAAATCAAATTCTATAACAACTGACTTGTCTTTACTAGTAGAAACTTATCATCTGATCATTTTTCCTTTTTGCAAACTCATGACAGAACAATGCCACCAAGGAAAAGACCCAGACCTTCGGGCAGCACAGCGCCACCACCTCCGACGCCACCTCCCCAGTTTGATCCTGAAATGTTCCAAGCTGCAGTGACAGCAGCCGTGGTAGCTGCAATGTCACAAATTGGCACAAATAGCAATGGTGGTGCTGGATCTGGAGCCACAAACCCTAACCACGGGGATAGTGCAGGACGCACAAGGGAATGCACTTACAAGGACTTCACAAATGGCAAACCCGATTCCTTTGATGGAAGTGGGGGTGTCCTCGCACTAATTCAATGGTTCGAGAGGACCGAAGCGATCTTTGAGATTTGCGCTTGCCCCGAAGCGAGCAAAGTCAAGTACGCGACATTCACCTTCATCGGAAGAGCTCTCACTTGGTGGAACGGCAAAGTTAAGTCGCTTACGCTTGCAGTGGCTAACTCGTTAAGTTGGGAGGACTTAAAGAAGATGATGTTGAAGGAATATTGCCCAAGAGGTGAAGTGCAAAAGCTGGAGCAAGAACTATGGAATCTCAGAATGGCAGGCTCCGACCTTACAACTTACACCAACCGATTTTGTGATCTAGCACTCCTTTGTCCCGCTATGGTCACCCCGGAAGACAAAAAGTTGGAGCGTTACCTCTGGGGATTGTCCCCCGAAATTCAAGATAGCGTGCTCGCCTCAAGACCAACTACCTTCGACAGCGCCAAGGAGTTAGCACAACAACTCATTGACCACCATGCCCGCCATGACACTATGGCAACCACCCATACCCAAGCAAGAGGAGGGAACAACGAAAGAAAGTTTTGGGACAACAAGAAAGACCAATCAACCCAAGGCCTCGCTAAGAAGCAACAGATCCTTGCTGTTCATGCTGCCACAACCCTCACCACACCAACTCCCATGAAACCATACGCAGGAACACTTCCAAAATGCAACAAGTGTAACTTCCATCACACTGGGGCTTGTCGAAAGTTGCATTGCAAAAACTGCGACAGAGAGGGGCACACTGCTCGTTTCTGTAAGGCACCAGCACGACCCATCAACCAGGTACCCGGCTCTGGAGCAAGCCCAACCTGTTACGAGTGTGGAGAAACGGGACACTTTATAAGGGAATGCCCAAGGACAAGAGATGCTGGTGGTGGCGGGAGGGTGTTTGCAATCACCGAAGGAGAAACCACTCCGGAACTGCCCGCAAATATCAGTACGTGTTCCTAACATCGACATTTAGATCCCGAATTTCTCTATATGCTAAATCTAGCATCGATTAAAGCATGCATAGTAGTAATCATGTGACATCGGGCGAGTTATTCCTTACCATAATCAAATTCTCGTACTACGAAAAGTCATCCCCATCTTTCCTCTAAATTCCTGGATCCCCATTCGAAGTGCAAATTTCGGGACGAAATTCCCTTTAACGGGGGGATGATGTGACAACCGTCAAATTCTGGTCAATTCAAAGTCAAATAAAGTCAACAAGTCAAACCTCTCAGCTCAACTAACCCTTGTGTACTTGGACTTACGTTCAGTATTTACTAAACAACCCACTACTCTAATAAGAAAACATGAATCGAAAAGTACGTACAACTAGATCTCTTTAACCTAAAAACTGTAGTACGTGGCGAGCCAAACTGATAAATCAATGATGCATACTCATCGGGAATGTATGATATGCGTTTTTTCTGGTGAGTATTCATATAAAATATTTATTTCCTTAATTAAAACAACAAAAGATATATTCTCATTTATATTTCCAAAAATGCGAAACTCTTCTGCAATTTCATCATTTTATGACCCCATTTGCGAAGTTGAGTATTTATTTCCAAAAAATGCGAAACTCTTCTGCAATTTCATCATTTTATGACCCCATTTGCGAAGTTGAGTATTTATTTCCAAAAAAATGCGAAACTCTTCTGCAATTTCATCATTTTATGACCCCAATTGCGAAGTTGAGTATTTATTTCCAAAAATGCGAAACTCTTCTGCAATTTCATCATTTTATGACCCCATTTGCGAAGTTGAGTATTTATTTCAAAAAAAAAAAAAAAATGCGAAACTCCAGGGACAATATTTGAAATCTTCTGTTTTCTTCCCCAATTCGCATTCTACTGTGAAATACTTCGCATCCCTTCGCATTAATCACTTTCGCATCTTCATTCTTACACCCTTCGCATCCCTTCGCATTAATCACTTTCGCATCTTCATTCTTACACCCTTCGCATCCCTTCGCATTTTAACCTAATCAATCAAATGCGATTCACAAAATTTTCATTCCAGATGCGAATACAGTTTAGTTCTTGAACTCTAAACTTGCGAAATCAAAAATTCATATGCTGAACCCATATGCGAATATTAACCCAATTGACTTCAAGTTGATTCATAGATGCGAACACTCGATTGTTTTACTTTTGCAAAATGAGCATCAACAACTCCACAATCGAGTTTTTTTAAATTCTTGCAAAACAACAATTTCATAGTCCTTGACTTCGCGTTTTTCTTCACGAATCATCCCTCAATCATCAATCCAATTGCGAATCAAAACTCATATGTTCTAGCTTTATCAATTCATCGACTACACTCATACAAATGCGAACAATACTCTCAAAATCGATTGAAACTTATAGCAAAGCTAAATCCAACTTCGCATTCAAAGTAGTGTTATTGATCCGCAGTCACAAGCAACCGCCCCACACCCACTCTCTGACCAACCATGCCTCCCCACCTTACCTAGGTCACATCAACGTCTTTTCCCACTCAATTAACCCTCTTCCCGAGTTTTTGAGGACTGATTATTCATCCTCTCTCCTCATTTCCCTCATTTTGCTCTCATTTCACAAGAAGATCAAACTCTTTCCTCTCTCACTTTCTCTCTCTAGAAATTCGAGATTCAAGGGCTGATCTTGAGTTTTTCCTCCACATTTGGTAAGCATAATCCATTCTCTTTATGATTATCTCATTTATTTCCACTCAAATCATGGATATCTTAGACAAACTCTCTCATAATTGTGTTAGAGCTTCGAATCTTCAAGTGATTCTTCAAGTGTTCTTGGGTTGAACACTTTCCATCTTCAACACGTATCTACTGAAATCACTCAAGGTGAGTTCATACCCCTACATTTTCATGTTTTCTCAAGTTTTCAGGGGGGAATACAAGTTAAGACACTAAGAACATAACTAGATTTTTCTAACAGCCTTCATCAGAAAAGTTCAACTCCATTCACGGACTGTTTTGGGCATCTTAACTATTTTTGTTTTCAAAACTGTACAAGGTGCAAATAGATCAAGTTTTTAGCTTTAAAATGGCTACTTGCACATCTCCATACGATTTTTCTACAATTTATGGTGATTTTTACAAAACTGCCTATCATTTCAAACAACAATCCGGACCAGTCTGTGATTATGGACTTTTTCACCCAAGTTAGAGGTCATTATAAATTGTGATAAAAATTATGAGCAAACTAGACACATTTTGTGAACTCTCAGAATTTACGGATCTAGTTTTCGACTTCGTATGATTTTTCTATGATTTTTCCAAAACAGGGCAGAATTGCTAAATTTTGCCAACAGCATGTAAATATCATAACACTTTGTATTATGTTGAGCAAAGTGTATAATCATAAATTCTAATATTTGAATGAGTTTTCTTGCTAGTTTATCATTATAGACTGAAACTAAAACATTCATATTAAATATTATTCATTCATTTTGGAACACGCACTATTAAACTATGAAAAGAGTTCGATAAATTCACTACACTAATACTTTTCCATAAAAGAGTTCATACATAGTACATACATTTTAGATAAACTATAATAGGTATAGTTTATGATACATCACTCTACGCACTCGTACAAGAAGGGTACATTCATACAAGAAATATTTATTTTCACACACATTTCACGTAAACTTGTTATCCTATATTGTGAGTTTCTCTATCTCTCTCCCCGTACGTCCGAGTGCGGGATATAATTCCTGGTAGTTATAATCAGAATCTCCTGGAGGGAGAACGTGATACTTGTATATAGATCTATATTGGGATTGACACCCCACACCTCGCTGCTAGCTACAGTGGGATCTGCAGGTCTACGGGTGACAAATGTCATTTCATTTTTCGCGACACTGAGAACGTCGTGGCAGGTTCACATAGTCATAGTATGATTATAACGGCTCACATAGGGAACAATCCATAAGTTTACGGGATTTTATTTTTAAAAACCTAAATGAGTTTTATGTTGATTTAAAATCACCTTTTATCTCTATGGGTACAAATACAAAGTACCGGGTCTCTATACAAAAAGGAGTACAGATACAAAGTACCGGGTCTCTATACAAAGTTATTATGATATTAAACTATATTTCCTCTAGAATTGTTAGACTTCAACTATGGTCGCTGAGCGTATATGTTTGAGTCATATAAGAGTTTAGTCTTGATTGGCCTAGAATTGGTGGTGCCCGCCTCATCTCCTGTTCCTCGTTGGGTTGTGGACCTGGGGCAGACCCACTATATTCAACGTTTTATCTAAGTTAAACCTTATATAACTTATATATGTTGGACGATTATAGAGGAACTCTACGGATTACTCTAGGGTTCATTAATGCATCATGCAGGATTATTTCTATTCATACTTAACTAAGAAAATATTGGATTTTCTGGAAATCAAACTAAATCGATTTTACAAGGAAAAACGGTTTCTACTTCAAACAAAACTCTTATGAACTCACCAACCTTTGTGTTGACACTCTTTAAAACTACTTGTATTCTCAGGAAGTCAGTGAAACAGGCAAACTTCATCGCTTTGAGGATGGGACGCTAAACCGTCAACAAATTTATTTTGTCATCATAATGTAATTGCTTTTGAAACATGTAAACATATACTTTGGTGTAACTTTTGCAATTATATTTATGGTGGTTGTTTTTACTTTGAGCACTATTATACACGTTGTTGTGATACTGTACATGAAGTCCTCCACCCCCAGACGTTTCCGCCATCCTTGGTTTGGGGGTGTGACAATTGGGTTGATTGTTTGATTGTTTAAACATAATAATTATGTTATTGTGGGTTGAAAACCCTATGTACTCACCAAGTTTCCCAACCTGACCCACTCAGTTTATTTATATCACAAGTGTTGATACGAAGTCACTTTACACTGAGAGATTTAAAGAGATGTAGATCACTAGTGTAAATAAGTGTAAGTTCTGTTTATGCTTATGTTCTTGTATTGACGATGACATCCCAAACGTTTTAAAATGAATAAAGTACGTTTCTTCGGAAATGTTTTAATAACGTATTTATCATTTTTTTTGGGAACAAATTCCGCAACATTTTTATTAAAAGTAGAACTCTGATTTTTATAAAGCCTAAACAAAAAAAAAATCGGTCTTTCTGGCCGTGAAAATGGGGAGGTCACAGTTGGCATCAGAGCATTAGTTTAAGCGAACTAGGAATATGGATTTGTTTCTAGACTTAAACTTAGAATGCTAAGCGATGATTGTGAGGTGTGAGCACTAGATTATTTTAGGAATTGTGCCTAAAATGCTTTTATGTGCTAAATGTTATGTGCATGATATGTTGTTAATTGTTCGGATCTATGGTTTGTTGCCGACCGGATCTGGAAACCTTATGTGTTTAGGATTCTAAACGTACGACTACGATATTAGAACTAGCATGTAAACATTTCAGAGTGATAAGGATGATTTAACCGTCAATCCTAAGTAAAGATCTAGATTCACCTTATTCGGTGTATAGATCAAGATGGCAAGAACCCATAGCGGAAACGTGAATGCAAATGGGAACCGAAACCAACCCCCAATGATTGAGCAAATACCAGTTGTGGTAGCTGCTGCTGAGCCAATAATGATGGCCAGAGTACAAGCGATGATCCAGGCGATGTTAGATCGTCAAATGGAGGAAACCAGGCATTTGCTCCAGCAAAATCAAGAGGAAGCGACCATTCAGATCGAACAGCCCGAGTTGAACGAAGGGCAGACTGAGGAAGGAAACTACAGTAGGACTGTTGGTCAAGTCAACCCACTAATAGTTCGATAAAACAACCAAGATGATGAAGTTGAGAGGAATGGATGCAAGTACAAGGATTTTCGGACTTGCAAGCTATCGACTTTCACTAGAAAGGAGGATCCGATCGGGGTCATGGATTGGATCTCGGAGATGGAATTAGCTTTCATGATGTGCGGTTGCAAGGGAAAACAACAGACCATATTTGCAGTGTGTCAGTTTCGAGGAGGCGTTGTACGTTGGTGGAATACCTTGGGGAAGACTCTAAGCCCCAATAAGCCCCTGCAACTGACATGGGTAGAATTTCTGGTGCAATTCAAACGAAAGTACTGCTCAGCCCAAAACCTGCTCGAGCTAGAGAATCAGTTTCTAACCCTGAAGAAGGAAAGCATGTCGATTGATGAATATACCAACAACTTCACAGAGAAGATGGAGTTCGCCTTGCGCCTTGTTCCGGATGAGCTGACGAAAATCGACAAGTACGCAAAGGGACTTCCATGGGAGTACGCAGTGCCAGTGCGTCAGGCACCTACTCTAGAGGCAACTATATGGGCAGCCAAGTCTATGGAAGATATGATTAAGGGAAGAGCTGCCAACAAGATTGAGGTTGGCGAAAAGAGGAAGTTTGAAGGGTCTACGAGGCCCAATAAGAAGATCAAGTCTGGTACAAAGGAGTTTAGCGGAGGAGGAAACAAATTGAAATGGTGCGAGAAGTGCAAGAAGAATCACTTTGGGCAATGTAGCGAATAAGTGATTTGCTACAAGTGCGAGAAGACCGGACAATACGCCAACGAGTGCACCGGCAGCAAAAGGGTGTGTTATGAATGCCGTGAAGAAGGGCATGTTGCTAAGGATTGCCCGAAAAAGAAAGAGGCGGCAAGACCAAACATTCTGCCAAAACAAAAGGCAAGAGCATTCCATATGATCCTAGACGAAGCAACTGACGATGCAAGGAATCAGGTGTGAGGATGGATACATGGAGATCAATTTATGAAGAAGCCATGTAGATAGTGTCATATGGTATAGCCTATTAGAGGCATAATCTAAGGTGAACTTGAACACCCATGTAATCGTTTCAAGGAATAATATAAAACATTTGTTTTGATATTTTATGTGTTAAGTTTCTATGTGATTTTCTTGTATGGTGACTTGGAAAACTGCGAGACAATACTTGGGACGAGTATGAGTAGGTGTGAAAGGTAGTAGATGCATATACTACCGGAAGCACATGACTCACGCTTGGATCAGGGAAAGTCACAAGGTTACCAAGAAGCTAGTAATTGATTTCGTTTTATTCAAGTATGTCGTTACCATTGTTTCGGTAATGACTAAGCAAATTGTTGTTATCTCGACCCTAGTGGTCATATCACATTGAGTCCGACTACGATGAGTAGGTTACGTCGTTCAGAGAACCAAGTTTGATGTAGCGTCCAACTTAAACCAAACACTTGAAATCAAAGCGATCAATAGAAGTATCGTGGTCGTTGTTAAAGAAGTTGGTAGCTAGAAATGCTACATGTTAAAATGTGATTATATCACATTAGACGATGAAGGAAGGCATATTCCATTCCGGAATTTGACTCTAAGATACCTGAGTCTAAGCATTGCTACATACGATGATAGGTCATTAGAATATGACACATCGGTCAATTGTAGTAATCAAATTAACTTATCCTAAGTTTGTTAAGAAGAAGAAGGAGTCTCTGATAAAGAATGAGCTTGTGACACGAAGGTCATGAATGAAAGTCTAACGAGCAGGTGCAAGACCAAGCACCGCCTCCAATCAAGGAGTCCAAGAGTTAGATACCCGTTCGAAGCAACATAGAAGTTACAGTTACTACCTAGGATGAAGAGATAATGTATGGAGTCATTATACTGCCCTGTTTCGTTGATGATTTCGGGACATAATCATGCTAAGGGGGAGATAATTGTAACGTCCGTAGATCCAGGCTAGTCAATTTAGAGTTAATAGGGGTCAAAAATGACTTTTTGACAACATATTATTTAGAATAAATAATTTGAACCAAGTTGTAGTATATGTCACAAGGTGTCCGTACATATAAAGAACGCCGAAATCCGAGTTATAACGAAGAAGTTATGACTCGTCGAAGTTTCGCGACGGAACCGGCACGACACCGGGAAGCATAAATAGTGAATTTACGATAGAGCCAGATTTAGCCTTAGTGATCTAAACGAAAGTCGTAGAATATGTTAAACCGAGAAAATCCATAAAAAAAAGCCCAAATCTGACTTCGTGTGAAGATGTTATGATTTTTCTAAGATTCGACTTAGTAGTGTACAGCCCGAAACTTGAATTTTAGTTCGAGCGGTTTTTGGCTTATGCGACCTAAATGAGAGTTGAAGATCTCATTAATAGGAACTCAACGGTAAAAAGACAGATGAAAACGGAGTCCGTATGAAAGAGTTACGAATTATTCGCGGTCATTTAGCAGTATAATCTCCTCCTACTGTTAAATTTAAGATCGGTCAAGAATTAGCCAATGGAGTCAAAATGAAAGTTTTAGATCTTGTTTTTACCTACGTGTGAAAAAAAATAACGTCAAAAACGGAGCTCGTATGCGAGAGTTATGATTTTTCTAAGTCGGGAGGCTGCTGTACGAAATCGGGTGACGAGGTGCAATCCTGGCCGTTGCTTCCTCCCCAAGGCGAGCCACCAGATGGTGACACCTGGCCATAAAACTCGACGAGTTTGAGGTAAAATCGACGAGTTTTGGTGATTTCCAGCCTATAGAAAGGGTGCCGGGGCATCCTCATTTCTCACACGTTCCAACTTCTCTTTCTCTCTCTAGAATCTCTCTCTAAGTCTCCTTAAGCCCCTAAAGTCTAGGAAAACCCCCTAGCACCCGAAGGAAGCCCCGAGGCTCCCAGAGTCCCTAGAAAAGGGGTCTTTCGACTCGGGAACGCTGCTCCAGCGAAGCCTGGTTTTCGAGAAAACCCGCTGTAAGTGAGCTACGCCTAACCTATCTTTAGTTTAGCTTACGTTTTAATATAGTAATGTTATTAGGACCTTATAATAAGTACTTGGGCTATTATTATGGGTTATATAAGTATTTTTTTTAACGCTTATATAATAGTAATAATAGCTAGACTATTAATTAGTCTCGGCGAATAATAGACTAAAATGTATTGGTGATAATACTAGGTTTCGTCGAAGGAAATTATTTTAAAGTAAACGAAGCGTTGTCCGAGTACCGAGTCACCACCTTCTCAGGTGAGTGCATGGTCCCTTTCATCTTACACATATATATGAAATATTTATTATATAAATTACGTGTTGTGTGTTCATATTGTCTGAATACTTGCTGTGTATGCTGGGTGAAAGATTTTTATACATGTTTTAAATGATTTAAACTTTATATGTATTTTATATCTACAAAATGTGTTGGGTAAAACATTGGTAGATGAAATAGTTGTTTTGTGATAACACGGTGGGAGACATCAGTGTTGTCAGTGATCCAGTCATCTAGTGGAGTATAGATGACGACTATGGACGATACTAGATGGTCCAGTGGAACGATAGTAGGTTCGTAACATGTAGGTATTTTTGAACTAGGTGCTCATTAGGTATTTTTGAACTGAGTGTGTTCACTACGTATCTTTGAACTGAGTGTGTTCACTAGGTATTTTGAACTAAGTGTGCTCACTAGTTACTTTTGAACTAAGTGTTTACCAGATGTTTCGGACTACGTGTTCACCAGATATATTCTATAAGCCTTGGTAATGATGGACTTTGTGTCGATTCCTTAGGATGATCCTTAGGACTAAATAAACGAGGAATAGCTGATTCTTAGGGTAGATCTTTAAAACTAAAGAAGATAATGGGGATGGGTAATTGGGTTGATTGTTTGATTATTTAAACATAATAATTATATTATTGTGGGTTGAAAACCCTATGTACTCACCAGGTTTCCCAACCTGACCCACTTAGTTTATTTATATCACAAGTGTTGATACGAAGTCACTTTACACTGAGAGATTTAAAGAGATGTAGATCACTAGTGTAAATAAATGTAAGTTCTGTTTATGCTTATGCTCTTGTATTGACGATGACATCCCAAACGTTTTAAAATGAATAAAGTACGTTTCTTCGGAAATGTTTTAATAACGTATTTATCATGTTTTTCTGGGAACAAATTCCGAAACATTTTTATTAAAAGAAGAACTCTGATTTTTATAAAGCATAAACAAAAAAAATCGGTCTTTTCTGGCCGTGAAAATGGGGATGTCACATAATTCAGACTTCGGGATGTTCATTCTTGTTAACGTATCTAGTAGTATGATATTAACGGAGGATCCTCCATCGACAAGGATCATTCTGACGATGTTATTGGCGATGTAGAGAGTTTTCACCAATCTGTCGTGGTGAAGATCCTGTATATCTTGTCTATCTACTTCATCAAAGGCGATCTCATTTTCATTTGTGATTGAAGTGTTCTTCTATGGTCCTTTTTCCTTCTCCATTTTCGATACCTTGGTGTGCCATTTTGCTGTAGAATAATAGGTGCCACAAATGTCAGACCCTCAAGAGATCACATTCATTACCTTAGCATCCACATAGGGGATCCTGGTCTGTCGAGGATCTTTTGGGGATCCTGATATTTCTCTTTTGATCTCTCCTTTCTTCTTTCAAGGATTCATTTTAGGTATCCTTTGCCTAGGAGGTAGCTAATCTCATTCCTGAGAGCTATGCAATCCTTCGTGATGTGGCCAAAGTCTTCATGGTATGCACACCATTTGGACTTGTCTTTCCAAGCGGTGGGTTTTTTCTCCTTTTCTTGGCCATCTTGCTTTGTCTACGAGATCCTATATAGAAAAATATTATATATGAAATATCCTGGGCCACCCGATAAAGATCACTAGTGATCTTTCGAATGTTCTACTACAAGAAAAATGATTGTCAAACAAATTAATCAAATTATCAAACGATGTAATAGAATAAGGAGGAACGCTAGAAATCCATTTTAAAGCTCATCCTGTGAGGTTTAAACCATAAACTTTGCACATACAAGCTTCCTTTAAGTGAGTGGGAATAGGAATGATCTCCATCCTTTCCCTATATTGTAGCACGTGCTCCTCAAGTTATGTAGTCCCGTTATAAGGCTTTACGTTGGGGGTCTGAAAGTGCTTTCAGACATTGGGATCAGCTATCGCCAGAACAAATCTAGAGATCCTGTGGCTTGTGGAGGATACTTCCGGTACGAGTTGAACTACTCAAGGCACACTTGAGATGATTTGCTTTAATTCTTGAAGCTCTTTACAAATGATCAGGCTTAAACCTATATCTAGATCCATAAAGTTAGTGGGAAATATATTGTTATTGACAAGGTTACCAGGATCCTTATTATTAGGGGTAACAAAGGTTTTGTTCGGATCCTGGATCGTATGGGCTTGTTCTCTTGGAGTCACGCCCTAGGCGGGAACATGGGACGGTATTGAGGATCCTATCTTGCAGTGAATCGTCGAGGATCTTTTGTTGGCAAAGTTAACTATTTTGGGCTGCAAAATTAAGGGTGCTTCTTCCTAAGGGTTGTGGATATATGCCCTCATTCTCTCCACTTCCTTGAGAATTGTTCTATTATCCTCCTATTATTGGGTAACTTGTCATTCTAGTCTCTTCATCATATCAAAGATTTCATTGTTGGAAATCAGCACAGGAGGACCCTGGAGTCTTGGGGTAACGATCAAATAGGTGTTTTTCTTTGGTGCTTCTGAGGTTTTCTTTGGAGCTCCGGTCGGCGGTGGTGGATGGTTTTTGGAGGAAATGGGAGGAATTGACGAAGAGGATAGGGTCGATTGTGTAGACATGATTTTTTGGAGGATTTTGAACACCACGGCCCCAAGGTGGGCACCAAATTGTTTTGGTCAAAAAATGAACAATCAATAATCAACCAAATTGTATGAGAGGTTGTAATGTTCAGGGTACAATGAATATGAACTGATGATCAAGATAATATGAGTGATTTACAAGGAAAGCCCTTGATCCTTGCTAAGATCTCTAACACAAAACCTTGAGAGGTGATAATGATCACCTGCCTTGATAGTTTTATTAATTGAAAATTTTGATTACATAGATGAATGTATGAAAAACAACTACAAGTATCATAGTTCTGCTAAGTGTCGTGTGTAGTAGGATCAACAAAGGTGTTTTTATAGTCTAAAGCTAATAACAAGAACTCCAACAATTTCGGGATCCTCCGAGATCAACTTATAGATGTTATTTGACTTGGTCTCCCAGGTGTTTTGCATGGTTACAATGATTATTTTTTTTGAGAATAAGTCTTTTGTTGAATATTTCTACACATGCGAGAAAAATAAAAAAAGCATATAACCGTTATAACCATTAGGCGAATAAACGATAATAGTCAAGATCCTAAAGTATTTTTGAGGATCCTGAATGTAATTTCGAGATCCTAACCTTAATATCCACTAGCCTATCTTTCTACAATCCATACATCAACAAAAATCAAAACTTAGGAAACATAACAATATGTGTATTTTTGGAACCACTCTCCTATTTGGGCTTTGGCTGACTGTACACACCACATGTTCTTGAAAAGGCCAAAGTTAAGTGAATGCCAACATTCCAAATACTAAGCCAACAATCAAAAAAGAACATGATAAGAGACCGACACCTTGTCCGTAGCCCAACCCTTTATTATGTATTATTTGTTTCAGAATATTTTGCAAAAACTCACGGATTCTAGTTTGAGACTAGATTCACACAAGTAAAATTTACATTTTATTTAAGTAAAATTCCCATTTTCACAACCAAAAATTTACATTTTATTTAAGTAAAATTTCCCACTTATAAATTCGTTATGTGGAAAACCATTTACTCTAAATACATTTAAAAAAAATTAGAATAATTTTAAAGCGCAACATCTTTAGTGTTGTCAATGAATGTGTACAGTCAGGGCTTCTCCTTCCTATGATGAATGAGGATACCTGAAACAATAAAAAATTGAGTAAGCACAAAGCTTAGTGATTTTCCCCCAAAATACCACATAAAACCTAAGAAATAAACAAGCAACGGACCGAATCAGTCATCGGACTAGAATGCCCAACTATGCTGGGCTTATTAGCCTTATTGCCTCAACCTAATTGCTCAACCCGATCCTCCATGGCTACAATTTACACTCGGCCTGCACCAGGTGTCTTGGCCTACAATATAAAGCAGGACCGCCTTAACCCAAACAAAAGACAACATGTCCACATGTGAACAATCAATGATCAAGTAGGCCCATAATACAAGAAACATCAATCATACAACTCACTACTTCCTACTAGTCCTCTCATAGCATACAACCCCACTACCAGCTAAACTCCATGAAATGCATAACCATAAGTACCCAGAGGTGAGATAGCCACCCGAACAAAAGATCCTACTCTAGAGCCACAAAAAAAACATGGTACATGAAAGAAAGCCTAGACCAAGAGTTCTCCGGCTATCCTACATGACCACATACAACTCCACGGATTATTACAAAAAATCAACATATTCGATACCAGGATAAAGATCTAATAAACACTACAAATTAGTAGCATACTTGATCCGAAGGCACATATCTAAAGGAACAGTAGAGTGCAACAACATACTAAATATCAACAATTCAAGGGATGCATGGTCGTATATACTCAGAGGTGAGATTGACACCTTGACAGATGATCCTACTCTAGAACCTCTACCAAACAAGGAATAGGTAAAGATCCTAGATCAAGAGTCCTCAGTCTATCCTACATGACTATATCAGTACCTAAGGCATCCCTCTACTAACAAATGACCAAAACTAGTGGGCTGACATTGATGCATTCGACCCACGGTTACGGTGAGGTGAAACTCACCTCGATATGATCGTAGATAACCACCATAGTAACGAATAACTCTACCAACTTCAACTCATTTCCAATCACCTACAAGTAGATACAAGGGTCAATACCTAATCCCAGGTCATGGTTACTTGCAACTGTGACTACCTCACATGAAATGATGATTAGGTTCAACATAAAATGATGATTAGGGTTAACTAAGGACACTTAATGTTGGGTTTTGGTATAATACAACATCCTATGGTGCACATACAACCTTAAATACCTTGGATCTATGTTTTCACTAATTGTACATGCAAATGGTTCCAAGTTATTAATCTTACAACTAGCATGCATTTAACATAAAAATATAATAGACTAGTTAGCATGACATACCTTTTGGTGGAGCTTGAATTCTTGGTGTATTTGGCCGTAAAGAGCTTAGCCCCAATAGTGTGGAAGCCTCAAATGAAGTCACAACACATCATGGACAAAGGTAGGACTTGAGAGAGAATTCCATGCATCAAAAAACTCCATACTTCTCTAAGAAAAGAAGTGTACACGTTTTTGGTCATGAAGTAGCACATTCATATGTTGGATTCCAAGAGTCATGGGTATAACCCAAATCCATACCCATGGGTGTTATGATCCATGGTCTATGTGGCCCAACTTTATGTATCCATACATAAACTTGGTCCAACATGGATCATAAGCCCAACACATATAAATATAACTAATTACCATAATTAGTCCCCGTAGATTTAATTAGTCTCTTCTGACCACCAAATTAATTCCAAATTAATTCTTGATCAACACTAATTAAAACATATGATTTCATATTAATATATTATAACGTACAATATATTAATAAACCATAAATAACCTTCTCTCAAAAGTCCATCCTAACAAATTGTCCTGATGATATGTAACCCAAATGGACCATGCTACTCTCGATTCGAATACATACCAATAATAGTTATGGGCTTAGACACGTAATCCAACAGTTTCCTACTTGGATAAGTCTAAAACTATTATTACATATGAATCCAAAACCCGACTAGCAATCGTAGCTCTTAAAGCTGCTATTGAACTCTGAACAAATGAATGACACGTCCATTAGATAAGGGATCATATATTCCCCCATTCTAGATATCATATGGACTGAGACATGGATTATAATAATTCTCTCTGTCCATTTGTTGTTTCCTGATGTTCGATTTATGACGACTGACTAATTGAACAACTCAAATCAGTCCAGGCCCAGTCGAGCACTTACGGTTGTCATCACCAAATCATCGAAGGGCCCACATATATCGCTTTTATCCCGAAGGTAAAAGGAATGGATAAACTTCGAGTAATATGGCTTGATCTACTACTTGTTTAATCATACAAAGAGGCATGTTTTATAACATCGTGTTACCGAATGCGTTTCGGGCAATCAATGTACAACCAACTCATAGTAACAACTCATATCTCTAGGTTTGAAGAATATAAGATATTATCGTATCATGATCACTTGTGATAAAATCCATGAAGTGATTCAAATGAGCGTGGGTTGAATCCAATACTCGATTCCCTATTTCAGGAGTACTCATGAATGTTGAAATAACTCTTACTATGTCCACTACCTTGGACATCTACGAACCCGATTCATGATAGTCGAGCCTTAATACCTACTTCCAACGTAATATCGATTGTGGATGGTTTGAACAACTTAGTCATTCGGAAAGGATAACCTAGTTATTCTTGAAGTCAAAACATGCAAAGTGAAACACAAGAATAATACTAATCCTCTATGGTCCCAAGCACCTTTGAGAGTAAATAAAACACCTTTTATTTAAACACCATATTGATTACTCATTATTCATTGTATAATGTTTTAAATAATCAACTTTTTACTTGAATTAAAACAGTAGTTGTCCCATGCTCCAAGCATGTAAACTATGTTTTCTAAACACTAGTCATGCCATGCAACAAGTATGCACACTATGTTTATCTATGCTCTTTACTTTGTGAAACAGATCAATTGAACATGATTCCAATGATGCTCATTTTACAATACCAAATCTTTATCGTAAGTGTAAGAATTCCAAATACCTACCATTTAACAAAGTCTGTTAGATTCTAAACTTATATGCATTGATCCTCTCGTAATAACTATGCACAAAGTCACAAAGACTTGTCAATAGACATTTCAGAGCATTCTAATGGAGATCAATTCCATGGAAACGAAGTCTCAAATTTAAAGTACATTACTTTGTACATCCTTCTTGCATTAAGCTTTCTCATTTAACACAGATTGAATAACTTCCACTTATGGGAATATTTCCATATTCTGATTTTGACTATTACTACTGAACAAGAGTTTCCTCTTTTTAGAATATCTCAATTATGGTCCTTTCCAAAAATTAACACTATACTTCCAACTATCCCTAAGCAACCAATCTTTGGTAAACCTTAGGCTGTCCTTGACAAATGTTTATTCATTTTAATCATGTCTAATTCTAGATCTTAATGCCATAGGCATTCATAAAATTTAGAAACGATAAATATTATAGCACATGCAATCGATCATATATTTGAAGCATATGGGACATGATTCATTATGTCTCACACAAAAACATGATACTAGACCAATCTTTTGCTTCAATATTTTTTTATTTTCAATGTTCTCAAAATTTGACTATGAAGAGGGATGTCGTAATCATGGGAAAATGACTCTTGAGGGTAATTAACTTTTGCCTTTGTACTCATTTGGTCACTTTTTTTTTGTATTCAATATACCATCGAACTTGTTGTTCGTGTTTACCATAGCCCTTTTGACCGGCTTTTGACCTGTGATAGCCGGTCAAAGGGTTATGGTGAACACAAACAACAAGTTCGATGGTATATTGAGTACAAAAAAAAGGAAAGGGACCAAATGAGAACAAACGCAGCAGTTGGTTACCCTCCTGATTCATTTTCCCTTTACTCATTTACAACAAATCCCACATCATCTCCTACTGATATTAATGACTTTATGATATTCATTCTTGCTTCTCTTCAAAACATAACTCACGAAAGGGCATTATTCATGCATGTACAACTTTGTAATGCACTTGAATATTTATTAGGGGAATCTTGACTAAGTAGGCGCATTTCATGACTACATTTACATTTGCAATCAAATGATTTATCGTATCATGGATTCTAGATAAGTCTACAAACGAGTGGAATCACAAGTGTTGTGATTTTTGAGTTTACTTAGCTTTAAGATCAAACTCATGGGATAAGATACAACATCAATATGTACAACATCATGCTGCTTTTGTAGACACATCACCATAATATTGTACATATTGATGTTGTATCTTATGTTGGGTTTTGAGCAATCTAACACTTCCTAAGTGTGCATGCAATCCTAATAAACCTTGGATCTATGTTTTTCTAAATACATGAAAAATAATAATTTTCCAAGGTTCATAACCTATCTAACATGGCATGGGGTACTTTTAAACATAAAAGAATTAGATGAGATTACGTACCTTTTTGATGAGTTTGATTCTTAAGGAGTTTGAGGGCCAAGCACCAATAGTGTGAATGCCTCAAATGGAATTGCAAATCACCACAAACACTTGGAAAACTTTGAGAGAGTGTATACACACTATAATTTCAGCCACACACAAACACACACACTAGTGGCTATTTCATGCAACATAAGCATGCTTATATAGTGTGCATGGTTAGGGTGAAACCCTAATAACCCATGACCTTTCCTTTTCCAAGGACCCATGGGTTAAAAGCTCCATGGATCATCCATGGACTTCCATACAAGCCTAGCCCATTAACAAATGAGTGTTATGCCACACCATATAAAACCGATAGCCCACAATCTAATTAGTCTTCTTTTTAATCTGTAAATTAATTCATAATTAATTTAAGACTAAGACTAATTAAATAACATGACTTCATATTAATATATTATAACTTATAATATATTAATAATCATATGTGTATAACTCTCATAAAATTATCCATAAATAGTTCGGGTGAAGTGCAACCCAAATGGACCATGCCGAGTCGGATCAATTATATACCAAATAAGTTATGAACTTAGACACCTTATCCAACATCTTATCCCATGAGTTCGATCTTAAAGCTAAGTAAACTCAAAAATCATAGGACTTGTGGTTCCACTTGTTTGTAGACTTGTCTAGAATCCATGATACGATAAATCATTTGATTGAAAATGTAAATGTAGTCATGAAATGCGCCTGCTTAGTCAAGATTCCCCTAATAAATATTTAAGTGCATTACAAAGTTGTACATGTATGAATAATGTCCTTTCGTAGGTTATGTTTTGAAGAGAAGCAAAAATGAATCTCATAAAGTCATTAATATCAGTAGGAGATGATGTGAGATTTGTTGTAAATGAGTAAAGGGAAAATGAATCAGGAGGGTAACCAACTGTTGCGTTTGTTCTCATTTGGTCCCTTTCCTTTTATTTTGTACTCAATATACCATCGAACTTGTTGTTTGTGTTCACCATAACCCTTTGACTGGCTATCACAGGTCAAAAGTCGGTCAAAAGGGTTATGGTAAACACCAACAACAAGTTCAATGGTATATTGAATACAAAAAAAAAAGAAAAGGGACCAAATGAGTACAAACGCAAAAGTTAATTACCCTCAAGAGTCATTTTCCCTCGTAATCATCATCGAATTTTGAAAACGCAATATATATAGAATTTCCTTATGTTGAACCATTCCAACACAATATTCATACATATATATATATATATATATATATATATATATATATATATCCTTGACTAAAGATGATCAAAATCTCAATCTAAGCCTTTAGAATTGAAATGAAGTATAATTTCCTCTCCCTTAATTATAGCAAAATAACTCTTCTCAATTGAAACCCTTTTGTTTTCTATAGTTAACACTTAACATAATAATCATGCTCCCACTAACATGATGATTATTAGCATAACACTTATGCTCCCACTAGCTTTGACATGTACTTAGAAAACAGCTGGACTTCAAGAAATCAATACTTTATTGACTTTCTTACCAAAGTTCAGATTTCTGATACAAGATGCTTCGATAAAACTTATCAAAATCATACGCATTTCCTTAGATAGCTCATATGTGTGTCTAAATAATTTTATAGAACTATGAAAAGGGATACCGTAATCATAGTCTCAATTGTTTAGACGTTTGTCATTTTTCACAAGTCTATGTTAGTGTGCCGGTTACCTACACACGCTGCACTAACGACTTTGAGAATGCAAATGTCACAATTGCTATCTACTAAAAATCTACTTAGTGAAAGTGTTTCCTCACCATCATTTGCATGAATCGGAGAGAAAACTTATGACACTTAGATTTTATTGTTTATGGGTTCCTATCCATATGAATTTTTTCAAAACCATAATCACAAGACAAGGTTAGTGACACTTCCAAATTTATATAGATTGAACTTGTGCAGTCTTAACTTCTTGCCACCTGGCAGCCCAAGGGTCTGCCATTGCTTTTAGAACTCCTATGTAAAGCCAACTTTAACTAGAATGGTCACAGAAATGTCAACACGATAGGTAATAAACCTCAAGTCGTGTGCTAGTGAAGAACTATAGGTTTTACCCTTGATTAGTTCTTGAAAATTTCAAGACTCCCACTGTCCTCTAGACATGTAAGACTCTCTTGTCAAGAACCATTGCTTGATAAAACAAATATTCAAGTGGAAGTGTGGATTCTTATCAAGACTAACACTTCACGCAATTGGCTTAAGTTGATCTCTATTTTATCCAAAACATCACAACTTACCAATTTCAAATAGACAAGAGTAGAAAACATTTTACTCTTACATTTGACTAGTTTTAATAAACCTTCTTCAAGATATGTCACTCAAGTTACAATCTTCGAGTATGACTCTAAGACCTTGTTTTTGGAACGAAGTATGACTCATCTTCTTGATTTAACCATTCCAACCATTCATGTCTCCTCTTCTTAGCCATAACAATGCACTAAGATGTCTTTAGAGGATTAATTGTGATATGGTATCTTAATCATTAAGATGATCATAAAAGATGATACTAAAGTACTCTCGCATCTTTTAAGTTTTGAGAAACTTTTATCTTTCTGGCTAATTTGATTCTTCTCATTTGTTCTGCCATACATCGAATATTTTCCAATGTTTCAGAATTATACTTAAACATGTACGTATAACCATATTTACTAAACTTTAGTAAATCATGACGAATAGTCTTATTGATCTTTTGTGGTGGACTTGACCAGTGCACACGAATGTGTACTCATTCCTTTACTCCTTTCACTTGACTTAGTTTTCCAATGACGAAAATTCTCATTAATCATACAACTTGTATGATTCCAAGTTTCGGTCCAGTTGAAACTTGGGTGATGAGAATCTTTCCTTATTCGGTAAATTATGACACTACCACATCCGAAAGAATCAAATCCATATTCCAATATTGCTATCAATGGAATCATATAAACAACAATTTTTCAGAAATGGCACTGTAAGGATATTGAAAATAAATAAAATAAAACCTTATTTATTATTTAAAACTTTCGGAAAAACTTATCCTTACAATGCAAATGCATATGAAAATTTTGTTGCTATTTATTCCTAAGCAATATATCATAACTCTTAAGAAACAACTCACAATTCTGATCACCGAACCATGCGATCGAAATCCATCTTCACGATCAGAATCAGCATATACTTTCTTTAAGCTTCCTCTCTTCGATTCTACAAAACATCAAAATGTGATCTGGTCACATCATGATCAACACTAATTAAAACATATGATTTCATATTAATATATTATAACTTATAATATATTAATAAACCATAAATAATCTCCTCTCAAAAGTCCATCCTAACAAATTATCCTAATGATATGCAACCTAAATGGACCATGCTACTCTCGGGTCGAATACATACCAATAATAGTTATGGGCTTAGACACCTAATCCAACACTTAACCCATTCTTAACCAAATTAGAGTAGGACTGCTTAAGGTTTGACCTATCCATTCTCAGGTATAATAATAATCCAAGCAATATCCCAAATATGTTCCCCAATCATTGCACAAAATAGGGCTTCCCGATTCTAGGGTTTTCCACACAAATTCAACGCTAGGGTTAGTGTTCCAAACTTAACACCTTAGGGACTTAATTCATTAAGTGCAGTACTGCATTAAGTTAATCATAATGTATTATCACATATAATTTAAAGTCCAATTAACATTTCAACATGGGTCCCAACAAAACTAAAAAAACTAGGGTTCTCCTAACTCGGACCGGCGTCTGTCCGCATAACTCTTCTGTCGGCTCTAGGCGGTCAATAACCTCTGCCTCACTCGCTGAATTTGTTCGGTCGTCTGAAGTACAATCTCTGTACTGCCCATCACTCTCTGTCCCACTTCTCCCCAGCAAATGGGAGTCCGACACCTCCTACCATAAAACAACTCAAAAGGTGGCATACCAATGCTCGAATGATGGCTGTTGTTGTAGGAAAACTCAGCCAACGGCAGATGCGCATCCCAGCTACCCCCGAAGTCTAACACACATGCTCTAAGCATGTCTTCCAATGTCTGAATCGTTCGCTCGCTCTGACCGTCGGTCTGGGGATGGTATGCGGTACTAAAATGCAGTTTAGTACCCAACTCCTCATGGAATTTCTTCCAGAACCTGGAAGTGAAACGTACATCGCGGTCCGAAACAATCGAGGTCGGCACTCCATGCAGAGATACTATCTCTCTCACGTATAACTCTGCCAACTTCTCTGCTGATGAACTTTCGCTAATGGCAAGGAAGTGTGCACTCTTTGTTAGCCTATCCACAATCACCCAAATCGCATCGACTCCCCTGGCAGTTTTCGGCAATTTGGTGATGAAATCCATCGTGATCTGATCCCACTTCCACTCAGGAATCTCCAAGGGTTGCAACTTACCGTGCGGTCTCTGGTGCTCGGCCTTAACCTTACGGCAGGTCAAACACCTCTCAACGAACCAGGCAACGTCTCTCTTCATGCAAGGCCACCATTACTCCTTTTTCAAATCCAAATACATTTTCGTAGCACCGGGATGGATCGAGAATTTCGATCTGTGTGCCTCCTCCATCAAAGTAACACGCGTACCGCCCACGAATGGTACCCAGATCCGACCCTGAAATGTCAGAAGTCCCCGCCCATCCGTAACGAACTCTGAAATCAACCCGACGACCCGCTCCTGTTTCTGCATCCTAGACTTCACGACCTCGGCCTGTGCCCCACGAATAGCATCTAATACCGGAGTCATCACCGTCAATCTCAAACATACGTCCCGCAATGGAGTACTCTCCGCCCTACGACTCAATGCATCAGCTACCACATTAGCCTTGCCTGGGTGGTATAGGATCTCACAGTCATAATCCTTAACCACGTCTAACCATCTCCTCTGACGCATGTTTAGGTTGGGTTGATCCATCAAATACTTCAAACTCTTATGGTCCGTGTATATGGTACAACGAACCCCGTACAGGTAGTGACGCCAAATTTTGAGGGCGAACACTACTGCCCCCAAATCTAAGTCATGCGTGGGATATCTCGCTTCGTGAGGCTTCAGCTGCCTCGATGCATAGGCTATCACATGGCCCCTCTGCATCAACACTGCACCCAGTCCTGAAATCGATGCGTCGCAATATACGACAAAGTCCTCCATCCCTTCCGGAAGAGCTAATACTGGTGCTTCGCACAGTCTCTGACGAAGTGTCTCGAACGAAGTCTGTTGTTCGGGTCCCCATGAAAATGTAACACCCTTTCGGGTCAATTTGGTAAGCGGCACCGCGATCTTGGAGAAGTCCTTAATGAACCTTCGATAGTACCCCGCCAACCCAAGGAAACTCCTGATCTCCGAAGGTGACTTCGGTGCCTCCCAACTCATCACCGCTTCCACCTTGGCCGGATCGACCAATATCCCTGCCTGATTTACAACGTGCCCCAGAAATTGAACCTCCCGCAACCAGAAGTCACATTTGGAGAATTTTGCATATAGCTTCTCCGACCTCAGTACCTCAAGGACCTCCCTCAAATGTCCCTCATGCTGCTCCCTAGACCGCGAATACACCAGAATGTCGTCGATGAACACAATCACAGACCGATCCAGCATCGGCCTGCATACCCTGTTCATGAGATCCATGAACACTGCTGGGGCATTGGTGAGCCCAAAAGGCATCACCACGAACTCGTAATGCCCATACCGCGTCCTAAAGGCTGTCTTCTGGACGTCCTCATCCCGCACTCTTACCTGATGGTACCCTGATCTCAAATCAATCTTGGAAAACCAAGATGCCGCTTGCAACTGATCGAATAGATCATCGATCCTCGGTAACGGATAGCGGTTCTTAACTGTCACCTTGTTCAGCTCCCGGTAATCGATACACATCCGGTGTGAACCATCCTTCTTCTTGACGAACAGAATCGGTGCTCCCCACGGCGAGCTACTCGGCCGAATAAATCCCTTCCCCAACAACTCCTGAAGTTGCGAGGACAATTCTTGCATCTCTGGAGGTGCAAGACGATAAGGCACCTTCGCAATAGGCGCAGCCCCTGGAACTAGATCGATACCAAACTCCACTTGCCTCGCAGGAGGTATTCCCGACAAATCCTCGGGAAAAACATCTGGAAACTCGCGCACTACTGGAACCTCCTTCAATGTCTTCGGTCTCTCGGAACTCTCCCGCGTATCCATCACATACGCCACAAAACCGTTACATCCCCGCTGTAGGCATTGCCTCGCCCTAGCGGCCGAACAAAAAGCTGATCCCGAACGGGTACCCTCGCCGTATACCGTAAGAACTCCCCCACTAGGGTCTCGTATAGTCACCAGCTGACGCTCGCAGTCGATAACAGCGCTGAATCGGCTCAACCAGTCCATGCCTACAATGACACACACATCCCCCATCGCAATAGGAATGAGGTCAATCGGAAACGCGACCCCGAAGATCTCCAGCACACATCCCCGAAGAACCTCCGTAGCACAAATCACCCTCTCAGCCGCAATAGAAACGCTCAAATGTCGACTTAACGGCTCACGACTAATGCCGATGTGCTGACTAAAAGCTAACGATACAAACGATCTACTCGCACCCGAATCAAATAACACTAGAGCAGGCATAGAGTTCACAAGGAATGTACCTACACATACATTAACATAAGCATAACATTTCGACCTTTAATTAAATACGTGAACGATAACATACCTGCCACAACATCGGGTGCAGCGCGGACCTCCTCCGCAGTCAGCTGAAAGGCTCTCCCGCGAGCCCTCGGAGCCTCGACCTTCGCCGGTCGGGTCTCAGTAGTCCGGGTAGTAGGTGTAGCTCCCTGACGAAGTTGCGGACACTCGGCCTTCCGATGGCCTGTCTGGTTGCAGTGAACGCAAACCATAAACCCCTTAGGGCAATCCCTGGCAATATGTCCCTCCTTGCCACACTTGTAGCAACCACCGGCTCGACACGCCCCCTCGTGACTCTTGCCGCACTTCGCGCAAGTGAGACCCTTCGAACCTCCCATCCTCGAATCAGCGAACTTAGTCCGCTTGGCTGCCGGCTGAGACTGGGCCGGCCGTCGGTCCACCTGCCGAGACTCAGCCTCCTCCCTCGCTTGAGTCTCCAACTCGATCTCGCGCTTCCTGGCGTTCGCCTGAAGCTCAGTGAAAGTACGATAGGTGGAGTTTGACACAAACTCCCGGATCTCCCTCTTCAAAACACCCAAATAGCGGCTCATCCGCGACTGCTCCGTAGATACCAGCTCGGGGCAGAACATTGCCCTCTCATGAAACTTCCGTGTGATCACTGCCACGGAATCAGTACCCTGCTTAAGGGTCAAGAACTCCTGAATCAATCGCTCCCTCTCTACCGGGGGAACGTACTCATCCCTGAACATCTCCGTAAACCTCTCCCATGTCACCGCCGAAATCTCTGCCTGAGTGAAGTTCGCCGTCACGAACTTCCACCAATCCTTCGCTCCCAGACGGAGCTGGTTCAAGGCGAACCGTACCCTCAAGTGCTCCGGGCATGAGCAAGTATAGAAGCACCCCTCGATGTCGGCGATCCACCTCATAGCTGCAATCGGATCCTGCGTCCCATCAAATTCAGGGGGTTTCGTGTTGCTGAATTCCCTGAATAGTAATGAATCACCCCCTTGCGGCCTGGCAGCAGCCACAGCTGCGGTAGCGGCAGCAACTGCAGCTTCAGTAAGTGCGGCGTACCGCTCCTCAAACTCCTCCATCAGCGTGGTCTTAATAGACCCAAACATCTCCGGGATCTCAGCCCGGACCGCCGCAGCTACCTCTTCCTGAATAATCTGACGAATCTCCTCATCACTCGCACCGCTCGAACTCGCCCCATTGCGTGTGATAACCATGATGTCTCTGAAATACAACATAAAATCATCAGAGACTCCACCAAGTACAATTGTACTCGATACGCGCCCTACCCAGTCTCCGATTTCCAGGGATTCTTACTTGAGTCTTCCACTGATCCGGTGCCTTCGGTAGTACGGGCCCAATACTACCGACCACACCGTATCAGTATTCGTCCCAAATCTTCCTCCCCAAATCCCGAATAATGAGTACTCTACCTCTAGTATGCACTATCTACTTGCACGCTACCAAATATCTCGTATAAGCAATCTCCCTAGACTAAGGCATCACAAAACAGGCAATTCTAGTCCTATCATGTATACCTAGTCTTCTAGCATGCATAACAATTCATAATTCAGTGCATAACATAACATCGTAAGGTATTCTGGGGATCTTTACCGTTTGGACGCTGGCTGCTCGTACACACTGTTCCATCCTTGTTTTACCGCCTTACCATTTATAAAATGTTGTGTCCTTATTATTTAAAAAAAAGTTTTTCCTCAAATCCCCGGTCTGAGTTCAGTTGTACCCAAAAGTACACCCGAATCCCTCAAACCAAGGCTCTGATACCAATTGTAACAGCTCAAATTTTCAAATAATTTTTTTCATTTAAAACAAAACATCATTATTCGACAAAAGGGTTTATTCCAAGTTTATTTCAAAAGTATAAATAATAAATCTCCAGGATCTTCAACAGTGGCAGTGTGTACGTGTCACGCCGGCGCCTTCCCACGGTCATCACTAGTACCTGAAAAACATAAACACAACTGGTAAGCATAAATGCTTAGTGAGTTCCCCAGTACACGACTTACCCACATACGCGTTCCGGCCCAGACCTTTCGGTCCACATAACATTGCCTTCCGGCCCGTAATATAATCACCTTCCGGCCCATAACATATCGCCTTCCGGCCCGTATTAGATTGCCTTCCGGCCCATAGTATTTTGCCTTCCGGCCCATAATAGTATAAAACATAACACATGTAACATAACGCACATAACACATAAGTCATACATCATACCGTTCTTTCTGTCACATAAAGTCTCGCCTTCCGGCCCGTATAAGCATACATCACATATAAGCATACATCACATATAAAGCATCTACCTCTCTAGACATAGCATAAATATAACACATACGACCTTCCGGTCTCACAGTCAAACCCTTCCGGGTGAAGTATAGTGAGAAGACTCACCTCGTAGTATGCAAGCTATAAACCCTTCGAGCTACTCGCACTCGATCCGCTAATCCGCAGGTTCCCTATAATACCACATACCTTTATTAATGATCTTATCAAACAAGACAACTGACCCTACTAAGTTACATACAGGTCAACGGTCAATCTTGACCGGACTCGTCGAGTGCAAAGGGCAACTCGGCGAGTATAGACACCCTGACTCCACTCGCCGAGTCTGAAGAACGACTCGGCGAGTCCTAGTAGATCTTCAAGCTACTCGCCGAGTCTGAAGAACAACTCGGCGAGTTCTAGTGAATCTTTAAGCTACTCGCCGAGTCTGAAGAACAACTCGGCGAGTCCTGGTGAATCTTCAAGCTACTCGCCGAGTCTGATCATTGGACTCGGCGAGTCCTCGCCATGCAGTCAATCCGCTGCCTCCTGTATTTCGCATGATTTCGAAGTATATAGATATGGGGCTTCCTGGACTTTCACATATACTAATTCAGGGGTTTTTAAACACTTATAACAACACTACAATCTAACAATCCCTTAAATGGGTTTCCTAAACCCTAAAATCGCATACAACGTAAAAGCTACAGATTGTGATCCGAAGATTACCTGGAAACGTTTTCCCTGTGTCCCCAACCTCCAGTACTCGAATCCTTCGACTTCCTTTGATCACCAACTTGCCTCTCCTTGTCTAACAATCTTTCAAGCTTCCTCTAGCCCTCACTCTTGCTCCAGATGCCCACAAACTCCCAAGGTATCTTCAATCGGCCAAAAGACGCAACATGACGGCCATAAGATCATTATATACGATTCAGAATTGAAACGGCTAGGGTTCAGCTGAATCAACGTCGACTCGCCGAGTCCCTATTTGGACTCGTCGAGTCCAGTCGCGTATCTGCGACTACGACCAAGATCATGGCCCTACTCGGCGAGTCATGCACCAACTTTCCGAGTCCCCTCCTAAATGTGCCCCAAAAATAATTTAAAGAAATACCTGAAATTCCGGGCTGTTACAGAGAGGAATGGAAAAGAAACTTGAGATCTGAGGTGACGGAGTTCACTGTTTCATGAATCGAATCTGGATTCCCAAATCCGGTGGATTCAGGGAAATAGTCATGGAGGAAGCACATAGAACCAAATACTCTATTCACCCAGGTTCGGACAAGATGTATCTGGATCTCAAGAAACAATACTGGTGGCCAAACATGAAAGCTGATATAGCTACATTTGTGGGCAAGTGTCTGACTTGCGCCAAAGTCAAAGTCGAACATCAGAAACCTTCAGGTCTGCTCCAACGACCCGAGATTCCCGAGTGGAAATGGGAGATGATTACTATGGACTTCATCACCAAACTACCAAAGTGTTCTAGTGGGTACGATACCATTTGGGTAATTGTCGACCGTTTGAAAAAATCCGCTCACTTCATCCCAATCAAAGAATCATACAAAATGGAGAGACTCGCGCGAATCTACATCCAGGAAGTAGTGCGTCTACACGGTGTACCTGTATCCATTATCTCTGATCGAGATAGTAGGTTTACCTCCAGATTCTAGCAATCTCTTCAGAAAGCCCTTGGAACCAAACTAAATATGAGCACAGCGTATCATCCTCAGACCGATGGACAGAGTGAGAGAACAATCCAAACCCTGGAGGACATGCTTCGGGCATGTGTCATTGACTTTGGAAAGTCGTGGGATACCCACCTATCCTTGATCGAGTTCTCATACAACAACAGTTACCACACCAGCATTAGGGCTGCTCCGTTCGAAGCCCTATACGGTCGTAAGTGCAGATCCCCTCTGTGCTGGGCCGAGGTGGGGGATACACAGTTAGCCAGGAGTCGAGTCCCCGATAGTGCTCTCACTGGTCCTGAAATCATCCGCGAAACCACCGAAAAGATCATTCAAATCCGTAACCGACTGAAAGCCTCACGTGATCGTCAAAAGAGTTATGCTGATAATCGTCGGAAACCACTAGAATTCCAGGTTGGAGATCGTGTCCTGTTGAAAGTCTCGCCCTGGAAAGGCACTGTACACTTTGGCAAGCGTGGGAAACTTAATCCGAGGTACATTGGACCCTTTGAGATCCTCTCCAGGATTGGTCCAGTTGCCTATAAACTTCATTTATCTCACGAACTCAGTAACATTCATCCTGTCTTCCATATTTCAAATCTTAAAAAGTGCCTATCCGATGAAACCCTAACAATTCCCTTAGACGAGATCGAGATCAATGAAAACCTCAACTTTGTGGAGGAACCAATCGAAATCATGGATCGAGAAGTCAAACGTACAAAACAAAGTCGCATCCCGTTAGTGAAGGTTCGCTGGAATGCCAAGCGGGGACCAGAATTCACTTGGGAACGGGAAGACTCAATGAAACAGAAGTATCCACAACTCTTTTCTTATTCATGATTTGTATCTTGTCTTATGTTCTAAACTTGAATTTCGGGACGAAATTCCCTTTAACGGGGGGATAATGTAACAACCCGAAATTTCCACTTCATTTTAATGTAACTTCTTCATAAATCAACTCGCGCAACCGATCGTCATTCCGATTTCCAATTTCCGATTTCTCCGTTTAATTAAGTCATTAATTATGACGCATTTAAAATGACTTAATGGGTGTCTTAGTACATTTAGAAATCATTTTAACACTCAACTCTAGTGATCGGAATAATTCTAGAATTTACCGTATCGGGTTACGGTAACTCAATCGGGTACGACCAAAAACCCCGTCTAACGCCGGTATCGGGTAAAATTCCACCGTGTCCAAAACTTAAACACTATATAAACGTGTTTAGGATTTCATTTGAAGCCTTTGGTCAAATTATCACTAAACATTACCCACCTCTCTCCTAATCCAAGTTTAAGAGATCAAAACTCAAAATTAAGGCTTCTAATCTCTAAGGTACCTTCCTAGCCTTAATCTCTAACATATTTGGCATCCAAATTCGAGTTCAAATCATGAAATAGGCCAACATTCATGAGTTTACGACCATGGAACCTTCATGGGCCGTAAACTCATATTTCAAGGGTTTTTAAGCCCTAAAACCCTTCCTTTGCATAGTTGGACACTAGATATGACTTAAGGGCTTAAAGGGAAGAACTTATAACATGTAGAACATGGATTTAGAGGGACAAAAGTGAGTTTACGGCCAAGGAACATTCTTGGGCCGTAAACTCATATACAAGGAGTATTTATGCCAATTAACCCTTCCAAAACCTAGTTGGGACTTAGACATGAACCTTGGACTTGCTAATCTAGACTTGGAACACCTTAAACTTGATTTTTGTGTAACAAAGAAGAGTTTATGGCCAAGACACTCTCTTGGGCCGTAAACTCCTCTAAAAGGGTGATTTAAGGCCTTTAAACATGTTCAAATGCTTCCAAACTCAATCTATGGCTTTGTGGTAAAATCTAGATGCACCTAAAAATGGTTTAAAGGATTGAAACACAACAAAAGTATGATTTATGAGAGTTTACGGCCTAGGAACATACTCTTTGGCCGTAAACTCATAAAACAATGTCATAGATGCATCAAACACACCCAAATGGTTTGTATAAAATTCTAGAATCACATGTGATTGTTTTAAGCACCAAAAAACTATCTTTTTCAAAGGTAAAAGAGAGTTTACGGCCTTAGAACATTCCTCTATGCCGTAAACTCCAACAAAGGTCTTAATTGATGTTCTAAAATCATATCAATGCCTAGAAAATTAGTTTGAATCACATGTGATTACCCTAAGTAGCTTAAATCAAATTTTCAAAGCCATTGTGAGTTTACGGCCGTAAACTCAAAGAGTGTGGCCGTAAACTCATGTTTTAAATGTTTTAAATCTATTACAAGTGTTCCAAGGTGTTTACATAATTATTTCTAGCAATCCCTAAGTCCATTTGAGCCCTTAAAACACCAAAACCTCACCCACATGAGTGTACGGCCGTAAACTCATGTATGTGGGTGTTCCAATGTTGTAAACTCCTTAAAATGTTTACTTATGGGGAGTAAACTCAAGTCCCAAGTCCCTAGTGTCATTACAAATCCAAAGACACCACCCGGGTCACTCCAAACGCTCGTTTTGAGGTGTTTAACCTCATTGGAGTGTAATGTTCCATATGATTAGTGAATGTATCTCTAATTGTATATATATGGACATTATATCATTTTACATAGGGTCATCACGAGTAATCAAACCCCGAACCGACGTCTAGCATTCAAAACCGACACGTTTCCGAGTCCGGTGAGTTCATACCCCTACCCTTTTTCACTGTTTTCACTGTTTTCAGGGGGGGGGGGGAACACAAGCAAAGTACAAGGAAATTCTTGTACTCATAACATGTTTTCAAATGTGTGTTTCATATTCTTATGCTTTTATAACTGATAACTACAACTGATAACAGATCGAACATACAAATCACGTAACATATATTTGTGAAATAAGTCTTTAAACTAGTATGTTTTACATGTATTTCACAAATGGTTTTCCACATTTTATCAGTTAAAAGCATGACATTAAAACATTTGAATATAATACCCGTACACTATTTTGTCCTCGGTAACACTCCACGCACATACGCGAGTGGAGGACTTTCATATTATTACTAGTAAATTTGTTATTCTGGTACGATTGGAGACACGTCCTCGGAGAACACTCCACCTGGATTACGCGAGTGGAGGACTACACCCATAACCAGAATCTCTGGTATTTAGAGAGCGTGACTTGAGTGTATAGATCTATACGGGGCTGACTACCCCACACCTGGCTGCTAGCTACAGCCGAACCGAAATGGTTCAAGGGTGACGAAAGTCATAAGTATGTGGACGACTTATTGCCACATGTGGACTACTTATTGCCACAGGTTTCAGTCTATTGTATGGTTATGGAACTCGCAATTAGGATAACAGAGATTTACTTACAGTAATAATGGATTACTTCATACATCGTTTACATCTTTTACATCTTTCACGTATTGTAGCTAACGTTCAGGAAAGTACGGGACTTTCCTGGGGAAAAACATGGAACCTAACTACATTTACATCTTTTACATCTTTAACATCGTTTACATTAGAAACCTTCATGCAGGAAAGCATGGGGCTTTCCTGGGTAACCCTTACATAACTAGAAAGAGTAAAAAAAATTGGATAACATTACATCTTTTACAATGTGAAACATACAATAAGGAAAGTATGGGACTTTTCTGGTAACACATGATAAGTAAACATGTTTTCAGTGTACAAACTTACTATACTTTACATTTGTGAAACAATAACCAACTTTTAAGAAAATACGGGATTTTCTTGGTGTACATAACATTTCAGAAACAGAAAGGAAACCGAAGTATTTTCACAGACAAAAACCGCTTATGAACTCACCAGCTTTATGCTGATTTTCAAACCGCTTGTGTTCTCAGGTCAGCGTTAGAACAGGTACCCGAAGATCCTTTTGCATGAAGACGATGTACATGAAGACCCGTTACATTTTGTCTATATATACTATGTATCACAACTGTACAAACTTAACTTTTGAAACAACTGTAAAACTGTTATTATGTAATGTAATGCTTGTTTTACTTTACTTACTATGTACATTGGATTTGATACTCAACACGGTAGTCAACCCCGGAAATGTATTCCGCCTTCGGTTTTCGGGGTGTGACACTACAGCAATCATGAGTGCTCATAAGTTCTGAGCATTGGACTCAACCCACGCTAACTGGAATCACTTCATGGAATTCTATCTCGAGTGATCGTGAGACGGTAATATCGTATAAGTCTTCAAACCTAGAGATATGATTTGTTACTTACAAGTTGGTTATGCATTGATTGTACGAAAAACGCATTGGTAACTCGATGTTATAAATCGCGCTCTTGTGTGTAATTCAATGAGTGGTAGAACAAACATATGATTTGAAGTTTATCTGTTCCTTCTTGGATTAGAAGCTGATATCTGGGCCCCTCGATGATTTTGTTTTGACCTATGTGTCGGGCCCGGTCAGAACTAAGTTGATGTGTTCAATGAAGTTCTTTGTCAAACAAATTGGAAATCGGGAAACAAACTGTTGGACAATAAGTAAGACATTGTTCCATGTATTTTTCCAACTGATATCTAGAACAGAGGATTATATGATCACTTATCTTAAATGGCGTATCATCATCTTCTCAGTTCCGAGAAACCTTGAAAAGAGCTACGATTGCCGATCGGTTCCTGAAGTCATACTTGCAGTAATAGTTATTAGACTTATCCAAGTGGGAGACTGTTGGATAAGGTGTCTAAGTCCATAACTATTTCTGGTATGTACTTGACCCGACCCGGCATGGTCCATTTGGGTTGCATGGCACCATGCAATTGGATAGACTAAATGAGAGAAATAACACTTGGAGATTATTAATATATTATAAGTTCTAATATATTAATAATATTATTTGATTAGTTTGATCAAGAATTAATTTAGAGTTAATTATGTGATCAAAAGATAACTAATTAAATATATGGGTTGATTATGTAAATCATCCATATCTTGTATAGTGGGCTAAGAGGCTCCATGGATTATCAAGTTGGGTTCCACCCATAGGATGCTCCATGGATGCTCCATGGGAGTTATAAACCCATGGGTCATGGAAATGAAGAGTCATGACACATTAGGGTTTAACCCTAGATGTGTCAACACTATATAAGAAACATGTTCTCCACCAAAATCGGTTACAAAGAGAAAAACAAGAGGGCTTGGCCGATTTCAAGAAGTGTGTGTTCTCTCATAAGTTCTTACAAGAGCATTTGGTGTTGTGTGAAGCATTTGAGGCATCACACTTGGGGTGCTAGGCTCACAAGGTTTCAAGGAACACAAACAACAACAAGGTAAGTTATTCTATTTATTATTCAAGTTAAAATTGTTCCCCATGTATGCTAGATAGGAATATAACCTTGGAATTCAACTTTGCATGATAATTAGACAAACATAGATCCAAGGTTATTAGGGTTGCATGTACACTTAGGAAGTGTTAGAATGCTCAAAACCCATCAGTTGGAACCATCAAAGATGACCCTCCCACAAAGATTCATGAGAGAGAAAGAACCAGTTGGGTTAGAGCCTGAAGCATTAGTGTTGGAAGTCATCTGAAAGAAGAGAGTATGTTTAGAGTAGATATATAGGATCCCTAATAAGACACCCAAATGTAATATTAAGGGTAGGACCCAATCACAATATATTATACTTAGAAGAGGGATGTCGTAATCTAAGTAATAATATATTTGAAAGGTATGTGAATGACGATTCACCAATTTCCACCATGAAAACGAAATGATTTATTAGGCTTAATTGGATTTGAAATTCCTAGATTCTTTTGAGATTCATTGAACTTTTCAATTGCATGTTTCAATCTCGATTGTTCCCTTCAGGTTTTGTGATTGGGATGCCGAGGATCACAAAACAAGGTGTGAATAACCATGATAATTCACTTGGTACCCTTAATATTATCACCCAATCAATGTGCCGGTTAACCACACACACTCCATTGATCTATGACAAACATTAAGTCACCCTTCATGGTCCTTACTAGTCCTAGTTAGTGTGCCGGTTAACCACACACGCTCCACCAACGACTTGGTAAGGTACAAAGTGTGAATTCCATGGACTAGCACCATGTTCACAGTTTTCCTAAAATAACTAAGATTGGGAATTTGAAAGAGTTTAGTTACTTTATAATAATCATTATACTTTTAATGAGGATTTAAAGTCATTGTTCTACCCGTTCGGCTAACGACCCTCCACCGATCAAGCAAGCGGTGGGTGAGAGTATACACCCATTAAGTCGCCATTTTATAGGCAACAACCTTATACCCACCTTATAGACCGGCTTCGTGAATGAGGCCTACTAACGGTAAAACGACTTATTCTTATACATATATATAATAATTAACCATTAATGTTATAAATAGTATAAGGGTTGAATTTTAACTATTAAAACTCTAAGGGTTGGAATTAAAGTTTATTAAAGTGTGTGAAACTTTACAAATTCCAAAACTTGAGTGCAAGTTTTGTAACTTGGCAAAACTCTTCATTTCATAACTTATGAATTAAAGGTTCATAAAAATGAAGACTCTTCATTTTCATGTAACTTATGTGTTTTAAGTGTGTGTTAAATAAGAGTGACCTTTGGAAATCCATAACTTGAGGACAAATTATGGACTCCATTAAAACACATAAATGATCAAGAATTAATCATAAACAATTCAGCAAATAATTCCTATCATTTTCTAAATTCATAAGAACATGAACATGATCATCAAAAATTCAAGAATTATATCAACACATAAAATCATGGAATTTTGATATATGCTATTGCAAATGGATTAGAACAACCATTACACCAACTAAAATAAGTTTTATAACACCAAAACAGTTTAGGGTAATGTTTCTAGTCCATTTCCAGTAGCAAAAGTCGAAAAACTGCACTCTTTCGATCCTACTTGTCGAGTGCATGAACTTACTAGACGAGTAGGTTGAAGTTTGCCTTGGACTCGTCGAGTCCCCCTAATGGACTCGGTGAGTCCACCATGCAGACAGCAACGATTTCAACTTTTTTCACTATTTTGCATCAAGTATCAAACAAGCAAGCCTAGGCTCTGATACCACTGTTGGGTTTTGAGCAATCTAACACTTCCTAAGTGTGCATGCAACCCTAATAAACCTTGGATCTATGTTTGTCTAAATACATGCAAAATAATAAATTTTCCAAGGTTTATAACCTATATAACATGGCATGGGGAACATTTCAACATAAAAGAGTTAGAAGAGATTACATACCTTTTGGTGAGTGTGGTTCTAAGGAGTTTGAGGGCCAAGCACCAATAGTGTGAATGCCTCAAATGGAATCACAAAACACCACAAACTCTTGGAAAAATTTGAAAGAGTATACACACTTGTATATAATCGACCACACACAAGCACACACACACTAGTTCACTAGTTTCCTCTTAGGCTCTATTTCATGCTCCATAAGCATGTTTATATAGTGTGCATGGTTAGGATGAAACCCTAATAACCCATGTCTTTTCCTTTCCAAGGATCCATGGCTTAAAAGCTCCATGGATCATCCATGGACTTCCACATAAGCCTAGCCCATTAAGAAATGAGTATTAGCCCACACTATATAAAACAAATAGCCCATAATCTAATTAGTCTTCCTTTTAATCTCTAAATTAATTCATAATTAATTTAAGTCTAAAACTAATTAAATAACGTAACTTCATATTAATATATTATAACTTATAATATATTAATAAACATATGTGTATAACTCTCATAAAATTATCCATAATAGTTTGGATGAGATGCAACCCAAATGGACCATGCTGGTCGGGTCAAGTATATACCAAATAAGTTATGGACTTAGACACCTTATCCAACACCTGTAACACGAAAGATAAGGACTTTGTGAGCGATTTTGGTTGACCCTGATGTACTTAGATTGTTCATGTAAAGAGTAGAAGTATGTTCTCGAAAGTTTGACCTACATCCCTATGATGCAGTCCTAGTACGTAATGAAAGTGTGTTCGCGAAGGTTTGACCTACATCCCTATGATGCAGTCCTAGTAACGGGTGGAACTAAGTTCGTAGAATGGTCTCAAGACGTTTGTTGTTCAAGCCGAGGTATCGTGGGTTGGTGAATAACAAGATCCAACCACTGAAAGAGACTTGGAAATGTCTCTGGATCTAACTTGCTATAGTCCAATGACTTGACTAAAGCATGATTCAGATAGAGTCTATTGAAAGAATGATAAGAGTACTTGAATGAAGAATGACACAAAAGTTAGCCGACTGTCAATATCTTGGATATTCACGACGTAAAGGTTCAGGAGAATGACCTTGTGAAGGTCTTACATCAATCTAGAGAAGATAGTCCTGACAGCATAAAGACCTAACTAAAGTACTTATGGTACAAGATAATTTCATAGAAAATGCCACATCGGGCATAGACAGAAAACACGATTCCTTTTTATAAGGAAAAATTAAAGTAACGGGTCTACTTCTGGCGATGGTCATCCCTCTGGTGAACTCTTAGTTCAGCCAATTGACGTTCCATGTCAAGTAGGTGTCTGTTGTACACCCTATGGCGTACTCGAAGTTCCAGGACTTCGGCTCGTGATTCAGGCAGCGCTTCCAGCAGGGTTTCATGGTTTGTCTCTGATCTCTCGTGAGCATCTTCTAGACGAATGGTGCGGAGGGTATGCATTCTCGCATCGGCGACAGTTTCGGTAATCTGATGTAGGGCCGTCCTGCCTTGAATCTCATTTCGGGTCACTCTGCGGACCAAGATTTGGCAAAACTCTATCTGCTGAGCCCCCATTGCTCAAGTCGTAAAAGCTTCGGTCGCCATCAAATGGCATAGACTGGTCTTGTCCTTGGCTCCATGTTTCCAAGCATTCCACTCCCTCAAGGTCGGGCCACGAAAAAGCTGGACGGGGGTTAGAAATTGGAAAGGGAGCTGCTCGGGGTAGGTTTTCAACCTTTGCTTCGGAGTTAGCATCATACAAAAAGTCTTCATCATGGTGATCATTCAAGGGGAAAAGGATGATCATTCTCTGGTTATTCTCCAAACCAACCAGCTATGACTTCATTCGGAAGGTACTTGTTGCCGAGGGGATGGAGTCCAGTTATGTTTTCTATGCTAGAATTTAGGGTAAGAGAATAATTATTAGACGAACTATCCAGATAATTATTTAGAAAACCATCATTAGTTACATCGCTATTTGTGAAGTGCATACCAGCTATGTGTAATCTAAACAGGATAGACCTTCGAATAAGTAACCTTAATTCCAAATTCACATAGAATAGGGTTAAGGCAAAATTATCACAGATTCTAAGTCTATAACATCCTAATTACATATAGCCTTAGTGCATCCACTTAGCAACTATCAACTTAGTAATGAAGATCCCGTTTTAAATTCTCAAGTATAAAGTACTTCTAGTAACACCAAATACTACTATAGTATTTTAAATTTTAATGTTATGTTCTATTGTCCTCATTGTGGTAGGGTTGGTAAGATTTTAGCATTGTTGCAACCACACACTTAAACTTAGGCACATGCTAGTCAACCCTCGGACAATATAGGTGATCAGGCTATATCTTCCCAGTTTTGACCATATGTCTCTAAGCCTACTTGTGTTGTCCAACAATCGTAATTCTTTTGTACTGTCCTAGTTGCACTGATTTTAGTATGAATGCAGCACATATACTTACTTACATACTTTACTATTTGAAGTATAAACTCTTGGTCAGAGTATTTTTAATCCCTTATGTATTTATAGTTAGTATATCTTTTATGGGTTAATATACTTAATTCACTATAAACAATGCTCTGATACCAATCTGTCACACCCCAAAACCAGGAACGACGGAAACGTTCTGGGGCGGAGGACGTCATGTATAATATCAACAACAATGTGAAGTAGTAAACAAGCAACAACATCATCCATTGCATTAATAATATAATTAATATACAAATGTGTTCTGTCAAATTTTGATAAGCACTAAAGCATAAATCAAAATGAAAGATAAATCTTGAACAAGCTCTATCTTCCTTTCTCCTTGCATCGGTACCTGTCTATGATGACCTGATGATAAAAGAAATTTTGAAAGCAAGTATCAGCTTTGAAGCTGGTGAGATCATAAGTATTAATGTATCTTAATTTGTAAAACTTATAATATTTAAGACTTGACATTGTGTTGAAAGAAAGCTCGTATAAGTATGAAACTGTTTGTAGAACAATTGTAAATGTTTGAAAAACCCTATAAATCCCTATGATTCCTAATAGTAACAAAAGGAGTCTTCTACCAAGACTTGACTGTTCTCAATGTAATCTTCTATCAAGACCTAACTGTTCTGAATATAGTCTTCTACTAAGACCTAACTGTTCTGATTGTAGTCTTCTACAAAGACCTAACTGTGTTACTATTATTATCATTATATGAAATTATATCCCTTGGCACTAGGATACTTAAGTATAATTCACCTCATTGGTTATGTGAATGGGTCACAAAATAAAGGTAATAATACAACTAACCTGAATATTACCCTTTGGTACAAGGGTAACTAACATTGTTAACTTTAAGACATACGTAGATGTACTTTTACCTCTATTGCTAACAGTTGGGTATAGGAATAGTCAGTCCCTTAAAGTATACATGTAATGGTATCAACCGTTGACATCCGTGGATGTGCTTTTACCTCTGTAGCTAACACAGATTCTAGGAATGGTCAATCCCGCAACGTATCCTTTCGAACTAGGATATTAAATCCATTCTATCTCGTCGATTATGTGATTGTATCACAAGGTAAAGGTAAGAATGAGGATATCATAACAATATCTATACATATAAAATGTAATGATAACTCGTTATATATTATCTACGTAAACGTAATCATGTAAAGGTAATCATGTAAATGTACTTATGTAAGTGTACTCATGTAAGTGTAATCATGTAAAAGTAATCATGTATGTGTACTTATATAAATGTATTCTTGTAAATGTACTAGCTATAACATGTTTTCTCTCTCTATCTAGCAAGTATTCACTCATGAATGAACTGACTCATTGTATGATATTGCGTTCTAGTAATGGTTCTAGTATCTTCCTAAACTACCCATCTGGTAGTTTACTAGTAATATATCTGGTAAGTATGGACATGGATGTATACCCTTGCTACTCAAGGGCATATGTTAAATTGGAAGGACCATTTATGACTATATATGTACACATGATATATAACTAATATTTAAACATCTTTCGGACGAATACCCGATATCCCACCAGACCACATCTCATGGTGCGAAAAGCAAATAGGGTGGATAGCCTTCCTAAGTCTTTTAAACATTTCTTATATAACTATACATATAAAGGCATGCAATTTATAATATAAAAGCATAAATAAATTTTGTAAGACATTTGAAACATAAATATTATTTTAAGAAAAGATCGACTTGATGTCCATCTATAAAACAATTTGAAGGCATAAGTTTAATAAAACAGATTAAGTATAAGGAAACATTTGTTTGAAACACAGTTGTAAATAAGTTTGAAAGGTAATGTACGGAGTAAGATGTACAGTGTAATAAGGAGTTTAAAACATATAAAATGTTTATAAAAATCATTTGAAAGAAACTGTTTGGTAAAACGGCTAATGAGTATCCAAATTATTTGAATGTTGTATATTAATCACATGTGATTGATGTAATAAGTATATAATTCTACTTACTAATCACTTGTGATTGACATAATAATTAGCGTGATTCTACTTGTATCCCCCCATAAAACATTTAAAAATAGTTTAAAACATTAGTTAAGGGGTATGAACTCACCTGCAGTAAGTGACTGGAATTGAACAGACTGTTATGGTGCGGAAGGATCGGACAAGTGCTTGGTGTCAAGTGGAGACTTAGACACACACAATGATCCTAATTACATATGAAAGCATGTGTACATAAATAATTAGGGATTATATCACTAATTATACAAGTATTAACATTTAAAAGCGAGGAAAACACTTTTGGTCAAGTGCTAGGAGGCTAATGGGTTGCAACAAAGGAGCGCAATGCCCCTAATGGAAGTTTATGGTCTAATGACCATGTTCCTTGGAGTTTACAGCCCAGGGGAGTAAACTCCTGGCCGTAAACTCTCAACCAAGGGCCTAAATGGAGCTTAGAATTATTACAACTCATATGGTGAATTGTTTCAAGGCTATAACAAGTGTTTGGGTACCAAATAAACTCCTTTGGGGAGTTTACGGCCCAAAGACCATCTTCCCTTGGAGTTTACGGTCGTAAACTCCCTTGGGAGGGTGATTATGGTGCTTTCAAGTCTTTATTTTAACTAGGAACTATCTAGGCTTTTGTACTTGTCTTTATCAGAGTTTATGGCACCCTTTGGCACCATTTAATGGGGCCATAGAACCTTTTGGGCCGTAAACTCCCTCACTCTTGGGGTTCTAAGTGTTTTAACTAGTCCATAACTCATTTAGGTACATGCCCTAATTGTCTATTGGCTTTAAGAAGGATTTAGGGTCTCATTTGACCCCTTGAAAGGAGTTTACGGCCCAAGAATTACTCTTGGCCGTAAACTCTTCCACACTTGTGTTTCCATGAGTTTTCTAGCTTCAAAACACTTTAGGGTATTTGTCTAAAATAGAGTCCAAGCCATAGGTAGTGTTTCAAAGCATTTTGGCACTTAAAACTTGAAGTTTACAGCCTAAGAAGCTCCTTGGCCGTAAACTCCCTTCTAGTCATGGATCATAATTGTTTTGTGGTATAAGGCAGGAATTGGAGGCTTCTAGTTCGAGTTCTAAAGCTTTGAGGGTCATTTGAACCCTTAAGGACCTTAAAATGGAGTTTACTCCCCAAGAACGTTCTTGGGCGGTAAACTCCTAGATCTCACATATTTGGCATGCAATCTATGTTATTAAGCTTATAACAAGTATTATAAAACAGCTAGAGAAGTGTACTCACGATTTGGGATAAAAAGCCGAAGATCCGTGAGGGAGAATTTGGCTTTTCTCTAATTGGAATTCAACTAATGAACCAATTTGGTTCATAATTCTATTTATAGTCCTGAGATTTTTGGCATAAAATTTTTTTATTCCTGGAACGAACTCTAATGTCCTAGAGTAATGGAATAACAGTGTTGCACAAAACCCTAGTGCAACCACTCTCCTAATATCTTCTTAAGTGTAATTCCTAAAAACTGCCTAACTTACACTCGGAGTCTGAATTTTCACTGTAACTGATCTACATCTATTGGCTTGATATGGTTTGTTCAGAATGGAAATTTCGGGTTGTCACAAAAGATCACATGAGTCGGCTCTAGGAAATTTCACTCTCACTGCCGGTTGCCTTACACATGCAAATTATACATAATACAAGATCAAATAGACTATCGACTGAAAGACTCTACCCTAGGACCACAACCAAATAAGGAACAAGAAATAAGGCCAAATCAGTCATTCTAAGGCTATATGATCCTAACCCGATGCAATTTTTAAAACATACACCTAGTAATCACTTCTACCAATATAGATTCCATATCTAGCATATGATCCAATTCTCCTAGGCTACATCACATATCAGGTCGTTCTGTCATGCAATTCCTGAAAGTTTCCTTAGCGTTATCCTAGCATGTGAACATTCATATCATATATCGTACCAACATGTACGTGTATTCTACGAATCACTTACTTGATCTCGGCTGATTGCACACATCACATACCCTTTTTCATTATAAAAATCTTTTCATAAACCTTTTCTTTATAAAAATCTTTTTAGAAACTTATTTTCTTTTAAAAGATTACCAATTCCTCAGTTTGAGTTCAAATATACCCAAGAGTGTGACTGAAACTCTTGAACCAAGGCTCTGATACTAGCTTGTAACGTCCTAAAAATCCTAGGTAAAATTTTCATTTTTAGAACAATAAATCATACAAACTAGTTGTTCCAATACCAATCAAATAGAATATATTATTTAAATGATGACGTGCCTAGGGCAGTACGGCAGAATCCCGTATAGCCCAGGAGCCAGGCACGCCAACCAGGCTCGGCCCAGCAGGTTTAGCGCCCGCTGGTGCTCCCGGGAGCAAGATGCATATGCGGAAGGGTTGCGCCCGCCAAGGGACACTCCCGACTCCAAGACAAAATATATTGTTGGGAAAAGCAGAAGAATCACGCCATTACCGTTAGAGCTAATGAGAGCGCCCTAGCGGTTGAAGGCGCATGACCCTCCAATCATCCCTCCTGATCTTGTCTCCCCAAAAGCAATCTTGTCTGGTACGGACCAGGCAAGGGCGCTAGGTATAAAAGGATACGCTCTCAGAACTACGAGGAAAGCTCTATGAACTTTCAATGAGTGCACACCCAAAGAACCTGAACACTCTCTAACTTGACCGTCGAAGCGTTCTTCCGAGAACTCCTCCTGGAAAGTGGTTGAAGGCCCTCTTTCTTTATGATCGTGCAGAGGCAGCTGAGAATCCAATTCAACGGCCGCGATCAAGCCAAGACAAGCTCACATCATTTGGTGCCATCCGTTTTGTTGGAATAATGTCTAAGTCCTTAACTATATTTGGTATGTACTTGACCCGACCCGACATGGTCCATTTGGGTTGCATGGCATCATGCAGTTGGATAGACTAAATGAGAGAAATAAGACGCTTATAGTTATTAATATATTATAAGTTCTAATATATTAATAATAAGAATAATAATATTTAATTAGTATTGATCAAGAATTAATTTAGAATTAATTATATGGTCAAAAGAAGACTAATTAAATATATGGGTTGATTATATAAATCTGTTGGGCTTTGAGCAATCTAACACTCGTAAGTGTACATGCAACCCTAAATACCTTGTATCTGTGTTTTCTCTATTATACATGCAAATATCAACTTTCCAAGGTATTGTACTATTCTAGCATACAAAACTTTGAATAACACAAGTTAGAATAACATACCTTTTGTTGGTGCTTGTCTTCATGAAGCTTGGGTGCCTAGTGCCCCAAGTGTGACACCTCAAATGGTTCACACAACACCATAAGCACTTGGATTAACTTAGAGAGAAATTAGAACACTTCATGAAATTGTTTTGCCCTCACCCTCACACATAGTGTCCGATTTCTTGAGCCATGGGATTCTTTTATATGGTGGCTATTAGGGTTACACAATGTAACTCGTGACTTTACCCATTCCTTATGCTCCATGGATTTTAACCACCATGGAGCATCCATGGGTCACCCCATGGACTTAGTCCAACATAAGGAATCTTGGATCACAAGCCCACATATATAAGAATGAATGATTTACACAATCAACCCATATATTTAATTAGTCTCCTTTTGATCACTTAATTAATTCCAAATTAACTCTTGATCAATACTAATTAAATAACATTATTAATATATTAGAACTTATAATATATTAATAAACCTTAAGTGTTATTTCTCTCATTTTAGTCTATCCAAGTGCATGATGCCATGCAACCCAAATGGACCATGCCGGGTCGGGTCAAGTTTTACCAATTATAGTTATGCACTTAGACATTAATCCAACAGTATCCCACTTGGATAAGTCTAAAACTATTATGCAAGTATGACTTCAAAACCCGACTAGCAATCATAGCTCTCAAAAGCTTCTGTCTAACTCTGACCTTGTAGATGAACTCTGACCTTTGTCAATGACTTGTCCATTAGATAAGGGATCATATATTCCTCCATTCTAGATATCATATGGACTGAGACATGGATTATAATCATTCTCTCTGTCCATCTGTTGTTTCCTGATTTCTGATTTATGACGAATGACTAATTGAACAAATCAAATCAGTCCTGGCCCGGCCGAGCACTTCCATTTGTCATCATCAAATCATCGAGGGGCCCACAGATATCGCTTTTATCCCGAAGGTAAAAGGAATGGATAAACTTCGACTCATATGCTTGTACTAACTATTTGTTGAATCATACACAAAGGCACGTTTTATAACATCGAGTTACCAACACGTTTACGTGCAATCAATGTATAACCAACTCATAGTCAACAACTCATATCTCTAGGTTTGAAGAATATAAGATATTATCGTCTCATGATTCACTCGTGATAAAATCCATTAAGTGAATCCAAATGAGCGTGGGTTGAATTCAATACTGAACCCTTATGAGTACTCATGAATGTTGTAGCAACTATTGCATTGTCTAAAGCACTTTAGACAAATCATACAAGCCAAATTCACGACAGTCTTGATTCATATCTACTTCCAACATATGACCGACTGTGGATGGTTTGAATAACTTGGTCATTCGGGAGAATGACCTAGTTATTCTGGAAGTCAAAACATGCAAAGTGAAACACAAAATAATACTAGTCGTATATGGCCTCAACACTTTGAGCGTAAATAAAACACCTTTTATCTAAGCACCATATTGATCACTCATTATTCATGTTTCGATTAATCAACTTAATACTTGAATTGAAACAGTAGTGATGCCATGCTCCAAGCATGCATACTATGTTTCTCTAAACAATTGCTATGCCATACTTCAAGTATGCATAATATGTTTACATATGGTCATCTCTTTGTGAAATGTATATCAATTGAACATGAGTTCTATGATTCTCATTTCACAATCCCAATCCTTATTGTAAATTTAAGAATACCAAGTTCTTGTCATTTACTGTAATCTATGCAATGATCCTCTTGTAATGATATTCATACAAGTCACAAAGACTTGGCAACAAACATTACAAAGTATTCCAATGGAAAGCAATTCCATGGAAATGAAGTCTCAAATTCAAAGTACATTCCTTTGAACATCCTTCTTTGCATAGATTCAAAGAATAACTTCCACCTATGGAAACAATTCCATATTCCCATCTTGACCATCACTTTTGAACAAGAGTTGCCTCTTTCCAAAATATGTCAATAAGATCCTTACTATATACTTCCAATTGTCCATGAGTAACCAAACTTTGGAAAACCCCAAATTGTTTTCGACAATTGCTTAATCATCTTAGTCATATCCAGTTCTAATCCCTTTTCCCTTCTTAACGCCCTAAGCATTAGGAAAATTTAGAATGGATGAATATTATAACACATGCGATCGATCCTATATCCGAAGCATATGGGATACGATTCATGCTATAATTTTTTATTTGCCATGTTCTCATAATTCAAACTATGAAGAGGGATGCCGTAATCATAATCGAATTTTGAGAAAGCAAAATATATACAAATTCCTTATGTTGAACCATTTCAATATAACATTCATATATATTCTTGACTAAAGTTGATTAGAATCTCAATCTAAGCTTGTAGAATTGAAATGAAGTATAAATTTCTCTCCCTTAATTATAGTAAAACAACTTTTTCAAAGCGAGTTGAAACTTTTGTTTTCTATAATTGACATTGCTAGCTTGCAACATAATCATCATGCTCCCACTAGCATAATGATTATTATCTAACTAGCATAACACTTTATGCTCCCACTAGCTTTGACATGTACCTAGAAATCAGTCAGATTTCTGATACTAGATTGCCTTGATAAGACTTTATTAAACCATACACCTGGATTCTAATCCATTCCTTAGATAGCTCACATGTGAGTCTAAACCTTTTTCCATTCTCAATAGTTAGTGTGCCGGTTAACCACACACGCTCCACTAACGACATGAGAATGAAAACTTCACACATGCTATCCACTTAAATCTACTTAATGAAAGAGTTTCCTCACTATCATTTTCATGAATCGGAGATAAACCTTATGACACTTAGATTTAATGGTGTATGTGTTCTTATCCATGTGAATTGTCAAAACCATAGTCACAAGACAAGGATAATGACAAATCCAAACTCATATGGACTGAACTCAATCTAATTTCTTGCCACCTGGCAGCTCAAGGGCCTGCTGTTGCTTCCATGTTGTTATGCAACCAGTTGAGAACTCTTAGAACTCCAAGGCAAAACCAACTTTAACAAGAATGGGCACAGAATATGTCAACATGATAGGTTACAAACCTCAAGTCATGGTCTAGTGATTAACAAAACTCTTGATTAGTTCTTGAATCTATCTTAAGATCCTTTTAAGGCTCCAACTGACCTCTTGATATATAAGATTCTCTTTGTCAAGAACCATTCCTTGACAAAAACGAATATTCAAGAGTTAGTGTAGATTCTTATCAAGTTAAACACTTCTCAGAATTGGTCTTAGTTGGTCTTTGTTTTATCCAAAACATCACAACTTACCAATTTCAAATGTACAAGAGTAAGAACACATTTTATTCTACATTTAACAAGTGTTATAAACCTTTCTTAAGATTATGTCACTCAAGGCTTAATCTTGGAGTATGACTCTAAGATTTAATTTTGGAACGAAGTATAATTTATCTTTTGATCTAACCATTTCAACAATTCACGATTCCTCTCCTTAGTCAAACAAAATGAACTAAGGTGTCCTCAGAGGATCAATTGTGACATGGTTTCATAATCACTGAGATAATCATAACACAAAATACACAAGTACTCTCCCATCTCTTCAGATTGGAGAAACTTTTATCTTTCTGCCTTATTTGATTCTTCTTTTTCATTCTGCCATACATTGAAACTTTTCCAATGTTTTAGAATTACACTTAAACTTCTAAGCATAATCATATTTACTAAACTTTAGTAAATCTTATCAACCTTTGTGGTGGACCTGACCAGCACACAACCAAGTGTACCCAATCCTTTCGTCCTTCACTTGACTCACATGCGAATGTGAACAAGGAATTAGTCTTAATTTACTAAAGATGAAAATTCTCATTCATCACAGATTACAACTTGCATGATACCAAGTTTCTATCCAACTAAAACTTGGGTGATGAGAATCTTTCCTTATTTGGTAAACTATGACACTACCACAAATGAAAGAATCAAATCGATTTCATATATTTCTTATCAATGGAAACATATAATCAACAATTTTTCGCAAATGCCACTGTAAGGATACTTAAAATAAATAAAATAAAAACCATTTTTCTTTTATTTTAAAACTTTGCGGAAAAATTAATCCTTACAATCCATATGGAAAAGTTGTTGCTATCTATTCCTAAGCAATATATCATAACTCTTAAGTAACAGCTCAAAATTCTGATCACCGAACCATGCGATCGAAATCCATCTTCGCGATCAGAATTAGCATATACTTCCATTAAATTTCTTCACTTTTTATTTGATTCTTAAAACATCAACATGTGACCTCGTCACATTATGCAATAAGAATCTCAGAATAAAAACTTAATAGAGTTAGACAATGGACTTTACCTGAAGTAGAGTCAAACCTATTGACTTTACCATCCTTAAGATGTTTCAGGTAAATTTAGCAGCTTCGCAACCAAAATCTTTCCTTTGGCAACACAATCATATGGACTCTTTGGAAACGTACATGGAACTATCACAGACTTAACCTTTCTCTTTACCATTTGGTCAACCGAGTTGACTATGGCCGATCCCTTTCCATTGGGAAGAGAAAGTTTTTCCTGGACCTTTAATGTCACCATTTTCAATGTCCAAATAGGTTTGGAAAGTAGATCTTCCAATCCAATTTGCTTTACTAATGCTCCAAATCATTGTTGATTTAGCATCATCGAGTAAATAGGTAAGATCATTAAGGGTCTTGTCGCGACCTGTCATCAGGGAGTGATTGAAGAACCAATTCAACAGCTAGCTACCTCGAGACTTCGACACCCGACTCTCCCGACTTGTCAATATGTGGCTTAATCCCCAAGATCTAAGCACATATAAACTTTGCTTGCCAATAGGGATTGAGTGACTTAGAACTCATCAAGTCTTAAAACTTGTGGGATAAGGAGATTTATTAGAGGAGGTGGATTAAGTGAAGTATGATTTCTGGTCCCATAAATGCCCAACAAAGGGATTGATCTTTCACCTTCATTGCCATTTGGGATATCTGTTGGATTAATGTCTAAGTCCATAACTATAATTGGTAAAACTTGACCCGACCCAGCATGGTCCATTTGGGTTGCATGGCATCATGCACTTGGATAGACTAAAATGAGAGAAATAACACTTAAGGTTTGTTAATATATTATAAGTTCTAATATATTAATAAGGTTATTTAATTAGTATTGATCAAGAATTAATTTGGAATTAATTAAGTGATCAAAAGGAGACTAATTAAAGATATGGGTTGATTGTGTAAATCATTCATTCTTATATATGTGGGCTTGTGATCCAAGATTCCTTATGTTGGACTAAGTCCATGGGGTGACCCATGGATACTTCATGGAGGTTAAAATCCATGGAGCATAAGGAATGGGTAAAGTCATGAGTTACATGGTGTAACCCTAATAGCCACCATATAAAAGAAACCCATGGCTCAAGAAATCGATACTATGTGTGTGTATGAAGGGCTAGACGATTTCATGAAGTGTAGAATTCTCTCTAAGTTATTCCAAGTGTTTATGGTGTTGTGTGAACCATTTGAGGTGTCACACTTGGGGCACTAGGCACTCAAGCTTCATGAAGACAAGCACCATTAAAGAGGTATGTATTCTATCTTGTTATATTGATATTTTTGTATGCTAGATTAGGATAATACCTTGGATGTTCATATTTGTATGTATAATAGAGAAAACATAGATCCAAGGTATTTAGGGTTGCATGTACACTTAGGAGTGTTAGAATGCTCATAACCCAACAGTGGTATCAGAGCCTAGGCTTGTTTTCTTGTTATACTTGCAATAGAAGCTGAAAAATCGAAATTGATGCTGTCAGCCCAGCAGACTCGCCGAGTCCATGAAGGGACTCGACGAGTCCAAGGCAAAATTCATCCAACTCGCCGAGTTGTGTTCATGCACTCGACGAGTTGGACCCCAGACAACATATCTTCGAGGTTTTTGGCTAGAAATGGACTAGGAACATTACCCTAAGTTGTTTTTGAACTTATAAACTTGTTATTTGATGTGGTAATGTTCATGCTAATCCATTTTCAAATTTAATTGTCAATAGATTCATGTTTTGTATTAGTTTAAAGGTTAGACTAATTACATGAAAAAGTTTGATTTGAATTATCTTGTTCTTATCAGTTTCTTAGATTAATAGAAAAGTTGAATGAAATAGTTGTTTTCAATCCATTTTAATCTAAGAGTTGAGTATAAAATGTGTTTGGGTAACTTATCCTCAAGTTACATGAAGAGTCACATTAAAGACTCATAAAACTCATAAAGTTGGCAAAGGTTACAAAAATGAAGAGTCTCTTCATTAAAAAAAAATAATAAAAAAAAATAATGTAACCTTAATTAATTTCATAAGTTATAAAATAAAGAAAAAGTTAATTCTTTATTAGTTTAAAGTCTTCCATAATTTGTCCTCAAGTTATGGAACTTGAAGAGTTTTTGGATTAAAACTACTTTAAACACATAAGTTATGGAATTAATTAGTTTTGAATAGTTTCAAAACTTGCCCTCAAGTTTTGGAATTTGTAAAGTTTTCTCTTATGAATACTTTAATTCCAAGTTAGCCCTTAGAATTTTAAAAGTTAAAATGCAACCCTTATACTTTATAATATTATAAGTTAATAATATATATATGTATAAGAGTAAAGTCGGTCTTACCGCTAGTACGCCTCATTCATGAAGCCGGTCTATAAGGTGGGTATAAGGTTGTTGCCTATAAAATGGCAACTTAATTGGTGTCCACTCTCACCCACCGCTTGCTTGACTGGTGGAGGGTCGTTAGCCGAACGGGTTTGACATGACTATAATTCTCCCTTCATTAAAAGTATTAATGATAAATACTAAGTAACTAAACTCTTAATAATACCCAATCTTAGTTACTTAGGAAAATGTGAATAAAGTGCTAATCCATGAAATTACACTTTGCACTTTGTTTAAGTCGGTTAGTGGAGCGTGTGTGGTTAACCGGCACACTAACTCGTATTTAACAAGGTAGGCAAAGGGTAACTTAATGTTTATCATAGTATCGATGGAGCATGTGTGGTTAACCAGCACATCGATTGAGGGATAAACACTTAAGGGTACCCAGTAATTTGCATGGTTACTTCACACCTTCTTTTGTGATCCTCGGCATCCTAGTCACAAAACCTGAAGGGCACACTCGAGATTGAAACATGCCATTGAACAGTTCAATGAATCTCAAAATATCTAGGAGTTTCAAAACCAATTAAAACCTAATAATACATTTCGTTTTATCTTGGTGGAAATTGGTGAATCGTCATTCACCTACCTTCAAATTGTTTTATAGCTTGGATTACGACATACCTCTTCTAAGTGATAAAATAGTCTGTTGGGTCCTAGCCTTAATATTTCATATTGGGTGTCATATTAAGGACTTTAAAATCAACTATCTTGAATATCTCCCAAAACATGTCTGGTTTAGACATTTATGATCTTCCCAAATCTCTTGAAACAAGCCTTCCTAAATGAAGATGATGTTCCAATGGAAATCATACTTCTTTCTCCTCCTCCAATTATTCTCCCTAACTCACAAGTTCTTGAAAAGTTTAAGATCACTCAAGCCCTAATGGCAAGGCAAGGTCTAGGTGTGATCACATCTTGGAGATGTAGTCACATATTGACAAGCTGGGAGAGTTGGGTGTCAAAGTCTTGAGAAAGTTAGTGGCTCAACTACTTTCTAAGTCACATAGTGAGTTCTTTTGGAACACCTATGAAACAGACTATGACAAGACCCTTAATGATCTTATCTATTTGTTAAGATCAACTTCCTCAAAACTTGATGGACATTGACAATAGTGACACAGGAAATCCAGAAAAGCATTCTCTTCCCAATGGAAAGGGATCGGCCATGGTCAACTCGGTTGATCAAATGGTAAAGAGAAAAGTCTAAGTCTGTGATAGTATCGTGTACCATTATCAAAGGGTCCATATGTTTATATTGCCAAAGGAAGGGGCATTGGTTGCGAAGCTGCCAAGTTTACCTAAGGATGTTAAAGTCAATAAGTTTAACTCTACTTCAGGTAAAGTCCACTATCTAACTCTGTTAAGTTTCTATTCTGAGATTCCTGATACATGATGTCACTAGGTCACATGGTAATGTTTTAAGAATCAAAGAAAAGTAAAGGAACTTAAAGAAAGAATATGCTGAATCTGATCGCGTAGATGGATTTCTATCGCGTAGTTTGAAGATCGGATTCTTGAGCTACTTCTTAGGAGTTATGAGATATTGCTTAGGAATAGATAACAACAAGTTTTCATATGGGTTGTAAGGATAAGTTTTTTGCATAGTTTTAAAATAAAAGAAATTTTTGATTTTATTTATTTTAAATATCCTTACAATGGCATTTGAGGAAAAATTGTTGCTTATATGATTCCATTAATAGCAAGAGTGGAAATATGAAATTGATTCTTTCATTTGTGGTAATGTCTAAATTTATCAAATAAAGGAAAGATTCGCATCACCCAAGTCTCAATTGGACCGAAACTTGGAATCATGCAAGTTGTATAGCATGATGAATGAGAACTTTCAAGTATTGGAAAAATTAAGACTAATTACTTGTTCACATGGATGTGTGAGTCAAGTAATGGACTAAGGGATCGAGTACATAGTCATGTGCACTGATTAAGTCCACCAAAAAAGATTGATAAGACTATTCGCCATAGTTTACTAAAGCTCAGTAAATACGATTATACTTACAAGCTTAAGTGTAATTCTGAGACATTGAAAAAAAAGGTTCCAATATATGACAGAGCAAATAAGAAGAATCAAATTAGGCAGAAGGATAAAAGTTTCTCAAATCTGAAAAGATGGGAGAGAGTACTTTAGTATCAGTTTCGTGATCATCTTAATGATTAAGAAACCATATCAAAATTAGTTCTCTAAGGAAGTCTTAGTGCATTCTTATGACCAAGAAGAAGGGATCTTGAAATTGTTGAAATGGTTAAATCAAGAAGATGAGTCATACTTCGTTCCAATACAAGTCTTAGAGTCATACTCCAAGATTGTAATTTGAGTGACATGTCTTAAAGAAGGTTTAAAACACTTGACAAATGTAAGAGTAAAAGTTTTCTACACTTGTACATTTGAAATTGGTAAGTTGTGATGTTTTGGATAAAAACAAAGACCAACTTAGGCCAATTATGTGAAGTGTTTGTCTTGATTAAAATCCACACTATCTCTTGGCTGTTTGACAAGGAAGTCTTATAGGTCAAGAGGACAGTGGGAGTCTTAAAGGTCTTGAAATTCTCAAGAACTAATCAAGAATGAAACCTGAAGTTCTTCACTAGCACACGACTTGAGGTTTATAACCTATCATGTTGACATATTATGTGCCCATTCCAATCAAAGTTGGCTTTGCATATGAGTTCTTAGAGTTCTCAATTAGTTGCACAACAACTTGGAAGCAATGGCAGGCCCTTGAGCTGCCAGGTGGTAAGAAATTAAGATTGAGTTCAATCCATATAGTTTTGGATTTGTCATTATCTTTGTCTTGTGATTATTGTTTTGACAATTCACATGGATAAGAACTCATACACCATTAAATCTAAGTGTCATAAAGTTTCTCTCCGATTCATGAAAATGATGGTGAGGAAACACTTTCACTAAGTAGATTTTAGTTAGATAGCAATTGTGATATTTGCATTCTCAAAGTCGTTAGTGGAGCGTGTGTGGTTTACCGGCACACTAACCTGGACTTGTGAGAAGTGGAAAAAAGGTCTAACCATTATGATTACGGCATCCCTCTTCATAATTGTTTTGACACACCCATGAGCTATCTAAGGGAAGGTGTATGTTTTTTGATAAAGTCTTATCAAAACAATCTAGTATCAGAAATCTGAACTTTGGTAAGAAAGTCAATAAAGCATTGATTTCTAGAAGTCCAGCTGATTTCTGAGTACATGTCAAAGCTAGTGGGAGCATAAGTGTTATGCTAATAATCATCATGTTAGTGGGAGCATGATAATTATGATAAGTATTGCAAGCTAGCAATGTTAATTATAGAAAACAAAAGGTTTCAATTGGGAAAAAGGTTGTTTTGCTATAATTAAGGGAGAGGAAATTATACTTCATCTCAAATCTATAAGCTTAGATCGTGAGGTTTTAATCATTTAGTCAAGGATATATATGAATTTCATGTTGGAATGGCTCAACATAAGGAAATTCTGTATATGGGTCCATTATTTGCGTTCTTAAATTCGATTATGATTACGGCATCCCTTTTCATAATCTGAATTATGAGAACTTGGCAAATAGAAATGGAAATGTTATAGCAAAAGACTGGTTTAGTCTTTATGTGAGACATCATGAATCGTGTCCCATATGCTTTGGATATAGGACCGATTACATGTGCTATATTCATCCTTTCTAAAAGTTTCCAAATGCCTGGGGCATTAAGAAGGGAAAAGGTTTAGAACTGGATATGACTAAAAGGATTAAACAATTATCGAGGACAATCTATGTTTTACCAAAGATTGGTTGCTCAAGGATAGTTCGAAGTATAGTGATAATTCTGGAAGGACCATATTGACATAATATGTAAGGAGGCAACTCTTGTTCAGAAGTGATAGTCAAAATGAATCTGGAAATGTTTCAAAGTCAGAAATTTGAATCTGTGTAAGATTAAGGAAACTTAATGCAAGAAGGATGTTTCCAAGGAATTGATCTCCTTTGGAATACTCTGTAATGATTGTTGTCAAGTCTTTCTGACTTTGTGCATAATCATTACAAGAGGATCTATGCATATAAGTTTAGAATCTAACAGATTTCAGTAAATGACATGAATTTGGAATTCTTGCATTTGCAGTAAGGATTTGGGAGTGTGAAAAGAGAATCATTGAAGTTATGCTCAATTGATCTAGTTCACAAAGTAAAGATCATAGACAAACATAGTATGCATACTTGGTGTATGGCATGACTAGTGTTTAGAAAAACATAGTGTACATGCTTGGAGCATGGGACAACTATTGTTTTAAATTCAAGAATAATGTTGATAGCTGAAACAGTATACAATGAATAATATGTAATCATATGGTGATAAATAAAAGGTGTTTTATTTATATTCATAAGTTCTGAGACCATATTGGATTCAATTATTATTGTGTTTCACTTTGCATGTTTTGACTTCCCGAATAAACTAGGTTATTCTTCCAGAATGACTAAGTTATTCAAACCATCCACAGTCGGTCATATGTTGGAAGCAGATATGAATTAAGACTATCATGGGTTGGCTTGTAGAGGTCTAAGTTGTTAGACAAATGGCTACAACACTCATGAGTGCTCATAAGTTCTGAGTATTGGATTCAACCCGCGCTCATTGGAATCACTTCATGGATTTTATCACAAGTGATCATGAGACGATAATATCTTATATTCTTCAAACCTAGAGATATGAGTTGTTACTATGAGTTGATAGTACATTGATTACACGAAACGCATTGGTAACTCGATGTTATAAAATGTGTCTTTGTGTATGATTCGATAAGTAGTAGAACAAGCCATATGAGTCGAAGTTTATCCATTCCTTTTACCTTCGGGATAAAAGCGATATCTGTGGGCCCCTCAATGATTTGATGATGACAAATGGAAGTGCTCGGCCGGGCCAGGACTGATTTGATTTGTTCAATTAGTCAGTCGTCATAAATCGGAAATCGGGAAACAACAAATGGACAGAGAGAATGATTATAATCCATGTCTCAATCCATATGATATCTAGAATGGAGGAATATATGATCCCTTATCTAATGGACAAGTCATTGACAAAGATCAGAGTTCATCTACAAGGTCAGAGTTCGACAGAAGCTTTTGAGAGCTACGATTGCCAGTTGGTTCCTGAAGTCATACACAGTAATAGTTTTAGACTTATCCAAGTGGGAGACTGTTGGATTAATGTCTAAGTCCATAACTATAATTGGTAAAACTTGACCCGACCCAGCATGGTCCATTTGGGTTGCATGGCATCATGCACTTGGATAGACTAAAATGAGAGAAATAACACTTAAGGTTTGTTAATATATTATAAGTTCTAATATATTAATAAGTTTATTTAATTAGTATTGATCAAGAATTAATTTGGAATTAATTAAGTGATCAAAAGGAGACTAATTAAATATATGGGTTGATTGTGTAAATCATTCATTCTTATATATGTGGGCTTGTGATCCAAGATTCCTTATGTTGGACTAAGTCCATGGGGTGACCCATGGATACTCCATGGAGGTTAAAATCCATGGAGCATAAAGAATGGGTAAAGTCATGAGTTACATGGTGTAACCCTAATAGCCACCATATAAAAGAAACCCATGGCTCAAGAAATCGATACTATGTGTGTGTATGAAGGGCTAGACGATTTCATGAAGTGTAGAATTCTCTCTAAGTTATTCCAAGTGTTTATGGTGTTGTGTGAACCATTTGAGGTGTCACACTTGGGGCACTAGGCACTCAAGCTTCATGAAGACAAGCACCATTAAAGAGGTATGTATTCTATCTTGTTATATTGATATTTTTGTATGCTAGATTAGGATAATACCTTGGATGTTTATATTTGTATGTATAATAGAGAAAACATAGATCCAAGGTATTTAGGGTTGCATGTACACTTAGGAGTGTTAGAATGCTCATAACCCAACAATATCATCTTCATTAGGAAGCTTGTTCCTAAAGATTTGGGAAGACCATAGCTATCTAAAATAGACATCTATAATGGGAGAAATTCAAGTTAATTGATTTGAAGTCCTTAATACAACACCCAATATGAAGTATTAAGGCTAGGACCCAATAACCTATTTATAACTGGAAGAAGGATGCCGTAATCCAAGTTCTAAAATAGTTAAAGGTAGGAAAATGACGATTTACCAATTTCCACCATGAAAACGAAATATTTTATTATTAAGTTTTATTGGTTTTGAAACTCCTAGATCTTTTGAGATACATTTTACTTTTCAATGGCATGTTTGAATCTCGATTGTGCCCTTTCAAATTTGTGACTGGGATGTCGACGATCACAAACAAGGTGTGAATAACCATACAAATTGACTTGGTACCCTTAACAATATTACCTAATCGATGTGCCGGTTAACCACACACGCTCCACCGATCTATAATAAAGTCAAGTTACCCTTTGCCACTCTTACTAGTCCATATTAGTGTGCCGGTTAACCACACACGCTCCACTAACGACTTGGTAAGGTACAAAGTGTAATTTTATGGGCTAGCACCTTTTCAGATTTTCCTAAGTAACTAAGATTGGGAATTTATAAGTGTTTAGTTACTTAGTATTTTTCATTATTCTTTTAATGAATATTTAAAGTCGTATCCTACCCGTTCGGCTAACGACCCTCCACCAGTCAAGGAAGCGGTGGGTGAGAGTGGACACCCATTAAATTGCCATTTTATAGGCAGTAACCTTATACCCCCCTTATAGACCGGCTTCGTGAATGAGGCCTACTAACGGTAAGATTGACTTCCTCTTATCCATATGTATATAATTAAAATTATAATAATAGTATAAGGGTTGAATTTTAAACTTTTTAGAAAATTAATGTTCAATTTGGAATGAATGTATACATGAGGAGTAACTTTTCAAATTCCAAAACTTGAGGGAAAGTTTTGAAACTATTTCAAGACTCTTTAAATCATAACTTATGATTTTAATGGTTCATTAAAATGAAGACTCTTCATTTTAATGTAACCCCTTATTCTTTAAAAACACTTTAAAGAAGTGTCTCTTCAACATCCATAACTTGAGGACAAGTTATGGAGTCATTAAAGTAATTAATGGAAAAAAACTCTTCCATTTTATGTAACCTACAAAACTTTTATGAGTTTTTAATATTCATAAATATGACTTTTCACATAACTTGAAGACAAGTTACAAAAACATATTTTATGAACTTCTTTTAGACTAATATGGATTGAAAACAACTAAAACATAATTTTTTATTATCAATCTAAACTAACTCATAAATCAAGGAAACATAAAATTCTTGAAAAATTCATAACTTGAGGACAAGTTATGAACTCCATACAATTTTCAACAAGATCATGAATTATATCATCAAACTATTTGCACACAATTCCTATGATCTAACAAAACTCATAAGCATGATCATTCATAATCAACAATTTTCAAAAACAACATGAACACATATAAACTTGAAACTTTTATTATAGCATTGAAATTGGTTTAACATAATCATTACCACATTCAAAACAAGTTTTATAAGCCCAAAAACAGTCAAAGGTAATGATTCTAGACCAATTCCAGCACCAAAACTCGAAACTATGTTGTCTGGGGGTCCAAATCGTCGAGTGCATGAACAAACTCAGCGAGTTGGATGCATTTTGCCTTGGACTCGTCGAGTCCCTTCATGGACTCGGCGAGTCTGCTGGGCAGACAGCACCAAAAGTCGATTTTTTTAAGAAGTTTAAGCAAGTACAACAAGAAAACAAGCCTTGGCTCTGATACCACTATTGGGTTTTGAGCAATCTAACACTCCTAAGTGTACATGCAACCCTAAATACCTTGGATCTATTTTTTCTCTATTATACATGCAAATATCAAATTTCCAAGGTATTGTACTATTCTAGCATACAAAACTTTGAATAACACAAGTTAGAATAACATACCTTTTGTTGGTGCTTGTCTTCATGAAGCTTGAGTGCCTAGTGCCCCAAGTGTGACACCTCAAATGGTTCACACAACACCATAAGCACTTGGAATAACTTAGAGAGAAATTAGAACACTTCATGAAATCATTTTGCCCTCATCCTCACACATAGTCTCTGATTTCTTGTGCCATGGGATTCTTTTATATGGTGGCTATTAGGGTTACACCATGTAACTCGTGACTTTACCCATTCCTTATGCTCCATGGATTTTAACCACCATGGAGCATCCATGGGTCACCCCATGGACTTAGTCCATCATAAGGAATCTTGGATCACAAGCCCACATATATAAGAATGAATGATTTACACAATCAACCCATATATTTAATGAGTCTCCTTTTGATCACTTAATTAATTCCAAATTAATTCTTGATCAATACTAATTTAATAACCTTATTAATATATTAGAACTTATAATATATTAATAAACCTTAAGTGTTATTTCTCTCATTTTAGTCGATCCAAGTGCATGATGCCATGCAACCCAAATGGTCCATGCTGGGTCGGGTCAAGTTTTACCAATTATAGTTATGCACTTAGACATTAATCCAACAAAATCATCCATAACTTATATAGTTGGCCAAAGCTCCATGGATAATCAAGTTGGGTTTAACCCATAGGATGCTCCATGGAGATTACATAACTCATGGGTTATGGAAATGAAATGTCATGACAATTAGGGATTACATGGTGAAACCCTAATTGTAACACACTATATAAGCATCATATTATTCACCAAAATTGGCCATTAGAGTGTGTAAAAGAAGGGCTAGCTGATTTCATGAAGTCTTGATTTCCCTCTAAGTTATTCCAAGAGCATTTGATGTTGTGTGAGCCATTTGAGGTGTCACATTTGAGGTACTAGGCACTCAAGCCCCATGGAGTCAAGCTACACTACAAGAGGTATGTATTCTTTCTATATTATTACCCAAGTATCTATGATTGTATGCTAGATAGGGTAATACCTTGGAATATTAGTATTTGCATGTATATTAGAGAAAACATAGATCCTAGGTATTTAGGGTTGCATGTACACCATAGGAGTGTTAGAATGCCCAAAACCCAACAGTGGTATCAGAGACTAGGCTTGTTTTCATGTATACTTGATGCACTTGCTAAAAAATCGAAGTTTTTGTGCTGTTTGGGCAGTGGACTCGCCGAGTTCCCTGATGGACTTGACGAGTCCAAGGCAAAACTCATTCGACTCGGCGAGTTGGTTCATGCACTCGATGAGTTGGACCCCTAAAAGCTTATCTTCGAGTTTTGATGCTGGAATTGGTCTAGAATCATTATCTTAAATTGTTTCGGACTTATAAAAACTATTTTTTTTATGTGATAATGATTATGGTAAACCAATTTCAGAGTTGTTATCAAAATTTAAAGTTTTATATGGTTAATTTTATGATTCTTGAAATTGTTGATATGCATGTTCTTGAACTTATGAGTTTTGATACTTCTCGAAGATCGATTTGAGATCGGGATATCACCAGCTGCGAGTCCTGGAGAGTGATGTTCCCAAGACGGCCTTCCGAACGAGATACGGACATTACGAGTTCGTAGTGATGTCGTTCGGACTAACCAATGCCCCGGCCGTATTCATGGATCTAATGAATAGGGTATGCCATCCATTCTTGGATACGTTTGTAATAGTATTCATAGACGACATACTCATTTATTCAAAGAATAAAGAAGAGCATAGTCAACATCTGAGGCAAGTCTTAGAGACGTTACGGACTAAGAGACTGTATGCAAAATTCTCAAAATGTGAGTTTTGGATTAGAAAGGTGGACTTCCTCGGTCACGTGGTCAGCAAGGAAGGAATCCACGTGGATCCATAAAAAATCAAGGCTATCAAAAACTGATCTGCACCAACTACACCAACAGAAATTTGCCAATTTCTAGGTCTTGTTGGTTATTATCGAAAGTTCATTCAGAATTTCTCCAGCATCGCAAAGCCTCTTACCGCTTTAACCCAGAAAGGTGTGACCTACCACTCGGGAGAAAAGCAAGATGCTGCATTTCAGACCTTGAAACAGGCCCTTTGTAGTGCACCCATCCTTTCTCTTCCAGAGGGGACCGAAGATTTTGTGGTGTATTGCGACGCTTCGATGCAAGGGTTGGGCTGTGTGCTAATGCAGAGGGGAAAAGTTATTGCATATGCCTCACGACAACTGAAAACGCATGAGGTCAACTACACCACTCATGACTTAGAACTTGGGGCGGTGGTCTTCGCTCTTAAAATCTGGAGACACTACCTATATGGTACCAAGTTCACTATCTTTACAGACCACAAGAGCCTCCAACACATCCTCGACCAGAAGGAGTTAAACATGAGACAACGACGTTGAGTTGAATTGCTCAACCACTATGACTGTGAGATTCGCTATCATCCGGGAAAGGCAAACGTCGTGGCGGATGCCCTTAGTCGCAAGGAGTACTCTGGCCGAAGAGTGAAGTCATTAGCCATGTCGATCCATTCACACCTGTCAGCACAAATCAAGGAAGCTCAAATAGAGGCCTTGAAACCCGAAAACGTGATGGGTGAGACCCTTAGGGGAATGGACAAGAACTTGGAAATCAAGAGTGACAGAGCACGCTACCTCATGAACCGAATATGGACACCCAAGTTTGGTGGATTCAGAGAGGTAGTTATGAGCGAGGCACACAAGACTCCATACTCCGTACACCCCGGGTCAGACAAGATGTATCAAGATCTCAAGAAACTTTACTGGTGGCCAAACATGAAAGCGGAGATCGCTACCTATGTGAGCAAGTGTTTTACTTGCGCCAAGATAAAAATAGAACACCAGAAACCCTCAGGGCTACTCCAACAACCTGAAATACCTGAGTGGAAATGGGAGCAGATTTCCATGGACTTCATAACGAAACTACCCAAAACTCAGAGTGGCCAAGATATTATTTGGGTAATCGTCGATAGATTAACCAAGTCCGCTCATTTCTTACCAATCAAGGAAACTGATAAAATGGAAAAGCTATCGAGAATCTACATCCGAGAGATCGTACGACTCCATGGAGTGCCAATATCTATCATCTCGGACAGAGACAGCAGATTCACTTCCAGATTCTGGCAATCATTGCAAAAATCCATGGGAACAAGATTGGACATGAGTACAGCCTATCACCCCCAAACTGACGGACAGAGTGAGAGGACGATCCAAACCTTGGAAGACATGCTGCGAGCATGTGTAATCGACTTTGGTAAGGCGTGGGATGTTCACTTACCTTTGGTCGAGTTCTCTTATAACAATAGTTATCATACTAGTATCAAGATTGCTCCATTTGAAGCCCTTTACGGCCGTAAGTGCAGATCACCTCTGTGCTGGATGGAAGTGGGCGACACACAATTAGCAAAAGGTCTAGTCCCTGATAGCACCCTCACTGGTCCGGAGATCATCAGAGAAACCACAGAAAAGATCGTGCAAATACGAGAACAATTGAAATCCTCAAGGGATAGGCAAAAGAGTTATGCCGACAAAAGACGTAAACCCTTGGAATTTCAGATTGGCGATCGTGTACTACTGAAGGTCTCACCCTAGAAGGGCATGATACGCTTTGGAAAACGTGGGAAGCTAAATCCTAGGTACATTGGACCCTTCGAAATCATTTCAAGAGCTGGTCCAGTGGCCTACAAACTCCGACTTCCAATCGAGCTTAACAAAGTACATCCAGTATTCCACGTATTGAACCTGAAGAAGTGTTTGTCCGACGAAACACTTGTAATTCCACTTGATGAAATCGAACTAAATGAAAATCTTAACTTTGTGGAAGAACCCGTCGAGATCATGGATAGGGAAGTTAAACGAACTAAACAAAGTCGCATTCCAATAGTAAAGGTCCGATGGAATGCTAAGAGGGGACCTGAGTTCACATGGGAACGAGAAGATCAAATGCAACAGAAGTATCCACACCTCTTCCTCAGCCCCTAAAACTTTCCTTTTGTATTAAAATTTTGGGATGAAATTCCCTCTAACGGGGGGATGATGTAACAACCCGTCATTTCAGGTCATCAAAGATCGCGTCTTGTAACCCCTTTGAAAAAGGGATTAGAATATCATCGAAAAATGAAGTATTCAAAAACTCTATTTGGAGTACGCTATGTAGTAAATATCGTTTTAAGGTTTCTAAATATATAAATAACACAAAAATCTGAGTTATAACGAAGAAGTTATGACCATTCTAAGTTTTTCCGACAAAAATCGGCGATATGAAGTTACGTAAAAACGCAAAGTTTCAATAAAACACTTTCTGACCTTAGGTGTCTAAATGAAAGTCATAGATATCGTTAAACTACAAATGTGCATAAAAAGAACGCTCAAATCGGACATCGTATGAAAAAGTTATGAATTTTAAAGAAATTCCTTAATCACGTCATTTTAATAAATAAATAATAAAAATAATTTCGGAATTTATCTACGGAATCTAAATGAAAGTTGTAGATCTTAGTCTCACCTACGCGTGGATATAAAGAACGTCGAAAACGGAGTTCGTATCAAGGAGATATGAATTTTTGAAGTTTGATAATTAATTAATATATATTTTTATTCAAAACTTCGGTATTATCCAAAGTCTGAGTCACACAAGTACGCCCCGCGTACACGAGTACGCCCAGCGTACTCAAGGCATTAGCCTCGGATCGTCCACGTCGCCCCTATCCGAGCCTACCCCCCGTCACATCCGAAGTCCGAGGCAGTCAAGGACTCGGTCATGCGTGACGTACGCATACGCCCCACGTACGAGCGTATGCTCCCGCATACCGAGGCGGTTCTAGCCTCCTATAAAAGGGATGTGAGGGGTCCCAGAAAAATTGCTCATTCTCTCTCACTTTTATTGTGTTTTACCTCGTTTTCCGTGCTCGCACTACCCCGAAGCCCTGGTTATTTTGTGCAAGTTCCGAAGGTCGATTTTACTCCCGAGAAATCCCGAGAAAATCCGCCTTTTCAAGCCAAAGTTCTGCTCGATTTTCATCACACCTTCTTCAATCAATCAAGTGAGTTCATACCCCTTTCAAACACATTTTAAATACATTTTTAAATACTTTTATACTCCATAAAGGGGGGGGGGGATACAGGTAAACATACGGTTATTATCGTGTATTTTATAAAATTTCACTTCACTTGTTTTTATCGAATAAATCACTTCCATACTACTATGGAAAACTCTTGTCATACTTTGCGTGCATTAGATTTATACAAAGTATATAGTGATTTCAAAGTACCTTTCGTTGCTAAGTCGTTTTATACATTCTAAAAACTTATGATTTATGCTTTGTCAAAAATTGTGAAAAAGGATAAACTTTGCATACAAAACTATCACTTTAATACAGACTTAGTTGAGAATCCATGAGACATGTATATCTTCAAACACTACTTTCTTATTAGAAAGTAATGCCGCAAGTCCTGTCTATAACCAGAGTCTCCCGTTAGGAGAACGTGTCAAATGTGTATAAATCTATACGGGAAGTCATGATCCCGCGCCCTGACTGTTAGCTACAATCCGTCCTTTAGGGTGACAGTTGCCATAACGTTGTGACGCCTGACGAACGTCGTTACAGGCATATTATGTTCAGTATGGTTATAAAACTCATCGGATATACAATTATTATGGTATTATGCTTTTATGAACGAGTAGTTATTAAAACTATTCTTCATCTAACAAATGCGATTTTCGTATAGCTTTATAATATAAAACTATGACACAACTTTTAAGAACGTCGGTTTCTTGCGATTTTCGGTCTTAGAGACTGCCAGTTATGTTAGGAAAATTTGGGTTTTTCCTGTATACAAACCAAACAAATAATAGGAAAATAAGGGATTTTCCTGGTGCAATTATTTACAACTTAAAACACGAACATTCATATGTATTTCATACCTTTATAAGAAAATAAGGGATTTTCTTGGAAAACACAACAATTCATATCTCAACCATTAGGGAAAATATGGGATTTTTTGGGTCTAATACATTCATTTACAACTCAACAAACCACAACTCTTTACGTTTGAAATACTGCGTTTTCTGGAAAACATACACGAACTTTCGAATGGCGTACATTTTCTCAAAACACTACTCATGAACTCACCAACTTAATTGTTGACATTTTCTCTTTGAAATAACTTGTATTCTCAGGGAACCGCTAAGCAGGTTTGGAAATCAACTTTTGGGATTGACGCGTTGGCGTTAATTACTTCTTTTGAAAGATGTTTATGTATTTATATTTTGAACATGTAATGAATACAATTATGTAAACATTTTTAAAACCTTTATATATGTATGGTGGTGTGTACTTTCCTTTCTATGAACTGTTATGATACTGAATATGATGTCCTCCGCCCCCGAACGTTTCCGCCGTTCTGGTTTGGGGGTGTGATAGTAGAAAACTGAGAAATTCAAAGCCAAACCAAGTCTAATTGGATGAGTAGGTGCCAGGTCAAATGCAGCAATAGCTGTTGCAACCTTCAAGAAATAGCATTGTACTTTCATTAATTTATTTATTATAGCATTTTATTTTTAAAGTACAATGAATAAAAAGAAAGAAACTGAAAGAAATGGTGTAATGGGAAGAAATGAAATAACCCATCTGTCAAAGTCTAGTCAAGTAATAGAAAGTTTGATCAGTCTAGTCTAGTATACTCCTGCACAGTGTAATAGATGCAGCCTAAAAGTTGAATACCTGACAATGCTCTTTCCAAAGCCAAACACCTCTACCTCTAGTAAGTATTACTACAGATAGGCAGGTTATCGCCTTTCAAAAGATAATTAATGAATATGAACAATAGACTGTTGTGTTTTATTCTCAGGCTCAGGTTGTTGGACATCATCATCTAGCACTAGCAGCAGATTAAATTCAGAGATAGAAAGCACCAATTATGGGATTGCAGAAACCAATTAAGGTATTATGTAAAAAAGAAACAACACTTCAGAACAATTATACTATACAGATTCATGGAAAAAGAGACATATCAAAACGAAACCTACTTCTTGAGATTAACTTTGCAGGGAAAGCAAGGCAGTAGACACTGAATCACTTTGTGTCATTTCAGGGAAATTGGTATGGTCTATTTAAATTTTTTTTTTGTTTTTATTTAATATGTTAAGATTTAATATATTATTAAACAAATACTTTTCGAATGGATCTTCAGGAGCAAGAAAAAATGTCCCGAGCTACATGGACATAGGTTTGTTTGTTTAGAGTTATAGTGCTAATTTATGTACCTTTTATCTGAAATAATTACAATTTCTTTCAGACACGTATAGGCGACTATCTCAAAGATGTGGCATCCAGTCATATCCAAAAGATTACAGATACAACAGCTGAATCAGGACTTAAAGTTGCACTCTATCCTCAAGAAACAAGTTAGAATGTCAATTCACTTCATTTTCATTTTCATTTTGTTATTGATTTTACCTTATTTGGATGAATGGAATCAAAATGAAAAGGATCACTCCATCTCCTTAGGTGGGGCCGTTAAGGATATGGAGTCTAGCTCTCTCCATCTTCTAGTTTTATGTGGTGCAAAGGTATGATCTAGTTTTATGTGGTGTAAAGATATGTGGAAGGATGTCAGCAACCGGGATGCAGCCAATGCACAACTGCTTATCCATATAATCATCTGTTTGGAGCATTAGTCTTAAAGAATTATAAAAGGCAAGATGCAACATTACTTAGTTGGAATTTGATGTACATAGTAGATTAGATGGAAATTTATATATTGTAACAAATAGAATTGTATGACATTAAATTTATGCAATGGATTCGATTTTTTGTATATGATATTTTATTTTCTATTCAAAAACATTAAATACAAATTTAATTTGAAAATAAGTAAATCTATAAATAATATTTTTTTAAACATTTAAAATTATGATACACTAAAATGTGTGTCATCTTCATTTATGACATGGCCTTTCTTGACAGTGTCTTTCTTGATACGTGTTGCCAGTCATTAACACGCATGTTGTAAGGTTACGACACGCGAATGTGTGTCGTCTTCCTTTATGGCAGGGCCTTCCTTGATACGCATTGTGTGTCGTAAATGCGCATCGTAATTGCGCGTCGTAAATGAGCGTCGTAAATGCGCGTCGTCTCTCTTTATGACAGGGCCTTCCTTGACGCGCATTTGCGCGTCGTCTGAGGCTTTTACGACGCGCAATGAGCGTCATAAAAGGCTGTTTTTCCAGTAGTGCTTCCGACCAACTCCTGGTTCACCCACAACCATTTATCTTGCCAGTTCTTAGGGGTTCACCCATCAGGAACTAGGGCATGCCCCCCTCGTCGGACTAAAAAGGTGCATTTGTCTCCAGTGATGCAGAATTGGAAGAAAAACTTTATAACGAAGTATTCTGGAAGATACTCGTTAGCTCTACAGATAATTTCAAACACAACCACTTTGTTCACTGCATTGGGAGTCAACATTTGGAGACTACAACCATCTTTTTGGAAGACCTTTTCTTGAAAATCCGTCAGAGGAAAACGGATGCCAGCATCTAGGGTTTTCATATAAACCCCAATCTTGCCAGAGGGAGGGGATGAGATACTGGAGCCGCGTGAAGGAAACTCTACACCTTCTAGGGAAGTTAAACCATATGTGATCTCTAGTAGACGATACTCAGTGGCGGAAGGGAGGATACCGGGAAGATTTTTCATGTGAAAGTAAGAAAGAAAAGAAGAAGATAAACCCAGAAAGAGGAAGACGAGTAGAGAATGAGGAAAAGATAAAGAGAAATCATGTAAATGCTTCTATAAAAGAAATGATGAAGAGGCGGGACATTTAAATGGTTGAATGATGTAACTGCTAGTCACCATGCATAGTCACGTCGCCATTAAAGACGGAACGACGGGTAAAGAAAAACCAACACGCATAAGCTATCTAAGTCCAGAAGATCGTAACTAGCGCTGCAACCCTACGACTACTGGACTGGGGGACTTGATGACGTGCCTAGGGCAGCACGGAAAAATCACGTCTAGCCTAGGAGCCGAGCACGCCAACCAGGCTCGGCCCAGCAGGCTTAGCACCTGCTAGCGCTCCCTGGAGCGGAACACACAGGCGGCAGGCTTGTGCCTGCCAAGGGACGCTTCCAGCTCCAAGACAAAAGATACGGTCAGGGGACAAGCAGAAGAATCGGGCCATTACCGTTAGAGCCAATGAGAGCGCCCTAACGGTTGAAGGCGCATGACCCTCCAATCATCGCCCCTGATCTTGTCTCCCCAAAAAGCGATATTGTCTGGTACGGACCAGGCAAGGGCACTAGGTATAAAAGGATACGCTCTTAGCCCTACGATGTAAGCTCTCTGAACTTTCAAAGATTGTACATCCAAAGAACCTAAACACTCTCTAACTTAACCGTCGAAGCGTTCTTCCGGGAACTCCTCCCGGAATGTGGCTGACGGCCCTCTTTCTTTGTGATCTTGTAGAGGCAGCCAAGAATCCAAGTGCATGGCACCGATCGAGCCAAGACAAGGTCGCATCATTAAAAATTAGAGTAATATCATTAATTGTCAATCCGAAAAACTTTGGGGGATGTTGTAGAGTCACGTCGGGCCCTTCGTTTTCGAACCGAAAGTACCTAAAACCATAAATATGAAACCGTAAGCATACTGCTTGGTGGGTTCACCAAAATAGCACATACCAAAACGTACGAGTGTCATCGACTGCCCGATGGTCCTTCCTTGAAATATTGAGGACCAAGTCCCAGTCTTACATACAAGTATCAAGGACTACCACCATGATGTTTCCTTGCAATGCAGAGTGTCAAACCTCGGTATTAAATACAAGTGTCAGGGGCCATATCTTGGTCTTTCATACAATCGATAGGGGCCAAATCAAGGTCTTACTTGCAAGCATCACAGAGACAACTAGTATTCCACAAAACAAGTAATGGACCGATATTGGTGCCTTCGGCCCACGGATATAGTAATAAAATTCATCTCACAGTTTAAATGAACAATTCCACCGACCATTGCTCTAAAAGCTATCTCTACAGGTCACCTATATAATTAACTGGAATCCAAATCGCAAACTATAAATCAAATCACCCAAATTCCCTTAGTTCAAACTTCATCAAAATCCTGGTGAAAGTCAAATTTCAACCAAGTCAACTGATTCAACTTAGTTCAGAAGGCTAAGGGTTGACCACGTACATGCAGCGTACATGTTTGCCATCCTCCCAATCCATTAAGAGCTTAATCCTTTACTCTCTTTTGTCTAAAATCCAGATCTAACCCTCAAATGATATCCTTAACCATAAATTTTCCAACTTTATGGTCTTGCATGGCTATTAAGTCTTCAACATCCAAAAACCCTAACTTCTTGATCCACTAAGATATCCAAGACCACGCATGGAGGAAAACTGGGGACCAAGCTCACATTTTGTGGTTCCTAGTGACTCTATAATAGATAAATTTTCCAACATTATCCATTAGAATGGTCCCAACAAACAAGATCTAGACTTTAAGTCTTAAATTGGACTAAAAGTGCATCTTTTTCAACTTAATCCTTTAAGTCCAAGTCACTAACTTTCAGATCTTAATCAATATGATGTTTAAATGGTTAATTTTCCATGTTTATCTATAACAATGTCACAAACTTTCATGATCTAAACTTTATGCACTTAAAGTGACCAAAAATTCATAACCCCCAAAACTAGCTAGACCTAAAAATTTCATCAACAAGATTCAAACATTAAACCTTCAGGAGAAAGATTCAGGTGAACAAGGTTTGGATCTACAAGCTCTAATGCACCTAACAATTCTTCAATGAGTTCCTTATTCCCAAAGTTGCACCAAGAACACTCCAAACCACTTAAAAATACCTTTTTTTGCTCACGAGGCTTAAACTAGGGTTATGGTTTCAAGAGAGGGTGTTGGTGTTGGGTTATGAGCATTCTAACACTCCTAAGTGTACATGCAACCCTAAATACCTTGGATCTATGTTTTCTCTATTATACATGCAAATATCAACTTTCCAAGGTATTGTTCTATTCTAGCATACTAAACTTTGAATAACACAAGTTAGAATAACATACCTTTTGTTAGTGCATGTCTTCATGAAGCTTGAGTGCCTAGTGCCCCAAGTGTGACACCTCAAATGGTTCACACAACACCATAAGCACTTGGAATAACTTAGAGAGAATTCTACACTTCATGAAATCGGCTAGCCCTTTCTTACTATCTCTAGTGCCGATTTTGATCAAGAATAAGATGCTTATGTAGTTATACAATTAGGGTAAACCCTAATTGTCATGCCTTTCCATTTCCTTGGATCCATGGGTTCAAATACACCATGGAGCATCCATGGAGCATCATATGGGTTTTGTCCCAACTAGATAATCCATGGAGCATTAGCCCACTATATAAGTATGGATGATTTGCACAATCAACCCATATATTTAATTAGTCTTCTTTTGATCACTTAATTAATCCTAGATTAATTCTTGATCAATACTAATTAAATAATCTTATTATTCTTATTATTAATATACTAGAACTTATAATATATTAATAACCATAAGTGTCTTATTTCTCTCATTATAGTCTATCCAAGTTCATGATGCCATGCAACCCAAATGGACCATGCCGGGTCGGGTCAAGTCTTACCAATTATAGTTATGGACTTAGACATTAATCCAACAGTCTCCCACTTGGATAAGTCTAAAACCATTATTGCGTATGACTTCAGGAACCAACCGGCAATCGTAGCTCTCAAAAGCTTCTGTCGAACTCTGACCTTGTCGATAAACTCTGACCTTTGTCAATGACTTGTCCATTAGATAAGGGATCATATATTCCTCCATTCTAGATATCATATGGACTGAGAGATGGATTATAATCATTCTCTCTGTCCATTTGTTGTTTCCCGATTTCCGATTTATGACGACTAACTCATTGAACAAATCAAATCAGTCCTGGCCCGGCCGAGCACTTCCATTTGTCATCATCAAATCATCGAGGGCCCACAGATATTGCTTTTATCCCGAAGGTAAAAGGAATGGATAAACTTCGACTCATATGGCTTGTTCTACTACTTGTTGAATCATACACAAAGGCACGTTTTATAGCACCGAGTTACCAAATGTGGTGTCATGCAATCAATGTACAACCGACTCATAGTAACAACTCATATCTCTAGGTTTGAAGAATATAAGATATTATCGTCTCATGATCACTCATGATAAAATCCATGAAGTGATTCCAATGAGCGCGGGTTGAATCCAATACTCAGAACTTATGAGCACTCATGAGTGTTGTAGCCCTTTCTCTAACACCTTAGACCTCTACAAGCCAACCCATGATAGTCTTAATTCATATCTACTTCTAACATATGACCGACTATGGATGGTTTGAATAACTTAGTCATTCCGGAAGAATAACCTAGTTTATTCGGGAAGTCAAAACATGCAAAGTGAAACACAATAATAATTGAATCCAATAAGGTATCAAAACCTATGAACATAAATAAAACACCTTTTATTTATCACCATATGATTACACATTATTCATTGTATACTGTTTCAGCTATCAACTTTATTCTTGAATTTAAAACAATAGTTGTCCCATGCTCCAAGCATGTACACTATGTTTTTCTAAACACTAGTCATGCGACACACCAAGTATGCATACTATGTTTGTCTATGATCTTTACTTTGTGAACTATATCAATTGAACATAACTTCAATGATTCTCTTTTCACACTCCCAAATCCTTACTGCAAATGCAAGAATTCCAAATTCATGCCATTTACTGAAATCTGTTAGATTCTAAACTTATATGCATTGATCCTCTTGTAACGATTATGCACAAATTCACAAAGACTTGGCAACAATCATTACAGAGTATTCCAAAAGAGATCAACTCCTTGGAAACATCCTTCTTGCATTAAGTTTCCTTAATCTTACACAGATTGAAATTTCTGACTTTGAAACATCTCTAGATTCATTTTGACTATCACTTCTGAATAAGAGTTGCCTCCTTACAGATTATGTCAATATGGCCCTTCCAGAATTGTCACTATACTTCCAACTGTCCTTAAGCAACCAATCTTTGGTAAACCTTAGATTGTCCTCGATAATTGTTTAATCCTTTTAGTCATATCCAGTTCTAAACCTTTTCCCTTCTTAATGCCCCAGGCATTTGGAAACTTTTAGAACGGATAACTATAGCACATGTAATCGATCCTATATCCGAAGCATATGGGACACGATTCATGATGTCTCACATAAAGACTAAACCAGTCTTTTTCTATAACATTTCAATTTCTATTTGCCAAGTTCTCATAATTCAGATTATGAAAAGGGATGCCGTAATCATAATCGAATTTTAGAACGCAACTAATGGACCCATATACAGAATTTCCTTATGTTGAGCCATTCCAACATGAAATTCATATATATCCTTTACTAAATGATTAAAACCTCATGATCTAAGCTTATAGATTTGAGATGAAGTATAATTTCCTCTTCCTTAATTATAGCAAAACAACTTTTTCCCAATTGAAACCTTTTGTTTTCTATAATTAACATTGCTAACTTGCAATCTTTATCATAATTATCATGCTCCCACTAACATGATGATTATTAGCATAACACTTATGCTCCCAATAGCTTTGACATGAACTCAGAAATCAGTTGGACTTCTAGAAATCAATACTTTATTGACTTTCTTACGAAAGTTCAGATTTCTGATACTGGATTGTTTTGATAGAACTTTATCAAAATCATACACCTTCCCTTAGATAGCATACTTGTGTGTCTAAACAATTATGAAGAGGGATGTCGTAATCATAATGGTTAGACCTTTTTGCCACTTCTCACAAGTCCACGTTAGTGTGCCGGTAAACCACACATGCTCCACTAACGACTTTGAGAATGCAAATATCACAATTGCTATCTATCTAAAATCTACTTAGTGAAAGTGTTTCCTCACCATCATTTTCATGAATCAGAGAGAAACCTTATGACACTTAGATTTAATGGTGTATGTGTTCTTATCCATGTGAATTGTCAAAACCATAGTCACAAGACAAGGATAATGACAAATCCAAACTCATATGACTGAACTCAATCTTAACTTCTTGCCACCTGGCAGCTCAAGGGCCTGCCATTGCTTCCAAGTTGTTGTGTAACCAATTGAGAACTCTAAGACTATGTCAACACGATAGGTTATAAACCTCAAGTAGTGTGCTAGTGAAGAACTTTAGGTTTTTATTCTTGATTAGTTCTTGATACTTTCAATACCTTTAAGACTCCCACTGTCCTCTTGACCTATAAGACTCCCTTGTCAAACATCCAAGAGATAGTGAGGATTCTAACCAAGACAAACACTTCACATAGTTGGCCTAAGTTGGTCTTTGTTTTATCCAAAACATCACAACTTACCAACTTCAAATGAACAAGAGTAGGACACTTTTACTCTTACATTTGACACGTGTTTTAAACCTTCTTAAAGACATGTCACTCCAATTACAATCTTGGAGTATGACTCTAAGACTTGTATTGGAACGAAGTATGACTCATCTTCTTGATTTAACCATTTCAACAATTCAAGATCCCTTCTTCTTAGTCATAAGAATGGACTAAGACTTCCTTAGAGAACTAATTTTGATATGGTTTCTTAATCATTAAGATGATCACAAAACTGATACTGAAGTACTCTCCCATCTTTTCAGATTTGAGAAACTTTTATCCTTCTGCCTAATTTGATTCTTCTTATCCGCTCTGCCATGCATTGAAACCTTTTCCAATGTCTCAGAGTTACACTTAAGCTTGTAAGTATAATCATATTTATTGAGCTTTGGTAAAGTATGACGAATATCCTTACATCTTTTGTGGTGGACTTAATCAGTGAACATGACTATGTACTCGATCCCTTAGTCCATTACTTGACTCACACATCCATGTGAACAAGTAATTAGTCTTAATTTTTCCAATACTTGAAAGTTCTCATTCATCATGCTATACAACTTGAATGATTCCAAGTCCCGGTCCAAATTAAGACTTTGGATGATGAGAATCTTTCCTTATTTGGTAAATTTAGACATTACCACAAATGAAGGAATCAATTTCATATTTCCACTCTTGCTATTAATGGAATCATATAAGCAACAATTTTTCCTCAAATGCCATTGTAAGGATATTTTAAAATAAATAAAATCAAAAAAATTTCTTTTATTTTAAAACTATGCGGAAAAACTTATCCTTACAATCCATATGCAAACTTGTTGTTCTCTATTACTAAGTAATACCTCATAACTCCTAAGAAGTAGCTTAAGAATCCGATCTTCAAACTATGCGATAGAAATCCATCTATGCGATCAGATTCAACATATTCTTTCTTTAAGTTCCTTCACTTTTCTTTGATTCTTAAAACATTACCATGTGACCCAGTCACATCATGTATCAGGAATCTCAGAATAGAAACTTAACAGAGCTAGATTAGTGGATTTTACCTGAAGTAGAGTCAACCTTGTTGACTCTAACATCCTTAGGTAAATTTGGCAGCTTCGCAACTAATGACCCTTCCTTTGGCAATATAAACATATGGACCCTTTGATAATGGTACACGGGACTATTACAGACTTAGCCTTTTCTCTTTACCATTTGGTCAACCTATTTGACTATGGTCAATCCCTTTCCATTGGGAAGAGAATGCTTTTCTGTATTTCCTATGTCACTATTGTCAATGTCCATCAAGCTTTGAGGAAGTTGATCTTAACAAATAGATAAGATCATTAAGGGTCTTGTCATAGTCTTTTTCATAGGAGTTCCAAAAGAACTCACTATGTGACATAGAAAGTGATTGAACCACCAACTTTCTCAAGACTTTGACACCCAACTCTCCTGGCTTGTCAATATGTGACTACATCTCCAAGATGTGACCACACATAGACCTTTACTTGCCAATAGGGCTTGAGTGACCTTAAACTTTTCAAGAACTTGTGGGTTAGGGAGAATAATTGGAGGAGGTGAACGAAGTATGATTTCGATGGGACATCATCTTCATTTAGGAAAGCTTGTTTCAAGAGATTTGGGAAGATCATAAATATCTAAACCAGACATGTTTTGGGAGATATTCAAGATAGTTGATCTTAAAGTCCTTAATATGACACCCAATATGAAATATTAAGGCTACGACCCAACAAACTATTTTATAACTTAGAAGATGTATGTCGTAATCCAAGCTATAAAACAATTTGAAGGTAGGTGAATGACGATTCACCAATTTCCACCAAGATAAACGAAATGTATTATTAGGTTTTAATTGGTTTTGAAACTCCTAAATCATTGAGATTCATTGTAATGTTCAATGGCATGTTTCAATCTCGAGTGTGCCCTTCAGGTTTTGTGACTGGGATGCCGAGGATCACAAAACAAGGTGCGAAGTAACCATGCAAATTACTTCGTACCCTTAAGTGTTTACCCCTCAATCGATGTGCCGGTTAACCACACACGCTCCATCGATACTATGATAAACATTAAGTTACCCTTTGCCTACCTTGTTAAATACGAGTTAGTGTGCCGGTTAACCACACACGCTCCACTAACCGACTTAAACAAAGTGCAAAGTGTAATTTCATGGATTAGCACCTTATTCACATTTTCCTAAGTAACTAAGATTGGGTATTATTAAGAGTTTAGTTACTTAGTATTTATCATTAATACTTTTAATGAAGGGAGAATCATAGTCCTGTCAAACCCGTTCGGCTAACAACCCTCCACCAGTCAAGCAAGCGGTGGGTGAGAGTGGACACCCATTAAGTTTCCATTTTATAGGCAACAACCTTATACCCACCTTATAGACCGGTTTCGTGAATGAGGCGTACTAGCGGTAAGACTAACTTTACTCTTATACATATATATTATTAACTTATAGTATTATAAAGTATAAGGGTTGAATTTTAACTCTTAAAATTCTAAGGGCTAACTTGGAATTAAAGTATTCATAAGAGAAAACTTTACAAATTCCAAAACTTGAGGGCATGTTTTGAAACTATTCAAAACTAATTAATTCCATAACTTATGTGTTTAAAGTAGTTTTAATCCAAAAACTCTTCAGGTTCCATAACTTGAGGACAAGTTATGGAAGACTTTAAACTAATAAAAGAATTAACTTTTCTTTATTTTATAACATATGGAATTAATTAAGGTTACACTTTTTTTTATTTATTAGTTAATGAAGAGACTCTTGGTCCTCCATAACTTGAGGACAAATTATGGAGTCATAACTCCAATTAATTAGAACTAGACTCTTCATTTTGTAACCTTTGCCAACTTTTATGAGTTTTATGAAACATAAATGTGACTTTTCATATAACTTGAGGACAAGTTACAAAAACACATTTTAGAATCAACTCTTAGGTTAATTTGAATTGAAAACAACTTTTTCACTCAACTTTTCTATTAATCTAAGCAACTCATAAGAACAAAATTTTTCATGTAATTAGTCTAAACTTTAAACTAATACAAAACGTGAATATATTGACAATTATCTTTGAAATTGGATTAGCATGAACATTACCACATAAAAAACAAGTTTATAAGTTCAAAAACCTATTAGGGTAATGTTCCTAGTCCAATTCCAACCAAAAAAGTCAGATTTATGCTGTCTGGGGGTCCCACTCGTCGAGTGCACTAACCAACTCGGCAAGTTGGATGCTTTTTGCCTTGGACTCGGCGAGTCTGCTGGGCAGACAGCATCAAAACTCGATTTTTAAGCTCCATTTGCAAGTATAACAAGAAAACAAGCCTAGGCTCTGATACCACTGTTAGGTTATAAGCATTCTAACACTCCTAAGTGTACATGCAACCCTAAATACCTTGGATCTATGTTTTCTCTATTATACATGCAAATATCAACTTTCCAAGGTATTGTTCTATTCTAGCATACTAAACTTTGAATAACACAAGTTAGAATAACGTACCTTTTGTTAGTGCTTGTCTTCATGAAGGTTGAGTGCCTAGTGCCCCAAGTGTGACACCTCAAGTGGTTCACACAACACCATAAGCACTTGGAATAACTTAGAGAGAATTCTACACTTCATGAAATCGGCTAGCCCTTTCTTACTATCTCTAGTGCCGATTTTGATCAAGAATAAGATGCTTATATAGTTATACAATTAGGGTAAACCCTAATTGTCATGAATTTCCATTTCCTTGGATCCATGGGTTCAAATACACCATGGAGCATCCATTGAGCATCATATGGGTTTTGGCCCAACTAGATAATCCATGGAGCATTAGCCCACTATATAAGTATGGATGATTTTCACAATCAACCCATATATTTAATTAGTCTTCTTTTGATCACTTAATTAATCCTAGGCTAATTTTTGATCAATACTAATTAAATAATCTTATTATTCTTATTATTAATATACTAGAACTTATAATATATTAAGAACCATAAGTGTCTTATTTCTCTCATTATAGTCTATCCAAGTGCATGATGTCATGCATCCCAAATGGTTCGGGTCAAGTCTTACCAATTATAGTTATGGACTTAGACATTAATCCAACAGTTGGAGAGGTTGAAGTTGAGAATGGAATTGTCTTGGGGAAGTTGAGGAGCTTTAATAGGGATCAAACTATGAAAATAGGGTTTCGACACTAATCACGTATGCCAAACGTACTCCTGGTACACCCATGGTGATGGGTTTTGAGCACTATAACATCCCTATGGTGCACATACAACCCTAATGCTTTGGATCTAAGTTTTCTCTATTTATACATGCAATTTTCATTTTCCAAAGCATGAAGCCTAACTAGTTACATGATTACCTCTTTGTTGTAGCGTGTAGAACATGGACTTACAAGAGCTTATCACCTCAAATGTGATGCCTCAAATAAGTCACAAAACACCAAGAACAAATGGAGGATTAGGAGAGCGGTTTAGGAGGCACTAAAAATCAACTATACTCTTTTTAGAATACTTGTGTGTTGATTTTAGGGCTTAGGGGTTACATATATAGTGTAGAATTCCAAGGGTCACTTGTAAAACCTAATCCAATCACTTAGGATTTTGATCCAATAACTCATTTGGACTAACACTTTATGGACTCTCACATAAGCTTAGTCCATAACTAATCAATCATGAAGCATTAGCCCAAACTTTATGTATCACTGATTTACATAATCAGACCCCGTTAATTCAATTAGTCTCTTTTGATCACTAAATTAATTCCAAATTAATTCTTGATCAATACCAATTAAATAATATGATTTCTCAATTAATATACTATTCTAATAACATATTCATAAATCACAAAGAACCTTTTTCTCAAATATCCTTCCTATCAAATTGCTCCAGTGAATGTAACCCAATTAGACCATGCTACATCGGATCAAGTACATACTAATTATTGTCATGGGCTTAGAAACCTAATCCAACATTCTCTCACCTGGATAAGTCTAATAACTATAACTGCAAGTATGACTTCAAAAACTGACTAACCGTCGTAGCTCTCAAAAGCTGCTATCAACTTTGATCAATAACACATCCTTTAGATAAGGAATCATATAATCCTCTATTCTTCAAGATATCGTGTGGAAAAATACATGGAACATAGTCATACTTATTGTCCATTAGTTTGTTTCCTGATTTCTGATTTGTTGACATAGAACTTAATTGAACACATCAATTGAGTCCTGAGCGGGCTCGACACATAAATCAACACAAAATCATCAAGGGGCCCAAGATATCGCTTATATTCCTCTTAGGATAAAAGGAACAGATAAACTTCAACTTATATACTTGTAATAATTACTTGTTAAATTATACATAAGAAAAAAATTTATAACATCAAGTTACTAATGTGTTTTCGTACTATCAATGCACAACCAACTCGTAATCAACAACTCATATATCTTGGTTTGAAGACTATACAATCTTATCATCTCACAATCACTCGTGATAAATTCCATGAAGTAATTCATGTGAGCATGTTGTTTAATCTAATACTCAAATCTTATTTCAGGAGCACCCATGAACGTTGTAGCAAACCTTTTCCATGTCTAAACACCATAGACAATCTACAAATTAATTCATGACAGTCTAACCTCATAGCCTATTTCAAAGTATGATCAACTGTGGATGATTTGAATAATCTTATTATTCTAGAAGTCAAAACATGCAAATTGAAAAAATAGTAAACAATTGACACAAGATAGTAACTTTACTCATAAATAAAAATCCTTTTTATTCTATCATCAAATGTCAATTACATTTTGTTTATTAGAAGTTTCTAAACAACTATCTAATCACTAAAACTAATATCGTCTCTTAGGTCAATGCTCTTATCATGAAACAAATGATTAACCTTACTCAGTCCCTTCGTAAGGGGATCTGTTTGGCTCTCTTCTGATAATACCCTCTTTACTACGAGGAGTCCTTCTTCTATCCAATGTCTTGTGAAGTGATATTTTCTGTCGATGTGCCTAGATCTACCATGGTCACTTGGTCTCTTGGTTAAGGCGATCGCACTCTCGCTATCACATAAAATCTCCATAGGCTCCTTTACAACTGGTACAACCCCAAGGTCTCCGATGAAGTTCTTCAGCTATATCGCCTCCTTCGATGCTTCATTTATTGCTATGTACTCTGATTCACACGTTGAATCGGCTACAACCTCCTGTTTGGAACATTTCTAAGTTACTGCTCCTCTATTTAGGATAAATACCTAGCCCGACTGCGGGCGGAAAATTATCTTTGTCAGTTTGAAAACTGGCGGTACTATACGCTGTCACTCTCAAGTCATTACTCCCACCGAGGGTAAGGACCCAGTCCTTAGTCCTCTGCAAGTACTTAAAGTGTTCTTTACTGTAGTCCAATGACCTCTACCAGGATTCCCCTGATATCTGCTGACCATGCTGAAAGCAACAGCCACATTATGGTGAGTACATGTCATAGCATACATGATCGAGCCAACTGCAGAAGCATATGGTACTTGCCTCATTTCTGCTATCTTGACATCTCTACTCGGAATCTGAGTCTTACTCAGTTTGGTATTGCTCTGGATAGGCAGTTCTCCTTTCTTGGAATTCTCCATGCTAAGTCCTATTAGTCTTTTACTCAAATTTCTCAATATCCTTATCCCTAGAATGTAAGCAGCTTCTCCAAGGTCCTTCATAGCAAAACACTTTCCAAGCCAGGACTTAACATCCTGTAAGGTTGGAACATCATTTCCTATGAGAAGTATGTCATCTACATACAATACTAGAAAGCTAACTATAATTCCACTAGCCTTGACATACACACAGGACTCATCCTCGCTTCTCAAAAATCCAAACTCTTTTACTTTCTCATCGAAACAAAGATTCCATATACCAGATGCTTGTTTCAATCCATAAATGGATTTCTTTTGGAAGGTATCAAGTCGTTATCTTGACCTCTTTTCATTCTAGATTTCCTTTGTGGGTGAATTTTAGGGATTTTCTAGCATATTAGCAAGCTTTTCTTGTGTATGAGCTAAGATCTGAAGTTGAAACTTCATATCTGAACTCTTTGTGGTCTCTAAGACCATAAAGCTTTCAGCTTTAGTAGTTATGAGCCTCTCCTTGTGTCTTAAACTCCATTTCAAGTTTGGTTTTTCCATTTTAAGACTTTAGAGCCTTGCATACACGTAAAGTTTTCAACTTTACGTGATAAACATGCCTTGGGGGACTGGATCAGAAATATGGAACTTTATCATGGCTTAAAAACCATCTGCATGCATTAAGGACTGAGGGGACTCGACGAGTTGTGTGGTCAACTCGACGAGTCCGAAGAAGATTGTCGTGGACTTGGTGAATCAGTAGGGTGACTCGGCGAGTCAGTTAGATTTTTCTAACTTTTTGCACACATGAAATCGGCGAGTTGCGGGGGAAACTGGATGAATCGGCCAAGGAGTTTACGGTCAAAGGGGTTTTCGGCTGGATGAGTTTTCAGTTAGAAGTTGCGGTTAAGAGTTTACGGCCGCAAACATTAGGGAACTCGACGAGTCACTCAAGTGACTCGGCGAGTTAATGAGTTATGCAAGGAACTCGATGAGTGGCTGGTTGTACTCGACGAGATAAGGTGAACATGGACTACTGACCATGACCATTGACTTTGACTTTGACAAAGGGTAGACTAATTGACTTTTGAGGGGTTTTGGGTGGTTTGAAATTTACAATTATGGTTCTATGATGAATATAGGTGGTGGAATTTGCGACGGTGATCTGAGAGTTTGAGTTTATCCTTCGAATCGACATTTGCAAGGTGAGTTAAACTCACTATATTAACAGGGTCTACGGCACCAAAGTCGGCCCTTTATGGATTATACCTTGCTATGGCATGCTATGCTATTGGTTTATATCCTGGTAATTAGGACGTGGTCATGTTTATGCTCAATGACCTGGTTAGGTTGGTGTCCTGGTTATAGGATGGTATTATGTGTTATGCTACAATAATTTGTTAGATCGGTATCCTGATAGATAGAAATGTATTATGTGTTATGTGGTATGATATGTTAGATCAATTTGTTTGCATATGGATTGTTATGTGATTATCTGTTATATGTACACATGTTTGATTGGCGGCTGAGGCTTATCTGCTTTGTGCGAAAGCCAATAGACCTGGGTATTCCAACATGTTAGTTGTGGGCCGTAAATGTTCCCTCCTGAGGATGATTAGACTCGTAACATGTGGGCATTCAAACCTAATGGTTATGCGCCCTAGGTATTCCATCCCGAGTATGATTGGACTCATAGTATGTTGTTTATGATGATATGTACGTTATTGTGTATTTTGGGGGAGGTCACTACGATTTCGGGCTTATAGTTTCAATTTATTGTTTCATGTGCATCAGGAGTTCGCAGCAAGGTGAAGGCATGATCGTACAACACCTCATGTTTTGTTATCGTTTCTAGGTGAAAACTCTAATATAGACTCTTCTGAAAACAAAATTGTAATAACATTTGGTTTCAAATGTTTTTGAAAACTTTTAAATTAGCTTAAATTTTATGGGTGTTACAAGTTGGTATCAAAACCTTGTTTTCAGTGAATTGGAGGAATATTCGTGTGAACCCAGTCTCAAATCAAGGAAAGATTTTCAAAATAATTTCTAAATGGGTTTTCAAAATAAGTAAAGGATGATGCAGGGTGTACAATCAGCCGGAGCCAGTAAGTAGACCCCCAAAATACTATATAGTTACTTGATTATGTGATATGTTAGAACAAAATGCTAGTACTAGGCTAGGGATCCTCAGGAATTACATGATTACATGGTGCCTGCTAGCCTAGGGTTTCTTTTAAGTGAGATTGACATCATTATTGTAGTTGCTTAATGTATGCATCACGACATACATATTTAAGATCTTATAGCTTGAGAATGTTTGGTTTGGTGTTATGCTTTGTTCTTGTCTGATTGGAGGCTTAGGATAAGATAAGATATTCGATAGCCTATAGGATCCAGCCTTATGTATGGTTAGCATACACGAGTGTTGCAGAATTGGTGGAAGTTTCATGGGTGGGTTGTGAGAGGCCGGGAAGCTAGTCATGTGAAATTTAGCATTCTTCTAGGAATGAGGATTGAGCGCTCGCCATGGTTATGTATATTGTTAGGGCATTGTGATGCTACTTGAGACAAATATGGGTAGGTGTCGAAGGTAGTATGGGCCCGTACTATTAAAGCACAGGACCCATACGCGTTAGCGAGGAAGTCACAAACCCTAGGGTTTTGTCGAGAGTTGGTTCCCCATTATTTATGTGCAATGTCTGATATCTTTGTGTTATATTTTCAGTATGGTGGTTACGATGCGTTTTGTGTCTGGATGCGTATCCGGATCATGGCAGAGCGATCAGGAGGCCGCAGCGACACCTGAGGTTATCGGTCGGGAGAGGCCAATGTTGACAGAGGATTGAGTCAGGGAGATCATCTATGAGGAGGTGGTCGAGATTGTTTGGGGTCAGATTTCGGAGTTGTGCAGGTCTATCAAGACCGCTATGATGGAGTACTTTGATGATAGATACGCAGCCCTTGTGGAGACGGCTGTTGTTGTAACTGCAACAGTTGTAATTATGACATGAGGAGGTGTCGGAGCCAGTCGGGGCTTCCAGTACAAGGAGTTTGATAACATGAAGTCCCCTACTTTTGATGGGACTCAGGACCCCATCAAGCCCATGAGGTGGGTTTTCCGATGTGGGTGGATGTTTCTTTACTTGTCCGTGTCCTATTGACTAGAAGGTCTGGTGTGCTCTGATCCTGCTTAGGTCCGAGGCCAAGGACTGGTGGAGATTGATGATCGGATCGTACATTGATGATTAGATAGCTGCTGTTACTTCGGATCAGTTCAGGGATATGCCGCACGCCCGATGCATTCCACGTCTTGAGCAGGAACAATTGGCCCATGAGTTTTTGAGTTTGAAATAGGATGGGGAGTTGGTGATGGAGATCACCCGTATGTTCATATAAAGGGCGATGTTGTGCCTAGAGTTTTCTTCTGAGCAGGCTCAGATGACTCGTTATCTGAGCATGCTCAAGACTGACATTCGACAGTTTATGTCTACCCAGCAATGTGATACTCTGCTAGAGCTACATGAGGTTGTGAGGCGGCATGAGTTTGAGATCGAGCTGTAGTTGAGGGAGCAACAACAGGCCCCGAAACAGTCACAGCCGGCGCCAAAGTGGTCTAAGACCGCTGATACCAGGAGTGGGGGATAGTCAGGCCGCACTTGTGGGATGTGCGGAAAGACTCATTCAGGGACATGTCGATCAGGGAGTGGGTTCCACCTGTGTGGCAATCAGGGCCATCTAGCAAGGGACTGCAGGCAGCAGACTCTGGATTCCGGAGTTAGACTTTTTTATCGGTATGAGCAGATGGGCCATACGAAGGCCCAATGTCCTTTTCTAGCCGACACAGGCTTCAATGCCAACAACTTTGAGGATTGATGATGGGAGGCCAGTTAAGGCAAAGCCTCCAAAGGCTCAGGGGCGTGCCTTCCAGCTTACTGTTGAGGAGTCCAGGGCAGCACCACATGTGGTTGTTGGTATGTTTCTATCCTTTATCTCCTTTATTACATATCTGTTATGCTTATCTGTTGTACCAATTTTTATGTACGTTTTTAGTGAACTCCTTGCCTTCTTTGGTTTTATTTGACTCAGGGGCAAGTCAGTCTTTCGTAACTCAGACATTTAGTAGGAAGTTCAGTATACGAGTAGCCGAGCTAGGGTGTCCATTGTGAGTCTCTATCGCCAATGAACACAAACTTTCTACTTCTTCGGTCTACCGAGGATGTGAGTTGGAGATCTTCAAGGTGTCCTTTCCGATAGACATTTAGTAGGAAGTTAAGTGTGCCAGTAGCCGAGCTAGGGTGTCCATTGCGAGTCTCTATCGCCAATGAACACAAAGTTTTTGCTTCTTCGGTCTACCGAGGATGCCAGTTGGAGATCTTCAAGGTTTCCTTTCCGATAGACTTGATTATAATTCCCATGGTGGAAGTATGTTGATTGCAGGGATGGACTAGCGCAGTTGATTTGGTGCCATGATAGATTGCGAGGTTCAACGAGTGATAGTTTGAACCCTAAGTGGGGGAGAACTGATTGTATATGGCGAGGGCACAACAGAGGGATCAAGATTATGTTCAGCTGCCAGGGCTCGGCAGCATAGTCAGCATGGGTGTGCGGGTATCTAGCGTATTTAGAGGATATGCGAACCACGGACCAGATTTCAGTTTTAAAAGTTCATGTAGTCAGGGAGTTTCCTGATGTGTTTCCGAATGAGTTGCCAGTGAAACCTCCGCAGAGGCAAGTAGAGTTCCAGATCGATCTGGTGTCGGGTGAGGACCCTATTGCTAAGGTGTCATACTGATTGGCGCCACCCGAGATGCAGGAGCTGTCATCACAACTGCAGGAACTGTTGGGAAAGCAATTCATTCTTCCTAGTAGTTCACCATAGGGAGCACTGATCCTCTTTGTCAGAAAGAAGGATGGTTCGCACTAAATATGCATTGATTATAGGGAGTTGAACAAGTTGACAGTGAAGAACCGTTATCCACTCCTGAGGACAGATGATCTCTTCCATCAGTTACAGGGTGCATCGTGGTTCTCCAAGATAGATTTCAGGTCGGGTTACCATCAAGTCCTGGTCAAAGACAAGGACGTGGAGAAGACCGCGTTTCAGACTCCTTATGGTCATTACGAGTTTGTGGTATTGTCGTTCAGACTCACCAACACAGCAACAATATTCATGGACCTGATGAATCAATTATGCAGACCGATGCTTGACCCTCGGTCATAGTGTTTATTGATGATATCTTGGTATATTCCAAGACCCGAGAGGAACACGGGGGGCACCTTAAGGAATTGTTGGGAGTTCTGATATGAGAACGGATGTATGTTAAGTTCTCCAAGTGTGAGTTTTGGTTGTGAGAGGTCCAGTTCCTCGGGCATCTTGTTAACTAGGATGGGATTTTGGCCTACCCGGCCAAAATTGAGGCATTCATGCAGTGGGAGGTGCCGAGACCTCTCTCAGATATCAGGAGTTTTCTGCCATTAGCAGGATACTACCAGAGATTTATTTGGTATTTCTCCAAGATTGTAGTACCCATCACTCATCTGACGAGGAAGGGGCTGGATTTCCGGTGGGACCCTGAGCAGTAGAGTTTGAGACCCTTCATCAGTGTTTGTTCGAGGCTCCAATTTTGTCTCTCCTAGAAGAAGTTGGGGATTTTGTGGTGTTCTGTGATGCATCCATCATAGGCTTGGGGGAGGTCCTTATGCAGAGAGGAGAAGTGATAGCCTACGCATCACGATAGTTGATGCCACATGAGACGAGATACCCTACACATGATCTAGAGCTGGGAGTGGTGGTGTTTGCTCTGAAAATATGGAGACATTACCTATATAGGGTCCGATGTACCATATACATGGATCACAAGAGATTAACACATATCATGGATCATCCGAACCTGAACATAAGGCAGTGTAGGTGGCTGGATGTAGTCAGGACTATGATTGCGAGATCCTTTACCACCCTAATAAGGCGAATGTGGTGGTGGACGAGCTGAGCTGCAAGTTAGTTGGGTGTTCCACCCCGGCAATATGTATGAGGATAGTAGTGGATTCTCTGCTTGTCAGTTTTATCAAAGATTCTCAGGTTGAGGGCATGTGACCAAAGAATTGGAAGCTATAGAGGATCAAGGGTGAGAATACCTGATTTGTGCAGGATAATTGGGGATTATTGACTCGATGCGTTCGGGTATGGGTTTCGATGACTGGTGGGTTCAGACATACAATTATGGAGGAGGCCCATAAGTCTCATTTCTCTATTCACTCGGGGGCCACCAAGATGTACAGAGACTTGAGTTTGAGTTATTGGTGGCAATGTATGACGTGATAAATCTCTTGGTATGTCAAGAGGCACTTGAACAGTAGGATGGTCAAGGCCAAGCATCAAAAGTCTCATGGTATGCAACAGCCCCTAAAGATTCCTATGTGGAAATGGGAACAGATCACGATGGATTTCATTACCAAACTGCTGAGGACGACGATCGGGTTTGATGCTATGTGCGTCATCCTAGATCGATTGACCAAGAGTGCCCATTTCTTGGCTATTCGGGAAAGTTCTTTGGCCGAGAAGTTGGCCAACGTGTATGTTTGTGGGATTGTTGCTCGCCATGGGGTTCCAGAATCCATTATTTCCGACCGAGATGTTAGATTTACTTCCTATTTCTAGCAGAAGTTCAACGAGGAGCTGGGCATGCAATTTCACTTTAGCACAAAATTTGATCCACAGACTGACGATCAAATTGAGCATACCATACACACCCTCAAGGATATGTTGAAGGCATGTGTCATTGATTTCGTGGGAGAAGGGATTCTCATCTACCCCTTGTAGAGTTAACCTACAACAACGGCTACCATTCCAGCATTGGTGCCCCGCCTTTCGAGTTGTTGTATGGGCGGAGATGTCGCACCCCAGTTTGTTGGGGTGAGGTCGGACACAGGTTCATGGGATTGATGAAGGTAGTCTTGCTGACCACCGAGAAGATTCAACAGATGAGGCATTGACTGCAGACAACTCAAAGTCAGCAAAAGAGTTACATCGACAGATGCTGATCTGAATTAGAGTTCCAATTCGGTGACATGGAATTCCTGAAAGTCTCGCCCAAGAAGGGTGTGATCTGCTTCAGAAAAAGGGGTGAATTGGGACCCCGATTCATTGGGCCGTTCATGATTGTTGCCAGGGTTAGCAAACTGACACACATATTAGAGTTACCGGATGAGCTCAGTCGGATCCACAACACCTTTCACGTTTCGTAATTACGAAAGTGCGTTGTGGATCAATATTCGGTGGTATCATTGGATGACATTCAGGTCTATGAGCGCCTGAACTATGTTAAGAGGCTCGTGGCTATTCTAGAGAAAAAGGTGAAGGTTCTACGGAACAAGGAGGTAGCTTTGGTAAAGGTACATTGGGAGCAACAAAGAGGGTCTGAGTGGACGTGGGAGCCAGAGGCAGAGATGCGGGAGCACTATCTAGAGTTGTTCACCACGGAAGACTTCGAGGACGAAGTCTAGTTCAAGTGGGGGTGAATTGTAATGCCCCGATTCTCAGGTATCAAATTATGGTTATAATTTTCTTGATTTCGAGGTCTAATCAATTAGTAGATTGCTCTAACTTGTCAAGTAGTAGCGGGTTGGTCCGTGTGTTTAACTGACCTACTCGCTGAGTCCAAGAAGGGACTCGACGAGTAGGAGTTGATAGATGAAACCCTAATTTCTAGGGTTTTACACCCTATTTAAGGGATCATAAGCCTCCTTTGGCCTCCTTGCAGTTCCCTGAGTTCTCAGCTAACCCTAATTCATGTGAGAGGGATCCATCTGTGTATTTTAACCTTTAGAGGAGGATTCTTGGTGAGGAGAGCTTGGAGAGAAAGTGTCTTGAAGCAAGGAACGTGGCGGATCTGGAATTTACCTCATTTGTCATCCTTTGGATGGTATCAAGTCGTTATCTTGACCTCTTTTCATTCTAGATTTCCTTTGGGTGAATTTTAGGCTTTTCTAGCATATTAGCAAGCTTTTCTTGTGTATGAGCTAAGAACTGAAGTTGCAACTTCATATCTGAACTCTCTGTTGTCTCTAAGACAATAAAGATTTCAACTTTAGCAGTTATTAGCATCTCCCTGTGTGTTAAACTCCATTTGCAAGTTTGGTTTTTCCATTTTAAGACTTTAGAGCGTTACATGCACATAAAGTTTGCAACATTACGTGATAAACATGCCTTGGGGGACTAGATATGCAATATGGAACTTTATCATGGCTTAAAAAGCATCTGCATGGATTAAGGAATAAGGGGACGCAACGAGTTGTGTGGTCAACTCGATGAGTCCGATGAAGATTGTCGTGGACTCGACGAGTCAGTACGGTGACTCGGTGAGTCAGTTAGAGTTTTCCTAACTTTTGGCACGCATGAACTCGGTGAGTTGTGGGGAAAATCGACGAGTTGGCCAAGGAGTTTACAGCCAAAAGGGTTTTTGGCTAGAAGTTGCAATTAAGAGTTTATGGCCGCAAACATTAGGAAACTCGACGAGTCACTCAAGTGAGTCGAAGAGTTGATGAGTTATGCAAGGAACTCGACGAGAACTCGACGAGTAGCTGATTGTACTTGGCGAGTTGAGGTGAACATGGACTGTTAACCTTGACCGTTGACTTTAAATTTTACCAAGGGTTGACTAATTGACTTCTGAGGAGTTTTAGGAGGTTGGAAATTTACAAGTATGGTTCTATGATGAAAATAGGTTGTGGAGTTTGTGACAGTGATCCGAGAGTTTGAGCTTATCCATCCAATCGGAATTTGCAAGGTGAGTTATGCTCACTATATCAGTAGGTTATAAGGCACCAAGGCTGGTTATAGGATGGTATTATGTGATATGCTAGAATCATCTGTTAGATCGGTATCATGATAGATAGAAAGGTAATATGTGTTATGTCGTATGATATGTTATATCAGTTTGTTTGCCTATGGATTGTTATGTGATTATTTGTTATGTGTGCACATGTTTGATTGGCGATTGAGGCTTATCTTCTTTGTGTGAAAGCCAATAGACCTAGGCATTCCAACTTGTTGGTTGTGGGCTGTGAGTATTCCATCCTGAGGATGATTTGACTCGTAGTATGTGGGCATTGCAACCTATTGGTTGTGGTCCTGGGTTATTCCATACCAAGGATGATTGGACCCATTATATGTTGTTTATGACGATATGTGAGTTATTGTTTGTATGGGTATTTTGGGGGATCTCACTAAGCTTTCGGGCTTACAATTTCAGTTTATTATTTCAGGTGCATCAGGGGATCGTGGCAAGGCGAAGGCGTGATCGTACAACACCTCATGTTTTGTTATCGTTTCTGGGGGGAAAACGTCTAATATAGACTATTTTGAAAACAAAATTGCAATAACTGTTGGTTTCAAATGTTTTTGAAAAGTTTTAAATTGGCTTAAATTTTATGGGTGTTACATTAACCTTTTTAAATTCTAGGGTTTAGAATTTAATGTGTCATAAAGGAAACTTTTCAAATTCCAAAACCTGAGGGCAAGTTTGGAAACACTTCAATGTCACACCCTGCTAAAGCGGAAACACAAGGTATGACAGCGATAACGGTTTCATTGCAAAAGATAAAGATACATCACCATAGCATTATTTAAAGTTTACAACCCATAGCTTCAAAAGAAACAAAATACAAGTTTTTCAAGATAACATTGTTCAAAATATAACTTCAAAATAGCTTCAACACGATGCAGCATGCTCTATGATGATGAATCTTTACATCCAATTACTAATTATTTCCTGAAAAAGCATGTAAAACGAGCGTCAACTATGAAAATAGTTGGTGAGTTCACAAGTTTATAAAATCGAGCGTACAACACGGCTTTTCGTAAATACAAGTACATTGATTTAATGACAAACAAGTTGATTGCTATTAAGGAATACAAGTTTATTGTTATAACAAGAAACGAGTTTGTATGTGTATGAGAAAACAATGAGTCTCAACCAAACCTATGACTGAAGCCCTATCGAGATCTATGCTTATCGTTCCATAGATAAATATGGTATCATGCACTCCAGCGATTCGGGCGAGTGAGGAGTTGTCAATTCCTAATAGCGCTATCCATAATGACCATTGGCTCAAAGAGTTAATGGTTAGAGATAAGGGAAGGGCCTTAGTACGATAAGTTCTCATGTTCCGTGTTGCATAAACATACATAAAGATACATAGCAATACAATAGCAATCAAGTTTGATAATAACAATTTAAATATATCATGCAAACAATAGTTTTTCTGGACATGCTTTTCCACCCCAAAACATAGAAATTGAAAATAGGGGAGTGCGTGAATACTCACGATGTTTCGTGTAGGCACAAGCGGTACTTCGGGATGCACCAACGTCTTACTACCGGGATCCTACGACATCAAAAACACACACTAGTGAGTTTCCATGTCAATATCTAATGCTAATATACTAAACTCTACATATAGGGAAATGTCAATTTATGTTTTAGTATTGGATTTTATATCAATTGATTACACTTTTTCTGAAATATTGAAATTTTACAAGTCGTGCGATTAATTACAACCTTGGAAGGTTAATATCCCAAATTTTAAGTCTCTATAACAACATAAATTCACGAAAAATAGCATTCGAGGGATAAAAGTTCTCAAACTTTGTATTTAACTGTTATTACACAATACTAAGTTGGGAAAAATATAAAAATGGATTTTCAAGCTGTTTAATTATATTTTATGATTTATGGGCCTTTATTCCAATAAAAATTGAAATAAATAGAAAACAGTTTCCAAAATTACCCAAACTTTTTATTTAATTGTTATTATACATAACTAGGCTGTGAAAAATATAAAAGATATTTTTCAGTGGGTATTTCTATTTTTCCTTGTTTTATTCCTTTAAATAGTCATTAATTAAAGAAATAATATTAAACAGTTAAAATAAATCACCATAAATTTTTGTAACATCATTTACAATATCAATAACCTGGGAAAAATATCAAAAGTGGTTTTCATATTGTGTAAACTGGTTTTGGGTATTTATGTGTACTTAAGTGTATTTTAGTGCAATTAACTTTAGAATATAAGAGAAAAATAGTTTACAGTAGAGAAAAATCCTCAAAATTTGTATGGAACCTCCTACTGTATAATATGATATCCTGGTAAATTTTCATTAATTTTGGATAATCAGAACTATTTTTCCCATTTTTAGACCATTATAATTACCAAAAATTGGGAAAAATAGTTAGACATGATGAAAAATCTTGAAATTATTTTTTGGAGTCACCCATCATAGGTAAGGTATGTGAAAGTTGTTAGATACAATTTTCACATCCTCTAAAGTGGTTTTGTAATTTATCATGTCCTAAACAAAATAAAATTAGAAATCATATGAAACAGTAACAAAAATTGCTGAAATTTGGTGAGGGGTCATTGTTCCCGTTAAGGATCATCCATGAATTTATTTAGGATTTATTGACCTCTGGAAGTAGTTTATATGATTTATGCCCTTGGTTTTAGCAATAATTCTAATAAATCAAAGAAATAACAAAAGCTCTTGAAATTTTCCAGATTATCTCATGCATGCAAGGGCTTTCAAAATGAAAAATTTTAAGAATGTATTCAGAAGAGAAATGAGGGTAATGATTCCAAACAATTTAAGAAAAGTTGCACGCAATAATGCATGAAGTGTAGATGTGGCTGAAGTTCATGAATTTGTGTAGCCCATTCAATGAGGTTTTAAGCCACGAAATTTCAACCATCATTCACTAGATATGTTAAGTTTCTAAGGTATTTTTCCTCAGATTTATGGATGGGTTTATGGCCATTTTTTAAGCAAGATAAAAATAGTGATCACAGAAAAAGAGCTGTATGCGCAACCTTTTTGTACAATGTGCCAAAAATCGGATATTTAATAGTTTACAGTGAGATCAGTTGGGTTTGAAATTTTACTCGTGGAACTAACCAATACAAAAAGAATATCATGATTTGGTTAAGAAATGAGTGAGTTATGGCCGTTCAAAGTCGAACAAAGTAATCTGGCAGATTGCATGTTTGTTTGTGTGCATTATTAAGGTATTTCAACAAGAACATCATGCATGCCTTTGGTAAGATATTGATTTCTAACACATGCATGGAATGAATGAGCTTCCAAGATGTACTAGAAATGGTTTAAATGCTTTTGGTCATGCATGAACTTAAAAGAAATGGAGAAGAACATGAAATATTTGATTTTGATGTCACATGATCATATGTGCATCTTTTTCACTCCTTGCATGGGTTTGATCCCGGATTTTCACCATTTCAAACACATGCATTGTGTTATGGTGAGAATTTACAAACCACAAGGGAAGAATAAAGATTTCTAGCCATGGAAAAGCATAGAATCCAAAAAGTAGAGAAGACTAAGAAGAAAAAGAGGTTTAACCATGAAACTATGGAAGAAGATGTTGTTGTTTACCTTGGTTTTGACCTTGAGAGAAGTAAGAACACTTCAAGGTATTCAAAGTCTTGAAATTTGGCAGAGAAATGAGAGAAGTTTCGTGAGTTTAGAGAGAGAGAGAGAGAGAGAGAGAGAGAGAGAGAGGAAGAGAGTGAAGTGTGTGAAGAGAGTGAAGTGAGAAGAGGTGGAGTGAGGGTTTTGACTTAATGATTGAGTTTTGGGGAAGAGAGAGTGCATGGGGAAAGGAGATGGCCAGATTTTTGAGTGGGTTAGACCTCCTCTCTCCTAATTTTTAAACTTTATAAAAATTCCCTCCTATATTTTATAAAAACCCAAATTTTATAAAAGTGCTTATTAAGTAATTTTGGATTTATTTAAAATCTTGTTTTCAACAATTAAATTATGATTAATACTTAGTAATTTAGTTTCTATTTCATTGACTATAATTCTTAATTTGATTAATAACAATTTGATATTAGGAAGTTTATAGCCAAATTTTATAAAGTTTTTAAGCTTTAAGATTTATAAATTTGGATTTTTGGCTCTTTAGAGTTTTTGGAATATTGTTTGATATTCAACAACATGTTGAAGTATAATTAGAATGTTTTAATTTATTTTTAGAGTTTTATACTCTATTTTAATTATAATAAAGCTTGAAGATTTATTCTAATTATAGTATTGGCATTTCCTATTGTAGCTAAGCAACTTACTAGAATTGTAAGTATCAAGTATATTAGTCCTAGACCTTAGTTGGATCCTAGTTTATGCAAGATTTTTGACCTAATTTATACTAGTAGGTCATGGCATGTTGTGCATGAATGGTTTTTATACAGATGCATGAGTCCGAGAATGACCTGAATTGACAGTTGTCACATTCAAAAACTCTTTAATTTTAGAATTTAATATTTCAAAAATGAGACCTTTTAAATTCCAAAACTTGAGGGCAAGTTTTGAAACTCTTCAAAACCTTTTGGATTCCTAAACTTGATGGAAAATTTTGTAACTCTACAAGACCTTTTGAATTCTAAAACTTAATGGCAAGTTTTGTAATTTTTCAAAGCCATTTAGATCAAATTTTAAACAAGTAGAATAATCACATATTTTTATCATTTCCCAATTTGATCAAATTCAACTCATATAGCAAGACAATTCAAATCATATAATACAAATACCCAACTTATCATATAATCAAATTATCTTAAAATTATATAATTGTCTTCTAATTGGATGAGGATAATCAATACCATAAAAAAATTGAGATTTATGACACAAATAAGTTTTTGGCAATGATCCTAATCCAATTATGGCCAAAAAAACTCGAAAATATGCAAACAGGGGATCCTACTCATCGAGTTCATGGCACAAACTCGACGAGTTCATCTCATATGATCCAACTCGTCGAGTTTCGATATGGGACTCGACAAGTCCAACAGTCAACAGCAAAATGACATTTTTCCAGCTTTGAAAACCATACAGTTGCATCAATATCACAAAAAACGTCCTAGGCTTTGATACCACTAATGGGTTTTGAGCAATATAACATCCCTATGGTGCACTTACAACCCTAATGATTTGGATCTAAGTTTTCTCTAGTTATACCTGCAATTTTCATTTTCCAAAGCATGAAGCCTAACTAGCATACAACATTGATATTTGAAACATTAAAAAAAAACTAGTTAGATCATTACCTCTTTGTTGTAGCTTGTAGAACTTAGGCTTAAAAGAGCTTAGCAACTCAAATGTGATACCTCAAATAACTCACAAAACACCAAGAACAAATGCAGGATTATGAGAGACGTCTTGGAGGCACCTAAAATCGTCTATATTCTTCTTAGAATACTTGTTTGTTTTTTTAGGGCTTAGGGGTTACATATATAGTGTAGAATTCCAAGGGTCACTTGTAAACCCTAATCCATTCACTTAGGCTTTTGATCCGATAACTTATTTGGACTAACACTTCATGGACTCTCACATAAGCTTAGTCTATCACTAATCAATCATGGATCATTAGCCCAAACTATATGTATCACTTATTTATATAATCGGTCACCGTTAATTTAATTAATCTATTTTAATCACTAAATTAATTCAAAATTAATTATTGATAGATACTAATTAAATAATATGATTTCTCAATTAATATATTATAGTTATAATATATTAGTATCTCACAAATAAGTGTTTTCTCAAATATCCTTCCTATCAAATTGCTTCAGTGAATGCAACCCAAATGGACCATGCTACTATTGGATCAAGTACATACAAATTATAGTTATAGACTTAGACACCTAATTCAACACAATGTACTAGGGATACCCTAGTACGCCCAACGCACTCATCGTATGCCTAATGTACGTGGCTAACCCAAAAATCATCCTAACTTCAAACGATCATAACTTCTTCGTTTCAACTCCAATTACATGATCTTTATATCCACGGAAATGTCTTGAGGAGATCTACAACCCTATATAATTACCTTTGACTTCAAACACATCGAACTAAAATTCATAATTCATAAAAGAAGTCTGAAACACTACTTTTCCTATTTTGCCCTTTGACTCCATAGAACAAACCAAACTCTTGCATTACATAATCTAAAATACACATATCCAAATGGGTCTAAACCTATCTTTTCCAAAGCCCGAAGTCTAACGATACTTGATCTTCGGGTCACAGACCCGAATTATGAAATGACTCAAAACAGGGTGTTATAACTATTTTCTGAGATTTATTTGGAATGATATTCCCTTTAACTTTCCATTTATATTTTGGAATTGAACCTCATGAATAATTTCTTACATTAGGGTTATAAATATCCTTTCCCTTATTCATTGTTCCCGTAGCCACATTTGATTTTAGAATTTGTTTTTGTTTTAAAATCTTTCCTTCCGAAGTAGCAGTGAGTACTGGATGGGATACTTTCTGAGGTGGGTAACTTTTCTTTGATGAGGTCTCAACATTAACAAATTGTAAATTATTTTTATCTAAAGTTTCACGGTTATCCGAGCAGACCGGAATGGATGGTCGTTTGAGAATCATAACAGAACCAAGCATATTGTGATTCCTAGTTGCTGGACTGACAAATTTTTGTGACACTTTCTGGTTGGAATTTTCAAGGAACCTAAAGCATTATCTAGACCTAGTTTCTTTCTCTAAAGATTGTCTAGATTCTACACCCAGATGATCAATATCCTTCTTGTTCAACCATGGTTTCTTCTTAGAGTCAACTGCTGACTTAGAATATTGTTCGGCAAATGGATTGTTGAAATAGGGTTTTATAGGAACTAAGGTATATTTTTAAAACAACTCTGGATTTTGGAACATAGGAATCAATCAACGAGTTATCAGCACATGTAATTTCTTCATCAATGTCACTATCTAGAGATCCCCAAAATGAATTATCATTTTCAGTTGGTTTGTTAGAGTCATGTTCGGATATCTTAGGAATAATTTCGTCGATAACACAATTGTTTGGAGGGCTAGAGTTTGAAAAATAAACTCTAGTGCCTTCTATACCATGTGGGACATTCAAAGATTGATTGAGGCCCAAGGATATTAGAGGCGGAAGTTTTGTGGAATCAGAACATGCGAGAGTGACTGATTTGAACTCGGTAATCAGGGATTGATATCCTCTTGTGGGCACTTGAAGGGACGAAAATGGAGAGATATGAGTATCTGAAAAGGTGTGGTTCAAAATGTCACCCATAAACATTTTGTTTTCAATTTCCTTCAAGGGACATGAAATTGGTTTTAGAAACTTGCTTCTGAGACCATGATCTCTGGACCATGGATGATGGAAATTATGAGTAGTCTTTTCATTTTGATTCAAGAACATCAATGGAATGATGTGTACTATTAATCTTACCATTAAGATGCATATTATGATTAAAAAAAAAGTTCTTTCGCTAAGTGAAATAGCACATTTGTCATTTAAGATTATATATTCATCCTTAGCTATTACAAGTTCTCTTTCTACGGAATCTATCTTAAACTTGTGATCTTCGAAACATAATCTAAGTCTGGTTCATTCACTATCCAACTTCTCACTAACATCTATGGCAGACTTATACGCTTTTAGGATAACTGTCATATATCATTAGATTTAAGTTAGATAAGGTTCACAAATAGATACATTAAAAATCATTTTCATACATCATGGATTTTACCTGCCGAATAATGCTTCTACCAAGTGGGTCATTTGTTGTCATGCAACCATAGTTGGTCTCCATATCCTCACCTTAGTCTTCTAAACTAGATGACCAGTACCCTTCATCACATTCAATAGTTTTCCTAGCTACGAAACACACATTTTTCCTAGTGTTACCATCCCCCTCATCTCTACATGACCAATACCCATCCATATTCCAAGAAACTATAGTAACAAATGCTTTCTCACTCTCTTCTAGCCCTTGTGCACAATGAGCATAGTAAGAAGAGTCTTTCACCTTCAGTTTCTATGGAATTTTAGCTAGACAATCTTTTCCATAGTGGTTTCCTATACCACATTTGTGACAAATGATTCTAGATTTGAATGAAGTTGGATTATCTTGAGGTTCTAACATTTGATTTGGAATGTTTGGTCGTTAAGATGGTGTACTTCCACTAGGTTTAGGATAAGGTTGAGAGTAGCTTTGGTGAGGTGCTTGATATGGATTTTGGAATCTATTTGGAAGTGTTTTTTATTGTTGTTCATTGGTCTCCTATATTTCATAGACAAAAGGGCGAACTCTTGTTGGAAACAAAGTTATGTATTTGCAGCATCTGGATCGAAGTTTTCATCAAACAGAGAGTTTATAACGGGTGGAACATGTTGAATAGCTCTAAAAAGGTACTCAACAACTGGATTTAGAAGAAGGGGATTGACTGAACTGAAGAGAGTAAGAGGATAGACATTGATTTCTCTTAAGGTTTGAGAAACATTGGACTCATGACCTTGCACTTTGTCGAACAATTGATAAAGCTTCAGTTTCTTCAGAGATCCATTACTCTGAAGATAAGAGTTGACATTTCCCCTTCATTTTCCAAGATTATTGATTAACTTTAAATATTACTCAAGAGGAGTTCAGACCACACCATGTGCAATTATGTTGTTCACCACTATTTTATACCGATTTGATGTTGAGGGTTTTTGGAACCTTCAAATAGATATCTCCTTGGTTGATTAAATTGTGTTTTCCAAATAGACTGTTGACTAGACACTTATACTTCATGTTTTTGGAACCTTCAAATGGATATTGAAGAGTGTCCCATATCTCCTTGGTTGATTTTCACAACTTGATGTGATCAAAGAGAGATGGTGGAACACCAAAAACCCTTTCGGAAAACACAATTTGATCAACAGGGAGCTTCTCGATGCCTTTGGTTGTTAGGGTGCAAGTATGAGTTCGTCTTGAGCCATCAATGTAGCAGTAATATCTCTAACCATTTTCCTAACATGGACATGAGGACCTTCTTTCACATATCTCCATATTACTTCACTTTTTTTTCCAACCACAAATCTCTCCATTCAAAATTTCCAATGATCATACTCTTCCACAACTAGCAATGGGGCTATGGTAGAGCAACCAACTATTTTCAATTTGCATTGAATACATTTGTTGAGATTGATTAAGGGCAGCCATTTTTGTGTGATATTTGAACAAAAGTGGTATATAGAAGGACTTTTATCTTCAAACAGAAATGATTAAGATACCAAGGTAATATCAACCAACTATAAACTGATATTACGGATTCAAAGCAAACCACTTAGCCTTTGATACCAATTGTGAGTTCAAGAACGATATCCAAGATATATAGGATATGGTTTGATAACACAAACCTTGAGATAAACACAATAATAGGTGCTGATATTGTTTCCAGTCAAGTCTGGATAAACCAGTTGAGACATAAAAGTTTGAATACGAAAAAAGAACAAGCAGAATAAGAGATAACAATTAAATGAATGATTCTTGATTTGATATTTCAAACGCGAAAAGAGGTAAGGAATTACATGAGGAATAGTCCTATTTATACTAACATAGAACCAATCATATTACAAGATAATTGTACTAAAAGGTAGATCATAGATCAACAAGCCTTCAAACATCGGAACACAAAAAGCTTTAAACACTCATCAATCTCTGATTTCCTCATTCTACATCTCATCGGAAAAACATTTACCCTGGATCATAGAATTGCAAGTTGCCAAGGTTTGAAGAAAAACATAATAATATGTAAAACCTCAAGAGCATCAAGGTTTGAAGAAAAACATAATAATATGTAAAAACAAAATAAAAATTAAACTATCAATAAACTATAATAAAAAAAAATTCGAACTAAACGCAACCGTTACCCAGCAACAGTTTTTAAAGGCTTTTACACCATATTCATTAAGCAAAATATAAACTAGGGCTCATCAAGATCTACGAAAAGTAAAGCAATTAATCGAACATAAATATTAACCAAACTCACATAAGCCTACTTGCTAAATCAAAACATATCAACTAGGGTTCATCAAGATCTATTGAAAGTAAAGGTTTTATAACATATTCAATAAACCAAATGATAAAAACAACACCAAAAGATTACTAGAAATGATCATCAAACAAAATATTAAAATTTTATGTAAAATTCTTCTCTCCTCCTTTTCCATCCTAGCTCCCATTTTAACTATAATTGAACATTTCAATGCATATTAAGTATTATATATCTTAAAATATTATATTTTTATCCAATATAATAAGATCGGAAAATATATAGTTAAATAAGGTCATATCAAGAACTAAGAATTATAAAACCAAAGGAAAGTGATTAACAACCAATTAATCAAACAATTGGAACATGAACACAAGAGGAAATAGAAATCAAAAACCTTAACAAGATTATTGATTAATTCCAAGATTCAATTGATTCCACCAAAATCAACACTCCAGCCTTCCTTTCCTTCAAGTTTGTTTTTTTTCCCTTCTTGCCTCACTCTCAGATCGACAATCACATCAGGTGTCTAAGAGAAACTAGATTTGTTTTTTTTTTCATTCCTTGTCATTTAACCAAATACAACAACAATAGAAGCCCACGTTCTTCCTTCCATCTTCTTATTGCTCAACTTTTTCTTTCTCCCTAGACAACGCAAACACAAGTGCAATAGCCAATGAATCCATTTGGGTCGAATCTTAACTCACACATAAAGCCCAAGGAAGAAACAGACGTAGTTAATGACCCATCGATCTAATTCATGCGGTTGTTACAACATAAATTGCAATCTAGTCCATCAATTTCCATCCATGTGTTCCTTCCACCTTAATCCTATGTACATGACATTTCAAGTTTCTATTAATGACTTTTTCATCCTTCAATTCTATTAATACCTTTTTAAAAACTTTTATTTATCCTAATTATTCAATAAATCAATTTAATTGAATGTTATTTCTCTTAATTTTTTGACTAATTCTTTTAGATATTCAATAATACTATTTTTATTTAATTTATTCCATTTTAACATCATAAAACTAAAATCAATCGCATCAATAGTTATTTGAGTAACAAAAAGCTATTGTCAACAACACAAGGATTTTCAGGTCATTACACCATGTATAGTGGTTAATTTGAACAGTTTGTTAGTGTGAACAAATTCCAACTAATATTCACATCATAAGTGTTGTATTCATCATCTATCTTGATAAACAACATTTCCATTTACTATAATACTTATGACAAATGATTTCCAAAATCCTATCCAACTGCATATTTGGTGATGCATTTCTCATTTATATGACCAACAAGATGATTCCCCAAATACATTTCATCCAAACTTTTAGATGTATTTTAAACAACATTGAACTATTGTTATAATACTAGTTTCATAGATTTCATCACTTGCTTCTAAACATAAAACATATAAAATGTTTTACATTTAAATAAGTTAAAACCATATCATGAAGCATTTTATAAACAATTTCAATCATAACACCATAGACTAAACATTAAGAAGAATGAGTTGTACTTATGATCCTAAGGATAGTAGCAGGGGCTCAGTATCCTTAATTAAAGTCTATTCTCCATGTTTCAATCTCTTGCTTTCTTTTAGTCAATGCAACTTCTTGAAAATGTAAGTACTTTTCTTGAGTACTATACTCAAGAGTTAGAAGTAATATTCCCATGGCAATATGAAATTTTATACCAGATTGTACCATATTCTTGGAATTTAACTTTTCAGCTCTTTCAGATACACTGCGCATTTATGGTTTCTTAGTGTTTTTCTTTTTTGGAAACAAATAGCCTATACTCATATATATCATAAAAATCCTTCCTTTTTTCCTTGGCTTTTGGAGTCGAAGTTAGGTGTACCAGCTCTAACCGCCTTTTCACATGGACAATTGGATTTCTTCTTCCTCACACTTCCATTCTTGATAGCAAATATAAGAGCATTGAAGTTATAATTTTTTTACAAGGTCATGTTAGGATTAGAAGTCCTGAATATGTCACGTAATTCCATGATGAATATTCCAAGTTGTTCTTATCAAAATTAAAAGGAACTAATTACATGTATAATTTAGCTAGTTGATTATGTTACCATAGTTAAATCCCAACTTAAAAGAATTCCATGTTGCTTCAATTTGTAAATGTACAAATTACACTTGACATTTTCTCCTTCTTTTAGCTAATGATGCAATAAAGGGAGGAGACTCAGGAAGATGTTTACCAAATGTCCAATCTTTATTTTCATTCGTGAGAACTATTCTCAAATTACGAATTTAAACAAGATTGATTAGTCCTATTGTCGAGAGAACAACTTAGCAATGTAAGATCATGTTCTGGAATAAAATTTAATATTAATGGATATTGATTAGCTCAATAATAATTATATATGAAGAATGTTGTAATAGTTCTACGAAAATATAAGAACAACAATTATGAATTAAACATAAAGAAAGTAATGGAATACTTATTTGAATCATAACCAAGCGGTTTACAAGCTTGAAGGTAATATATGATGAACAACATAAGTTAGAGATGAAAAAATGAGACTTGTATTTTAGATATGTTTTCTATTAACATCAGTAAATCCCTCTATTTATAGAAAATTAAAGTACAACATACATAGCAGGCCATGCTAACGTATGGTATATAGATAGCCATACCATCCTTTATTGAATAACATAATTTACTCAAAAGATATGTTCTGAAAAGTAACCAAAAGTAATTTCTTCATTGGTAAACAAAATGAAAAATGGATTGGGAACTTTGTACCATCTTCACATATTATCTTCACATCACTTAGACCTCATTCTTCACACAACATCCAAAAAGCACATAGCTATTTTCCGTAGCTGGCGAGGGTCACTTCGTGTTTCAACAATTTCCCCGAAGTGGCCTCACATCTAACTCTTCATTTCACAAGTTTGATGAACTTGATCATAAGTTTACAAAACTTCTTGAAAGCTAGAATTCATTTTGTTATTTGCCACACAATATCCTTCACTTTATTTGTAGTATAGTTTGATCAATCCACAACACTTAAAACTCCTTCTAGTTGAGTGTTTTAGCGTTTATGGAAGGAAGATGCATGAAGTTCCTTTCAATAAACTTTCCCAAGAGAATGATAATATCAAATTGTTAGAAGTGTGTGGCTCCACACTTAAGCTCTTGAAGTCCTTACTTTGTGAGCATGCCAAGCTCAAGTAAGGGTAAGTCCACATGATTGGATAGTATTCAGTGAATTTCAGCATCGATGGATGCAAACTTACAAATGAGTGATTTAAGAAAATTAGAGACACTGGAGTATACTAGTTTGAAGTTGTGGTCTTTCTCAATCCTTAATCTAAATTTGCTCATAATGAAAATATTTCTTCTAGGTTCATGTTAGCAAAGTATGCATGGGTAAGATCATACTCTACACTGTACGCATAAGATTGTATTGATAAAAAAGAGCTCGCATGAATGATCTTTGTTTGTAGTTTTTTGCATACTGTGGTCTTTCACTTGACCAAATCTAAGTTAAATCTCTTCCATTTTTGTTATGAAACATACACAAGAGAGGAAGTCTTCTTTCTAGTCTCAAGAGTTGAATGATCAAGATCATCAAAAACTTTGAAGAATTTTCCATTTGGAGAAAGAGTAATGTCCTGGTAAGTGTTTTCATTTGGAGTTGCATAAGAGAGATGTGGCACATAATCTTCATCAATCATTCGGAAAATTTGATTAAACCATGATTGAATAAGGGTTTCATCCATGAAGATATTTACACCAAACCTTGCAAATATCTCCTCTTGAAGCTTCCCAACTGTCCAAGCTCTTTTCTTATATTTTGTTGCTGGAGAATCTTCTACTTTTGCTGAAGAACAGAAGCTTTCTTCATCTTCACTTTTGGTTTTTATTGGATATGGATAATTAGCTTCATTTTTTGGAGGGGAATTGGGAGGAGTCTCTGTTTTTTAAGGGGATTTAGGAGGAGTTTCTCCAAGAAAAAATCACTATGGACCATGAATTCTACCCTTGATAATGATGCATTCTTTTTCTTCTACATTGGACAAACTTTTGATCTATTGGCAAAATAATGAGAATCATATTAATCTTCTTCTGAAAGGTAAATGTGTACATCGTTTACTTTTTAATCTTTATAAGCTCTAAAATCAAAGACAAAAACTACCTCTTCTCTTATCTATACTTCTTCTTTCTTTGAACCTTCATTGCTTGGTTCATTGACACCTCCATCTTGAGCATCTTGACCTTCTATCTCTTCTGATCACATTTTCCACCATATCCATCCATTCTTAAGTTCTTTGAATGGTATGAAAAATATGCACAGTGAGGACTATACCAGCTATGTACTTTGACACTTTGTCTTCTTAATTTAACGTTGCAAGAAATTCTTTATTGGATGTAGCTTTTGATTTTTCTCTCTCACATGGTCTTTTTGAATTTGGTAAACTTTGCAGCCTCTTATGTAGACTTGGGTTTCTACCTGGAACAACTGTCACTTAAAGCTTTTTAGAAATGGTATCCATCAAGTTGTGCCCCAGGTTCATAGATCCTTGCACCAAAGTACTCCCTCTACCTAAATCATTTTCCCATAATGTAGATAGAGTAGGATTCCAGGACTTCATTAATCTCCTTGGTCTGAAACTAAATTTGGCCTCGATTCTCTTATGGCAAAGATATTTGAAAAAAAGAAACTTGTTGTGCATTAAGTGTTTATGTCTGAAAGAAGGAGGACATAGCCTAAAGGGGAAACAAATTGTACATGATTTCTCCTAGAGACTGGGAATTTTAACGACATCAATATTTTAAACCTTGTTCTGGCTTCATCTCCATTTGACGGTGAAATAATGCACCTCCTGCACCTGAGTCGTCAGTTGGGATTCTTTTGAATGATCCAACATTATCTCCAATACCATTCATAGCTTTTTGAGAAGCTCTAGTGCCTAGTATGGGTGTCTTTTTAGCTTTGTGGTATAGGAGTTTGACGTCCTCTTCCTAAACAAAGTTTATGATTCAGAATCACTGGACACTTTTTGTGGTGAACCCTTTTCTTACTTGGGTAGTGGTTTCTTTTTTTTCCAATGGTTTTCTATCTTTTATGTTTTCTCTCGAAATTATATTTGTCTATTGTCTTACACGTAGTGATTGTCAGGGGAGAACGTTATGGCTCTACATCGTTTGGGAAGAGTATACATTTCCATCATGCAAGGACATAAGATATAAAGATTGTTACCAACAAATACTCCAACTTCATTATGAAGTTCCTTATGTAGACAGTTTATGACCTCGCAGATGTAACCTTTGTAAAACTTTCATGAGGAGACTGTTTTCCAACATACTGTAGAAAGTCTTCTAATAGGATTGTCCCCAATCGACTTGTACTTCGGTGAACATGCTCCAAGGAGTATCCAAGAATAGTTAGCTTATTTCAATGATTTCTCCTATTCTACTAGACAAGTATCAATTATGTGATGGCATACAAACTTCCACATTGTATGTAACTTAGTTTTGTGGAAATCGGCAGCTCCTTTGAGTTTAAATTGATACCTTATTTTGTAAAGTACCCTAAAAACTTCATTCTGGTAAAGGTTTTTTAATTCAATAATTGTAGGCGTTCGGAGATGAATAACATTGATGAACTTTTCTTTAGTAAGAATTATGGTTGAGTTGTTAACCGAAAGAAACCTAATTCTATTCAAATCATACTTGGGAAAATATACATAGAAAATACATTTGACGATAAGCTTCAATGGGATTACTTTAGTTGTTGCATCAAAGGGACCATAAAAAGGTTGTGTCTTCAAGAACTGGATCATCATTTGAACTATTTCGTCATAGGTATCATTGTGATTGAACATGGCATAAAAATTGCTTAAGGCAATTAAAGGACCAAGAGCCTTCATAGTTGAGGTTGAGCTTAATGTACCCTTTATTTTTTTTCTTGGAAGCGCTAGATTTTTCTGTTGTTATAGAAAATATTTTAAAGAACTGCTCGAAAATGGATTTTTGTAGGTGGGTGGGGGGGGCGAAGATGAAGTTCATATCAGTTTTAGAAAAGCGTTAAGCTTTTCTTGGAGAGGGGATTTACCTTAAATAGCATCTGATTTCAAAGTAATTAATTTTTGGGCAGTTGGTTGTTTGAAAGGTTTTTTATTTTATGAATAATTTAGGATATAGATTGATTTAGACTTCATGGGAATTAAATGTGCGTATAGGATGCATTTAATGAATACGAAGATTAAGTCTAAAACTTGTGGGGATGTGGGTGGGATGTGATGGATTGAAGGTTGATATGCAATAGGTCAGATAAAAGAAAAGTCACTTGAAAAGCAAAAACTGGCAAGACTATTATTTTATTAAAAAGAGGTGGACACAATACGTGTCTACGGAAGTTTTTGTAGAGAACAAAATGACAAAACATTTAATAACCAAGAATAAAAGCATTCCTTTTGAAACCTTAGAGAATTGACTTTTGGGTCATTAAATAGCATGTCATTTGCAATATCTATTTATTGCCAAACAAGAAAGTAACTTTAGTGTTTTGAAGGATGAACTACGATATGTGATTGTAGTTGCGGTGATTAGCTTTCAACTGTGGTGAACACTTAGATAAAAGGTTAGATACAATAAAATGACATCAAGGGTAAAAAAGTTATATATAAACTTCTGGGAATGAGAATTGTGCTCAATAGCTAAACTTTTAAAGATAAGCTAAAGAACATGGACAAATCTAAGTACTTCAAATATTTTGAAAATATCCTATGGCGAACCAAAGATTCATGATAAAAAAAAAACAAATGTTTAAATCAATTAGTCAAGGCAATTTAAGTACATACATTTGTTAATTGCAATGACTTTAAAATTTGTCACCATAGTTATCTTTTCAAAAAGAATCGAGGTTCTGGTTTAAAAATCCATTAAGTTTTATAGAATCAAGTGCTTTGGTAAAAACATCGACTATTTTTTCATGCGAATGAATAAAAATTAGTTCAACGTTATGAAAGATCATATATGCCTAATAGTCATTATAGAATTCTAATTTTAATAACATATGATCATATATGATCACACGTTACTGCGAGTTACTAATAAGTTATTATTTATTAGTGTAATTTTGATTATTAATCAATATCAACAGTTGTATTTAATTAGAAAAACATTATTTTATGAAAATAATATTTTCCAACAACATTTTTTGGACACTTAGACTAACAATTTAACATTCAACCGGCTATTTCTGGATAAAGTAAAATAAAAATATTTTGTATACTTGTAATCATGGCCTAAATTTACTTGGTGAGGACATATGATGCTTTTTATTTTTTTTGTTGCATCAACAATGGATATAAGAAAGACTACCATCTTTTCTATAGAAAATTGTAAAAGTGCCCATATGGTATGCTTTTTTTTAGGATTTAGTTCAAAACACAATTTTTTTGGATTGGTAATCCTTTTCAGCTAGTTTCGTTGTATTTTTGGTCCCTCTGAATAGTAAAATGATTGTAATACCCTTGGATATTTATTTTTTATTTTTCTAAAAAGGGTCTCTCTCTCTCTCTCTCTCCCTTTCTCCCTCTCTCTCTCTCTCTCTACGTGAGCTTCTTCGATTTCTTCATTTCATAAATCCTACAACTAATATAGCAATATAAGAAATTGAAGAATTTCTTTGCTCAAAACATGTCCAAGATCTTCCAATTCCAACAAATCTTAAGCCTACTTTCGATCCATGACAATTCCTAAATCTTAGCTTCAAACACATTCATCTCCATCAGCGTCATTGTCGTCTTGTTCACGAAGGTTTACCCCTCCAAAACCCTTAAAATTCCTATCAAAACCCTCTATCCAAACGTCTCCATCCTCATCATTTGATGTTTATTGTTACATCGTGGGTAAGGGTGAGGCGGTGAACTTCTCAGGTTCAGTAGCACCAATGGATTTGTGGGTTAAGTCAAGATAGAAACGCAAGCAGTTGAAGAATATATAGATAAAGTCAACATAGAAACGCAAGGAGTTGAAGAGACCAAGAAGATGATATCAGATATTCTCTGGGGCATTACTAGTTCCTCTTCTCTGCTGAATCAATTTCTTCTTCTATCATCCTTATTCCTATTTCTAAACTTAATTTCATCGATTGTCGTTGACACACCAACAACATACGATTGGAGTGCGATTTTCTTGTTGGCCTTTTTATGGAAGGCGTCATAGGCTACGACCTGAACAAAAAGAGTTGATAGTTCAAGGCTTACATGCAAGAGGAGTGTTCTTTCAATATTCAAGGCTACAGTCTCAAGTACAAGTCAACGATTAATGGTGTGATAGAAAAAGGTAAGTTGAAATATATAAAGTACAAGTAAATGATTAGTGGTGTGATAGAGAGGTTGTGACAACCTACTAGAAACTTTGGAAACAATTAGAATCAATGGATAGTGTACTTAAATTTCACATTGATACGTGAATTTTACTACTACTTAACTTGAGTGACTATCTATATTAGGGTCACTCTTTGACCTGAACACCATTTCATGAATCATATACACACATCATGTATTTGACCTAGAAGTAAAAGTTAAGTCAGAGTCTCATAGAAACTTAAGTCAAAGTTGAAGAGTAGGACTAGTATACTTGATTCCTCAATTTCGCTTGAATCTCGGAATCACTACATAGAATGCCAATAAACCGATAAAAAAATATTACAAATATTATTTCTAACTTGAATAAGAGTTATGAAATTCTAAAATAGTTTGAAGTCTCAAAATTTAATTAATTTTGATATCCAAAGACTTACAAACTCTCAAAAACCCTAAATGCCCTAAAAACTCATATTTATAAACTTTAACCTTAAAAATTTCTATAAAAATAATTATGAAACTTATAATATGATCTTATAATAATAAAAATTATGAGAATGCATTTAAGAAAAATAAAATTTAAGTCATTAGTATTTAACCTTTTTCTATGCAAAAAAAAAAAAATCAAGGTTTTGTGAAGGAAAATTTAGAATAAGGTGCATGTTTTATAAAAACTTGATATTTTTATAAAATAAAGTTATATTTTATAAAATTTAAGAGAGGGAGACCCTCTCTCCACTCCAAAGTCGGACTCCCTCCTCCCAAGATGCTTCTCCTCTTCCCAATACACCATTTTCCCAAGTCATTAATCAATTTCACTCACCCACTCCATCTCTTTCTCTCTCACACTCCTTCACTTCATTTTCTCTCTATTCTCTCTTACTCTCTCCCTCCTCGCAAGATGCACTTTTCTACACGTTTTGGTGGAAAATTACCACATGCATCCAAAGTTTTCTTTCAAAAATGATTTTTGAAAATTTCAAACTCATGAATGATCTTTAAACCAACATGCATGTGATGATCTTCAAGCTTAGATCCTTGATTATCAAAGTTTGTTGTTAAAAGCTTTCAAATATGTTAATGAAAGATTTATTTGCAAATAAATATCTAAAAATCATTTTCTAACCAAATCCGATTTTTCCCAGATTCTCATCAACAAAATAGGATACTCTGTAAATTTCCATAAGATAATTCATTTTTCTTAAATTATTATAATTAATGCAATAAAATAGGTCGATAAATCATATAAAATACTTCCACAGGTCTATAAATCCGAAATAAATTCGTGGAGGACCCCTATAGTGAATAATGACCTCTCATTAAATTTCATTGATTTATGTGGCTGTTTAGTATGATTTTCGATTTTCTTTTTGTTTGGGTATAATAAATCACAAAGCCACTTTAGGGAGTGTGAAAGTTGTATCTAACAATTTTCGCAGCTCTTACCTGTGGTCGGACACTCAGAAAATTAATTTTAGAATTTTTCATCATGCCTTCCTATTTTTCCTAATTTTTGGTAATTATAATGGCCTAAACATAGGAAAAATAGTTCTGATTATCCTAAATTTATGACATTTTACCAGAACATCATGTTGTACAATAGGAGGTTACATAAACATTTTTATGATTTTTCTCTACTGTATACTATTTTTCTCCTAGTTTCTAATGTTAAATACACTTAAATACCCAAACCCGGATTATACAATATGAAAACTACTTTTGGTATTTTTCCCAGATTACTTACACTGTAAATAATGGTACAAAATTTTTTAGTAATTTATTTTAACTGTTTATTATTTATTCTTCAATTAATCATTATTTAAAGGGATAAAACAAGAAAAAATAGAAATACCCACTGAAAAATATATTTCATATTTTTTCCTGCCTAGTTATGTATAATAACAGTTAAATAAAAAGTTTGGATAATTTTAGAAACAGTTTTATATTAATCATTTTTTATTAAAATAAATTCTCAAAAACCATAAAATTGGGTTAAACAGTTTATAAATCGATTTTTATATTTTTCCCAGCTCAATAATGTTTAATAACAGTAAAAGAAAAAAGTTTCTTTAATTTTGGAAACTGTTTTCTATTTATTTCAATTTTTATTAGAATAAATGCATAAAAATCATAAAAATTGGTTAAACATTGTAGAAACCCATTTTTATATATTTCACAGATTAAGTATATGTAATGACATTACTACAAAAAGTTTGGGGAATTTTGTTAACTGATTTCTATTTTTCATGAATTTTTGTATATTTAGAGAATTAAATATATTAAAAATCGTTATGCATATCCATAATCCATGAAAAATTATCTACTAGTCTTTTAACACATTTAGAACCAAAATTTGAAGTTTGGTAATTTTTATTAACTGTTAGTATTTTTCATATTTTATGGTTATTCAAGAAACTAAAGTGGTGAAAAATAGTTAGATAAATCAAAAATTCAAGAAAATTTATCTTGATGTCTTTGACTTCAATTAAAACTAAAATACAAAGTTTGGGAAATTTTAGAACCAAATTGATTTAGTTCTGAATATTTAATCATTGGAACATCTCTAAAATGTTAAATATTAACATTTCAATAATGGAAATTTTCCGCTTAAATTGTTATATAACAATTGATTCTTTGAAACTTAATTTCCACAGAAAAATATTTATAATTTATCAATATTCAATTGTGACTCAGTATTGGCATAATTCTATTGTAGTAATAAGTATACTAGTGTTACATTTCGATTAGAGACTCACTAGTGAATACCAATATTGTAGGAATCGGTAGCGGTACACGTGGAACATAGTCAAGGCACCATTTGCATCACCTCAATGTATTGTGAGTATTCACCAATCCCCTATTGTAACAGCCTGAAATCCAGGTATTCTTCTGTTGGACATTGCATTTTGATTAAGTTAATGATTTAGGGTTTTCACGGTAGGCGAGTACGCTGGGCGTGCAAGGTGTACGCTGCACGTACTCGCGCGCCTCATTTGGACGCGTTCCCCCTTAGTTACGCGGCGCGTACCCAAGGTTACACCCGGTGTAACTCATTCAAACCCAAACCCTAATTTCCTTTGTTGAGGCTATAAAAGGAATGTGTGGCTGGACTTCTCAGCCACCACCCCTCAGAGTGAAACCCTAAATAGTGTGTGCCATCGTCCCTAAGACTTTGTGTGTGCATTCTAAGCTTGGTAGTGCCATTTTAAGGTTGCAAAGGAGAAGAAGAGCTTGCTGGAGAGACAAGAAGTGGTGCTCAAGTGTAGATCTGAGCATTGCAAGGGTTAAAGCTTCAATTTCAGGTAAAAAGTTCGGATCTTGACACTTGGTTCTTGTTGTATGCTTTAGATGTCATTTTCTAGGGTTTAAGTCCCAAAGGTGGAGACTTTTGTGCAAATGGCCTCCATAAGCTTAGATGCTTCATATTTCTGATCTATTGGAGTTGTAGACTCATAAAAATGGCATCTTGGACGTGGGTATTGCACCATGCATGAGATATAGGTCCTTGAGTTTGAATAAAAGGTTGTTTGGTGGTGTTGGAGCCTTTAAAGTCATGCCAAGGCTTAAAGTTCTCAACTTTATGGGTTTAGACACACTAAGGGAGTCGGATCTGGAAGTTGGATTAATGACTTAACTGATTAAGACCAGAAACGGAGGGTGGCTGATTCTGGTGGTTACGCAGGGCGTAACTTCCAGTACGCGCCGCGTACTGGGTGGAGACCCCGATCTGGGGGGAGTTGGCGATGTACGCCCTGCGTACATCTAGCGGTACGCCCCGCGTACTCTCATGGTTGACTCTTGTTGACTTTTAGGGTTTTGGTCAACATAAGGACTTTAGGTTAGGGAAGGGTAAAATGGTCTTTTACCCTTTCAGGGTGGATGATAAGGGGTAAAGTTTTAGTAGTGGAAGTCTTCGTGTATTAAATGATATTTTTATGCTTAGGCGAGGTTGAGCCTTCGTTGGATTTGGTGATAGCGAGGACACGAGATCTTAGACTTCCCACGAGGTGAGTTTTCTCACTATACTGTACCCGGAAGGGTTTGACTTTGTGACCGGAAGGTCGGATATGCTATGAGATATATGTGTTATGTGTGATAAGTTATTCGTTATATGTGCCATGTATGATATGCTTGATATGGGCCGGAAGGCATTATATTATGGGCCGAAAGGCGAATATGCTATGGGCCGGAAGGCGTTGTAAAATGGACCGTAAGGTTGACGTGGGTAGGACCGGAAGGTTTACCCAGTCGGGACGGAAGTCCCCTGAGACACATGGACCGGAAGGTCAGGGCCTAGAAAGGCGTATGTGCGTAGGTTGTATATTGGGGAACTCGCTAAGCAATTATGCTTACAGTTGTCGTGTTACGTGTTTCAGGTACCAGCGAGGACCGTGGGAAGGCGCCGGCGTGATCGTACACATTATCGGGGAAAAACTATTTTATGATCTTTGTGATGTATTCAGTTGTGACAACCTTGTGTACGTTTGGATTTGAAATATTAATCGATGTTTTTGATGTTTGCAAAAATGAAAAATTGTTTTTAAAATTTACGTCGTTACATGTTGGTATCAGAGCCTTGGTTCGAGGGATTCGGGTACACCTTCGGGCGTAACTGAACTCAAATCGGGGATTTGAGAAAAATTTTAATTAATAAATCAATAAAGTTTGATAAGTGATTTTTGAAACAACCAAAAAAGGAGTGTGTACGGTCAGCCAGCGCCCGAACGGTAAAATCCCCAAAATACTCTTACAATATGTGTTATGAGATATGATATGATATGATACGCATGTTAGTAGACTAGGTATTCATATTAGGACTAGAGTGGCCTGATTTTGTGATGCTTTAGTCTAGGGAAAACCTGCTTCTATGAGGTGCTTTGAGAGCGAGTGGGTAACTAGTGTATGGCAAGAATAGAGTACTCAGGATTCGGGGTTTGGGGAGGAGGACTTGGGGTGAATACTGACGCGGTGTAGTTGGTAGTATTGGGCCCGTACTACTAAAGACACCGGGTCAGTAGGCAACCCAAGTAAGAATCCCTGGGTACTGGAGATTGAGTAGGGCTGCGTTATAGAGTGCGATTATGCTCGATAGAGTCTCTGATATTTTTATGTTGTATTTCAGAGACATCATGGTTGGACCACATCACAGACCTGGTACGAGTAGCGTGACTGACGAGGAGCTTCGTCAGATGATTCATGAGGAGGTGGCTGCAGCGATCCGGGCTGAGATTCCGGAGATGTTTGGGTCTATTAAGACCACACTGATGGAGACATTTGATGAGCGGTACGCCGCGTTGACTGAGGCCACAGCCGCTGCAGCTACCGCAGTTGTGGCCGCTGCCATACCAAAGGGAGGTGACTCGTTGCTGTTTCGGGAGTTCATCAACATGAAGCCACCTGAGTTTTACGGGATGCAGGATCCGATCGCTACCATGAGATGGATTGCTGATATCGAGGGATGTTTCTACACTTGTTCATGTCCGGAGCATCTGAGGCTACGGTTCGCCATGAACCAGCTCCGCCTGGGAGTACAGGATTGGTGGAAGTTCGTGACGGCGAACTTCACTCTGGCAGAGGTTTCAGCTGTGACTTGGGAGAAGTTTACTACTATGTTCAGAGACGAGTACGTTCCCCCGGTGGAGAGGGAACGGTTGGTTCAGGAGTTCCTAACCCTCAAATAGGGTAATGATTCTGTCACGGTGATTACGCGGAAGTTTCATGAGAGGGTGATGTTCTGCCCCGAGCAGGTGTCCACGGAGCAGGCTCGGATGAGTCGGTATTTGGGTGTGTTGAGGAGGGATATCCGGGAGTTTGTATCGAACTCGTCATATCAGACTTTTGCTGAGCTTGGGGCAAATGCCAGGAAGCGTGAGATCGAGTTGGAGACCCAGGCCAGGGAGGAGGCCGAGTCTCAACGAGTGGATCGGCGGCCGGCTCAGTCTCAGCCGGCAGCGAAGTGGACCAAGTCCACCGATTCAAGATCCGGAGGTCAGAAGGGCCGCACTTGCGGAAATTGCGACAAGGGTCACGAGAGGGCATGTCGATCGGGTGCTTGCTACAAGTGTGGCAAGGAGGAGTACATTGCTAGGGATTGCCCCAAGGGATTCATGGTTTGCTTTCATTGCAACCAGACCGGCCATCGGAAGGCCGAGTTCCCCCAGCTTCACCATAGATCTACGCCTGCTGCCAGGGTTACTGAGACTCGACCAGTGAAGGCCGAGGCTCCGAAGGCTCGTGGAAGAGCTTTCCAGTTGACTGCGGAGGAGGTCCGCGCGGTGCCTGATGTCGTAGCAAGTGTGTATTCTTTCATGTATTTACTTTTATGCTAAGATATTGTGAGTCGGTCTTTTGTATCATTGGCTTTTAGCCAGCACATCGGTGTCAATCGGGAGGTGATTAGTTGACCCCTGCGAGTTTCGATAGCAGATGAGAAAGCGGTATACGCCACTGATGTGATTCGAGGATGTGTGCTCGAGATTTTTGGGGTCGAGTTCCCTATAGACTTGGTTCCTATAGCTATGGGGGATGTCTGCGTCATTGTGGGCATGGACTGGTTGAGTAAGTTTGGGGCAGTCATTGACTGCGAGAGACAGTTGGTGACGATTCGAGATCCTAGTGGGGGAGTGCTTACGGTTTATGGTGAGGGGACCCGGTGTGGGTCGGCGTTTTGTTCGGCTGCTAGGGCAAGGTAGAGTTTGCAGCAGGGCTACAATGGATTCATAGTCTACGTGACAGATACTCGGGTGGCCATGGGGAGGCCCAATTCGGTTGATGACGTTCTTGTTGTATGCGAGTTTTCGGATGTACTCCCCAAAGAGTTACCAGGTGTGCCTCCGGAAAGGCAAATGGAGTTCCGTATCAATTTGGTTTCGGGAGTGGCGCCCATCGCCAAGGTGCCTTATCGTCTCGCTCCACCGGAAATGCAGGAGTTATCATCACAGCTTCAGGAGCTGTTGGGAAAGGGGTTTATTCGACCGAGTAGCTTACCTTGGGGAGCGCCGATTTTGTTCGTCAAGAAAAAGGATGGTTCACACCGGATGTGTATCGATTACCGGGAGTTGAACAAGTTGACAGTTAAGAACCGGTATCCATTACCTAGGATCGACGATCTGTTCGATCAATTGCAGGGGGCATCTTGGTTCTCCAAGATAGACTTGAGGTCGGGTTATCATCAGATGAGGGTTCGGGATGAAGATATCCAGAAGACTGCTTTCAGAGCTCGTTATGGACATTATGAGTTTGTGGTGATGCCTTTTAGGCTCACCAATGCCCCGGCTGCCTTCATGGATCTTATGAACCGGGTGTGCCGGCCGATGCTGGATCGGTCGGTGATCGTATTCATTGATGATATTTTGGTGTATTCGAGGTCTAGGGATCAGCATGAGGAACATTTGAGGAAGATTCTTGGGGTATTGAGATCGAAGAGGCTGTATGCCAAATTCTCCAAGTGTGATTTCTGGTTACGAGAGGTCCAGTTCCTCGGGTATCTTGTTAACCAGAAAGGGATATTGGTCAACTCGGCCAAGATTGAGGCGGTGTTGAGGTGGGAGGTGCCGAGATCGCCTACTGAGATTAGGAGTTTTCTGGGTTTGGCTGGATATTATCGCAGGTTTATCAATGATTTCTCCAAGATTGCCGTGCCACTTACTAGGATGACCCGGAAGGGTGCTGCGTTTTCATGGGGACCGGAGCAGCAGTCATCATTCGAGACGCTTCGTTAGAAATTGTGCGAGGTTCTGGTGCTCGCACTCCCGGAAGGGATGGAGGATTTTGTGGTGTACTGTGATGCATCTATATCGGGTTTGGGGGCGGTGCTTATGCAGAGGGGTCATGTGATAGCATATGCTTCGAGGCAGTTGAAGCCTCATGAGTCGAGATATCCCACCCACGACCTGGAATTGGGGGCTGTGGTGTTTGCCCTCTAGATCTGGCGACATTATCTTTACAGGGTTCGGTGTACCATCTACACGGACCACAAGAGCCTGAAGTACTTGATGGATCAGCCAAATTTGAATATGCGACAGAGGAGATGGTTGGATGTGGTGAAGGATTACGATTGTGAGATCCTGTACCACCTAGGGATGGCTAATGTGGTGGCCGATGCGTTGAGCCGTAGGGCGGAAAGCGCCCTGATCTGAGATATTTATATGAGGTTGACAGTGATGACCCCGATTTTGGATACTATTCGAGGAGCTCAGGCTGAGGCTGCGAAACCAGAAAACCAGAAGAGGGAGCGGGTTGTAGGTCAGGTATCAGGGTTCGTCACGGATGGCCGAGGGCTAATGACTTTTCAGAGTCGGATTTAGGTACCGTTTGTGGGTGGTGCGCGTGCTATTTTGATGGAGGAAGCGCATCGATCGAAATTCTCGATTCATCCCGGGGCTACAAAAATGTATTTGGATCTAACGAAGGAGGATTGGTGGCCCTCTATGAAAAGGGATGTTGCATGGTTTGTTGAGAGATGCTTGACTTGTCGGCAGGTTAAGGCCGAGCACCAGCGACCGCACGGTAAATTGTAGCCGCTAGATATTCCCAAATGGAAGTGGGAACAGATTACCATGGATTTTATCACCAAATTGCCGCGGACTGCGAGGGGAGTCGATTCGATTTGGGTGATCGTGAATAGATTGACAAAGAGCACTCATTTTCTAGCCATCAGCGAGAGCTCTTCTGTGGAGAAGTTGGCAGAATTATACGTGAGGGAGGTGGTATCGCGGCATGGGGTTCGGATGTCGATTGTTTCAGACCGCGATGTGCGTTTTACCACCATGTTTTGGAAGAAGTTTCATGAGGAGTTGGGTACGAGACTGCATTTCAGTACCGCATACCACCCGCAGACGGACGGACAAAGCGAGCGAACGATTCAGACGCTCGAGGATATGCTCCGAGCATGTGTTTTAGATTTTGGTGGGAGCTGGGACACCTATCTACCTTTAGCAGAGTTTTCGTACAACAAAAACTATCATTCGAGCATTGGTATGCCACCCTTTGAGCTGTTGTATGGGCGGAGGTGTCGCACCCCCATCTGCTGGGGAGAGGTGGGGCAGCGGGTGATGGGTAGCATGGAGATCATACTCCAAACGACCGAGCAGATTCAACACGTCAGGCAGAGGTTGTTGACCGCGCAGAGTCGCCAGAAGAGTTATGCGGACAGGCGGCGGTCTGAGCTCGAGTTTCAAGTGGGTGACTTTGTGCTCCTAAAGGTCTCTCCTTGGAAGGGAGTGATTCGGTTCAGGAAGAGGGGCAAGTTGGGGCCCCGGTATATTGGACCCTTCAGGGTAATTGCTAGGGTAGGCCGGGTAGCCTACCGGTTGGATCTACCTGCTGAGTTGGGGCAGATCCATGATACTTTTCATGTCTCGCAGTTGAGGAAATGTATTGCCGACGAGTCGGCAATGGTTCCATTGGATGATATACAGGTGGATGCAGGTCTGAACTATGTGCAGAGACTGGTAGCAATCAGGGATCAGAAAGTTGAGGTTCTGATAAACAAGGAAGTACCCCTGGTACAAGTGCAGTGGCAACATCGGAAGGGGTCCGAGCTGACATGGGAATCCGAGTTGGAGATGCGGGATCAGTATCCTGATTCTAGTGGGGGAGAATTGTAACAGCCCGAAATCCAGGTATTCTTCTGTTGGACATTGCATTTTGATTAAGTTAATGATTTAGGGTTTTCACGGTAGGCGAGTACGCTGGGCGTAGGTGTACGCTGCGCGTACTCGCGCGCCTCATTTGGACGCGTTCCCCCTCAGGTACGCAGGGCGTACCCAAGGTTACGCCCGACATAACTCATTCAGACCCAGACCCTAATTTCCTTTGTTGAGGCTATAAAAGGAATGTGTGGCTGGACTTCTCAACCACCACCCCTCAGAGTGAAACCCTAAATAGTGTGTTCCATCGTCCCTAAGCCTTTGTGTGTGCATTCTAAGCTTGGTAGTGCTATTTTAAGGTTTCAAAGGAGAAGAAGAGCTTGTTGGAGAGACAAGAAGTGGTGCTCAAGTGTAGATCTGAGCTTTGCAAGGGTTAAAGCTTCAATTTCAGGTAAAAAGTTCGGATCTTGACACTTGGTTCTTGTTCTATGCTTTAGATGTCATTTTCTAGGGTTTAAGTCCCAAAGGTGGAGACTTTTGTGCAAATGGCCTCCATAAGCTTAGATGCTTCATATTTCTGATCTATTGGAGTTGTAGACTCATAAAAATGGCATCTTGGATGTGGGTATTGCACCATGCATGAGATCTAGGTCCTTGAGTTTGAATAAAAGGTTGTTAGGTGGTGTTGGAGCCTTTACAGCCATGCCAAGGCTTAAAGGTCTCGACTTTATGGGTTTAGACACACTAAGGGAGTCGGATCTTTAAGTTGGATTAATGACTTAACTGATTAAGACCATAAATGGAGGGTGGCTAATTCTGGTGGTTACGCAGGGCGAAACTTCCAGTACGCGCCGTGTACTGGGTGGAGACCCCGATCCGGGGGGAGTTGGCAATGTACGCCCTGCGTACATCTAGCGGTACGCTCCGCGTACTCTCATGGTTGACTCTTGTTGACTTTTAGGGTTTTGGTCAACATAAGGACTTTAGGTCAGGGAAGGGTAAAATGGTCTTTTACCCTTTCAGGGAGGATGATAAGGGGTAAAGTTTTAGTAGTGGAAGTCTTCATGTATTTAATGATATTTTTATGCTTAGGCGAGGTTGAGCCTTCGTTGGATTCGGTGATAGCGAGGACACGAGATCTTAGACTTCCCACGAGGTGAGTTTTCTCACTATACTGTACCCGGAAGGGTTTGACTTTGTGACCGGAAGGTCGGATATGCTATGAGATATATGTGTTATGTGTGATAAGTTATTTGTTATATGTGCCATGTATGATATGCTTGATATGGGCCGGAAGGCATTATATTATGGGCCGGAAGGCGAATATGCTATGGGCTGGAAGGCGTTGTAAAATGGACCGTAAGGTTGATGTGGGTAGGACCGGAAGGTTTACCCAGTCGGGACGGAAGTCCCCTGAGAAACATGGACCGGAAGGTCAGGGCCTGGAAAGGTGTATGTGCGTAGGTTGTATTTTGGGGAACTCACTAAGCAATTATGCTTACAATTGTCGTGTTACGTATTTCAGGTACCAACGAGGACCGTGGGAAGGCGCCGGCGTGATCATACACATTATCGGGGAAAAACTATTTTATGATCTTTGTGATGTATTCAGTTGTGACAACCTTGTGTACGTTTGGATTTGAAATATTAATCAATGTTTTTGATGTTTGCAAAAATGAAAAATTGTTTTTAAAATTTACGTCGTGACACCTACTTTCGGTTTTTATGTTTTTGGGTGGAAAAGCGTGTCCTAAACGACTTATGTTCGTTATATTTAATTGACTCATATAAACTTAATTACTATATTTTTCATATTGTGAGTATTAACGTACTCCGCTATTTTCGGTTTTTATGTTTGGGGGTGGAAAATCATGTCCTAAACTATTTATATTCTTTGTATTTATTTGACTCGTATAAACTTGGTTGCTACATTTTGCATATTGTGAGTATTCACCACTCCCCTATTTTTGGTTTTAAATGTTTTGGGATGGAAAAGCATGTCCTAACTATTTATATTCATTGTATTTATTTAACTCATATAAACTTGGTTGCTATATTTAGCATATTGTGAGTATTCACGCACTCCCCTATTTTCAGTTTTTATGTTTTGGGGTGGAAAAGCATGTCCAGAAAAACTATTATTTGCATGTTGTATTTAAATTGATTTGTATCAAACATGATTGCTATTGTATTGCTATGTCTCTCTATGTATGTCTATGCAACACGGAACACGAGAACTTATCGTACTAAGGCCCTTCCCTTATCTCTAACCATTAACTCTTTGAGCCAATGGTCATTATGGATAGCGCTATTAGGAATTGACAACTCCTCACTCGCCTTATTGCTGGAGTGCATGATACCATATTCATCTATGGAACGATAAACATAAATCTCGATAGGGCTTCATTCATAGGTTTGGTTGGGACTTATTGTTTGCTCATACACATACAAACTCGTTTCTCGTTATAGCAATAAACTTGTTATCAATAATAGCAATCAACTGGTTTCTCATTATAGCAATGAACTCTGTTTCTCATTACAACAACGAACTTTTACTAATGGAAACTTATATACATGTTTTAGCAATGAAATTGTTTGCTCCTTGTAGGAACGAAATTGACAGCTCATTTTGGCAATGAAACTTGTTTACTCGTTTGAGTAACGAACTTTATCTTCCATGAAAATATGAATGTTGCATCTTATTCGGGCAATATACTTTATCTCTCATGATGACAAAGAACTTTTCTTTTACAAACTTATTTACTCATTTTAACAATATAATTGTATTATTGGAAACTTTTATCAAAACTTTGATTTCAACCCATGGAACCATGATTATTTTGTTTATTTTTGAGTACTCACTAACTATTTTATAGTTGACGCTCGTTTTACATGCTTTTTCAGGAATTATCGAGTAAGTGGCACTTAGGGACACTTCACTGTTAGGAGCATTTGCATGTGTTGTATTCGAATTTTCATTGTAATTTCTTTTCAAAGTTGTTCAAACCCATTGTAAAATTGTAACGATTTTTTATACTATGGTTGGTGTTGCCTTTTAACTTTTGCTATGAAACCCTTTGTACTGCTACGCCCTGTGTTTCCGCTTTAGCGGGGTGTGACAGGAAATGGTATCAAAGCCGAAGGTTATAGAGAATACCAGTTTTCCTTTGGAAAACTACAACTATAGCCAAAAAAATTCTAAACGTTTTTTTTTTTTAAGTACTGAACATACTACTAGTATAACTAATTCGAGTACGCATTATTGGACTTTAATTAAGTATAGCCTGGCCAACTATGCTTAATTAAGGAAATTTAATGCAAGGCTTGAAACAGTTATAGTAGAATTATGTTCAAAACGATTTTCAGCTTGAACTTTTGAAAAACAAAGTTTTTCGGTGTGCGTACGGGCATTGCATATTATAGGCATTCATCTAGGTACACTTAGAAACTAAGTACACTTTTACCACAATGACTTTATTTAGAAATACTCTTATCCCTTATCAAGTGCTAGGTTAACCACTTAGGTTATATCACTAGCCACTCTAGGAGCAATGCACTTAGTACTAAGAATGAGTATTCCTTGGTAGCTATTCACTTTAGATGTAAGGTTAGTAGCTAGATATACACTAGTAATAATCATAAGTTGAAACCTATACCAATTATTCCTCAATACCTCTTCATCGTCTTCGTACTAGAGTTACGACTAGGAAAAAGCATTTCGATATCGACACGAATGATAATTGGAGCATCGCGTAAGGAGGTAGATGAGTTGCCACAAAGTAATCACTTGGATACCATTAGCGGACATTCCAGATTCGACTCACGAGGAAACACATAGGTTTAACCCATTGCTACCCATACGTGAGACCTTATTAATACTCTACGATTTAACTCTACGTTGTTTCCACCTTGAGCTTAAAACTTAACATAGGATGTCCCTTTGACCCCTATAAAAGGCTGTGAAACTACATTGACACCATAAAACGTTTTTCAAATAATCTTTTTTCTTGTTCTTTATCTTGGGGAAAAGACATCGGTACTCGTCTTGTACTCGCCTTAGCATTTAAGTATGATTAGGTATACTAACATACTTATTCCTTACTTCTTAATCTTCCATCGAAAAATTATTTCGCTTCATCGGTTTTATTTATCATCGATAAAATATTTTATATCCACTTCATTCAATTTAGTACACATGTCCTAACAATTTAAGCCATATTCTCGCTAAAACTCCTTTAATATCTTGCTTTAACTTAACGATTTTCTCCAAAACTCAACTTAACCAATATTGGTTTTTACCTTGCTATTTCAATTTCATTTCAACGGATAGATGTGCTTTTAAAGGGCATAGAAACCATTTTAAACCTTGATTACCATTTTGGCACGTTTTCGAAAAACTTAGAAACATTTTCTTTTATTAAAGTGTTTAAATTCTATGCTATAAAACATAGACATATGACATTGAAGTTCATATTACGCGTAAAAGCTTCATCGGATCTTTCAAACCACTTTTGTTTTAAGTCTTTTGACTACTTTCTCATTTAGGCATTGAACTAAACTTAAATGTGTTTTCTAGTAACCTAACATGGTAGTGTTACAACTTTCCAATCCAAATGTGTTTAAAAGACAACATTGATGCCTACATTTCAAAATACACCTTATTTGTTTATTTTATTTCAAATTAGTTTTATAATTTGTGTTTATAAAACTTACAACATTGCAAAACTTAGTGTTCACTTTTAAACTTGCAGCGACATACTTTTGACAATGCACAATTATTCGTCTAAATATGTTAAGTCTTTACTTTATCTATTTTAACCATTATTAGACCCCAATCAAAAAGGTCAAAATTGTTAGATTTTGAATTACCAGTTTTAGTGTTTCTTCTTTTTCACAAATGGAGTTTAGCTTAATAGATAACTCATGAATTTTTAGAAATCCTTAGCAAACACTTTAAAACTCCCATATGTTTATTTAATCATCAATATACATCTAATATTGAAGTTTGAAATATATCTCAACTTGGTTTTAAATCTACCTATAGGTATTATTTTTATAATTTTAACAATAACAATCATTATCGCTGCTACCTTCCTTTTTCTTTCCCCCAAACTTTATTTCTCGCTCTCCTTCTGATTTTAGATCTCGCACGCCATAATATTAACATAATACATTATCTTACTTTGTTACTATCTATTTTGCTTCTCTTGGTACCATGTTCGTACACATATAGGCTAGAAGTCTACCCCTTTCGTTTTGAGCGATTAATACGTGTATAGTTGTGAGTCATAATTTCGATTTAGTCAACTTTGTAATATTCGATTATTCCTTTTTCCATATACATCTTGTTTTTATTTTGAAATCTACAATAAACAAGTAATCCTTATTTACATTTGTTCTTTCGTTCTAAATTTGGAAACTTGATTTAAAATGCTAGTTTCATTGTATTTTTCGTTATAAGTAATACACAAGATGAATAATCTTATGCTTATAATTTTTCTATATCCGGAAAAATATATGTGAAGGATATATTTCCTTATGTTTCTTCTTTTCTTTAAATACTTCAAAATTTTTGAATTTTACGATTATCTATTCTCTAAATGATTGTTTTTGTAGAAAAACTAAACTATGAATGCACTATTTTCAAAGATTAACATTTTTACACCTTTCTTAAAATAGTATTCTACTTTGCAATTTTTAGTGAGTTCCTAAACTCTCAAACTTGTTTTCATAAGTATTCTGACTCCTTGTAAACTTGAATTTTTCCTGACTTAGACAATTGGACAATTTCTCAAAAGTTTAATAGAAATATTTCTATACAAATTCCTTTAATGACGACTTAAACCTTTAACCTTAATTAATCTTTATATTATTTTACTACTTTATTTGATCGCCACACATGTATCTTCATTGTCTTGGAATTATTACATATTTTGATAATAGTGAGAGTAATTATCATTTCTAAACATACATTTTGATAACAGTGAGATTTTTATTATTTCTAAGCACTTAAAATGCTATCTACACAATGTGATTTAATTTATCATAAACTTTCACCGCCTTCATTAGAAACAATGACTCTCTAATTATATATACTCTTAGAATATAGTTCTATTATTGTAAGAGTAACCGTAGTAGTAATTATAGCCTTGGAGATCCTCAATCATTTCATAATTTATTTTGTAGACGACACTTAAATAGCCTTTACATTTGAGATGTACCAAAGCTTCGTTGCCTACCCTTACTACGTATTTTTAGGAACTTACCCTCGATCGCTTCCCTTTCATTCGTGCTACCCCTTCTTATTTTGAAATATATCTTTTCCAGAGGTAATATCTAACCCAGAAGTGAACAAATTGTTCCTAATCTCTTCTTTATTAGGTGGCGAATTTACACTTAGTGCTAATTTAGAATGCGACTTAAGCATCAATGCGGATTTAACGTTCAGTGCAGTTGGTGATTCAGCAAAACTTATACCGCTCTCTTAATTCAGATAATATCTAACTAGATGATATTTTTCAACTAAGTCACCATGGTTGGATCATGATTTCCATGATCCTAATTTCTCGCAATCTAGACTATATAACTCGAATTAGGGAAACATTAATTTGATTATTGCTAAAATGTTGGGCTCTTCCTTTGAGGAATTAACCCAAAGTAATCAAAGAACTCTTCAAGTCACAACCTCTCCAATTATACAATTGTATTCGGCTGAGTTCTAATAGAATGCGTCACGAATTGAATTTCGGGATGAAATTCTTTCAACCGAGGGAGACTGTGACAACTGTCAAAATTCGAGTTGGTTCTAGATTTAACTAGACTTAGTTCCACATATAGGCACTACACGTACAAGATTTAGTTACTAGAAGCCAAGTTATAACCTACTAGAAACTTGGAAACAATTAGAATCAATGGATAGTGTACTTAAATTTCACATTAATATGTGAATTTTACTACTACTCAACTTTAGTGACTATCTATATTAGGGCCACTCTTTGACCTGAACACCATTTCATGAATCATATACACACATCATGTACTTGACCTAGAAGTAAAAGTTAAGTCAGAGTCTATTAGAAACTTAAGTCAAAGTTGAAGAGTAGGACTAGTATACTTGATTTCTCAATTTCGCTTGAATCTCGGAATCACTACGTAGAATGCCAATAAACCGATAAAAAAATATTACAAACATTATTTCTAACTTGAATAAGAGTTATGAAACTCTAAAATAGTTTGATGTCTCAAAATTTAATTAATTTTGATATCCAAAGACTTACAAACTCTCAAAAACCCTAAATGCCCTAAAAACTCATATTTATAAACTTTAACCTTAAAAATTTCTATAAAAATAATTATGAAACTTATAATATGATCTTATAATAATAAAAATTATGAGAATGCATTTAAGAAAAATAAAATTTAAGTCATTAGTATTTAACCTTTTTCTATGCAAAAAAAAAAAATCAAGGTTTTCTGAAGGAAATTTTAGAATAAGGTGCATGTTTTATAAAAGCTTGATATTATTATAAAATAAAGTTATATTTTATTAAATTTAAGAGAGGGAGACCCTCTCTCCACTCCAAAGTCGGACTCCCTCCTCCCAAGATGCTTCTCCTCTTCCCAATACACCATTTTCCCAAGTCATTAATCAATTTCACTCACCCACTCCATCTCTTTCTCTCTCACACTCCCTCACTTCATTTTCTCTCTATTCTCTCTTCCTCTCTCCCTCAACCACGAAATTCTCTAGAAAATAGGTCATAGACCACACCATGAACTCTAAATCTTAACCATCTTGAGGTGTTCTTAAAGGTAAACCCGAAAATCATTCATCTTCCTTCTCTTTTCCTTCAACTTTTACTTGTTTTCATGGATTTTCTCCATCTTCTACTCCATTCTATTGTAAAATCATGAACATTTGCACCTACTCACGGTTTTGATGATGATGGTGGTAGGACTTCACCCAAAAACAACATGCATGTTGTAAATGGTGAAATCCAAGGACCTAAACCTAAGTCAAAACCATGAAAATGCACTTTTCTACACGTTTTGGTGGAAAATCACCACATGCATCCAACGTTTTCTTTCAAAAATGATTTTTGAACATTTCAAACTCATGAATGATCTTTAAACCAACATGCATGTGATGATTTTCAAGCTTAGACGCTTGATGATCAAAGTTTGTTGTTAAAAGCTTTCAAATATGTTAATGAAGGATTTATTTCCAAATAAATATCTAAAAATCATTTTCTGACAAAATCCAATTTGTCCCAGATTCTCATCAAGAAAATAAGATGTTCTGTAAATTTCCAGAAGATAATTCATTTTTCTTGAATTATTATAATTAATGCAATAAAATAGGTCAATAAATCATATAAAATATTTCCAGAGGTCTATAAATCCGGAATAAATTCATGGATGACCCCTATGGTGAATAATGACCTCTCATTAAATATCATCGATTTATGTTTCTGTTTAGTATGGTTTTTGATTTTCTTTTTGTTTGGGTATAATAAATCACAAAACCACTTTAGGGAGAGTGAAAATTGTATCTAACAATTTTCGCAGCTCTTACCTTTAGTGGGAGACTCAGAAAATTAATTTCAGAATTTTTCATCATGCCTTCCTATTTTTCCCAATTTTTGTTAATTATAATGACCGAAAAATAGGAAAAATAGTTCTGATTATCCAAATTTAATGAAATTTTACCAGAACATCATGTTGTACAGTAGGAGGTTACATAAAAAGTTTTATGATTTTTCTCTACTGTATACTATTTTTCTCCTATTTTCTAATGTTAAATACACTTAAATACACTTAAATACACAAAACCGGATTATACAATATGAAAACCACTTTTGGTATTTTTCCCAGATTACTTACAGTGTAAATGATGGTACAAAATTTTTTGGTAATTTATTTTAACTATTTATTATTTATTCTTCAATTAATGATTATTTAAGGGGATAAAACAAGAAAAAAATATAAATACCCACTAAAAAATATCTGCTATATTTTTCTCTGCATACTTATGTATAATAACAGTTAAATAAAAAGTTTGAATAATTTTGGAAACAGTTTTATATTTATTTCATTTTTTATTAAAACAAATTCTCAAAAATCATAAAATTGGGTTAAACAGTTTAGAAATCGATTTTTATATTTTTCCCAGCTCAATAATGTTTAATAACAGTAATAAAAAAAAAAGTTTCGGTAATTTTGGAAGCTGTTTTCTATTTATTTCAATTTTTATTAGAATAAATGCATAAAAATTATAAAAATTGGTTAAACAGTGTAGAAACCCATTTTTATATTTTTCGCAGATTAAGTATGTGTAATGAGATTACTATAAGAAGTTTCTGGCATTTTCTTAACTGATTTCCATTTTTCATGAATTTTTCTATAATTAGAGAATTAAATATATGAAAAATGGTTATGCATAGACATAATCCACGAAAAATTATCTACTAGTCTTTTAACACATTTAGAACCAAAATCTGAAGTTTGGTAATTTTTATTAGCTATTTAGTATTTTTCATATTTTATGGTTATTCAAGAAACTAATGTGGTGAAAAATAGTTAGACAAATAAAAAATTCATGAAAATTTATCTTGAGGTCTTTGACTTCAATTAAAACTAAAATGCAAAGTTTTGGAAATTCTAGAACTAAATTGATTTAGTTTTGAATATTTAATCATTGGAACATCTCTAAAATGTTAAATATTAACATTTAATTAATGGAAATTTTCCGCTTAAATTGTTATAAAACAATTGATTCTTTGAAACTTAATTTCCATAGAAAAATATTTATAATTTATCAATATTCAATTGTGACTCAGTATTGGCATAATTCTATTGTAGTAATAAGTATACTAGTGTTACATTTCGATTATAGACTCACTAGTGAATACCAATATTGTAGGAATTGGTAGTGGTACACGTGGAACATAGTCAAGGCACCATTTGAATCATCTCAATGTATTGTGAGTATTCACCAATCCCCTATTTTCGGTTTTTATGTTTTGAGGTGGAAAAGAATGTCCTAAACTACTTATGTTCTTTATATTTAATTGACTCATATAAACTTGATTACTATATTTTGCATATTGTGAGTATTAATGTACTCGCCTATTTTTGGTTTTTTATGTTTAGTGGTGGAAAATAATGTCCTAAACTATTTATATTCTTTGTATTTATTTGACTTGTATAAACTTAATTGCTATATTTTGCATACTGTGACAACCGTCAAATTCTGGTCAATTCAAAGTCAAATAAAGTCAACAAGTCAAACCGGTCAGCTCAACTAACCCTTGTGTACTTGGACTTACGTTCAGTATTTACTAAACAACTCGCTATTCTGATAAGAAAACATAAATCGAAAAGTACATACAACTAGATCTCTTTAACCTAAAAATTGCGGTAAGTGGCAAGCCAAACCGATAAAACAATGATGCTTACTCATCGGGAGTGTGTAAGATCCTTAAACAAGGCTTAACAGGGTTTACGAACCATGCATTGTGATGCCGGACACTCACAATTGTCACACATGGATCCTCTCTCAATCGTTTTCACTCTATCTCTCTCTATGTCAAATCTCTCCCAAATCTCTCTCAAATATCTCTCTGTATGATAAATCTCTCCAAGAATGTCAAAACACTCCCAAATCTCTCCAAGTATGTGAAACCTCTCTCAAATACCTCTTTGTATAAGAAATCTCTCCAAGAATGTCAAATCTCTCCCAAATCTCTCCAAGTATGAGAAATCTCTCCCAAATCTCCCTCAAATAGTTCCCGTAACTTTTTAGAATCATTCGGGTCATTCCGGCCCTTAACTGGGTCAGAAACGGCTTAAAACGGGGCAAAAATGAGAAAAATAGGCTTTAGGAACCGAAACCAAGATGAGAGGCTTCTTAGGCGAGGACCGAGCCTCTGTTGGCTTCTTAGGCGAGGACCGAGCCTCTGGTGGCTAAAGCACGTGAGGACCGAGCCTCTGGTGGCTAAAGCACGCGAGGACCGAGCCTCTGGTGGCTAGAGCACGCGAGGACAGAGCCTCTGGTGGCTAAAGCACGCGAGGACCGAGCCTCGGTCTTTGTCGCTACCCCGCCTCTCTGTCTCGCTCGGTCTCTGCTTCTCTCTGTTCCTTCTCTCGCTCGGTCTCTGTTCGCGCCCTCTGTTCTCTTCTTCTCTCCCTCTCGGTTCCTTCCTTTCTCTCTTCTTCCCTCTCGGTTCTGCCTCCCTCTCTCTCTCGGTTCAGCACCAGAAGGCCGAGCCTCGGTTAGAATTCGCATTTTTGTCACTTTTAGCCCATTTTTGATATTTTTAACATTTTAAGCCCGTTTTTCGTGATTTTAAAGCGAGATTTTCTCCAGAAATTATATTTTTACATAATAAACTCTAAATATTCATAATTTAAACATATTTTTATGAAAATCATTATTTAAATAATAAAAATCAAATGGGTGAATTATTAAAGGTGGAGTGTTGACTTTGCCTTATCCAATGTCACAAGCAACCACCCCACACCCACTCTTTGACTAACCACACCTCCCCACCTTACCTAGGTCACATCAATGTCATTTCCACTCAATTTACACTCATTCCCACGTTTTTAGAGTTGGAACAAACATCCTCTCTCCTCATTTTCTCTCATTTGCCCTCATTTCACTAAGTATCAAACACCACTTTCTCTCAAACTTTTCCCACTCCAAACTCGAGATTCAAGGCTGATCTTCACGTGTTCTTCCACTCTTAGTAAGTATAATTCATCCTCCTTATGATTATTTCACTTCATTCTACTCAAATCATGAATATCTTACACAAACTCCATCATATTAGCGTTGGAGCTTCGAATCTTCAAGTGATTCTTTAAGTGTTCTTGGGTTGAACACTTCTCTTCTTCAACAATCATCTACTGAAATCACTTAAGGTGAGTTCATACCCCTACATTTTCATGTTTTCTCAAGTTTTCAGGGGGGGAATACAAGTTAAAACACTAAGAACATAACAAAAATTTTCTAACAGCCTTCATCAGAAAAGTTCAACTCCATTCACGGACTGTTTTGGGCATCTTAAACATTTTTGTTTTCAAAACTGTACAAGGTGCACATAGTTCAAGCTTTTAGCTTTAAAATGGCTACTTGCACATCTCCATACGATTTTTCTACAATTTATGGTGATTTTTACAAAACTGCCTATCATTTCAAACAACAATCCGGACCAGTCTGTGATTTTGGACTTATTCACCCAGGTTGGAGGTCATTAAAAATCGTGATAACAATTATGAGTAAACTAGTCACATTTTTTGAACTCTCAGAATTTACGGATCTAGTTTTCGACTTCGTATGATTTTTCTATGATTTTTCCAAAAACAGGGCAGAATGGCTAAAGTTAGCCAACAGCATGTAAATATCATAACACTTTGTATTATGTTGAGCAAAGTGTATAATCATAAGTTCTAATATTTGAATGTGTTTCCTTGTTAGTTTATCATTATGAATTGAAACTAAGTCATTCATATTAGATATTATTCATTCATTGTAGAACACGGTTATTTAACTATAAAAAGTATAGTTTGATAAATTCACAACACTAATACATTTCCATAAAAGAATTCATACATATTACATACATTTTAGATAAACTATAATAGGTATAGTTTATGATACATCACTCAACGCACTCGTACAAAAAGGGTACATTCATACAAGAAAGATTTATATTCACACACATTTCACGTAAACTTGTTAACCTATATTGTGAGACTCTCTCTCTCTCTCCCCGTACGTCCGAGTGCGGGATATAATTCCTGGTAGTTATAATCAGAATCTCCTTGAGGGAGAACGTGATACTTGTATATAGATCTATATTGGGATTGACACCCCACACCTTGCTGCTAGCTACAGTTGGACCTGCAGGTCTACGGGTGACAAATGTCATTTCATTTTTCGCGACACTGAGAACGTCGTGGCAGGTTCACATAGTCATAGTATGATTATAACGACTCACATAGGGATATAACAATCCATAAGTTTACGGGATTTTATTTTAAAAATCTAAATGAGTTTTATGTCGATTTAAAATCACCTTTTTATCTCTATGAGTACAGATATTACTGTACACTTTTGGTTTTGGTAGTTACGACTACACATCATTTGAAACCACATTTATACTTTTAAGTATGGTCAATACTTGTTAGTTCTCAGTCCTCTAATTTAGGACTACGTATATACAAAGTACCGGGTCTCTATACAACAAGGGGTACAAATACAAAGTGCCGGGTCTCTATACAAAGTTATCATGATATTAAAACTATACTTCCTCTAGAATGGTTAGACTTCAACTATAGTCGCTGAGCGTATATGTTTGAGTCATATAAGAATTTAGTCTTGATTGGCCTAGAATTGGTGGCGCCCGCCTCATCTCTTGTTCCTCGTTGGGTTGTGGACCTAGGGCAGACCCACTATATTCAACGTTTTATCTAATTTAAACCTTATATAACTTTTATACGCTGGACGATTATAGAGGAACTTTACGGGTTACTCTAGGGTTCATTAATGCATCATATAGGAATATTTCTATTCAGACTTAACTAAGAAAATATTGGATTTTCTGGAAATCAAACTATATCGATTTTACAAGGAAAAACGGTTTCTACTTCAAACAAAACTCTTATGAACTCACCAACCTTTGTGTTGACACTTTTTAAAACTACTTATATTCTCAGGAAATCAGTGAAACAGGAAAACTTCATCGCTTTGAGGATGGGACGTTAAACCGTCAACAACTTATTTTGTCATCATAATGTAATTGCTTTTGAAACATGTAAACATATACTTTGGTGTAACTTTTGCAATTATATATATGGTGGTTGTTTTTACTTTGAGCACTATTATACACGTTGTTGTGATACTGTACATGAAGTCCTCCAACCCCAGACGTTTCCGCCATCCTTGGTTTGGGGGTGTGACAGATTGGTATCAGAGCATTGTTTATAGTGAGCTAAGTATATCGAACCACATAAGATATACAAACTATAAATGCATTGGGACTAAGGCCTCTGATTTTAAGATTTCAAAACCACTATACCTTTAGGAATAAATAACTTTTGTTAAAAGTATACATGCATTCATACATACTAAGGTCAGCATCATTTTAGGACAAAACAAAAGTAATGATTATTGGATATCACAGGTAAGCCTGGGGATGTATGGTCAGTCTTGGGAGTGGCATAGCCTGATCAACTATGCTGGTCCGAGGAGTGATTAGCATATGCCCAAGAATGGTTGTGATCTGGCAACAAGTCTAAAAACTTACCAACACTACCACAATGAAATACCATAGGGGTATTTTGGCATTATTATAATTACATATGTGAGAACTAAATAGATCTTTATCAATAGGTCAATAGTTGTTTAGTGGATACATTAAAATTTTATGTATCCATGACGTCATAGACTTAGAATCTGTGGATCTTTGCTCTACTTCCTGTTCTCATTGGATTGGGGATTTAGAGTTAGGGTCGCTTATTCGAAGGTCTATCCTGTCCCGAATACATATAACTAGTAGGCACTAAACAATTTGTTGAAGTACCTGATAAAGATCATCATATAATTAGCAAATTAGTACTTTTGCTTAGTTATTTCCTATATCCCCATTTCTCGCGAAGATATCATGGCTGGATTTCCATCCACACGATGACCCGTACTACCCTAACCACGACAATACCAAATGGCTCGGAGAGGAGCCAGAGAATGATTACCCAACCCCTGTAGATGGTCACCAAGCTGAAGGCTATGCTGATGGTTCTGACTCCGACCCTGAAGTGGAGAACTCAACCCCGATGACTCTTGTTCCGAATCCCAACCCTCGACCGGCTTTCAAGGCCCGACGCCTCCTTGGGTAGAGTGCTTGGAAACCTGGAGCGAAGAACAAGACCAACATATGTCGTTTAATAGAGAACGAAGTTTCTACAACATAAACGGAGGAAGCTCAGCAGATAGAATTTTTCCAATCCTGATCCATAGAGTTGCCCGAAACGAGATTCAGGGTAGAACAACTCTCCATAGTATCGCAGAGGTTGATGCAAATGCAAGAATACGTACGATCCGCACCAATCGCCTTGAGCACACTCGTGAATTATCTAAGAGAGACCCTGAAACCTTGCTGCGAGCACAGGCTGGAACACGAACCGAAGTTATAGAACTCTGAGTACGCCAGAGGGTATACAAAAGGCACCTGCCTGATATGGAGTGGCAACTAGCTGAATTGAGGGTTCACCAAAGGGTTGAGCGCCGCTAGTAGTAGATGCCTTACTTCCTTTTCCGTATTAACAAGAAAATTTTCTTTTCCCTATCTATGTCCTATGTGGCATTCTATATGAAACCATCTTGTACTGTAAGTACTTTTAGTTAGGCCTTGAGGCGGCCAAAACTCTCCTGCTCCGGATGTGATGTAAGACCCTCTCCAAGGTCAATTTTCCCCAATTTGCTACATCTTAAACATCAATGATGTTCTCAGTCAGATGAATTCCATGACACTCTTTGTTCAAATACTTCCTGATGAGTCTATCTGAAGCCCACTTTAGTCAAGTTGTTGGACTAGAGTAATTTAGCTCCGGGATCGTTCCCAATTTCTTTCAAAGGTTGAATCATGTTATTCACCAACCAATGGAACCCGGTTTGAAACAACAAACGTCATTAGATCATTCTCTAAACTTACTTCTACTCTATAGGTGGACAATCGAAATACATCTAGGTTCAATGATGGCCCTTACTAGGAATTCTAGTTCATCAAGAAGGATTTAGTCATGTCATCATCCGGAAATAGTCAGCCGAACAATGAAGCCCCTAACCTTCATATCGATGCCGCAACATTTCAAGCCGCGGTAACAGTTGCTGTGACAGCTGTCCTTACAAACCTCAACACTGACGACGCAATCACGACTGACAGGGGAATGGAAAATTTCGATTGTTGTATCGATTTTGGAAGCCAACAAAGGACAACAGTCTCGGACATACAAAGTCGTAAAACCGAGAAGAGGAAACGAAATCGCCGAGCTCAAAAGGAGCGTCAACGATCCCAAAGACTTGCCATGCAACAGCAACAAGTGGCAACTCCTACCCCTTCAACAACAGCACGACCAATTCCTCAAATCCCTGGCATCGGGACAAACCCTGCACACAAGGTTGATGGGAAAACCGGACCCATAAAAGGAAAGTTTCGAAGTGGATGAATGAGGAGGGAACCCGTGTCCATGTAACTCTAACTAAACACCTCACTTCCACCACCAATGCTAGTGCAAGCCATATATGTCATCAATGCGGCGAGATTGGACACCTTAGAAAGGACTGTCCAATCATAAAGAACTCTGGTGCAAACGGGAGGATACTAAGGATCACTACCGCAGGAGAAACCACCCCGGAACTGCCCGCAAATATCAGTACGTGTTTCTAACATCGACACTTAAATCCTGAATTTCTTTATATGCTAAATCTAGCATCGATTAAAGCATGCATAGTAGTAATCATGTGGCATCGGGCAAGTTATTCCTCACCATAATCAAATTCTTGTACTACGAAAAGGTATCCCCATCTTTCCTCTAAATTCCTGGATCCCCATTCGAAGTGCAAATTTCGGGACAAAATTCCCTTTAACGGGGGGATGATGTGACAACCGTCAAATTCTGGTCAATTCAAAGTCAAATAAAGTCAACAAGTCAAACCGGTCAGCTCAACTAACCCTTGTGTACTTGGACTTACGTTCAGTATTTACTAAACAACTCGCTATTCTGATAAGAAAACATAAATCGAAAAGTACGTATAACTAGATCTCTTTAACCTAAAAACTACGGTAAGTGGCAAGCCAAACCGATAAAACAATGATGCTTACTCATCGGGAGTGTGTAAGATCCTTAAACAAGGCTTAACAGGGTTTACGAACCATGCATTGCGATGCCGGACACTCACAATTGTCACACATGGATCCTCTCTCAATCGTTTTCACTCTATCTATCTCTATGTCAAATCTCTCCCAAATCTCTCTCAAATATCTCTCTGTATGATAAATCTCTCCAAGAATGTCAAAACACTCCCAAATCTCTCCAAGTATGTGAAACCTCTCTCAAATACCTCTTTGTATGAGAAATCTCTCCAAGAATGTCAAATCTCTCCCAAATATCTCCAAGTATGAGAAATCTCTCCCAAATCTCCCTCAAATAGTTCCCGTGACTTTTTAGAATCATTCGGGTCATTCCGGCCCTTAACCGGGTCAAAAACGGCTTAAAACGGGGCAAAAACGAGAAAAATAGGCTCTAGGAACCGAAACCAAGATGAGAGGCTTCTTAGGCGAGGACCGAGCCTCTGTTGGCTTCTTAGGCGAGGACCGAGCCTCTGGTGGCTAAAGCACGCGAGGACCGAGCCTCTGGTGGCTAAAGCACGCGAGGACCGAGCCTCTGGTGGCTAGAGTACGCGAGGACCGAGCCTCTGGTGGCTACAGCACGCGAGGACCGAGCCTCGGTCTCTGTCGCTACCCCGCCTCTCTGTCTCGCTCGGTCTCTGCTTCTCTCTGTTCCTTCTCTCGCTCGGTCTCTGTTCGCGCCCTCTATTCTCTTCTTCTCTCCCTCTCGGTTCCTTCCTTTCTCTCTTCTTCCCTCTCGGTTCTGCCTCCCTCTCTCTCTCGGTTCAGCACCAAAAGGCCGAGCCTCGGTTAGAATTCGCATTTTTGTCACTTTTAGCCCATTTTTGATATTTTTAACATTTTAAGCCCGTTTTTCGTGATTTTAAAGCGGGATTTTCTCCAGAAATTATATTTTTACATAATAAACTCTAAATATTCATAATTTAAACATATTTTGATGAAAATCATTATTTAAATAATAAAAATCAAATGGGTGAATTATTAAAGGTGGAGTGTTGACTTTGCCTTATCCAATGTCACAAGCAACCACCCCACACCCACTCTTTGACTAACCACACCTCCCCACCTTACCTAGGTCACATCAATGTCATTTCCACTCAATTTACACTCATTCCCACGTTTTTAGAGCTGGAACAAACATCCTCTCTCCTGATTTTCTCTCATTTGCCCTCATTTCACTAAGTATCAAACACCACTTTCTCTCAAACTTTTCCCACTCCAAACTCGAGATTCAAGGCTGATCTTCACGTGTTCTTCCACTCTTAGTAAGTATAATTCATCCTCCTTATGATTATTTCACTTCATTCTACTCAAATCATGAATATCTTACACAAACTCCATCATATTAGCGTTAGAGCTTCGAATCTTCAAGTGATTCTTTAAGTGTTCTTGGGTTGAACACTTCTCTTCTTCAAAAATCATCTACTGAAATCACTTAAGGTGAGTTCATACCCCTACATTTTCATGTTTTCTCAAGTTTTCAGGGGGGGAATACAAGTTAAAACACTAAGAACATAACAAAAATTTTCTAACAGCCTTCATCAGAAAAGTTCAACTCCATTCACGGACTGTTTTGGGCATCTTAAACATTTTTGTTTTCAAAATTGTACAAGGTGCACATAGTTAAAGCTTTTAGCTTTAAAATGGCTACTTGCACATCTCCATACGATTTGTCTACAATTTATGGTGATTTTTACAAAACTGCCTATCATTTCAAACAACAATCCGGACCAGTCTGTGATTTTGGACTTATTCACCCAGGTTGGAGGTCATTAAAAATCGTGATAACAATTATGAGTAAACTAGTCACATTTTTTGAACTCTCAGAATTTACGGATCTAGTTTTCGACTTCGTATGATTTTTCTATGATTTTTCCAAAAACAGGGCAGAATGGCTAAAGTTAGCCAACAGCATGTAAATATCATAACACTTTGTATTATGTTGAGCAAAGTGTATAATCATAAGTTCTAATATTTGAATGTGTTTCCTTGTTAGTTTATCATTATGAATTGAAACTAAGTCATTCATATTAGATATTATTCATTCATTGTAGAACACGGTTATTTAACTATAAAAAGTATAGTTTGATAAATTCACAACACTAATACATTTCCATAAAAGAATTCATACATATTACATACATTTTAGATAAACTATAATAGGTATAGTTTATGATACATCACTCAACGCACTCGTACAAAAAGGGTACATTCATACAAGAAAGATTTATATTCACACACATTTCACGTAAACTTGTTAACCTATATTGTGAGACTCTCTCTCTCTCTCCCCGTACGTCCGAGTGCGGGATATAATTCCTGGTAGTTATAATCAGAATCTCCTTGAGGGAGAACGTGATACTTGTATATAGATCTATATTGGGATTGACACCCCACACCTTGCTGCTAGCTACAGTTGGACCTGCAGGTCTACGGGTGACAAATGTCATTTCATTTTTCGCGACACTGAGAACGTCGTGGCAGGTTCACATCGTCATAGTATGATTATAACGACTCACATAGGGATATAACAATCCATAAGTTTACGGGATTTTATTTTAAAAATCTAAATGAGTTTTATGTCGATTTAAAATCACCTTTTTATCTCTATGAGTACAGATATTACTGTACACTTTTGGTTTTGGTAGTTACGACTACACATCATTTGAAACCACATTTATACTTTTAAGTATGGTCAATACTTGTTAGTTCTCAGTCCTCTAATTTAGGACTACGTATATACAAAGTACCGGGTCTCTATACAAAAAGGGGTACAAATACAAAGTGTCGGGTCTCTATACAAAGTTATTATGATATTAAAACTATACTTCCTCTAGAATGGTTAGACTTCAACTATAGTCGCTGAGCGTATATGTTTGAGTCATATAAGAATTTAGTCTTGATTGGCCTAGAATTGGTGGCGCCCGCCTCATCTCCTGTTCCTCGTTGGGTTGTGGACCTAGGGCAGACCCACTATATTCAACGTTTTATCTAATTTAAACCTTATATAACTTTTATACGCTGGACGATTATAGAGGAACTCTACGGGTTACTCTAGGGTTCATTAATGCATCATATAGGAATATTTCTATTCACAATTAACTAAGAAAATATTGGATTTTCTGGAAATCAAACTATATCGATTTTACAAGGAAAAACGGTTTCTACTTGAAACAAAACTCTTATGAACTCACCAACCTTTGTGTTGACACTTTTTAAAACTACTTGTATTCTCAGGAAATCAGTGAAACAGGAAAACATCATCGCTTTGAGGATGGGACGTTAAACCGTCAACAACTTATTTTGTCATCATAATGTAATTGCTTTTGAAACATGTAAACATATACTTTGGTGTAACTTTTGCAATTATATATATGGTGGTTGTTTTTACTTTGAGTACTATTATACACGTTGTTGTGATACTGTACATGAAGTCCTCCACCCCCAGACGTTTCCGCCATCCTTGGTTTGGTGGTGTGACACATATTGTGAGTATTCACCACTCCCCTATTTTTGGTTTTAAATGTTTTGGGGTGGAAAAGCATGTCCTAAACTATTTATATTCGTTGTATTTATTTAACTCGTATAAACTTGGTTGCTATATTTAGCATATTATGAGTATTCACGTAGTCCCCTATTTTCAGTTTTTATATTTTGGGGTGGAAAAGCATGTACAGAAAAACTATTATTTGCATGTTGTATTTAAATTGATTTGTATAAAACATGATTGGTATTGTATTGCTATATTTCTCTATGTATGTCTATGCAACACGGAACATGAGAACTTATCGTACTACGGCCCTTCCCTTATCTCTAACCATTAACTCCTTGAGCCAATAGTCATTATGGATAGCACTATTAGGAATTGACAACTCCTCACTGGCCCTATTGCTGGAGTGCATGATACCATATTCATCTATGGAACGATAAGCATAGATCTCGACAGGGCTTCAGTCATAGGTTTGTTTGAGACTCATTGTTTGCTCATACACATACAAACTCATTTTTCGTTATAGCAATAAACTTGTTATCAATAATAGCAATCAACTGGTTTCTCATTATAGCAATGAACTCTATTTCTCATTACAACAACGAACTTTTACTAGTGGAAACTTATATACATGTTTTAGCAATGAAATTTTTTTCTCCTTGTAGCAACGAAATTGACAGCTCATTTCAGCAATGAAACTTGTTTACTCGTTTGAGTAACGAACTTTATCTTCCATGAAAATATGAATGTTGCATCTTATTCAGGCAATATACTTTATCTCTCATGATAACAAAGAACTTTGCTTTTACAAACTTATTTACTCATTTTAACAATATAGTTGTATTATTGGAAACTTTTATCAAAACTTTGATTGAAACCCATGGAACCAAGATTATTTTGTTTATTTGTGAGTACTCACCAACTATTTTATAGTTGACACTCGTTTTACATGCTTTTTCAAGAATTATCGAGTAAGTGGCACTTAGGGACACTTCACTGTTAGGAGCATTTGCATGTGTTGTATTCCAATTTTCATTGTAATTTCTTTTCAAAGTTGTTAAAACCCATTGTAAAATTGTAATGATTTTTAATACTATGGTTGGTGTTGTCTTTTAACTTTTACTATGAAACCCTTTGTACTGCCACGCCCTGTGTTTCCGCTTTAGCGGGGTGTGACAGAGGTGGGTAATTTTTTGGAATCACCATGTGTGGTTGCAGAGATTTGATTGTAATGATATGGTTTCGGTTTCAAATAATTTTTTGATGTCTTCCTATTGATTTTAGTTTGCTCAATGGTCATGTCTTCGTATTGATCTGGATTTGATTTTAATGAACCCCTTCCTTATGAATTGTCACACCCCCAAACCGTGGATGGCGGAAACGTCCGGGGGTGGGGGACTTCATGTATAGTATCACAACAACGTGTATAATTGTGTTCAAAGTAAATACAACCATCATAAATATAATTGAAAAAAGTTACACCAAAGTATATGTTTACATGTTTCACTCAATTACATTATGATGAACAAATGAACTGTTTGGCGATTTAACATCACATCCTTAAAATGCTGTTGGTTTTCCTGTTTCACTGATTTCCTGAGAATATAAGTAGTTTTGAAAAAGTGTCAACAATTAAGTTGGTGAGTTCATAAGCTTTTGAAAGTAAGATTTTAGAAGCCTCTCTTTGCAATGAGTTGTATGTTACCAAGAAAATCCAATATTTTCCTTAAAATGTGTAGTGTAGTCTTAAAACCCAAGACTGGATGTGCGTGTGAGTTTTGTGTTATGTGATCTCAGATACTGAGACCGATGCGTACCAGTAAAATCCATACCTATTGTTATTGAAAGTGGTTTTATATCAACATGAAAACCCTTTTTGATTTATAAAATCCTATATACTTTAAGTATTGTTAACTCCCTTTGTGGGTCATTATAACTATATGAAGATCAACCGGTACTTTGTATTTGTACACCATTTATATGAAGACTCGATACTTTGTGATGCACCCCTTTTGTATAAACCCAGTACTTTGTATTCGTACCCCATTTATATGAAGACCCGGTACTTTGTGATGTACCCATTTTTGTATAAATCTGGTACTTTGTATTTGTATCCCCTTTTGTATAGAACTGGTACTTTGTATTTGTACCCCATTTCGTATGAAAACCTTTTGTAATGTATATGAACATAAACTATACCTATTATAGATTATCAAAATGTTTGTAATGTATATGCGACCTAACTATACCTAGTATAGTGTAGTAGGATTGCTTGTGGTGTATAAGAACCCTTTTATGAAAACACATTAGTGCTACGAATCCATAAACTATGCTTATTATAGCTTAATGTATATGTTCTAAGTGAATGAAGAATCTGCTCATGAATGACTAAATTTCAGTTTATGATGATAAACTAACAAGGAAACACATTCAATATTTAGAACTTATTGTTATACACTTTGGTCAACTTAATACAAAGTGTTATGAAAGTTATAAGCTGTTAACCAGTTTCTATCCTTTCTACGTTGTTTTAGAAAATTCATATGAAGTCGAAAACTGATTCCGTAAATTCTGGAAGTTCAAAAAATGTGTCTAATTTATTCATAATTTTTATTATGATTTTTATAAGTCTTTAACTAGTGTTAAAATGTTAATATTCATAGACTGGTCTGAATTTATTTCTGAAATGATAGGCAGTTTTGTAAAAATCACCCTAAATAGTAGAAAAATTGTGTGGACATGTCCAAGTAGTCATTTTAAAGCTATGAACTGAATCTACGTTCATCTAAAACAGTTTTAAAAACTAAAACATTTAAGTTTCCCAAAACAGTCCATGAATGGGGTTGAACTTTTCTGATGAACGCTGTTAAATGAGTTTAGTTGTGTTCTTAGTGTTTTACTTGTATTCCCCCCTTAAAACTTAACAAAAACATGAAAGATAGGGGTATGAATTCACCTTATGTTATTTCATTGGGTGAATGTTGAAGAAATGAAGTGTTCAAATCAAGAACACTTGAAGGATCACTTGAAGATTTGAGAATCTAACACAATAATGATGGAGTTTGTGTAAGGAATCAATGATTTGTGTAAAAGGAAATGTAATGACCATAAGGAGGGTGATGATACTTACCAAATGAAGATGGAAAGCTTGAAAAATGACTTGAAAATCTCTAAATTATATGAGAGAATTTGAAAGAAAAGACATGTTTATGTTACACACTAAGTTAAAGTCAACACTCCACCACAAGATTTTTTTTAATAGATTTTATTCTTTAATAAAGATTTCCTTAAAAATATGTTGAATTTATGAATATATGGGTCCTTATATGCCAAAATATGAATTTGGGTGAAAATTCCGCTTTAAAATGATGAAAAACGGACTTAAAACGGAGTCATGCTCGAAAATCGAGCGAAAAAGAGGAAATTTCGGAATTCTGGGCGAGGTCTCGGCCTCAGCAGCCAAGAACCGAACACCAGGTGTGGATCCGGGGAGAAGGCTATGGTCCGAGGTGATTCTGATGCAAGCATGGTTGTGGCTCGCTTGTTGTGGTCGGGGCTGCAGCTCGCTGGCTGCTGCTCGCCTGCTGCGGCTCGCACGTTGCGGTTCCAGCCCAAGAGGGTCCGACCTCTAAGAGGCTTCAGCCCTAGGGGAAGGTTCCGGATCCTTTGGGGTATTTTACCCGTTCTAACCTCGTTTTAAGAGATTTTTGACCCGGTTAAGGGTCGAAATGATTCGAATGAGTTCAACAAGTTACGGGAACTTTTGAGATAGATTTGGGAGATATTTCAAATAGAAAGAGATAGAGTGAAAACGATTGAGAGAGGTTTCATTTGTGACCTTTTTGAGTGTCCGGCTTCGCAATGCAGGGTTCGTAAACCCCGTTAAGCCATGTTTTAAGGTCCTACACACTCCCGATGAGTGTGCAATAGTGTATTATCGCTTTGGTTCGATGTTTAGCATTCTCACTGATGAGTTTAAAACAAACTCGAAGATCGATTAGATCTATGAAACAGGTAGAGAAAGAACTAGATAATCAATTAAGAACAAGCAAATGGATCAAAAGGTGTCGAATGATTTAATAAACAATCCTCATAAGAGCTCGATAAAGAACATCAACTATAGAGGATTTTAGGGTTTAAAAATAATCAATGAGAGTGGCGACCGTTACAATACGCATACATGCATGCATATATTTATAATACAACCCTAACAGTTTTCCTAAGAAAAAGAAGGCTATTCTAGATAAACACGGATTGACAAGCCCAATCCGGCTGTAAAACATAAGGGCCCAAGACGCAACACAATAATCTTCAACAATCTCCCCCTTTGCGTCTTTGGCACAGAGTCTTCATTCCCTTTTAACAGCAGAAGGCTTTTTCACCGTCTCAAAAATCCTCGGTATAATAGCCAGAATGTGATGCCTGAAGGTAATATACCATCGAAGCATATCAGTGAAGTTCTTCTTGTCTGCTGTGGAGTTCTGCTTGCATCGGTGAATGATGTTTATGATATGCTCCAGACATTCTGTTGAAAACAGATGCTTGTCCACCAAAGCAAACAGAAACTTGTGCTTGTCGCCTCTTATGAACATGACCGTCAGATTTGAAGAGTCAATTTGCCCTAACTTCATTTTGTGTACGTCTCCTGTCTTGGAAGTAGGCTTGACGGTCGGTTTCTTGTTCATTATTTTTGCTATTTCCTGATCCATAGTGGCGAGCTCATGGATATAGGAAGCCAACATTCTTTTGAGATGTTTCAGAATCGGTTCATACTCTCTTTGATTGGAGAGAAGAATGTTGTACAGCAGAATCCAATCATGAGGATTCAGACTGGGAAGATCTGCCAGAGAAATAAAATGTTCTGTGTTGGCCGTTCCTCTGTTGATTTTGAAGTTAACATTCACAAATTTCCCAGCCTGTGTTGGTTTCAGTACCTTGACTTTAATTATCTTCTGTGCACTCCATGTCAAGTACTATGGTTGACCATACTTCAGATAAAAATCTATTAATTCTCTGTCAACCTTTAAGTTTGGATGAGGGACATCAGCAGTGACATCGAAGCAATGAAATGTAAAAGCTTTTCATGTGATTGGCATGTCAAACTGCGAGTCTTTGGTATTCTCACACTCAAAGGATGCAATCAGTTCCAACCAATATATGGAAGGAAACTCAATCGCTTGATTGATGAGTGTGTCTCTGTCCCATTCTGGGAACAGAGTCTTCTTGGCTTGTAGAGCATCCTCATCCTCCTTGAGTCTTCTTTCTTTGGCCTCTGCCTCTCGAGCTATTTTCATTGTTTCATCCAGCTCTTTGTCCCTTTTCTTTCGTTGAAGAGCTTCAGCAATAGTTTCATCGGTATCTGACTCGCTCTCAACAAGAAATTGTTTTCCAGAACCCGAAGCTAAATTAACCTTCGGTTCTGTCTTTGGAATACCCTCCTCTCCCCCTTGTCTCGGAAGAACAAGCTTCTCCGAGACACCCTTCATTTCGCTCAAGATGTTAATTGCAGGAAGGAGTTTAGCCTGGAGATGCTGTCTGATGGTAAGGGTAAGAAAGGGATCATGAGTGTCGAGGACAGTTGTCAATATATTCTTGACATCACCAGCGCAACCTTGAAGAACAGCCCGCTGAGTTTTCAGCAAAGAGATTTCTTGTTGTGCCTGGGCTAGTTGTATCTTCTGAAGGTCAATAGTGGCCTGATGCTTGAAAAGATCTTCTTTTAAGGTGCTCTCTGCTGCTAGAGAAGCAAAACGTGAATCCAAAGATTTGAGAAAAGAGGTGGATTCAGTTTTGAGGTCAGCACGCAGAGCCTCAAACTTGGAGGTTTCACCTTGAAGGGTAGCTGAAAAGGAGTCTACAGACGTCTGAAACTTGGTCGCATTAGCATCAGCATGTTCTTTGAGAGAGTCAAGAAAGATCTGAGTTGTGTGAACAACCTCAAAGACTTCCTTTGTAGCTTTGGAGCATGAAGCTGCTGAGTTGTCAATGGCATCAGTGGAATGATCCAGAGCGTCAGTATACGTCTTGATCGTAGACTCGATGAAGGCTTTCAGCACCACACCCCCATAGGCTTTATTATCAGCCAGCAAACTATCGAGTTTGTCATGAATTTCTTGAAGCTGCTGACTGGTAATAGGGGTATCGGCATCGGTATCTGTGGGAATCCGGTAAGGGCTATAATAAACAGAATCGTACTCTTCATCATCACCACCCAAAGTAGCACCGAAGTTTGAGGATGGAGAAGGTGATTGTGGGATGTTGATGATGGGGGTTTCAACCATAGTAGTAGCCCCTATATCAGATACATTGACTGTTACTGGTGGATGGGAAGAGGTGGTAGTTACCGATTCGGTGATGATTGGAGTGGGGATAGAAGAGGTAGGTATAGTAACAGAGAAAAGAATGGTTGGTTCTGTTGTAGTGGGAGGGATGATTAGAGGAATAGAAAGTGGGACCGTCTGTTTCGGTGATGGGGGTGGGGTATGAATTTTAGGAGAAGGTGGAGGAGTGGGTGGTTTTGTAATTTTAGGAGATGCTGGTGGAGAGGGAAGATGAGTGGCTGCATGAGAGGATGGTTGTTGAGGAAACTGAGTAGTAGTTGGCTCTGTTGGAGAAGCATGAGGAGCAGTAGCCTCTGTGTCGGATTGGTCATGTGGAGCAGAGCCAAGAGAAGGGGATCCTTTGGCCCTTTTAGCCATCTTCTTAACTTTCTTGGATTTTGACCGAGAAGGTTCATCTGCATCATGTTTACGCTTGGAGGATCTTGGCTTTCTCTCCTTTTTCGATTCAGATTCTTTCTTCTCTTGTTTCTCCTTTTTACTAGCCCTCTTGCCACGGTTGGTAGGTTGATCAAGGGCTTCCAATGCGGCTTTTTGTTCGTCGGACAGAACCCTTGGAGGCAAGGGAGTTCTGGTGCTATAGTCCGCCATGATCTTGCTGTGAGGCGTGACACATCTGTACATGGATTCAGGGATTAATCCATAATGTAGAAACTTACTTGGTTCAGAAACTATAATCTTCTTAGTGTGGTAAGAGGCAATTGAAGCCAGAAGAGCATCCTTCATTACAGGGATTTCTAGGGAATCCATGGCCTTCTTCGTGATGAGCGTCCAGAAGCGTCCGCAAGAGATCTCGGAGTACCGGGTGGTGGTGTTTAGACTCTGAACGACTTGAGACCAGATTATGGAGACATAATCGAGGTTGATGCCGTTGCAAAGACCATAGAGAATGGTGAGAAATCCTTTACTCGTGGTATCATAACCACCACAACGTTCCGCTAAACCCTTGATTAAAAGGGTAAGCAAGCCATTCCACTGAGAAGGAAGACAGGATTTCTTGACCTTCGCGATTGTTGTAAGAACATCAGTATAGCCCATCTCGTACATCATCAAGAACAGTTGGGTAGTAGTGACAAAATCCAGTGAGATGACGGAAGAATCAACTACAAGCCCTAGAAGAGATCAAAACTTGGTTTTTGATACAGAGGTTTTCTTGTCATGGATGGTGAAGTAGATGCGATCTTTGTGTTTGTCATAACTTGCTGTTGTGTAGACTTGAGAAAGCAGGGACATCGGAACGGCTTCCACCTGCGTGAGTGCCAACAGCAATGGGGAATATTTTAGACATTCCACCACATGAAGCATGTACGCATCATATAAGAAAGGGGTCATCTCGATAATCATATTCTGATTAGGCTTGATAGAAAGCAAAGATGAAGAGGCAGTTTGATCTTGTGCAGAAGAAGAAGTCGCCATTGTTGAATCGAGGAAGAAGATGAACAGTGGAAACTTTTCAGAGAGAGATTACGTGAGTGGTAAATGCCAAAGAACACGATCACCCCTTATTTATACCGTTCACTAGAGAGAGAAAATCGTGATGATGAGGGAACCAAAACGTCGCCTGAAAAAGTGCGATTGGACGTTATGGTTTATCCCAGGAATACGTCAGCACACGTGGGTGTGAAACGAATCAATTGCACGCGCCCAAATTATATTTTTGTACCGTTTGAAATCCTGTGTGCCCGTGTTTGGTTACAACTGTAACGTAAAACCACATACCAAACAGCAATCAGAATGTTGGAAAAACTAATTTTCGTGCATAAGAGTGTGAAAGATAAGGAAATAAATCAAAGGTGTTTGAGATGTGAGTGTTGTCTATGAAGAAGACAGAAGGCGGAAGATTCAGGGCAGGAATCACTTCCTTCAAAGTCAAGAGAGACTCGAAGTGCTTGTGTGGTTTCCCTAGAAATACGATCAAATGTCTGTCAATAAACAATGAAAGGCATCTTCTGAGCATAGGCTGTGGGGTGGCTGTCCTCTAACCGAACATCAAGTCTTAACATAAAACTGAGTGTTGGCAGAGGTACCTGTGAGACCGATGTGATCTGTTGAACAGGTAGGTGGGAATTATCTTGTGACAAGCATGGGATAAACAGAAATCTCAAAAAAAAAAAAAAAAATTAAACTGGACCTCTTTGGGAAGAAATGTCTTAGGAAGAGACGATTTCATAAAAGATCACGCAAAAAGAAAATGAGATTTCCATGTAACATTTTGAGTATAACACACACCATCAATTCATTTTAGGTATTGGATGTTGGGTTTCACTAGGAACGTGGTAAACGAATCCAAGATCATAAACACAGATGTTGTGTAACCATAAGCTTCAGTGGTAAAGACCGAAAGCATCAAAGGTTACTTTAGGGAATCGAAGGTAAATGTAGAATTTGAGGAGGTGGTTAAGAGACCGAATGTACCTTCTGCTACAAAAGTGGGACAAAGCAAAAGCAACTCATGTTTCAAATGAGAAGAGTAAGGTAGCTCTAGACCGAGTGTTAAAAAATAGCTTGATTGGGAAGAATCGATAGGTATTGATCGAATCATTAAGGCTTACTCAAGGTCATAGAGGCTTGTGACAACATACAACAGCATGCTTCTAGGGACGACTAACTAGTCTGAGAGAAAAATAAAACATACCTGGGTGAACACTATCGAAGGTGATACTTGAAGTTACCTACACAAAGCAAATACCAACCAGGACTTGCGAGTAGTTGAAAATGAGTAAGAAAACGGAATAAAAAGGAAAGATAAAATATTTTTGTGATTTTGAAATTTTTCTGAAAAAGAAATAAAAACAGAAAGATAAAATGTTTTTGTGATTTTGAAATTTTTCTGAAAAAGAAATAAAAATAGAAAGATAAAATGTTTTTGTGATTTTGAAATTTTTCTGAAAAAGAAATAAAAACAGAAAGATAAAATGTACAACATAAAAAAATGAAGCAGAGATAGACCGAGCGATCTGTGTATTTCGGTGACATGAAAATTTTAGAACAGAGAGGAACCGAGCGGTCTGTCTATTTCGGTTCCATTATATCACCAGAGCAGAGAGAGACCGAGCGGTCTCTCTACTTCGGTTCCATTAAATCTTTAGAGCAGAGAGAGACCGAGTGGTCTGTCTATTTCGGTTCCGGATTCTTAGTTAGAGATTTGAGGATTTGGGACCGACTCTCCTACCATCATACCTAAGCCTTGTAGAATTTTGTTGAAAGTCGCTTCAGGAAGAGCTTTGGTAAACACATCGGCCAACTGATCAGTGGTTCGTACAAAGTGTACTTCAACGTTTCCATCTTCCACGTGATCTTTGATGAAGTGATACCTCAGTGCGATGTGCTTGGTCTTGGAGTGTTGCACTAGGTTATGACAAATCCTAATTGCACTTTCAGAGTCACAATATAGTGGGATCTTTTTCATATTGAGTCCATAGTCTCGGAGTTGACTCTGGATACAAATCACTTGAGAGGTACAGGAAGCAGCGGCGATGTATTCTGCTTCAGCAGTGGACAGAGACACGCACGTTTGTTTCTTTGACTGCCAGCTAACCAACTTTCCATCGAGGAATTAGCAGCCGTCAGTGGTGCTTTTCCTGTCGAGACCACAACCACTAGGGTTTGCATCTGAGTAGGCTTGAACAAAGAAGCCTGAGTTAGAAGGGTACCACAAACCTAAAGAGGTAGTTCTTTTGAGATAACGTAATATGTTCTTCACTGCAAGCATGTGAGGCTCTCGTGGATTTGCCTGAAACCGAGCACAGTAACAAACAGAAAACATTATGTCAGGCCTGCTAGCAGTAAGATACATTATAGAGCCTATCATTTGACGATATAGTGTAATATCAACAGCCGGTTTATCCAGGGATGGAGTGAGTTTAGTGCCGAACACCATTGGGACTTTGACCTTTGAATCTCCCATCATGCCAAACTTTGCTAAGAGAGTCTTTGTGTAAGCTTCCTGGTTGATATAGATGCCTTCAGGTCCCTGTCTAATATTTAAACCAAGGAAAAAGTTAATGGGACCCATCGAGCTCATTTCAAATTTAGTCTCTATCAGCTTCCTGAATTCAACTGTTAGGCTAGGATTCGTGGAGCCAAAGATGATATCATCGACATAAATTTGAACGATCATAAGGTGGTTACCTTCCTTTTTGCGAAAGAAGGTTGGGTCAACCGAACCTTGTTTGAATTTGGACATCTTTAAAAATTTAGTTAGCGTTTCATACCAGGCTCTAGGTGCTTGTTTCAGACCATACACAGCTTTATCCAGAGTGTAACAATGATTGGGATACTTTTCATTTACGAATCCAGGAGGTTGCTCCACATATACAGTTTCTTCGAGATCGCCATTGAGAAATGCACACTTGACGTCCATTTGAAAGACCTCAAAGTTTTTGTGAGCAGCATAGGCAAGAAATATTCTCACTGACTCCAGCCTAGCTACAGGAGCGAAAGTCTCTTCATAGTCAATGCCTTCCTCCTGACAGTATCCTTTTACGACCAGGCGTGCTTTGTTTCTAATAATGTTTCCTTCCTTGTCAAGTTTGTTCCTAAATACCCATTTGAGACCAACTACCGAGGCATCTGGAGGAGTTGGAATAAGACGCCAGACTTTGTTCCTTTCAAATTCATTCAGTTCGTCTTGCATAGCTTGAACCCAATCGGAGTGATCAAGAGCAGTGTTAACTGTCTTTGGTTCAACTTTTGATACGAATGAGTTAAACATCCAGAATTCGACTTTTGAGAACAAGGATGCTTGTTTTGCCTTGAGTTGCGATCGAGTCAGAACTGTTTCTGAGATATTACCAACAACTTGAGTGACAGGATGATCTCTGGTCCATTTGGTGAGAGGAGGGAAGTTTGGATCAACAGATGGATCTAATTCAGCATTTATCATTTCTTCTGGTTCGGACAGACTCTCGAACTCAAATGACATATCAGCATGCTCCTCCTCGACGTATGATCTTACAGGAATGTCTTGTGAATCTTGAGCTATAGTGGTCTCTTGAGGTGTTGAGCATTCGGGCATTGATGCACCTTTGGTTGGTGAGGCACTTTCAGATGGTGATGCACTTTCGGTTGGTGAGGCACTTTCGGTTTGAGACTTTGGCTCCCCCTCAACTTCTGAACTTGGTTGGGATGAAGGTGGATCCTCCCCCTCAAATGATGGTGGATACTCCCCCTCGACTGATGGTGAACACTCCCCCTCGACTGACGCATTGTGTTGAGGAGGGTCATGTGAGCCTGATTCTTCTTCATTCATTCTTCTTGCAACATCTTCAATAAGTTGCTTCAAGTGATCTACCCTATTATCTGCTGCACTGGCTTTAGAAAGAGTGGCCTTCTCTGGTTCATCAAAGAGCTCCATGAATTTCTCGAATAGATTAGCGATCGAGGCTGTGACTTGGCCAGTTTGAGGAATGATTTCTCCAGCTGTGTTTGTGTTAGCCTTTAGCTTTTTAACATAGCTATCATCAAAAGTCATGTGGTAAGTTTCTTCTATTTTCCTTGAACGCTTGTTTAACACCCTGTACACTTTGGAAGTAAGAGAATAACCCAGAAATATCCCTTCATCGGCTTTGACATCAAACTTGTTGCGGTGTTCTTTGGAATTGAAAATGAAACACCTGGAACCAAACACATGGAAAAACTTCACGTTCGGCTTCCTGTTGTTGATGATCTCATAAGGAGTGAGAGTGAAGCGCTTGTTAAGATAAGACATGTTCTGTGTAAAACAAGCAGCAGAAATAGCATCAGCCCAAAAATATAAAGGTAAGGAAGCAAAACTTAGCATTGTTCGGGCAACTTCACATAAGGATCAGTTTCATCTTTCGACAATCCCGTTCTGTTGAGGTGTGTAGGGAGCTGAGAAGTTGTGACTGATTCCCTTTTCTTCCAGGAATTCTTCAAATTCTATATTTTTGAATTCCAACCCATTGTCGCTTCTGATATTACGAACGACCTTCTTCAGCTGTACTTCAATCTGCTTGATGAACACTTTTAGCTTGTGAGTCGCTTCAGATTTAAGCTTCAGAAAGAACACCCATGTAAAACGTGAAGTCATCAACAATAACAAGAATATACTTGCTACCATCAATGCTTTCTATAGAAGATGGACCACATAAATCAATATGAAGTAATTCTAGTGGTTCAACAACTTTAGTGTTAATTATAGATGGATGACTTTGACGACTCTGCTTCCCCATTTCACATGCGGCACATAGATGATCTCTATCATACTTGAGCAATGGAAGAGCTCTAACGTGACCTCCAGTGACAAGTTTGTTGATATCTTTGAAGTTGAGATAAGATAGTCTTCGGTTCCATAGCCAGCTTTCGACAGATTGTGCTTTGGATAACAGGCAGATGGCTGGGTTGCCTTTGATTGGTTTGAGATTTAGGGGAAACATTTCACCTTTGCGCTCTGATTTGAGAATAACTTTGTTCGTCTTCTTCTCAATAATTTTCGAACCTTCATCATCGAATGAAACCTTGAGACCAGTACCTCCAACAAGCTGAGATACACTGATGAGGTTGTGTTGTAGTCCCTCTACATATGCAACTTTCCTGATTGAGAAATCACCGTTTGTAATCATCCCGTAGCCTTTGATGGTGCCGAAGGCGTTGTTCCCAAATTTGACGTTTCCACCATTTGAAAGAGATCTGAATTCCCTTAGCTCTTCCTTCCTTCCTGTCATGTGACGCGAGCAGCCACTATCAATGTACCATTCTTCGTCAAACTGCTCATCACTGATAACCTGCACAAATTAAGCAGATTTAGGAACCCAAATTTTCTTGGGTCCACGTGAGCCTTTCACAGAGACAGGAGCAGAAAAAGAGATGTCAACAAAAAATGTTCTTTTTATCAAAGTTGTTTCATTTTTCTTTTTGAAGGTGTAAACCTTAATCTTTGTGGGATCTAGAGATTTCGGTTTAGTCTCTGATTTAACTGACGAAACCTCAGATTTTCCTTTCAGGTCAGTTGGAGAATTAGAATGAGATTGAGAAGAGGAATGATTGGAAGAATTAGAATGAGATTGAGAAGAAGAATGAGAATTAGAATGAGAGAATTTAGACTCAGATGATTTCTTGATTTGATATTCTAGGTGACTCTTTCGGTTTTGATTATCAGTGGAACCAAACCTAGACTTTTGGTCTCTTTTGCTCTCCGAACCGAACCTGTGCTTTCGGTTGAAATCATTTTCTGAACCGAATCTATGCGTTCGGTTGTTGTTTTGCTCAGAACCGAGACTCTGATTTCAGTTATTGTTTCACTCAGAACCGAGACTCTGCTTTCGGTTGTTGTTTTGCTCAGAACTGAGACTCTGCTTTCGGTTATTGTTTCGCTCAGAACCGAGACTCTGCTTTCGGTTGTTATTGTGTTCTGAACCAAACTTCTGCTTTCGGTTGTTATTGTGTTCTGAACCGAACTTCTGCTTTCGGTTGTTATTACCCTCCGTCGATCCAACAGGATTTTTCGCTGGTTTCAAATTCCTGTCTTGATATGAGAAATAGGCATTTTGCGATTGCCAAAATTGTTTTCTTTCTGAAAGATTCTTCATGTATCTCTGATTCCTTTCTCGTTTTTGATTTCTCATCTACTTTGGTTGATGATGGATGTTAGCTTTATGTTTTTGATTTTCATTGGCTGATTCACTCTGAACTGATGTAGTTTCACTTGAAGATGTGACTTCTTTTGCAAGAATTTCTTTCTCTTGAGTGACATCTTTAGTTCCACTGGTACTTGCCACGTTGAAGCCATCAGGTTTATTTAAAGGTTCTGGTATGTATCTGCCTTTGCTTCTCCATGAAGTCCTTTCAGACAGACCTACCATTTCATCAGCATTGTCAATGGGAGTTGACCAGAAGAACTCGTCATAGCCATCAACATTGTCATCGTTCACAATAGCTGTTAGTTCAGCAGTCTGATGTTCGGTTACACCTGTGACTTTGTACACCTGATTCGGAGTGGTTCTAACTTTTTGGTATACGACTACCTTCTCTACAAGAGTCGGGGACTTTTGTTGGGACAACCGAGCGAACTCCACAGAATTTTCTGAAATAAGATTTTTGTGGTTCTCGGGTTCATTCTTGATAAATTTTGAACAATCAACTGTGTCCTCTACAGAAATTTCACTCATATTATCGTCTTCATTAAGCTCAGATGCATTTTCAACATCAATCTTATTTTCTGAGCTTAGATTGACATTCAGTGAGTCAAATTTTTGTATGGTTTCGGTTCTTAGCTTTAGTTTATCATTTTCATCCAAAAGATTTTTGAGCATGTTTTTGTGGTCCTTGGATTTTATGAAAGATTCTATTTTGTCCAGTCCAAACAAATATGTTGGATTAACATCCTCAGACGAAATAATACTCTCACAATTATATGCATCAGCATCAATTTCATCTTCCTTAAACTCAAGAAAGGGTAAAATCATGCGATGAATCTTTTGCCCTATTTCACAATTCAAATGAAGCTGAGTAATATTAGTATAAAGACGTTTGGCAATCAGACCAAAAACATTTCGCTGTTTCAAAAGATTTAAATTGTCTCTTTGCAAATAAATGTTTTCATCTTTTATTTTGATTAACTCCGACTCCTTCAGTTCGATCCACATCCGCCGTTTCTCACTCTTCGAAGACACCCTGCTTAATTGATCAGTTAGGTTAGAATTGGTGACCCGAGTTTGAGTTAAACTACTATCTAAATGAGATATTCTCGAATTAACACTTTTTAATTCCTTTTCATATGAGCATAGTGGGACTTTAAATGAGACAAAAACTGATTGTACCTTCTTGATCAGTTCATCAAGTTCGCTGAACTGCACGCTGAGTGGTTTGGCAGTAAAGCACAGATTCTGCTGTTCCTTGTCATCATTCCCACCATCAGTGTTGTATCCCCTCATCTGGGAAACGTCGGACACCATCAAGCATCTTCCTCCACTGCTTTCTTCTTTCGCTACATAAGCCTTTCCATGTGAAGGCTTCCTTACTTCATCATCTTTGGAGTCGGTTGACCATACCTCCACGCCACCGAACTCATCATCAGCTACCAAACCCTGCTCAATTAAAGCATTCATAAAGGGTTAGCAGCAGATTTCTTCTTCCTTAACTCATCAAGCTTTTTCAACAACATGGCTTCTTCATCATTTTCCTCGTCCTTTTCTGCCATCTTTTTGAGGACACAATCTTTTGCATAGTGGTTCTTTCCTCCACAATAATAGCAGCTTATTCTAGAATCTCCTTTAGCCTTCGGTTCCTTCTTTGATTCTTCAGCTTTCGGTTCATCTTTGACCTTTTCAGCGCTATAGCTTCCTTGCCAGTTTCGGTTCCTGTTGGTGGGGAATCTCTTCTTGATGAATCTCTTAGGGTTTGACACCATCATAGCGTAGTCTTCAGACGTGAGATCATAATCATCCAAGTTGAGATCTTCGTCCTCTATCACAACTTTGCTTTTCGACAGGAGGGCCAACGAACCTAGACTTGAAACCACGGTTTTCTCCTGCAGTACGATCTTTTCTTGAGATTTTAGGATGCCCACTAGTTTCGCCAAAGAATAGGATTTGAACTGCTCATGTGCTTTGACTGTGGACACGATTGCTCTCCACTCAGACCTGAGTCCGTTCAAAAACGTAACCTTCTGTTCAATAAGCTTCCTTTCAATGTCATGTTTGATCATCTTGCTAAGAAGATGATTGAAGCGATCGAACGTTTGAGTCACCGTTTCTTCTGCTCCTTGCTTGAACTCACCAAACTCAGACAAGAGTAAGGTTTGAATGGAGTGTTCGAGATCTTCATCTGTAAAGTACAATTCACGTAGTCTGTCCCATATTTCTTTTGCAGTCGTGCATGAACTTACCGGCCTAAAAGTATCGGATTGAAGAGCAAATCTAATCAATCTTAGCGCTTTGATATTGCACTGAAATTTAACTTTTTCGTCTTGCGCTACATCTTTAACATCTTTCAGAAGATCATTATACTCATTTTGAGTTTTAATAATCCTTGAAGTTGCTGAATGAGAAAACGGTCCAGAGATAATTGCTTCCCAGATGAGGTATCCATTATCCTCAGATCCTATGACATAATCTTCAAAGTGATTCGCCCAGACTTCATAATCATGGGTGTATAGGTTGGGAATCTTCGTTGTTGATCCAATGCTGTTTGAAATATTGATGGGATTGGATTGCGACTCGTCCATAATTGATCGAATAACATGTTCAAAGATCAGACTTGTAATATATCAAATTAGGGAAAAAACAATAAATATTGAGATACGTCAATTATGAGATGACGGCTCAATAAATATCAATGAATGCGGAATAACCCTAATCGAAGCTTTTTCACAGAAAAGAAGTGTATCGATTACACAGCCTCCTGCTTTGATACCAATTGATGAGTTTAAAACAAACTCGAAGATCGATTAGATCTATGAAACAGGTAGAGAAAGAACTAGATAATCAATTAAGAACAAGCAAATGGATCAAAAGGTGTCGAATGATTTAATAAACAATCCTCATAAGAGCTCGATAAAGAACATCAACTATAGAGGATTTTAGGGTTTAAAAATAATCAATGAGAGTGGCGACCGTTACAATACGCATACATGCATGCATATATTTATAATACAACCCTAACAGTTTTCCTAAGAAAAAGAAGGCTATTCTAGATAAACACGGATTGACAAGCCCAATCCGGCTGTAAAACATAAGGGCCCAAGACGCAACACAATAATCTTCAACACTCACGGCTATGGAAATTCAAACATACGAATTTCCAATTGATGTTTTCTTATTAAATAGCGAGTTGTTTTAGTAATTACGTAACGTAAACCCGAGTATATAAGGGTTAACTGAGTTGACCAGTTTGACTTGTTGACTTTTCTTGACTTTGACTTGATTGGAATTTGACTGTTGTCACATCATCCCCACGTTAGAGGGAATTTCGTCCCGAAATTAGAATTTAGGTAAGGAAGTAGGTATGATTAATCGAGCCAAGAAGTGGGGATACTTCTTAGTCGATTGATTCTCGCGCTCCCAAGTGAATGTGGTTCCTCGGTTGACATTACAGCGAACCTTCACTAATGGGAAGGGGCTTGGCTTTGTTCGCCTGACCTCTCGGTCTATGGTCACAATGGTTCTTTCACGAAGGAGAGGTTCTTGTTGATCTCGATCTTGTTGAATGGGATTACAAGAGCCCTGACGGAAAGATACGTTTTCATGATTGCGACATGGAGGCTAATATGTACGTTACTGGGTTCGCGGGGTAGGTTAGACTTGTAAACATTTGGAGACAAGTTTGTATAAGTATGAAAATGTTTGTAAGTAATTGTAAACGTTTGAAAACCCTAGAAAATCCCATATTTTCTACCAGAATAAAAAAAAGAAGTCTTCTACCAAGACCCGATTGTTTTGAAAGTAGTCTTCTACCAAGACCTGACTGTACGACTATTATTATTCAAATCTAATCTACCTCATCGATTCTGTGAATGTGACACATAGTAAGGTATTAATAATACATTAACTGGTGTTTTAAATCCTTTTGTAATTGTCGTATATACAGTGTAAGTATTGTAGTATTTGTAATAAGTGACTACTTTTTGTACTAATTTGCCATAATTGAGGGTTAAGGCATAATTTGATGGCTAGCTCCCATACTAAACGCTCCCCTGTCAAGGGATTTTTGGGAACCAAACGCGACCCCTGCATGATTGCAAGCCGTGAACATCCACATTAATATGATCATGTATACCCAATATAACTATCACAATGCATTAGTGAATCATTGGTATAGTTAGAACCTAAAATTGTTCCATGCTATAGCACCTTGTTATGTCTGTTCTGTTATCGTGTATTGTATTGTATTTTTTGTAAGCGTATTCATGGAAGCGTATTCATGTAAGCATGTAATGTATTAGTATAGACTCATGAATAAACTAACTCTTGTGTGATTCATCGTACTTGGAATGGTAAGTAGTATCTCCTAATTATCTTGGATTTAGCTTTCTACACTTTCCGAAGTGTAGCAAGCCTTCCCAAGGTGAGATTTCTGAAAGAATTTGGCCTCTCCCCTGGAATTCCAAAGGCTTCTTCCTCTAGCTTCTCTTCCCAGTCAAGGGCCATGCCCTTTTGGGTCAAAGTCATAAGAGGTTCTGCAATTCGTGAGGAGTTCTGAATGAACTTTCGACAGTAGGTAAGTGACACCTAGAATTAGGCGGATCTCCGTAAGTGTCTTCGGTGTTGAAAATTTCTCAATGGTTTAGATTTTTCGGAAGGGTCCTCAGGAATTACCACATTACTATTAGTGTGTCTTATCGACGCTTCAATTCCAAAAATCGTATTTAGAGAACTGCGCGTAGAGCTTTGCTGATCGTAATGTTTCCATGGCTTATCGTAGATGCTCTTTATGATTTCCTTCTTACTGCGAGAGTAGATAAGTAATTCATTTACAAGGAAAATGATGAACTGATCCAAGTAAGAATGGCATACCTTATTCATTAAGTTCACGAATACTACGGGCGTATGGGTCCTATCTGAGGGATATCGCTACAGACTTGTAGCGTCCACATCGAATTTGGAAGATTATCCTTGGGACATCCTTTACTGACATTCGTAACTGGTGATATTCAGATCTTAAGTCCCCTTTTGGAAGGTACATTGTTCTTGGCGGTTGGTCAACCAATTCATCTATGCAAGGCAGAAGGTAATGATTTCTAATGGAGTCTTGTCGAGGTCTGCAACACGAGGACATCCCAGGGGATCACCCATCCTAGTACTACTCTCGCCCAAGCACGCTTAACTACGGAGTTCTGATGGGATCCGGTGCATTAGTCCTGGTATGATCGCACCCACTAAAGTCTATCTTCTCTAAAGAATAAGACCGTAGCTCTCAAAGGTGAGGAGCTTGGTCTTATCATTCCATTGTTGAGTAGTCGTTAAGCTGTCCGGACAGTTCTTGTATCTCCGTCAGTGCGAGACTATAGGGCGATCTGGTTACATAAGTAGTATTGGTTTCTAAGTTTGTTCGCATGACGACGTGATTACTCGTAGTCTTGAGTAGTCTTCGTATTGAAATTCACATTAGAAGTCGTACATGGTTCATCAATCATCGTTTCGTATTTACGAGTCGTATATAACTAAGATTGAAAAGATTGTTGAATAAATGACTCTTCTTTATGCTCACATCCCAACGAGGAAAAGAGGTTAAAGAGGAATCATCCATTCTAAACCTATAGAAACTTGATTATATACCACCCTTATGTATACCTTCTTCAGCGATAAACCAACTGTATGGGTCTTTGGATTGAACTTGACGTACTGTACGAGTGGTACTTTGGGGAGGTTTGCTGAGGTCTCTTCAGAAGGATAAGAAACATGTGGTACTCTATGCATGAGTACTTCGGAGTTCCGTAATGAGGGTTTCGTTAGAAAGGCGATTTCAGAGAGAGAGATGTGTGTATGAAACTAGTATTGTGCGGATCGAGTTGACTCAATTCACTTGGTAGTATCAGACATACTTGGAAGTAAAGACATTAGGTTTGAACATAAAGGCGTTACAGACAAAACACAACAGTGAAACTTTTAACAGGGTTACAGTACTTTTAGATTTACTACCAGGCTATTGTTGCGACAAGGTATACTACAAAAGGCAAGTATATGCAGCACGAAAGTCCCTTAACCATAGGGATCTCGCAAAAGATAAAATTCAGGTGGTACTAGTTTAAAACATGTTTTATGGGTTTGTTACAATGAAACGCCTTAAATATATTAACACGGGTGCGGAGTAGTTTCTCCTACGGCAGTGATCCTTAGTATCTTCTCGTCTGCGCCAGAGTTCTTTGTTATTGGACAATCCTTTTTGAGGTGTCCAGTCTCGCCACATTGGTGACATATCTGGCTTGTACTAGCATTGGCGGTGGAAGTGAGGTGTCGAGTCAGAGTTATGTGGGCACGGGTGTTTTCTTTCTTCATCCACTTTGAAACTTTCCTTTTATGGGGTCCGGTCTTACCACTACCATCGTGTGCAGGGATGATCCCGATGTCAGAGACTTGAGAAATGGGTCATGTCGGTGCTCCACAACCATGGGCATGGTGTCCTACTTTGTAGCAGTTGCAGCATTGCATTTCATGACATGCCCCGTTATGATGAAAGCTACACTTGTTACACTTCGGAAGTTTTCCCTTGTATGGTCTGGTCGATGTTGGGATGGCGGAAGTTGCTACATTATGCTGTTGTATAGCAAGTCTCTTGGATTGCTTGCGCTCCTTTCGTGCTTGGCGTTTTCGTTTGTTCTTATCGATTTTATGGCCTTGCAAGTCCATGACTATTGCCATTTGTTGGCTTCCTGGATCGATACAACTATTGGAATTGTCAACTCCTTTGCCAGTCTTGTTCGCATTGCCAGAGTTGATGTGTGCGAGGAAAGCTATCATAGCAGCTGTTACCGCGGCTTGTAATGTGGCAACGTCTACATGAAGAATAGGGGTTTTGTTGCTTAGTGGGCTATTTATGGATGACGACATGATTCTTTAATAAGAAAGAAAAGGAGTTGGTGAGCTCTTGCTGTTGAACCTATATTATTTGATTCTGACTGAGAGATGAGTTATTATACATGAAAACTTAGTTTATACTTGGGAACGTATAAGCAAGGAAAGTCATAATAATAACCTTTCGAATCCTTTTTAATGAACTAGAATTCCTAGTAAGGGCTACCATTGACCCTATACGTATTTCAATCGTTCAACTAAAGGGTTGGAGTATGTTCTCAAAGGTTTGACCTACATCCCTATGATGCAGTCCTAGTACGGAGTAGAAGTATATTCATAGAATGGTCTCAAAACGTTTGTCGTCCAATCACGGGGTACCATTGGTTGGTGGATAAAATGATCCATCCTTTGAAAGAGCATTGGGAATGATCCTTGAGTTAAACTACCCTAGTATAATGACTTGACTAGGGTGGGTTTCAGATAGAATCCAACAATAGTATAATGAAAGTGATTGAACAAAGAGTGACATGGAATTAGCCGACTGTCAATATCAATGATGTTTATGATGTAATAAGTATGGGAAAATTGACCTTGTAGTAGGTCTTACATCACATTCGGAGTAGAAAAGTCCTTGACAGTATAAAGGCCTAACCAAAAGTACTTACAATACAAGGTAGTCACATAGAAAAGTTCTACACAGAACACAGGCATGAATACGGTTCTTTAAAACAAAGAAGGAAAGTATAGCATTTTCTACTGATGACGATTACCCCTATGGTGAACCTTTAGTTCTGCTACTTGACATTCCATATCAAGCAGGTATCTTTCGTACACTTTCTGGCGTACTCGGAGCTCTATGACTTCAGCTCGAATTTCAACTAGGGCTTACAGCAGGGTCTCATTGTTCCTCTTAGATCTCTCACGTGGCTGTTCAAGGCGATTGGTGCGGATGGTATGCATTCTTGCGTTGGCATTAACCTCTTCGATATGATGGAGAGCCATCCTTTGCTGTATTTCATTTCGGGAAACTCTACGAATCAGGATCTGTAGAACTCTATTTGTTAAGCTCCCTTCGTTTACGTTGTAGAAGCTTCGGTTTCCATTAAACAACATAAGTTGATCTTACTCTTCGCTCCATGTTTCCAAGCATTCTACCTAAGGAGGCGTCGGGCCATGAAAAGCTGGACGAGGTTTAGGATTTGGAATGGGAGCTATCGGGGGTAGGTTCTTAACCTCGGGCTTGGAGTTATCATCATCCAAAAGGTCTTCGGCATGGTGATCATTCAAATGGATTGGATGATCATTCTTGGGTTCTTCTCCAAACAATCTAGCATTGCCTTCGTTCGGGAGGTACGGGTTACCGTGTGGATGGAGTCCAGCCATGTTATCTATGCGAGAATCGGGGTAAGAAAATAATTATTAGACGAACTATCTAGATAATTATTAGATGATCTTTATCAGTTATGTCAATACTTTGTAGTGTATACCAGTTATATGAAATTGAGGCATGATCGTCTTTCGAATAGGTGACCCTAACTCCAAATCCACAATCTAATGAGAATAGGAAGAAAAGCAAAGGTCACAAATTATGAGTCAATAATGCCTAAATTTCATATAACCTTAGCGTATCCACTTAACAACTATTGACCTACTTGATAGAGACCTGTTTAGTTCTCATGTAAGTACTTATAGTAACACAGAATACTCCCATAGTATTTTTAAACTCATGTTCCGTTTTAATGTTCTCATTGTGGTAGTGTTGGTAAGTTTTTAGACTTGTTGCCATATCACAACCATTCTTGGGCGTGTGCTAATCATTTCTCGGACTAGCATAGTTGATCAGGCTATGCCACTCCCAAGACTGACCATACATCCCCGAGCTTACCTGTGATGTTCAACAATCGTAATACATTTGTTCTTGTCATTGTGACACGTATTTTAGTATGACTGTAGGTAAGTATACTTAGTTAAATATTTTATTATTTAAAAGTATAAACTCTTGGTCAGAGTATTTTTAATCCCATTGTATTTATAGTCTGTATATCTTTTATGGGTTGATATACTCAATTCACTATCGACAATGCTCTGATACCAATCTGTCACACCCCCAACCCGTGGATGGTGGAAACGTCCGGAGGTGGAGGACTTCATGTATAGTATCACAACAACGTGTATAATAGTATTAAAAGTAAATACAACCATCATAAATATAATTGAAAAAGTTACAACAAAGTATATGTTTACATGTTTCACTCAATTACATTATGATGACAAAATGAACTGTTTGACGATTTAACGTCCCATCCTCAAAATGTTGTTAGTTTTCCTGTTTCACTGATTTCCTGAAAATACAAGTAGTTTTGAAAAAGTGTCAACAATTAAGTTGGTGAGTTCATAAGCTTTTGAAAGTAAGAGTTTAAAAGCCGCTCTTTGCAATGAGTTGTATGCTACCAAAAAAAATCCAATATTTTCCTTAAAATATGTAATGTAGTCTTAAAACCCAAGACTGCATGTGCGTGTGAGTTTTGTGTTATGTGATCTCAGATACTGAGACCGAAGCGTACCAGTAAAATCCGTACCTAATGTTATTAAAAGTTGTTTTATATCAACATGAAAATCCTTTTTGATTTATAAAATCCCGTATACTTTAAGTTTTGTTAACTCCCTTTGTGGGTCATTATAACTATACGAAGATTAACCGGTACTTTGTAATGTACCCCTTTTGTATAAACCCGGTACTCTGTCTTCGAACCCCATTTATATGAAGACCCGGTACTTTGTGATGTACCCTTTTTGTATAAACTCTGTACTTTGTATTCGTACCCCATTTATATGAAGACCCGGTACTTTGTGATGTACCCATTTTTGTATAAATCCGATACTTTGTATTTGTACCCCCTTTTGTATATAACTGATACTTTATATTTGTACCCCATTACGTATGAAAACATTTTGTAATGTATATGAACATAAACTATACCTATTATAGCTTATCAAAATGTTTGTAATGTATATGCGACCTAACTATACCTAGTATAGTGTAGTAGGATTGCTTGTGGTGTATAAGAACCCTTTTATGAAAACACATTAGTGCTACAAATCCATAAACTATGCTTATTATAGCTTAATGTATATGTTTTTAAGTGAATGAAGAATCTGCTCATGAATGACTAAATTTCAGTTTATGATGATAAACTAACAAGGAAACACATTCAATATTTAGAACTTATTGTTATACACTTTGGTCAACTTAATACAAAGTGTTATGAAAGTTATAAGCTGTTAACCAGTTTCTATCCTATCTGTTTTGTTTTTGAAAAATCATAGAAAATTCATATGAAGTCGAATACTGATTCCGTAAAATCTGGAAGTTCACAAAATGTGTCGAGTTTATTCATAATTTTTATTATGATTTTTAGAAGTTTTAACTAGTGTTAAAATGTTCATATTCACAGACTGGTCCGAATTTGTTTCTGAAATGATAGGAAGTTTTGTAAAAATCACCCTAAATCGTTGAAAAATCGTGTGGAGATGTGCAAGTAATCATTTTAAAGCTACGAACCGAAACTACGTTCATGTAAAACAGTTTGTGACAACCGTCAAATTCTGGTCAATTCAAAGTCAAATAAAGTCAACATGTCAAACCGGTCAGCTCAACTGACCCTTGTGTACTTGGACTTACGTTCAGTATTTACTAAACAACTCGCTATTCTGATAAGAAAACATAAATCGAAAAGTAGTTACAACTAGATCTCTTTAACCTAAAAACTGTAGTACGTGGCGAGCCAAACCGATAAAACAATGATGCATACTCATCGGGAGTGTGTAAGACCCTTAAACGAGGCTTAACAGGGTTTACAAACCATGCATTTCGATGTCGGACACTCACAACTGTCCCACACTCGAAACCTCTCTCAATCGTTATCACTCTACCTCTCTGTATTTGAAATCTCTCTAAGTATGTGAAACCTCTCCCAAAACTCTCTTTGTATGAGAAATCTCTATAAGTATGTTAAATCTCTCCCAAGTCTCTCTAAGTATGTGAAATCTCTCCCAAATCTCTCCAAGTATGTGAAATCTCTCTCGAATATCTCTCTGTATGACAAATCTCTCCAAATATGTGAAACCTCTCTCAAATATCTCTTTGTATGAGAAATCTCTCCAAGAATGTCAAATCTCTCCCAAATCTCTCCAAGTATGTGAAATCTCTTCCAAATCTCTCTCAAAAGCTTCCCGTAACTTTTTAGAATCATTCGGGTCATTCCGACCCTTAACCGGGTCAAAAACGGCTTAAAACGGGATAAAAACGAGAAAAATGGACCTTAGGAACCGAAACCCTCTTATAAGAGGCGAAGTTCCTTAGGACCCGAAGGTCCTCTTAGGGACCGAAAGTGAGAGGACCGAACCGAGCCAGGAGGAACCGGACCCAAGAAAAAGGAGAAACCGAAAGTACTGTTCACCCGAACCGAAGGTACTGTTCACCCGAACCGAAGGTACTGTTCACCCGACCGAAACCTCTTGAGCCGAACCGAAACCTCTTGAGCCGAACCGAAAGTACTGTTCACCAAGCGAACCGAAGGTACTGTTCACTACTGTTCACTACAGTCCGTTCGGTTCGCAAGTTCTCGCCTTTTGCTCCCGAACCGAACCCCCGCCTTCTCTCGCTTCTCGCCCAGTCTCTTCGCGCCCTCTGTTCTCTCCTCCCTCTCTTGGTTCCTTCCCTTCTCTCTTCTTTTTCTCTCAGTTTCTGCCTCCCTCTCTCTCGGTTCAGCACCAGAAGGCCGAACCTCGGCCAGAATTTCGCATAATTGCCACTTTTAGCCCATTTTTGATATTTTTAACATTTTAAGCCCGTTTTTCATGATTTTAAAGCGGGATTTTCTCCAGAAATTATATTTTAACATTATAAACTCTAAATATTCATAATTTAAACATATTTTGATGAAAATCATTATTTAAATAATAAAAATCAAATGGGTGAATTATTAAAGGTGGAGTGTTGACTTTGCCTTATCCAATGTCACAAGCAACCACCCCACACCCACTCTTTGACTAACCACACCTCTCCACCTTACCTAGGTCACATCAATGTCCCTCACACTCAATTTACCCTCATTCCCACGTTTTTAGAGCTGGAACAAACATCCTCTCTCCTCATTTCTCTCATTTGCCCTCATTTCACTAAGAATCAAACACCACTTTTCTCTCAAACTTTTCCCACTCCAATTTCGAGATTCAAGGCTGATTTTCAAGTGTTCTTCCACTCTTAGTAAGTATAATTCATCCTCTTTATGATTATTTCACTTCATTCTACTCAACTCATGAATATCTTACGCAAATTCCATCATATTAATGTTAGAGCTTCGAATCTTCAAGTGATTCTTCAAGTGTTCTTGGGTTGAACACTTCTCTTCTTCAACAATCATCTACTGAAATCACTCAAGGTGAGTTCATACCCCTACATTTTCATGTTTTCTCAAGTTTTCAGGGGGGGAATACAAGTTAAAACACTAAGAACATAACTAGATTTTTCTAACAGCCTTCATCAGAAAAGTTCAACCCCATTCACGGACTGTTTTGGGCATCTTAAACATTTTTGTTTTCAAAACTGTACAAGGTGCAAATAGTTCAAGTTTTTAGCTTTAAAATGACTACTTGCACATCTCCATACGATTTTTCTACAATTTATGGTGATTTTTACAAAACTGCCTATCATTTCAAACAACAATCCGGACCAGTCTGTGATTATGGACTTTTTCACCCAAGTTAGAGGTCATATTAATTTGTGATAAAAATTATGAGCAAACTAGACACATTTTGTGAACTCTCAGAATTTACGGATCTAGTTTTCAACTTCGTATGATTACTCTATGATTTTTCCAAAACAGGGCAGAATTGCTAAATTTTGCCAACAGCATGTAAATATCATAACACTTTGTATTATGTTGAGCAAAGTGTATAATCATAAGTTTTAGTATTTGAATGTGTTTCCTTGTTAGTTTATCATTATGAACTGAAACTAATACATTCATATTAAATATTATTCATTCATTTTGGAACACGTATTATTAAACTATAAAAAGTATAGTTTGATAAATTCACAACACTAATACATTTCCATAAAAGAATTCATACATATTACATACATTTTAGATAAACTATAATAGGTATAGTTTATGATACATCACTCTACGCACTCGTACAAGAAGGGTACATTCATACAAGAAATATTTATATTCACACACATTTCACGTAAACTTGTTATCCTATATTGTGAGTTTCTCTATTTTTCTTTCTCTCTCTCTCTCTCCCCGTACGTCCGAGTGCGGGATATAATTCCTGGTAGTTATAATCAGAATCTCCTCGAGGGAGAACGTGATACTTGTATATAGATCTATATTGGGTTTGACACCCCACACCTTTCTGCTAGCTACAGTTGGACCTGCAGGTCTACGGGTGATAAATGTCATTTTATTTTTCGCGACACTGAGAATGTCGTGGCAGGTTCACATAGTCATAGTATGATTATAACGGCTCACATAGGGAACAATCCATAAGTTTACGGGATTTTATTTTTAAAACCTAAATGAGTTTTATGTCGATTTAAAATCACCTTTTTATCTCTATGGGTACAAATACAAAGTGTCGGGTCTCTATACAAAGTTATTATGATATTAAAACTATACTCCCTCTAGAATTGTTAGACTTCAACTATAGTCGCTGAGCGTATATGTTTGAGTCATATAAGAATTTAGTCTTGATTGGCCTAGAATTGGTGGTGCCCGCCTCATCTCCTGTTCCTCGTTGGGTTGTGGACCTGGGGCAGACCCACTATATTCAACGTTTTATCTAAGTTAAACCTTATATAACTTTTATATGTTGGACGATTATAGAGGAACTCTACGGATTACTCTAGGGTTCATTAATGCATCATGTAGGATTATTTCTATTCATACTTAACTAAGAAAATATCGGATTTTCTGGAAATCAAACTATATCGATTTTACAAGGAAAAACGGTTTCTACTTCAAACAAAACTCTTATGAACTCACCAACCTTTGTGTTGACACTTTTTAAAACTACTTGTATTCTCAGGAAATCAGTGAAACAGGAAAACTTCATCGCTTTGAGGATGGGACGTTAAACCGTCAACGATTTATTTTGTCATCATAATGTAATTGCTTTTGAAACATATAAACATATACTTTGGTGTAACTTTTGCAATTATATATATATGGTGGTTGTTTTTACTTTGAGCACTATTATACACGTTGTTGTGATACTGTACATGAGGTCCTCCACCCCCAGACGTTTCCGCCATCCTTGGTTTGGGGGTGTGACAGATTGGTATCAGAGCATTGTTTATAGTGAGCTAAGTATATCGAACCACATAAGATATACAAACTATAAATGCATTGGGACTAAGGTCTCGGATTTTAAGATTTCAAAACCACTATACCTTTAAGAATAAATAACTTTTGTTAAAAGTATACATGCATGCATACATACTAAGGTCAGCATCATTTTAGGACAAAACAAAAGTAATGATTGTTGGATATCACAGGTAAGCCTGGGGATGTATGGTCAGTCTTGGGAGTGGCATAGCCTGATCAACTATGTTGGTCCGAGGAGTGATTAGCATATGCCCAAGAATGGTTGTGATGTGGCAACAAGTCTAAAAACTTACCAACACTACCACAATGAAATACCATAGGGGTATTTTGGCATTATTAAAATTACATATGTGAGAACTAAATAGATCTTTATCAATAGGTCAATAGTTGCTTAGTGGATACATTAAAATTTTATGTATCCAGGACGTCATAGACTTAGAATCTGTGGATCTTTGCTCTACTTCCTGTTCTCGTTGGATTGGGGATTTAGAGTTAGGGTCGCTTATTCGAAGGTCTATCCTGTCCCGAATACATATAACTAGTATGCACTAAACAAAATGTTGAAGTACCTGATAAAGATCATCGTATAATTAGCTAATAAGTACGTTTGCTTAATTATTTCTTATATCCCCATTTCTCGCGAAGATATCATGGCTGGATTCCATCCACACGACGACCCATACTACCCTAACCACGACAATACCAAATGGCTCGGAGAGGAGCCAGAGAATGATTACCCAACCCCTATAGATGGTCACCAAGCTGAAGGATATGCTGATGGTTCTGACTCCGACCCTGAAGTGGAGAACTTAACCCCGATGACTCTTGTTCCGAATCCCAACCCTCGACCGGCTTTTCAAGGCCCGATGCCTCCTTGGGTAGAGTGCTTGGAAACCTGGAGCGAAGAACAAGACAAACATATGTCGTTTAATAGAGAACGAAGTTTCTACAACATAAACGAAGGAAGCTCAGCAAATAGGATTTTTCCAATCCTGGTCCATAGAGTTGCCCGGAATGAGATTCAGGGTAGAACAACTCTCTATAGTATCGCAGAGGTTGATAGAAATGCAAGAATACATACGATCCGCACCAATCGCCTTGAGCACATTCGTGAAAAATCTAAGAGAGACCACAAAACCCACTAACTCGTGAAGTTCATTCATATGGACTTCCTTTATGAATTATATATAAGGAATTCTTAAATCGAAGAATAATGCAGGAAAAATCAAATTCTATAACAACTGACTTGTCTTTACTAGTAGAAACTTACCATCTGATCATTTTTTCTTTTTCCAAACTCGTGACAGAACGATGCCACCAAGGAAAAGACCCAGACCTTCGGGCAGCACAGCGCCACCACCTCCGACGCCACCTCCCTAGTTTGATCCTGAAATGTTCCAAGCTGCAGTAACAACAGCCGTGGTAGCTGCAATGTCACAAATTGGCACAAATAGCAATGGTGGTGCTGGATCTGGAGCCACAAACCCTAACCACGGGGATAGTGCAGGACGCACAAGGGAATGCACTTACAAGGACTTCACAAATGGAAAACCCGATTCCTTCGATGGAAGTGGGGGTGTCCTCGCACTAATTCAATGGTTCGAGAGGACCGAAGCAATCTTTGAGATTTGTGCTTGCCCCGAAGCGAGCAAAGTAAAGTACGCGACATTCACCTTCATCGGAAGAGCTCTCACTTGGTGGAACGGCAAAGTTAAATCGCTTACGCTTGCTGTGGCTAACTCGTTAAGTTGGGAGGACATAAAGAAGATGATGCTGAAGGAATATTGCCCAAGAGGTGAAGTGCAAAAGCTGGAGCAAGAACTATGGAATCTCAGAATGGCAGGCTCCGACCTTACAACTTACACCAACCGATTTTGTGACCTAGCACTCCTTTGTCCCGCTATGGTCACCCCGGAAGATAAAAAGTTGGAGCGTTACCTCTGGGGATTGTCCCCCGAAATTCAAGATAGCGTGCTCGCCTCAAGACCAACTACCTTCGACAGCGCCAAGGAGTTAGCACAACAACTCATTGACCATCATGCCCACCATGACACTATGACAACCACCCTTACCCAAGCAAGAGGAGGGAACAACGAAAGAAAGTTTTGGGACAACAAGAAGGACCAATCAACCCAAGGCCTCGCTAAGAAGCAACATATCCTTGTTGTTCATGCTGCCACAACCCTCACCACGCCAACTCCCACGAAACCATACGCTGGAACACTTCCAAAATGCAACAAGTGTAACTTCCATCACACTGGGGCTTGCCGAAAGTTGCATTGCAAAAACTGCGACAGAGAGGGGCACACTGCTCGTTTCTATAAGGCACCGGCACGACCCATCAACCAGGTACCTGGCTCTGGAGTAAGCCCAACCTGTTACGAGTGTGGAGAAATGGGACACTTTAAAAGGGAATGCCCAGGGACAAGAGATGATGGTGGTGGTGGGAGGGTGCTTACAATCACCGAGGGAGAAACCACTCCGGAACTGCCCGCAAATATCAGTACGTGTTTCTAACGTCGACATTTAAATCCCGAATTTCTTTATATGCTAAATCTAGCATCGATTAAAGCATGCATAGTAGTAATCATGTGGCATCGGGCAAGTTATTCCTCACCATAATCAAATTCTTGTACTACGAAAAGTTATCCCCACCTTTCCCCTAAATCCCTGGATCCCCATTCGAAGTGCAAATTTCGGGACGAAATTCCCTTTAACGGGGGGATGATGTGACAACCGTCAAATTCTGGTCAATTCAAAGTCAAATAAAGTCAACAAGTCAAACCGGTCAGCTCAACTGACCCTTGTGTACTTGGACTTACGTTCAGTATTTACTAAACAACTCGCTATTCTGATAAGAAAACATAAATCGAAAAGTAGTTACAACTAGATCTCTTTAACCTAAAAACTGTAGTACGTGGCGAGCCAAACCGATAAAACAATGATGCATACTCATCGGGAGTGTGTAAGACCCTTAAACGAGGCTTAACAGGGTTTACAAACCATGCATTTCGATGCCGTACACTCACAACTGTCCCACACTCGAAACCTCTCTCAATCGTTATCACTCTACCTCTCTGTATTTGAAATCTCTCTAAGTATGTGAAACCTCTCCCAAAACTCTCTTTGTATGAGAAATCTCTATAAGTATGTTAAATCTCTCCCAAGTCTCTCTAAGTATGTGAAATCTCTCCCAAATCTCTCCAAGTATGTGAAATCTCTCTCGAATATCTCTCTGTATGACAAATCTCTCCAAATATGTGAAACCTCTCTCAAATATCTCTTTGTATGAGAAATCTCTCCAAGAATGTCAAATCTCTCCCAAATCTCTCCTAGTATGTGAAATCTCTTCCAAATCTCTCTCAAAAGCTTCCCGTAACTTTTTAGAATCATTCGGGTCATTCCGACCCTTAACCGGGTCAAAAACGGCTTAAAACGGGATAAAAACGAGAAAAATGGACCTTAGGAACCGAAACCCTCTTATAAGAGGCGAAGTTCCTTAGGACCCGAAGGTCCTCTTAGGGACCGAAAGTGAGAGGACCGAACCGAGCCAGGAGGAACCGGACCCAAGAAAAAGGAGAAACCGAAAGTACTGTTCACCCGAACCGAAGGTACTGTTCACCCGACCGAAACCTCTTGAGCCGAACCGAAACCTCTTGAGCCGAACCGAAAGTACTGTTCACCAAGCGAACCGAAGGTACTGTTCACTACTGTTCACTACAGTCCGTTCGGTTCGCAAGTTCTCGCCTTTTGCTCCCGAACCGAACCCCCGCCTTCTCTCGCTTCTCGCCCAGTCTATTCGCGCCCTCTGTTCTCTCCTCCCTCTCTCGGTTCCTTCCCTTCTCTCTTCTTCTTCTCTCGGTTTCTGCCTCCCTCTCTCTCGGTTCAGCACCAGAAGGCCGAACCTCGGCCAGAATTTCGCATAATTGCCACTTTTAGCCCATTTTTGATATTTTTAACATTTTAAGCCCGTTTTTCATGATTTTAAAGCGGGATTTTCTCCAGAAATTATATTTTAACATTATAAACTCTAAATATTCATAATTTAAACATATTTTGATGAAAATCATTATTTAAATAATAAAAATCAAATGGGTGAATTATTAAAGGTGGAGTGTTGACTTTGCCTTATCCAATGTCACAAGCAACCACCCCACACCCACTCTTTGACTAACCACACCTCTCCACCTTACCTAGGTCACATCAATGTCCCTCACACTCAATTTACCCTCATTCCCACGTTTTTAGAGCTGGAACAAACATCCTCTCTCCTCATTTCTCTCATTTGCCCTCATTTCACTAAGAATCAAACACCACTTTTCTCTCAAACTTTTCCCACTCCAATTTCGAGATTCAAGGCTGATTTTCAAGTGTTCTTCCACTCTTAGTAAGTATAATTCATCCTCCTTATGATTATTTCACTTCATTCTACTCAACTCATGAATATCTTACGCAAATTCCATCATATTAATGTTAGAGCTTCGAATCTTCAAGTGATTCTTCAAGTGTTCTTGGGTTGAACACTTCTCTTCTTCAACAATCATCTACTGAAATCACTCAAGGTGAGTTCATACCCCTACATTTTCATGTTTTCTCAAGTTTTCAGGGGGGGAATACAAGTTAAAACACTAAGAACATAACTAGATTTTTCTAACAGCCTTCATCAGAAAAGTTCAACCCCATTCACGGACTGTTTTGGGCATCTTAAACATTTTTGTTTTCAAAACTGTACAAGGTGCAAATAGTTCAAGTTTTTAGCTTTAAAATGACTACTTGCACATCTCCATACGATTTTTCTACAATTTATGGTGATTTTTACAAAACTGCCTATCATTTCAAACAACAATCCGGACCAGTCTGTGATTATGGACTTTTTCACCCAAGTTAGAGGTCATATTAATTTGTGATAAAAATTATGAGCAAACTAGACACATTTTGTGAACTCTCAGAATTTACGGATCTAGTTTTCAACTTCGTATGATTACTCTATGATTTTTCCAAAACAGGGCAGAATTGCTAAATTTTGCCAACAGCATGTAAATATCATAACACTTTGTATTATGTTGAGCAAAGTGTATAATCATAAGTTTTAGTATTTGAATGTGTTTCCTTGTTAGTTTATCATTATGAACTGAAACTAATACATTCATATTAAATATTATTCATTCATTTTGGAACACGTATTATTAAACTATAAAAAGTATAGTTTGATAAATTCACAACACTAATACATTTCCATAAAAGAATTCATACATATTACATACATTTTAGATAAACTATAATAGGTATAGTTTATGATACATCACTCTACGCACTCGTACAAGAAGGGTACATTCATACAAGAAATATTTATATTCACACACATTTCACGTAAACTTGTTATCCTATATTGTGAGTTTCTCTATTTTTCTTTCTCTCTCTCTCTCTCCCCGTACGTCCGAGTGCGGGATATAATTCCTGGTAGTTATAATCAGAATCTCCTCGAGGGAGAACGTGATACTTGTATATAGATCTATATTGGGTTTGACACCCCACACCTTTCTGCTAGCTACAGTTGGACCTGCAGGTCTACGGGTGATAAATGTCATTTTATTTTTCGCGACACTGAGAATGTCGTGGCAGGTTCACATAGTCATAGTATGATTATAACGGCTCACATAGGGAACAATCCATAAGTTTACGGGATTTTATTTTTAAAACCTAAATGAGTTTTATGTCGATTTAAAATCACCTTTTTATCTCTATGGGTACAAATACAAAGTGTCGGGTCTCTATACAAAGTTATTATGATATTAAAACTATACTCCCTCTAGAATTGTTAGACTTCAACTATAGTCGCTGAGCGTATATGTTTGAGTCATATAAGAATTTAGTCTTGATTGGCCTAGAATTGGTGGTGCCCGCCTCATCTCCTGTTCCTCGTTGGGTTGTGGACCTGGGGCAGACCCACTATATTCAACGTTTTATCTAAGTTAAACCTTATATAACTTTTATATGTTGGACGATTATAGAGGAACTCTACGGATTACTCTAGGGTTCATTAATGCATCATGTAGGATTATTTCTATTCATACTTAACTAAGAAAATATCGGATTTTCTGGAAATCAAACTATATCGATTTTACAAGGAAAAACGGTTTCTACTTCAAACAAAACTCTTATGAACTCACCAACCTTTGTGTTGACACTTTTTAAAACTACTTGTATTCTCAGGAAATCAGTGAAACAGGAAAACTTCATCGCTTTGAGGATGGGACGTTAAACCGTCAACGATTTATTTTGTCATCATAATGTAATTGCTTTTGAAACATATAAACATATACTTTGGTGTAACTTTTGCAATTATATATATATGGTGGTTGTTTTTACTTTGAGCACTATTATACACGTTGTTGTGATACTGTACATGAGGTCCTCCACCCCCAGACGTTTCCGCCATCCTTGGTTTGGGGGTGTGACAGATTGGTATCAGAGCATTGTTTATAGTGAGCTAAGTATATCGAACCACATAAGATATACAAACTATAAATGCATTGGGACTAAGGTCTCGGATTTTAAGATTTCAAAACCACTATACCTTTAAGAATAAATAACTTTTGTTAAAAGTATACATGCATGCATACATACTAAGGTCAGCATCATTTTAGGACAAAACAAAAGTAATGATTGTTGGATATCACAGGTAAGCCTGGGGATGTATGGTCAGTCTTGGGAGTGGCATAGCCTGATCAACTATGTTGGTCCGAGGAGTGATTAGCATATGCCCAAGAATGGTTGTGATGTGGCAACAAGTCTAAAAACTTACCAACACTACCACAATGAAATACCATAGGGGTATTTTGGCATTATTAAAATTACATATGTGAGAACTAAATAGATCTTTATCAATAGGTCAATAGTTGCTTAGTGGATACATTAAAATTTTATGTATCCAGGACGTCATAGACTTAGAATCTGTGGATCTTTGCTCTACTTCCTGTTCTCGTTGGATTGGGGATTTAGAGTTAGGGTCGCTTATTCGAAGGTCTATCCTGTCCCGAATACATATAACTAGTATGCACTAAACAAAATGTTGAAGTACCTGATAAAGATCATCGTATAATTAGCTAATAAGTACGTTTGCTTAATTATTTCTTATATCCCCATTTCTCGCGAAGATATCATGGCTGGATTCCATCCACACGACGACCCATACTACCCTAACCACGACAATACCAAATGGCTCGGAGAGGAGCCAGAGAATGATTACCCAACCCCTATAGATGGTCACCAAGCTGAAGGATATGCTGATGGTTCTGACTCCGACCCTGAAGTGGAGAACTTAACCCCGATGACTCTTGTTCCGAATCCCAACCCTCGACCGGCTTTTCAAGGCCCGATGCCTCCTTGGGTAGAGTGCTTGGAAACCTGGAGCGAAGAACAAGACAAACATATGTCGTTTAATAGAGAACGAAGTTTCTACAACATAAACGAAGGAAGCTCAGCAAATAGGATTTTTCCAATCCTGGTCCATAGAGTTGCCCGGAATGAGATTCAGGGTAGAACAACTCTCTATAGTATCGCAGAGGTTGATAGAAATGCAAGAATACATACGATCCGCACCAATCGCCTTGAGCACATTCGTGAAAAATCTAAGAGAGACCACAAAACCCACTAACTCGTGAAGTTCATTCATATGGACTTCCTTTATGAATTATATATAAGGAATTCTTAAATCGAAGAATAATGCAGGAAAAATCAAATTCTATAACAACTGACTTGTCTTTACTAGTAGAAACTTACCATCTGATCATTTTTTCTTTTTCCAAACTCGTGACAGAACGATGCCACCAAGGAAAAGACCCAGACCTTCGGGCAGCACAGCGCCACCACCTCCGACGCCACCTCCCTAGTTTGATCCTGAAATGTTCCAAGCTGCAGTAACAACAGCCGTGGTAGCTGCAATGTCACAAATTGGCACAAATAGCAATGGTGGTGCTGGATCTGGAGCCACAAACCCTAACCACGGGGATAGTGCAGGACGCACAAGGGAATGCACTTACAAGGACTTCACAAATGGAAAACCCGATTCCTTCGATGGAAGTGGGGGTGTCCTCGCACTAATTCAATGGTTCGAGAGGACCGAAGCAATCTTTGAGATTTGTGCTTGCCCCGAAGCGAGCAAAGTAAAGTACGCGACATTCACCTTCATCGGAAGAGCTCTCACTTGGTGGAACGGCAAAGTTAAATCGCTTACGCTTGCTGTGGCTAACTCGTTAAGTTGGGAGGACATAAAGAAGATGATGCTGAAGGAATATTGCCCAAGAGGTGAAGTGCAAAAGCTGGAGCAAGAACTATGGAATCTCAGAATGGCAGGCTCCGACCTTACAACTTACACCAACCGATTTTGTGACCTAGCACTCCTTTGTCCCGCTATGGTCACCCCGGAAGATAAAAAGTTGGAGCGTTACCTCTGGGGATTGTCCCCCGAAATTCAAGATAGCGTGCTCGCCTCAAGACCAACTACCTTCGACAGCGCCAAGGAGTTAGCACAACAACTCATTGACCATCATGCCCACCATGACACTATGACAACCACCCTTACCCAAGCAAGAGGAGGGAACAACGAAAGAAAGTTTTGGGACAACAAGAAGGACCAATCAACCCAAGGCCTCGCTAAGAAGCAACATATCCTTGTTGTTCATGCTGCCACAACCCTCACCACGCCAACTCCCACGAAACCATACGCTGGAACACTTCCAAAATGCAACAAGTGTAACTTCCATCACACTGGGGCTTGCCGAAAGTTGCATTGCAAAAACTGCGACAGAGAGGGGCACACTGCTCGTTTCTATAAGGCACCGGCACGACCCATCAACCAGGTACCTGGCTCTGGAGTAAGCCCAACCTGTTACGAGTGTGGAGAAATGGGACACTTTAAAAGGGAATGCCCAGGGACAAGAGATGATGGTGGTGGTGGGAGGGTGCTTACAATCACCGAGGGAGAAACCACTCCGGAACTGCCCGCAAATATCAGTACGTGTTTCTAACGTCGACATTTAAATCCCGAATTTCTTTATATGCTAAATCTAGCATCGATTAAAGCATGCATAGTAGTAATCATGTGGCATCGGGCAAGTTATTCCTCACCATAATCAAATTCTTGTACTACGAAAAGTTATCCCCACCTTTCCCCTAAATCCCTGGATCCCCATTCGAAGTGCAAATTTCGGGACGAAATTCCCTTTAACGGGGGGATGATGTGACAACCGTCAAATTCTGGTCAATTCAAAGTCAAATAAAGTCAACAAGTCAAACCGGTCAGCTCAACTGACCCTTGTGTACTTGGACTTACGTTCAGTATTTACTAAACAACTCGCTATTCTGATAAGAAAACATAAATCGAAAAGTAGTTACAACTAGATCTCTTTAACCTAAAAACTGTAGTACGTGGCGAGCCAAACCGATAAAACAATGATGCATACTCATCGGGAGTGTGTAAGACCCTTAAACGAGGCTTAACAGGGTTTACAAACCATGCATTTCGATGCCGTACACTCACAACTGTCCCACACTCGAAACCTCTCTCAATCGTTATCACTCTACCTCTCTGTATTTGAAATCTCTCTAAGTATGTGAAACCTCTCCCAAAACTCTCTTTGTATGAGAAATCTCTATAAGTATGTTAAATCTCTCCCAAGTCTCTCTAAGTATGTGAAATCTCTCCCAAATCTCTCCAAGTATGTGAAATCTCTCTCGAATATCTCTCTGTATGACAAATCTCTCCAAATATGTGAAACCTCTCTCAAATATCTCTTTGTATGAGAAATCTCTCCAAGAATGTCAAATCTCTCCCAAATCTCTCCTAGTATGTGAAATCTCTTCCAAATCTCTCTCAAAAGCTTCCCGTAACTTTTTAGAATCATTCGGGTCATTCCGACCCTTAACCGGGTCAAAAACGGCTTAAAACGGGATAAAAACGAGAAAAATGGACCTTAGGAACCGAAACCCTCTTATAAGAGGCGAAGTTCCTTAGGACCCGAAGGTCCTCTTAGGGACCGAAAGTGAGAGGACCGAACCGAGCCAGGAGGAACCGGACCCAAGAAAAAGGAGAAACCGAAAGTACTGTTCACCCGAACCGAAGGTACTGTTCACCCGACCGAAACCTCTTGAGCCGAACCGAAACCTCTTGAGCCGAACCGAAAGTACTGTTCACCAAGCGAACCGAAGGTACTGTTCACTACTGTTCACTACAGTCCGTTCGGTTCGCAAGTTCTCGCCTTTTGCTCCCGAACCGAACCCCCGCCTTCTCTCGCTTCTCGCCCAGTCTATTCGCGCCCTCTGTTCTCTCCTCCCTCTCTCGGTTCCTTCCCTTCTCTCTTCTTCTTCTCTCGGTTTCTGCCTCCCTCTCTCTCGGTTCAGCACCAGAAGGCCGAACCTCGGCCAGAATTTCGCATAATTGCCACTTTTAGCCCATTTTTGATATTTTTAACATTTTAAGCCCGTTTTTCATGATTTTAAAGCGGGATTTTCTCCAGAAATTATATTTTAACATTATAAACTCTAAATATTCATAATTTAAACATATTTTGATGAAAATCATTATTTAAATAATAAAAATCAAATGGGTGAATTATTAAAGGTGGAGTGTTGACTTTGCCTTATCCAATGTCACAAGCAACCACCCCACACCCACTCTTTGACTAACCACACCTCTCCACCTTACCTAGGTCACATCAATGTCCCTCACACTCAATTTACCCTCATTCCCACGTTTTTAGAGCTGGAACAAACATCCTCTCTCCTCATTTCTCTCATTTGCCCTCATTTCACTAAGAATCAAACACCACTTTTCTCTCAAACTTTTCCCACTCCAATTTCGAGATTCAAGGCTGATTTTCAAGTGTTCTTCCACTCTTAGTAAGTATAATTCATCCTCCTTATGATTATTTCACTTCATTCTACTCAACTCATGAATATCTTACGCAAATTCCATCATATTAATGTTAGAGCTTCGAATCTTCAAGTGATTCTTCAAGTGTTCTTGGGTTGAACACTTCTCTTCTTCAACAATCATCTACTGAAATCACTCAAGGTGAGTTCATACCCCTACATTTTCATGTTTTCTCAAGTTTTCAGGGGGGGAATACAAGTTAAAACACTAAGAACATAACTAGATTTTTCTAACAGCCTTCATCAGAAAAGTTCAACCCCATTCACGGACTGTTTTGGGCATCTTAAACATTTTTGTTTTCAAAACTGTACAAGGTGCAAATAGTTCAAGTTTTTAGCTTTAAAATGACTACTTGCACATCTCCATACGATTTTTCTACAATTTATGGTGATTTTTACAAAACTGCCTATCATTTCAAACAACAATCCGGACCAGTCTGTGATTATGGACTTTTTCACCCAAGTTAGAGGTCATATTAATTTGTGATAAAAATTATGAGCAAACTAGACACATTTTGTGAACTCTCAGAATTTACGGATCTAGTTTTCAACTTCGTATGATTACTCTATGATTTTTCCAAAACAGGGCAGAATTGCTAAATTTTGCCAACAGCATGTAAATATCATAACACTTTGTATTATGTTGAGCAAAGTGTATAATCATAAGTTTTAGTATTTGAATGTGTTTCCTTGTTAGTTTATCATTATGAACTGAAACTAATACATTCATATTAAATATTATTCATTCATTTTGGAACACGTATTATTAAACTATAAAAAGTATAGTTTGATAAATTCACAACACTAATACATTTCCATAAAAGAATTCATACATATTACATACATTTTAGATAAACTATAATAGGTATAGTTTATGATACATCACTCTACGCACTCGTACAAGAAGGGTACATTCATACAAGAAATATTTATATTCACACACATTTCACGTAAACTTGTTATCCTATATTGTGAGTTTCTCTATTTTTCTTTCTCTCTCTCTCTCTCCCCGTACGTCCGAGTGCGGGATATAATTCCTGGTAGTTATAATCAGAATCTCCTCGAGGGAGAACGTGATACTTGTATATAGATCTATATTGGGTTTGACACCCCACACCTTTCTGCTAGCTACAGTTGGACCTGCAGGTCTACGGGTGATAAATGTCATTTTATTTTTCGCGACACTGAGAATGTCGTGGCAGGTTCACATAGTCATAGTATGATTATAACGGCTCACATAGGGAACAATCCATAAGTTTACGGGATTTTATTTTTAAAACCTAAATGAGTTTTATGTCGATTTAAAATCACCTTTTTATCTCTATGGGTACAAATACAAAGTGTCGGGTCTCTATACAAAGTTATTATGATATTAAAACTATACTCCCTCTAGAATTGTTAGACTTCAACTATAGTCGCTGAGCGTATATGTTTGAGTCATATAAGAATTTAGTCTTGATTGGCCTAGAATTGGTGGTGCCCGCCTCATCTCCTGTTCCTCGTTGGGTTGTGGACCTGGGGCAGACCCACTATATTCAACGTTTTATCTAAGTTAAACCTTATATAACTTTTATATGTTGGACGATTATAGAGGAACTCTACGGATTACTCTAGGGTTCATTAATGCATCATGTAGGATTATTTCTATTCATACTTAACTAAGAAAATATCGGATTTTCTGGAAATCAAACTATATCGATTTTACAAGGAAAAACGGTTTCTACTTCAAACAAAACTCTTATGAACTCACCAACCTTTGTGTTGACACTTTTTAAAACTACTTGTATTCTCAGGAAATCAGTGAAACAGGAAAACTTCATCGCTTTGAGGATGGGACGTTAAACCGTCAACGATTTATTTTGTCATCATAATGTAATTGCTTTTGAAACATATAAACATATACTTTGGTGTAACTTTTGCAATTATATATATATGGTGGTTGTTTTTACTTTGAGCACTATTATACACGTTGTTGTGATACTGTACATGAGGTCCTCCACCCCCAGACGTTTCCGCCATCCTTGGTTTGGGGGTGTGACAGATTGGTATCAGAGCATTGTTTATAGTGAGCTAAGTATATCGAACCACATAAGATATACAAACTATAAATGCATTGGGACTAAGGTCTCTGATTTTAAGATTTCAAAACCACTATACCTTTAAGAATAAATAACTTTTGTTAAAAGTATACATGCATGCATACATACTAAGGTCAGCATCATTTTAGGACAAAACAAAAGTAATGATTGTTGGATATCACAGGTAAGCCTGGGGATGTATGGTCAGTCTTGGGAGTGGCATAGCCTGATCAACTATGCTGGTCCGAGGAGTGATTAGCATATGCCCAAGAATGGTTGTGATGTGGCAACAAGTCTAAAAACTTACCAACACTACCACAATGAAATACCATAGGGGTATTTTGGCATTATTAAAATTACATATGTGAGAACTAAATAGATCTTTATCAATAGGTCAATAGTTGCTTAGTTGATACATTAAAATTTTATGTATCCAAGACGTCATAGACTTAGAATCTGTGGATCTTTGCTCTACTTCCTGTTCTCGTTGGATTGGGGATTTAGAGTTAGGGTCGCTTATTCGAAGGTCTATCCTGTCCCGAATACATATAACTAGTATGCACTAAACAAAATGTTGAAGTACCTGATAAAGATCATCGTATAATTAGCTAATAAGTACGTTTGCTTAATTATTTCTTATATCCCCATTTCTCGCGAAGATATCATGGCTGGATTCCATCCACACGACGACCCATACTACCCTAACCACGACAATACCATATGGCTCGGAGAGGAGCCAGAGAATGATTACCCAACCCCTGTAGATGGTCACCAAGCTGAAGGATATGCTGATGGTTCTGACTCCGACCCTGAAGTGGAGAACTTAACCCCGATGACTCTTGTTCCGAATCCCAACCCTCGACCGGCTTTTCAAGGCCCGACGCCTCCTTGGGTAGAGTGCTTGGAAACCTTGAGCGAAGAACAAGACAAACATATGTCGTTTAATAGAGAACGAAGTTTCTACAACATAAACGAAGGAAGCTCAGCAAATAGGATTTTTCCAATCCTGGTCCATAGAGTTGCCCGGAATGAGATTCAGGGTAGAACAACTCTCTATAGTATCGCAGAGGTTGATAGAAATGCAAGAATACATACGATCCGCACCAATCGCCTTGAGCACACTCGTGAAAAATCTAAGAGAGACCACAAAACCCACTAACTCGTGAAGTTCATTCATATGGACTTCCTTTATGAATTATATATAAGGAATTCTTAAATCGAAGAATAATGCAGGAAAAATCAAATTCTATAACAACTGACTTGTCTTTACTAGTAGAAACTTACCATCTGATCATTTTTTCTTTTTCCAAACTCGTGACAGAACGATGCCACCAAGGAAAAGACCCAGACCTTCGGGCAGCACAGCGCCACCACCTCCGACGCCACCTCCCCAGTTTGATCCTGAAATGTTCCAAGCTGCAGTAACAACAGCCGTGGTAGCTGCAATGTCACAAATTGGCACAAATAGCAATGGTGGTGCTGGATCTGGAGCCACAAACCCTAACCACGGGGATAGTGCAGGACGCACAAGGGAATGCACTTACAAGGACTTCACAAATGGAAAAACCGATTCCTTCGATGGAAGTGGGGGTGTCCTCGCACTAATTCAATGGTTCGAGAGGACCGAAGCAATCTTTGAGATTTGTGCTTGCCCCGAAGCGAGCAAAGTCAAGTACGCGACATTCACCTTCATCGGAAGAGCTCTCACTTGGTGGAACGGCAAAGTTAAATCGCTTACGCTTGCTGTGGCTAACTCGTTAAGTTGGGAGGACATAAAGAAGATGATGCTGAAGGAATATTGCCCAAGAGGTGAAGTGCAAAAGCTGGAGCAAGAACTATGGAATCTCAGAATGGCAGGCTCCGACCTTACAACTTACACCAACCGATTTTGTGACCTAGCACTCCTTTGTCCCGCTATGGTCACCCCGGAAGATAAAAAGTTGGAGCGTTACCTCTGGGGATTGTCCCCCGAAATTCAAGATAGCGTGCTCGCCTCAAGACCAACTACCTTCGACAGCGCCAAGGAGTTAGCACAACAACTCATTGACCATCATGCCCACCATGACACTATGACAACCACCCTTACCCAAGCAAGAGGAGGGAGCAACGAAAGAAAGTTTTGGGACAACAAGAAGGACCAATCAACCCAAGGCCTCGCTAAGAAGCAACAGATCCTTGCTGTTCATGCTGCCACAACCCTCACCACGCCAACTCCCACGAAACCATACGTTGGAACACTTCCAAAATGAAACAAGTGTAACTTCCATCACACTGGGGCTTGCCGAAAGTTGCATTGCAAAAACTGCGACAGAGAGGGGCACACTGCTCGTTTCTATAAGGCACCGACACGACCCATCAACCAGGTACCTGGCTCTGGAGTAAGCCCAACCTGTTACGAGTGTGGAGAAATGGGACACTTTAAAAGGGAATGCCCAGGGACAAGAGATGCTGGTGGTGGTGGGAGGGTGCTTACAATCACCGAGGGAGAAACCACTCCGGAACTGCCCGCAAATATCAGTACGTGTTTCTAACGTCGACATTTAAATCCCGAATTTCTTTATATGCTAAATCTAGCATCGATTAAAGCATGCATAGTAGTAATCATGTGGCATCGGGCAAGTTATTCCTCACCATAATCAAATTCTTGTACTACGAAAAGTTATCCCCACCTTTCCCCTAAATCCCTGGATCCCCATTCGAAGTGCAAATTTCGGGACGAAATTCCCTTTAACGGGGGGATGATGTGACAACCGTCAAATTCTGGTCAATTCAAAGTCAAATAAAGTCAACAAGTCAAACCGGTCAGCTCAACTGACCCTTGTGTACTTGGACTTACGTTCAGTATTTACTAAACAACTCGCTATTCTGATAAGAAAACATAAATCGAAAAGTAGTTACAACTAGATCTCTTTAACCTAAAAACTGTAGTACGTGGCGAGCCAAACCGATAAAACAATGATGCATACTCATCGGGAGTGTGTAAGACCCTTAAACGAGGCTTAACAGGGTTTACAAACCATGCATTTCGATGCCGGACACTCACAACTGTCCCACACTCGAAACCTCTCTCAATCGTTATCACTCTACCTCTCTGTATTTGAAATCTCTCTAAGTATGTGAAACCTCTCCCAAAACTCTCTTTGTATGAGAAATCTCTATAAGTATGTTAAATCTCTCCCAAGTCTCTCTAAGTATGTGAAATCTCTCCCAAATCTCTCCAAGTATGTGAAATCTCTCTCGAATATCTCTCTGTATGACAAATCTCTCCAAATATGTGAAACCTCTCTCAAATATCTCTTTGTATGAGAAATCTCTCCAAGAATGTCAAATCTCTCCCAAATCTCTCCAAGTATGTGAAATCTCTTCCAAATCTCTCTCAAAAGCTTCCCGTAACTTTTTAGAATCATTCGGGTCATTCCGACCCTTAACCGGGTCAAAAACGGCTTAAAACGGGATAAAAACGAGAAAAATGGACCTTAGGAACCGAAACCCTCTTATAAGAGGCGAAGTTCCTTAGGACCCGAAGGTCCTCTTAGGGACCGAAAGTGAGAGGACCGAACCGAGCCAGGAGGAACCGGACCCAAGAAAAAGGAGAAACCGAAAGTACTGTTCACCCGAACCGAAGGTACTGTTCACCCGACCGAAACCTCTTGAGCCGAACCGAAACCTCTTGAGCCGAACCGAAAGTACTGTTCACCAAGCGAACCGAAGGTACTGTTCACTACTGTTCACTACAGTCCGTTCGGTTTGCAAGTTCTCACCTTTTGCTCCCGAACCGAACCCCCGCCTTCTCTCGCTTCTCGCCCAGTCTCTTCGCGCCCTCTGTTCTCTCCTCCCTCTCTCGGTTCCTTCCCTTCTCTCTTCTTCTTCTCTCGGTTTCTGCCTCCCTCTCTCTCGGTTCAGCACCAGAAGGCCGAACCTCGGCCAGAATTTCGCATAATTGCCACTTTTAGCCCATTTTTGATATTTTTAACATTTTAAGCCCGTTTTTCATGATTTTAAAGCGGGATTTTCTCCAGAAATTATATTTTAACATTATAAACTCTAAATATTCATAATTTAAACATATTTTGATGAAAATCATTATTTAAATAATAAAAATCAAATGGGTGAATTATTAAAGGTGGAGTGTTGACTTTGCCTTATCCAATGTCACAAGCAACCACCCCACACCCACTCTTTGACTAACCACACCTCTCCACCTTACCTAGGTCACATCAATGTCCCTCACACTCAATTTACCCTCATTCCCACGTTTTTAGAGCTGGAACAAACATCCTCTCTCCTCATTTCTCTCATTTGCCCTCATTTCACTAAGAATCAAACACCACTTTTCTCTCAAACTTTTCCCACTCCAATTTCGAGATTCAAGGCTGATTTTCAAGTGTTCTTCCACTCTTAGTAAGTATAATTCATCCTCCTTATGATTATTTCACTTCATTCTACTCAACTCATGAATATCTTACGCAAATTCCATCATATTAATGTTAGAGCTTCGAATCTTCAAGTGATTCTTCAAGTGTTCTTGGGTTGAACACTTCTCTTCTTCAACAATCATCTACTGAAATCACTCAAGGTGAGTTCATACCCCTACATTTTCATGTTTTCTCAAGTTTTCAGGGGGGGAATACAAGTTAAAACACTAAGAACATAACTAGATTTTTCTAACAGCCTTCATCAGAAAAGTTCAACCCCATTCACGGACTGTTTTGGGCATCTTAAACATTTTTGTTTTCAAAACTGTACAAGGTGCAAATAGTTCAAGTTTTTAGCTTTAAAATGACTATTTGCACATCTCCATACGATTTTTCTACAATTTATGGTGATTTTTACAAAACTGCCTATCATTTCAAACAACAATCCGGACCAGTCTGTGATTATGGACTTTTTCACCCAAGTTAGAGGTCATATTAATTTGTGATAAAAATTATGAGCAAACTAGACACATTTTGTGAACTCTCAGAATTTACGGATCTAGTTTTCAACTTCGTATGATTACTCTATGATTTTTCCAAAACAGGGCAGAATTGCTAAATTTTGCCAACAGCATGTAAATATCATAACACTTTGTATTATGTTGAGCAAAGTGTATAATCATAAGTTTTAGTATTTGAATGTGTTTCCTTGTTAGTTTATCATTATGAACTGAAACTAATACATTCATATTAAATATTATTCATTCATTTTGGAACACGTATTATTAAACTATAAAAAGTATAGTTTGATAAATTCACAACACTAATACATTTCCATAAAAGAATTCATACATATTACATACATTTTAGATAAACTATAATAGGTATAGTTTATGATACATCACTCTACGCACTCGTACAAGAAGGGTACATTCATACAAGAAATATTTATATTCACACACATTTCACGTAAACTTGTTATCCTATATTGTGAGTTTCTCTATTTTTCTTTCTCTCTCTCTCTCTCCCCGTACGTCCGAGTGCGGGATATAATTCCTGGTAGTTATAATCAGAATCTCCTCGAGGGAGAACGTGATACTTGTATATAGATCTATATTGGGTTTGACACCCCACACCTTTCTGCTAGCTACAGTTGGACCTGCAGGTCTACGGGTGATAAATGTCATTTTATTTTTCGCGACACTGAGAATGTCGTGGCAGGTTCACATAGTCATAGTATGATTATAACGGCTCACATAGGGAACAATCCATAAGTTTACGGGATTTTATTTTTAAAACCTAAATGAGTTTTATGTCGATTTAAAATCACCTTTTTATCTCTATGGGTACAAATACAAAGTGTCGGGTCTCTATACAAAGTTATTATGATATTAAAACTATACTCCCTCTAGAATTGTTAGACTTCAACTATAGTCGCTGAGCGTATATGTTTGAGTCATATAAGAATTTAGTCTTGATTGGCCTAGAATTGGTGGTGCCCGCCTCATCTCCTGTTCCTCGTTGGGTTGTGGACCTGGGGCAGACCCACTATATTCAACGTTTTATCTAAGTTAAACCTTATATAACTTTTATATGTTGGACGATTATAGAGGAACTCTACGGATTACTCTAGGGTTCATTAATGCATCATGTAGGATTATTTCTATTCATACTTAACTAAGAAAATATCGGATTTTCTGGAAATCAAACTATATCGATTTTACAAGGAAAAACGGTTTCTACTTCAAACAAAACTCTTATGAACTCACCAACCTTTGTGTTGACACTTTTTAAAACTACTTGTATTCTCAGGAAATCAGTGAAACAGGAAAACTTCATCGCTTTGAGGATGGGACGTTAAACCGTCAACGATTTATTTTGTCATCATAATGTAATTGCTTTTGAAACATATAAACATATACTTTGGTGTAACTTTTGCAATTATATATATATGGTGGTTGTTTTTACTTTGAGCACTATTATACACGTTGTTGTGATACTGTACATGAGGTCCTCCACCCCCAGACGTTTCCGCCATCCTTGGTTTGGGGGTGTGACAGATTGGTATCAGAGCATTGTTTATAGTGAGCTAAGTATATCGAACCACATAAGATATACAAACTATAAATGCATTGGGACTAAGGTCTCTGATTTTAAGATTTCAAAACCACTATACCTTTAAGAATAAATAACTTTTGTTAAAAGTATACATGCATGCATACATACTAAGGTCAGCATCATTTTAGGACAAAACAAAAGTAATGATTGTTGGATATCACAGGTAAGCCTGGGGATGTATGGTCAGTCTTGGGAGTGGCATAGCCTGATCAACTATGCTGGTCCGAGGAGTGATTAGCATATGCCCAAGAATGGTTGTGATGTGGCAACAAGTCTAAAAACTTACCAACACTACCACAATGAAATACCATAGGGGTATTTTGGCATTATTAAAATTACATATGTGAGAACTAAATAGATCTTTATCAATAGGTCAATAGTTGCTTAGTTGATACATTAAAATTTTATGTATCCAAGACGTCATAGACTTAGAATCTGTGGATCTTTGCTCTACTTCCTGTTCTCGTTGGATTGGGGATTTAGAGTTAGGGTCGCTTATTCGAAGGTCTATCCTGTCCCGAATACATATAACTAGTATGCACTAAACAAAATGTTGAAGTACCTGATAAAGATCATCGTATAATTAGCTAATAAGTACGTTTGCTTAATTATTTCTTATATCCCCATTTCTCGCGAAGATATCATGGCTGGATTCCATCCACACGACGACCCATACTACCCTAACCACGACAATACCATATGGCTCGGAGAGGAGCCAGAGAATGATTACCCAACCCCTGTAGATGGTCACCAAGCTGAAGGATATGCTGATGGTTCTGACTCCGACCCTGAAGTGGAGAACTTAACCCCGATGACTCTTGTTCCGAATCCCAACCCTCGACCGGCTTTTCAAGGCCCGACGCCTCCTTGGGTAGAGTGCTTGGAAACCTGGAGCGAAGAACAAGACAAACATATGTCGTTTAATAGAGAACGAAGTTTCTACAACATAAACGAAGGAAGCTCAGCAAATAGGATTTTTCCAATCCTGGTCCATAGAGTTGCCCGGAATGAGATTCAGGGTAGAACAACTCTCTATAGTATCGCAGAGGTTGATAGAAATGCAAGAATACATACGATCCGCACCAATCGCCTTGAGCACACTCGTGAAAAATCTAAGAGAGACCACAAAACCCACTAACTCGTGAAGTTCATTCATATGGACTTCCTTTATGAATTATATATAAGGAATTCTTAAATCGAAGAATAATGCAGGAAAAATCAAATTCTATAACAACTGACTTGTCTTTACTAGTAGAAACTTACCATCTGATCATTTTTTCTTTTTCCAACCTCGTGACAGAACGATGCCACCAAGGAAAAGACCCAGACCTTCGGGCAGCACAGCGCCACCACCTCCGACGCCACCTCCCCAGTTTGATCCTGAAATGTTCCAAGCTGCAGTAACAACAGCCGTGGTAGCTGCAATGTCACAAATTGGCACAAATAGCAATGGTGGTGCTGGATCTGGAGCCACAAACCCTAACCACGGGGATAGTGCAGGACGCACAAGGGAATGCACTTACAAGGACTTCACAAATGGAAAAACCGATTCCTTCGATGGAAGTGGGGGTGTCCTCGCACTAATTCAATGGTTCGAGAGGACCGAAGCAATCTTTGAGATTTGTGCTTGCCCCGAAGCGAGCAAAGTCAAGTACGCGACATTCACCTTCATCGGAAGAGCTCTCACTTGGTGGAACGGCAAAGTTAAATCGCTTACGCTTGCTGTGGCTAACTCGTTAAGTTGGGAGGACATAAAGAAGATGATGCTGAAGGAATATTGCCCAAGAGGTGAAGTGCAAAAGCTGGAGCAAGAACTATGGAATCTCAGAATGGCAGGCTCCGACCTTACAACTTACACCAACCGATTTTGTGACCTAGCACTCCTTTGTCCCGCTATGGTCACCCCGGAAGATAAAAAGTTGGAGCGTTACCTCTGGGGATTGTCCCCCGAAATTCAAGATAGCGTGCTCGCCTCAAGACCAACTACCTTCGACAGCGCCAAGGAGTTAGCACAACAACTCATTGACCATCATGCCCACCATGACACTATGACAACCACCCTTACCCAAGCAAGAGGAGGGAGCAACGAAAGAAAGTTTTGGGACAACAAGAAGGACCAATCAACCCAAGGCCTCGCTAAGAAGCAACAGATCCTTGCTGTTCATGCTGCCACAACCCTCACCACGCCAACTCCCACGAAACCATACGTTGGAACACTTCCAAAATGCAACAAGTGTAACTTCCATCACACTGGGGCTTGCCGAAAGTTGCATTGCAAAAACTGCGACAGAGAGGGGCACACTGCTCGTTTCTATAAGGCACCGACACGACCCATCAACCAGGTACCTGGCTCTGGAGTAAGCCCAACCTGTTACGAGTGTGGAGAAATGGGACACTTTAAAAGGGAATGCCCAGGGACAAGAGATGCTGGTGGTGGTGGGAGGGTGCTTACAATCACCGAGGGAGAAACCACTCCGGAACTGCCCGCAAATATCAGTACGTGTTTCTAACGTCGACATTTAAATCCCGAATTTCTTTATATGCTAAATCTAGCATCGATTAAAGCATGCATAGTAGTAATCATGTGGCATCGGGCAAGTTATTCCTCACCATAATCAAATTCTTGTACTACGAAAAGTTATCCCCACCTTTCCCCTAAATCCCTGGATCCCCATTCGAAGTGCAAATTTCGGGACGAAATTCCCTTTAACGGGGGGATGATGTGACAACCGTCAAATTCTGGTCAATTCAAAGTCAAATAAAGTCAACAAGTCAAACCGGTCAGCTCAACTGACCCTTGTGTACTTGGACTTACATTCAGTATTTACTAAACAACTCGCTATTCTGATAAGAAAACATAAATCGAAAAGTAGTTACAACTAGATCTCTTTAACCTAAAAACTGTAGTACGTGGCGAGCCAAACCGATAAAACAATGATGCATACTCATCGGGAGTGTGTAAGACCCTTAAACGAGGCTTAACAGGGTTTACAAACCATGCATTTCGATGCCGGACACTCACAACTGTCCCACACTCGAAACCTCTCTCAATCGTTATCACTCTACCTCTCTGTATTTGAAATCTCTCTAAGTATGTGAAACCTCTCCCAAAACTCTCTTTGTATGAGAAATCTCTATAAGTATGTTAAATCTCTCCCAAGTCTCTCTAAGTATGTGAAATCTCTCCCAAATCTCTCCAAGTATGTGAAATCTCTCTCGAATATCTCTCTGTATGACAAATCTCTCCAAATATGTGAAACCTCTCTCAAATATCTCTTTGTATGAGAAATCTCTCCAAGAATGTCAAATCTCTCCCAAATCTCTCCAAGTATGTGAAATCTCTTCCAAATCTCTCTCAAAAGCTTCCCGTAACTTTTTAGAATCATTCGGGTCATTCCGACCCTTAACCGGGTCAAAAACGGCTTAAAACGGGATAAAAACGAGAAAAATGGACCTTAGGAACCGAAACCCTCTTATAAGAGGCGAAGTTCCTTAGGACCCGAAGGTCCTCTTAGGGACCGAAAGTGAGAGGACCGAACCGAGCCAGGAGGAACCGGACCCAAGAAAAAGGAGAAACCGAAAGTACTGTTCACCCGAACCGAAGGTACTGTTCACCCGACCGAAACCTCTTGAGCCGAACCGAAACCTCTTGAGCCGAACCGAAATTACTGTTCACCAAGCGAACCGAAGGTACTGTTCACTACTGTTCACTACAGTCCGTTCGGTTTGCAAGTTCTCGCCTTTTGCTCCCGAACCGAACCCCCGCCTTCTCTCGCTTCTCGCCCAGTCTCTTCGCGCCCTCTGTTCTCTCCTCCCTCTCTCGGTTCCTTCCCTTCTCTCTTCTTCTTCTCTCGGTTTCTGCCTCCCTCTCTCTCGGTTCAGCACCAGAAGGCCGAACCTCGGCCAGAATTTCGCATAATTGCCACTTTTAGCCCATTTTTGATATTTTTAACATTTTAAGCCCGTTTTTCATGATTTTAAAGCGGGATTTTCTCCAGAAATTATATTTTAACATTATAAACTCTAAATATTCATAATTTAAACATATTTTGATGAAAATCATTATTTAAATAATAAAAATCAAATGGGTGAATTATTAAAGGTGGAGTGTTGACTTTGCCTTATCCAATGTCACAAGCAACCACCCCACACCCACTCTTTGACTAACCACACCTCTCCACCTTACCTAGGTCACATCAATGTCCCTCACACTCAATTTACCCTCATTCCCACGTTTTTAGAGCTGGAACAAACATCCTCTCTCCTCATTTCTCTCATTTGCCCTCATTTCACTAAGAATCAAACACCACTTTTCTCTCAAACTTTTCCCACTCCAATTTCGAGATTCAAGGCTGATTTTCAAGTGTTCTTCCACTCTTAGTAAGTATAATTCATCCTCCTTATGATTATTTCACTTCATTCTACTCAACTCATGAATATCTTACGCAAATTCCATCATATTAATGTTAGAGCTTCGAATCTTCAAGTGATTCTTCAAGTGTTCTTGGGTTGAACACTTCTCTTCTTCAACAATCATCTACTGAAATCACTCAAGGTGAGTTCATACCCCTACATTTTCATGTTTTCTCAAGTTTTCAGGGGGGGAATACAAGTTAAAACACTAAGAACATAACTAGATTTTTCTAACAGCCTTCATCAGAAAAGTTCAACCCCATTCACGGACTGTTTTGGGCATCTTAAACATTTTTGTTTTCAAAACTGTACAAGGTGCAAATAGTTCAAGTTTTTAGCTTTAAAATGACTACTTGCACATCTCCATACGATTTTTCTACAATTTATGGTGATTTTTACAAAACTGCCTATCATTTCAAACAACAATCCGGACCAGTCTGTGATTATGGACTTTTTCACCCAAGTTAGAGGTCATATTAATTTGTGATAAAAATTATGAGCAAACTAGACACATTTTGTGAACTCTCAGAATTTACGGATCTAGTTTTCAACTTCGTATGATTACTCTATGATTTTTCCAAAACAGGGCAGAATTGCTAAATTTTGCCAACAGCATGTAAATATCATAACACTTTGTATTATGTTGAGCAAAGTGTATAATCATAAGTTTTAGTATTTGAATGTGTTTCCTTGTTAGTTTATCATTATGAACTGAAACTAATACATTCATATTAAATATTATTCATTCATTTTGGAACACGTATTATTAAACTATAAAAAGTATAGTTTGATAAATTCACAACACTAATACATTTCCATAAAAGAATTCATACATATTACATACATTTTAGATAAACTATAATAGGTATAGTTTATGATACATCACTCTACGCACTCGTACAAGAAGGGTACATTCATACAAGAAATATTTATATTCACACACATTTCACGTAAACTTGTTATCCTATATTGTGAGTTTCTCTATTTTTCTTTCTCTCTCTCTCTCTCTCCCCGTACGTCCGAGTGCGGGATATAATTCCTGGTAGTTATAATCAGAATCTCCTCGAGGGAGAACGTGATACTTGTATATAGATCTATATTGGGTTTGACACCCCACACCTTTCTGCTAGCTACAGTTGGACCTGCAGGTCTACGGGTGATAAATGTCATTTTATTTTTCGCGACACTGAGAATGTCGTGGCAGGTTCACATAGTCATAGTATGATTATAACGGCTCACATAGGGAACAATCCATAAGTTTACGGGATTTTATTTTTAAAACCTAAATGAGTTTTATGTCGATTTAAAATCACCTTTTTATCTCTATGGGTACAAATACAAAGTGTCGGGTCTCTATACAAAGTTATTATGATATTAAAACTATACTCCCTCTAGAATTGTTAGACTTCAACTATAGTCGCTGAGCGTATATGTTTGAGTCATATAAGAATTTAGTCTTGATTGGCCTAGAATTGGTGGTGCCCGCCTCATCTCCTGTTCCTCGTTGGGTTGTGGACCTGGGGCAGACCCACTATATTCAACGTTTTATCTAAGTTAAACCTTATATAACTTTTATATGTTGGACGATTATAGAGGAACTCTACGGATTACTCTAGGGTTCATTAATGCATCATGTAGGATTATTTCTATTCATACTTAACTAAGAAAATATCGGATTTTCTGGAAATCAAACTATATCGATTTTACAAGGAAAAACGGTTTCTACTTCAAACAAAACTCTTATGAACTCACCAACCTTTGTGTTGACACTTTTTAAAACTACTTGTATTCTCAGGAAATCAGTGAAACAGGAAAACTTCATCGCTTTGAGGATGGGACGTTAAACCGTCAACGATTTATTTTGTCATCATAATGTAATTGCTTTTGAAACATATAAACATATACTTTGGTGTAACTTTTGCAATTATATATATATGGTGGTTGTTTTTACTTTGAGCACTATTATACACGTTGTTGTGATACTGTACATGAGGTCCTCCACCCCCAGACGTTTCCGCCATCCTTGGTTTGGGGGTGTGACACAGTTTTAAAAACTAAAATGTTTAAGTTGCCCAAAACAGTACGTGAATGGGGTTGAATTTTTCTGATGAAGGCTGCTAAATGAGTTTAGTTGTGTTCTTAGTGTTTTACTTGTATTCCCCACTTTAAAACTTAAGAAAAACATGAAAAGATAGGGGTATGAACTCACCTTATATGATTTCAGTGGGTGAATATTGAAGAAATGAAGTGTTCAACTCAAGAACACTTAAAGGAACACTTGAAGATTTGAGAATCTAACATAATAATGATGGAGTTTGTGTAAGGAATCAATGATTTGTGTAAAAGGAAATGTAATGACCATAAGGAGGGTGATGATAATTACCAAATGAAGATGGAAATCTTGATAAATGACATGGAAATCTCGAAATTATATGAGAGAATTTGAGAGAAAAGATGTGTTTAATCATTGGTGGTAATGAAAGAAATGAGTAAGAATGAGGAGAGAGGGTGAGTTTTCAGCCTTTAATTTGTCAAATGGTGGGGAAAGTACCCTTGAATGACCAGGTATGGTGGGGGACAATAGCTTGTCATGGAGTGAGTATGGGAGGGGTTGCTTATGTGACATACTAAGTTAAAGTCAACACTCCACCACAAGATCTTTTTTTTAATGGATTTTATTCTTTAATAAATATTTCCTTAAAAATATGTTGAATTTAAGAATATATGGGTCCTTATATGCCAAAATATGAATTTGGGTGAAAATCCCGCTTTAAAATGATGAAAAACAGGCTTAAAACGGAGTCGTGGTCGAAAACCGGGCGAAAAAGCGGAAATTTCAGAATTCGGGGCGAGGTCTTGGCCTCAATAGCCAAGAACTGAACAGCAGGTGTGGATCCGGGGAGGAGGTTGCAGTCCGAGGGGATTCTGATGCGGGCATGGTTGCGGCTCGCTAGCTGCTGCTCGCTTGCTGCGCTCGGGGCTGCAGCTCGCCTCCTGCGGCTTGCACATTGTGGTTCCAGCCCAAGAGGGTCCGACCTCTAAGAGGCTTCGGCCCTCGGGGAGGTTCCGGATCCTTTGGGGTATTTTACCCGTTCTAACCTCGTTTTAAGCGATTTTTGACCCGGTTAAGGGTCGGAATGACCCGAATGACTTCAACAAGTTACGGGAACTTTTGAGAGAGATTTGGGAGAGATTTCAAATAGAAAGAGATAGAGTGAAAACGATTGAGAGAGGTTTCGTTTATGACCTTTTTGAGTGTCCGGCTTCGCAATGCAAGGTCCGTAAACCCCGTTAAGCCATGTTTTAAGGTCCTACACACTCCCAATGAGTGTGCAATAGTGTTTTATCACATTGGTTCGATCTTTAGCATTTTCACGGCTATGGAAATTCAAACATACGAATTTTCCAATTGATGTTTTCTCATTAAAATAGCGAGTTGTTTTAGTAATTACGTAACGTAAACCCTAGTACACAAGGGTTAACTGAGTTGATCGGTTTGACTTGTTGACTTTGCTTGACTTTTACTTGATCGGAATTTGACGATTGTCACATGAATAATTTGTTGAAACATTTCAAGTGTACGCTTATGTCGGATGGAGTTATTCATTAATGGGGAATGAGGTGAATATATTGAAACAGAGAGAAGGTTAGAGAATGGTGGTGCAGGTAAGGAAGAAGAAGAAGAAGAAGAAGAAGAAGAAGGGGGTGGGGAAGTGGTTTTTTAGAGAAAGAGAGAGAGAGAGAGAGAGAGAGAGAGAGAGACCTTTTTTTTTATTTTTTGAAGGGTTTAGGTCATTTTTGGTCACTTAACTTTTGGTTTTGTGCTCATTTAGTTACTTCACTCTTTTTAAGTTTTAAAAGGTCATCAAACTTTTGACTTTGTACACGTTTAGTCATTTGACTTTTGATTTGGTCACTTAACTTTTATATTTTTTCTCATTTAGTCACATAACTTTTAAAATTGTGCTCATTTAGTCACCTAACTTTTGAAAAAATTTAAAAGTTTAGTGACTAAATGAGCACACAATTTTAAAAGTTAGGTGACTAAATGTGACCAAACCAAAAGTTAAGTGACTAAATGAGCACAAAGCCAAAAGTTTGATGATATTTTAAAACTTAAAAATAGTTAAAGTGACCAAATGACAACAAAACCAAAAGTTAAGTGACCAAAAAATAACCTAAACCTTTTTTTAATTATTAAAATAAATAAATTAGTATTAGATTTAAAAAGAAATGAAAGAAAAATGAAAAATAAATATCCTAAGGGTATTACAGTCGTTTTACTATTCAGAGGGACCAAAAATGTAACACAACTAGCTTAAAAGGACCATCAATCCAAAAAAAATCGTGGTTTGGATTAAAACCCCAAAAAAATAAATACCATAAGGATTATTTTTGTAATTTTATCTTTTTTTTCCGACGGAGTATTGCTTTTTCATTTGTTTATATCTACTATGCATGTAAGAAAGATCTTACCATTTTTTCTTAGCAGGAAATGGAGGAACTTGGCGGAGCAGGAGGCCAATGACTTACAGTTTTAGCCATAGCCAGTGTCATGAAGACAAAGACGACAAAGTTTAGCCATGTTATAAACATTACTTTTAATACGCCTCATGGCTATTAAGATTATATATAATGACATATCTACGTCTTCTAATAAATGAATTCTAAAAATAATATGTATCAGTTTTTTAGAATGTCTTTTTAAAAATGAATTCTAAAAATAATATGTATCAGTTTTTTAGAATGTCTTTTTAACACGTAGTATTTTTCTATGATTTTTATTATTTAATTTTTTTGGTAACTAATTCAATTCAACTCAAATTTTGAAAATACACAATCATATCCGAATAACATTATTATATTTATTTTGCTTAACAAGTTAATTCATAATTATTTACAATCGATAATATCTTGAGTTTTTTTTTTCTTTTGATATTTTTTATTTTTTATCTATATAAAATATTTATATATACTGATTCTGTTTTTCACGGGTTATAACTTAGTTTTCTATAAATAACGATTCATTTCCGACCGGTAAAATAATTAAAGCAAAAACATATTTTGTATACGTAAAATTGTGTTGGACTAAATATGCCCAACATTAAATTTGGGGCAAAAAAGGTATTAACTTGGGAATATTCTAACAATTATTTCTTTGTCTCGTTTGTTTTATTATCATATACATCTAATGCATTCTTCCATCTTCAATCTTGTTTATTCAATTATCATGTTTTCTTATATTTGGATACGTCTTTTTATGAACGAGATGTCGAGATCGAACAACTTTCGTAGTCATTTGTCCCTTTGTTTGGCTCTATATTTTTGTAATTTGGGAATTGGAAGTTCTTTACAATCTGGGTCAAAACTTGGGCTTTTATTCAATTATAGAGTCTTGCCGTCCTTCACATTTTTTTTTTTTTATATTTTTTTTAATCAATTTGAAGTAATATTTTATGTTAAGGTTGCTTAATGTAATCGTACCAACCGTTTACATAATACGTAAAATGGATGTTGATAGGTTAGTCTCATTCTTCATTTGTCTAGTATCATGTTGCTAGAAATATTACTTTTTAGGATATTATATTAGCATGAACGGCTAGCAATTAGATGAGTGGACCAAAAAATAATCATCAGAAAACCGATTCAAAACCTAATATAATAACAAAGAAAGCAAAGTAAATGAACTTTGTTAGGATCTTAATCTATTTAAGAAGACCAAAAATTCGATATGATTTAGTTTAAAGCCAAAAACTGAAGAAAAAACGAACTAAATTGTTTGTTATTAAACTAAAACATTAGGTGTAGAAAGAACGATCATTTCACATTATGTAGAAAGAACGGTCACAAGAAGGAAGGGTATTTCAAGTTAATACTATACCTAGAATGGTGGCCCGGGAAAAGTGAGAAGGGAAAACCGAAAGTTGGCTACATTTTACTCGGTTCTAGCCCAATACTATAGTTACCAATATGGATTGTTAATTGTTCATGAAACACTTCTCTGGTATCAACAACAACGAAGTGACATGATGGTAATAAAGGTTACTGGATTATTGATTCAGGTTGCACGTACTGAACACATAACTTATTTACCTAACTTGATCAAGAACAAGAATATAACATTTTTTTAAGTCTCGAACCATTATAACTAATGGTGAATCCATTCATCTCAAGGGAAGAGGCAATTATACTCTCTCAGTGGGGGAATAAAAGTGAACGGAATTCTATGTGCTCCAAACATTAAAAGCAATCTACTTTCTGTTAGTTACATAAGTAAAGATCTCCAATGTGATGTAATGTTTTTTTCCTGATTTTTATGTAATGGAGGGTTAACAATTGAGGAATTTGATTGGAACGGGTAGGTGTGATGGGGGGTTGTGTCCAATGGGGATGGCCAAGGATAGGAAGGTTATGTTGACTAACACAGACACTTGGCACAAAAGATTGGTTCATGCCTCAAAGGGAAAACTCTCTACAATTGATTCAGTTAAAAGTAATTCCATTAGTTTAGTAATGAAATTTGTGATTCTTGGGATAAGGAAAAACTTTATTGAAAACATTTTTCTATTAGTTCTATTAAAAACAAATAATTTTCGATTTGATTCATTTTGATATTTGGGGTGGGTATCGAATAAAATCCTATACAAAGGCTAACTACTTCCCCACTATAGTTGATGATATTAGTACATGTCTTGTTGACTTTCAAAAAATGGTGAAAGTTGAATTTGAAAAACACATCAAAAGGATTAGATGTGATAATCGTGGAGAGTTCACCTCCAAACTTATGCTTCAGTTTTACAACGAAGAAGGAATTTTATTAGAAACATGATTTATCCAAAGTAGAAGAACCAAAATTTAAGATTAAGTTATCATTTCTACTTACACCAGTCACATATTTATATATGCCATTGCAAGGATTTTTTTTAAATGAAGAGTATTATCATTGTAAACCAAAATACTAGCATTATCATTAGCAAATCCAAATTTAAACTGTCACGCCAAAATGCATAAAATGAAATGATGTATCTTGCCATGTAAGGCAAAGAGCAAAAATATCCTAAAACAACAGAAAAACTAGAAGGTAATCAAAGCTCGCAATCTCGAATCTTGGTAAAACCTACTCTACTCTTGTTCCCCATGATTAAATCAAATACCCATGCCTTAGCTTCTTACTTTGTCTTAGTCCCTGTAAATCAGAATAAATGTTGGTTCCACATCCTATGTCAAGTATCCAATTATTAGAAGTAGAGGTTGAATGTAATCCAACTGTAAATATACATGAAGTGACAACAACCTTTGATTTGTTCTTCTTAATATCTTCCAAATATTTAGGGCATCTACATTTCCAATGGCCCGTTTCTTGGCAGTAGTAGCAAATGGTTTCTTTAGGGACATTCACTGTTGGTATGTTAGAAACATCCTTCTTAGGGTTGGAATGTGGATCACTAACTTTCTCTTTCCCTTTTACCTTAATATTAGGATGAGGAGGCCTCTTTCTCTTGACACCACCTTCTCTAATATCCAGTGCAGGACTGGTTGAACTAGTGTTTCTAAGTGGAACAATGCTTTCCTTAGCAATCTTGAGCATCCAATGTAGCTCCATGATATTGTTTTCAAAACATTCATATATTAGTTCATAGTGAACTGCTTGTATGCACTTGTCAAAGAGTTAAGAATGACATAAATAGCCAACTCTTGAGTAAATGGGAAGCCATGATATTCAAGTCTATCAAAGTCCCCCTTCAACTTTAGAACATGGGTACTCACAAAACCACCCTCATGTTCCTTGCAACCTATAATCGATTGCATCACCTTGAATCTCTCAGTTCGATCTTGTTCTTTGGAACATGTATTTGAGCTACTAGTTCATTTGGTACGCCCCAAGGAAAAAAAAACAATAAGTGTGATCAAGAAATCATTTTAATATAATTATCAAATACCAAATTAATAATCAAAAGGATAGGATCCATACTTGGCTTCACACTATAAAGTGGATTAGCCGAAAATTACAAAATGAAATTATTTAGGTGGACAAACTATTGTCGATATAATGCTCTATGAGATTCCTAGAAAATGAGATTTATTGACTTATGTTAGTATCATGTTAATCTCTTCTAATGCCCATTTATCAATCATGATTGCATTAATCGTGACATCTCCATTTCCATGAGCATTTTCAAACTTCTTATTTATGCTTATTTAAAACAGAGTTTATTTATAAATGCAAAGTTTTTCCCATAAAAGTATTTCAGAAGAAATATTTTTCATTAATTTATAAAAATGTGGGATGTCATCACTGATACAAAACATAAGCATAACCAGGTCTTACATTGTCTTATACTAATAGCCTACATTTCCTTGAATCTCTCATCATGCATGTACCTTTGTACCGCTACCTGTTATACAAGGAAGCTGAGTCGGTGTTGTTGGGAACATTGGTGAGTTGATAGGGTTTTCACCAACAATAATATAGTTAATATGTTTAACTATAAAACAATTAACCCAATTACCTATCCCCGTTCTCTTCTACATTTATTCTAAGATTCTCTCCTACGAATCATCATCTACATCTCCATTTATTATATAATCATCACCTATATATCATCACATTATATATTTTCATTGCTAGGGGCTTCACTTAATATTGGTTGCCTATCATCGCAGTTTATATTTCCATCACTAACAATATTTCACAATTTTCATCATCAAATCATTGCATTGAATACACGGTTCTTACATCGCCCGAACTCGTAATTTGTTGATAGAGCACATCGCATGAATACACGGTTCTTAAATTGCATGAAATTATAATTCTTCGATCTAGTACATCGTACGAACACACTGTTCTTACATTGCCTGAACTCTTAAATTCATCACCCATAGGTTGAAACCTATCGATGTTCCACTGGACTATTTAGACTAATACGTGGTCGCCATCTATACTCTAATATATGACTACATAACAAACATCACAAGTAAGGGTCAGAGCATCTCCTAATTATTTTTCATTTCTCATCTCCAATCTCTCATCACCCATCACTACTTGATATATTTGTATGTATGTCTATGTGTGTGTTTATATATATATATATATATATATATATATGTGTGTGTGTGTGTGTGTGTGTGTGTATATATGTATATATATATATATATTCAAAAACACTTATATAATTAAACCAAGTAAAATTACATCATATCCAACACATATTGTACATAATAGGCACATATATCATTTAATTCTCTAAATACTTTGTAACTATGCACTCATTTGATAAACGTGGATGACTGATGATCTTTGCAGCACTTCGCCGCATACTATGAAAGGACCGAAACGCATAAAGTACAAAGCCTTGTCTAGTTTCATAATAATGGTGACTATAATAATTATAGTCTAGATTCCTCACTAGCCCCAATGTCTACATTAAGATCTATCAAGTAAGGATCAACTAGGCATAACAGTTAGGAGGCAAAACCTCTTTCGCATATAGAGTTTTTTAAATCTAACAAACCAAGCTAATATGATTATTCTAGACACCTCTCTCGTAAGTAGATCAATTAGTATAATGATTCGGATTCACTGCTAAATCTTATCTATAGTTTCATAATAACAACTTATTACTATCAATATAACATACACTGAAAGCAATAAAGTGTAGCTTAGGTTACATACGTTTTAGAGAAAACTGGAAAAACGCACAGATAGAACTTTGAAACCGAAACTTGTATTTCTTTGGGCCCTTCGGCGCTCTAGAGTCTAGCTGCCTAACCCTGAATATTACTAAAATCAGGCGTTGAAGGTTTGGGGTCGTTTAGGAGTGATTAGGAGGATATTTATGAGAAATATGTGAGAATTTTATAGTTATATATATATATATATATATATATATATATATATATATATATATATATATATATATATATATATGTATAGGGAAATTAGGGGAGTACATCACGCGTTATAATGGACGTGTCATGCCTATTGGCGTTGCTAGCTCCTCCTTTTGTATGCCACGTGATGCAAACACATTCCTCCACATCCTTCCTTTTAGAAGTCTACCACATGTTCAATTTTTGTGTCACCATATGTCACATCCACAACATGGCAGACCACCTTGACTCTTGGAACCAAGGGATAAGAGATTTATGATAATAAAGCACAAATAAGCATTGTTAGCAGGGATGTGTTATTTACTGAAGACATTCTCCCACTCAAGAATGCTAAAGTCGATCAATACAGTGAAAGTGAAGAACCAATCAAATACCATGATGCGCATGTTATGGACAACACCCTCTCGATCAAACATTACAATCCATTCCCATAAATGAATCGGATGACAACAACCATGATGGTCTCGTTAACCTCCAAGACGAACACAATGAGGAGGATGTAAAATATAGTCCGCCCAATAGCGCTAAATAGGGCCACATGCCAAACTAATTGAGTCCGCGTATCGACATGTACAAAACGGTGAAGCAGAGAATTGGAATACGACAAGAAGCGCCAAGACAAAATAACTGCCACATAAATTCATGGATTATATTGTTAAACACCCCCCCCCCCCCCCCTTAATAAATGAACAACAACATGGCTCCAATCAAGAGGCTTCAACAGTACACCCTATCTCTAATTTTGTTTCTAATGAAATTTTTCTAAAAATCATAAAGCTTACCTAAAATCCATTACACCAAATAATAAGCCAATATATTTTAAGCAAGCTTTTTACGATGAACATTGGCAAAAAGATATGCAACAGGAAATTCGAGCTCTTGAAAATAAAGGAACATGGACTCTTATTCATCTACCAAAAGTAAAATAGACTACTGTTTATAAAATCAAACACAAATGAAATGGCTAAATAGAATGATACAAGGATCAACTAGTGGTAAAGGGGTCCACTCAAATGGAAGGTGTTGACTATCATGACATTTTCATACGAGTTGTAAACCAGTTACCCTTAGCAGTCGCATGAAAGAAAAAACTGGTTTATACACCAACTCGATGACAAAAATGACTTCTTACATGGAGACTTAGATGAGGAATTGTGTACGAAAGTTCCACAATGTTTTTCCAAGTATAATGAAACTCATTTTATAGTATACAAATATATCTCTACGGGTTAAAGCAAGCCTCTCGAAAATGGTACCATAAATTCACAAAGTTTCTTTTGAGTATATAATTTATCCAATCCAAACCCGATTATTCACTATTTATACAAAATCAAGACGAAATTTACATTGCCATCTTGATTTATGCCGATGATATCATTATAGTTAGAAATAATTCCGACCGCATTCAATAGATGAAGAAACAACTTGATGAAGCTTTTAGTATCAAAGATCTTGGATATTTTAAATATTTTCTTGGTTTGGTTTTGAGTCAATGGATATATATTTTGGACATTCTCAAAGGTAATGGATGTTGGATTATAAACCGAACGCCATTCCTATCGAACAAAACTTGAAGTTAGATCAGCGAGAATAAGAAGCTTAAGTCGATGCTAGTCAATATTTCCAAATTATACCTCTACTCATCTATCGTCAAACTAAACGTCATGATATTATATATACAACCAACATGTTGAGTCAATTCTGTTTCATGACATAGTTACATGCAAGCTGTGATTAGGGTCCCAAGGTATCGAAAAAGGACAAAGAGTCAAGGAATTCTTTTTCCACAAATTACAGATGTAGTGTGAATTGGTTTCTATGACTCTGATTGGATCGTGTGCCCATATGCAAGATGTTCCAAATAAGAGACTTGCTTGTGCTTGGAGGTGCCCCGGTTTCTTGGAAAATAAAGAAGGAATCAATAGTGTCTCATTCTTCCAATGAAGTTGAATATCAAACTATGGTCTCAACTGTTTGTGAATTTTATGGGTTAAATTTAACACCTTAAATTTTCAAACAAAAGTTTTCATTTTTGGACCATATAAAACTTGATATCACATTTCACAAAAATCACAAATGTATCAGTTTTCAAAACGCATTTCAACATTATGGCTGATAATATCCAAAAATCCTCAAACATAATCTCAAAGAGGTGTGTGTACAATAAAGTCGGTGACTTCCCACAATCCTGAGAAGTACCTGAAACATATATAACACAACATAGTAAACACGAAGCTTAGTGAGTTCCCTAAAATATCACATACATAAATAAAAAGCCTCTCATGGCTATATCCTGGCATGGACCCTCCGGTCATGCATCTTGGTGAGGACCCTCCGGTCTCACAGCTTGGTGTAGACCCTCCAGTCGTGTGTCTCAGTGAAGACCCTCCGGTCTCACAACTCGGGTTGGACCCTCTAGTCCTATATCTCAGTGAAGACCGTCCGGTCTCACAGCTCGAGCTGGACCCTCCAGTCCTATATATCAATGAATACCCTCTAGTCTCACAGCTCGGTTTGGACCCTCCAGTCCTGTATATCAATGAAGACCCTCCGGTCGCACAGTTCAGTTTGGATCCTCTGTTGCTACTCAGTAAGGCACAAAATAATATAGAATATATCACAAAGACAAAATGCATAATATCAAATAACTCAAAATAAGCACATAGAACCCTTAGGTCGGTAACTCACATAAGACGTTCCGGTGACACAGTACTACCGTTCTGGTAAGTATAGTGAGAAGACTCACCTCGTAAGTAAAGTAGATATGTCTCGTACTCAAACTGCAGGTCTAGAGTCCGCCTACATATATCACAATCATGTCTAATTAGCAATTTATCAATAACATTAAACTGCTAACCGAAATTCTTTGCTAAATCTCCAAAATGGGGGAAGGACCATTTTACCTCTCCTTGATCTCCAAAGTTCACATTTTGGTTAAACACGAAAAGTCCACGAGAGTCAACACCCAAGTCAACAGTCCATGTCGACTCAGCTCATCAAGTGCATCTATGCGACTCATCGAGTTCCCTCTTTTCTCAAGAAAAATTAGGAAAACTCAGGTCAACTTGCCGAGTTGTCTCACCAACTCGTTGACTCAACACAATGTCCAGAAGACCGGGAAAATCCCAGATACTCGTCGAGTTCACTCTAAATCCAAAGAAGAGTAAAACCCTCTCAAGTCGTCGAGTTGGATGCCCAACTCATTGAGTTCTCAATCCAATTCTCATTTTCGTCGATTCCAGTGCTCCAAACTCTAGATCTAACCTCCTAGCATGGAGTTACCATGTAAAGTTTCTAACTTTACGATCATGCAAGGCCTCACAAGGCCAAACTACCCAAAGTTAAGCTCAAGAAGGGGTTTAGGATAGGAGGAAGAGTCAAAGCTTCATAATGCTTGAGACTTTATGTACATGAGGGCTTAGAGGAGTCTAGATCTGTAACTACTCCACCTGGATGAACTAAACCCAAAATTGGCCCTCATTTTGCACCAAAATATCCATAAACTCACAAAAGAAGAGATGTAAGAAATGGCAAGCCAAGGTAAGGACTTTTTACCTCCAAATATACGCTACAACTCTATGAATGCTAGATCTAAAGACTTTTTCTTGTTCCAAGATCTTCACTCTTCAAGCTTCCTCTAAGAATACACACTTTTGGCTTCACACACTCAAAATATGGGCTCGTTCGCTAGGGTTTCTCTCTGGATGTGATAAGGTGATGAGGGAGGCGGGGTAAACGAGTTAAAGTCCTTTCAATAGGGTGCAAAATTGAATACTTAGTGTTTTCTCTAAGCAACCTCAAGTTGTCGAGTCCAACTCTCCAACTCGACGAGTGGGCTTCATAACTCACACGTCCAGATCAACTCCTAGATGACGAGTTGGGCCAAACAACTCGCCGAGTAGGCCCTTCAACTTGCACAAAATCCTCATGTCCCACTCCAAGAATCAGGGTGTTACAATTCTCCCCCACTTAAATTAGATTTTGCCCTAGAAATCGCTCTTTATCACCATATTGATCGAAAAGAAAACCCGAGAAGCACCACCAAAAAATCTCATATCATACAAAGATCTCCCTCGCAAGTCACTCAAAACCTAATAGGAACTCCCAACCCGAAGAAGCATGGACCCCTGTGCCGTTACAGTGCCAACTCTCACTCTCTATAACCTGAAAACTATTGTGGTCTGTCTTCCCAAAAGACCGCCCATACAAAATATGATCATGTTAATCGCTCATCGAATAAGAGACCCTGATAAACACTTCTAACTCTGATTATCTTGTTGCAACTGGTGGGAACAAGTCTTTGACCAATAATTGACCGCAGATCACTCATGTCGGACATACCAGTTGATCCAGATCATAGCTCAAATGGAACGGGGGGATCACAACTCACCAAGTATCAACTGCAGGTACCATTATCAGAACCAATCTAAACAATGAATCTCAATACTCTTCCCCCAGCCATTAGAAGAATAACCATGCCCGGTCGGAAATATCCTCTTATATCCATAACTATAAGCCCCAGCTTCCCTTGTAATGTCCCTTCCATACTACATACCAGGTCAACTCCCGACCTAAGAGTTGAACCTCTGAGGCTGCCCTAACACATCCAGCAATACGACTTCACAGTCGTTCTATCCAACCAAGCTGTCTCCACCAATCACATTGGACTCACATTCACCGATTTCACTTTACCCTAAGCGATTACTACAACCAAATTTAAGTCGCACCTCACCTACGACCTCTATCTTCTACTACTTTCTACTCCGTGCATGTTGTGGTTCTCCTCAAAACAATGAACCGATCCACCCAGGTCTAAAACATCAGATGGAAGACTTCCCCATTCACAATGAAATTTATCTGAAAACTCCGAAATCCCAACCTACCTATCCTCCACACAGGTAGAGCTTAAACTCAACACAAGTGTTCGACTCGACACATAATTGGAACCACTCGTATCCAATCTGATACTCAAATCGTGGCCCAAGATCCGCGAATCCACGCATATATTACTCCTCTCATCCTTTCAATTTGTGACAACACCTCCCTCAATCGAGATAATGCGATTTCTGATCATCGCAGACACCCCAGTCTCGCCCCTAGTCTGGCCACCAGGTTCCCATAAAGTCACTGCATATGGCTAGCCAGGCCTAAGAACCCCTCTGCATCATATCTTGACTAGTAAAATGGCTACGGGTCCCTGTAGTTTTACAGCACTCTCTAACTAACTAAAAGTGCTACGACTCCCCACAGTCATGACGCTCTATTATTGCCTCGTGCATGCTACGAGTCCCAGCCGTATTGTGATACTCTCTCTCTCTCTCTCTCTCTCTTGTTGTCTTGTGAATGCTATAACTCTCCAAAGTTATATGATACTCTCCCTCTGACTCGCGTATGATACGGCTCCCTACGGTCATACGATACTCTCTCTCTAACTCATGTATGTTACGGCTCCTCGTAGTCATACGATACTCCTTCTCTGACTCATGTATGATATGGATCTATGTAGTCATACGATACTCTCTCTGACTCGGGTATGCTACGGCTCCCCACGGTCATACAATACTATCTCTCTGACTCATGTATGCTACGACTCTCTGTAGTCATACAGTACTCTCTCTCTCTCTCTCTCTCTAACTCATGTATGCTACGACTCCCTATAGTCATACTATAATCTCTCTCTGACTGATTTATGTTACGACTCATCGCAGTCTTACAACACTCTCTCGTTTGCCATGGGCTCACCCCACAGTTTTCTATGATGGTCCTAAATTATTACTTCCGCCCAGATCTGCTCACTCTCTTATCACCCTACAATCTCATCATCAAGTCATCACCAAACTGACTTCATTATCTCATGCCTCATAGTTCAACATAATTAGGTGCACACACCTTCCCAAATCATGCATCACTACTCTTGACAAGAATTCTCATAGCAAGGCACTTTCCTTAGTACCTTCACACCCTTTAATAATTCCCGTCTGGCGACAATTAACTGATGGTCTCACATATATAAATATAGTCGCTTGATATTCCACTTGTAGTCTAACAAACTCAAATTCTGCATTACTCCAACAATTTAGGTCATTATACTCGGCTACCTCGATACTCCATTATAGAATCTCACGATATCTTGCCACGACAATCTTCTACTCGCACAACTCGAACCCTTGAAGTACTCCATCTCACAATTTGAAGCATGGAGGAATCATCACGACTAAGAACACTTTGATGACAATCCGAAACTCCATCCTTTACTGGTCAAAACCCATGCTAAACTACTCATACCGACTCTAAAGTTGATTGACAAAGCAACAGCTACCCTTCCCGGAGTACATATAACAATATATACGTCAGACTGTCAATCTTTCGGAAATTGAATCTTGACCTCAGCAACCCACCCATCTCGATACTCAATATTGTCACACCCGAAGAAACACGAACCATAATCAGATTCCTGCCTAACGGCCACCTGCCGCGAAAACAATCATTCTCTCCTAAGCATATGCAACATGCATCATCTCGCTCTGTACGTTGCCTTGACTACCACATGATCCAAGTCTCATATACTCGGACCGCAGATCCCATAACCCAAACTTCTGTACCACATCAAGTTGAGGATTCCCCTCATAGAATACGCGGTCCAGCCCTACTTAGGGTTCAAACCATCGTCCATTGATATACCAACAGACTGGCTCACTAGATGTGCCATTCCTCATGGAATATACAAGCAACACCCGAAGACCTTCTAGATAATGAACCAATGACTCCAAGTATACCTTAAACTCATATGAAAACCTCGGAATCCTCCCAATGCAACTATCTCTAGTCACCCCGAAATCTCACAATGACACATCGCCGGTCATCTCAACTATCCCGAATTAATTATAACTCTCAATCTGGAAATAATGCACTATTACACACCTCGTCTCTGATTCCTCAACTAACATTCCATCGTGGGAAATATTATAGAAGCAAGAGACCTCACTCTCATAGTCGACACACAATGTAGGAAATGAGTGTCGCCGCCCCGGTATAATCCTCTTTATCGCCTGGAACTGCTGCTAAAAAAATGCCTTACTCAACTAAGGCATATCAATATCCTCATCCATCTCAGTCCCCACTGATGACTCTCTCATGGTATAAAAAATACCTCGCAACAGACATACTACAAAATACTATGGTGAAAATATCGTAGCTATATGCTTCCCCATGAGGTTTACCTCCAAACACTGGAAATGGAAGCTCGTTATCTCTATCGCTACACACGGGAAGCGGAAATAGTGAAATTCTCATCATAGAAAGTGACATCTCAATCATCAGCTGATTACTCAACCCAGGTCGCAATCCTCCATAAAACATTATCTCCACTATTCCTTGAGCCTCGTGACTCCAACTGGCACCTCATCTTTCAAATCTCTCGGGATCTAATCTTAATTTTCCTCGTAAGGTACACTCCATTAAAGTTCGACTAACATGGCCCTCTGGCCCCATAATCTACCATATCCACTTTCAATCTGAAAAACCACAGTGGAATAACTACTAAAGGTGGAAACACACTCTGCTATGAATCATGGTACCCGAACCATGTTATCTCCCTTCGATCTGCTATTTAGAACCTCTAGAATTCTCCTTGTTTCGAGTATCGGTCCTCTTTTTTCAGTAGTACGGGCCCATACTACCTGCCACAGGTACCCATATGTTCCAATGAATACTCAAAACAGCATACTCATCTGACTAAATTCACTCCCTAGGCTCTTCCTAGGTTCTCACACTTCTCTACCATCAACTATTGAAGAACTCTCCATAATGCCAACCCTCTACCTCCTGAATATCATCATATTCACTTAGTATCTGACTCCCATTATCAAGAGTTCCACAAAGCACAAAGCAAGCAACATTCAGGCATCGAATAAGCTCCACCAGCATATAAAACCACTCTTGCATACAACTCCACTCAATCTATCCACAACTCAAAATGAATCACCAAACTCAGGCAATCCTACCCCTCGGGGTATCTAACTACTCTCTCAGTAGATTCCTCAAATGCTCATCTAGGTATCTCTCCTAGATTACTCCTCTACTCAAAGCAAATACAATATAATATTGTCACAATTAGGAATTTTTGTGCCTTGTAACCAACACTTAAACCAGATTATGAATCAAAAACATAAGAGCATGTATGATGCATACTCTATGACAGCAGAACTTCAACCAAACACCCCATGCAAGCAATTGAAATAGTCATTAAGCAATTGGAAACCCTAGAAGTTCTTGTTTAAGTCCATTTTTGGACTAGGACTTCCTTATTGGGCCCAATGGACCAATAAGCTTCCAATTTGGCTATCTTGGGCTTAGAACTCTTAAATGGGCTCTAATTGGATCCACTTCCATTTAATTCAATATTTTTGGCCATATTGGGCCTAGAGGGTAATAGATTAATTATATGAACCATTTTGGACCATAATTAACCTCATCTAGCCTACTAGGTCATAAAAATCACATTTATATTTTTTTTAAGGCCAAAAACCATCTAACCTAGCTATAATATGGGCTTAAGGGCAAAAAGCCCAAAAACCTCCTCTCACCCTCCCCATTCTCGACCCAAGCCCAAAAGAAGAGGAGAGTTGACTTTGCTAGTGCCACCTCACAATTGTTTAAGGGACTTCCATACAAGGAGACTCAAACATCCATGCACTCACATACTTCCATGACTAGCTAACTCTTTCTCTCTCTCTCTCTCTATCTATCTCTCTCTCTCTCTCTCTCTCTCTCTCTCTCTCTTGCTCTCGGCCGAGTCCAAGCACACACACACACACATTTCACTCTCCTTTCTCTTAAGGAAACTCTCTCATATCTCATCCATATTTTGAGATCTAAGGAGGATTCAAGGGGATTTTTACACAAAAATCATCATCTAAGGTAAGAAATCTCTTAGATCCTTAAGCTAGCTACTTCATTTCATCCAACAATCACCTCTTAATTCCGTCAAACTCATGATCTAGCACCTAAGAAGCATCCAAGTTTGAAATCTTCGAAGGAAGGTTGCTAAGGCCGAATTTCTTCTCATTTTCTTCCAAAAACCGAAACCACACCCAATGGTGAGCTTCATACCCCCTCTTTTTCGGTTTTTATAAGTTTTGTGGGGGAGAATACAACCAAATGTGTAGATCTATGAGTATATGTATGCCTTGTGTGATTTTTATGCTTATATGTATGATCTTATGTGATTGTGATGTGTATACTAGTCAAAAGAACTTAAAAGTCAAGATCTACAATAAGAAGAATGAAATAAGTATAACTTATACCATTTCACACCAATCAAGTCTAGAAAAATAACCTAGTTGGTTAATATGAACATTTTTGGACTTAAAACGCATTTTTGTGGTCAAAATGCAAAAAGTACAAAAACTAAGGGGCCCAAAACGACAAAATATAAATTCTGAAGGTTGAGATGAGTCTAAACAGTTTCTAATATGTATTTTCTGAATATCAACACTTTCAAAGGGTTAAAATTGTGAATTTTAAACATAATGGGCCAAAATGGGCTTTTCGGCCCAATGAAGCCCCAAATTGCGAGATTTTTGATTTGGAGGGGCTGAAACTGCACATTTCTGTAAAACAGGGGATTACTTGTGTACTAAAACTATTTCAAGGGCCAAAAATGCTTTTCAAATTAAAAAGAGACCAAAGATGCAAAATTTTTCCATCTTGGGCCAAAATTGGAAAAGTTGAGAAAATGGAGGTTTCTACCGAGAAAATTTCATTTTTGAGGGATTCAAGCTGTTTATCAAGTAAATTTGTGCTAAAAAATGTCTTTCCAATAAGTTTTGATGCTAAAGTGTCAAGAAAAATAGTTTAAGGACTAAAATGAGAATTCTTTTATACACAAAGGGTTAGAAGTGTAAATTTTATCCAAGAAGAGGCTTAAAAAGATAAGCTCTAATTCTTAAAACAACAAACCCCTTAAAATAAAAATACGAGTATTAGGTCTACCGGCGAAACGTAATAATAATTACACTCTCAACAGCAATATCGTTACCAAACGAATTGATTCGGTCTCGAATCAATAATGAATCAAAAATCAATAAACAATGGTACTACAATACACACGCGGTAATTTACGAGAAGTCAATACACAATCTTTGGGCTCGAAAGTTTCAAATCATCCTTGTTGGGCCTAGCTAGCCCAATGGCATGATCTTTAGGCCCGAAGGGAACGCGCTTACATGTTATTGGGCCTTATATGACCTAATTCCGTGTAAAAGGACTTTCAATAGCTTTATTGTGCTGTTGGGCCCCAAGGGTCCTTTGGTACTGCTAGCAAATTTGAGAAGTTAAATGCGAGTCGGGCCAAGTGCCTTTCGCATTCACCATAGCCTTGAACGATCTATGGAAATAACGGGGGCTTCGTACCCTCTTTTCTCCTCGGTTGTGGGGCTATGAGAAGTCAGGGTGGTTGGATTAAGTGAGTAGTACGGACGACGCCTAAGGGATCGTTTGTATTTGTTAGTTGTAAACTAGTCATTTTCATTAATGCGTGATTATAAAGACTCACAACCCATAATTAATCCAATGTCACCTGGAATTATCGAAAACAACGTCGTATCGGAATAACACAAACTAAGCCACGTAATTTGATGTATTGGGAAAACATCGGGGTTTCCCTGGGGAATTCAACACTCTTAATTATGTGATGTATACAAAGTCTAACAATTATTCACGTTTACAATAATCAACAAGCATACTTACGGATCCTCACACCTTTTTTTATACAACATTTTTTTTTAGAAAATATCGGATTTTCTGTGGTTTTCAAAACTATAGAAATCATTTCTTTTCAAACCTTACTTATGAACTCACCAACATTTCATATGTTGAATTTTTTCCAAAATACTTGTATTCTCAGGTAACTGGTAAATCGAAGAAAAATGTATCCAGTGATGTCATAATGCTTGTTTAATTAGCATCGAACGCTTTATGTTTTGAAATTTGTACTGAATGTAAACAATATCGGTTATAATATTTCAATGCATGGTGACGAATGATGTTATGATTCATGTATACTTATTGTGATGGTATTTAATTGAGTCACAAGAGCCCTCGGACGTTTCCGTCGTCTGGTTCGGGGGTGTGAAAAATATAAACCAATAGCATCCCCTAGGCTAAGGCATCATGAATCAGGCAACTCTAGCTCTAAATTCCTAAAATACCTAGCCTATCCTATAGCATGCAGCTCTAATATCTCATAAGTATCTTGTAATATAAACACGTAATTGTATTTTAGGAAATTGGCATGCGGGCTCTGGCTGATTGTACACACTGCTTTATCTCGTTTTCTCTTAAAAGTTCTTACTCGTTTTAGAAAAATAATTTCTTTTTAGAAAATTTTCTCAACCTTAGTTTAAGTCTAGACATACCCGAGAGTACATCTGAATCCCTCAAACCAAGGCTCTGATACCAACTTGTAACACTCTAAATTTTGAAATAAAATTTTGCATTTTTAGACCACATAAACCTCGATATCACATTTCACAATAATCACAAACGTATCAGTTTTCAACCCATTTCACCAAATATGACTGATAATATCCCAAAATCCTCAAACAAAACCTCGAAAAGGTGTGTGTACAATCCACTCGGCACCTTCCCGTCATCCTGAGAAATACTTGAAACACATATAACACAACACCGTAAGCATGAAGCTTTAGTGAGTTCCCTAAAATACCACATACATAAATAAAAGAACTCTCATGGATATATCTCGGCATGGACCCTCCGGTTATGCATCTCAGTGAGGACCCTCTGCTCTCACGGCTTGGTGTGTGTCACACCCCAAAACCACGAACGGCGGAAACGTTCAAGGGTGGAGGACGTCATGTACAGTATCACAACAATGTAATATAATAAACAAGCAACAACATCATCCATTGCATTATAAGTAAAGTTTTAATACATGTGTGTTTCTTTCATTGTAGTAAGACACAAAAAATATACAATCAAAATAAAAGACGAGACTTGTCTGCTCCGTTTTCTCAAAACCTAGCCTCCGTACCTGTCTACTGATGTCCTGAGAATACAAGTTATTTTGAAAGCGAGTATCAGCTTTAAAGCTGGTGAATTCACAAGTATATAAGTGTCATTGCCTTTGTTTGTGAAAATCTGTTATAAAGGCCATGTAAATCGTTAAATGAAAATGTTGATGTACGTATGAAAAACCCTAGAAAATCCCTTATTTCCTATCAGTTTGAGACGTAGTCTTCTACCAAGGCCCGAATGTTTTGTAAGTAAAATGATAGTTTTCCTTTAATTGGTTATTACTAAAGTACTTAGTCTTACTCATCGTTTATGTGAAAGAATCACAAAATAAAGTAAACAGGAAAATGTACTACTGTAAGTGTTGTTACTAGGTACTAGGACTAACACATCATATGTAACTGTTATCCCAAGAGTTTACGGCCGTAAACTCCATGTGTGATGTTCTATGGGGAGTAAACTCACATATAGGGTCCTTTGGAACCCTAAACACAAGTACCTTGTCCCACATTAGCTTAGATGCAATCCTTAGGGCCTATAACAGTTATATAAAGTGTTTATTATGCCTAGGATGTCTTAACTTTATCAATTAGTGATTTAAAACTAATTGAATGCATATATGTGTGATTATATGTTCATTAGGATCGTAGTGTGTGTACAAGTCCTCGCTTGACACCTAGCCATCCTATACCGTTCAGTTCATTCCAATCACCAACTATAGGTGAGTTCATACCCCTAATCAACGTTTTAAATGATTTTAAATGCTTTAAAAGGGGGGGGGGAATACAAGTAGAAACAAACATGTTATTAAATCATTGTTATGTATTTTATAACTGTGTTTGTCATTAAACAGATTTCACATACTACAAAATGTGATGCATGAAATGGTTTTAAATCTTAAAAATGCATTGTTATCAATTGTTTTACCTTTGAAATGTATATTAAAAATGACATCAAGTCATTGTTAATTATTGTTCAAAACCCATAAGATGTCTTATAAAACCATTTTACATTATTGACCTAAACTATGCATGTACACTTATATTCTTATATATGTATTGATGTTATAGTTTACAGTTTTCATTTAGTTTCTCACACCCTTGAGTAGTAAGAGTGTATAAACCTACTTGAACAACCAATTACCTTCCATTAAATTATCATAGGGATAATTTGGAGATATCAAACATAATTCCTATTACAAGGAATCACACAAGAGTCAGTTCATTCATGAGTCTATACCAGTATATTACCTGATACATGAATACCTTTACATATTATTACATGATACATGAGTACGTTTACATATACTTACATGATACATGAACACGCTTACATGAACGCATTACATGAGTACCTTTACGTAGATACACTTAATTTTTTACGTTAACATGAATACTTGTATCTCGAATTGCGAGGATGATTTATTAGTACCTGCTGTTTAAATCTTCCTGCATATCCCTAGTACCTCGGGATATCTAGACAAGACCCTATCCCTAGTACCTCGGGATACCTAGATGGGCCCCTATCCCTAGTACCTCGGGATATACGTACAAGACTAACCATTCCGTAACCCATCTGTTAGCAACAGTGGGTGATGAACATCTACGGATGCCTACGGTTATTACTTATACTAGGAGTACCTTTAAAGGGACTAACGCTTCCTTCCCCCTTTTGTTGCTACAGAGGACAATTGGACAATCTTCGGATGTTCATTAGGTTATATAGGTCATGTTAACCCTAGTACCTTGGGATAACAGTTACATATGATGTGTTAGTCCTAGTACCTAGTGACAACACTTACAGTAGTACATTTTCCTGTTTACTTTATTTTGTGATTCTTTCACATAAACGATGAGTAAGACTAAGTACTTTAGTACTAAACAATTAAAGGAAAACTATCATTTTACTTACAAAACATTCGGGTCTTGGTAGAAGACTACGTCTCAAACTGATAGGAAATAAGGGATTTTCTAGGGTTTTTCATACGTACATCAACATTTTCATTTAACGATTTACATGGCCTTTATAACAGATTTTCACAAACAAAGGCAATGACACTTATATACTTATGAATTCACCAGCTTTAAAGTTGATACTCGCTTTCAAAATAACTTGTATTCTCAGGTCATCAGTAGACAGGTACGGAGGCCAGGTTTTGAGAAGACGGAGCAGACAAGTCTCGTCTTTTATTTTGATTGTATATTTTTGGTGTCTTACTACAATGAAAGAAACACACATGTATTAAAACTTTACTTATAATGAAATGGATGATGTTGTTGCTTGTTTATTATATTACACTGTTGTGATACTGTACATGATGTCCTCCACCCCTAAACGTTTCCGCCGTTCGTGGTTTTGGGATGCGACAGTGTGGACCCTCCAGTCATGTGTCCCAATGAAGACCCTTTGGTCTCACAGCTCGGGTTGGACCCTCCAGTCCTATATCTCAGTGAAGACCCTCCGGTCTCACAACTCGGGTTAGACCCTCCAGTCCTATATCTTAGTGTCACACCCTAAAACCCGAACGACGGAAATGTTCCGGGGAGGAGGACGTCATGTACACTATCACAACAAAGCATAATAGTAAACAAGCAACAATATTATTCATTGCATTAACAATATAATTTTAATACAAGTGTATACTGTACAGTTATAAGACAGAAAAAATACAAATAAAAATAAAAGATGAGTCTTGAATGTGCTCCATCTTCTCAAAACCTGCATCGGTACCTGTCTACTGATGACTTGACAATACAAGTTATTTTGAAAGAGTTTATCAGCTTTAAAGCTGGTGAGTTCATAAGCATTTTAGTGTCATTGTTTGTATCAAAATGTCTATAAGTTTTTGATGTATAACTTTGTAAAAGTTTGTAGAAGTTTATAGTATATGTTTGTATCTCCTAGAAAATCCTATATTTTCTACTAAAAGTAGCCTTCTACCAAGGCATCAAATGTTCTGTATATTTGTTTTTTTTTTTAAAATGTATTTTTCCCAAGTGTGACTAGCATTAACCAAAATATAGTTTTTACATTACCGTTTATATGAGAAGATCACAATGTGAATGCAATGGGAAAATAATAAAGTACTGTAGTGTTGTATTATAGTGACTACTGCTGCACTAACTACCTTAAGCCAATTGTTAATTAAGGTATAATGTGATATAATTATAACCATACTTGATCGACTTAGTAAAACATGATGCTCGAAGACATCGAAATGGTATGAAATTCATCACCCGTAGACCTGAAGATCCCACTGTAGCTAGCAGCAAGGTGTAGGACGATCAGTCCCGTATAGATCTATACACAAATTCACGCTCTCCCTCCACGAGACACTGGTTACAAAACGAGCCATAGCAGTGATGCCATGCCCCGAAGTAGTGACTCACATTTATGTTATAGTATTCTTATATATGTATCGTATGTACTAGTGTAATGTATGTTCTCTCTATGTAGTATGTTCTCTTTGTTTCTCATCATAGTATGTTCGTTATGTTTCACATAATAGTATATTCTCTTAGTTTCTAATCATAGTATATTCGTTATGTTTCTCATAATACTATGTATTGACTCATGTATGAACTAACTCTTTGTATGTTTCATTGTACTAGAAATAGTGAGTAGTGACTTCCCAAACTATACCTATTATAGTTTACTAGTGAAGTTTTTTGTATAAACGAACATGTTTGTACACCTTCTCTACCCAAATGTATTGAACTAAGATAAAAGCTTTTATGTCTATACATATATAAATAATATATAACTAAGGATCAAACGACACTCAGACAAACAACAAGGTACTCTAAGTCCACAACCAAACAAAGAACAGAAAGTAAAGTGAGTTATTAGTCCTAAGTCCCTCAAACCTTACTTATATAACTATATGTGCATTAGACATGGTTTTGACAATATATAAGTTTGAAAGAGTTAAAAGGAAAGTTTAGCATATAAAAACAAGGTTGGTAAAGAGTTTAGTATGTAAAAGAGTTTGATAAACATGTTGAAGTAGTTTGTTTGATAAAACACTCAAAAGTATAGTAAGTCCATTTGTTAGATAGTTATTAATCACATGTTATTGATATAATAACTATAATGGTTCAACTTGTATCCCCCCCATAAAAGCATTTAAGATCATTTAAAAGGTAGATTAAGGGGTATGAACTCACCTATAGTGAGTGATACGAATGAAAGATCGGTTTTCAGGATGCTATGTGCTAACTGAAGACTTAAGCACAATGGATCCTAAATAGCTTATAATGACACATATATGTATCTAATTAGTGTTTATAACATCTAATAATGAATTGGAACAACCATAGGGACTTGGAAACACTTGTAATGAAGTGTTACAAAGGGGTGTAGGGCCTCACATTGGAGTTTACGGCCCAAATGGTAAGACCCTCATGAGTTTACGGCTCAATGAGTTTACGGTCATAAAATCATGGTATCTTGTACCATTTTGTGTGTTAAGGTCGTATGGTCTTCCTTGAAGTGTTGTAGACTTACTTCCAAGGCCTAGGAAGGAATTGTGGCAACATTGCACCACTAATTAGGGTTTACGGCCAATGGAGATTGCCTTGGCTGTAAACACCCTTTTGTTCTTGATTTCTTGATCTTTTCAAGGTGTTTAACGAGTGATTCAATTATATAACAAGCTAAGGGTAGTGTACTTACGTATTAGAAGCTTGTAAGGGTGATTAAGGTCCAAAAACACTAGTGTGTTCTTGGGAAAATGAAGAACACTTGAAGATCTATCCAAAAGAAGAGATTTCATGCATGAAATCATGTATATTCACTAGATATGGAAGGATATCAAGTTGAAAATGGAAAGATTACTTACTAGATTGAAGATTTTGATGAGAGTTCTTGATGAGATTTGAGAGAGAATTGGATTGTAGCCTTGGAAAGATGAAGAATGAAGAAGAAGTAAAGGAATATCATGTATATAACATGAGTTTACAACCACCATTTGTTTACGGCCATAAACGCACATGGTGTGGTTGTAAACTCCACATTATGAAGATTAAAGCTTGTTTGGTAGGTTACAACTTCAATTGACACTTTCTTTCACTCATTCCTTTGGTGTACTAAGCTCAAAATGCTCAAACATAATCTAAACAATGCTAAAAGTTAGCAGAAACAAGTCTGAATTTGATTGAAGTGAATGGTTTTACAATATACAAATTTCGGGTTGTCACACTCAATGAAGACCCTCCAGTCTCACATCTCGGTTTGAACCTACTGGTCCTCTATTTCAGTGAAGACCCTCCGGTCTCCCAGCTCGGTTTGGACCCTCTGGTCCTAATCAATAATGCATAGAATAATATAGTATATATCACAAAGAAAAAATGCATAATATCACATAACTCAGTATAAGCACATAGGACCCTCCGATCAATAACTCAAATAAGACCCTCCAGTCACACAATACTACCGCTCGGGTTAGTATAGTGAGAAGACTCAACTCGTAAGTAAACCAGATATGTCTCGTACTTAAACTGTAGGTCTAGACTCGACCTACATATATCACAATCACCTACAATTAGTAATATATCAATAACTTTAAACTGCTAAACTAACTCCTTTACTAAATCTCCAAAAAGGGTGAAGGACCATTTTATCTCTCCTTGATCTCCAAAGTTCAAATTTTTGTCAAACCCTAAAATTCCATGGTAGTCAACACTCAAGATAATAGTCCGTGTTGACTCAACTGGTTGAGTGCATCTATGTGACTCATCGATATCCCTCTATTATCAGGAAAAATTAGGAAAACTTGGGTCAACTCACCGAGTTGTTTGACAACCTTCTCAAGTCAGCACATTGTCCAAAAGACCAGAAAAACCCCATCCGCTCGTTGAGTTGTCCCAATAACTCGTCGACTTCACTCTAGGTCCACAGATGGGTAAAGCCCTCTCAACTCGTCGAGATAGATGCCCAACTCGTTGAGTTCTCAAGCCAATTCTCATTTTCAGTCGATTCCGGTGCTCCAAACTCCAGATCTAACCACTTAGCATGGAGTTACCATGTAAAGTTGATAACTTTACGATCATGTAAGGCCTCACAAGGCTAGAATACCCAAAATTACTCTCAAGAAGGGGTTTAGGACATGAATAAGGGTCAAAGCTTCATAAATCTTGAGACTTTATGTACATGGGGCTTAGAGGAGTCCAGATATGTAACTACTCCCCCTGGATAAGTTGAACCCGAAAATAGCCCTTATTTTGCACCAAAATACCCATAAATTTTCAAAAGAAGAGATCTAAGAAATGGAAATCCAAGGTAAGGACTTTTTACTTCCAAATAGATGCTACGACTCTATGAATGTTGTATCCAAAGACTTATTCTTGTTCCAAGCTCTTCACTCTTCAAGCTTCCTCCAAGAACGCATACTGTTGGCTTCACAGACTCAAAATATGGGCTCGTTCACTAAGGTTTCTCTCTGGACATCATAAGGTGATGAGGGAGACGGGGTGAAGGAGTTAAAGTTCTTTAAATGGGGTGCAAACCCAAATAATTAGGGTTTTTTCTATGGACTCAACTCGTCGAGTCCAACTCTCTAGCTCGACGAGTGGGATTCATAACTCGTGCATCCAGATCAAATCCTACACGATGAGTTAGGCCAACCAACTCGCCGAGTAGGCCCTTCAACTTGCACAAAATCCTCAACTCCCACATCCAGGAATCGGGTGTTACATAAATGGCTCCTTAAATACTTGCAGGTTATCATTGATATGCTAACCACTTTGTTCACTACAACCAGGCGGTTTGTCATGTTGCCAACAATCCAATAATTCATGAAAGAACAAAGCACATTGATATGGATTGTTTTTTATTCGAGAAAGAGTTGCTTACAGAGAGGTCTTGTTAATGAAGATTGATAGTAAAATGAAAGTTGTAGAAGTGCTGAGAATGTCACACCCCGAAAACCGAAGGCGGAAACATTTCCAGGGTTGACTCCACGTTGAGTATCAAATCCAATGCACATAGTAAGTAAAGTAAAACAACCATTACATTACATAATAAAAGTTTTACAGTTGTTTCAAAAGTAAAGTTTGTACAGTTGTGATACATAATATATATAAACAAAAAGAAACAGATCTTCATGTACACCGTCTTCAAGCAAAAAGGATCTTCTGGTACCTGTTCTAACGCTGACCTGAGAACACAAGCGGTTTGAAAATCAGCATAAAGTTGGTGAGTTCATAAGCGGTTTTTATTTGTGAAAATGTTTCGAGTTTCCTTTCTGTTTCTGAAATGTTATGTACACCAAGAAAATCCCGTATTTTCTTAAAAGTTGGTTATTGTTTCACAAATGTAAAGTATAGTAAATTTGTACATTGAAAACATGTCTACTCATATGAAAATGTATAGTTGATTATCTGACTTGTTAACTGTTCTGTTTGCTTATCATATGTTACCAGGAAAGTCCCATACTTTCCTTATTGTTTGTTACTAATTGTAAAACATGTAATGTTATTCAGTTTTTTACTCTTTCTAATTATGTAAGTGTTACCCAGAAAAGCCCCATGCTTTCCTGCATGTTGATTTCTAATGTAAACGATGTTAAAGATGTAAAAGATATAATTGTGATTAGGTTCCACGTTTTCCCCAGGAAAGTCCCGTACTTTCCTGAATGTTAGTTATAGTATGTGAAAGATGTAAAAGATGTAAATGATGTAAAAAGTGGTTCATTATTACCATAAGTAAATCTCTGTTATCCTAATTGCGAGTTCCATAACCATACAATAGACTAAAACCTATGGCAATAAGTAGTCCACATGTGGCTATAAGTCGTCCACATACTTATGACTTTCGTCACCCTTGAACCATTTCGGTTCGGTTGTAGCTAGCAGCATGTGTGGGGTAGTCAGCCCCGTATAGATCTATACACTCAAGTCACGCTCTCTAAATACCAGAGATTCTGGTTATGGGTGTAGTCCTCCACTCGCGTATCTCGGTGGAGTGTTCGCCGAGGACGTGTCTCCAATCATACATGATTAACAAATTTACTAGTAATAATATAATAATCCTCCAGTAGTGTATATATGTGAAGTGTTACCGAGGGCAAAACAGTGTACATGTGATATGTTCAAATGTTTATTGTCATACTTTTAACTGATAAAGTATGGAAAACCATTTGTGAAATATATGTAAAATATAATAGTTTAAAGACCTATTTCACAAATACAGGTTACGTGATCTGCATGTTCAATCTGTTATCAGTTGTGGTAATCAGTTATAAAAGCATATGAAATATGAAATACACATTAGAAAACATAACTTGAGTACAAGAATCCTCATGTACTTTGCTTGTGTTCCCCCCTTGAAAACAGTGAAAACAGTGAAAAAGGGTAGGGGTATGAACTCACCGGACTCGGAAGTGTGTCGGTTTCGAATACTAGACGTTGGTTCGGGGTTTGATTACTCGCAATGTCTCTATGTAAAATGAAATAATGTCCATATATGTACGATTAGGGATACATTCACTAATCATATGGAACATTACAATCTAATGAGGTTAAACACCCCTAAATGAGCGTTTGGAGTGACCCGGTTGACATCTTCGGACGTGTAATGGCACTAGGGACTTGGGACTTGAGTTTACTCCCCAAGAGTAAACATTTTAAAAGAGTTTACAGCCATTGAACACACACATACACGAGTTTACGGCCGTAAACTCATGTGGGTGTGGTTTTGAGTGCTTAGATGGCTTAAATGGACATGGGGATTATTGAAATGGATTTCTAAAATGCCTTGGAATGAATTAAATGAAATTTTCACACTTAAATGGGAGTTTACAGCCACCCCATAAGAGTTTATGGCTGTAAACTCACCTATGGCCAAGGAAAATTGATTTGAGCTTCAAGGGACAATCACATGTGATTCTAGTTAATTTTCGAAGCCATTTGAGTGTATTTGATGCATCATTAACATGGTTTTTATGAGTTTACGGCCAAGGGTATGCTCCTAGGCCGTAAACTCCTATAAATGATACTTTTGATATGTTTCAAATCCTTAAACTATTTTTAGATGCATCTAGATTTTACCACAAGGCCATTGGTTGAGTTTCAAGGCATTTGGACAAGTTTTAGGGCACTAAATCCCCATGTAAGAGGAGTTTACGGCCCAAGAATATGTCTTGGCCATAAACTCTCTTTTGTCCCCCAAAAATCATGTTTAAGGTGTTCCAAGTCTAGTTTAGCAAGCCTTAAGGTGATATCTAAGTCCCAACTATGATTTGGAAGGGTTATTTGGCTCAAAAACCCCTTGAATATGAGTTTACGGCCCAAGAATGTGTCTTGGCCATAAACTCACTTTTTTTCCTCAAAATCAATGTTTTACATGTTATAAGGCTTTTCCATTAAGCCATTAAGTCATATCTAATGTCCAACATTGCTTAGGAAGGGTTTTAGGGCTTAAAAACCCCATTTTTAGGAGTTTACGGCTCAAGCTAGTTCCTTGGCCGTAAACTCATGTTCTTGGTCCCAAAACACAAATTAAACATCAATTTGAAGGCTAAAGAGGTTGAATAACAAGTTACGGGTGTTACCTCTTTGATTTCAAGCCTTAAATCTTTGTTTTGGACCTTGATTTTGTGATGAGGAGAGAGGTTGTGAGAGTTAAATGAGAAATTGACCAAAGGCTTCAAATGGAGGCTTAAACACGTTTATATAGTGTTTAAGTTTTGGACACGATGGAATTCTACCCGATACCGGCGTTAGACGAGGCTTTTCGTCGTACCCGATTGAGCTGTCGTAACCTGATACGACAAATTCTAGAAATATTCCGATCACTAAAGTTGGGTGTTAAAATGTTTTCTAAATGTATTAAGACACCCATTAAGTCATTTTAAATATGTACCAGTTAGTGACCTAATTAAACGGAAGATCGGAAATCGAATTTGGAAACGAAGGTCGGTTGCGTGAATTGTACTACGAAAGAGTTACAAGAAATGATATGGAAATTTTAGGGTTGTTACATTATCCCCCCGTTAAAGGGAATTTCGTCCGGAAATTCAAAGTTTAAAACACAAGACAAGATACAAATCATGGATCAAGAAAGAGTTGTGGATACTTCTGTTTCATTGAATCTTCCCGTTCCCAAGTGAATTCCGGTCCCCGCTTGGCATTCTAGTGAACCTTCACTAACGGGATGCGACTTTGTTTTGTACGTTTGACTTCTCGATCCATGATTTCGATCGGTTCCTCCACAAAGTTGAGGTTTTCATTGATCTCGATCTCGTCTAAGGGAATTGTTAGGGTTTCATCGGATAGCACTTTTTGAGATTTGAAACATGGAAGACAGGATGAATGTTACTGAGTTCGTGAGGTAAATGAAGTTTATAGGCAACTGGACCAATCTTGGAAAGGATCTCAAAGGGTCCAATGTACCTTGGATTAAGTTTCCCACACTTACCAAAGCGTACAGTGCCTTTCCAGGGCGAGACTTTTAACAGGACACGGTCTCCAACCTGGAATTCTAGTGGTTTCCGACGGTTATCAGCGTAACTCTTTTGACGATCATGTGAAGCATTCAATCGGTTACGGATTTGAATGATCTTTTTGGTGGTTTCGTGGATGATTTCAGGACCAGTGAGAGCACTGTCGGGGACTCGACTCCTGGCTAACTGTGTATCTCCCACCTCGGCCCAGCACAGAGGGGATCTACACTTACGACCGTATAGGGCTTCAAACGGAGCAGCCCTAATGCTGGTGTGGTAACTGTTGTTGTACGAGAATTCGTTCAAAGATAGATGTGTGTCCCACGACTTTCCAAAGTCAATGACACATGCTCTAAGCATGTCTTCCAGGGTTTGTATTGTTCTCTCACTCTGTCCGTCGGTCTGAGGATGATATGTCGTGCTCATATCTAGTTTGGTTCCAAGGGCTTTCTGGAGGGATTGCCAGAATCTAGAGGTAACCCTGCTATCTCGATCAGTGATAATGGATACAGGTACACCGTGTAGACGTACTACCTCCTGGATGTAGATTCGTGTGAGTTTTTCCATCTTGTATGATTCTTTGATCGGAGTGAAATGAGCGGATTTTGTCAAACGATCGACAATTACCCAAATGGTATCGTACCCACTAGAACACTTGGGTAGTTTGGTGATGAAGTCCATGGTAATCATCTCCCATTTCCACTCGGGGATGTCGGGTTGTTGGAGCATACCTGAGGTTTTCTGATGTTCGACTTTGACTTTGGCGCAAGTCAGACATTTGCCCACAAATGTAGCTATCTCAGCTTTCATGTTTGGCCACCAGTATTGTTTCTTGAGATCCAGGTACATCTTGTCCGAACCTGGGTGAACAGAGTATTTGGTTCTGTGTGCTTCCTCCATGACTATATCCCTGAGTCCACCGGATTTGGGAATCCAGATTCGATTCATGAAACAGTGAACTCCGTCACTTCTGATCTCAAGTTTCTTTTCCATTCCTCTCAAGGTTTCATCTGACATGTTCTCGGGTTTGAGGGCTATTAACTGGGCTTCTCGGATTTGTATGGGTAAGTTGGAATGGATGGTCATCGTCTGGTTCTTCACTTTGTGGCCTGCACTATCCTTTCGGCTAAGGGCATCTGCTACCACATTGGCCTTGCCAGGGTGGTAACGGATTTCACACTCATAATCACTGAGTAATTCTACCCATCGCCTTTGTCTCATGTTTAAGTCTTTCTGATTAAAGATGTGTTGCAGGCTCTTGTGATCAGTGAAGATCGTACACTTGGTTCCGTAGAGATAATGTCTCCAAATCTTCAATGCAAAGACTACGGCTCCTAGTTCCAAATCATGTGTGGTATAGTTGACCTCATGTGCTTTCAGCTGTCTGGAGGCGTAGGCAATCACCTTTCCTCTTTGCATAAGCTCACAGCCTAAACCTTGATTAGACGCATCGCAGTAGACAACGAAGTCCTCTGTCCCTTCAGGCAGAGACAGAACAGGTGCGCTGCATAAGGCTCTCTTCAACGTTTGGAATGCAGTTTCTTGCTTATGACTCCAACAAAAGGGTACACCTTTCTGTGTTAGAGTGGTTAAGGGTTTGGCGATTTTGGAAAAGTTCTGAATGAATCGTCGATAGTAGCCAGCTAGACCCAAGAATTGACGAATTTCTGTGGGTGTTTTCGGTGCCGACCAATTCTCTATCGCTTTAATCTTGGAAGGATCTACATGAATACCCTCCTCGCTTACCACGTGATCGAGGAAAGTTACCTTCCGTATCCAGAATTCACATTTCGAAAATTTCGCGTATAACTTTTCGGATCTAAGGGTCTCCAACACTAGCCTCAAGTGTTGCTTGTGGTATTCTTCGCTTCGGGAGTAGACGAGGATGTCATCAATGAACACGATGAAGAACTTGTCTAGGTAGGGACGGCACACCCGGTTCATCAGGTCCATGAACACAGCCGGTGCATTGGTTAGACCGAAGGGCATCACTACGAACTTGTAGTGTCCATACCGAGTCCTAAAAGCTGTTTTGAAAACATCATTCTCCTTGACTCGTAATTGATGGTACCCTGACCGAAGGTCTATCTTTGAAAAGTAGCTGGCTCCCTGGAGTTGATCGAGGAGGTCGTCTATTCGTGGAAGTGGATATCGGTTCTTAATGGTTAACTTGTTCAGTTCACGATAGTCGATACACATCCGAAAGGATCCATCTTTCTTCTTGACAAACAGAACCGGAGCTCCCCAGGGTGAGGAACTCGGCCTAATGAATCCTTTGCTAAGCAACTCATTGAGTTGACTGGATAACTCCTGCATTTCTGCCGGAGCTAAGCGATACGGAGACTTTGCTATGGGGGTAGCTCCAGGAATTAGGTCAATACGGAACTCGACCTGACATTCGGGAGGAATTCCTGGAAGTTCTTCGGGAAACACATAAGGAAATTTACAGACTTCGGGGATGCTCGCGAGGTCTCTAACTTCTTGTTTCTTGTTGATCACATGGGATAAGAATGCAATGCACTCCTTTCGAAGGAGCTTTCGAGTTTTGATGCAGGAAATGATATGAAGATTGGAACTGGGTTTATCGCCATAGATTATGAGAGTTTGATCCGAAGGAATATTGAGACGGATGGCTTTTTCGTAACAAAGAATGTCAGCATGATTAGGACTCAACCAATCCATGCCAATGATAACATCAAAGCTCTTAATGGAAATAGGCATGAGATCTATAAGGAATGAGTGATCATTTAGGGGAAGTGTACAACCTATGAATACATCGTTAGCGCTTTCTTTCTCACCGTTAGCCATCTCGACGGTAAACGTTTCAGTTAGTGGTTGAGGATTAGGTTCTAGATTATGTTTGAATGCATGACTAACAAAACTCCTTTTAGCACCTGAATCGAAAAGAATATTAGCATATGAGTTGTCGAGAAGGAACGTACCCGAAACAACAGTGGGATCAGCAACTGCTTCCTCCCATCCCATGGTTAGAATTCTTCCAGTGTTATCAGCAGTTGACTTCTTGGGACAGTTCCTTTTAAAGTGCCCAACTTCACCACAGTTGTAGCAGGCTTGACTAACACCTGCTCCAGATGATTGGTTAGTTGATTGGGTAGGAGTTCTGCAGAATCGAACTGTGTGCCCTTTCTTACCACAGTTGGTACAGGATAGTTCTCGGCAGGGACCAGGATGATGATCGTGTTTACACTTGTCACAGAGAGGAAGATTACCAGCAAATTTACTGGTAGGAGTTGGGGCTGTGGATCCCATGACAAAAGCAGCAGCAACAGGAGTGGTAGCAGCATGGACTGCTACCGTCTGCTGTTTCTTGGAAGATCCTTGAAAAGATTGACCCTTCTTCTTCTTCCATAATTTTCTCTTTTCGCCACTCCTTTGAGTCGGTTCAGAAGTGGTAGTGATTTCCTTAACGTCGTCACTGTGATCAATCAGAATTTGAGCCAAAGTCTTGGCACTATCATAGGTATCCGGACGAGCAGCCAAAACATGACTCTTTGTTGGTTGAGATAACCCCTAAACGAACCTTTCGATCTTTTTGTTCTCAGGAGTGACTAATCCCGGACAGAGAAGTGCGAGATCATCAAATCGGAAAGTGTATGCAGCAATGTCGGAACCTTTCATCTTCAGGTTCCAGAGCTCGTGCTCTAATTTCTACATTTCACCATGGGGGCAGTACTCGGCAATGAGGAGTTCTTTCATGGCCTCCCAGCCCATGGCATTGGCTACGGGTAAGGTTAGAGATTCGACTTGGCCATTCCACCAAGTCAAGGCTTTATTAGCGAAGGTACAGGCCACGAATTTAACTTTATGGACTCCGCACGAGCACAGATTTTGAAGATGGACTCGATTTTCTCGAACCATCGGGATAAGGATATGACACCTCCAGCGCCATTGAAAGAAGTTGGTTTCACGTTTATGAAATCCTTGTAGGAACTCCCTCTTTGGTGTCCCTGGCTAACTTCGAGGTTCTGGGATTGGGGACCACCTCCTGAACCACTAGGGTTCATTTGTGACATAGCTGCTACCATTGCAGCTGTCATCATCGTCTGGAGCGATGTTAGGTCAAACTGGGGAGGAGGTGGCGGCGAAGAAGGATTGTTGTTGGTCTTTGAGCTAGGTCTCTTTCGGGGAGGCATCTTGATCTAATAAGGTCAAGAAAGAGAGGATGGTAAGTCCTCTATATTGAATCGATAGATATGGCAGTTATATGATTCGAATAAGCGATAAAGCAGGAAAGAGTTATTGAATAGTTAATTTATCGCTAAGAATAATCACAGAAAGCCACTCGAATAAGGATTACTACAGAGAGTTGGGATCAAGAAATACTCCCATAGTATTTCATGAATTGGTTTCGACAATTGTTCGATGTTTGGGATATTAGGGTAAGTTTTAGGCATGCTGCATACCACAGTCACTCCCAAGCACATGTTGGCCGTGTCTCGAATGAATATAGTTGGCCATGCTATATTGACCCTAGACACAACTACATAACTGCCCAGGTTTAAACATAGTACACAACACCCAATTACTTATGTTCTGTTCTGCTTGTGGTTATGGATGACGACGGTTCGGTATACTTGTATACTTTTGAAAATACTTGTAGTTTGAAGATACTTTTAATTCAGAGCACTTAGGCCCTTTAGTGTTTATAGTTTTATACCATGTAAGGTTTGGTATACTTCATTCACTATAAACAAGGGCTCTGATACCAATCTGTCACACCCCAAAAACCGAAGGCGGAAACATTTCCGGGGTTGACTCCATGTTGAGTATGAAATCCAATGCACATAGTAAGTAAAGTAAAACAACCATTACATTACATTATAAAAGTTTTACAGTTGTTTCAAAAGTAAAGTTTGTACAGTTGTGATACATAATATATATAAACAAAAAGAAACAGATCTTCATGTACACCGTCTTCAAGCAAAATGGATCATCGGGTACCTGTTCTAACGCTGACCAGAGAACACAAGCGGTTTAAAAATCAGCATAAAGCTGGTGAGTTCATAAGCGGTTTTTATTTGTGAAAATGTTTCGAGTTTCCTTTCTGTTTCTGAAATGTTATGTACACAAAGAAAATCCCGTATTTTCTTAAAAGTTGGTTATTGTTTCACAAATGTAAAGTATAGTAAATTTGTACACTGAAAACATGTCTAGTCATAGGAAAATGTATAGTTGATTATCTAACTTGTTAACTGTTCTGTTTGCTTATCATGTGTTACCAAGAAAGTCCCATACTTTCCTTATTGTTTGTTACTAATTGTAAAAGATGTAATGTTATTCAGTTTGTTACTCTTTCTAGTTATGTAAGTGTTACCCAGAAAAGCCCCATGCTTTCCTGCATGTTGATTTCTAATGTAAACGATGTTAAAGATGTGAAAGATGTAATTGTTATTAGGTTCCACGTTTTCCCCAGGAAAGTCCCGTACTTTCCTGAATGTTAGTTACAGTATGTGAAAGATGTAAAAGATGTAAATGATGTAAAAAGTGGTTCATTATTACGATAAGTAAATCTCTGTTATCCTAATTGTGAGTTCCATAACCATACAATAGGCTAAAACCCATGGCAATAAGTAGTCCACATGTAGCAATAAGTCATCCACATACTTATGACTTTCGTCACCCTTGAACCATTTCAGTTTGGCTGTAGCTAGCAGCCATGTGTGCGGTAGTCAGCCCCGTATAGATCTATACACTCAAGTCACGCTCTCTAAATACCAGAGATTCTGGTTATGGGTGTAGTCCTCCACTCGCGTATCTCGGTGGAGTGTTCGCCAAGGACGTGTCTCCAATCATACATGATTAATAAATTTACTAGTAATAATATAATAATCCTCCACTAGCGTATATATGTGAAGTGTTACCGAGGGCAAAACAGTGTACAGGTGTTAGGTTCAAATGTTTATTGTCATACTTTTAACTGATAAAGTATGGAAAACCATTTGTGAAATATATGTAAAATATAACAGTTTAAAGACCTATTTCAAAAATACAGGTTACGTGATCTGCATGTTCAATCTGTTATCAGTTGTGGTAATCAGTTATAAAAGCATATGAAATATGAAATACACATTAGAAAACATAACTTGAGTACAAGAATCCTCATGTACTTTGCTTGTGTTCCCCCCTTGAAAACAGTGAAAACAGTGAAAAAGGGTAGGGGTATGAACTCACCGGACTCGGAAGTGTGTCGGTTTCGAATACTAGACGTTGGTTCGGGGTTTGATTACTCGCGATGTCGCTATGTAAAATGAAATAATGTCCATAGATATACGATTAGGGATACATTCACTAATCATATGGAACATTACACTCTAATGAGGTTAAACACCTCTAAATGAGCGTTTGGAGTGACCCGGGTGACATCTTCGGACGTGTAATGGCACTAGGGACTTGGGACTTGAGTTTACTCCCCAAGAGTAAACATTTTAAAAGAGTTTACAGCCATTGAACACACACATACATGAGTTTATGGCCGTAAACTCATGTGGGTGTGGTTTTGAGTGCTTAGATGGCTTAAATGGACATGGGGATTATTGAAATGGATTTCTAAAATGCCTTGGAATGAATTAAATGAAATTTTAACACTTAAGTGGGAGTTTACAGCCACCCCATAGGAGTTTATGGCCGTAAACTCACCTATGGCCAAGGAAAATTGATTTGAGCTTCAAGGGACAATCACATGTGATTCTAGTTAATTTTCCAAGCCATTTGAGTGTATTTGATGCATCATTAACATGGTTTTTATGAGTTTATGGCCAAGGCTATGCTCCTAGGCCGTAAACTCCTATAAATGATACTTTTGATATATTTCAAACCCTTAAACTATTTTTAGATGCATCTAGATTTTACCAGAAAGCCATTGGTTGAGTTTCAAGGCATTTGGAGAAGTTTTAGGGCACTAAATCCCCATTTAAGAGGAGTTTACGGCCCAAGAATATGTCTTGGCCGTAAACTCTCTTTTGTCCCCCAAAAATCATGTTTAAGGTGTTCCAAGTCTAGTTTAGCAAGCCTTAAGGTCATATCTAAGTCCCAACTATGATTTGGAAGGGTTATTTGGCTCAAAAACCCCTTGAATATGAGTTTACAGCCCAAGAATGTGTCTTGGCCGTAAACTCACTTTTGTTCCTCAAAATCAATGTTTTACATGTTATAAGTCTTTTCTATTCAGCCATTAAGTCATATCTAATGTCCAACATTGCTTAGGAAGGGTTTTAGGGCTTAAAAACCCCATTTTTAGGAGTTTACGGCCCAAGCTAGTTCCTTGGCCGTAAACTCATGTTCTTGGTCCCAAAACACAAATTAAACATCAATTTGAAGGCTAAAGAGGTTGAATAACAAGTTAGGAGTGTTACCTCTTTGATTTCAAGCATTAAATCTTTGTTTTGGACCTTGATTTTGTGATGAGGAGAGAGGTTGTGAGAGTTAAATGAGAAATTGACGAAAGGCTTCAAATGGAGGCTTAAACACGTTTATATAGTGTTTAAGTTTTGGACACGGTGGAATTCTACCCGATACCGGCGTTAGACGAGGCTTTTGGTCGTACCCGATTGAGCTGCCGTAACCCGATACGGAAAATTCTAGAAATATTCCGATCACTAAAGTTGGGTGTTAAAATGTTTTCTAAATGTATTAAGACACCCATTAAGTCATTTTAAATGTGTACCAGTTAGTGAACTAATTAAACGGAAGATCGGAAATCGAATTTGGAAACGAAGGTCGGTTGCGTGAATTGTACTACGAAAGAGTTACAAGAAATGATATGGAAATTTTCGGGTTGTTACATGAGAAAATGTCTTAGAATAAACCAACTTCATTTTCTACATGGAAATATGGGCATTAAGAATCTATATGCTCCATCTTGAGGTGGGAGTATAGGATAATGATGATTTTTCTATTATTGATACTTATTGTCTAGCCTTGTTTGTTTGGTATTCCTATTTAAACACTTGTATGCAATTAATTAGGAAATTATACCCTTGATATTGTTGCACCGAGTCGCCATGTATGAAGTTAATGACTTAATCGATTTTATTACAATTAAAAGGTAGTGGAGGATTTGTGAGTACATTGGGCATACACTAGGTACGCACGACGTACTCTTTGCATGCGCGTCATCAGGGTGATCCCAACGTTCACTAGGCATACTCAATCCAGGGAAAACCCTAATTTTAAGGGTTTATACCCTATTTAAAGACCATAAGTCCCTCAAGTCCATTACCGTTTCAGCCTACATTGCCATTTTAGCGCGAATATTGAACCCTAGCCTTCTTGAATGAATTTTTGAGCTTACCTTGATTGTCTGGGTGTTCTTTGGTGGTTTTGAAGAAGAAGGAAGTTTGGGAAGAAGCAAAGGAGAAGAAAGAGCTTGTAGATCCATAGGTTGTGCTCCATTTCTAGCCTATTGAAGGCATAAAGATGGAACCTTAATCATTTGAAGCTTAGATCGAGGTTTATGGTAGATTTTAGCATCTTTTAGTCCCATTACTTAGTTTCTTGGAATATGAGCTACTCGAGGACATTTGAGCTGTTCTCTTGGACTCTTGGTTGGATTCATAAAAATTGTATCGTGGAGGTTAAGACTCAACCACATATGTGTTAGAGACCTCCTAAGTGAGTTAGAGGGCTTAATTCGTAGTTTGAGCCCCAACGAGAAATGAAAAAGCATAAAGTTTGCAACCTTATGGCTGAAGACACTATTATGAGATTGGATATAAGTTTTATACGTTAAAGCTAAATGGATTAAGACTTGAGAACGAAAATGTGGTGACAGGCCAGTATGTTGGGCGTACTCTAGAGTATGTTGCGTACTCAGCCAGTGCCCCGACTTCCAGATTATTAACGTATGTTGGGCATACGAGCCATGTATGTCATGCGTATGTCGTCTGTTGCCTAGCAAGACTTTTAGGCTCGTGTGTTGGTTGTGCTTTGGACTTGTTTAGTTTAGGCCTCGGGTCCACCTGCTGTAGCAGGACATTTTTGGTCTTAAGGCCATGTTTGGTGTTCTTAGGTTTGAATGTGGTGTGCGTTAGGGAGAGGATTTTGTGAGTCATCTGCTAAGTGCGATTTGATACCTTCAGTCTGACGTGAGTTTCCCTTCGTTGTATCCGTGGGTCGATGGCAACAATGTCGGCCCACTAGTTATGTTGTAGTGATGATTGTCTTTGTGACAATTTTTAGTTATGCATGTATTTTCTTGATGACTCTATCATTCCTGTTATGATATTATGTAGTAGTAGGGGTGAAATATACCTGGTATCTGGTTGAAATAAACCAAAGGGGATTGCAAGCACCCAATTATGCTTAATAGCATCTGGTTGAAATAGAATGAAGGGGTAGGCAAGCACCCAAATATGTTTGGCAATATGTTTGTTTAGTATGTTATATTTGGGGGAACTCACTAAGCTTTGTGTTTAAAAATTTCAGTTTATGTTTCAGGTACTTGCAGTTCGAATGGGAAGGCCTTGAACTGATCACACTACATCACCCTAACGTTTCCGCATTTAGAGATTTTGGGATTTTGTACTCTGATAACATTTTATTATGACACTCTTTTGACTATTTTGATATTAATATCTTATAATTTGAATGAATTTAAAAACAAAATTTTATCTATATTTTTGGATTGTTACAAGTTGGTATAAGAGCCTTGGTTTGAGGGATTCGGACATACTCTCGGGTGTGCCTAGAATCACATCAAGGGTTTGGTAGGTTTTCCATAAAAAGAAACATTCTAATCTAAGGTTCTTTAATAAAAGAAAAGGGATGTGATGCGTGCAATCAGCCAAGCTCAAGTAAGGTTTGCCAAAATGCCCATACAAATTATATGTTTTATGCTATGATATGAGAATTGCATGCTAGATTACGGCTAATGATCTGCTCAGAATTGCATGATAGAATGCTAGGAGAGATGGCTTTATGTGCCTATCTGTATGAGCTTTTAGAGTTTCACGCTAGTATCAGATTAGTTACTTGTTAGAATAGCATGTATATGGTATTCTTTCAATTGAATTGCCTTATGCTAGAACGATGCATGCTTTGTGATTTAGGAATTTCTATTGCTACTGGCTAATTAGTGGATGAATGTGTTGGATTACATATTATTATGATTGGATGATTCTAGAAGAATAGTTTTAACTCTATTATGTAGCTCTTGTTTGAGTTCAACCTTTGTAGTGTGGGACCTATCATTCTAAGAATTATCGTGTACTAGCAGTATGTAATTGTGTTCATGCAATAGTTGGGTAGTATTTTTGGAAGTTCCTTCTGTAGCAGACATCATATAGGGGTGAGGAAAGGAGTCTTAGGGAGTTCATGTGAGATGTTGTAGTATGTAGGATACATTATCATTTGAAGAATATATCAGTTGGGAAGAGTGACTTAGAGGAGTCGGGGTAGTCCTTGGGGAGGGTATAAATATGTGTAAAAGCTAGTATTGGGCCCTTACTACTGAAGGCACATGATTTATACAAGAGACCAGGAAGACCATGATGAATCTAGGGAACTCAAGAGTGTGAACCTTCTCGTGTGTTTGCTAATTGTTTATGTGGTTATGTTTCAGTATGGTGATGACACGCCATGGAGCAGGGGGTTTAGGATCTAGATTCGGTTCTGAAACGAGAACCGAACCGATTAATGAGATGTTATGCAGCTTCATTGCATCTAAGGTTACTAGAGGAATCCTTGATGTGACCCCGGTGATGTTTGGGTAGATCAAGGATGCTATCATCGAGTTGATGGAGGATCACCTTCAAATCTTCAGGGCCAATCTGGCCGCTAGCCAGTTGGGAGCCCGTACACTCTCCTTCAAGGATTTTAGGGATGTTGGGTAGCATATTTCTTTGGGGTAAACGACCCAATCGTAGCCAGGGTTAGATAGCTGACATTGAGTGTGCTCAGATGACAAGCTTCTGTCCTGAGGGGTCGAAGTTCAAATTCATTGCAAGATGTTTTAAGGAGCGAGCTCGAGATTGGTGGGAGGAAGTCAGCTTTGCTTTGGGTGCCAAAACCATTGAGGCCATGACCTGGCCATATTTTGTGACCTAGTTTCGAGAAGAGTTTGCAGTGGCTGTTGAAGTGTAGCAGTTAGCTAGGGATTTTCTTGACATGAGACAGACGACTGAGAATGTGGTGGAGATCACCGCCAAGTTCAGAGAGAGGGAATTGTTGGTACTTTAGTATTTAGTTGATAAGGAGATGGGAAGACCTGATACCATGATATGTTGAGATCTGACATCAGGGATTTTGTTAGTTTTTATGATTGCCTGACTCTGGATGACATGATATCCAAGGCATAGGAGCGAGAGATTGATTTGGATCACATAAGGAAGAGGAAGGAAGAGCCTGGGTAGACGGTTGGGGGTTTAGCAACGAAACCCAATGGTTTTGACTCTAGGTCAAAGGGCGAGTAGGTCCGGATCCATTTTGGCAAATGAGGCATGTCGAATGATAGGATTTGCAGAGCGGGTGGTTCGGGCTGCTACAAGTGCAGGTGTTGGGTTTTGAGCAATCTAACACATCCTAAGTGTGCATGCAACCCCAATAAACCTTGGGTCTATGTTTTCTTCTAAAATACATGCAAATAATAACTTCCAAGCTTTCTTCCTAACAAGCATAGCATAAGGATTATGAATCATAAAACTACTAGTAGAAATACATACCTTTTGAAGATGGCTGATTGTTCGGAGTTTGAGAGCCAAGCACCAATAGTGTGAATGCCTCAAATGGAATCACAAATCACCACAAACGTTTGGAAAACTTTGAGAGAGTAGTATACTTTCTTGTGGAATCGGCCACCACTAAGTCTCACACAACTAGTGTCTCATTTCTTGCATGATATGCTTCTTTATATAGTGTGCATGGTTAGGGTGAAACCCTAATAACCCATGTCTTTTCCTTTCCAAGGATCCATGGGTTAAAAGCTCCATGGATCATCCATGGACTTCCATATTAGCTTAGCCCATTAACAAATGAGTATTAGCCCACACTATATAAAATATTATAGCCCATAATTTAATTAGTCTTCTTTTTAATCTCTAAATTAATTCATAATTAATTAAAGACTAAAACTAATTAAATAACATGACTTCATATTAATATATTATAACTTATAATATATTAATAAATCGTAAGTATACAATTCTCATATAATTATCCATAAATCGTTTGGATGAAATGCAACCCAAATAGACCATGCCGGGTCGGGTCAAGTATGTACCAAATAAGTTATGGACTTAGACACCTTATCCAACAGACTCCCACTTGGATAAGTCTAATAACTATATTTGCATATGTTACTTCAGGACCAACCAGCAATCGTAGCTCTCGAAAACTCTGTTGAACTATGAAGCGCCATTTTAGATAAGTGATCATATAATCCTATGTTCTCATGATATCAGCCGGACAAATACATGGAACAACGTCGTACTTATTGTCCAGCAGTTTTTTCACGATTTTCGATTTGTTTGACAAAGAACTTAATCAAACACATCAATTTAGTTCTGACCGGCCGATACATAAGTCACAACAAAATCATCGAGGGGCCCAGATATCGCTTCTATTTCTAGAAGGAACAGATAAACTTCGACTCATATTCTTGTTCTACTACTTGTTGAATTGTACACAAAGGCACGTTTTATAACATCAAGTTACTGATGCGTTTACGTGCAATCAATGCACAACCAACTCATAGGTAACAACTCATATCTCTAGGTTTGAAGATTTATATGATATTACCGTCTCACGATCACTCGAGATAAATTCCATGAAGTGATACAAGTGAGCGTGGGTTTATTCTAATACTCATAACTTATGAGCACTGATGAATGTTGTAGCAACCATTGCTATCACTAAACCCATTTAGCCATCTACAAACTCGATTCATGACAGTCTTGATTCATACCTACTTCCAACATATGAACGACTGTGGAGTGTTTAAATAACTTAGTCATTCGGAAAGAATAACCTAGCTATTTTCGAAGTCAAAACATGCAAAGTGAAACACAATAATAATCGAATCCAATATGGTCTCAGAACCCTTTTGAATATAAATAGAACCACCTTTTATTTATCACCATATTGATTACACATTATTCATTGTATAATGTTTCAAACAATCAACTTAAGACTTGAATAAAAACAACAGTCGTCCCATGCTCCTAGCATGTACACTTTGTTTTTCTAAACAATAGTTACGCCATACCCCAAGTATGCACACTATGTTTGTCTATGATCCTTACATTGTGATGTAGATCAATTGAACATGATTCCAATGATACTCATTTCACAATCCCAAATCCTTATTGTCTATTTGAGAATCCTCGATTCCTATCATTTACCAAAAAATTTGTTAGATTTTAAACTTTTATGCAATGTTCCTCTTGTAATGATTATTCACAAATTCACCAAAACTTTGTCACCAGTCATTACAGAGTATTCCAAAGAAAGTCAACTTCTATGGAAAGGAAGTCTCATATTCAAAGTACATTGCTTTGAACATCCTTCTTGCATTAAGGTTTTCTAATCTTACATAGATTGAATAACTTCCACACATGGAGACATTTCCATAGTCCCATTTTGACTATCACTTCCGAACAAGAGTTACTTCTTTTCAGAACATGTCAATACGGCCCTTTCCGACAACTTACATCATACTTCCAACTTTCCTTGAGCAACCAATCTTTGGCGAACCTCAGATTGTCCTCGACAATTGCTTAATCATTTTTAGTCATATCCAGTTCTAGACTTTTCCTTTCTCAATGCCTTAAGCATTTGAAAAATTTAGACAAGATGAATATTATAGCACAAGCAATTGATCCTATATCCGAAGCATATGGGATACGATTCATGATGTTTTACATAAAGACATGATACTAGACCAGTCTTTTGCTACAATATTTTTTATTTTCCATGTTTTCAAAATTTAACTATAAAGAGGGATGCCGTAATCATAATCGAATTTTGAAAACGCAATATATATAGAATTTCTTCAAGTTGAACCATTCCAACACAAAATTCATATATATATATATATATATATATATATATATATATATATATATATATATATATATATATATATATATATTCTTGACTAAAGATGATTAAAATCTCAATCTAAGCTTTAGAATTGAAATGAAGTCTAATTTCCTCTCCTTTAATTATATCAAAACAAATTTTCAACCCCTGCAACTTCACGAATTGAAACTTTGTTTTCTATAATTAACATTGCTAACTTGCAACACTAAACATAATAATCATGCTCCCACTAACATGATGATTATCAGCATAACACTTATGCTCCCACTAGCTCTGACATATTTCCAGGAATCTGCTGGACTTTTGAAATTTAGATTCATACACCCTTTCTTAGATAGCTCACATGTGTGTCTAAACAATTTTCATAACTATGAAAAGGGATACCGTAATCATAGTCATAATTGTTTAGACCGTTGCCATTTTGTCACAAGTCCATGTTAGTGTGCCGGTGAACCACACGCGCTCCACTAACGACTTTTGAAAATGCAAATAACACAATTGATATCTACGTAAAATCTACTTAGTGAAAGCGTTTCCTCACCATCATTTTCATGAATCGGAGAGAAACCTTATGACACTTGGATTTTATAGTGTATGAGTTCCTATCCATGTGAATTTTTCAGAACCATAATCACAAGATAAGGTTAGTGACAAATTCAGCCTTACATGGATTAAACTTGTTCAATCTTAGTTTCTTGTCACCTTGGTAGCACAAGGCCCACCAATGCTTCCAAGTTGAACTTTGATAACTCACATGCAAATTCAACTTATTTGAAGTAGGTACAGAAATAAGAATCATGTCAACACGATAGGTTGCAAACCTGAAGTCATGTGCTAGTGATAAATTATAGGTCTTACTCTTGATTAAATCTTGAAACTCTTTCAGGATCCTTAAGTCTCACACTGTCCCCATGACATATAAGTTTCCCTAGTCAAGGACCATTCCTTGACAAAACAAATATTCAAGGGATAGTGCAGATTCTTATCAAGATAAACACTTCACACAATTGGTCTTAGTTGGTCTTTGTCTTGTCCAAGACATCACACTTACCAATTTCAAATGTACAGGAGTAGAAAACATTTTACACTACATTTGATAAGTGTTTTAAACCTTACTTTATGTCACTCAATGTTACAATCTTGGAGTATGACTCTAAGAGTAGTTTTGGAACGAAGTATGATTCATCTTCTTGATTTTAACCATTCCAACAATTCATGACCCCTCTTCTTAGTCATAACAATGCACTAAGATGTCCTTAGAGTATTAATTTGTGATATGGTATCTTAATCATTAAGATGATCATGAAATATGATACTAAAGTACTCTCCCATCCTTTCAGATTTGAGAAAGTTTTATCTTTCTGCCTAAGTTGATTCTTCTCATTTGTTTTGTTATACATTTTATCATTTCTAATGTTAAAAAATTATACTTAACCTTATAAGTATAATTATATTTATTAATCTTTAGTAAATCATGACAAATCAATCTTTGTGGTGGAACTTGACCAGCGCACACCCAGTGTATGTAATTCCTTAGTCCTTCAATTGACTCACATATACATGTGATCAAAGAATTAGTCTTAATTTTCAAAGATGAAAATTCTCATTCATTATACAATACAGCTTGTATGATTCCAAGTTTCTGTCTAATTGAAACTTGGGTGATGAAAATTTTTCTTCATTTGGTAAATTCAGACACTACCAGAAATGAAAGAATCAAATCCAGTTTCCAATATTGCTATTACTGGAAACATAAAAGCAACAATTTTCCACAGATGCCATTGTAAGGATATTTTTAAAATAAATAAAATTAAAACCCTTTTTTTTATTTTATTTTAAAACTTTGCGGAAAAACTTATCCTTACAATCCACATGAAAACCTTGTGGTTATTTATTCATAAGCAATATATTATTACTCTTAAGCAACAACTCAAAATTCTGATTACCTAACCATGCGATCGAAACCCACCTTCGCAATCAGAATCAACATATACTTACTTTAAGCTTCCTATCTTTTCTTTGATTCTTAAAACATCAACATGTGACCCATTCACATTATGTAATAAGAATCTCCAAATAGAAACTTAATAGAGTTAGTAAGTGTAATTTAATTGTAGTAGAGTTAAACTTTTTGACTATCACAATCTTATGATCTTTCAGGTAAATATAGCAGCTTCACAATCCGTGTCCCTACCTTTGGCAATAAAACATATAGACCCTTTGGTAATGGCACATGAGACTATCTCAGACTTAGCTTTTCTCTTTACCATTTGGTCAACCGAGTTGACTATGGCCGATCCCTTTCCATTGGAAAGAGAAATGCTTTTCTAGATATCCAATGCTACCATTGTCAATGTCCATTTAAGGATTGGGAAGTTGATCTTCTAATAAAATTTGCTTTACTAGTGTTCTGAATCATTGCTGAATCTGCAGCACTGAGCAAATAGATAAGATCATTAAGACTCGTGTCATAGTTTGTGTCATAGTAGTCCTAAAGAGACTCACTATGTTACTAATAAAGTGATTGAACATCCGACTTTCACGAGACTTTGACACCCAACTCTCCCGGCTTGTCAATATGTGACTTTATCTCCAAGATGTGAGCACACATAGACTATGCCTGCTAATAGGGATTGAGTGACTTTAAACTTTTCAAGAACTTGTGGTGAGGGACAATAATTGGAGGAGGTGGAGGAAGTGAAGCATGATGTTGAGGGACACCATCTTCAAGAGATTTGGGAAGATCATAGTTGTCTGAACCAAACATCTATAATGGGAGAAAATCAAGTTAATTGATTCAAAATCCTTAATATAACACCCAATATGAAATATTAAGGCTAGGACCCAACACAATATTTTATAATTTGGAAGAGGGATGGCGTAATCCAAGCTATAAAATATTTGAAGGTAGGCGAATGACGATTCACCAATTTCCACCATGAAAAACGAAATAATTTATTAGGTTTTAATTAGATTTGAAATTCCTAGATCTTTTAAGATTCATCGAACTTTTCAATGCCATGTTTCAATCTCAAGTGTGCCCTCTCAAATTTTGTGACTGGGATGCCGAGGATCACAAAACAAGGTGTGAATAACCATACCAATTCACTTGGTACCCTTAATATTATCACCTAATCAATGTGCTGGTTAACCACACACACTCCATTGATCTATGACAAACATTAAGTCACCCTTTGTGATCCTTACTAGTCCAAGTTAGTGTGCCGGTTAACCACACACGCTCCACCAACGACTTGGTAAGGTACAAAGTGTGAATTCCATGGGCTAGCACCAAATTCACATTTTTCCTAAAGTAACTAAGATTGGGAATTAAATAAAACATTTAGTTACTTTATAATATTCATCATACTTTTAATGAGAATTTAAAGTCATTTTCCTACCCGTTCGGCTAACGACCCTCCACCGATCAAGCAAGCAGTGGGTGAGAGTGGACACCCATTAAGTTGCCATTTTATAGGCAACAACCTTATACCCACCTTATAGACCGGCTTCGTGAATGAGGCATACTAACGGTAAAACGACTTGTTCTTATACATATATATATATATATATATATATATATATATATATATATATATATATATATATATATATATATAACCATTAATCTTATAATAGTATAAGGGTAGAATTTTAACTTTTAAAACTTCTAAGGTATGGAATTAAAGTTTTTGTGAGACTTTACAAATTACAAAACTTGAGGGCAAGTTTTGAACAATTCATAATCTTTTGGATATTCATAACTTATGAGTTTTAATTAAGTGTTTAATACTTTTAATGAAGAGTCTCTTGGAAATCCGTAACTTGAGGACAAGTTATGAAGTCCATAAAAGCATTTATTAGAAAAACTCTTCTAAAGTGTAAATTATGACTTCTTAAAAAAACATTTAAAAGAAAAAACTTTTGGAATTCCATAACTTGAGGACAAATTATGAATTCCATTAAAACACATTAAGATCAAGAATTAACTAACAAACAATTTGCAAATAATTCCTATGATCTAACAAAACTCATATGAACATGAACATCCACATCAACAATTTCAAGAATCATATGAACACATATAAACTTAAAATTTTGATTATAACATTGAAATTGGTCCACCATCATCATTACCACATCAAAAACAGGTTTTATAAGATCAAAACAGTTTAAGGTAATGATTCTAGACCAATTCCAACACCAAAACTCAAAAATCTGCACTCAGGTCTGCCAAGTCATCGAGTGCATGAACTGACTCGGCGAGTTGGTTGAATCTACACATGGACTCGGCGAGTACCATGAATGGACTCAGTGAGTCTGCTGTGCAGAATGCAGTTTTTCTACATTTTTCAGCAATTTGCATCAAGTATTGAAGAAAACAAGCCTAGGCTCTGATACCACTGTTGGGTTTTGAGCAATCTAACACTTCCTAAGTGTGCATCCAACCCTAATGAACCTTGGATCTATGTTTTCTTTTAAAATACATGCAAATAATAACTTCCAAGGTTTCTTCCTAACTAGCATAGCATAAGGATTATGAATCATAAAACTACTAGTAGAAATACATACCTTTTGATGATGGTTGATTGTTTGGAGTTTGAGAACCAAGCACCAATAGTGTGAATGCCTCAAATGGAATCACAAATCACCACATACGTTTGGAAAAATTTGAGGGAGTAGTATACTTTCTTGTGGAATCGGCCACCACTAAGTCTCACACAACTAGTGTCTCATTTCTTGCATCATATGCTTCTTTATATAGTGTGCATGGTTAGAGTGAAACCCTAATAACCCATGTCTTTTCCTTTCCAAGGATCCATGGGTTAAAAGCTCCATGGATCATCCATGGAATTCCATATTAGCTTAGCCCATTAACAAATGAGTATTAGCCCACACTATATAAAATATAATAGCCCATAATTTAATCAGTCTTCTTTTTAATCTCTAAATTAATTCATAATTAATTTAAGACTAAAAATAATTAAATAACATGACTTCATATTAATATATTATAACTTATAATATGTTAATAAATTGTAAGTATACAATTCTCATAAAATTATGCACAAATCGTTTGGATAAAATGCAACCCAAATGGACCATGCCGAGTCGGGTCAAGTATGTACCAAATAAGTTATGGACTAAGACACCTTATCAAAGAGCAGGTAGACAAGGCACCTTAGCAAGGATTGTACTACTGCTATCACCACTACCTAAACATCAGATCTAATTTGCTTTCATTGCAATCAGAGGAGCCACAAGAAGGCCAACTGACCGATTTTTCCGCAAGCGAACTACTAGTAGCACCTACTCTAGTGACCCTACGAATTAATATCGGTCGCCAAGGCAAGGCGGATGTGCCTGTTGTGATGAGCAGTGATTTTCAACTAACTCTTGAGGAGGAGCGTGATGTACTAGATGTTGTGATGGGATCGTCCTTTGTGAAAAACATCTCTCCTTTAATATTATTTGAATCGGGGGCTACCTGATCTTTCCTGTATCCTGCGCTCAGCAAAAGGTTTGTTGGAACTTCGAGTGAGTTGGATCATCCATTAGAGGTTGAGATTGCGGATTGACTTGGTTCCCAGTCCTATGTGCAGGAACAAGTTTATAGTGGGGATGGATTAGTTCAGCCTCAATGGGGAGGTGATTGATTGTGAACTTCATATGGTGCGCGTTCGGACCCCAAGTGGGGGAGAGTTGGTGGTCCATGGAGAGGGTGCTCAGTACCGATCGATCCTACGCTCAGGCGCTAGGACCAGACGTTATCTTCACTAGGGTTGTTGCGGTTTTGTCGCCTATGTAATGGATACTCGAGAGAAGTGTAGGGTGTCGGTTGATGATGTGTCAATTCTGCAAGAGTACCCAAATGTGTTTCTAGAGGATTTTCGAGAGTTCCTCTTGAGAGACAGGTGGCTTTCAGATTGAATTGGTTCCCGGTGCGGCTCCGATAGCCAAGGCACCATATCGTTTAGCTTCACTAGAGACGCAGGAGTTGTCTACATAGTTACTGGAGCTGTTAGATAAGCGTTCATTTGACCGAGTAGTTCACCTTGGGGTGCGTTGATCCTATTTGTGAAGAAGAAGGATGGATCGCATCGGATGTATATTGACTACCAGGAGCTGAATAAGTTAGCAGTAAAGAACCGTTATCCGCTCCTGAGGATTGAATATTTGTTTGACCAGCTTCAGGGTGCATCTTGGTTTTCTAGGATTGATATTTATTCGGGTTATCATCGGATGTGGGTCCTAGAGGACGATACGCAGAAGACGGCCTTTCAGACTAGTTATGGTCATTACGAGTTTTTGGAGACGCCCTTCGAGCTCACCAATGGTTCAGTCGCATCATGGACCTCATGAACCACATGTGCCGAATGATGTTGGATCAGTCTATTATTTTGTTCATCATTTACATCCTGGTATATTCCAAGACCTAGGATCCATATAAGGTGCACTTGAGGGAGGTGTTGGAGACCCTAAAGAGGGAGATACTGTATGGGAAGTTCTCCAAGTGTGAGTTATGGTCGCGCGAGGTGCTGTTTCTGGGGCACCTTGTCAAACAGAATGGTATTTTGGTCGATCCAACTAAGTTTTAGGCCGTGATGAGGTGGGAGGTTCCGATGTATCCATCTGAGATTCAGTGTTCCTTGGGTTGGCATGATATTACTATAGATTCATTTAGGATCTCTCCAAGATTGAGGTTCCCCTGCCATGGGTGACGAAAAAGACTGCCACTTTTTGCTAGGGGCTTGAGTTGTAGGTAGCGTTTGAGACCTTGAGACAGAGATTGTACGAGGAACAAATTCTTACCATGCCAGAGGGCGTTGAGGATTTCGTGCTTTATTGTGACGCGTCTATCATAGGGTTGGGCATGGTTTTGATGCAGATAGGTCATGTTATTGCTTACCCTCCGAGGTAGCTGAAGCCTCATGAGGCAAACTATCCGACACATGATTCTGAGTTGGGGGTTGCGATTTTTGCCCTCAAGATTTGGAACTATTACCTCTATGGGGTGCATTATACTATTTACAAGGATCACAAGAGCCTGAGGTACTTGATGGATCAATCGAATCTAAATATGAGCCAAAGTCGGTGGTTGGATGTGCTAAAGGATTATGATTATTAAAACCTTTACCATTCGGAGAATTCCAATGTGGTGGATGATGCTCTCAGCTGCAAGGAAGTTGCAACTTTGATTAGATTTATCTGTATTAGGATGATAACGATTACTCCACTCTTAGACCAGATTCAAGAGGCTCAGGTCAAGGTTATGAAGGAAGACACTGCAAGACTAAGCGCATAGTAGGTCAGGTGGCTTCTTTCGATTATGATATATGTATAAGGATGATAGTGATTAATCCACTTGTCTATCAGGCAGTAATCCAGGAAGATCTTTGGAAAAGACCTTTGGATAGTCACACACCACCGGTATACTTTATATCTCCTTCTTCTCTTTGTTAGCATCGATCGCAAATGCCAAGTATGATGTGCATCCTTGGGACAAGCATTTTCTGTCTTTCATGAGGGAAATGATTCCAAAATTCACTCTACATTTGTCCCGTACACCATAAATGACTCTTTTCCAGATGGGTTTACCCTTACTATCTTCTTCCTGCATATTATTTCGGCATATTTTGCACTAAGCCAATCCATTCCCAGTACGATGTCGAAACCATTCAACTCAATGGGTAATAGCTCTTCGTGGAATTTGTTTCCGTTTAAGTCGATGAGGATATTCTTAATGCAATCGCTAACATGTATGAATTTGCAACTGGATGCTTCTACAACTATCATCAAGTTTATCTACACGCAATGCTAGTCTTCCACCAAAGTTATGTGATACAAAGGAGTAGTTTGCTCCGGAATCAAATATTATATTTGCAGGAAATCTATTTACAAGAAAGGTACTTAAACCGACATTCGTTGCATCCTTCGCGGCTTCTAGTGTCATCAGGAAAGCTCTGGCTTTTGGCTTTGGTGGGACATTGGGCTTTCCCACTTCATTCTTCTTTGGGAAGTCCCTCGAGATGTGCCCCTCCTCATTGTACCCATAACAGACTTTCTTGCTGAGGGTGCATTCATTGGCATAGTGCCTAGGTTTTCCACATTTAAAATAAGTGACCTCCCCGTCACATTTCCCACGGTGCTTCTTATTGCATTTGTGGCACCATTTGGGTTCACCCCTCTAAGCTTCTTTGTAGTAGACTTTTAGAACTTTCTTTTCTTGTTGAATTTTGGCGATCCATCAAATTTCCTTTTCTCACCAACCTCCTCTCTCTCCAGACCCTTATCTCTTATCTGGGACTCAACATTCTTAGTAGCCCAGATGGCGGCTTTCATACTAACTGCTTGCTTGACCATCGAACCAAAGTCAACTGGTAATCCATGGGTAAATTTATTAACCTTGGAGAGTTCGGGTGGAACTAGGTATGGAATAAGCTGCATCTAATCTACAAAAACGTGCAACATATTCTGTGAAACTCATTCATCGCTTCTTTAGATTTTGGAACTCATTGTTGATTTCTACAAGATCCTGCTCAAATTAGTATTGCATCTTCAGTTGCACTAGGAAATCTTCCCAAGACATCTTCATAGCTTCTCCCTTGGGCATCGCATCAGCTAGTAGCTTCCACCAGGTCAATACTCCAGATTTTAACATGGGAACTGTGAGAGCGGTATTCTACCTGTTTCTACATTCGTAACTCTCAAACATTGTCTCTGTCTCAGAAATCTAAACCATAACTTCCACCGGTGTTGGGCTTCTAGAAAGACACAGTGGTTTGGATGCCATGAAGTCCTTGTATTTGCATCCATGTTAGTCATTTCCTCCATCTTGGATACTCCTTCTAACTATTGGTTGTTCAGCTTGACCAATGGTCCTACTGTAGTTTCCTTCTTCCGATTGTCCATCATTCAGCTTGGGCTGTTCAATAAGCATTGTAGGTTCCTCCCTATTTCTTGGAAATCGCCTAGTCTCCTCCATTTGACGATCCAACTGTTGGGTTATGAGCATTCTAACACTCCTAAGTGTACATGCAACCCTAAGTACCTTGGATCTATGTTTTCTCTATTATACATGCAAATATCAACTTTCCAAGGTATTGTTCTATTCTAGCATACTAAACTTTGAATAACACAAGTAAGAATAACATACCTTTCGTTAGTGCTTGTCTTCATGAAGCTTGAGTGCCTAGTGCCCCAAGTGTGACACCTCAAATGGTTCACACAACACCATAAGCACTTGGAATAACTTAGAGAGAATTCTACACTTCATGAAATCGGCTAGCCCTTTCTTACTATCTCTAGTGCCGATTTTGATCAAGAATAAGATGTTTATATAGCTATACAATTAGGGTAAACCCTAATTGTCATGACTTTCCATTTCCTTGAACCCATGGGTTCAAATACATCATGCAGCATCCATGGAGCATCATATGGGTTTTGGCCCAACTAGATAATCCATGGAGCATTAGCCCAGTATATAAGTATGGATGATTTGCACAATCAACCCATATATTTAATTAGTCTTCTTTTGATCACTTAATTAATCCTAGATTAATTCTTGATCAATACAAATTAAATAATCTTATTATTCTTATTATTAATATATTAGAACTTATAATATATTAATAACCATAAGTGTCTTATTTCTCTCATTATAGTCTATCCAAGTGCATGATGCCATGCAACCCAAATGGACCATGCCGGGTCGGGTCAAGTCTTACCAATTATAGTTATGGACTTAGACATTAATCCAACAGTCTGCCACTTGGATAAGTCTAAAACTATTATTGCGTATGACTTCAGAAACCAACTGGCAATCGTAGCTCTCAAAAGCTTCTGTCGAACTTTGACCTTGTCGATAAACTCTTACCTTTTTCAATGACTTGTCCATTATATAAGGGATCATATATTCCTCCATTCTAGATATCATATGGACTGAGACATGGATTATAATCATTCTCTCTGTCCATTTGTTGTTTCCCGATTTCCGATTTATGACGACTGACTCATTGAACAAATCAAATCAGTCCTGGCCCGGCCGAGCACTTCCATTTGTCATCATCAAATCATCGAGGGGCCCAAAGATATCGCTTTTATCCCGAAGGTAAAAGAAATGGATAAACATCGACTCATATGGCTTGTTCTACTACTTGTTGAATCATACACAAAGGCACGTTTTATAGCACCGAGTTACCAAATGCGGTTTCGTGCAATCAATGTACAACCAACTCATAGTAACAACTCATATCTCTAGGTCTGAAGAATATAAGATATTATCGTCTCATGTTCACTCGTGATAAAATCCATGAAGTGATTCCAATGAGCGCGGGTTGAATCCAATACTCAGAACTTATGAGCACTCATGAGTGTTGTAGCCCTTTGTCCAACACCTTACACCTCTACAAGCCAACCCATGACAGTCTTAATTGATATCTACTTCCAACATATGACCGACTGTGGATGGTTTGAATAACTTAGTCATTCCGGAAGAATAACCTAGTTTATTCGGGAAGTCAAAACATGCAAAGTGAAACAAAATAATAATTGAATCCAATATGGTATCAAAACCTATGAACATAAATAAAACACCTTTTATTTATCATAATGTGATTACACATTATTCATTGTATATTGTTTCAGCTATCAACTTTATTCTTGAATTTAAAACAATAGTTGTCCCATACTCCAAGCATGTACACTATGTTTTTCTAAACACTAGTCATGCCACACACCAAGTATGCATACTATGTTTGCTTATGATCTTTACTTTGTGAACTAGATCAATTGAACATAACTTCAATGATTCTCTTTTCACACTCCCAAATCCTTACTGCAAATGCAAGAATTCCAAATTCATGCCATTTACTGAAATCTGTTAGATTCTAAACTTATATGCATTGATCCTCTTGTAACGATTATGCACAAATTCACAAAGACTTGGCAATAATCATTACAGAGTATTCCAAAGGAGATCAACTCCTTGGAAACATCCTTCTTGCATTAAGTTTCCTTAATCTTACACAGATTGAAATTTCTGACTTTGAAACATCTCCAGATTCATTTTGACTATCACTTCTGAATAAGAGTTGCCTCCTTACAGATTATGTCAATATGGTCCTTCCAGAATTATCACTATACTTCCAACTGTCCTTGAGCAACCAATCTTAGGTAAACCTTAGATTGTCCTCGACAATTGTTTAATCCTTTTAGTCATATCCAGTTCTAAATCTTTTCCCTTCTTAATGCCCCACACATTTGGAAAATTTTAGAAAGGATGAATATAGCACATGTGATCGATCCTATATCTGAAGCATATGGGACACGATTCATGATGTCTCACATAAAGACTAAACCAGTCTTTTTCAATAACATTTCCATTTCTATTTGCCAAGTTCTCATAATTCAGATTATGAAAAGGGATGCCGTAATCGTAATCGAATTTTAGAACGCAAATAATGGACCCATATACAGAATTTCCTTATGTTGAGCCATTCCAACATAAAATTCATATATATCCTTGACTAAATGATTAAAACCTCACGATCTAAGCTTATAGATTTGAGATGGAGTATAATTTCCTCTCCCTTAATTATAGCAAAACAACTTTTTCCCAATTGAAACCTTTTGTTTTCTATAATTAACATTGCTAACTTGCAATCTTTATGATAATTATCATGCTCCCACTAACATGATGATTATTAGCATAACACTTATGCTCCCACTAGCTTTGTCATGTACTCAGAAATCAGTTGGACTTCTAGAAATCAATACTTTATTGACTTTCTTACGAAAGTTCAGATTTCTGATACTGGATTGTTTTGATAGATCTTTATCAAAATCATACACCTTCCCTTAGATAGCACACTTGTGTGTATAAACAATTATGAAGAGGGATGCCGTAATCATAATGGTTAGACCTTTTTGCCACTTCTCACAAGTCCAGGTTAGTGTGACGGTAAACCACACACGCTCCACTAATGACTTTGAGAATGCAAATATCACAATTGCTATCTATCTAAAATCTACTCAGTGAAAGTGTTTCATCACCATCATTTTCATGAATCGGAGAGAAACTTTATGACACTTAGATTTAATGGTGTATGTGTTCTTATGCATGTGAATTGTCAAAACCATAGTCACAAGACAAGGATAATGACAAATCAAAACTCATATGGACTGAACTCAATCTGAACTTCTTGCCACCTGGTAGCTCAAGGGTCTACCATTGCTTCCAAGTTGTTGTGAAACCAATTGGGAACTCTAAGAACTCAACTTTAATTGGAATAGGCATAGACTATGTCAACACGATAGGTTATAAACCTCAACTCGTGTGCTAGTGAAGAACTTTAGGTTTTTATTCTTGATTAGTTCTTGATACTTTCAAGACCTTTAAGACTCCCACTGTCCTCTTGACCTATAAGACTCCCTTTTCAAACATCTAAGAGATAGTGTGGATTCTAACCAAGACAAACACTCCACATAGTTGGCCTAAGTTGGTCTTTGTTTTATCCAAAACATCACAACTTACCAACTTCAAATGAACAAGACTAGGACACTTTTACTCTTACATTTGACACGAGTTTTAAACCTTCTTAAAGACATGTCACTCAAATTACAATCTTGGAGTATGACTCTAAGACTTGTGTTGGAACGAAGTATGACTCATCTTCTTGATTTAACCATTTCAACAATTCAAGATCCCTTCTTCTTAGTCATAAGAATGCACTAAGACTTCCTTAGAGAACTAATTTTTATATGGTTTCTTAATCAATAAGATGATCACAAAACTGATACTAAAGTACTCTCCCATCTTTTCAGATTTGAGAAACTTTTATCCTTCTGCCTAATTTGATTCTTCTTATCCGCTCTGCCATGCATTGAAACCTTTTCCAATGTCTCAGAGTTACACTTAAGCTTGTAAGTATAATCATATTTACTGAGCTTTAGTAAACTATGACGAATAGCCTTATATATTTTCTGGTGGACTTTATCAGTGCACATGACTATGTACTCCATCCCTTAGTTCATTACTTGACTCACACATCCACGTGAACAAGTAATTAGTCTTAATTTTTCCAATACTTGAAAGTTCTCATTCATCATGCTATACAACTTGCATGATTCCAAGTCCCGGTCCAATTGAGACTTTGGATGATGAGAATCTTTCCCTATTTGGTAAATTAGACATTACCACAAATGAAGGAATCAATTTCATATTTCCACTCTTGCTATTAATGGAATCATATAAGCAACAATTTTTCCTCAAATGCCATTGTAAGGATATTTTAAAATAAATAAAATAAAAAAAATTCTTTTATTTTGAAACTATGCGGAAAAACTTATCCTTACAATCCATATGAAAACTTGTTGTTATCTATTCCTAAGCAATACCTCATAACTCCTAAGAAGTAGCTCAAGAATCCGATCTTCAAACTACGCGATAGAAATCCATCTATGCGATCAGATTCAACATATTCTTTCTTTAAGTTCCTTCACTTTTCTTTGATTCTTAAAACATTACCATGTGACCCAGTCACATCATGTACCAGGAATCTCAGAATAGAAACTTAACAGAGCTAGATTAGTGGATTTTACCTGAAGTAGAGTCAATCTTATTGAGTTTAACATCCTTAGGTAAATTTGGTAGCTTTGCAACTAATGACCCTTCCTTTGGCAATATAAACATATGGACCCTTTGATAATGGTACACGGGACTATTACAGACTTAGCCTTTTCTCTTTACCATTTGCTCAACCTAGTTGACTATGGTCAATCCCTTTCCATTGGGAAGAGAATGCTTTTCTGTATTTCCTATGTCACTATTGTCAATGTCCATCAAGTTTTGAGGAAGTTGATCTTAACAAATAGATAAGATCATTAAGGGTCTTGTCATAGTCTGTTTCATAGGTGTTCCAAAAGAACTCACTATGTGACTTAGAAAGTGATTGAACCACCAACTTTCTCAAGACTTTGACACCCAACTCTCCCGGCTTGTCAATATGTGACTACATCTCCAAGATGTGACCACACATAGACCTTTACTTGCCAATAGGGCTTGAGTGACCTTAAACTTCTCAAGAACTTGTGGGTTAAGGAGAATAATTGGAGGAGGTGAACGAAGTATGATTTCAATGGGACATCATCTTCATTTAGGAAAGCTTGTTTCAAGAGATTTGGGAAGATCATAAATGTCTAAACCAGACATGTTTTGGGAGATATTCAAGATAGTTGATCTTAAAGTCCTTAATATGACACCCAATATGAAATATTAAGGCTAGGACCCAACAAACTATTTTATAACTTAGAAGAGATATGCTGTAATCCAAGCTATAAAATGTCACACCCCGAAAACCGAAGGCGGAAACGTTCCCAGGGTGGACTACCACGTTGAGTATCAAATCCAATGCACATAGTAAGTAAAGTAAAGCAACCATTACATTACATAAGAAAGTTTTACAGGTGTTTCAAAAGTAAAGTTTGTACAGTTGTGATACATAATATATATAAACAAAAAGAAACGGATCTTCATGTACACCGTCTTCAAGCAAAAAGGATCTTCGGGTACCTGTTCTAACGCTGACCTTAGAACACAAGCGGTTTGAAAATTAGCATAAAGCTGGTGAGTTTATAAGCGGTTTTTGTTTGTGAAAATGTTTCGAGTTCCTTTCTGTTTATAAAATGTTATGTACAACAAGAAAATCCTGTATTTTCTTAATAGTTAGTTATTGGTTCACAAATGTAAAGTATAGTAAGTTGTACACTGAAAACATGTCTACTCATATGAAAATGTATAGTTGGTTATCTGACTTGTTAAACTGTTCTGTTTACTTATCATGTGTTACCAGGAAAGTCCCATACTTTCCTTATTGTATGTTACCAATTGTAAAAGATGTAATGTTATCCAGTTTGTTACTCTTTTAATTATGTAAGTATTACCCAGAAAAGCCCCATGCTTTCCTGCATTTTGGTTTCTAATGTAAACAATGTTAAAGATGTAAAAGATGTAATCGTGATTAGGTTCCATGATTTCCCCAGGAAAGTCCCGTACTTTCCTGAATGTTAGTTACAGTATGCGAAAGATGTAAAAGATGTATAAAGTGGTTCATTATTACTATAAGTAAATCTCTGTTATCCTAATTGTGAGTTCCATAACCATACAATAGACTGAAAACTGTGGCAATAAGTAGTCCACATGTGGCAATAAGTCGTCCACATATTTATGACTTTCGTCACCCTTGAACCATTTCGGTTCGGCTGTAGCTAGCAGCCAGGTGTGGGGTAGTCAGCCCCGTACAGATCTATACACTCAAGTCACGCTCTCTAAATACCAGAGATTCTGGTTATGGGTGTAGTCCTCCACTCGCATATCTCGGTGGAGTGTTCTCCAAGGACGTGTCTCCAATCATACATGATTAACAAATTTACCAGTAATAATATGATAATCCTCCACTCGTGTATGTGTGTGGAGTGTTACCGAGGACAAAACAGTGTACATGTATTATTCAAATGTCTAATGTCATGCTTTTAACTGATAAATTGTGGAAAACCATTTGTGAAATATATGTAGAACATAACAGTTTAAAGACTTATTTCACAAATATATATTACATGATCTGCATGTTAAATTGGTTATCAGTTGTGGAAATCAGTAATAAAAGCATATGAAATATGAAACGTACATTTGAAAACATGTTTTGAGTACAAGAATTTCCTTGTACTTTGCTTGTGTTCCCCCCTGAAAACAGTGAAAAACAGTGAAAAAGGGTAGGGGTATGAACTCACCGGACTCGGAAACGTGTCGGTTTTGAATACTAGATGTTGGTTCGGGGTTTGATTACTCGCGATGTCCGTATGTAAAATGAAATAATGTCCATATATATACAATTAGGGATACATTCAATAATCATATGGAACATTACACTCTAATGATGTTAAACACCTCAAAACGAGCGTTTAGAGTGACCCGGGTGATATCTTCGGACGTGTAATGGCACTAGGGACTTGGGACTTAAGTTTACTACCCAAGAGTAAACATTTTAAAGATTTTATAGCCATAGAACACACACATACATGAGTTTACAGCCGTAAACTCATGTGGGTGTGATTTTGGGTGTTTAAATGACTTAAATGGACATGAGGATAGTTGGAATGGATTTCTAAAATGCCTTGAAATGGATTGTATGAAATTATAACACTTAAAAGGGAGGTTACGGCCATACCATAGCAATTTACGGCCGTAAACTCACCTATGGCCAAGGAAAATTGATTTGAGCTTTAAAGGACAATCACATGTGGTTCTAATTAATTTTCCAAGCCTTGTTATGAATTTAGAACATCATTTAACACACTTATTGGAGTTTACGGCCTAGAAGCATGTTCTAAGGCCGTAAAATCTTCTTTACTCATGAAAAAGATAGTTTTTGATGCTTAAAACAATCACATGTGATTCTTGAAATTTATACAAGCCATTTGAGTGTATTTGATGCATCATTAACATAGTTTTATGAGTTTACGGCCAAGGGTATGTTCCTAGGCCGTAAACTCCTATAAATGACACTTTTGATATGTTTCAAACCTTTAAACTATTTTTAGATGCATCTAGATTTTACGACAAGGCCATTGGTTGAGTTTCAAAGCATTTGGACATGTTTTAAGGCACTAAATCCCCTTTTACGTGGAGTTTACGGCCCAAGAATGTGTCTTGGCCGTAAACTCACCTTTTTCCCCCATATTTCATGTTTAAAGTGTTTAAATGCTAAAACCAATATCCCACAAGTCATATCTAAGTCCCAACTATGATTTGGAAGGGTTATTTGGCTCAAAAACACCTTGAATATGAGTTTACGGCCCAAGAATGTGTCTTTGCCGTAAACTCACTTTTTTCCCTCAAAATCAATGTTTTACATGTTATAAGTCCTTTCCATTAAGCCATTAAGCCATATCTAATGTCCAACAATGCCTAGGAAGGGTTTTAGGGCTTAAAAACCCCATCTATAGGAGTTTACGGCCCAAGCTAGTTCCTTGGCTGTAAACTCATGTTCTTTGTCCCAAAACACAAATTAAACATCAATTTGAAGGCTAAAGAGGTTGAATAACAAGCTAGGGGTGTTACCTCTTTGATTTCAAGCCTTAAATCTTTGTTTTGGACCTTGATTTTGGAATGAGGAGAGAGGTTGTGAGAGTTAAATGAGAAATTGACCAAAGGCTTCAAATGGAGGATTAAACACATTTATATAGTGTTTAAGTTTTGGACACGGTGGAATTCTACCCGATACCGGCGTTAGACGAGGCTTTTGGTCGTACCCGATTGAGTTGCCGTAACCCGATACGGTAAATTCTAGAAATATTCCGATCACTAAAGTTGGGTGTTAAAATGATTTCTAAATGTATTAAGACACCCATTAAGTCATTTTAATACGAAGTTAACAACTTAATTAAACGGAAGATCGGAAATCGAATTTGGAAACGACGATTGGTTGCGCGAATTGTACTACGAAAGAGTTACAATAAATGATACAAAAATTTCGGGTTGTTACATAAAACAATTTGAAGGTAGGTGAATGACGATTCACCAATTTCCACCAAGATAAACGATATGTATTATTAGGTTTTAATTGGTTTTGAAACTCCTAGATCTTTGAGATTCATTTTACTGTTCAATGGCATGTTTCAATCTCGAGTGTGCCCTTCAGGTTTTGTGACTGGGTTGCCGAGGATCACAAAACAAGGTGTGCTGCAAATTACTTGGTACCCTTAAGTGTCTACCCCTCAATCGATGTGCCGGTTAACCACACACGCTCCATCGATACTATGTTAAACATTTAGTTACCCTTTGCCTACCTTGTTAAATACGAGTTAGTGTGCCGGTTAACAACACATGCTCCACTTACCGACTTAAACAAAGTGCAAAGTGTAATTTCATGAATTAGCACCTTATTCACATTTTCCTAAGTAACTAAGATTGGGTATTATTAAGGGTTTTAGTTACTTAGTATTTATCATTAATAGTTTTTAATGAAGGGAGAATTATAGTCCTGTCAAACCCGTTCGGCTAACGACCCTCCACCAGTCAAGCAAGCGGTGGGTGAGAGTGGACACTCATTAAGTTGCCATTTTATAGGCAACAACCTTATACCCACCTTATAGACCGGCTTCGTGAATGAGGCGTACTAGCGGTAAGACTGACTTTACTCTTATACATATATATATATATATATATATATATATATATATATATATATATATATATATATATATATATATATATATATATATATTATTGACTTATAATATTATAAAGTATAAGGGTTGAATTTTAACTTTTAAAATTCTAAGGGCTACCTTGGAATTAAAGTATTCATAAGAGAAAAATTTACAAATTCCAAAACTTGAGGGCAAGTTTTGAAACTATTCAAAACTAACTTGAGGACAAGTTATGGAAGACTTTAATGAAGAGACTCTTGGTCCTTCATAACTTGAGGACGAATTATGGAGTCATAACTCCAATTAATTAGAAATAGACTCTTCATTTTGTAACCTTTGCCAACTTTTATGAGTTTTATGAAACTTAAATGTGACTTTTCATATAACTTGAGGACAAGTTACAAAAACACATTTTAGAATCAACTCTTAGATTAATTTGGATTGAAAACAACTTTTTCACTCAACTTTTCTATTAATCTAAGCAACTCATAAGGACAAGATAATTCAAATCAAACTTTTTCATGTAATTAGTCTAAACTTTAAACTAATACAAAAAATGAATCTATTGACAATTATCTTTGAAATTGGATTAGCATGAACATTACCACATCAAAAACAAGTTTATAAATTCAAAAACCTCTTAGGGTAATGTTCCTAGTACAATTCCAGCCAAAAAAAGTGGGATTTATGCTGTCTGGGGGTCCAACTCGTCGAGTGCACTAACCAACTCAGAGAGATGGATGCTTTTTGCCTTGGACTCATCGAGTCCCTTCATGGACTCGGCGAGTCTGTTGGGCAGACAACATCAAAACTCGATTTTTCAGCTCCATTTGCAAGTATAACAAGAAAACAAGCCTAGGCTTTGATACCACTGTTGGGTTATGAGCATTCAAACACTCCTAAGTGTACATGCAACCCTAAATACCTTGGATCTATGTTTTCTCTATTATACATGCATATATCAACTTTCCAAGGTATTGTTCTATTCTAACATACTAAACTTTGAATAACACAAGTTAGAATAACATACGTTTCATTAGTGCTTATCTTCATGAAGCTTAAGTTCCTAGTGCCCCAAGTGTGACACCTCAAATGGTTCACACAACACCATAAGAACTTGGAATAACTTAGAGAGAATTCTACACTTCATGAAATCGGCTAGCCCTTTCTTAATATCTCTAGTGCCGATTTTGATAAAGAATAAGATGCTTATATAGTTATACAATTAGGGTAAACCCTAATTGTCATGACTTTCCATTTCCTTGGATCCATGGGTTCAAATACACCATGGAGCATCCATGGAGCATCATATAGGTTTTGGCCCAACTAGATAATCCATGGAGCATTAGCCCACTATATAAGTATGGATGATTTGCACAATCAACCCATATATTTAATTAGTCTTCTTTTGATCACTTAATTAATCCTAGATTAATTCTTGATCAATACTAATTAAATAATCTTATTATTCTTATTATTAATATACTAGAACTTATAATATATTAATAACCATAAGTGTCTTATTTCTCTCATTATAGTCTATCCAAGTGCATGATGCCATCCAACCTAAATGGACCATGCCGGGTCGGGTCAAGTCTTACCAATTATAGTTATGGACTTAGACATTAATCCAACACCAACATCATTTGGATCCTCACATATACCCAACCATTATGATTGGCTCTGGTGCAGCTGCTAGTACTAGCACTTGCTCAATCATTTGGAGATGAGGTAATTGATTTCTATTTCCATTCGCGTTTCGACTATGGGTTCTTTCCATCTTGATCTATACAACAAAGTAGGTGAATTTAGATCCTTATTTATGATAGAAATTTTAATAGGCCTTATCACTCTAAAACGTTACATGTTAGTTCTAATATCATAGACGAGCGCTTAGAATCCTGAACACATAAGGTTTCCAAATCCGGTCAGTAATATACCATATGTCCGAACAAATAATAGCATATAAGGCAAAAAGCATATTAGGCATACTTCCTAAAACAAGCTAGTGCTCATGTCTAAAATATAGAAGAAACACATCTCACAATCATCGCTTAGCATTCTAAATTTAAGTCTATAAATCCTACAGATTCCTAGTTCGTCTAAACCAATGTTGTGATACCGGCTGTGAAATCACCATTTTCATGGCCAGAAAAGACCGATTTGTTTATGCTTTGTTTGAAAATCAGAGTAACCTTTTAAATTAAAGTGTTATGGAATTTGTTCCCAAAAGATAAGTATGATAAAGATATATCAGAGCATTTCCAAAGAAATGTATTTCATTATATTAAAACCTTGGGACGTCATGTTCGATACAAATCAAAAGCATAAACAAAGCAACTTAGGCCATACAACATTTATTTATATCAACCTGCCTATGATCCATAATCCCTCATCAAGTCATCCAACTATGCTATTGTGCCACTACCTGTAATACAAGAAATTGAGTGGGTCAGGCTTGGGAGCTTGGTGAGCACATAGGGTTTTCATACCACTATAAATAAGTTGATTAATTTCATCAAACCAAACAAACCAATTACCCGTTCCTATAATCCTCACTTTACATCCCTAGAACATCTATTATAGCGGAGCTTGCATAAGGATTATCATCGGGATGGACACTACTAACAAGGGAGTTCCTCGACAATAAATGTCTGTAAGGAAACCATGAGGGGGATGGGGTACGCTGGTGAACACATTGTTCACAAGCACCTACCAGTTATGAGCCTGCTAGCCTTCCACTGGACTATCTAGAATAGTCTGTGGTCGTCATCTATACTCTGCTAGATGACTGGATCATCATCAACATCGAGGCCTCTCATCATTTTATCACACATCGTCTATTTCATCTACCCATGTTTTACCCCAACATTTTTGTAGATATAAAATACATATACATTTTAAATCATTTAAAACTAGTATAAATATGTTCATCCATCATAGATATCATGTAAACAGATAATATGCATACATATCACGTAATTTATATAAAATAGTTAATATCTATGTGTAAGATGGAAGTAACTATGCACTCACTTGTTAAAGTAACGACTTGAAATTCGATCTGTGCTTCGCTTCTTAACAATATGATTTCCTTCGATGAAACCTAGTATTATTACCACTAGATTTTACTCTAATATTTATTGTGACTAATTATTATTCTACATTTGTCATTAACTCATAATCTACTTCATGATCTATTAAGTAGGGAACAACCAGTTAGGATCATATCGGAGGTAGGATCCGTTTGGTATACGAAGTATACTGTTTGGAAATTCCACTTTAAACACCTCACTAAATCACAATCTAGACATCATCCTCGTAAGTAGATCAATCAGTATAATGACTTTGAATCACCGATAAATCTTATTTATAGGTTCATAATAACGATATTATATTTAAATATATTCTGTATTTAAAGAAGATTAGACGTATCTCACTTATAGTGGTTTTTACTAAAATTCGGGCTCCACTGGAACAGAGATTCTGAGCCGAAAATCTCTTTTTCTCGGAATCGTCAGGCGCTCTGGAGCTTCTTCTAGCGCTAGGGAAGTTTCGTAGGGCTTTAGGGGGGGGGGGTGTGGGAGGTTTAGAGAGAAGTTAGAGAGATAAAGAGAAAGGTGGAGGTGTGATGAAATGTAGGTGGAATGGGTTTTATTTATAGGCTGAAATATGGCTAAACTTGGTGCCACATGTCACCATCTGGTGGCATGACTTGGGGAAAAAGCAATGGCCCAGATTCAGCCACATCACCCCATTCACAGCTGCACCCTGCTGACTTGTAAACCCTGTAACTTTCACGTATGAGCTCTGTTTTTTATGTTCTTTACATCCACGCGTAGTTGGAGACATAATCTACAATTTTCATTTAGACTCTGTTGGCTAATACTTGACCAATTTTATAGTAAACATTATGAGAATATTACTCTGTTAACGACCGTGTAAAAATCATAACTTCTACATACGAACTCCGTTTTCGACTATCTTTTTATCGTTGAGTTCCTATTAATGAGATATTCAATTCTCATTTAGGTTGTGTCAGCTAAAAATCACTCGATCTTGTCACACCCCCAAACCTAAACGGCGGAAACGTTCGGGGCGAATGACTTCATTTGGTAACGTAACAAATGAATACATCGTAAAGAAAGCAATACAACCATCATATATATAATTGAAAGTTTACATTTGTCAAAAGTTAGATGTTCAAAACCAATTACAATATGATGTCAAAATATGAGATTAAACTGGCGCCGCATCATCCCTTCATCAAAAGCATAATGATACCTGTAGTTACTGAATCCCTGGGACATACAAGTAATTTTGAAAGAGTAGATCAACATTTAAGCTGGTGAGTTTCATAAGTATTTAATGACAATGTTTGTATGAAATGAAATGTCTTGTCCTTGTTGGTTTGTGTTTAGAAAATCCTATATTTTCTACTAGTATAAAAGTAGTCTTCCTTCAAGACCAAAGTTTGTTTTCAAAAAAATGTATGTAAGTGTAAAAATAACCAATATGTTTGAAAACCTCGTCAATCAATGTATTTTTAATACCTCGTGTGAGTTTTATAACCATACTATTGACTCGGAATGCCTATACACAATGTTCTTCAGGCGTTGGAATGTTATGATGTATGGTGGACTGTAGCTAACAGTCAAGGCGCGGGTTGTCAAGCCCGTATAGATCTATACACAAACACCATGCTCCCCCTCCAAGGGATTCTGGTATATAATACAGGACTTGAAATGTGTACTCGAACATACATGAAGTTAATGTCTCACAGAACCGTAGTGTAAAAACAGATTTACGTGTTAAAATGTTCGTTTGCTCTTGTATATGAAAGTGATTTCTTGAAAATCATGAAAATCGTGTAAAAACAGATTTACGTGTTAAAACTTGCCCTTAAGTTTTGGAATTTGTAAAGTTTTCTCTTATGAATACTTTAATTCCATGTTAGCCCTTAGATTTTTAAAAGTTAAAATTCAACCCTTATACTTTATAATATTATAAGTTAATAATATATATATGTATAAGAGTAAAGTCAGTCTTACCGCTAGTACGCCTCATTCACGAAGCCGGTGTATAAGGTGGGTATAAGGTTGTTGCCTATAAAATGGCAACTTAATGGGTGTCCACTCTCACCCACCGCTTGCTTGACTGGTGGAGGGTTGTTAGCCGAACGGGTTTGACAGGACAATAATTCTCCCTTCATTAAAAGTATTAATGATAAATACTAAGTAACTAAACTCTTAATAATACCCAATCTTAGTTACTTAGGAAAATGTGAATAAGGTGCTAATCCATGAAATTACACTTTGCAGTTTGTTTATGTCGGTTAGTGGAGCGTGTGTGGTTAACTGGCACACTAACTCGTATTTATCAAGGTATGCAAAGGGTAACTTAATGTTTATCATAGTATCGATGGAGCGTGTGTGGTTAACCGGCACATCGATTGAGGGGTAAACACTTAAGGGTACCAAGTAATTTGCATGGTTACTTCACACCTTGTTTTGTGATCCTCGGCATCCCAGTCACAAAACCTGAAGGGCACACTCGAGATTGAAACATGCCATTGAACAGTTCAATGAATCTCAAAGATCTAGTAGTTTCAAAACCAATTAAAACCTAATTATTATTTCGTTTTTTATGGTGGAAATTGGTGAATCATCATTCACCTACCTTCAAATATTTTATAGCTTGGATTACGGCATCCCTCTTCTAAGTTATAAAATAGTTTCTTGGGTCCTAGCCTTAATATTTCAGATTGGGTGTCATATTAAGGACTATAGATCAACTTTCTTGAATATCTCCCAAAACATGTCTGGTTTAGACATTTATGATCTTCCCAAATCTCTTGAAACAAGCTTTCCTAAATGAAGATGATGTCCCTTGGAAATCATACTTCTTTCACCTCCTCAAATTATTCTCCCTAACCCACAAGTTCAAAGTCACTCAAGCCCTATTGGCAAGGCAAGGTCTAGGTGTGATCACATCTTGGAGATGTAGTCACATATTGACAAGCCGGGAGAGAAGGGTGTCAAAGTCTTGAGAAAGTTGGTGGTTCAACTACTTTCTAAGTCACACAGTGAGTTCTTTTGGAAAACCTATGAAACAGACTATGACAAGACCCTTAATGATCTTATCTATTTGCTAAGATCAACTTCTTAAAACTTTATGGATATTAACAATGATGACATTCGATATATAGTAAAGCTCTCTCTTCCCAGTGGAAAGGGATTGGACATTGTCAACTCGGTTGACCAAATGGTAAAGAGAAAAGCTAAGTCTATGATAGTCCCGTGTAACATTATTAAAGGGTCCATATGTTTATATTGCCAAAGGAAGGGTCATTAGTTGCAAAGCTGCCAAATTTACCTAAGGATGTTAAAGTCAATAAGTTTGACTCTACTTCAGGTAAAGTCCACTATCTAACTATGCTAAGTTTCTATTCTAAGATTCTTGATACATGATGTGACTAGGTCACATGGTGATGTTTTAAGAATCAAAGAAAAGTGAAGACACTTAAAGAAAGAATATGCTGAATCTGATCGCATAGATGGATTTCTATCGCGTAGTTTGAAGATTAGATTCTTGAGCTACTTCTTAGGAGTTATGAGATGTTGCTTAGGAATAGATAACAGCAAGTTTTCCTATGGATTTTAAGGATAAGTTTTTCTGCTAAGTTTTTAAAATAAAAGGAAAAATGATGATTTTATTTATTTTAAAATATCCTTACAATGGCATTTGAGGAAAAATTGTTGCTTATATGATTCCATTAATAGCAAGAGTGGAAATATGAAATTGATTCCTTCATTTGTGGTAATGTCTAAATTTACCAAATAATGAAAGATTCTCATCACCCAAAGTCTCAATTGGACCGGGACTTGGTATCATGCAAGTTGTATAGCATGATGAATGATAACATTCAAGTATTGGAAAATTAAGACGAATTACTTGTTCACATAGATATGTGAGTCAAGTAAAGGACTAAGGGATCCAGTATGTATTCTTGTGCACTGGTCAAGTCGACCACAAAAGATCGATAAGACTATTCGTGATAGTTTACTAAAGCTCAGTAAATATGATTATACTTACAAGCTTAAATGTAACTCTGAGACATTGGAAAAGGTTCCAATGCATGGCAGAGCGGATAAGAAGAATCAAATTAGGCAGAAGGATAAAAGTTTCTCAAATCTGAAAAGATGGGAGAGTACTTTAGTATCAGTTTTGTGATCATCTTAATGATTAAGAAACCATATAAAAATTAGTTCTCTAAGGAAGTCTTAGTGCATTCTTATGACTAAGAAGATTGAATTGTTGAAATGGTTAAATCCAGAAGATGAGTCATACTTCGTTCCAATACAAGTCTTAGATTCATACTCCAAGATTGTAATTTGAGTGACATGTCTTAAAGAAGGTTAAAACACTTGTCAAATGTAAGAGTAGAAGTTTTCTACTCTTGTACATTTGAAATTGGTAAGTTGTGATGTTTTGGATAAAACACAGACCAACTTAGGCCAATTGTGTGAAGTGTTTGTCTTGGTTAGAATCCACACTATCTTTTGAATATCTGACAAGAAAGTCTGATATGTTAAGAGGACAGTGGGAGTCTTAAAGGTATTGAAATTCTCAAGAACCAACCAAGAATAAAACCTGAAGTTCTTCACTAGCACACGACTTGAGGTTTATAACCTATCGTGTTGACATATTCTGTGCCCATTCCAATTAAAGTTGGCTTTGCATATGAGTTCTTAGAGTTCTCAATTGGGTGCCTGACAACTTGGAAGTAATAGCAGGCCCTTGAGTTGCCAGGTGGCAAGAAATTAAGATTGAGACCAGTCCATATGAGTTTGGATTTGTCATTATCCTTGTCTTGTGACTATGGTTTTGACAATTCACATGGATAAGAACACATACACCATTAAATCTAAGTGTCATAAGGTTTCTCTCCAATTCATGAAAATGATGGTGAGGAAACACTTTCACTAAGTAGATGTTAGATAGATAGCAATTATGATATTTGCATTCTCAAAGTCGTTAGTGGAGCATGTGTGGTTTACCGGCACACTAACCTGGACTTGTGAGAAGTGGCAAAAAGTGTTGGGTTATGAGCATTCTAACACTCCTAAGTGTACATGCAACCCTAAATACCTTGGATCTATGTTTTCTCTATTATACATGCAAATATGAACATCCAAGGTATTATCCTAATCTAGCATACAAAATAACGGATATAACAAGATAGAATACATACCTCTTTGATAGTGCTTGTCTTCATGAAGCTTGAGTGCTTAGTGCCCCAAGTGTGACACCTCAAATGGTTCACACAACACCATAAGCACTTGGAATAACTTAGAGAGAAATTAGAACACTTCATGAAATCGTGTAGCCCTAATACATACACATCGTGTTAGTCACGATTTCTTGAGCCATGGGTTTCTTTTATATGGTGGCTATTAGGGTTACACCATGTAACTCATGACTTTACCCATTCCTTATGCTCCATGGATTTTAACCTCCATGGAGTATCCATGGGTCACCCCATGGACTTAGTCCAACATAAGGAATCTTGGATCACAAGCCCACATATATAAGAATGAATGATTTACACAATCAACCCATATAATTAATTAGTCTTCTTTTGATCACTTAATTAATTCTAGATTAATTCTTGATCAATAATAATTAAATAATCTCATTATTCTTATTATTAATATACTAGAACTTATAATATATTAATAACCGTAAGTGTCTTATTTCTCTCATTATAGTCTATCCAAGTGCATGATGCCATGCAACCCAAATGGACCATGCCGGGTCGGGTCAAGTCTTACCAATTATAGTTATGGACTTAGACATTAATCCAACAGTCTCCCACTTGGATAAGTCTAAAACTATTATTGTGTATGACTTCAGGAACCAACTAGCAATCGTAGCTCTCAAAAGCTTCTGTCGAACTCTGACCTTGTAGATGAACTTTGATCTTTGTCAACGACTTGTCCATTAGACAAGGGATCATATATTCCTCCATTCTAGATATCATATGGACTGAGACATGGATTATAATCATTCTCTCTGTCCATTAGTTGTTTCCCGATTTCCGATTTATGACGACTGACTAATTGAACAAATCAAATCAGTCCTGGCCCGACCAAGCACTTCCATTTGTCATCATCAAATCATCGAGGGGCCCACAGATATCGCTTTCATCCCAAAGGTAAAAGGAATGGATAAAATTCGACTCATATGGCTTGTTCTACTACTTATTGAATCATACACAAAGACACGTTTTATAACATCGAGTTACCAATGCATTTCGTGTAATCAATGTACTATCAACTCATAGTAACAACTCATATCTCTAGGTTTGAAGAATATAAGATATTATCGTCTCATGATCACTCGTGATAAAATCCATGAAGTGATTCCAATGAGCGCGGGTTGAATCCAATACTCAGAACTTATGAGCACTCATGAGTGTTGTAGCCCTTTGTCCAACATCTTAGACCTCTACAAGCCAACCCATGACAGTCTTGATTCATATCTACTTCCAACATATGACCGACTGTGGATGGTTTGAATAACTTAGTCATTCCGAAAGAATAACCTAGTTTATTCGGGAAGTCAAAACATGCAAAGTGAAACACAATAATAATTGAATCCAATATGGTCTCAGAACTTATGAATATAAATAAAACTCCTTTTATTTATCACCATATGATTACACATTATTCATTGTATATTGTTTCAGCTATCAACATTATTCTTGAATTTAAAAACAATAGTTGTCCCATGCTCCAAGCATGCACACTATGTTTTCTAAACACTAGTCATGCCATACACCAAGTATGCATACTATGTTTGTCTATGATCTTTACTTTGTGAACTGGATCAATTGAACATAACTTCAATGATTCTTTTTTCACAATCCTTACTGCAAATGCAAGAATTCCAAATTCATGTCATTTACTGAAATCTGTTAGATTCTAAACTTATATGCATTGATTCTCTTGTAATGATTATGCACAAATTCACAAAGACTTGGCAACAATCATTACAGAGTATTCCAAAGGAGATCAACTCCTTGGAAACATCCTTCTTGCATTAAGTTTCCTAATCTTAAACAGATTGAAATCTCTGACTTTGAAACATTTCCAGATTCATTTTGACTATCACTTCTGAACAAGAGTTTCCTCCTTACAGATTATGTCAATATGGTCCTTCCAGAATTATCACTATACTTCCAATTGTCCTTGAGCAACCAATCTTTGGTAAACCTTAGATTGTCCTCGACAGTTGTTTAATCCTTTTAGTCATATCCAGTTCTAAACCTTTTCCATTCTTAATGCCCCAGGCATTTGGAAATTTTTAGAAAGGATGAATATAGCACATGTAATCGATCCTATATTCGAAGCATATGGGACACGATTCATGATGTCTCACATAAAGACTAAACCAGTATTTTGCTATAACATTTCCATTTCAATTTGCCAAGTTCTCATAATTCAGATTATGAAAAGGGATGCCGTAATCATAATCGAATTTTAAGAACGCAAATAATGGACCCATATACAGAATTTCCTTATGTTGAGCCATTCCAACATGAAATTCATATATATTCTTGACTAAATGATTAAAAAACCTTGCGATCTAAGCTTATAGATTTGAGATGAAGTATAATTTCCTCTCCCTTAATTATAGCAAAACAACTTTTTCCCAATTGAAACCTTTTGTTTTCTATAATTAACATTGCTAGCTTGCAATACTTATCGTAATTATCATGCTCCCACTAACATGATGATTATTAGCATAACACTTATGCTCCCACTAGCTTTGACATGTACTCAGAAATCAGCTGGACTTCTAGAAATCAATACTTTATTGACTTTCTTACCAAAGTTCAGATTTCTAATACTGGATTGTTTTGATAGAACTTTATCAAAAACATACACCTTCCCTTAGATAGCTTATGGGTGTGTCAAAACAATTTTAAGAACTATGAAAAGGGATGTCGTAATCATAGTCTTGATCGTTTTGACCTTTGCCATTTCTCACAAGTCCAAGTTAGTGTGCCGGTAAACCACACATGCTCCACTAACGACTTTGAGAATGCAAAATATCACATTTGCTATCTAGCTAAATTCTACTTAGTGGAAGTGTTTCCTCACCATCATTTTCATGAATCAGAGAGAAACCTTATGACACTTAGATTTAATGGTGTATATGTTCTTATCCATGTGAATTGTCATAACCATAGTCACAAGACAAGGATAATGACAAATCCAAACTCATATGGACTGAACTCAATCTTAATTTCTTGCCACCTGGCAGCTCAAGGGCCTACCATTGCTTCCAAGTTGTTGTGCAACCAATTGAGAACTCTAAGAACTCATATGCAAAGCCAACTTTAATTGGAATGGGCACAGAATATTTCAACACGATAGGTTATAAACCTCAAGTCGTGTGCTAGTGAAGAACTTTAGGTTTTATTCTTGATTAGTTCTTGAGACTTTCAAGACCTTTAAGACTCCCACTGTCCTCTTGACATATAAGACTTCCTTGTCAAACATCCAAGAGATAGTGCGGATTCTAATCAAGACAAACACTTCACACAATTGGCCTAAGTTGGTCTTTGTTTTATCCAAAACATCACAACTTACCAATTTCAAATGTACAAGAGTAGAAAACTTTTACTCTTACAGTTGTCAAGTGTTTTAAACCTTCTTTAAGACATGTCACTCAAATTACAATCTTGGAGTATGACTCCAAGACTTGTATTGGAACGAAGTATGACTCATCTTCTTGATTTAACCATTTCAACAATTTCAAGATCCCTTCTTCTTAGTCATAAGAATGCACTAAGACTTCCTTAGAGAACTAATTTTGATATGGTTTCTTAATCATTAAGATGATCACAAAGCTGATACTAAAGTACTCTCCCATCTTTTCAGATTTGAGAACTTTTATCCTTCTGCCTAATTTGATTCTTCTTATTCGCTCTGCCATGCATTGGAACCTTTTCCAATGTCTCAGAGTTACACTTAAGCTTGTAAGTATAATCATATTTACTGAGCTTTGGTAAACTATGACGAATAGCCTTATATCTTTTGTGGTGGACTTAATCAGTGCACATGACTATGTACTCGATCCCTTAGTCCATTACTTTACTCACACATCCATGTGAATAAGTAATTAGTCTTAATTTTTTTCAATACTTGAAAGTTCTCATTCATCATGCTATACAACTTGCATGATTCCAAGTCCCGGTCCACTTGAGACTTGGGTGACGAGAATCTTTCCTTATTTGGTAAATTTAGACATTACCACAAATGAAAGAATCAATTTCATATTTCCACTCTTGCTATTAATGGAATCATATAAGCAACAATTTTTTTTCCCTCAAATGCCATTGTAAGGATATTTTAAAATAACTAAAAATAAAAAATTTTCTTTTATTTTAAAACTATGCGGAAAAACTTATCCTTACAATCCATATGAAAACTTGTTGTTATCTATTCCTTAGCAATATCTCATAACTCCTAAGAATTAGCTCAAGAATCCGATCTTCAAACTACGCGATAGAAATCCATCTATGCGATCAGATTCAGCATATTCTTTCTTTAAGTTCCTTTACTTTTCTTTGATTCTTAAAACATTACCATGTGACCCAGTCACAACATGTATCAGGAATCTAAGAATAGAAACTTAACAGAGTTAGATTTGTGGACTTTTACCTGAAGTAGAGTCAATCTTATTGACTTTAACATCCTTAGGTAAATTAGGCAGCTTCGCAACTAATGACCCTTACTTTTGCAATATAAACATATGGACCCTTTGATAATGGTACACAGGACTATTACAGACTTAGCTTTTCTCTTTACCATTTGTTCAACCGAGTTGACTATGGCCGATCCCTTTCCATTGGGAAGAGAATGCTTTTTTTCTGTATTTCCAGTGTCACCATTGTCAATGTCCATAAAGTTTCAAGAAGTTGATCTTAACAATAGATGAGATCATTAAGGGTCTTGTCATAGTCTATTTCATAGGTGTCCCAAAGGAACTCACTATGTAACTTAGAAAGTGATTGAACTACCAACTTTCTCAAGACATTGACACCCAACTCTTCCGGCTTGTCAATATGTGACTACATCTCCAAGATGTGATCACACCTAGACCTTGTCTTGCCAATAGGGTTCGAGTGACCTTAAATTTTTCAAGAACTTGTGGGTTAGGGAGAATAATTGGAAGAGGAGAGAGAAGTATGATATCCATGGGACATCATCTTCATTTAGGAAAGCTTGTTTCAAGAGATTTGGGAAGATCATAAATGTCTAATCCAGACATGTTATGGGAGATATTCAAGATAGTTGATCTTTGAGTCCTTAATATGACACCCAATATGAAAATATTAAGGCTAGGACCCAACAAACTATTTTATAACTTAGAAGAGGTATGCCGTAATCCAAGCTATAAAACAATTTGAAGGTAGGTGAATGACGATTCACCAATTTCCACCAAGATAAACGAAATGTATTATTAGGTTTTAATTGGTTTTGAAACTCCTAGATCTTTTGAGATTCATTGAACTGTTCAATGGCATGTTTCAATCTCGAGTGTGCCCTTCAGGTTTTGTGACTGGGATGCCGAGGATCACAAAACAAGGTGTGAAGTAACCATGCAAATTACTGGGTACCCTTAAGTTTTTATCCCTCAATCGATGTGCCGGTTAACCACACACGCTCCATCGATACTATGATAAACATTAAGTTACCCTTTGCCTACCTTGTTAAATACGAGTTAGTGTGCCGGTTAACCACACGCGCTCCACTAACCGACTCAGACAAAGTGCAAAGTGTAATTTCGTGGATTAGCACCTTATTCACATTTTTCTAAGTAACTAAGATTGGGTATTATTAAAAGTTTAGTTACTTAGTATTTATCATTAATACTTTTAATGAAGGGAGAATTATAGTCATGTCAAACCCGTTCGGCTAACGACCCTCCACCAGTCAAGCGAGCGGTGGGTGAGAGTGAACACCCATTAAGTTGCCATTTTATAGGCAACAACCTTATACTCACCTTATAGACCGGCTTCGTGAATGAGGCGTACTAGCGGTAAGACCGACTTTACTCTTATACATATAAATATTATTAACTTATAATATTGTAAAGTATAAGGGTTGAATTTTAACTTTTAAAATTCTAAGGGCTAACTTGGAATTAAAGTATTCATAAGAGAAAACTTTACAAATTCCAAAACTTGAGGGCAAGTTTTGAAACTATTCAAAACTAATTAATTCCATAACTTATGTATTTAAAGTAGTTTTAATCCAAAAACTCTTCAAGTTCCATAACTTGTGGACAAATTATGGAAGACTTTAAACTAATAAAGAATTAATATTTTCTTTATTTTATAACTTATGGAATTAATTAAGGTTACATATTTTATTTATTTATTTATTAATGAAGTGACTCTTGAACCTCCATAACTTAAGGACAAGACTCTTCATCTTTTTTGTAACCTTTGCCAACTTTATGAGTTTTATGAGTTTTTAATGTGACTCTTCATGTAACTTAAGGATAAGTTACACAAACACATTTTATACTCAACTCTTAGATTAATTTGGATTGAAAACAACTTTTTCACTCAACTTTTCTATTAATCTAAGCAACTCATAAGAACAAGATAATTCAAATCAAACTTTTTCATGTAATTAGTCTAACCTTTAATCTAATACAAAACATGAATCTATTGACAATTATCTTAAAAATGGATTAGCATGAACATTACCACATTTAAAAACAAGTTTATAAGTTCAAAACAACTTAGGGTAATGTTCCTAGTCTATTTCTAGCCAAAAACCTCGAAGATATGCTGTCTGGGGTCCAACTCGTTGAGTGCTTGAACACAACTCGGCGAGTTGGATGCATTTTGCCTTGGACTCGTCGAGTCCCTTCATGGACTCGGCGAGTCTGCTGGGCTGACAGCAACAAAACTCGATTTTTCAGCCTCTATTGCAAGTATAACAAGAAAAAACCTGGCTCTGATACCACTGTTGGGTTATGAGCATTCTAACACTCCTAAGTGTACATGCAACCCTAAATACCTTGGATCTATGTTTTCTCTATTATACATGCAAATATGAACATCCAAGGTATTATCCTAATCTAGCATACAAAATAATGGATATAACAAGATAGAATACATACCTCTTTAATAGTGCTTGTCTTCATGAAGCTTGAGTGCTTAGTGCCCCAAGTGTGACACCTCAAATGGTTCACACAACACCATAAGCACTTGGAATAACTTAGAGAGAAATTAGAACACTTCATGAAATCGTGTAGCCCTAATACATACACATAGTGTTAGTCACGATTTCTTGAGCCATGGGTTTCATTTATATGGTGGCTATTAGGGTTACACCATGTAACTCATGACTTTACCCATTCCTTATGCTCCATGGATTTTAACCTCCATGGAGTATCCATGGGTCACCCCATGGACTTAGTCCAACATAAGGAATCTTGGATCACAAGCCCACATATATAAGAATGAATGATTTACACAATCAACCCATATATTTAATTAGTCTTCTTTTGATCACTTAATTAATTCTAGATTAATTCTTGATCAATAATAATTAAATAATCTCATTATTCTTATTATTAATATACTAGAACTTATAATATATTAATAACCGTAAGTGTCTTATTTCTCTCATTATAGTCTATCCAAGTGCATGATGCCATGCAACCCAAATGGACCATGCGGGGTCGGGTCAAGTCTTACCAATTATAGTTATGGACTTAGACATTAATCCAACAAAAAGGTCTAACCATTATGATTACGGCATCCCTCTTCATAATTGTTTAGACACACAAGTGTGCTATCTAAGGGAAGGTGTATGTTTTTTGATAAATTTTATCAAAACAATCTGGTATTAGAAATCTGAACTTTGGTAAGAAAGTCAACTGATTTCTGAGTACATGTCAAAGCTAGTGGGAGCATAAGTGTTATGCTAATAATCATTATGTTAGTGGGAGCATGATAATTATGATAAACATTGCAAGTTAGCAATGTTAATTATAGAAAACAAAAGGTTTCAATTGGGAAAAAGTTGTTTTGCTATAATTAAGGGAGAGGAAATTATACTTCATCTCAAATCTATATACTTAGATCGTGAGGATTTAATCATTTAGTCAATGAAATATATATGAATTTCATGTTGGAATGGCTCAACATAAGGAAATTATATATATGGGTCCATTATTTGTGTTCTTAAATTCGATTATGATTAAGACATCCCTTTTCATAATCTGAATTATGAGAACTTGGTAAATAGAAATGGAAATGTTATAGCAAAAGACTGGTTTAGTCTTTATGTGAGACATCATGAATCATGTCCCATATGCTTCAGATATAGGATCGATTACATGTGCTATATTCATCCTTTCTAAAATTTTCCAAATGCGTGGGGCATTAAGAAGGGAAAAGGTTTACAACTGGATATGACTAAAAGGATTAAACAATTGTTGAGGACAATCTAAGGTTTACCAAAGATTGGTTGCTCAAGGACAGTTAGAAGTATAGTGATAATTATGGAAGGACCATATTGACATAATCTGTAAGGAGGCAACTCTTGTTCAGAAGTGATAGTCAAAATGAATATGGAAATGTTTCAAAGTGAGAATTTTCAATCTGTTTAAGATTAGGAAACTTAATGCAAGAAGGATGTTTCTAAGGAGCTGATCTCCTTTGGAATGCTCTGTAATGTTTGTTGTCAAGTCTTTATGACTTTGTGCATAATCATTACAAGAGGATCAATGCATATAAGTTTAGAATCTAACAGATTTCAGTAAATGGCATGAATTTGGAATTCTTGAATTTGCAGTAAGGATTTGGGAGTGTGAAAAGAGAATCATTGAAGTTATGTTCAATTGATCTAGTTCACAAAGTAAAGATCATAGACAAACATAGTATGCATACTTGGTGTGTGGCATGACTAGTGTTTAGAAAACATAGTGTACATGCTTGGAGCATGGGACAACTATTGTTTTAAAATCAAGAATAAAGTTGATAGCTGAAACAATATACAATGAATAATGTGTAATCATATGGTGATAAATAAAAGGTGTTTTATTTATATTCATAAGTTCTGAGACCATATTGGATTCAATTATTATTGTGTTTCACTTTGCATGTTTTGAGTTCCCGAATAAACTAGGTTATTCTTCTGGAATGACTAAGTTATTCAACCCATCCACAGTCGGTCATATGTTGGAAGTAGATATGAATTAAGACTGTCATGAGTTGGCTTGTAGAGGTCTAAGGTGTTGGACAAAGGGCTACAACACTCATGAGTGCTCATAAGTTCTGAGTATTAGATTCAACCCGCGCTCATTGGAATCACTTCATGGATTTTATCACGAGTGATCATGAGACGATAATATTTTATATTCTACAAACCTAGAGATATGAGTTGTTACTATGAGTTGGTACTACATTGATTGCACGAAAATGCATTTGGTAACTCGGTGCTATAAAACGTGCCTTTGTGTATGATTCAACAAGTATTAGAACAAGCCATATGAGTCGAAGTTTATGCATTCTTTTTACCTTCGGGATAAAAGCGATATCTGTGGGCCCCTCGATGATTTGATGATGACAAATAGAAGTGCTCGGCCGGGCCAGGACTGATTTGATTTGTTCAATTAGTCAGTCGTCATAAATCGGAAATCAGGAAACAACAAATGGACAGAGAGAATGATTATAATCCATGTCTCAGTCCATATGATATCTAGAATGGAGGAATATATGATCCCTTATCTAATGGACAAGTCATTGACAAGGTCAGAGTTCATTTACAAGGTCAGAGTTCGACAGAAGCTTTTGAGAGCTACAATTGCCAGTTGGTTCCTGAAGTCATACACAATAATAGTTTTAGACTTATCCAAGTGGGAGACTGTTGGATTAATGTCTAAGTCCATAACTATAATTGGTAAGACTTGACCCGACCCGGCATGGTCCATTTGGGTTGCATACCATCATGCACTTGGATAGACTATAATGAGAGAAATAAGACACTTATGGTTATTAATATATTATAAGTTCTAGTATATTAATAATAAGAATAATAAGATTATTTAATTAGTATTGATCAAGAATTAATCTAGGATTAATTAAGTGATCAAAAGAAGACTAATTAAATATATGGGTTGATTGTGTAAATCATCCATACTTATATAGTGGGCTAATGCTCCATGGATAATCAAGTTGGGCTAAAACCCATAGGATGGTCCATGGATGCTCCATGGTGTATTTGAACCCATGGATCCAAGGAAATGGAAAGTCATGACAATTAAGGATTTACCCTAATTGTAACACTATATAAAGATATTATTCTTGACAAAATCGGCCACTAGTATCACACTAGAAAGTGAAGAAAAGGGCTAGCCGATTTCATGAAGTGTAGAACTCTCTCAAGTTATTCTAAGTGTTTTGGTGATTGTGATTCCATTTGAGGCTTCCACACTATTGGGGCTAGGCACTCAAGCTTCATGAAGACTTTCTAAATCAAAGAGGTATGTATTCTATCTTGTTAAACTCATTGTTTTGTCTGCTAGATTAGGATAATACCTTGGATGTTCTTATTTGCATGTATAATAGAGAAAACATAGATGCAAGGTATTTAGGGTTGCATGTACACTTAGGAGTGTTAGAATGCTCAAAACCCAACAGATTTTACTCCCGAGATTCCCGAGAATCCCGAGAAAAATCCGTTTCCCGAGATGAAACTCTGCCCAGTTTTTCCATCTCGCTATCTTCAAAACTTTCAAGTGAGTTCATACCCCTTAATTAACTCTTTTTAAATATTCTAAATGCTTTTATACGCTTTCTAGGGGGGGGGGAATACAAGTAAAACACACGACTACTATCGGGTGTTATATATAAAGATTATTATACACTTTTATCAAGTAGAATCATATGTGATTTATAAACTTTATAGGGAACCCCGTATACAAAATATATTGCAATAGCATTCTATCTTTAAAACTATAAATTGTTGTAATGCATGTATAAACTAAACATTTTTCCTAGATTTAATGTATATGTGTCTATCTTAGGCTCTACAAAAATCTATGCTTTCATAACAAGTGATTCCTTTTCTAGATATTCTAAAACAAACGAGGCACACTTTTAGAAGCCTATAATAGGTATAGTTTTATGAGGATATTGCTAACTTTTACATACTAGAAACACGATTTTCAAGAAATCACTTTCATATACACGAGCAAACGAACATTTTAACATGTAAATTTGTTTTTATACCACGGTTCTGTGAGACATTAACTTCACGTACGTTCGAGTACATATTTCAAGTCCTGTATTATATACCAGAATCCCTTGGAGGGGGAGCATGGTGTTTGTATATAGATCTATACTGGCTTGACAACCCGCGCCTTGACTGTTAGCTACAGTCCACCATTTGGGGTGACAAACGTCATAACATTCCAACGCCTGAAGAACGTTGTGTGTAGGCGTACGGGGTTACGCGGCGCGTAACTCGGATGAGTAGGCTGACTCCCCCTTCAGATAATACCGGTTTTTGATTTAAATAAATATATAATTTATTTAATAAACTTAAAAAATTCATATCTTCTTCATACGAACTCCGTTTTCGACGTTCTTTATATCCCTGCGAAGGTAAGACCATACTCTACAACTTTCGTTTAGATTCCGTCGGCAAATTCCGAAATTATTTTTATTATTTATTTATAAAATGTCGTGATTAAGAAGTTTCTTTAAACAATTCGTAACTTCTTTATCTGACGTCAGTTTTTGCCAGACTTTTTACCGCTGAAATACCATTGTCAAGACCTTCGTTTCTCGTTTAGGTCATTCCGGCCAAAAGTCGCTTGATCTCCGATTCGAGTTTTTAGTTGTCTGTTGCTAAGCCGAATTTGGAAAAATCTTAACTTTAATATAGGAAGCCAGGTTTGGGCATTCTTTTTACATACGATCCCGGTTTAATGATATAAAACATAGTAGGTAGTTAAATAGAAACTTTTTGGATATTTTATTATCAACGTTAATTTTATTAACTCAAAAGTGGTTACAATACTTGACCTATTAGGCCATTACAAAGAGTTGAAATATCTGGTTGTCACAGATCTGAAATTCGAATTCAAGGTTGTACACTGTTGTGCGAAATCTTAGAATAAATCATAACTTCCTCATACGAAGTCAGATTTTGACGTTCTTTATATGTACATTGTCACACCCCAAAACCACGAACGGCGGAAACGTTCAGGGGTGGAGGACGTCATGTACAGTATCACAATAGTGTAATATAATAAACAAGCAACAACATCATCCATTGCATTATAAGTAAAGTTTTAATACATGTGTGTTTCTTTCATTGTAGTAAGACACCAAAAATATACAATCAAAATAAAAGACGAGACTTGTCAGCTCTGTCTTCTCAAAACCTGGCCTCCGTACCTGTCTACTGATGACTTGAGAATACAAGTTATTTTGAAAGCGAGTATCAGCTTTAAAGCTAGTGAATTCATAAGTATATAAGTGTCATTGCCTTGTTTGTGGAAATCTGTTATAAAGACCATGTAAATCATTAAATGAAAACGTTGATGTACGTATGAAAACCCTAGAAAAACCCTTATTTTCTATAAGTATGAAATGTAGTCTTCTACCAAGACCCGAATGTTTTGTAAGTAAAATTGTAGTTTTCCTTTAGTTGTTTAGTACTAAAGTACTTAGTCTAACTCATCGTTTATGTGAAAGAATCACAAAATAAACTAAACAGGAAAATGTACTACTGTAAGTGTTGTCACTAGATACTAGGACCAACACATCATGTGTAACGGTTATCCCAAGGTACTAGGGTTAACACAACCTATATAACCTAATGAACATCCAAAGATTTGTCCAATTATCCTCTGTAGCAGCAGCAGGGGGAAGGAAGGGTTAGTCCCTTTAAAGGTACTCCTAATATAAGTAATAACCATAGGCATCCGTAGATGTTCATCACCCACTGTTCCTAACAGATGGGTTCCGGAATGGTTAGTCCCGTACATATATCCCGAGGTACTGTGGGATAGAGGCCCATCTAGATATCCCGAGGTACTGGGGATAGGGTCCTGTCTAGATATCCCGAGGTACTAGGGATATGCAGGAAGATTTAAACGGAAGGTACAACTAAATCATCCTCGCAATTCGAGATACAAGTATTCATGTAAATGTACATAATTGAGTGTATCTACGAAAAGGTACTCATGTAATGCGTTCATGTACGCGTATTCATGTATCAGGTAAGTATATGTAAACGTACTCATGTATCATGTAATCAAATGTAAAGGTACTCATGTATCAGGTAACGTACTGGTATAGACTCATGAATGAACTGACTCTTGTGTGATTTCTTATAATAGGAATTATGTTTGATATCTCCAAATTATCCCTATGATAATTTGCTGGAAGGTAATTGGTTGTTCAAGTAGGTTTATACACTCTTACTACTCCAGGGTGTGAGAAGCTAAATGAAAATTGTAAACTATAACATCAATGCGTATATGAGAACATAAGTGTACATGCATAGTTTAGTTTAATAATGAAAGATGGTTTTATAAGACACCTTAGGGGTTTTGAAACCAAAATTTACAATGACTTGATGTCATTTTTTATATACATTTCAAAGGTAAAACAATTGATAACAATACGTTTTTAAGATTTAAAACCATTTCTTGCATCACATTTTGTAGTATGTGAAATCCGTTAAATGACAAACACAGTTATAAAATACATAACAATGATTTAATAACATGTTTGTTTCTACTTGTATTCCCCCCTTCAAAGCATTTAAAATCATTTAAAACATTGATTAGTGGTATGAACTCACCTGTAGTTGGTGATTGGGATGAAATGAACGGTATCGGATTGCTAGGTGTCAAGCGAGAACTTGTGAACACACTACGATCCTAATGAACATATAATCACACATATATGCACTCAATTAGACATAATTGACTAATTGATAATGTTTAAGACATCCTAGGCATATAAACACTTTATATAAGTATTTTAAGCCATAAGGATTGCATCTAAGCCATTGTGGGACAGGGTACTTGTGTTTAGGGTTACCAAAGGACCCCATATGAGAGTTTACTCTCTATAAACTATCACACATGGAGTTTACGGTTGTAAACTATTGAGTTTACAGCTGTAAACTCCCAAACATGTGTGTTTGGTGTGTTTTGAAGTCCCAAATGCTCTCTAGAATTGTTCTAACTTAGTGGCTAAGTCCTTGGAAGAGTTTAAGGTCTAGAAGTACTCCAATTAGGAGTTTACGGCCTCAAGGCTAATACCCTTAGAGTTTACAGCCGTAAACTCTAAGTATGGTGGGTTTTATTTGCTTTCAAGCCTCTTGCACTTGTGGGATATGTTCTAGACAATTGTTTAAAGCTAATGAGAACCCTAGGCACACTTTAGTGCCATCCTTTTGAGTTTATGGCCCAAGAACATTGTCTTGGCCGTAAACTCACTTTGAAGAGTGATTTTTATGTATTTAGGTTACTCATTTTTGTAGGAAACAATTCCATGAAGGGGTCTAGGGCTTTAGGTGTCTTGAAACCACACTTTTGTCCATTCTTATGGAGTTTACGGCCTAAGCTTCTCTTGGGCTGTAAACTCACTTTGTTTTGTGTCATTTGATGTGTTTAAGACCTTGTTCTACTTGGGGAAATATCCTAGATACAAGTCCTAAAGTCCTAGTGTCCTCAAAACACCATGTTATGTTAGAATATGGAGTTTACGGCCTAAGAGAGTTCTGGGTCGTAAACTCCCAATCTTGGGTGGCTTTTGGCTTGTTTTATTGTCCCTAACATGCATACATAAACCTCTAAGGCCTTATCATAACGCATGTGTCGGTTTTGGCTTCGTTTTGGGAGTTTACTGGTCAAGAACACCTCGAGGTGTAAACTCCTAGATTTCATGTTTTAGCCTTCTAAAACATGTTATAGACACATATAAAGCTTTCTAACAATACTATAAAGAGTTACTCACGTTTTGGTATAAAAACCCGAAGATCCGTCAGAGAGAAAATGGCTTTTCTCTAGTCGGAATTGTGAATAATTAATTATTTTGGTTTAGAAATCTATTTATAGTCCTGAGATATTTTGGCAGAAAACATTTTTATTCTTGAAATGATCCCTAATAAATTAGACTGTTGGAATAACAGTGTTGCACCAAACCCTAGTGCACCCACTCTCTTGATATTTCCTGAGGTGTAAACCCTGAATTTCTCAAACTTACACGAAAAGTCTGAAAATTAACGGTGACTGCTACAACTTCTATTGAAGTGATATAGTTTGTACAGAATGGAAATTTCGGGTTGTCACATACACTCTCGGTTTAACGTATACTACAACTTTCATTTAGATATCTATGGCTAAAAAGTTGTTTATCAAAAATTCACTTTTTACGATTTCCGGTGTCGTGTCGGTTTTGCCTTAAAACTTCAACAGGTCATAACTTCTTCGTTATAACTCGAATTTTAGCGTTCTTTGTATTTCTAGAATCTTTGTCATAACCACTACCACTTTCTTCATAGATATTAGGTTTATCTACACTTTTATTTTTGACGCTTATTTTCACTCTGTAACACCAGTCAAAATTAGGTCAAAGATAATTCCCACAAATATGACTAACACACATTATAATCAATTTACTTTATTATTTAATGATATTTTCATTCAACACTACAAGTCTAAACGATTCCAAAAATATACAGAACGTCGAAATCTTACTTTGTATGATTAAGTTATGATAAATTCTATTATTATAGCCTTTGTAATAGGCGGAATTTAAAATAGACTTAGAACTAGCTATTGGAGTCTAAAATAAAGTTGTAGTACTTGGAAATACCTACGCATGGATATAATTAACGTCAAAAATCGAGTTCGTATGCAAAAGTTATGACCTTCCGAAGATGCAGTTATCTAAGGGCATGACACGTGGCAGAAACCCTAGCCGCCTTAAGTCGCAATGTGAACATGAAGTTTACGATGTGAAACATGTCAGGGGAACTAATCGGGGCTAGAAAAAACGTGTTAAATCTATGGGGTGACTCATGGATGTTCACGACGTGACCCTAGGTATGTCACGACGTAAATGTGCCCAAAACATCCTATAAATAGCGATCAATGCTCATTAAATCCTTACACCTTCTACTTTCTTTCTCTCTCATTTTCGAAGGCCATTTCCCTTCCTAATCCTGACAATGATGAGCCTATGTCCGTTTACATTCTATAGATCATGCCACAAGGATGAGTTTCACGACCCCACTTTTTAATATTTTTGGGGGAAAATGCATGCTAAATATTGTATATACGTTAATATTATGTCTGTATGATAGTATATTAGTATCAATTTAGATAGTTATATTAACCGGGATATAGTTGTTTAAATATGATATTTTGAATATATACAACTTTTATCAACTTGTTAGCATGTTATTTTACTAATGTAGATCATGAGTTATACATAGGATTCTATATATATATATATATATATATATATATATATATATATATATATATATATATATATATATGTATGTATATATATATTGTGTGATATAGTTTCGAAGTTATATTCGGAAGTTCTATATGTTAATTTATAAAGTATGTTACTATTATTGGTTTTATGTCAAGACAAAACTTGGTATGCTGTATGTCGTTATTGTTGGTTTTATGCAAAGATAAAACTTGGTATGTTATATGTTGTTGTTTGTTTTATGTTAAGATAAAACTTGGTTTTTCCTCAAGTTATAGCTGTTGTACTACCTAAAGTAATGTGAACTTAGGAGTAATATGTAAAAGCATAGTCTAATAACTTAGGGTTTTAGACACGAAAATGCTTTTGTTGTTACAGCTATAGGAGGTCGTTAAAGTCTACATGAGTAATTGTATTCATCAACTAAGATTGGAGATCTTAGTAGAAATCCTCTGAACTGTAACCGTTAATCCTGTGTCAGTGAGGAAGGCGTGTATAATTAGTATACGGGTTGACAACCCACTCGTGGTTGCTAGCTAAAATCAAATATAAGCGAGTGATGATCTATCCTTTTATTTGTTTATTGTTCCAGTGTCCATGAAGCGTGCGGTAATCCTCTTGGAAATCATGAGTGAGTTGTCCTCATGGAAATCATGAGTGGGTTGTCCTCAGAGGTATTATGTCATAGCAACGGTTACAGGCTCATGGTAGCAAATTCTTAGAAGCATTATACTTTGTCGATATGCAAGTATGAATGTTAAGTATAAGTTTCCCAAGGACATATACTCTAAGTACAAAAATCTGGTAGGTATATTACGTATATATTAAGTAGACCACTATACCTATTCTACTTACTCGTATTGAAATAGAATTGAAATAAGATCTATACGTAGCAACTTAGTTTGTATGGAATTACAAACATTTATATTTATAATATATAAGACTTATAAGAATATACTTATTTGGTAAGTAAACCATTACACCTAGGATATATGTACTAAATGTTTGAGAGTCAAATGATACTTTTAAAACTATACATTTTGAACTTGAGAAAAAGTGTTATTTTATATGGAGTCAAAATTTGTGAATTCACCAACTTTATGTTGACGTGTTTTAAAAAGCATGTGTTTTCAGGAAGTTGATAACTATGATACAATAAATGACATTACACTGCCCGGTGTTTTTGTCGACGGTCGGGGTGTGACAGATTGGTATTAGAGCTATTAATTATAGTGAACTAGTACTTTCTTAAGAAAGCACGACTATGGTTTAGGGCTTACTCTATTAGGTTTAGGCATATCCCTTAACCTACAAATAAAAAGTATTAGTAATTATACTACTAAAGGAGTATTTACGGGAGCGGTGACAAGATAGACACATTGCTTGGATTGCTGGATTTCAGAACGGCTATATGCTAAATTGATCCCGCCCACCGACTGTCCTGACTGGCCGATGCTTTATTAGCTAGACCTGAAGTAGCAAAAAATAATTAATAATACCCGTGAACACAACAAATACAAAGATATACAGTTATGTATGAACTTTGTCCAGCGATGAGATCACATCTATGTAACCCAAAAATATAGCAAACCCAAACCTTCGATGAAAATTCAATGCGAGGTTTTAGGTCAAACTACTTAGTCGATTTTTATTGTACATGGGCTGAACAACAACTAAACGTAGACTGATCACCTATGTTTAATTATGGTCAAGCTGATACACAAATAAACTTGGATACGGTGGTTGATAGACTAAAACAACTGAAGATTCTATATGATTAAAGATAGATCTCAGATACCATCAATTGAGAATACAATAAGACGATGTTCTGAAGAGAACATTTAGGACTCGACATGGTCATTCGGAGTTCCTAGTTAAGCCTTTTGGATTGACCAACGCTCCAACAATGTTTATGGATCTCATAAATAGTATTTTCAAACTGTACTTGGATAAATTAGTGATAGTATTTATCGATGATATATTGATATATTCATGAACAAAGGAATAACATGGTTAACACTTTCAAATAATCTTGGAACTACTAAGAAAAGTTGTACGCCAAATTCTCGAACGTGAATATATGAGTCTTTTAGATATTATTGCTACTATATTCGAGGTTTCTTTTTGACCAAATTAGCCACTTAATCAGTGCTTATTGTAAGTTAGAGAGGTTTGTGGCACAAATATGAACTTGAATTCAACTATGTGATTTGTTAAGAAAGCTTTTTTTTCCTCAAAAATAGTGCTCGAACCAGAACACTGACAACTAATTATTTAAGACATTTAAGATAAGGGTGACTTACTGTTATTTCTCCAAAACTTTTTCTTTTACTTTTTTTTTTAACTTTAATTTTAGGGCTTTGTTATGTAGAATAGGTTTTCTATTATAATCCCCTTATATGTTTTCCTTATCTATTTTTTAGGATATATGTTGTTGGAATCCTTACGTTTGCTGACATCTGTTCTGATTAAGGATAATTTTGATCAATGATGCTCCTGGTTAAATAGTTGAGTATGGTTCGTAGAAATGGATGTTGATTATTACATCATATCTTTATTTATTCAAACTATAGCATTGCACTTTCAAAATCTAGATGTTTTAGTGTTACAAAAACCAATTATGTAAAAATTAACTATCACAAGGACCATATATTTATCAATTTACTGCCACCACAGGGACTGTTGGAACATTTCTGTAATGGTTTGGTAAAGGAAGGACCACTTGAACCGTTTATGTTGATGAATCCTTGACATAGTTAAAAATAAACCCCTTCCCAATCCATGCAAAGCATACGTACCTTTACTAGTTCATATAAAATACTTTCTCAAGTCTATAAATCCTAGATAAATTTGTCGATGACCCCTAATGTAAACAATGACATCTCATTAGGTTTCATCGATTTTTGTTTTTGTTTAGTTAGGTTTTGAATTTTTTTTTGTTTAGTTCTAATAAATCATAAAACCAATTTAGCAAATATTAAAAGCTTATCTATTAATTTTCAAAGATCCTACCTCATGTGGAACACTCAGAAAATTATGTTCGGAAATTTTCATAATGCGTACCTATTTTCCACAATTTTTGTATTTATAATGGACTGATAATGGGAAAAATAGTTCTACTCATCCAAAATTCATGCAAGTTTACTATAATATCTTATAATATATTAGGATGCTAAATAAAATTTTGGATGATTTTTCTCTTCTATATTCAATTTTTCTTCTATTTTCCTAAGATTAAATACACTTAAATCCACAAAATCGGACTCCAGTATATAAAAATAGCCTTCAGTTATTTTTACCAGGTTATGTACACTGTAAATGAAGTCTACAAAAATTTTGGTAATTTAATTTCACTATTTAATAATTATTCACCAATTAATGATTATTTAAGAGTTAAAACAAAGAAAATAAGCCAAACTAATTGAAAAATATATTTTATATTTTTCACCACTTCTATATGTATAATAGCAGTGTTACAAAAAGTTTGGGCAATTTTAGAAATGGTTTTCTATTTTTCTCCATTTGTGTTACAATTAATGAACAAAAATCATAAAATCAAGTTAAACTTTTTAGAAATCCATTTTTATATTTTGACCAACATATGTATATTTAATACAAGTAGTACAAAAAGTTTGGGAATTTTACTCATCAGAATTCTATTTTTCATGAATTTATGTTGGTATGAAGGCTTTGAAAATTTGAAAATAGCAAATTACATCCAAAATTAAAGGGAAATTTTTTGGAAGACCTCTACTGTATTTGATACGTGTATGGGCTTGATTTAGTGAGTGGGGTAGTGTTTAGGTAAATTAAGAGAGAATAGCAACCACAAATGATATGTGAATGGAAAGAAATAGATAGATTAGTAACAACTCAAGACCTATTAAGTTGTATACCGATGAAAACAATCCAAGACCTATTGGATTGAGTTCGTATCAAGTCAAGAACACGTCCCAACAAGATAATTTGAGAATTATAACAATAATTTAAAGTGAAAATAATGGTTCTTTGATTAAAATTCGTGTATTATTTTTTCCATGCATAATTTGGCTTTATATGAAGCCTTTATTACAAATTTGGTGGTTACAAGCCAACCAACCAATTATTCATTAAAACTAGTAAATAGAAATTAAGGTAACTCTTGAAAGAACACAAAAAAAACGTCCATGAGACTTGTGAATGAAAAAAAAAACGGCTATGCTTGCTTAAGGAGCCATAAGAAGCATTAAGGAGTCATCATAAGCATTAAAGTGTAACCCTAATCCACCAAAGAGTGTCAAAAACGGCTAGGAGGCTTTATGAAGCAAATAGTAACGTTTTTAGCACTTATGAAGCCTTAAAAATGTTGCCCTAGTCTTCATGCAACCTTAATTCAATTTTGGGTTACCATACACAACCCAACCATTGAGCCCAAACCACCTTCTAGGCCACTAGTAATCACTAATCCATCACATTTTGGGCTTTCATTATCCATGCATGGATCATCCCCTCCCCCTTTGAAAGGAATTGACCTCAATTCATCAAGTCCATCATCATCAAGATAAGGTGAAAGATCTCCCACATTAAAGGTAGCATGCATTCCATGGTCTCCTCCCAAATCCACCTTGTAACCATTATCATTTTCAGAATTTGTCACTTCCACACATGTATCAGTATTTGTAATGAAAATGTAAAGTTTGAAATTTTTTGGAAACTGTTTGATAATATTTTTGGATTTTAGGAGTTTAAAACACCTTTAAATTTATTGAAATACCCTCAATTAATATTACAAAAATCTGGAAAATAATATCCTAAATTATCTTAATCACATGAGTTATAAATTTTTACAATTTCAAAATAATGTTTATAACCTAACAGTATTAAATTTTGATGCGTTATTGGCATAATTCTATTGTAGTAGTAGGTATATTAGTGTTAGATTTTTGATTAGAGACTCACTAGTGTATACCATTATTGTAGAATTCGGTAGTGGCATAAGTGGAACTTAGATCAAGGAATCATTTGCATCATCTCAATGCATTGTAAGTATTCACGACTTCCCCTATTTTCAGTTTTTATGTTTGGAGGTGGAAAAGCTTGTCCGAAAAACTATTAATTGTTCATTGTATTTAAACTGATTTGTATCAAACTTGATTGCTATACTTTTCTATGTATGTCTATGCAACACGAAACATGAGGCCTTATGGTCTTAAGTCCCTTCCCTTTACACTTTACTCCAACCATTAACTATTAGAGCCAATGGTCATTATGGATAGCGCTATTAGGAAGTGACAACTCCTCACTCGCTTGATTGCTTGAGTGCAAGGTACTATATTCACCTATGGAACGATATGCATAGATCTTGATAGGGAATTAGTCATAGGCTTGGTTATGAACTCATTGCTTGCTTATATACATACAAACTTGTTTATTAATTATAGTAATGAACTTTATTTCACATTATAGCAATGAACTTTGTTTCTAATTATAACAACTAACTTTTATTACTTGAAACTTATTTACTTGTCTTAGCAACGAACTTGTTTCCTCTTTTTAGCAACGAACTTGTTTGCTCCTTGTAGCAATGGACTTGTTTGCTCCTTGTAGAAACGAACTTGGTTACTCATTATAGTAATGAAACTTGTTTACTATGAGAATATGAACGTTGCATCTCATTTGGGCAACATACTTTATCTCTCATGATTACAACGAACTTTGTTTATGCAAACTTATTTACTCATTTTTGCAATATATTTCTATCTATGGAAACTTGATTATTCGCTTTAGCAACGAACTTCTATTCATGAAAACTTATTTACTTATTTAAAAAATGAACATTGTTTATGGAAATTGTTATCAATATTCTAATTATCATGATTTCAAACTATATTATCTTATAAACATGTGAGTACTCATCAACTATTTTTATAGTTGACACTCGTTTTACATGCTTTTTCAGGAATCGTCGAATAAGTGGCACTTAGGGACACATCACTTTTAGAAGCATTCGCATGTGTTTTATTTGAATTCACATTGTAATTTCTTTTAAAAGTTGTTCAAACCCATTGTAAATTTGTAATGCTTTTTAATACTACGGTTGGTGTTGTCTTTATGTTTTTCTATGAAACCCTTTGTACTGCCACACCCTGTATATCCGCTTTAGCGGGGTGTGACAGAAAATGGTATCAGAGCCGAAGGTTATAGAGAACATCGGGTTTCCTTTGAAGAAACACAAATATAGCCAAAAATTTTCAAAACGTTTTCAAAAGATTGAACATACTACTAGTATAAGTAATTCGAGTACACATTATTGAACTTTAATTAAGTCTATCCTGGCCAACTATGCTTAATTAAGGAAAGTTAGTGCGCGGCTGGAAACGGTTATGGTAGAATTATGTTCAAAATGATTTTCATCTTAAAGTTTTAAAGAACAAAATTTTTCGGTGTGCGTATAGGCATTGCATATTGTAGACATTCATCTAGGTACACTTAGGAAATAATTGCATTTTTATCACAATGCCTTATTTAGAAATGTTCTTATCCCTTATCAGGTGCTAGGTTAACCAGTTAGGTTATATCACTAGCCACTCTAGGAATAATCCACTTAATACTGAGAATGTGTATTCCTCGGTAGCTATTGACCGTATTCCTAAGGTTAGTAGCTAGATAGCTACTAATAATAACACTATGTCGAAACCAATACCAGTTATACCTCAATACCTCTTCATCGTCTTTGTACTAGAGTTATAAGATGGAAAAGCGTCTCGATACCGACACGGGTGACAATTAGAGCATCGCGTTGGATGGTAGATGAGTCACCATAAGTAGTCACATGGATTTCATTGGCAAGAATCCCTAATATGACTCACAAGGAGGCATGAAAGCTCAACCCATTGCTACTAATACGTGAAACTTCTCTTCTACGCTACAAATTTAGCTTTAGGTTGTTTCCACTTTGAGCTTAAAACCTAACATAGAATGTCCCTTTAGCCCAAGAGCTTTTCATTATGTAGTTCTTACCCTACCCTTTTTACCTTGTATTAAAGCACAAAACATACCCGCTTATGGTTACAAGTCATAGTTTGAGGCCCCCAGATGCACTGGTGACTATCACAAGCATGACATCATCTTACAGTTTCCAAATTACTAGCATATTTCATGCCCAACCTTTAACCTCAAATTTTCATGCCGGATATTTCGTTGTATGAATCTTTCCTATAATTTTTAATCTTCCTTCGAACCTTATTATTTTCATACATCTGTTTGAGCCTTAGCGACATTACTAGCATTCCTATCGTTAAAAAGGATTAAGCCCTCTTATGTCGTGAGGCAGATGCCAAACCTATAACTTAACCTTTGACCTCTATAAAAGGCCAGAAAACTGCATTGACACTTTATAATGTTTTACGAACAATTTTTCTTCTCCATTATTTTGGGGAAAAGAAAACGGTACTCTCCTTAGACTCGCCTTGTACTCTCCTTAGGATTTAGGTACGATCGGCTCCACTAATATACTTATTCCTTACTTCTTAATCTTCCATCAAAAAGTTATTTCGCTTCATCGATTGTACTTAACATTGGTAAAATATTTTATAACCACTTCATATTACTTACTAGACATTTCCTAACAATGTAAGCCATAATCTCGCTAAAAATATTTTGACAACTTGCTTTAACATAACACTTTTCTTCAAAACTCAATTTAACCAGTATTGGTTTTATCCTTGCTATTTCAATTTCATTTCAAATCCAGTGTGTTTCTAAGGGCATATAAACCATTTTAAACCTTGCTTACCATTTTGGCACGTTTTTGAAAAACTTAGAAACATTTTCTTTTATAAAAGTGTTTAAACTCTATGCTATAAAACTTAAACATATGACATTGAAGTTTAGTTTATATGTAAAAGCTTCATCGGATCTTCAAACCACATTTGTTTTGACTCCTTTGACCACTTTCTCATTTAGGTATTATACTTTACTTAAATGTGTTTTCTTGAAACCCAACATGATATTTATGCAAATTTCTACTTCAAACATGTTTACAAGACATCACTGATGCCAACGTTTCGAAACACACCTTATTTGATTATTTTATTTCAAATTAGTTTTATAATTTATAAAGGTTCTAAAATTAACAACATTTGAAAACTTAGTGTTCACTTTTAAAATTCCAGTGATTCATCTTTAACAAAATGTAATTATTCTTTTAAATATACCGAGTTTTACCTTATCCGTTTTAACCATTGTTGGACTCAAGCCTAAAAGGTCAAAACTATCATATTTTCAATTACCAGATGTAGTGCTTTTACTTTTTCACAAACGAAGTTTAATTTAATTTATAATTCACAAATTATTGGCAAACACTTTAAAACTTCTACATGTCAATCTAGTCATCAAAATACATCAATGATTGAAGTTTGAAATATATCGCAACCTGAGATTTAAATCTACTTATGGATATTGTCCTTAAAATTTTAAAAATAGAAATCATTGTCGTTGTTACCTTCCTTTTCTTTCCCCCACACTTGAATTCTCGCTCTCTATCTTATTTGAGATCTCACACACCGATAATAATAACATCACAAGTGCTCTAAATTTTTCCTGGTCGAATCTACTTCTCTTGGTACCATATTCGTATGCATAAAGACTAGACGTCTACCCTTTCGTTTAAGCTATTAATAGGTGTATAGTCGTGAGACATAATTTTGATTTAGTCAGCTTTGATATATTCAATTACACCTTTTATCATATACATTTTGCTTTTATTTTGTATCCTACTGTAAACGAATAATCCTTATTTAAATTTTGTTCTTTCGTTTTAAATTCGGAAAGTTGATTTAAAATACAATTTTCATTGTATTTTTTATTGAAATTAATACACAAGATGAATACCATTGTTGTTATCAATTTTCTGAATCTAGAAAATATATGTGAAAGAATACATTTTCTTATGCTTCTTCTTTTCTTTAAAAATATAAAAGTTTTAAATGTTAGTATTATCTATCCTACAAATGATTGTTTTTGGTAAAATCACTAAATAAAGAATGCAGAATTTTTAATGATCGACATTTTACACCTTTCTTAAAATAGCATTCTACTTTCCAATTTCCAATGAGTTTCTAAACTCTCAAACATGTTTTCATAAATACCTTGACTCCTCTTAAACTCTACTTGTCTTGACTTGACATTTGGACAATTTCTCAAAATTTGTAATATGAATATTTCTATATAAATTCCCTCAATGATGACTTAAACATGTTTTCATACTACTTCGTTTGATTGCCACACATGTATCTTCATTTTCTTGGAATTAATAAACATTTTGATAACAGTGAGATTAATTATCATTTCTAAACACTCAAAATGCTCTGTAGACAATGTGATTTGATTTATCATAAACTTTCATTACCACCATTTGCAACAATTACTCTCTCTCTCTCTCTCTCTCTCTCTCTATATATATATATATATATATATATATATATATATATATTCTTCGAATATGGTTCTATTGTAGAGAGATTAACCGTAGTAGTATATATAGCTTTGAAAATCCTTGACCATATCGTAATTTATTTTGTAGAAAACACTTAAATAGTCTTTACATTTGAGATGTATCGAAACTTTGTTGCCTACCCTTAGTACGTATATTTAGGAACTTACCCTTGATCGCTTATCTTTGATTCGTGCTACCCCTTCTTATTTTGGAATATATATTTTCCAGATTTAGTAGACAAAATGGATTTGAACAAATTGTTCGAAATCTCTTCTTTATCAAGCGGTAAATTTACACTTAGTGATGATTTAGAATGCGACCTAAAGATCAATGATGACTTAACGCAAAATGTTGTTGGTGCTTCAGCAAAGACTTATAATGCTCTTTTAAGTTAGATAATATTTAACTGGATAATCTTTTTGAACGAGGTTGCCATGGTTGGGTCATGATTTCCATGATCCTATTTCCCACAATCTAGACTGTAGAACTCGAATTCGAGAAACATTAATTTGATTATACATAAAGAATTGAGCTCTCCCCTTGTGAAATTAACTCAAAATGATCAAAGAGATCTTCAAGTCACCACCTCTCGAACTATACAATTGTATTCGACTGAGTTCTAATAGAATATGTCACGAATTGAATTTCGGGATGAAATTCTTTCAACCGTGGGAGACTGTGACAACTATCAAAATTCAAGTTGGTTCTAGATTTGACTAAACTTAGTTGCACATATGGGCACGCCACATACTAGACTTTGTAACTAGATGCTAAGTTATAACCAACTAAAAACCAGGTAACAATTAGAACGATGGATAGTGTACTTAGATTTCACATTGATATGTGAATTCTACAACTACTTAACTATAGTGACTATCCATATTCGGGTCACTCTTTGACTTGAACACCTTTTCATGAATCATATGCACACATCATCCACTTGAACTAGTGGTATAAATTAGGTCCAAGTCTCATACAAATTTAAATCAAAGTTGAAAACTAGGACTAGTATACTTGATCCCTCAAGCTCGCTTGAATCTCCGAATCACTACATAGAATGCCAATAAACCGGTAAAAATGAATTACAAACATTTTTTTAAACTAGAAAAGAATTATGAAACTATATGATAATTTGGAATCATAAATAAGTTGTTAGGTCCAGAAGGTGTTGCGTCTTGGGCTCGGATCTTAGCCCTGTTTTGTATTCAGATTGGGCCTGTGCATCTGTGATTTATTTGTTAGGGTTTGAGTATTTATAGATGCTTGCATGCATCTTAGTACATAAGATTTTAGAGATAATTTAATAGCATTCATTGTTCTTATCGATTGTAAATCCTAAAGCCTCTACAGCGGAAGTTCATTGTCGAGCTCTACTGAGGCTTGAATCATTTGAATCATTAAGCATACTCTTGATTCCATCTCTTGTTTATTACTTTTTTTGAATCATTTTGCCAAACCTGTGTAAGATCTAAATGATCTAAGAGATTTATATCTCATCAATTGGTATTAGAGCAGGAGGCTGTGTAATTCATACACATCTCTTCTGTGAAAGATATGATTAGGGTTTATTCCGCATTAACTGATATTTATTGAGCCATCACTCCAAAATTGACGTATCTCATTATTTATTCGTTTTGCCCTAATATTACACATTACAAGTTTGATCTTGCAACAGGTTAAACGATCAAGCATGGACGATTCTCAATCCAATCCTATCAACATCTAAAACAGTATTGGATCAACAACAAAGATTCCAATTTTTTAGACTCAAGATTACGAGGTTTGGGCGCATCATTTCGAAGACTACGTCATTAGATCTGAAGAAAATGGGTATCTAATATGGGAAGCCATTGTGTCTGAACAATTTGCTCAATCAGGAACATCCAAAATTATTAAAACTCAAAAGGAGTATAATGATTTGTTAAAAGATGTGAAAGACGTCGCTTAGGACGAAAAGGAGAAGTTTCAGTGCAACATCAAAGCATTGAGACTAATTCGATTCGCTCTTCAATCTGACACGCTTAGATTGGTGAGTTCCTGCAGTACTGCTAAAGAATCTAGGATCGGCTGCGAGAGTTGTATTCCACAGATGAAGATTCGGAGCACTCAATTCAGACCTTGCTTTTATCTGACTTTGGAGAGTTCAAGCAAAATCCTGATGAGTCTGTTACACAGACGTTTGATCGCTTCAATCATCTTCTCAGCAAGATGATCAAACATGATATCGAAAGGAAACTTATTGAACAGAAGGTCACTTTTCTAGATGGCTTAAGATCCGAATGGAGAGCTGTTGTGTCTATAGTTAAAGCACACGAGCAGTTCAGATCATATTCGCTGGCTAAACTGCTGGGACTTCTAAAATCTCAAGAAAAGATAGTGATGCAAGAGAAAAGTATGGTCTCAAACTTGGGGTCCTTGGCCCTCCTATCTAAAAGTAAGAATGCAGTGGAAGACGAAGATCTGAACCTGGAGGACTATGATCTAACTTCAGAAGATTATGCTATGATGGTGTCCAATCCAAAAAGGTTCATCAAGAAGAAGTTTCCTACCAATAAGAACCGAAATTGGCAGGGAAGCTACAGTTCTGAAAAAGTAAGGGAGGAGCCGAAGACTGAAGAACCAAAGAAAGAGGTGAGGGTTGAAGCGGATTCTGGTGTCAGCTGTTATTAGTGTGGAGGAAAGAATCATTACGCCAAAGATTGTGTTTTCAAGAAAATGACTGAGAAAGATGAGGAAAAAGATGAAGAGGCAATCCTTATGAAAAAGCTAGAGGAGATTAAAAGGAAGAAAGTTGCTACTAATCCTTATGTCGCAAGAGGTGGTGAAAGCAGTGGAAAGTGTCTGATGGTGACTGACGTATCTCACATGAGGAGATATAATATTGATGGTGGAAATGAAGACGCCAAGGAGCGAGAGGACTTATGCTTCACAGCAAAACCTCTCCGTGTGCAGATCAGTGAACTTGATGAACTGATCAAGAAGGTACAATCTCTTTTTGTTTCGTTCAAAATTCCACAGAAATCATATGAAAAGGAATTAAATAACTTGAATTCAAGAATCTCAAATCTAGATAGTTTTTTAACTCAAACACGGGTCACAAATTCTAACCTGATTGACCAAATAAGCAGGGTGTCATCCAAGAGTGAGGAGCGAAGGATGTGGATTGAGCAGAAGGAGTTGTAGATTATTAAGACTAGAGATGAAAACATTTATTTGCAAAGAGACAATTTGAAATTGTTAAAACAAAGGAATGTTTTTTGTTTAATCGCTAAAAGGATTTATGCTAACATTACTCAATTGCATCTAAATTGTGAAATAGGGCAGAAGATACATCACATGATTTTACCCTTCCTTGAGTTTAAGGAGGATGAAATCGATGCAGAAGCATACAACTGTGAAAGTGTTGTATCTTCCAATGATGTGAACCCTACTTATATGTATGGTCTGGAAAAAATAGAATCTTTTATAAAGTCCAAAGACCATAAGGACATGCTTAAAGATCTTCTAGATGAAAATGATAAGCTGAAAATCAAGACCGAAACCATAAAAAAATTCGACTCATTGAGTGACAACTTAAGTTCAGAAAACAATATCGATGTTGAAAATGCATCTGAACTTAATGAGGACGATGATATGAGTGAAATTTCTGTAGAGGATGAAGTCGACTGTTCGGAATTTGTCAAGAGCGAACCTGCAAACCACAAAAACCTGATTTCTGAAAATTCTGTAGAATTCGTTCGCTTGTCCAAATCTAAGTCCCCAGTCCTTAAAGAAAAAGCAGTTGTGTTTCAGAAGGTTAGAACTACTCCAAATCAGGTATATAAAGTCACAGGAGTAACCGAACATCAAACTACTAAACTCACTGCCATGGTGAACGAAGACAATGCAGATGGCTGTGATGGGTTTTTCTAGTCAGCTCCTATAGACAATGCAGACAAAACAGTTGGTCTGTCAGAGAGAACGTCCTGGAAAACCAAAGGAAGATATGTACTAGAGCCACTAAATAAGCCTGGCAACTTTGACGTACCAAGTACAAGTGGAACAAAAGAAATACCTGTAGAAGAAGTCACATCCACAAGTGAAACCTCATCTATGAAGAGTGAACCGAGTGCCAAGAAGCTGAAACAAAAAGCTAATATCAATAGACAACCGAAACAGGTGAAAAATCAAAAGCAGTACAAAAACCTGAGATACAAAAATAATCACTCAGAGCGAAAGCAGTTTTGGCGCTCTCAAAATGCTCACTTCTCTTATCCTAATAAAGATTCAAAGTCAGGGAAAAAGACTTTCGGGCCACATGAAGAACAGAACCGAAAGGAGAGGTTCGGTCCTGAGAGCAACAACAACCGAAAGGAGAGGTTCGATCCTGAGAGCAACAAGAACCGAAAGGATAGGTTCGGTCCTGAAAGAAACAAGAACCGAAACGATAAGTTCGGTCCTGAAAGCAACAACAACAGAAAGGATAGGTTCGGTAGAACCAACAACAATCAAAAATCCATCTTCGGCTCATCAGCAAGTAGCTACCGAAGGTTGAGGTTTGGTCCCCCTAATGACTATAAACAAAAAGGTCATTTTGAACCACAAGTCAGGGAAAATTCTCATTCTAAATTATCTTTTTCTAATTCTTCTCATTCTCAATTCTCTTCTAAACCTAATTTTGTTCCAGCACAGAATTCAAAATCATCAATGTACTTAAAAGGAAAGTCGAAGATTTCTTCAGTCAAGGAAGACCGAAAGCAGAAGAATGCCCAAACACTAGAATCTGAAACCAAAATGTCTGTAGCTAACTCCAACAAAATTAAAGTGTTTACTATTAAGAGAAAATATGAAACAACCTTAGTAAAACGAACATATCCTGTTGATGTTTCTATTACTATTCCGGTTCCTATGAAAGGATCACGTGAACCCAAGAAACTTTGGGTTCCTAAATCTGCTTAATTTTTGTAGGTTATTAGTGACGAGCGGTTTGACGAAGAATGGTACATTGACAGTGGCTGCTCACGTCACATGACGGGAAGAAAGGAAGAACTAACGAAGTTTCGATCTCTTCAAAATGGTGGCAATGTCAAGTTCGGTAACAACTTCTACGAAACGATAAAGGGTTATGGGATGATAACTAATGGAGACTTCACAATAAGAATGGTGGCGTACGTTGAAGGGTTGCAGCATAATCTCATCAGTGTATCTCAACTGGTGGGAGGTACCGGTCTTAAAGTTTCTTTTGACGACGAAGGTTCAGAGATTATAGAGAAGAAATCCAACAAGGTCATCCTCAAATCAGACCGAAAAGGTGAAATGTTTCCTCTAAATCTCAAACCAATCAAAGGAAATCCAGCTATATGTCTTTTGTCCAAAGCTCATTCTGACAAAAGCTGGTTGTGGCACCGAAGGCTTTCACATCTCAACTTCAAAGACATCAACAAGCTTGTCACTGGAGGTCATGTTCGGGGTCTTCCATTACTCAAGTTTGATCGAGAACACTTGTGCGCTGCATGCGAAATGGGGAAACAAAGTCGTCAAAGTCACCCATCAATTCTAAAAACAAAAGTTGTTGAACCACTTGAGTTGCTTCACATCGACTTGTGTGGTCCATCATCAATCGAAAGCATTGGCGGTAGCAAGTATATTCTTGTTATTGTTGATGATTTCTCACGTTTTACATGGGTGTTCTTTCTGAAGCACAAATCTGAGGCCACTCCTAAGCTAAAGATGTTTATCAAGCAGGTTGAAGTGCTACTGAGAAAAGTCATTCGAAACATTAGGAGCGATTATGGACTGGAGTTGAAGAACAAAGAATTTGAAGACTTTTTGGCAGAAAAAGGAACTAGTCACAACTTCTCAGCCCCTTACATGCCTCAACAGAACGGTATTGTCGAAAGGCGAAACCGATCCTTGTGTGAGGCGGCCCGAACTATGCTATGTTTTGCTTCTCTTCCCTTATATTTCTGGGCTGATGCTATTGCTGCAACATGCTTTATGCAGAACATGTGTTATCTCAACAAGCGTTTCTCTCTCACTCCTTATGAGATCATCAATAACAGGAAGCCGAACGTTAAATTCTTTCATGTGTTCGGTTCACGATGCTTCATGTTCAACTCCAAAGAACATCATAACAAGTTTGATGTTAAAGCTGTTGGGTTATGAGCATTCTAACACTCCTAAGTGTACATGCAACCCTAAATACCTTGGATCTATGATTTCTGTATTATACATGCAAATATGAACATCCAAGGTATTATCCTAATCTAGCATACAAAACTATCAATATAACAAGATAGAATACATACCTCTTTGATGTAGAATGTCTTCATGAAGCTTGAGTGCCTAGTGCCCCAAGTGTGACACCTCAAATGGTTCACACATGTAACAACCCGAAATTTTCGCTTCATTTCAATGTAGCTTTTTCATAAATCAACTCGCGCAACCGATCGTCGTTCCGATTTCCGATTTCCGATTTCTCCGTTTAATTAATTCATTAATTAGTACACATTTAAAATGACTTAGTGGGTGTCTTAATACACTTAGAAATCAATTTAACACCCAACTTAGGTGATCGGAATAATTCTAGAATTTACCGTATCGGGTTACGGTAACTTAATCGGGTACGACCAAAAACCCCGTCTAACGCCGGTATCGGGTAGAATTCCACCGTGTCCAAAACTTAAACACTATATAAACATGTTTAGGACTTCATTTGAAGCCTTTGGTCAAATTATCACTAAACATTACCCACCTCTCTCCTAATCCAAGTTTAAGAGATCAAAACTCAAAATTAAGGCTTCTAATCTCTAAGGTACCTTCCTAGCCTTAATCTATAACATATTTGGCATCCAATTTCGAGTTTAAGACATGAATTAGACCAACATTCATGAGTTTACGGCCATGGAACCTTCATGGACCGTAAACTCACATTTCAAGGGTTTTTAAGCCCTAAAACACTTCCTTTGCATAGTTGGACACTAGATATGGCTTAAGGGCTTAAAGGGATGAACTTATAACATGTAGAACATGGATTTAGAAGGACAAAAGTGAGTTTACAGTCAAGGAACTCTCTTGGGCCGTAAACTCATATACAAGGGGTATTTAAGCCATTTAACCCTTCCAAAACCTAGTTGGGACTTAGACATAAACCTTGGACTTCCTAATCTAGACTTGGAACACTTTAAACTTGAATTTTGTGTAACAAAGAAGATTTTACGGCCAAGATACTCTCTTGGGCCGTAAACTCATCAAAAGGGGTGATTTAAGGCCTTTATACATGTCCAAATGCTTCCAAACTCAATCTATGGCTTTGTGGTAAAATCTAGATGCATCTAAAAATGGTTTAAAGGATTGAAACACAACAAAAGTATGATTTATGAGAGTTTACGGCCTAGGGGCATACTCTTTGGCCGTAAACTCATAAAACAATGTTTAAGATGCATCCAACACACCCAAATGGCTGGTATAAAATTCTAGAATCACATGTGATTGTTTTAAGCACCAAAAACTATCTTTTTCAAAGGTAAAAGAGAGTTTACGGCCTTAGAACATTCCTCTAGGCCATAAACTCCAACAAAGGTCTTAATTGATGTTCTAAATTCATAACAAAGCTTAGAAAATTAGTTTGAATCACATGTGATTGCCCTAAGTAGCTTAAATCAATTTTTCTTAGCCATTGTGAGTTTACGGCCGTAAACTCTATGAGTGTGGCCGTAAACTCATGTTTTAAGTGTCTTAAATCCATTTCAAGTGTTCCAAGGTGTTTAGATAATCATTCCTAGCAATCCCTAAGTCCAATTGAGCCCTTAAAACACCAAAACCTCACCCACATGAGTTTACGGCCGTAAACTCATGTATGTGGGTGTTCCATTGTTGTAAACTCTTTAAAATGTTTACTTATTGGGAGTAAACTCAAGTCCCAAGTCCCTTGTGTCATTACAAATCCAAAGATGTCACCCGAGTCACTCCAAACGCTCGTTTTGAGGTATTTAACCTCATTGGAGTGTAATGTTCCATATGATTAGTGAATGTATCTCTAATTGTATATATATGGACATTATATCATTTTACATAGGGTCATCGCGAGTAATCAAACCCCAAACCGACGTCTAGCATTCAAAACCGACACGTTTCCGAGTCCGGTGAGTTCATACCCCTATCCTTTTTCACTGTTTTTGCTGTTTTCAGGGGGGAACACAAGCAAAGTACAAGGGAATTCTTGTACTCATAACATGTTTTCAAATGTGTATTTCATATTCTTATGCTTTTATAACTGATAACTACAACTGATAACAGATTGAACATACAGATCACGTAACATATATTGGTGAAATAAGTCTTTAAACTAGTATGTTTTACATGTATTTCACAAATGGTTTTCCACATTTCATCAGTTAAAAGCATGACATTAAAACATTTGAATATAATACATGTACACTGTTTTGTCCTCGGTAATACTCCACGCACATACGCGAGTGGAGGACTTTCATATTATTACTAGTAAATTTGTTATTCCGGTACGATTGGAGACACGTCCTCGGAGAACACTCCACCTGGATTACACGAGTGGAGGACTACACCCATAACCAGAATCTCTGGTATTTAGAGAGCATGACTTGAGTGTATAGATCTATACGGGGCTGACTACCCCACACCTGGCTGCTAGCTACAGCCGAACCGAAATGGTTCAAGGGTGACGAAAGTCATAAGTATGTGGACGACTTATTGCCACATGTGGACTACTTATTGCCACAGGTTTCAGTCTATTGTATGGTTATGGAACTCGCAATTAGGATAACAGAGATTTACTTATAGTAATAATGGATTACTTTATACATCGTTTACATCTTTTACTTACTGTAACTAACATTCAGGAAGGTACGGGACCTTCCTGGGGAAAACATGGAATCTAATCACGATTACATCTTTTACATCTTTCACATCGTTTACATAAGATACATACATGCAGGAAAGCATGGGGCTTTCCTGGGTAAGACTTACATAACTAGAAAGAGTCACAGAATGTATAACATTACATCTTTTACAATTTGTAACACACAATAAGGAAAGTATGGGACTTTCCTGGTAATACATGATAAGTAAACAGAACAGTTCAACCAGTCAGATAACCGACTATACATTTTCACATGAGTAAACATGTTTTCAGTGTACAAACTTACTATACTTTACATTTGTGAAACAATAACCAACTTTTAAGAAAATATGGGATTTTCTTGGTGTTCATAACATTTCAGAAACAGAAAGGAAACCGATACATTTTTCGTAAAACAAAACCGCTTATGAACTCACCAGCTTTATGCTGATTTTCAAACTGCTTGTGTTCTCAGGTCAGTGTTAGAACAGGTACCCGAAGATCATTTTGCATGAAGACGGTGTACATGAAGACCCGTTACATTTTGTCTATATATACTATGTATCACAGCTGTACAAACTTTACTTTTGAAACAACTGTAAAACGGTTATTATGTAATGTAATGCTTGTTTTACTTTACTTACTCTGTACATTGGAATTGATACTCAACACGGTAGTCAACCCCGGAAATGTATACCGCCTTCGGTTTTCGGGGTGTGACAGATTGGTATCAGAGCCCTTGTTTATAGTGAATAAAGTATACCAAACCTTACATGGTATAAAACTATAAACACTAAAGGGCCTAAGAGCTCTGAATTAAAAGTATCTTCAAACTACAAGTATTTTCAAAAGTATACAAGTATACCAAACCGTCGCCATCCGTAACCACAAGTAGAACAGAACATAAGTAAATGGGTGTTGTGTACTACGGTTAAACCTGGGCAGTTATGTAGTCATGTCTAGGGTCAATATGGCCTGGCCAACTATATTCATTCGAGACACGACCAACATGTGCTTGGGAGTGATTGTGGTAGGTGGCATGCCTAAAACTTACCCTAATATCCCAAACATCGAATCATTGTCGTAAACAATTCATGAAATACTATGGGAGTATTTCTCGATCCCGATCCTCTGTAGTAGTCCTTATTCAAGTGGTTTCCCTGTGATCACTCTTAGCGATAAATTATTTGTTCGATAACTCTTTCATGCTTTATCGCTTACTCGAATCATATAACTGTCATATCTATCGATTCAATGTAGAGGACTTACCATCCTCTTTTCCTTGATCTTATTAGATCAAAATGCCTCCCCGAAAGAGACCTAGCTCAAAGAACAACAACAATCCTTCCTCGCCGCCACCTCCTCCCCAGTTTGACCTAGCATCAGTTCAGACAATGATGACAGCTGCAATGGTAGCAGCTATGTCACAAATGAACCCTAGTGGTTCGGGTGGTGGTACTCAATCTCAAAACCCTGAGGGTAGCCAGGGACACCAAAGAGGGGGTTCCTATAAGGATTTCATGAATGCGAAACCAACATCCTTTAATGGCGCTGGAGGTGTCATTTCTTTATCTCGATGGTTCGAGAAAATCGAGTCCATCTTTGAAATCTGTGCTTGTGCGGAATCCGATAAAGTCAAATTTGCAGCCTGTACCTTCCCGGATAAAGCTTTGACTTGGTGGAATGGCCGAGTCAAATCTCTGACCTTACCAGTAGCCAATGCCATGGGCTGGGAAGCCATGAAGGAACTTCTCATTGCTGAGTATTGCCCCCGTGGTGAAATGCAGAAATTAGAGCACGAGCTCTGGAACCTGAAGATGAAAGGTTCCGACATTGCTGCATATACTTCCCGATTTGATGATCTCGCACTTCTCTGCCCGGGGTTAGTCACTCCTGAAAACAAAAAGATCGAAAGGTTTGTTTGGGGATTATCTCAACCAATAAAGAGTCATGTTTTGGCCGCTCGTCCGGATACCTATGATAGTGCCAAGACCTTAGCACAAATTCTAATTGATCACAACGACGATATTAAGGAATTCACTATCACTTTTGAGCCGACTCAAAGGAGTGGTGAAAAGAGGAAATTCTGGAAGAAGAAGAAGGGTCAATCTTCTCAAGGATCATCCAAGAAACAACAGACGGTAGCAGTCCATGCTGCTACTACTACTCCTGTTGTTGTTGTTTCTGCCATGGGATCCACAGCCTCAACTCCTACCAGTAAATATGCTGGTAACCTCCCTCTGTGTGACAAGTGTAAATACCATCATCATCTTGGTCCCTGTCGAGAATTGTCTTGCACCTGTGGAAAGAAAGGGCACACAGTTCGGTACTGCAGAACCCCTACTCAATCAGCTAACCAATCATCGGGAGCAGGTGTTAGTCAAGCCTGCTACAACTGTGGAGAAGTTGGGCACTTTAAAAGGGATTGTCCCAAGAAGTCAACTGCTGGTAACACTGGAAGGGTCCTAACCATGGGACGGGAGGAAGCAGTTGCCGATCCCACTGTTGTTTCGGGTACGTTCCTTCTCGACAACTCATATGCTAGTATTCTTTTCGATTCGGGTGCTGAAAGGAGTTTTGTTAGTCATGCATTCAAACATAATCTAAAACCAAATCCTCAACGACTAACTGAAACGTTTACCGTCGAGATGGCTAATGGTGAGAAAGAAAGCGCTAACGATGTATTCATAGGTTGTACGCTTACCCTAAATGATCACTCATTTCCTATAGACCTCATGCCCGTTTCCATTAAGAGCTTTGATGTTATCATTGGCATGGATTGGTTGAGTCCCAATCATGCTGACATTCTTTGTTACGAAAAAGCTATCCATCTCAATCTTCCTTCGAATCAAACTCTCATAATCTATGGCGATAAACCCAGTTCCAACCCTCATATCATTTCTTGCATCAAAGCTCGAAAGCTCCTTCGAAAGGAGTGTGTTGCATTCTTAGCTCATGTGATCAACAGGAAACAAGAAGTTAGAGACCTCACGAGCATTCCCGAAGTCTGTAACTTTCCCGATGTATTTCCCGAAGAACTTCCAGGAATTCCTCCCGAACGTCAGGTCGAGTTCCGTATTGACCTAATTCCTGGAGCTACTCCCGTAGCAAAATCCCCGTATCGCTTAGCTCCTGCAGAAATGCAGGAGTTATCCAGTCAACTCAATGAGTTGCTCAGTAAAGGATTCATTAGGCCGAGTTCCTCACCCTGGGGAGCTCCGATTCTGTTTGTCAAAAAGAAAGATGGATCCTTTCGGATGTGTATCGACTACCGTGAGCTGAACAAGTTAACCGTTAAGAACCGATATCCTCTTCCAAGAATAGACGACCTCTTCGATCAACTCCAGGGAGCCAGTTACTTCTCTAAGATAGACCTTCGATCAGGGTACCATCAGTTACAAGTCTAGGAGAATGATGTTCCCAAGACAGCTTTTATGACTCGGTATGGACACTACGAGTTTGTAGTGATGCCCTTCGGTCTAACCAATGCACCTGCTGTGTTCATGGACCTGATGAACCAGGTGTGCCGTCCCTTCCTAGACAAATTCGTTATCGTGTTCATTGATGACATCCTCGTCTACTCCCGAAGTGATGAAGACCATAAACAGAACTTGAGGCTAGTGTTAGAAACTCTTAGATCCGAAAAGCTTTACGCAAAATTTTCCAAATGTGAATTCTGGTTACGGAAGGTAACTTTCCTCGGTCACGTAGTAAGCAAGGAGGGTATTTATGTAGATCCTTCCAAGATTAAAGCGATAGAGAGTTGGTCGGCACCGAAAACACCCACGGAAATTCGCCAATTCTTAGGTCTCGCCGGCTACTATCGACGATTCATTCAGAACTTTTCCAAAATCGCCAAACCGTTAACCACTCTAACACAGAAAGGTGTACCCTTTTGTTGGAGTGATAACCAAGAAACTGCATTCCAAACGTTGAAGAGGGCCTTATGCAGCGCGCCTGTTCTGTCTCTGCCTGAAGGGACAGAGGACTTCGTTGTCTATTGCGATGCGTCTAATCAAGGATTAGGTTGTGTGCTTATGCAAAGAGGAAAGGTGATTGCCTATGCCTCTAGACAGATGAAAGCACACGAAGTCAACTATACCACACACGACTTGGAGCTAGGAGCAGTAGTCTTCGCATTGAAGATCTGGAGACATTATCTCTACGGAACCAAGTGCACAATCTTCACTGATCACAAGAGTCTACAGCACATCTTTAATCAAAAAGACTTAAATATGAGGCAACGGCGATGGGTAGAATTACTCAGTGACTATGAGTGTGAAATCCGTTACCACCCCGGCAAGGCCAATGTGGTAGCAGATGCTCTTAGCCGAAAGGATAGTACAAGCCACAAAGTGAAGAACCAGACGATGACCATCCATTCCAACTTACCTACGCAAATCCGAGAAGCTCAGTATGCAGCCCTCAAACCTGAAAACGTGTCAGATGAAACCTTGAGAGGAATGGAAAAGAAACTTGAGATCAGAGATGACGGAGTTCACTGTTTCATGAATCGAATCTGGATTCCCAAATCCGGTGGATTCAGGGAAATAGTCATGGAGGAAGCACATAGAACCAAATACTCTGTTCACCCAGGTTCGGACAAGATGTATCTAGATCTCAAGAAACAATACTAGTGGCCAAACATGAAAGCTGATTTAGCTACATTTGTGGGCAAGTGTCTGATGTGCGCCAAAGTCAAAGTCGAACATCAGAAACCTTCAGGTCTACTCCAACAACCCGAAATTCCCGAGTGGAAATGGGAGATGATTACCATGGACTTCATCACCAAACTACCCAAGTGTTCTAGTGGGTACGACACCATTTGGGTAATTGTCGATCGTTTGACAAAATCCGCTCACTTCATCCCGATTAAAGAATCATACAAGATGGAGAGACTCGCGCGAATCTACATTCAGGAAGTAGTACGTTTTCATGGTGTACCTGTATCCATTATCTCTGATCGAGATAGTAGGTTTACCTCCAGATTCTGGCAATCTCTTCAGAAAGCCCTTGGAACCAAACTAGATATGAGCACGGCATATCATCCTCAGACCGACGGACAGAGTGAGAGAACAATCCAAACCCTGGAGGACATGCTCCGGGCATGTGTCATTGACTTTGGAAAGTTGTGGGATACACACCTATCCTTGATCGAATTCTCATACAACAACAGTTACCACACCAGCATTAGAGCTGCTCCGTTCGAAGCCCTATACGGTGGTAAGTGCAGATCCCCTCTGTGTTGGGCCGAGGTGGGGGATACACAGTTAGCCAGGAGTTGAGTCCCTGACAGTGCTCTCACTGGTCCTGAAATCATCCGCGAAACCACCGAAAAGATCATTCAAATCCGTAACCGACTGAAAGCCTCACGTGATCGTCAAAAGAGTTACGCTGATAATCGTCGGAAACCATTAGAATTCCAGGTTGGAGACCGTGTCCTGTTAAAAGTCTCGCCCTGGAAAGGCACTGTACGCTTTGGCAAGCGTGGGAAACTTAATCCGAGGTATATTGGACCCTTTGAGATCCTCTCCAGGATTGGTCCAGTTGCCTATAAACATCATTTACCTCACGAACTCAGTAACATTCATCCTGTCTTTCATGTTTCAAATCTTAAAAAGTGCCTATCCGATGAAACCCTAACAATTCCCTTAGACGAGATCGAGATCAATGAAAACCTCAACTTTGTGGAGGAACCGATCGAAATCATGGATCGAGAAGTCAAACGTACAAAACAAGTCGCATCCCGTTAGTGAAGGTTCGCTGGAATGCCAAGCGGGGACCAGAATTCACTTGGGAACGGGAAGACTCAATGAAACATAAGTATCCACAACTCTTTTCTTATCCATGATTTGTATCTTGTCTTATGTTCTAAACTTGAATTTCGGGACGAAATTCCCTTTAACGGGGGGATAATGTAACAACCCGAAATTTTCGCATCATTTCAATGTAGCTTTTTCATAAATCAACTCGCGCAACCGATCGTCGTTCCGATTTCCGATTTCCGATTTCTCCGTTTAATTAAGTCATTAATTAGTACACATTTAAAATGACTTAGTGGGTGTCTTAATACACTTAGAAATCAATTTAACACCCAGCTTAGGTGATCGGAATAATTCTAGAATTTACCGTATCAGATTACGGTAACTTAATCGGGTACGACCAAAAACCCCGTCTAACGTCAGTATTGGGTAGAATTCCACCGTGTCCAAAACTTAAACACTATATAAACATGTTTAGGACTTCATTTGAAGCCTTTGGTCAAATTATCACTAAACATTACCCACCTCTCTCCTAATCCAAGTTTAAGAGATCAAAACTCAAAATTAAGGCTTCTAATCTCTAAGGTACCTTCCTAGCCTTAATCTATAACATATTTGGCATCCAATTTCGAGTTTAAGACATGAATTAGACCAACATTCATGAGTTTACGGCCATGGAACCTTCATGGACCGTAAACTCACATTTCAAGGGTTTTTAAGCCCTAAAACACTTCCTTTGCATAGTTGGACACTAGATATGGCTTAAGGGCTTAAAGGGATGAACTTATAACATGTAGAACATGGATTTAGAAGGACAAAAGTGAGTTTACGGTCAAGGAACTCTCTTAGGCCGTAAACTCATATACAAGGGGTATTTAAGCCATTTAACCCATCCAAAACCTAGTTGGGACTTAGACATAAACCTTGGACTTCCTAATCTAGACTTGGAACACTTTAAACTTGAATTTTGTGTAACAAAGAAGAGTTTACGGCCAAGACACTCTCTTGGGCCGTAAACTCATCAAAAAGGGTGATTTAAGGCCTTTATACATGTCCAAATGCTTCCAAACTCAACCTATGGCTTTGTGGTAAAATCTAGATGCATCTAAAAATGGTTTAAAGGATTGAAACACAACAAAAGTATGATTTATGAGAGTTTACGGCCTAGGGGCATACTCTTTGGCCGTAAACTCATAAAACAATGTTTAAGATGCATCCAACACACCCAAATGGCTGGTATAAAATTCTAGAATCACATGTGATTGTTTTAAGCACCAAAAACTATCTTTTTCAAAGGTAAAAGAGAGTTTACGGCCTTAGAACATTCCTCTAGGCCGTAAACTCCAACAAAGGTCTTAATTGATGTTCTAAATTCATAACAAAGCTTAGAAAATTAGTTTGAATCACATGTGATTGCCCTAAGTAGCTTAAATCAATTTTTCTTAGCCATTGTGAGTGTACGGCCGTAAACTCTATGAGTATGGCCGTAAACTCATGTTTTAAGTGTCTTAAATCCATTTCAAGTGTTCCAAGGTGTTTAGATAATCATTCCTAGCAATCCCTAAGTCCAATTGAGCCCTTAAAACACCAAAACCTCACCCACATGAGTTTACGGCCGTAAACTCATGTATGTGGGTGTTCCATTGTTGTAAACTCTTTAAAATGTTTACTTATGGGGAGTAAACTCAAGTCCCAAGTCCCTTGTGTCATTACAAATCCAAAGATGTCACCCGAGTCACTCCAAACGCTCGTTTTGAGGTATTTAACCTCATTGGAGTGTAATGTTCCATATGATTAGTGAATGTAACTCTAATTGTATATATATGGACATTATATCATTTTACATAGGTTCATCGCGAGTAATCAAACCCCGAACCGACATCTAGCATTCAAAACTGACACGTTTCCGAGTCCGGTGAGTTCATACCCCTATCCTTTTTCACTGTGTTCGCTGTTTTCAGGGGGGAACACAAGCAAAGTACAAGGGAATTCTTGTACTCATAACATGTTTTCAAATGTGTATTTCATATTCTTATGCTTTTATAACTGATAACTACAACTGATAACAGATTGAACATACAGATCACGTAACATATATTGGTGAAATAAGTCTTTAAACTAGTATGTTTTACATGTATTTCACAAATGGTTTTCCACATTTCATCAGTTAAAAGCATGACATTAAAACATTTGAATATAATACCTGTACACTGTTTTGTCCTCGGTAATACTCCACGCACATACGCGAGTGGAGGACTTTCATATTATTACTAGTAAATTTGTTATTCCGGTACGATTGGAGACATGTCCTCGGAGAACACTCCACCTGGATTACGCGAGTGGAGGACTACACCCATAATCAGAATCTATGGTATTTAGAGAGCGTGACTTGAGTGTATAGATCTATACGGGGCTGACTACCCCACACCTGGCTGCTAGCTACAGCCAAACCGAAATAGTTCAAGGGTGACGAAAGTCATAAGTATGTGGACGACTTATTGCCACATGTGGACTACTTATTGCCACAGGTTTCAGTCTATTGTATGGTTATGGAACTCGCAATTAGGATAACAGAGATTTACTTACAGTAATAATGGATTACTTTATACATCGTTTACATCGTTTACATCTTTTACTTACTGTAACTAACATTCAGGAAGGTACGGGACCTTCCTGGGGAAAACATGGAATCTAATCACGATTACATCTTTTACATCTTTCACATCGTTTACACAAGATACATACATGCAGGAAAGCATGGGGCTTTCCTGGGTAACACTTACATAACTAGAAAGAGTCACAGAATGGATAACATTACATCTTTTACAATTTGTAACACACAATAAGGAAAGTATGGGACTTTCCTGGTAATACATGATAAGTAAACAGAACAGTTCAACCAGTCAGATAACCAACTATACATTTTCACATGAGTAAACATGTTTTCAGTGTACAAACTTACTATACTTTACATTTGTGAAACAATAACCAACTTTTAAGAAAATACGGGATTTTCTTGGTGTTCATAACATTTCAGAAACAGAAAGGAAACCGATACATTTTTCGTAAAACAAAACCGCTTATGAACTCACCAGCTTTATGCTGATTTTCAAACCGCTTGTGTTCTCAGGTCAGTGTTAGAACAGGTACCCGAAGATCATTTTGCATGAAGATGGTGTACATGAAGACCCGTTACATTTTGTCTATATATACTATTTATCACAACTGTACAAACTTTACTTTTGAAACAACTGTAAAACGGTTATTATGTAATGTAATGCTTGTTTTACTTTACTTACTCTGTACATTGGAATTGATACTCAACACGGTAGTCAACCCCGGAAATGTATTCCGCCTTCGGTTTTCGGGGTGTGACAACACAACACCAAATACACTTGGAATAACTTGAGAGAATTTTACACATCATAAAATCGGCTAGCCCTCTCTAGAATAATCTAGTGGCCGATTTTGGTCAAGAATAATATCTATATATAGTGTTACAATTAGGGCAAACCCTAATTGTCATGACTTTCCATTTCCTTGGATCCATGGGTTCAAATACACCATGGAGCATCCAAGGAGCATCATATGGGTTTTGGCCCAACTAGATAATCCATGGAGCATTAGCCCACTATACAAGTATGGATGATTTACACAATCAACCCATATATTTAATTAGTCTTCTTTTGATCACTTAATTAATCCTAGATTAATTCTTGATCAATACTAATTAAATAATCTTTTTATTCTTATTATTAATATACTAGAACTTATAATATATTAATAACCATAAGTGTCTTATTTCTCTCATCATAGTCTATCCAAGTGCATGATGCCATGCAACCCAAATGGACCATGCCGGGTCGGGTCAAGTCTTCCCAATTATAGTTATGGACTTAGACATTAATCCAACAGTCTCCCACTTGGATAAGTCTAAAACTATTATTGCGTATGACTTCAGGAACCAACTGGCAATCGTAGCTCTCAAAAGCTTCTCTCGAACTCTGACCTTGTAGATGAACTCTGATCTTTGTCAATGACTTGTCCATTAGATAAGGGATCATATATTCCTCCATTCTAGATATCATATGGACTGAGACATGGATTATAATCATTCTCTCTGTCCATTTGTTGTTTCCCGATTTCCGATTTATGACGACTGACTAGTTGAACAAATCAAATTAGTCCTGGCCCGGCCGAGCACTTCCATTTGTCATCATCAAATCATCGAGGGGCCCACATATATCGCTTTTATCCCGAAGGTAAAAGGAATGGATAAACTTCGACTCATATGGCTTGTTCTACTACTTGTTGAATCATACACAAAGACACGTTTTATAACATCGAGTTACCAATGCGTTTCGTGTAATCAATGTACTATCAACTCATAGTAACAACTCATATATCTAGGTTTGAAGAATATAAGATATTATCATCTCATGATCACTCGTGATAAAACCCATGAAGTGATTCCAATGAGCGCGGGTTGAATCCAATACTCAGAACTTATGAGCACTCATGAGTGTTGTAGCCCTTTGTCCAACATCTTAGACCTCTACAAGCCAACCCATGACAGTCTTAATTCATATCTACTTCCAACATATGACCAACTGTGGATGGTTTGAATAACTTAGTCATTCCGGAAGAATAACCTAGTTTATTCGGGAAGTCAAAACATGCAAAGTGAAACACAATAATAATTGAATCCAATATGGTCTCAGAACTTATGAATATAAATAAAACACTTTTTATTTATCACCATATGATTACACATTATTCAGTGTATATTGTTTCAGCTATCAACATTATTCTTGAATTTAAAACAATAGTTGTCCCATGCTCCAAGCATGTACACTATGTTTTTCTAAAGACTAGTCATGCCATACACCAAGTATGCATACTATGTTTGTCTATGATCTTTACTTTGTGAACTAGATCAATTGAACATAATCTTCAATGATTCTCTTTTCACACTCCCAAATCCTTACTGCAAATGCAAGAATTCCAAATTCATGTCATTTACTGAAATCTGTTAGATTCTAAACTTATATGCATCGATCCTCTTGTAACGATTATGCACAAATTCACAAAGACTTGGCAACAATCATTACAGAGCATTCCAAAGGAGATCAACTCCTTGGAACCATCCTTCTTGCGTTAAGTTTCCTTAATCTTACACAGATTGAAAATTCTAACTTTGAAACATTTCCAGATTCCATTTCGACTATCACTTCTGAACAAGAGTTGCCTCCTTACAGATTATGTCAATATGGTCCTTCCAGAATTATCACTACACTTCCAACTGTCCTTGAGCAACCAATCTTCGGTAAACCTTAGATTGTCCTCGACAATTGTTTAATCCTTTTAGTCAAATCCAGTTCTAAACCTTTTCCCTTCTTAATGCCCCAGGCATTTGGAAACTTTTAGAACGGATAACTATAGCACATGTAACCGATCCTATATCCGAAGCATATGGGACACGATTCATGATGTCTCACATAAAGACTAAACCAGTCTTTTGCTATAACATTTCCATTTCTATTTGCCAAGTTCTCATAATTCATATTATGAAAAGGGATGCCGTAATTATAATCGAATTTAAGAATGCAAATAATGGACCCATATACAGAATTTCCTTATGTTGAGCCATTCCAACATGGAGTTCATATATATCCTTGACTAAATGATTAAAACCTCACGATCTAAGCTTATAGATTTGAGGTGAAGTATAATTTCCTCTCCCTTAATTATAGCAAAACAACTTTTCCCAATTGAAACCTTTTGTTTTCTATAATTAACATTGCTAACTTGCAATCTTTATCACAATTATCATGCTCCCACTAACATGATGATTATTAGCATAACACTTATACTCCCACTAGCTTTGACATGTACTCAGAAATCACTGGACTTCTAGAAATCAAGACTTTATTGACTTTCTTACCAAAGTTAAGATTTCTGATACTAGATTGTTTTGATAAAACTTTTTCAAAAACATACACCTTCCCTTGGATAGCACACTTGTGTGTCTAAACAATTATGAAGAGGGATGCCGTAATCATAATGGTTAGACCTTTTTGCCACTTCTCACAAGTTCAGGTTAGTGTTCCGGTAAACCACACACGCTCCACTAACGACTTTGAGAATGAAAATATCACAATTGCTATCTAACTAAAATCTACTTAGTGAAAGTGTTTCCTCACCATAATTTTCATGAATCGGAGAGAAACTTTATGACACTTAGATTTAATGGTGTATGTGTTCTTATCCATGTGAATTGTCAAAACCATAGTCACAAGACAAGGATAATGACAAATCCAAACTCATATGGACTGAACTCAATCTTAATTTCTTGCCACCTGGTAGCTCAAGGGCCTACCATTGCTTCCAAGTTGTTTTGCAACACATTGAGAACTCTAAGAACTCATATGCAAAGCCAACTTTAACTGGAATGGGCACAGAATATGTCAACACGATAGGTTATAAACCTTAAGTCGTGTGCTAGTGAAGAACTTTAGGTTTTATTCTTGATTAGTTCTTGATACTTTCAAGACCATTAAGACTCCCACTTTCCTCTTGACCTATAAGACTCTCTTGTCAAATATTTAAGGGATAGTGCGGATTCTTTATCAAGACAAACGCTTCACACAATTGGCCTGAGTTGGTCTTTGTTTTATCCAAAACATCACAACTTACCAATTTCAAATGTACAAGAGTAGAAAACTTTTACTCTTACATTTGACAAGTGTTTTAAATCTTTCTTTAAGATATGTCACTCAAATTATAGTCTTGGAGTATGACTCTAAGACTTGTATTGGAACGAAGTATGACTCATCTTCTGGATTTAACCATTTCAACAATTCAAGATCCCTTCTTCTTAGTCATAAGAATGCACTAAGACTTCCTTAGAGAACTAATTTTGATATGGTTTCTTAATCATTAAGATGATCACAAAGCTGATACTAAAGTACTCTCCCATCTTTTCAGATTTGAGGAACTTTTATCCTTCTGCCTAATTTGATTCTTCTTATTCGCTCTGCCATGCATTGGAACCTTTTCCAATGTCTCAGAGTTACACTTACGCTTGTAAGTATAATCATATTTACTAAGCTTTAGTAAACTATGACGAATAGCCTTATATCTTTTGTGGTGGACTTAATCAGTGCACAAGACTATGTACTCGATCCCTTAGTCCATTACTTGACTCACACATTCACGTGAACAAGTAATCAGTCTTAATTTTCCAATACTTGAAAGTTCTCATTCATCATGCTATACACCTTGCATGATTCCAAGTTCCGGTCCAATTGAGACTTGGGTGATGAGAATCTTTCCTTTATTTGATAAATTTAGACATTACCACAAATGAAAGAAGCAATTTCATATTTCCACTCTTGCTATTAATGGAATCATATAAGCAACAATTTTTCCTCAAATGCCATTGTAAGGATATTTAAAATAAATAAAATCAAAAATTTCTTTTATTTTAAAACTATACGGAAAAACTTATCCTTACAACCCATATGAAAACTTGTTGTTATCTATTCCTAAGCAATATCTCATAACTCCTAAGAAGTAGCTCAAGAATCCGATCTTCAAACTACGCGATAGAAATCCATCTACGCGATCAGATTCAGCATATTCTTTCTTTAAGTTCCTTTACTTTTCTTTGATTCTTAAAACATTACCATGTGACCCAGTCACATCATGTATCAGGAATCTCAGAATAGAAACTTAACAGAGTTAGATAGTGGACTTTACCTGAAGTAGAGTCAAACTAATTGACTTTAACATCCTTAGGTAAATTTGGCAGCTTCGCAACTAATAACCCTTACTTTGGCAATATAAACATATGGACCCTTTGATAATGGTACACAGGACTATTACAGACTTAGCCTTTTTCTCTTTACCATTTGGTCAACCTAGTTGACTATGGTCAATCCCTTTCCTTGGGAAGAGAATGTTTTTTCTGTATTTCCAGTGTCACCATTGTCAATGTCCATAAAGTTTCAGGAACTCGATCTTAACAAATAGATAAGATCATTAAGGGTCTTGTCATAGTCTGTTTCATAGGTGTTCCAAAAGAACTCACTATGTGACTTAGAAAGTGATTGAACCACCAACTTTCTCAAGACTTTGACACCCAACTCTCCCGGCTTGTCAATATGTGACTACATCTCCAAGATGTGATCAAACCTAGACCTTGCCTTGCCAATAGGGCTTGAGTGACTTTGAACTTGTGGGTTGGGAGAATAATTTGAGGAGGTGAAAGAAGTATGATTTCCAAGGAACATCATCTTCATTAGGAAAGCTTGTTTCAAGAGATTTGGGAAGATCATAAATGTCTAAACTAGACATCTTTTGGGAGATATTCAAGATAGTTGATTTAAAGTCCTTAATATGACACCCAATATGAAATATTAAGGCTAGGACCCAACAAACTATTTTATAACTTAGAAGAGGTATGCCGTAATCCAAGCTATAAAACAATTTGAAGGTAGGTGAATGACGATTCACCAATTTCCACCAAGATAAACGAAATGTATTATTAGGTTTTAATTGGTTTTGAAACTCCTAGATCTTTTGAGATTCATTGAACTATTCAATGGCATGTTTCAATCTCGAGTGTGCCCTTCAGGTTTTGTGACTGGGATGCCGAGGATCACAAAACAAGGTGTGAAGTAACCATGCAAATTACTTGGTCCCCTTAAGTGTTTACCCCTCAATCGATGTGCCGGTTAACCACACACGCTCCATCGATACTATGATAAACATTAAGTTACCCTTTGCCTACCTTGTTAAATACGAGTTAGTGTGCCGGTTAACCACACACGCTCCACTAACCAACTTAAACAAAGTGCAAAGTGTAATTTCATGGATTAGCACCTTATTCACATTTTCCTAAGTAACTAAGATTGGGAATTATTAAGAGTTTAGTTACTTAGTATTTATCATTAATACTTTTAATGAAAGGAGAATTATAGTCATGTCAAACCCGTTCGGCTAACGACCCTCCACCAGTCAAGCAAGCGGTGGGTGAGAGTGGACACCCATTAAGTTTCCATTTTATAGGCAACAACCTTATACCCACCTTATAGACCGGCTTCGTGAATGAGGCGTACTAGCGGTAAGACCGACTTTACTCTTATACATATATATATATATATATATATATATATATATATATATATATATATATATATTATTAACTTATAATATTATAAAGTATAAGGGTTGAATTTCAACTTTTAAAATTCTAAGGGCTAACTTGGAATTAAAGTATTCATAAGAGAAAACTTTACAAATTCCAAAACTTGAGGGCAAGTTTTGAAACTATTCAAAACTAATTAATTCCATAACTTATGTATTTAAAGTAGTTTTAATCCAAAAACTCTTCAAGTTCCATAACTTGAGGACAAATTATGGAAGACTTTAAACTAATAAAGAATATACTTTTCCTTTATTTTATAACTTATGGAATTAATTATGGTTACATATTTTTATTTATTTATTTATTAATGAAGTGACTCTTGAACCTCCATAACTTAAGGACAAGACTCTTCATCTTTTGTAACCATTGCCAACTTTTATGAGTTTTATGAGTCTTTAATGTGACTCTTCATGTAACTTGAGGATAAGTTACACAAACACATTTTATACTCAACTCTTAGATTAAAATGGATTGAAAACAACTACTTCAATTAATTTTTCTATTAATCTAAGCAACTCATAAGAACAAGATAATTCAAATCAAACTTTTTCATGTAATTAGTCTAACCTTTAAACTAATACAAAACCTGAATCTATTGACAATTATCTTTGAAAATGGATTAGCATGAACATTACCACATTAAAAAACAAGTTTATAAGTTCAAAAACAACTTAGGGTAATGTTCCTAGTCCATTTCTAGCCAAAAAACTCGAAAATATGTTGTCTGGGGTCCAACTCGTCGAGTGCATGAACCAACTCGGCGAGTCGGATCGATTTGATCACTTTTTAGGCATGGACTCGCCGAGTCCCTTTATGGACTCGCCGAGTCTGATGATCAGACAGCAACAAATTCGTTTTTTCAGCTTCTATTGTAGGTATAACAAGAAAACAAGCCTAGGCTCTGATACCACTGTTGGGTTATGAGCATTCTAACACTCATAAGTGTACATGCAACCCTAAATACCTTGGATCTATGTTTTCTCTATTATACATGCAAATATGAACATCCAAGGTATTATCCTAATCTAGCATACAAAACTATCAATATAACAAGATAGAATACATACCTCTTTGATGTAGAATGTCTTCATGAAGCTTGAGTGCCTAGTGCCCCAAGTGTGACACCTCAAATGGTTCATACAACACCAAATACACTTGGAATAACTTGAGAGAATTCTACACTTCATAAAATCGGCTACCCCTCTCTAGAATAATCTAGTGGCCGATTTTGGTCAAGAATAATATCTATATATAATGTTACAATTAGGGCAAACCCTAATTGTCATGACTTTCCATTTCCTTGGATCCATGGGTTCAAATACACCATGGAGCATCCAAGGAGCATCATATGGGTTTTGGCCCAACTAGATAATCCATGGAGCATTAGCCCACTATACAAGTATGGATGATTTACACAATCAACCCATATATTTAATTAGTCTTCTTTTGATCACTTAATTAATCCTAGATTAATTCTTGATCAATACTAATTAAATAATCTTGTTATTCTTATTATTAATATACTAGAACTTATAATATATTAATAACCATAAGTGTCTTATTTCTCTCATCATAGTCTATCCAAGTGCATGATGCCATGCAACCCAAATGGACCATGCCGGGTCGGGTCAAGTCTTACCAATTATAGTTATGGACTTAGACATTAATCCAACAAAAGCAGACGAAGGAATTTTTCTGGGATATTCTCTCACTTCAAAAGCATATCGGGTTTTAAACAAGCGTTCTAGAAAGATTGAAGAAACCTGTTATGTGACTTTCAATGACAACTACATCAAGAAGCTAAAGACTACAGAAGGAGCAATTGGAGAGATTTTCTCTCAAACAAGTCAATTCACAGCCACGATTGCCAATTTATTTGATCAGTTTGTGGACTTATTCGATGAACCTGAGAAAGCGACTCTCTCGGAACCCAAGGCGGAAGACAACAAAATGGGTAACGGAGAGCATGTTCCAAACGAACCTCCTCAGCATGGCGCTTCAGTCGGAGGGGGGGGGGGGGAATCTATTCTCTTCAAATCAACCGAACACACACTTTCAGGGGGAGAACTCTATCCCGGTGGCACCCGAAGGTCCTGCATCACCCGAAAGTCCTGCATCACCCGAAGGTCCTGTATCACCCGAAAATCCTGCATCACCCGAAGGTCCTGCATCACCCGAAGGTCCTGTAGCACCCGAACGTCTAGCCACACCCGAAAGTCCAGAAGCACCAAAAAGTCTAGCTACACCTTAGAGTTAAGTTGCACCTGAAGGTCCGAACCAACCTAAAAAACCAAATTATTCATCATCAGTCGAGGGGGAGAATTCCAATATGTTCTATGATGACGATAGTCAATCTGAATTGGAAGAAACGATGAACGCCGAATTGGATCCATCCTATGATCCAAACTATCCTCCCGTCATTAAATGGACCAGAGATCATCCTGTATCTCAGATAGTGGGTAATGTATCTGAAAAGGTCCTGACCCGATCCCAAGTGAAGACAAAGCAAGCCTCTCTATTCTCCAAAGTAGAGTTCTGCATGTATAATTCTTTCGTGTCCAAAGTTGAGCTGAAGACAGTCAATATGTAACAGCCCGAAATCCAGGTATTCTTCGTTTGGCCTTGCATCTTGGTTAAGTTGTTATTTTAGGTTTTCATGGTAGGCGAGTACGTTGGGCGTACAAGGTGTACGCTGCGCGTACTCACGTGCCTCTTTTGGACGGGTTCCCCCTCAGGTACGCTGGGCGTACCCAAGGTTATGCATGGCGTAACTTGCCCAGATCTAAAAACCCTAATCTCTTTGGAGGGCTATAAAAGGAATGTGTGGCTGGACTTCTCAGCCACCATCCCTCAGAGTGAAACCCTAAATAGTGTGTGCCTTCGTTCTTAAGCCTTTGTTTGTGCATTCTAAGCTTGGTGGTTCCATTCCAAGGTTGCAAAGGAGAAGAAGAGCTTATTGGAGAGGCTAGAAGTGGTGCTCAAGTGTAGATCTGAGCTTTGCAAGGGTTAAAGCTTCATTATCAGGTAAAAAGTTCGGATCTTGTAACTTGGTTCATGTTATATGCTTAAGGTATCGTTTTCCCGGGTTTAAGCCATAATCTTAGATACTTAATATTTCTGATCTATTGGAGTTGTAGACTCATAAAAATGACATCTTGGACGTGGATATTGCACCATGCATGAGATCTAGGTCCTTGAGTTTGAATAGAATGTTGTTATGTGATGTTGGAGCCTTTACAGCCATGCCAAGGCTTAGAGGTCTCAACTTTATGGGTTTAGACACACTAAAAGAGTCGGATCTAGAAGTTGGAGTAATGGCTTAACCGATTAAGACCAGAAATGAAGAGTGGCTGATTCTGATGGTTACGCTGGGCGTAACTTCCAGTACGCGCAGCGTACTGGGTGGAAACCCCGATCCAGGGGATTGGTGATGTACGCCCCGCGTACATCTAGTAGTGCGCCCCACATACTCTCAGGGTTGACATTTGTTGACTTTTAGGGTTTTGGTCAACATGAGGACTTTAGGTCAAGGAAGGGTAAAATGGTCTTTTACCCTCTGAGGAATGATGATAAGGGGTAGAGTTTTAGTGGTGGAAGTCTTTGTGTATTAAATGATATTTTTATGTTTAGGCGAGGTAGATTCGTCGTTGGGATTCGGTGTTAGCGAGGATGCGAGATCTTAGACTTTCCACGAGGTAAGTTTTCTCACTATACTGTACCCAGAAGGGTTTGACTGTGTGACTGGAAGGTCAGATATGTTATGAGTGTTGGATAAGGTGTCTAAGTCCATAACTTATTTGGTATATATTTGACCCGACCCAGCATGGTCCATTTGGGTTACATTTCATCCAAACTATTTATGGATAATTTTATGAGAGTTATATACATATGTCTATTAATATATTGTAAGTTATAATATATTAATATGAAGTTATTTAATTAGTGTTAGTCTTAAATAATTATGAATTAATTTAGAGATTAAAAGGAAGACTAATTAAATTGTAGGCTATTATTTTATATGGTGTGAGCTAACACTCATTAGTTAAAGGGCTAGGCTTATATGGAAGTCCATGGATGATCCATGGAGCTTTTAACCCAGGGATCCTTGCAAAAGGAATGGTCATGGGTTATTAGGGTTTCACCCTAATCATGTACACTCTATAAGCATGCTTATGTTGCATGAAATATCCACTAGTGTAACTAGCTTATGTGTGTATGTGTGTGGCCGATTTTATAGTGTGTGTACACTCCGTCAAAGTTTTCCAATAGTTTGTGGTGATTTGTGATTCCATTTGAGGCATTCACACTATTGGTGCTTGGCCCTCAAACTCGTTAAGAATCAAATTCATCAAAAAGGTATGTAATCTCATCTAATTTTTTTATGTTTAAAAGTACCCCATGCCATGTTAGATTGGTTATGAACCTTGGAAAATTATTATTTTGCATGTATTTAGACAAACATAGATCCAAGGTTTATTAGGGTTGCATGCACACTTAGGAAGTGTTAGATTTCTCAAAACCCAACAGTGGTATCAGAGCCTAGGCTTGCTTGTTTGATACTTGATGCAAAATAGTGAAAAAAGTCGAAATTTTTGCTGTCTGCATGATGGACTTGCCGAGTCCATGGGGGGACACGCCGAGTCCAAGGCAAAATTCATCCTACTCGCTGAGTAGGTTTGTGCACTCGGCGAGTAGAAGGTTCAAAATGCAGATTTTCGACTTTTGCTGTTGGAAATGGACTAGAAACTTTACCCTAAACTGTTTTGATGTTTTAAAACTTATTTTAGTTGGTGTAATGGTTGTTCTAATCCATTTACAATAACATATATCAAAATTTCATGCTTTGTATGTGTTCATATAATTTTTGAAACTTTGATAATCATGTTCATGTTCTTATGAATTTAGAAGATGATAGGAATTATTTGCTGAATTGTTTAGGAATAATTCTTGATCAGTTATGTGTTTTGATGGAGTCCATAATTTGTCCTCAAGTTATGGATATCCAAAGGTCACTTTTCTTTAACACACATTAAAAACACATAAGTTACATAAAATGAAGAGTCTTCATTTTATGAACCATTAATTCATAAGTTATGAAATGAAAAGTTTTGAAGAGTTACAAAACTTGCCCTCAACTTTTGGAATTTGGAAAAGTTTCACACACTTTAATAAACTTTAATTCCATCACTTTGAATTTTAAATATTAAAATTCAACACTTATACTATTTATAACATTAATGGTTAATTATTATATATATATATATATATATATATATATATATATATATATATATATATATATATATATATATATATATATATATATATATATATATAAGAACAAGTCGTTTTACCGTTAGTAGGCCTCATTCACGAAGCTGGTCTATAAGGTGGGTATAAGGTTGTTGCCTATAAAATGGCGACTTCATGGGTGTATACTCTCACCCACCGCTTGCTTGATCGGTGGAGGGTCGTTAGTCGAACGGGTAGGATAATGACTTTAAATTCTCATTAAAAGTATAATGATTATTATAAAGTAACTAAATATTTTTTTTATTTAATTCCCAATCTTAGTTACTTTAGGAAAAATGTGAATTTGGTGCTAGCCCATGGAATTCACACTTTGTACCTTACCAAGTCATTGGTGGAGCGTGTGTGGTTAACCGGCACACTAACTTGGACTAGTAAGGATCATGAAGGGTGGCTTAATGTATGTCATAGATCAATGGAGCGTGTGTGGTTAACCGGCACATTGATTAGGTGATAATATTAAGGGTACCAAGTGAATTGGTATGGTTATTCACACCTTGTTTTGTGATCATCGGCATCTCAGTCACAAAATTTGAGAGGGCACACTCGAGATTGAAACATGTCATTGAAAAGTTTAATGAATCTGAAAAGATCTAGGAATTTCAAATCCAATTAAAACCTAATAAATTATTTCGTTTTTCATGGTGGAAATTGGTGAATCGTCATTCGCCTTCCTTCAAATATTTTATAGCTTAGATTACGGCATCCCTCTTCCAAATTATAAAATATTGTGTTGGGTCTTGGCCTTAATAGTTCATATTGGGTGTTATATTAAGTATTTTTAATCAACTAAACTTGATCTCTCCCATTATAGATGTCTGGTTCAGATAACTATGATCTTCCCAAATCTCTTGAGGATGGTGTCCCTCAACATCATGCTTCACTTCCTCCACCTCCTCCAATTATTCTCCCTCACCCACAAGTTCTTGAAATGTTTAAATTCACTAAATCTCGATTGGCAAGCATAGTCTATGTGTGCTCACATCTTGGAGATAAAGTCACATATTGACAAGCCGGGAGAGTTGGGTGTCAATGTCTCGTGAAAGTTGGATGTTTAATCACTTTCTTAGTAACATAGTGAGTCTCTTTGGGACTACTATGAGACAAACTATGACACGAGCCTTAATGATCTTATCTATTTGCTCAGTGTTGCAGATTCAGCAATGATTCGGAATACTAGTAAAGAATATTTTATTAAAAGATCAACTTCACAAACCTTAAATGGACATTGGCAATGGTAGCATTGGATATCTAGAAAAGCATTTCTCTTCCCAATGGAAAGGGATCGGCCATAGTCAACTCGTTTTACCAAATGGTAATGAGAAAGGCTAAGTCTGAGATAGTCTCATGTGCCATTACCAAAGGATCCATGTGTTTTGTTGCCAAAGGAAGGGGCATTAGTTGCAAAGCTGCCCTATTTACCTGAAAGGTCATAAGGTTGATCAAGTCAAGAGGTTTGACTCTACTTCGGGTAAAATCCACGGTCTAACTCTATTAAGTTCCTATTTGGAGATTCTTATTACATAATGTGAATGGGTCGCATGCTGATGTTTTAAGAATCAAAGAAAAGATAGGAATCTTAAAGTAAGTATATGTTGATTCTGATTGCGAAGGTGGGTTTTGATCGCATGGTTCGGTAATTAGAATTTTGAGGTGTTGCTTAAGTGTTATAATATATTGCTTATGAATAGATAACAACAAGGTTTTCATGTGGATTGTAAGGATAAGTTTTTCCACAAAGTTTTAAAATAAAAGAAAAAAAGGGTTTTAATTTTATTTATTTTAAAAATATCCTTACAATGCCATCTGTGGAAGATTGTTGCTTATATGTTTCCAGTATTAGCAATATTGGAAAGTGGATTTGATTCTTTCATTTGTGGTAGTATCTGAATTTACCAAATGAAGAAAGTTTTTCATCACCCAAGTTTCAATTGGACAGAAACTTGGAATCATACAAGTTGTATTGTATGATGAATGAGAATTTTCATCTTTGAAAATTAAGACTAATTCTTTGATCACATGTATATGTGAGTCAATTGAAGGACTAAGGAATTTGGTACACTAGGTGTGCGCTGGTCAAGGTCCACCACAAAGATTGATTTGTCATGATTTACTAAAGATTAGTAAATATGATTATACTTATAAGGTTAAGCATAATTCTGTAACATTGGAAAGGTTACAATGTATGACAAAACAAATGAGAAGAATCAAATTAGGCAGAAAAAATAAAAGTTTCTCAAATCTGAAAGGATAGGAGAGTACTTTAGTACCATATTTCATGATCATCTTAATGATTATGAAACCATATCACAAATTCATACTCTAAGGACGTCTTAGTGCATTGTTATGGCTAAGAAGAGAGGTCATGAATTGTTGAATTGGTTAAAATCAAGAAGATGAGTCATACTTCGTTCCAAAACAATTCTTAGAGTCATACTCCAAGATTGTAACATTGAGTGACATAAAGTAAGGTTTAAAACACTTATCAAATGTAGTGTAAAATGTTTCTACTCTTGTACATTTGAGATTGGTAAGTTGTGATGTCTTGGATGAGACAAAGACCAACTAAGACCAATTGTGTGAAGTGTTAGTCTTGATAAGATTCCACACTATCCCTTGAATATTTATTTTGTCAAGGAATGGTTCTTGAATGGGGAAACTTATATGTCAAGGGGACAGTGGGAGCCTTAAAGATCCTGAAAGAGTTTCAAGATTTAATCAAGAGTAAAACCTGAAATTTATCACTAGCACACGACTTAATGTTTGCAACCTATCGTGTTGACATAATTCTTATTTCTGTACCTACTTTAAAAAAGATGAATTTGCATGAGAATTATCAGAGTTCAACTTGGAAGCATTGGTGGGCCTTGTGCTACCAAGGTGACAAGAAACTAAGATTGAACAAGTTTAATCCATGTAAGGCTGAATTTGTCACTAACCTTATCTTGTGATTATGGTTTTGACAAATTCACATGGATAGGAACTCATACACCATAAAATCTAAGTGTCATAAGGTTTCTCTCCGATTCATGAAAATGATGGTGAGGAAATGCTTTCACTAAGTAGATTTTAAGTAGATAGCAATTGTGTCATTTGCATTTTCAAAAGTCGTTAGTGGAGCGCGTGTGGTTAACCGGCACATTAACATGGACTAGTGAGAAATGGAAAAGGTCTAAGGAATTGAGACTATGATTACGGCATCCCTTTTCATAGTTCTGAAAATTGCTTAGACACACAGGTGAGCTATCTACGGAAAGGTGTATGAATCTAAATTTCAGAAGTCCAGCAGATTTATGGAAATATGTCAGAGCTAGTGGGAGCATAAGTGTTATGTTAACAATCATCATGTTAGTGGGAGAATGATAATTATGATTAGTATTGCAAGCTAGCAATGTTAATTATAGAAAACCAAAAGTTTCAATCCGTGAAGTTGCAGGGGTTGAAAAAGTCGTTTTGCTATAATTAAGGCAGAGGAAATTGTCATTATTTCAATTCTAAAGCTTAGATTGAGATATTAATCATCTTTAGTCAAGAAAATAGATATGAATTTTATGTCTGAATGATTCAACTTAAGGAAATTCTATATATATTGTGTTCTCAAAATTCAATTATGACTACGGCATCTCTCTTCATAGTTAAATTTTGAAAACATGGCAAATAAAAAAAAATATTGTAGCAAAAGACTGGTCTAGTATCATGTCTTTATGTCAAACATCATGAATCGTGTCCCATATGCTTCGGATATAGGATCGATTGCATGTGCTATAATATTCATCTTTTCTATATTTTCCAAATGCTTAAGGCATTAAGAAGGGAAAAGTCTAGAACTGGATACGACTAAAGTGATTAAGCATTTATCGAAGACAATCTGAGGTTCACCAAAGATTGGTTGCTCAGGGAAAGTTGGAAGTATGATGTAAGTTGTTGGAAATGACCATATTGACATGTTCTGAAAAGACGTAACTCCTGTTCGGAAGTGATAGTCAAAATCGGACTATGGAAATGTCTCCATAGGTGGAAGTTATTCAATCTATGTAAGATTAGAAAACCTTAATGCAAGAAGGGTTTTCAAAGCAATGTACTTTGCATATAAGACTTCCGTTCTATAGAAGTTGACCTTCTTTGGAATACTCTGTAATGACTGGTGACAAGGTTTTGTTGACTTTGTGAATAATTATTAGAAGAGGAACATTGCATAAAAGTTTAAAATGTAACAGATTTTTTGGTAAATGATAGGAATCGGGGATTCTCACATTTATAATAAGGATTTGGGATTGTGAAATGAGCATCATTGGAATCATGTTCAGTTGATCTATTTCACAAAGTAAAGATCATAGACAGACATAATGTGCATACTTGAAGTATGGCATAACTATTGTTTATAAAAACAAAGTGTACATGCTAGGAGCATGGGATAATTATTGTTTTATTCAAGTATTAAGTTGAATGTTTGAAACATTATACAATGAATAATGTGTAATCAATATGGTGATAAATAAAAGGTGGTTCTATTTATATTCAAAAGGGTTCTGAGACCATATTGGATTCGATTATTATTGTGTTTTACGTTGCATGTTTTGACTTCCAAAATAGCTAGGTTATTCTTTCCGAATGACTAAGTTATTTAAACACTCCACAATCGTTCATATGTTGGAAGTAGGTATGAATCAAGACTGTCACGAATCGGGTTTGTAGATGGCTAAATGGGTTTAGTCATAGCAATGGTTGCTACAACATTCATGAGTGCTCATAAGTTACGAGTATTGGAATAAACCCACGCTCACTTGTATCACTTCATGGAATTTATCTCGAGTGATCGTGAGACGGTAATATCATATAAATCTTCAAACCTAGAGAAATGAGTTGTTACCTTAAGTTGGTTGTGCATTGATTGCACGTAAACGCATCAGTAACTTGATGTTATAAAACGTGCCTTTGTGTACAATTCAACAAGTAGCAGAACAAGCATATGAGACGAAGTTTATCTGTTCCTTCTAGAAATAGAAGCGATATCTGGGCACCTCGATGATTTTGTTGCGACCTATGTACCGGCCGGTCAGAACTAAATTGATGTGTTCGATTAAGTTCTTTGTCAAACAAATCGAAAATCGGGAAACAAACTGTTGGACAATAAGTATGACGCTGTTCCATGTATTTGTCCGGCTGATGTCATGAGAACAGAGGATTATACGATCACTTATCTAAAATGGCGCTTCATAGTTCAACATAGTTTTCGAGAGCTACGATTGCTGGTTGCTTCTTGAAGTAACATACGCAAATACAGTTCTTAGACTTATCCAATTGGGAGTCTGTTGGATAAGGTATCTAAGTCCATAACTTATTTGGTATATACTTGACCCGACCCGGTATGGACCATTTGGGTTGCATTTCATCCAAACTATTTATGGATAATTTTATGAGAGTTATACACATATGTCTATTAATATATTGTAAGTTATAATATATTAATATGAAGTTATTTAATTAGTGTTAGTCTTAAATTAATTAAGAATTAATTTAGAGATTAAAAGGAAGACTAATTAAATTGTAGGCTATTGTTTTATATGGTGTGAGCTAACACTCATTAGTTAATGGGCTAGGCTTATATGGAAGTCCATGGATGATCCATGGAGCTTTTAACCCATGGATCCTTGGAAAAGGAAAGGTCACAGATTATTAGGGTTTCACCCTAATCATGTACACTATATAAGCATGCTTATGTTGCATGAAATAGCCACTAGTGTAACTAGCTTATGTGTGTATGTGTGTGGCCGATTTTATAGTGTGTATACACTCTCTCAAAGTTTTCCAAGAGTTTGTGGTGATTTGTGATTCCATTTGAGGCATTCACACTATTGGTGCTTGGCCCTCAAACTCCTTAAGAATCAAACTCATCAAAAAGGTATGTAATCTCATCTAATTCTTTTATGTTTAAAAGTACTCCATGCCATGTTAGATAGGTTATGAACCTTGGAAAATTATTATTTTGCATGTATTTAGACAAACATAGATCCATGGTTTATTAGGGTTGCATGCACACTTAGGAAGTGTTAGATTGCTCAAAACCCAATAATGAGATGTATGTATTATGAGTGAAAAGTTATTCGTTATATGTGCCATGTATGATATGCTTGATATGGGCCGGAAGGCGAATATGTTATGGGCCGGAAGTCATTGTGATGTGGACCGTAAGGTTGACGTGGGTAGGACCGGAAGGTTTACCTAGTCGGGACGGAAGTCCCCTGAGACTCATGGACCGAATGGTCAGGGCCTGGAAAGGCGTATGTGCGTAGGTTGTATTTTGGGGAACTCACTAAGCATTTATGCTTACAGTTGTTGTGTTATGTGTTTCAGGTACTAGCGAGGACCGTGGGAAGGCGACGGCGTGATCGTACACATTGTCGGGAGAAAACTATTTTATGATCTTTGGGATGTATTCGGTTGTGACAATATTGTATACGTCTGAATTTAAAATATTAATCGATGTTTTTGATGTTTACAAAAATGAAAAATTGGTTTTAAAATTTACGTTGTTGCAAGTTGGTATTAGAGCCTTGGTTTGAGGGATTTGGATACACCTTCGGGCGTAACTGAACTCAAACCGGGGATTTGAGAAATTTTTAATTAATAAAATCAATAAAAATTTGATAAGAGATTTTGAAACAACCAAAGAAGTAGAAGTGTGTACGATTAGCCTGCACTCGAACGGTAAAATCCCCAAAATACTCTTACAATATGTGTTATACGATATGATATGATACACACGCTAGTAGACTAGGTATTCATATTAGGACTAGAGTGGCCTGATTTGTGATGCCTTAGTCTAGGGAAATCTGCTGCTATGAGGTGCTTTGAGAGCGAGTGGGTAGCTAGTGCATGGCAAGAATAGAGTACTCATGATGCGGGTTTTGGTGAGGAGGACTTGGGGTGAATGCTGATGCGGTGTAGTTAGTAGTTTTGGGCCGGTACTACTAAAGACACTGGTTCAGTGGGCAACCAAAGTAAGAATCCCTGGGTATCAGAGACTGAGTAGGGTTGCGTTATCGAGTGTGATTATGCTCGATAGAGTCACTGATATTTCTATGTTGTATTTCAGAGGCATCATGGTTGGACCATGCCACAGACCTGGTACGAGCAGTGTGAGTGACGAGGAGCTTCGTCAGATGATTCATGAGGAGGTGGCTACAGCGATCCAGGCTGAGATTCCAGAGATGTTTGGGTCTATTAAGACCACATTGATGGATACTTTTGATGAGCGGTACGCCGTGGTGACTGAGGCCGCAGCTGCTGTAGCTACCGCAGCCGCTGTAGCTACCGTAGCTGTGGCTGCTACCAGACCACAGGGAGGTGACTCGTTGTTGTTCCGGGAGTTCAGCAACACGAAGCCACCCAAGTTTGACGGGATGCAGGATCTGATCGCTGCAATGAGATGGATTGCTGATATCGAGGGATGCTTCTACACTTGTTCATGTCCGGAGCATCTGAAGGTACGGTTCGCTTTGAACCAGCTCCGCCTGGGAGCAAAGGATTGGTGGAAGTTCGTGACGGTGAACTTCACTTTGGCGGAGGTTTCAGTCGTGATTTGGGAGAGGTTTACTGCTATGTTCATAGACAATTACGTTCCCCCGGTGGAGAGGGAACGGTTGGTTCAGGAGTTCTTGACCCTCAAGCAGGGTAATGATTCTGTCAAGGTGATCATGTGGAAGTTTCATGAGAGGGCGACCTTTTGCCCTGAGCAGGTGTCCAAGGAGCAGGCTCGGATGAGCCGGTATTTGGGCGTGCTGAGGAGGGATATCCGAGAGTTCGTATCGAACTCGTCATACCAGACTTTTGCTGAGCTTCAGGTGAATGCTAGGAAGCGTGAGATCCAGGCCAGGGAGGAGGCCGAGTCTCAACGGGTGGATCGGCGGCCGGCTCAGTCTCAGCCGGTAGCCAAGCGGACCAAGTCCACCGATTTGAGGTCGGGAGGTCAGAAGGGCCACACTTGTGGAAAGTGCAGCAAGGGTCACGAGGGGGCATGTCGATCGGGTGCTTGCTACAAGTGTGGCAAGGAGGGGCACATTGCTAGGGATTGCCCCAAGGGATTTATGGTTTGCTTTCATTGCAACCAGACCGGCCGCCGAAAGGCCGAGTTCCCCCCCAGCTTCGCCAGGGTTCTACGCCTGCTGCCAGGGTTACCGAGACTCGGCCAGTGAAGGCCGAGGCTCTGAAGGTTCGTGGAAGAGCTTTCCAGTTGACTGCGGAGGAGGTCTGCGCGGCGCCTGATGTCGTAGCTGGTATGTATTCTTTCGCGTATTTACTTTTATGTTAAGATATTGTGCTTATATTCTGATATGCGTAGGTGCTTTTCTTGTGAATTCTGTACCTACTTTGGTATTATTTGACTTGGCTGCGAGTATGTCTTTTGCATCGTTGGCTTTTAGCCAGCACATCGGTATTGATCGGGAGGTGATGAGTCGACCCCTGCGAGTTTCAATAGCGGATGAGAAAGCGGTATACGCCACTGATGTGATTCGAGGATGTGTGCTTGAGATTTTTGGGGTCAATTCCCTATAGACTTGGTTCCAATAGCGATGGGGGATGTCTGCATCATCGTGGGCATGGACTGGTTGAGTAAGTTTGGGGCAGTCATTGACTGCGAGAGACAGCTGGTGACTATTCGAGACCCTAGTGGGGGAGTGCTTACGGTGTATGGCGAGGGGACCCAGTGTGGGTCGGCATTTTGTTCGGCTGCCAAGGTGAGGCAGAATTTGCACTAGGGCTGCAATGGATTCATAGCCTACATGATGGATACTCGAGTGGCCGCGGGGAGGCCCAATTCAGTTGACAACGTTCCTGTAGTATGCGAGGTTTTGGATGTGTTCCCCGAAGAGTTACCAGGTGTGCCTCCGGAAAGGCAACTGGAGTTCCGTATCTATTTGGTTCCGGGAGCGGCGCCCATCGCCAAGGCGCCTTATCGTCTCGCTCCACTGTAAATACAGGAGTTATCCTCGCAACTTCAGGAGCTGTTGGGGAAGCGTTTTATTCGACCGAGTAGCTCACCTTGGGAAGCGCCGATTTTGTTCGTCAAGAAAAAGGATGGTTCACACCGGATGTGTATCGATTACCGGGAGTTGAACAAGTTGACGGTTAAGAACCGGTATCCGTTACCTAGGATCGATGATCTGTTCGATCGGTTGCAGGAGGCATCTTGGTTCTCCAAGATAGACTTGAGGTCGGGTTAACATTAGATGAGGGTTCGGGATGAAGATATTCAGAAGACTGCTTTCAGAACTTGTTATGGACATTATGAGTTTGTGGTGATGCCTTTTGGGCTCACCAATACCCTGGCTGCGTTCATGGATCTTATGAACCGGGTGTGCCGGCCGATGCTGGATCGGTCGGTGATCATATTTAATTATGATATTTTGGTATATTCGAGGTCTAGGGAACAACATGAGGAGCATTTGAGGGAAATTCTTGGGGTATTGAGATCGGAGAGGTTGTATGCCAAATTCTCCAACTGTGATTTCTGGTTACGAGAGGTCCAGTTCCTTAGGCACCTTGTTAACCAAAAGGGGATATTGGTCGACCCGGCCAAGATTGAGGTGGTGTTGAGATGGGAGGTGCCGAGATCGCCCACTGAGATCAGGAGTTTTCTGGGATTGGCCGGCTATTATCGAAGGTTTATCAAGGATTTCTCCAAGATCGTCGTGCCACTTACTAGGATGACCCAGAAGGGTGTTGCATTTTCGTGGGGACCGGAGTACTAGTCCTCATTCGAGACTCTTCGTCAGAAATTGTGCGAGGCCCCGGTGCTTGCGCTCCAGGAAGGGATGGAGGATTTTGTGGTGTATTGTGATGCATCTATATCGGGTTTGGGGGCGGTGCTTATGCAGAGAGGACATGTGATAGCATATGCTTCAAGGCAGTTGAAGCCTCATGAGTCGAGATATCCCACCCACGACTTGGAATTGGGGGCGGTGGTGTTTGCCCTCAAGATCTGGCGGCATTATCTTTATGGGGTACGGTGTACCATCTACGCGGACCACAAGAGTCTGAAGTACTTGATGGATCAGCCAAATCTGAATATGCGACAGAGGAGATGGTTGGATGTGGTGAAGGATTATGATTGTGAGATCCTGTACCACCCGGGCAAGGCTAATGTGGTAGCCGATGCGTTGAGCCGGAGGGTGGAAAGCACCCCGATCTGAGATATTTGTATGTGCTTGACGGTGATGACCCCGATTTTAGATACCATTCGAGGAGCTCAGGCTGAGGCTACGAAACCAGAAAACCAGAAGGGGTAGCGGGTTGTAGGTCAGGTATCAGGATTCGTTACGGATGGTCGAGGGCTTATGACTTTTCAGGGTCGGATTTAGGTACCGTTTTTGGGCGGTACGCGTACTATTTTGATGGAGGAAGCGCATCGATCGAAATTCTCGATTCATCCTGGGGCTACGAAAATGTATTTGGACCTAAGGAAGGAGTAGTGGTGGCCCTGTATGGAAAGGGATGTTGCATGGTTTGTTGAGAGATTCCTGACTTGTCGACAGGTTAAGGCCGAGCACCAGCGTCCACATGGTAAATTGCAGCCGCTAGAGATTCCCGAATGGAAGTGGGAACAAATTACCATGGATTTTATCACGAAATTGCCGCGGACTGCCAGGCGAGTCAATGCGATTTGCGTGATCGTGGATAGATTGTCGAAGAGCGCTCATTTTCTAGCCATCAGCGAGAGCTCTTCTGCGGAGAAGTTGGCAGAACTATACGTGAGGGAGGTGGTAACGCGGTATGGGGTTCCGATGTCGATTGTTTTAGATCGGGAGGTGCGTTTTACTTCCAAGTTTTGGAAGAAGTTTCATGAGGAGTTGGGTACGAGACTGCATTACAGTACGGCATACCACCCGCAGACAGACGAACAGAGTGAGCGGACGATTCAGACGCTTGAGGATATGCTCCGAGCATGTGTTTTAGATTTTGGAGGGAGCCGAGACACCTATCTACCTTTAGCAGAGTTTTCATACAACAACAACCATCATTCGAGGATTGGTATGCCACCCTTTGAGCTGTTGTATGGTCGGAGGTGTCGCACCCCCATCTGCTGGCGAGAGGTGGGGCAGCGGGTGATGGGTAGCACGGAGATTGTACTCCAGACGACCGAGCAGATTTAGCAGGTCAGGCAGAGGTTGTTGACCGTGTAGAGTCGCCAAAAGAGTGATGCGGACAGGCGGTGCTCCGAGCTCGAGTTTCAGGTTGGTGACCTTGTGCTCCTAAAGGTCTCTCCTTGGAAAGGAGTGATACGATTCAGGAAGAGGGGCAAGTTGGGACCCCGGTATATTCGACCCTTCAGGGTTATTGCTAGGTTAGGTCGGGTAGCCTACCTGTTGGATCTACCTGCTGAGTTGGGGTAGATCCATGATACCTTTCATGTCTTGTAGTTGAGGAAATGTATTGCCGACGAGTCGGCAGTGGTGCCATTAGATGATATTCAGGTGGATGCAGGCCAGAACTATGTGGAGAGAGCAATAGCGATCAGGGATCGGAAAGTTAAGGTTCTGAGGAACAAGGAAGTACCCCTGGTACAAGTGCAGTGGCAACATCGGAAGGGGTCCGAGCTGACATGGGAGTCCGAGTCTGAGATGCGGGATCAGTATCCAGAGTTGTTTTGAGTATGAGACTTCGGGGGCGAAGTATGATTCTAGTGGGGGAGAATTGTAACAGCCCGAAATCCAGGTATTCTTCTTTTAGCCTTCAATCTTGGTTAAGTTATTATTTTAGGGTTTTCATGGTAGGCGAGTACGCTGGGCGTACAAGGTGTACGCTGCACGTACTCGCGCACCTCTTTTGGACGCGTTCCCCCTCAGGTACGTTGGGCGTAGCCAAGGTTACGCATGGCGTAACTTGCCCAGATCTAAAAACCCTAATCTCTTTGGAGGGCTATAAAAGGAATGTGTGGTTGGACTTCTCAACCACCATCCCTCAGAGTGAAACCCTAAATAGTGTGTGCCTTCGTTCTTAAGCCTTTGTGTGTGCATTCTAAGCTTGGTGGTGCCATTCCAAGGTTGAAAAGGAGAAGAAGAGCTTATTGGAGAGGCTTGAAGTGGTGCTCAAGTGTAGATCTGAGCTTTGCAAGGGTTAAAGCTTCATTATCAGGTAAAAAGTTCAGATCTTGTCACTTGGTTCATGTTATATGCTTAAGGTATCATTTTCTAGGGTTTAAGTCCCAAAGGTGGAGACTTTTTGTGCAAATGGCCTCCATAAGCTTAGATACTTTATATTTCTGATCTATTGGAGTTGTAGACTCATAAAAATGACATCTTGGATGTGGATATTGCACCATGCATGAGATCTAGGTCCTTGAGTTTGAATAGAATGTTGTTATTTGATGTTGGATCCTTTATAGCCATGCCAAGGCTTAGAGGTCTCGACTTTATGGGTTTAGACACACTAAAAGAGTCGGATCTAGAAGTTGGAGTAATGGCTTAACCGATTAAGACCATAAATGAAGAGTGGCTGATTCTGATGGTTATGCTGGGCGTAACTTCCAGTACGCACAGCGTACTGGGTGGAGACCTCGATCCAGGGGATTGGCGATGTACGCCGCACGTACATCTAGTAGTACGCCCTGCGTACTCTTAGGGTTGACTTTTGTTGACTTTTAGGGTTTTGGTCAACATGAGGACTTTAGGTCAAGGAAGGGTAAAATGGTCTTTTACCCTCTGAGGAATGATGAGAAGGGGTAAAGTTTTAGTGGTTGAAGCCTTTGTGTATTAAATGATATTTTTATGTTTAGGCGAGGTAGAGTCGTCGTTGGGATTCGGTGATACCAAGGACGCGAGATCTTAGACTTTCCACGAGGTGAGTTTTCTCACTATACTGTACCCGAAAGGGTTTGACTGTGTGACCGGATGGTCGGATATGTTATGAGATGTATGTATTATGAGTGAAAAGTTATTTGTTATATGTGCCATGTATGATATGCTTGATATGGGCTGGAAGGCATTATGTTATGGGTCGGAACGCGAATATGTTATGGGCCGGAACGCGAATATGTTATGGGCCGGAAGGCATTTTGATGTGGATCGTAAGGTTGACGTGGGTAGGACCGGAAGGTTTACCTAGTTAGGACAGAAGTCCCCTGAGACAAACGGACCGGAAGGTCAGGGCCTGGAAAGGCGTATGTGCGTAGGTTGTATTTTGGGGAACTCACTAAGCATTTATGCTTACAGTTGTTGTGTTATGTGTTTCAGGTACTAGCGAGGACCGTGGGAAGGCGCCAGCGTGATTGTACACATTGTCGGGAGAAAACTATTTTATGATCTTTGGGATGTATTGGTTGTGACAATATTGTTTACGTTTGAATTTGAAATATTAATCGATGTTTTTGATGTTTACAAAAATGAAAAATTGATTTTAAAATTTACGTTGTTACACAATACGACTCTTGATCATTCTAATTGGGTTCAGGCTATGCAAGATGAACTCAATGAGTTTGAACGCAACTAGGTTTGGCGCCTTATTCCAACACCTAAAGATGCCTCAGTCGTTGGTCTCAAATGGGTATTCAGAAACAAAATGGACAAGCAAGGTAATGTACTTCGAAATAAAGCTTGTCTCGTGGTGAAAGGATACTGCCAGGAAGAAGGAACTGATTACGAAGAAACTTTTGCTTCGGTAGCAAGGCTGGATGTAAAATGCGCCTTTCTGATTACACACAAGAACTTCGAGGTCTACCAAATGGATGTAAAATGCGCCTTTCTGAATGGAGAAATTAAGAAACGGTTTACGTGGAGCAACCTCCTGGTTTTGTAAATGAAAAGCATCTAAATCACTGTTATATTCTGGACAAGGCAGTTTACGGTCTGAAACAAGCGCCTAGGGCTTGGTATGAAACACTAACTAAGTTCTTAAAGATGTCTAAATTCAAACAAGGTTCAGTTGACCCAACCTTCTTTCGAAAGAAGGAAGGTAACCACCTTATGATAGTTCAAATCTATGTCGATGATATCATCTTTGGCTCAACGAATCCTAGCATAAGAGCTGAATTCAGAAAGCTGATGGAGACTAAATTTGAAATGAGCTCAATGGGTCCGATTAACTTTTTCCTTGGTTTAAACATTAGACAGGGACCCGAAGGCATCTTTATCAATCAGGAAGCATACACTTTCACACCCCAAAACCACGAACGGCGGAAATGTTCAGGGGTGGAGGACGTCATGTGCAGTATCACAACAATGTAATATAATAAACAAGCAACAACATCATCCATTGCATTATAATTAAAGTTTTAATACATGTGTGTTTCTTTCATTGTAGTAAGACACCAAAAATATACAACCAAAATAAAAGACGAGACTTGTCTGCTCCGTCTTCTCAAAACCTGGCCTTCGTACCTGTGTACTGATGACCTGAGAATACAAGTTATTTTGAAAGCGAGTATCAGCTTTAAAGCTGGTGAATTCATAAGTATATAAGTGTCATTGCCTTGTTTGTGAAAATCTGTTATAAAGGCCATGTAAATCGTTAAATGAAAATGTTGATGTACGTATGAAAAACCCTAGAAAATCCCTTATTTCCTATCAGTTTGAGATGTAGTCTTCTACCAAGACCCGAATGTTTTGTAAGTAAAATGATAGTTTTCCTTTAATTGTTAAGTACTAAAGTACTTAGTCTAACTCATCGTTTATGTGAAAGAATCACAAAATAAAGTAAACAAGAAAATGTACTACTGTAAGTGTTGTCACTAGGTACTAGGACTAACACATCATATGTAACTGTTATCCCAAGATACTAGGGTTAACACGACCTATATAACCTAATGAACATCCGAAGATTTGTGCACTCACCCTCTGTAGCGGCAGCAAGGTGGAAGCGGGTTAATCCCATAACCGCGTTAACCTAATGATCATCCGAAGAGTTTCATCTCATCCTCTGTTGCAAAAGGAGATAGAGGAATGGTTAGTTCCGTAACTGACTCCCAATATCAGAAACAACCTTAGACATTCGTAGATGTTCATCACCCAGTGTTGCTAACAGTTGGGTTCTGGAATGGTTAGTCCCGTATAGATATCCCATTGAACTGGGATAGGCAAGAAAATTTGCACTGAAGGTACGAATAAATCTTCCTAATAACTCTAGGTACAAGTATCCACGTAAGTGAGTATAGGATAATGTATATAAGTAACAGTATTCATGTATGGTATTCATGTATCATGTAAGTATAAGTAAACGTACTCATGTATCATGTAATCAAATGTAAAGGTACTCATGTATCAGGTAATGTACTGGTATAGACTCATGAATGAACTGACTCTTATGTGATTCCTTGTAATAGGAATTATGTTTGATATCTCCAAATTATCCCTATGATAATATACTGGAAGTTAATTGGTTGTTCAAGTAGCTTTATACACTCTTACTACTCAAGGGTGTGAGAAACTAAATGAAAACTGTAAACTATAACATCAATACATATATAAGAATATAAGTGTACATGCATAGTTTAGTTCAATAATGTAAAATGGTTTTATAAGACATCTTATGGGTTTTGAAAAAATAATTACCAAAAACTTGATGTCATTTTTGATATACATTTCAAAGGTAAAATAATTGATAACAATGCGTTTTTAAGATTTAAAACCATTTCATGCATCACATTTTGTAGTATGTGAAATCTGTTAAATGACAAACACAGTTATAAAATACATAACAATGATTTAATAACATGTTTGTTTCTACTTGTATTCCCCCCCCCCTTTAAAGCATTTAAAATCGTTTAAAACATTTATTAGGGGTATGAACTCACCTGTAGTTGGTGATTGGAATGAACTGAACGGTATAGGATGGCTAGGTTTCAAGCGAGGACTTGTGAACACACTACGATCCTAATGAACATATAATCACACATATATGCACTCAATTAGACTCAAATAACTAATTGATATTGTTTAAGACATCCTAGGCATAATAAACACTTTATATAAGTGTTTTAAGCCTTAAGGATTGCATCTAAGCTAATGTGGGATAGAGTATTTGTGTTTAGGGTTTCTAAATGACCCTATATGAGAGTTTACTCTCCATAAACCATCACACATGGAGTTTACGGTTGTAAACTCTTGAGTTTACGGCCGTAAACTCCCAAACATGTGTGTTTGGTGTGTTTTGAAGTCCCAATTGCTTTCTAGAATTATTCTATCTTAGTGGCTAAGTCCTTGGAAGGGTTTAAGGTCTAGAAGTACTCCAAATAGGAGTTTACGGCCTCAAGGCCATTCCCCTTAGAGTTTACGGCCGTAAACTCTAAGTAATGTGGGTTTTTGTTGTTTTCAAGCCCCTTGCACTTGTGGGATATGTTCTAGACTTTTATTCCTATCATATGAAGGCATTAGGCACACCTTAGTGCCCCCTTTAGGAGTTTACGGCCCAAGAACCATGTCTTGACCATAAACTCACTTGGTTAAGTGATTTTGATGTGGTTTGGTCCTTCCATTAAGTGTGTAACAATTTCTTGTAAAGGCCTAGGGCTTTAGGTGTCATGAAAACACCCTTTTGTCCATTCAAATGGAGTTTACGGCCTAAGCTTCACTTGGGCTGTAAACTCACTTTTGTTTGTGTCATTTGATCTTTTTAAGACCTTGTTCTACTTGGGAAAATAGCCTAGATACAAGCCTTAAAGTCCTAGTTTCCTCAAAACACCATTTAGTGTTAGAAAATGGAGTTTACAGCCTAAGAGAGTTCTGGGCCGTAAACTCCCAATCTTGGGTGGATTTTGGCTTGCTTTCTTGTCCCTAACATGCATACATAAACATCTAAGGCCTTATCATAACATAAGTGTCGGTTTTGGCTTTGTTTTGGGAGTGTACCGCTCAAGAACACGTTGGGGTGTAAACTCCTAGATCTCATGTTTTAGCCTTCTAAATCATGTTATAGACACATATAAAGCTTTCTAACATTACTATAAAGAGTTACTCACATTTTGGTATAAAAACCCGAAGATCCGTTACAGAGAAAATGGCTTTTCTCTAGTCGGAAATGTGAATAATGAATGATTTTGGTTTAGAAATCTATTTATAGTCCTGAGATATTTTGGCAGAAAATATTTTTATTCCTGAAATGATCCCTAATAAAATAGAGTGTTGGAATAACAGTGTTGCACAAAACCCTAGTGCAACCACTCTCTTGATATTTCCTGAAGTGTAAACCCTGAATTTTTCAAACTTACGCGAAGAGTCTGAAAATTAACTGTGACTGCTACAACTTCTATTGAAGTGATATAGTTTGTACAGAATGGAAATTTCGGGTTGTCACATCATCCCCCGTTAGAAGGAATTTCGTCCCGAAATTAGAATTTAAGCAAACAAGAAATTACAAATAACTAAGCGAAAAGGTGAGGGAATTTTAGTTTCATCTGATCCTCACGTTCCCAAGTGAATTCCGGTCCACGCTTTGCGTTCCAGCGCACTTTCACTATCGGGATACGGCTTTGCTTTGTTTGCTTGACCTCTCGGTCCATGATCTCTACTAGTTCCTCCACGAAGTTAAGGCTCTCGTTGATCTCGATCTCGTCGAATGGAATAACAAGAGTCTCGTCGGATAGACACTTTTTCTTGTTCGAGACGTGGAAGGTAGGATGTACGTTACTGAGTTCTTGCGGTAGATTGAGCTTGTAAGCTACAGGACCGATTCTCGCAAGAATCTCAAAAGGCCCTATGTATTTTGGATTGAGCTTCCCACGCTTTCCAAAGCGTATCAAGCCCTTCCAGGGTGAGACTTTCAGTAGGACTCGGTCGCCCACCTAGAACTCCAAAGGTTTCCTACGCTTGTCAGCGTAGCTTTTCTGTCGGTCTCTAGAGGCTTTCAATCGTTCACGAATTTGAACGATCTTCTCTGTCGTTTCCCGAATGATTTCCGGACCCGTGAGAGTGGTTTCGGGAACTCATCCCTTAGCTAACTGGGTATCACCTACGTCAGTCCAGCACAGAGGGGACCTGCACTTTCGGCCATATAGCGCCTCGAATGGAGCTGCCTTTATGCTCGTGTGATAACTATTGTTGTAGGAAAATTCGACTAGGGGTAAATGAGTATCCCTAGCTTTTCCAAAATCAATCACATAGGCACGCAACATATCTTCTAAGGTTTCGATAGTCCTCTCACTTTGCTCGTTGGTCTGTGGATGGTAGGCTGTACTCATGTCCAACCTAGTTCGTAGGGAATTTTGTAATGATTGCCAGAACCTCGACGTGAATCTACTATCTCGGTCCGAGATGATGGATAACGGAACACCGTGCAGCCTTACAATTTCCCTAATGTAAGTTCTGGTAAGTTTCTCCATCTTGTCTGTTTCTTTGATCGGCAGGAAGTGTGCAGACTTGGTCAGTCTATCGACGATGACCCATATGGAATCAAGTCCACCCGTCGTCTTGGGCAACTTGGTTATGAAGTCCATAGTGATCCGCTCCCACTTCCATTCTGGTATTTCCGGTTGTTGTAGAAGACCGGAGCGTTTCTGGTATTCGACCTTGACCTTTGCGCAAGTAAGGCATTTACTCACGAAGGTAGCACTATCTGCTTTCATGTTAGGCCACCAGTATAGCTTTTGAAGATCCAGATACATCTTATCTGAACCCGGGTGGATGGAATAACGAGTGTTGTGAGCTTCGGTCATGATCAAGTCTCTGAATCCACCGTGTTTCGGTGTCCAGATCCGATCTATGAGGTATAAGGCTCCGCCACCCTTGACTTCCAAGTTCTTATCCATCCCTCTAAGGGATTCACCAGCCACGTTTTCAGGTTTCAAAGCATCGAGCGTCGCCTCCTTAATTTGCATGGACAAGTGTGAATGGATAGTTAGAGTCAAGGATTTGTCTCTACAACCAGTATATTCTTTCCGACTTAGGGCGTCGGCTACAACATTGGCTTTACCCGGATGATAACGAATTTCACATTCGTAATCGCTGAGTAGCTCGACCCACCATCGTTGTCTCATGTTGAGCTCTTTCTGGTAGAAAATGTGTTGTAGACTCTTATGGTCCGTAAAGATTGTGCTTTTTGTACCATATAGGTAATGTCGCCATATCTTCAGAGCAAACACAACTGCTCCTAGTTCAAGATCGTGGGTTGTGTAGTTAACCTCATGTGTCTTCAGCTGTCTCGAGGCATAGGCGATGACTTTACCTCACTGCATCAGAACACATCCGAGTCCTTGGTTGGATGCATCGCAATAGAAAATGAAGTCTTCTATCCCTTCGGGGAGGGATAGTATCGGGGCGGTGCACAAGGCTCGTTTGAGCGTTTGGAACGCTCTTTCCTGTTTCTCTTCCCAGTCAAAGGCCACACTTTTCTGGGTCAGGGTTGTGAGAGGTTTCGTTATGCTGGAGAAGTTCTGAATGAACCTGCGATAGTAGCCAGCTAGACCTAGAAATTGATGAATTTCGATAGGTGTCTTTGGTGCTGACCAGTTCTCGATGGCCTTAATTTTGGAAGGGTCCATGTGTATTCCCTCTTCGCTAACAACATGGCCCGAAAATTCGACTCGTCGAATCCAAAATTCGCACTTCTAGAACTTCGCGTAGAGCTTCTCCACTTGAAATGTTTCTAAGATTTTACAGAGATGTTGACTATGTTCCTCCTTACTTCGAGAGTCGATGAGTATGTCATCAATGAAGACTATGACGAACTGATCCAAGTATGGACGACACACCCTATTCATCAGATCCATGAATACTGCAGGCGCATTAGTTAATCCGAATGGCATCACTACAAACTCGTAGTGCCCATAATGAGTTCGGATGGCTGTTTTGGGAACATCCTCCTCTAACACTCGTAGTTGGTGATATCCGGATCGCAAATCTATTTTCGAGAAGTAGTTGGCTCCTTGAAGTTGATCAAACAAATCGTCAATGCGAGGCAAGGGATAACTATTTTTAATGGTAAGTTTGTTGAGTTGTCTATAGTCAATGCACATGCGAAACGATCCATCTTTCTTCTTGATGAACAAGACCGGTGCTCCCCATGGTGAGAAGCTTGGTCGAATGAATCCCTTCTTGAGAAGTTCATTAAGTTGACTGGAAAGTCCCTGCATCTCGGCCGGTGCCAAACGATAAGGAGATTTGGCTACTGGTGTACCTATTGGCACTAAGTCGATTCTGAACTCAACTTGGCGTTGCGGTGGTAAGCCGAGAAGTTCTTCTAGGAATATGTCGGGAAAGTCGCGTACTTCTGGGATTTTCTGGATGTCCTTCAGTTCTTGACTGGTATCGACGACATGTGCTTGGAATGCATGATATTCCTTTCGCAAGCACTTCTGGGCTTGAATGCACGAAATGATACGAAGGCTCGTACTAGGTTTGTCGCCGTAGATAATGAAGGTTTCATTATTAGGAAGGTTAAGACGAACTGCTTTTTCAAAGCACAAGATGTCGGCGCGAAGAAGACTCAACCAATCCACACCGATGATAACGTCGAAACATTTAATTGTGACTGGCATGAGATCTATCTTGAAAGTATGGCCATATAAAGCTAAGGTACAACCTACGTATATGCAGTTTGTACTCTCTGTTTTCCCGTTAGCCATTTCAACCGTGAATGAGTTATCTAATGCACATGGTTTTTGTTTAAGCATGTTTGCAAATTTATGACTTACGAAACTTTTCTCGGCTCCACTATCGAAAAGTATGCAAGCATATGAGTTATCGAGGAGGAACGTACCAGTAACTATCGTAGGATCAGCTACTGCTTCCTCCTGACCTAGGGCCATAACTCTTCCCACTCCTCCAGTCGTCCCTGCTTTAGGGCAGTTCCTCTTGTAATGGCCCACCTCGCCACATCCGTATCAAGTTTGGCCCATACCGGCGTTAGGGACCTGGGCGGCTTGAGCTGTTGGAGCCTGGCAGTAATGGACGGTGTGCCCCTTCCTGTTGTAGTTAGAGCAGAACATCTCCTTGCAAGGTCCGTGGTGGTGGAAGTTGCACTTGGTGCACTTTGAAAGGGTTCTAGCATAAGTTTTTGCTGGTAAGGGGTTCGCAGGGACAACAGGAGTCACTGTGGCAGCATTGATCGCCACAAGTTGTTGTTTATTGGAGGATCCTTGCGAAGCCCCTCTTTTCCTCTTATTCCACCCCTTCTTGTTGTGGTCGGGGTTGGACTTTTGTGGTACGGGTATAGGGATTGATGGGTTCTTAGGTTTCCGGTGATCGATGAGAGATTGTGCTAGCTCTTTGGCACTATCGAAGGTAATAGTCCTGGAAGCTATAACACTTGACTGGATCTGGGGCGATAGCCCCCAGATATATCTTTCTATCTTTTTGCTCTGGGAGCAACCATGTCAGGGCATAAGTTTGCCAGATCACAGAACCTATTCGTGTAGGTTCCTATGTCAGATCCAACCATTTGCAGGCTCCAGAGTTCCTGCTCGAGTTTTTGTATTTCTCCCCGAGGACAGTACTCTCTCATCAGCATGTCCTTCAAGTGTTCCCAATTGATGGAATACGCCACCACTAGAGTCAGGTACTTAACATAACCGTTCCACCATGTTAGTGCCCTATCAGAGAAGGTACAAGCTGCGAACTTGACCTAGTTGCCTTCTTGGCATCCACAGATCTCGAAGACAGATTCCATCTTCTCGATCCACTGCCATAACACCATAACACCCCCAGTTCCATTGAAGCTTCGGGGTTTGGCGTTCGTGAAATCCTTGTAAGTGCATTCCCGAGGGTGTCCATGGCTTTCGCCGTGGTTCAAGGGAGGTGCACCTGTTCCCGATCCACTAGGGACAGGAGTGTTGATTGCTAACACAACAGCTGCTTTGAAAGCCGCCTGAAACATGTTGGCATCAAAGGGGTTAGGTGGTAGAGGAGGTTGAGGTTCTGGTTGTGGTAGTGGAGGAGGCGGTGGTATCGGTGTTTCGTTGATTGGATTACGCCTTGTACTTCTGCGTGGTGGCATCTTTAACTATATGTTTAGAAGATGATGACATGGATAAGAATAAATGATTTATGAATGTGTCCCATGGGCTAACTCCCCATAGTCCAACAACAAAATGAATAGAATAACTAACTGAAAGTGACAACATTTGCATAATAATTTCCATATGATTAGAAATCTGTCAATAATACTGGAATTACAGATGTAACAAGTTCGGGAAAAATGGCCTAAAAGTAGGCCTTACATCAACTAAGATGGAAAATTTTGACAGAAATAAGACGAGATCAAGACCTAACAGGTCTAAGATTTATACAGATAGGAAATTAGCCCAAAGTTTTACATAAACTAGGTTATATCCAAAAGATGAGATAACGATATTCTATCAGCGATGAGAACTGCTAGCATGAATCCTCGATTCCGATAGTAGACGTTCAATGTCCCTTATACGCCTGTTCGACCTTGCTTGCTGAGCTCGAAGTTCTCTAACTTCTGCTCGGGTTTCAGCAAGTTCCCTCTACAGATTTGCATTGCGGACCAGAGTCCTTTCATGAGCAGACTGTAGTTGGCGAATGTGGACAGTGTTAACACCCGAGTTGGCGTCAACTTCCGAAACTTGATTGATAGTCGCTTGAGCCATAATCGTGTTTCGAAAAATCCTACACACCATGATTGGTAGGACTCTATCAGCAGAACCTCCCTCAGTGAAGTTGTAGAAACTTCGGTCTCCATTGTAGGGAATGGGTTAACCTTGTTTCTGACTCCATTCAGTCAAGTTAATGGCCCACAAAGGTGTGGGTCCTTGAAACACAGGACGAGGGTTTAGGTTTGGGTTTTGAGCAGCTGGGTGTAGGTTGTTGACTTCTGGCTCCGAGTCAGAACTATCAGAAAAACTTGGCATGGTGATCATCCAAAGGAATTGGGTGATCATCTTCTGGCTCTGCCTCTAGCCAACCAGGATTGCCTTGGTTTGGGAAGTACGGATCGCCATGGTGAAATCCAGCCATCTTAATCTACACGAGAAAAGGGATATAAGTAATAGCTTAAATAGACGAACTAACTAAGATAATTACTGTAAGATCAAATACCCATATGGTATTTCATGATGGTTGTGTTGGTAAGTTTTTAGACTTGTTGCCACATCACAACCATTCTTGGGCATATGCTAATCACTCCTCGGACCAGCATAGTTGATCAGGCTATGCTATTCCCAAGACTGACTATATATCCCCAGGCTCACTTGTGATGTTCAACAATCGTAATACTGTTGTTCTTGTCATTGTGACACTGGTTTTAGTATGAATGCAGGCACGTATACTTTGTTAAATATTTTATTATTTAAAAGTATGACTCATAGACAGAGTGTTGTAATCCCATGTATTTATAGTTAGTATATCTTTTATGGGTTGATATACTTAATTCACTATAAACAATGCTCTGATACCAATCTGTCACACCCCAAAACCACGAACGGCGGAAACGTTCAGGGGTGGAGGACGCCATGTGCAGTATCACAACAGTGTAATATAATAAACAAGCAACAACATCATCCATTGCATTATAATTAAAGTTTTAATACATGTGTGTTTTTTTCATTGCAGTAAGACACCAAAAATATATAATCAAAATAAAAGACGAGACTTGTCTGCTCCATCTTCGCAAAACCTGGCCTTCGTACCTGCCTACTGATGACCTGAGAATACAAGTTATTTTGAAAGCGAGTATCAGCTTTAAAGCTAGTGAATTCATAAGTATATAAGTGTCATTGCCTTGTTTGTGAAAATTTGTTATAAAGGCCATGTAAATCGTTAAATGAAAATGTTGATGTACGTATGAAAAACCCTAGAAAATCCCTTATTTCCTATCAGTTTGAGATGTAGTCTTCTACCAAGACCCGAATGTTTTGTAAGTAAAATGATAGTTTTCCTTTAATTGTTTAGTACTAAAGTACATAGTCTAACTCATCGTTTATGTGAAAGAATCACAAAATAAAGTAAACAGGAAAATGTACTACTGTAAGTGTTGTCACTAGGCATTAGGACTAACACATCATATGTAACTATTATCCCAATGTACTAGGGTTAACACGACCTATATAACCTAATGAACATCCGAAGATTTGTCCACTCACCCTATGTAGCGGCAGCAGGGTGGAAGGGGGGTTAATCCCATAACAGCGTTAACCTAATGATCATCCAAAGAGTTTCATCTCATCCTCTGTTGCAACAGGAGATGGAGGAATGGTTGGTTCCATAACTGACTCCTAATATCAGAAACAACCTTAGACATCCCTAGATGTTCATCACCCAGTGTTGCTAATAGCTGGGTTCCGAAATGGTTAGTGTCGTATAGACATCCCATTGAACTGGGATAGGCAGGAAAATTTACACCGAAGGTACGAATAAATCTTCCTAATAACTCTAGGTACAAGTATCCACGTAAGTGAGTACAGGATAATGTATCTAGGTAACAGTATTCATGTATGGTATTCATGTATCATGTAAGTATATGTAAACGTACTCATGTATCATGTAATCAAATGTAAAGGTACTCATGTATCAGGTAATGTACTGGTATAGACTCATGAATGAACTGATGCTTGTGTGATTCCTTGTAATAGGAATTATGTTTGATATCTCCAAATTATCCCTATGATAATTTACTGGAAGGTAATTGGTTGTTCAAGTAGGTTTATACACTCTTACTACTCAAGGGTGTGAGAAACTAAATGAAAACTTTAAACTATAACATCAATACATATATAAGAATATAAGTGTACATGCATAGTTTAGTTCAATAATGTAAAATGGTTTTATATGACATCTTATGGGTTTTGAAACAATAAATACCAACGACTTGATGTCATTTTTGATATACATTTCAAAGTTAAAACAATTGATAACAATGCGTTTTTAAGATTTAAAACCATTTCATGCATCACATTTTGTAGTATGTGAAATCTGTTAAATGACAAACACAGTTATAAAATACATAACAATGATTTAATAACATGTTTGTTTCTACTTGTATTCCCCCCCTTTAAAGCATTTAAAATCATTTAAAACACTGATTAGGGGTATGAACTCACCTGTAGTTGGTGATTGGAATGAACTGAACGGTATAGGATGGCTAGGTGTCAAGCGAGGACTTGTGAACACACTACGATCCTAATAAACATATAATCACACATATATGCACTGAATTAGACTCAAATGACTAATTGATAATGTTTAAGACATCCTAGGCATAATAAACACTTTATATAAGTGTTTTAAGCCTTAAGGATTGCATCTAAGTTAATGTGGGACAGGGTATTTGTGTTTAGGGTTTCTAAATGACCCTATATGAGAGTTTACTCTCCATAAACCATCACACATGGAGTTTACGGTTGTAAAATCTTGAGTTTATGGCCGTAAACTCCCAAACATGTGTGTTTGGTGTGTTTTGAAGTCCCAATTGCTTTCTAGAATTATTCTATCTTAGTGGCTAAGTCCTTGGAAGGGTTTAAGGTCTAGAAGTACTCCAAATAGGAGTTTACGGCCTCAAGGCCATTCCCCTTAGATTTTACGGCCGTAAACTCTAAGTAATGTGGGTTTTTGTTGTTTTCAAGCCCCTTGCACTTGTGGGATATGTTCTAGACTTTTATTCCTATCATATGAAGGCATTAGGCACACCTTAGTGCCCTTTTTAAGAGTTTACGGCCCAAGAACCATGTCTTGGCTGTAAACTCACTTGGTTAAGTGATTTTGATGTGGTTTGGTCCTTCCATTAAGTGTGTAACAATTTCTTGTAAAGGCCTAGGGCTTTAGGTGTCATGAAAACACCCTTTTGTCCATTTAAATGGAGTTTACGGCCTAAGCTTCACTTGGGCCATAAACTCACTTTTGTTTGTGTCATTTGATGTGTTTAAGACCTTGTGCTACTTGGGAAAATATCCTAGATACAAGCCTTAAAGTCCTAGTGTCCTCAAAACACCATTTAGTGTTAGAAAATGGAGTTTACGGCCTAAGAGAGTTTTGGGCCGTAAACTCCCAATCTTGGGTGGATTTTGGCTTGCTTTCTTGTCCCTAACATGCATAAATAAACATCTAAGGCCTTATCATAACATAAGTGTCAGTTTTAGCTTCGTTTCGGGAGTTTACCGCTCAAGAACACCTTGGGGTGTAAACTCCTAGATCTCTTGTTTTAGCCTTCTAAATCATGTTATAGAAACATATAAAGCTTTCTAACATTACTATAAAGAGTTACTCACGTTTTGGTATAAAAACCCGAAGATCCTTCAGAGAGAAAATGGCTTTTCTCTAGTCGGAAATGTGAATAATGAATGATTTTGGTTTAGAAATCTATTTATAGTCCTGAGATATTTTGGCAGAAAATATTTTTATTCCTGAAATGATCCCTAATAAAATAGAGTGTTGGAATAATAGTGTTGCACAAAACCCTAGTGCACCCACTCTCTAGATATTTCCTAAAGTGTAAACCCTGAATTTCTCAAACTTACGCGAAGAGTCTGAAAATTAACTGTGACTGCTACAACTTCTATTGAAGTGATATAGTTTGTACAGAATGGAAATTTCGGGTTGTCACGTACACCAAGACTCTTCTTGCTAAATTCTGCATGATGGGCGATTCGAAAGTCAAAGTTCCAATGGCGTTTGGCACCAAACTCACACCATCCTTGGATAAACCGGCAGTCGATATAACGTTATACCGCCAAATGATTGGATCCTTGATGTACCTCACAGCTAGCAGGCCCGATATAATGTTTTCTGTGTGTTATTGTGCTAGGTTTCAAGCGAATCCTCGTGAACCACACATGCTAGTAGTGAAGAATATACTTCGGTATTTGAATCGAACCACCTCTCTCGGTCTCTGGTATCCATCAAACTCAGGTTTCTTTGTTCAAGCCTACTCAGATGCAGACCTTGGAGGATGTGGTTTAGTCAGGAAAAGCACTATAGGAGGATGTCAATTCCTCGACGGGAAGTTGGTGAGCTGGCAATCTAAGAAACAAACATGTGTTTCACTGTCTACAGCCGAAGCAGAATACATTCCAGCCGCCTCTTGCACATCTCAAGTGATTTGGATCCAAAGCCAACTCCAGAACTATGGACTCAATATGAAAAAGATACCACTATATTGTGACTCAGAAAGTGCAATTAGGATCTGTCATAACCCAGTGCAACATTCCAAAACCAAACACATTGCACTAAGGTATCACTTCATTAAAGATCATGTTGAAGACGGAAACGTAGAGATTCATTTTGTACGCACTACTGATCAACTGGATGACATCTTCACCAAAGCTCTTCCTGAAGCAAGTTTCAATAAAATTCTACAAGGACTAGGTATGATGGAATCGGTGTCAGTACCAAAAACTACTTCTCAAGACTAAAAGTTGGAAGCGAAATGAACCGAACGTTCGGGTTCGGCTCACGTCAGTGCCGAAATGAACCGAGCGCTCAGGTTCAGTCCTATTCTCTTTTCTTCGCTTATGACTTAAAGGTAGTTTCTTTGGTTGTAAACTTTTTGTATCCTTTCTTCTCAATTACATCTCTCTTATTTTCCTAAACTTTGTCTTTTTCAAATTCATTTTTCTGCAACCGAAATAGAATGAACGCTCGGGTTCGGTTCCAAATTTTTTTTGTGTGTTTGTTTTTTATTTTTCTTTCTTTAAATAAAAAATTCCAATTTTTTTTGTGTGTTTGTTTTTTATTTTTCTTTCTTTAAATCAAAAATTCCAAAATCTTTTTTTGTGTTTGTTTTTTATTTTTCTTTCTTTAAATCAAAAATTCCAAATTTTTTATTATTATTTGTGTTCGTTAAGTTTCAAGTGTGGATAATTATGGGGAAATTCTGGTTCTCACATTTTTATTAGTTAAGTGTCCCTAGAAGCATGCTGCTGTATGTGTCCAAAGCCTCACTTGATTCTGAATAATAGCCTTATTAACTTGGTATATACAAACCTTGTCTTCCCAATTAGGCTTTTATATTTATTCTAATCATGAGCTACCTTACTCTCTTCTCACATGAGATAAGAGTTATCTGCTTGGTCCTTATTTTAACAGTAGAGATACTTTTGTTTCTTTACACCATCAACAATACTTTTCTCCACCCTATTCGCTTCATAAGTGTAACCCTTGAGACTCTCAGAAATTACCACTGAGGTTTATGGTTATACAATTTCTGTGTTCATGATCTTAGCTTCGTGCCACTATGTGCTAAGTGAAACCCACAATTCAATACCTACCATGAATTGACGGTAAACCATTACATTTGTAGTTGTATCATGAAATCTCTTTCTTTTGTGTGATTCTTATGAAATTGTTACTAACCATGACATTTGTTCCCATAGAATCCAGTTTTAATATTTTGAGATTTCACAAACAAACATTTCCAACAAGTTACCACAAATAAATCCCAACCTACTTGTTCAACAGACCACATTGGTCTCACAAGTACTTCAGTTGATTTCTGTCTTATGTCAAGATCAGGAATTATGCACTGAAGCGAAATCCACCCAAATTAGCCTAATTAAAAGAAGCCTTTCAACACTTCTCAATAAGTGTCTGATTGTAATTCAATGGGAAACCAAGAAAACACTTTAAGGTCTCTCTTGACTTTGAAGGAAGAGATTCGTGCCCGGGATCCCTTGTTTTTTGTCTTTACTGACATCACAAATTCCCACATATGTGTTGCTTTATTTTTTTTCTTTTACACACTATGCACGGAAATCTTTTTGATTTTCCCTAATTCTGGTTTCATTACTTACAAGCTATGTTTCGTTATGGAATTTGAAGTTATAAAAGAGTTGTGGCTCTCAATGTTACATGTGGTCATTATGCTTTAAGATGACGCTCACTCTAAAGGGATAAGTTGCTGACTCAACGGGAAGTCAAATCGCTTGATTTTCAAACGGCGCCTGATGGGAAGGCGTGCGAAGTGGAACTGTTTTTTCAAACGGCGTCTGATGGGAAGGCGTGTGGAACGGGATAGTTTTCTCTCTCCTGCATAATCATCGGGGCTCCAACCTATCACGCGTCCATCACCTAAGCAAACTCTTCATATTTTTCTCGAAGATTTGGGACAAATTCTTCTCTCTCTTCTCACCACGGTATAAAAGGTAACATTGACCATTATTTACCTATTTACTGCCCCAAATATTTACAGATTATCCTACTGTTCATCATCTCTCCCAAATTCTTCACTTCAATGGCGGACTCATCTTCTGTTCATGCTACTTCTCACATTCTGCCGATTCGTCCTCAACAAAGCTTGATCATCGATCTCACTCCACAAGCTTACGATGCATTCATGTCTCCGATCATCGAATGTCTCAAATATTCGCCGCTGGTTCCCGCTCTCACCAGAGTGGAAACTGTTCCCATGGATTGTTTATTGCAAATCTTCTCCACCCCTCAAATACCACCTACCTCTATCCCAGTACCCCCTCCCATCTTCACTGAAGCTACCACAACCACCGCTGAAGTTAGAACCAACGTATCTGATACGGGGGTTCCTACTAAAGCACCAGAAACCACTCCCACTACCGAACATACATATGCACCCGAACCCACTTCCACAACCGAGCCTCCTCCCTCATCTCCTGCTCACTCAGCAGATGACGAAAAACCTTTTCTTGGCGGAGCGAACATGACATTTGACTCGGTCTATTTCATTCCGTATCAGATGCAAAGTTACGATGATGATGACGCTCCAGTTACCAAGAAGCATCTCAAGGAGCTCCATGAGAAGATTGATTCTCTCATTGCTTCCTCCTCTTCTTCCTCACAGTCTACCCTCTCATAGGTTGCTATTCAGGGGATTGTTAATAAGCTTACTAAGGCCTAGGAAGCCTCTATCAACTCTGCCACTACCACTATTGATGCCTCTACCAAGGCATGTGCTGTTACGACCGAAAAAGTTGAAAAAATATTTGTTGACGGTTCTTCTCTTTTGCAGTCTTTACAGGGCACTGCTGACTCTAATGCAGAGAGGCTTCACTCTCTTGTCAACCAGCTTGCTACATCAGTTGCCTCTGAACTACACTCATTCGCTAGTCTTTGTCAATCTCTCAGTGATGACAACTCCTTGTTTAAAGCGACTATTGAGGAGCGACTGTCTAAGTTGCATGAAGACCTTGCTGCAGAGAACTCACTTATGGACGCTCTCGCTCGTAAAACTACTACTCTTGAGGTCAAGAGTATTCAACTTTTCCTGTCTCAGAAGGAAATTGAATCTCTTCGATCTGAGCGAGAGGTTGTCTCTTCAAGTGTTTTGGATGTCCATGCCGCCCTTTAAAACATCCTTAACGCCCATGATCCGATTCTGAATTATTCAGTGAGGCGTACTCTCGCAGAGAAGCTTGCTCCTGCCCTTTCTCTCCTAGGCAAAATTGATGGGCTCCTTGAGTTCGTGTCCATTCCGAAACAAGAGGGAAAGGATGTATCTCAACCGCCACCCACTTCTACAACAACAAAAACAACCGAACCTCCTTCAATAGGTCAAGCCTCAGGTTCGGGTGTCAAAGACAAAGGGAAGAAAATTGCTGAAGAAAGTGATGACGATAAAGAGACGATTGCAGATCTCTTAAAGAAGCAAGGTCGTGATAAAGATGCTGATATGAGCGCTCGGGTTGCCAGAAAGGCTGAGGCGACTGAAAGAAAAATGAAAGAGGCTCATGACCTTCTTGAGAGTAGGAAAACTCTTTTTCCTCTGTGGACTCTTGAAAAGCTTTTAAAGGAAGTGATTGAAACTCCCAACATTTTGTGGCTCGAACCAGTGATCTCATTGTATTGTATCAATTATGTTGATTCACAGTTTGACATGCCACTGACCTGAAACGCCTTCATCTTCCATGCTTTTGATAACGTTGCTGAAATCCCTCATCCTCATCCAAAGGTTGATAGGGATCCAGTCGAATTCTATCTGAAGTCTGGCCAACCACAGTATCAAACTTGGAGTGCTCAGAAGATAGTCAATGTTTGGGTCCTCAAGCCGTTTCGAGAGGGGAACTTCACGAACGTTCGGTTCAAGGTGCTGAGGGGTTCTGCTAAGACCGAACATCCCTTATCGCTTGCTGATCTTCCCAATCTGAATCCACATGATTGGATTATTTTGCACAACATCCTCCTTACTAACGAAGCTGATTATGGTCCGATTATTGTTCATTTCAAGAGGATGCTTGTTTGCTACATCATGGAAGTTGCCAAGATGGATCAGGAGATCACTAGCATTTTCCCGAAAAAGCCCACTATTTCTCCTGTTGGCTCTGCCAGTGACTTGAACATGATGTAGATGGGTAAGATTGACCCGAAAAGAAATTATGTCATGTTTACAAGGAACAAAGGCCAAAAATGTCTGTTCGCCTTGGCTGACAAACATCTTTACACCACTGCATGCCTGGAACATGTTCTAGGAATCATTCATCATTGCAAGCAGAATTCAGCAGACGACAAGAAGTACTTCGATGACAAGATCCAGTGGTATATTCGCTTCAGACAGACTATCCTCGCTCTTATCCCACGTCTGTTTGAAACCACTATGAAAGTTCCTACAGCTGGACCCAGCAAGAAGAAGTGATAGTCTCGCTCCAATTGATGTAAAGGGGGAGATTGTTAGGTCCAGAAGGTGTTGCGTCTTGGGCTCGACTCTTAGCCTTGTTTTGTATCCGGATTGGTCCTGTCCATCCATGATTTATTTGTTAGGGTTTGAGTATTCATAGATGCTTGCATGCATCTTAGTACGTAAAATTTTAGAGATAATTTAATAGCGTTCATTGTTCTTATCGATTGTAAACCCTAAAGCCTCTACAGCGGAAGTTCTTTGTCGAGCTCTGTTGAGGCTTGAATCATTTGAATCATTAAGCATACTGTTGATTCCATCTCTTGTTTATTACTTTGTTTGAATCGTTTTGCCAAACCTGTGTAAGATCTAAGCGATCTAAGAGATTTATATCTCATCATAATTTAATTTATTTTCGTACCCAAATATTTGTTAAATCTCAAGACCCTAAAAACCCTAAAAACCCTAAAATCTCAAATTTATAAACTTTAACACCTAAAAATTCATAAAACTTGGTATGGAGTTTATAATATCAATTTAAAATAGCTCAATTTAGTAAAATATAACAAAGAATAAATAAAATTTAAGTCACAAGTATTTAACCTTATTTTCTAAGCCAAAAATCAAGGTCTTACGAATCAAAACTAGGATAAGGTGCATATTTTATAAAAACTTGAAGGCTTTGAAATTTGGAAAAAATAGCAAAATACATCCAAAATTCAAGGGAAATTTTTTGGAAGACCTCTACTGTATTTGTAATGAAAATGTAAAGTTCGAAAATTTTTCGAAAAGTTTGGTAGTATTTTCGGATTTTAGAAGTTTAAAACACCTTTAAATGTATTGAAATACCCTCAATTAATATTACAAAAATCTGGAAAATAATATCCTAAATTATCTTAATCACATGAGTTATAAATTTTCACCATTTCAGAAAAATATTTGTAACCTAACAATATTAAATTTTGACGCAATATTGGCATAATTCTGTTGTAGTAGTACGTATATTAGTGTTAGATTTTGATTAGAGACTCACTAGTGTATACAATTATTGTAGCATTCGGTAGTGGTACAAGTGGAACTTAGATCAACGCATTGTGAGTATTCACGACTCCCCTTATTTTCGGTTTTTTTGTTTTGAGGTTTAAAAGTATGTCCGAAAAATTATTTATTGTTCGTTGTATTTAAATTGATTTGTATCAAACTTGATTGCTATACTTTGCTATGTATGTCTACGCAACATGAAACATGAGGCCTTATCGTCTTAAGTCCCTTCCCTTTACACTTTACTCCAACCATTAACTCTTTCAGCCAATGGTCATTGTGGATAGTGCTATTAGGAATTGACAAGTCATCACTCGCCCGATTGCTTGAGTGCATGATACCATATTCATCTATGGATTGATAAGCATATATCTTGATAGGATATCAATCATAGGCTTGGTTGTGAACTCATTGTTTGCTCATATTCATAAAAACTCATTTATTAATTAATTAATGAACTTTGTTTTACAATATAGCAATGAACTTTGTTTCTCGTTATACAATGAAGTTTCATCACTGGAAACTTATTTACTTGTCTTAGCAATGAACTTGTTTCTTCTTTGTAGCATCGAAGTTGTTTTCTCTTTGTAGCACTGAACTTTTTTGCTCGTTGTAGCAATGGACTTGTTTGCTCCTTGTAACAACGAACTTGATTACTCATTATAGCAATGAAACTTGTTTACTCATTTTACTAACGAACTTTATTTCCCATGAGTATATGAACGTGGCATCTCATTTGGGTAACATACTTTATCTCTCATGATGAAAACGAACTTTGTTTATGCAATCTTATTTACTGATTTTTGCAATATATTTCTATCTATGGAAACTTTATAACTCGCTTTAGCTGCGAACTTCTATTAATAAAAACCTATTTACTTATTTTAAAAATGAACATTGTTTATGTAAACTGTTATCAATATTCTGATTATCATGATTTCAAACTATATTATGTTATAAACATGTGAGTACTCACCAACTATTTTTATAGTTGATGCTCGTTTTACATGATTTTTTAGAAATCATCAAATAAGTAGCACTTAGGGACACATCACTTTTAGGAGTATTCGCATGTGTTGTATTTCAATTCCCAATGTAATTTCTTTTAAAACTTGTTCAAACCCATTGTAAATTTCTAATGCTTTCTAATACTATGGTTGGTGTTGTCTTTATCTTTCGCTATGAAACCCTTTGTATTGCCACACCCTGTATTTCCGCTTTAGCAGGGTGGGACATAAAATGTTGAAATTATCATATGCTTGTTCATAAAAATCATGAGTTATAAGGTTTTGTAAGCCAGTATGTGTTTGGCCATTGGACATATGCATGCACTATCTATATTTGTATGAGTATTGGATAAGCCTTGTATAAAAGTAGATATTATTTTCTTATAACATAAAAATCGAATTCTATGTGGTTAACACCATTTTGCCATACTAAAAATTGTGTTTGGGGTTGACACACACACAAAGAGATATCAAAAGCAAACTTATGTCAATATGTGGTCTTTTAGATATCATCATGTTTCCCTTTTACAAATTGATGTTGGTACAAGTATTTGTATAAAAATGTTAAAGTCACCATGAGATTTTTTTATTATTCTAAAAGAAATCATGACCTTATGGTAAAATTATACAAAAATAGGCTATTTTGTAAGACAAGTTTCAATCGGTCAACTATGAGAAATACAAATTACAAATCGTTCGTAATTTTTGCTAAAAATAACTTTACTAGTAAAAATTGTCGTACTTTTAGTCATTTATGTTTTGGTGGGTTAAAACCCAAGAATGTTATGTTTAAAAAAACAGATACTACTACTAGACATGGTTATAACTGATTATTTATACAAAGTTATATAAATAGGTTCCACAAAAAGTATACAGGTTAACTATAAACGGTATAGTTTGTGTGTCATAGAAGACATGTCATAAATCACATGTCATCAAACACATACCATAAAATGCATGTCGTAAAATATGTGTCATAGATTGTCAATAGTGTAATTATTTCATAATACCAGAAAAAGGGAGTCGTAGTTCACATAAATTTGTTGATGATCTAGTGAGACATTCACTTCACCATACCTACCAAGTTTACACTTGAAGTCCTACATTATAACTAGAGTCTCCTGGAGGGAGAGCGACATAGTTGTGTATAAATCTATACGGGATTGACAACCCCACACCTGAGCTATTCACTACAGCTAGACGGGCCAGTCTAGGGTGACAAATATCTACCGATTCCGACGCCTAAAGAATGTCAACAGTCAGATTTAGCATGGTTAAAATAACCCATATAGGGATTAACAATACTATCTTGGTTTACGAGAAGCTTACACTTCACCGGTTTTATTAGAATATGAAATTGCATACTACATTTCAGTATATTATTGCTTACATTTTTGGTCTTACGGTTTAAGACTACAATTTTCATACATTAGAAAATATTGGATTTTATGGGGACATATACTTTACAATTACAAGGAAAGAAACAAAGGACATGCATACATACATTTTTAGTCTTTGGTGTAAGACTTACAACTCATTTTTATAGAAAATATCAGATTTTCTGGAGATATGCAAACCATTTTTAAACAAAGAAGATACAAATCTTTTCATACAAATATGCTTATAAACTCACCAAGAATCAATGTCGATGTTTTTCAAAATTACTTGTATTCTCAGTGAACCAGTAAGCAGGTACCCAAGTCTTTGAGAACTAGATTGCTGCATTTTGGAATTTTTAGTTTTTAGTCCTGGTTGTGTAATTTTGAACAAATACAGTTTGAAAACTACGTAAGATTGTATTCTTAATGTATGTCGTCTGGGTTTATGTTTTTCATTTATATTCAATTGTTATGATACTATACAATGATGTCATCCACCTCCTGGTATTTCCGCCATCCTGGTTTGGGGGTGTGACATTAACTAATCCTCGATTGTGACGATAAATCCTACATCCTTAGAGGCACGAACCTATATGTTTATCTTGGATATCTAAGCTACACTTGATAATTTGGTAATTTCCTAAATCATATCACACGTTGGGAAAGAAAGAGTAACATTTCCTCAAGAAGCAAGAAACTCATAACCTATGGGTAATATATCAAAAGATTCCTTTCTTCTGTTGCTCGAAAAAGAAACTAACTATCATCACCTACTCGGGCTGCTACTCTCCTGGATCTTGTAGTCGAGGTTGAACTTCCCATCATAATTTCTCCATAAGGTTCGTTTGTCCTCCACTAGGGTTCGACCTATCACATGTTGTAACTAGACAAAGTCCAAGTTAGCTTTTCCTACATGATTTGTAGCTCCTTTTGACTTTGAACAAACTCATGGTTGTCATATGTAATGACCTTCGACTTTCTATTCAAAGTAGTGCTAATTGTGCGTATTGAAAGGGATCTTCTTGCAAGGCACGATCAAAACATGATACGGTCATGACAAGGAAAATGTTGTCTTGAAACATACTAATGCACACTTATAACTAATTAGTATAAAGGGGGTATTCTAACATAGTTGAAGTACTAACAACAATTGTTGTTAAATTCACTCCATCATGCTCTCCTTGGGTTATGGGGGTATAAAATTGTGCCGCCACATTCAGCAACTATATTTGCGAGTTGCTTCACCCCTAACAAACGCTACAACTCTTCTATCAATTATCTTGGTTACTTCCTTCTTAAATCTCACGACTAAAATTGGCACTATGTCGGAAAACTTTCTCAAAACTTAACTTACTTACTTAAACCGGACTCGATCTTATATGGCTACTTAGGCCCCAACTTAGAGTTACTCTTCTAGAAATCACAATACAATAGGAAATGATGGAAATGAATCGAGTTCATAGTGGTAGCCATACTATCTACCTAACTATTAGTGCCTTAGCAATTTTTTGACTCACCCTGATCCAAGTGCGAGTCATGTGCTTTAAGTAGTATAGGCCTCTACTACCTTTCACACCTACTCATACTTGTCCCAAAAATTATTTCGCAGTTTCCAAGTCACTTTGGAAACTACACATGATAACCACTAAACACATATATGTACATGTTCCATGGGCACATACAATAGGCTTTCCTAAACTCCACTAGAAATTTGCATATTTACTGATGCCTTTCCTTACGAATACATGCCCTATCAAGCAGCTATTAAACTTCCTAGACTCTCATTTAAATATTTCCTTCCACTTTTATACTACTAAGAGCTAAGGAAGAATTCTACCTGTAACATCCCGGAATTCAGGTTCAACCATTTAACCCTTCTTCTTTTCCAAGTTGTCATGTTGAGTCCCTTGTGAGAATGCTAAGCTTGTGAGTACGCTCGGCGTACTAAGGAGTATGACGCGCGTACTCACTCGCTTAATTTGTACGCGAATTCATCCGGGTACATTGGGCGTACCCAAGGTTACGTTGGGCGTAACCGGCCTAGATGTCAAACCCTAATATGGCTTGAAGGGCTATAAAAGGAATGAGATGGTCTTGTCTCTCAGCCACCATCTCACTGAAAGAAACCCTAAGAGAGTGTTCCCTTCCTCCTTAGCTTGTGTGTAAGTGTTCTAAGCTTCAAAGTGCCATTTCAAGGTGGTGAAAGAGAAGAGGAGGCCATTTTAGGAGCTAGAAGTTGGTGGACAAGAGTAGATCCGAGGTTTACAGAGGTTGGAGCTTCTTCCTGAGGTATAAAGTTTAGAACTTGCCTTGTTATTTGTGTTGTGTGCTTCTTGGACCAAATTCTAGGGTTTCAGGTCCCAAGATGCAGACTTCATGAGCAAACAGTCCCCATTAGCCTAGATCTATTATATTCCAGGACTATATGAGTTGTATGTTCATAAAAATGCTATCGTGGACGTAAATGTTGGACCATGCATGAGATCTAGACTTTTGGTGGAGAAAGGAAAGGGGTTAGAAGGTGTGGAAACCTTTATAGCCATGCAAAGGCTTAAAGGTTTCGACATTATGGATTAAGACGTATTAGAATGGCCAAATCTAGAATGTGAGATTATGTCTTAACTGTTTAAGACACTAAAATGAAGAAATTATGAAATTGGGATTTACGTTGGGCTGTTGACTTTTGTTGACTTTTAGGGTTTTAGTCAACATGTGGACTTTTGAGTCAGGGTGGGGTAAAATGGTCTTTTATCCTTCTGTGGAATTGTGGAAAGGAATGTAGTATTGCCTTGAGAGCCGTTAATGATTTCGAATAATTACTTGATGTGATTAGGCGAGGCTAGGTCGTTTTTGCGAGATTCAGAGATATCGAGCACGTGAGACACTAGACATCATACGAGGTGAGTCTTCTCACTATATTGTACCTAGAAGGGTACCTATGTGTGACCGGAAGGTCTGGCATGCTATACGATATATGCATTGTATGATATTAGTTGCCTGTTTTGTATGCGTTATGTATGCTATGCTTGATATGGACTGGAAGGCATTATGATATGGGCCGGAAGACATTATGATGTAGACCGGAAGGTCAATGAGTTATCGACCGGAAGGTCGATACGGGTAGGACAGGAAGGTTTCCCGGGTCGAGACGGAAGTCCCCTGACACACATGGACTAGAAGGTCATGGCCTAGAAAGGCGTATGTGTGTAAGTGGTATATTGGGGAACTCACTACGCATTTATGCTTACAGTTGTTGTGTTATGTGTTTCAGGTACTAGCGAGTACTGTGGGAAGGCACTAGCATGACTCGTACACACACACAGGCAGATTTGGATATATTTGATCTTGGGATTTGACATGTTTTGTATTATGACTATGTTACATTGGATTTTATGGTTTGTCTTGAATGAAATTATGTTTTAAAGAAATGATTTTTTTTTTGAAAATTTACGTTATTACAAGTTGGTATCAGAGCCTTGGTTTGAGGGTCTCGGATGCGTCTTTGGGCGTATTTGAACTCAAACTGAGGATTTGAGAAATTTTCAACAATAAAAACTAAATTTTCTAAAAGAGCAAGGAGTTTTGAAACAAACAGAGCAGAGCAGTGTGTACGGTCAGCCAGCACCCGAACGATGAATCCCCAAATACCCTTACATTATGTGTCATGAGAGATACTATGTTATGTTATGCATGCTAGAGTAGGCTAGGTATTCATATTAAGACTAGAGTGGCCTGATTTGTGATGCCTTAGCCTAGGAAGTTCCTGCTGCTATGAGATGCCTTGAGAGTGAGTAGGTAGCCAATGCATAGCGAGAATAGAGTACTTGCAATCCGGGATCCAAGGAGGAGGACTTGGGGTGAATGTTGATACGATGTGGTCAGTAGTATAGGGCCTGTACTACTGAAGACACTAGATCAATGAGCAGCCCACGTAAGAATCCTTTGGGTATTAAAGGACAAGTAGGGTAGCGTTATCGAGTGCGAATATGCTCGATCGAGTCTCTAATATTTTTATGTTGTATTTCAGAGGCGTCATGGTTGGGACACAACACACACCTGAGGGAAGTGGGGCCAGTGAAGAGGAGATCCATCGATTGATTCATGAGGAGGTGGCTGCTGCCATCCGGGCTGAGATTCCAGAGATGTTCGGGGACATTAAGAGCACACGGATTGAGACCTTTGACGAGCGGTATGCAGCAGTGACTGAGGTTGCAGCTGTTGCAGCTACTGCAGCTGTTTCTGCTGCCAAACCTCAGGGAGGTGACTCGTTGTTGTTTCGGGAGTTCAGCAACACGAAGCCACCAAAGTTCGATGGGACACATGACCCGATTGCTGCGATGAGATGGATCTCTGACATTGAGGGATGTTTCTATACGTGTTCTTGTCCATAACACTTGAGGGTGCGGTTCACTTTGAACCAACTTCGCTTGGGAGCGAACGATTGGTGGAAGTTCGTGACGGCGAGCTTCACTCTTGCAGAGATTTCAGCGGTGACCTGGGAGAGGTTCACTACCATGTTAGAGATGAGTATGTTCCCTCGGTGGAGAGGGAACGGTTGGTTCAAGAGTTCTTAACCCTCAAGCAAGGTAATGATTCGGTTACTGTGGTTACCTGGAAGTTTCATGAGAGGGCGATGTATTGCCCTTACCAGGTGTCTACTGAGTAGGCACGGATGAGTCGGTATTTGGGCATTTTGAGGAGGGACATTCGAGAGTTCGTGTCGAACTCGATGTACCGTACATTTTTTGAGCTTCAGGAAAATGCCTGGAAGCGGGAGATCGAGTTGGAGACTCAGGCTAGGGAGGAGGCCGAGTCTCAGAGGATGGATCGGCGACCAGCTCAGTTTTAGCTGGCAACCAAGCGGGCCAAGCCCGCTGATTCGAGGACTGGAGGCCAGAAGGGCCGCACTTGCGAGAAGTGCAGCAAGGGTCATGAGGGTGCTTATCGATCTGGTGCTTGCTACAAATGTGGAAAGGAGGGGCATATCGACAAGCATTGCCCCAAGGGATTTATGGTCTGCTTCCATTGCAACCAGACTGGCCATCAGAAGGCCGAGTGTCCACAATTGCATCAGGGGTCAGCACAGTGATTTGCACCTGCCGCTAGGGTTACCGAGGTTCGATCAGTGAAGGCCGAGGCTCCAAAGGCTCATGGGAGAGCTTTCCAGTTGACAGTGGAGGAGGTCCGCGCAACACCCGATGTTGTGGTCGGTATGTATTCTTCTCACTATTTATTTGAGTCTGAGATATTATGCTTATATTATGTTATGCGTAGGTACTTTTCTTTTGAGTTCTGTACCTGCCTTAGTGCTATATGACTCAGGATCGAGTCGATCTTCTGTGTCATTAGCCTTCAGCCGTCATATCAGTATTTGTCGAGAGGCGTTGAGCCAACCTCTGCGAGTTTCTATAGCTAACGAGCGAGCAGTGTATGCCAAGGATGTGATTCGAGCATGTATCCTTAAGATCCTCGGTGTGGAGTTACCGATAGATCTGGTCCCGATTGCGATCGGGAATGTGTGTGTTATAGTGGGTATGGATTGGTTGAGCTGATTTGGAGCTATTATAGACTGTGAGCATCATTTGGTGACAATACGAGACCCTAGTGGGGGAGTACTTATGGTGTATGGTGGGGGCACCCGTCCTAAGTAAGCATTTTGTTCGGCTGCTAGGGCGAGACAGAGTTTACAGCAGGGCTGTAGAGGATTTGTGGCCTATGTGATGGACACCCGAGTGGTCGCCGGGAGGCCGAGTTCGATTGATGAGTTCCCAATTGTGCAGGAGTTCGCTGACATTTTCCTCAAGGAGTTGTCGGGTGTGCCTCCAGAGAGGCAGGTGGAGTTTCGTATCGACTTGGTGCCAGGGGCGGCACCTATTGCCAAGGCACCCTATCGCCTTGCACCGTCCGAGACGCAGGAGTTATCCTCGCAGTTTTCAGGAGCTGTTGGGAAATGGGTTTATTAGACCGAGTAGCAAACCTTGGGGAGTGCCGATCCTTTTTGTCAAGAAGAAGGATGGTTCACATCGGATGTGTATTGATTACCGAGAGTTGAACAAGGTGACGATCAAGAACCGTTATCCGTTACCGAGGATCAACGATTTGTTCGATCAGTTGCAGGGAGCGTCTTGATTCTCCAAGATAGACTTAAGGTCGGGTTATCATCAGATGAGGGTTCAGGATGAAGATATCCAGAAGACAGCGTTCAGAACTTGTTACGAGCATTACGAGTTCGTGGTGATGCCTTTTGGGCTCACCAATTCACCAGTTGCGTTCATGGATCTCATGAACAGGGTGTGCAGACAGATATTGGATCGATCAGCGATTGTTTTCATCGATGATATCTTGGTATATTCAAAATCCAGAGAGTGGCATGAGGAGAATTTGAGGGAAATCCTTCATTTTCTAAGATCGGAGAGGCTTTATGCCAAATTCTCCAAGTGTGATTTTTGGTTATAGGAGGTCCAGTTCCTAGGGCATCTCGTTAAGCAGCAGGGGATATTGGCCGATCCTACCAAGATTGAGGCTGTGATGAGTTGGGAGGTGCCGAGGTCACCTACTGAGATCAGGAGTTTCTTAGGATTGGCAGGCTATGATCGGAGATTTATCAGGGATTTCTCGAAGATTGTCGTGCCACTCACCAAGTTGACCCGGAAGGGTGTTGCATTTTCCTGGGGTCCGGAGAAGCAGACCTCGTTCGAGACACTTCGCCAGAGATTATGCGAAGCCTGCGTGTTGGCCCTTCTGGAAGGGATGGAGGATTTCGTGGTATATTGTGATGCATCGAAATCAGGGTTGGGAGCGGTGCTTATGCAGAGGGGGCATGTGATAGCATATGCATAGAGGTAGCTAAAGCCTCATGAGTCGAGGTATCCCACTCATGATCTGGAATTGGTGGCTGTAGTGTTCCCCGTCAAGATCTGGCATCACTATTTGTATGGGGTTCGGTGTACGATATACACAGACCACAAGAGCATAAAGTATTTGATGGATCAGCCCAACCTGAATATCTGCCAGAGGAGATGGTTGGATGTAGTAAAGGATTATGATTGTCAGATCCTGTACCACCCGAGCAAGGCTAATTTTGTAGCCGATGCCCTAAGTTGTAGGCCAGAGGGCGCCCCGATATGAGATATTTTCATGAGATTGATAGTGATGACTCCGGTATGGGGCACCATTCGAGGGGCCCAGGCAGAGGCCGTGAGACCGGAGAACCGCAAGAGAGAGAAAGTGATCGGGCAGGTATCAGAGTTTGTTACCGATAGTCGAGGACTTATGACCTTCCAGGGTTAGGTTTGAGTATCGTTTGTGGGTGGAACGTGTACCATCTTGATGGAGGAGGCGCATAGATCGAAGTTATCGATCCACCTCGGGGCCACTAAGATGTATTTGGACCTGAAGAAGGAGTATTGGTGGCCCTGTATGAAGAGGGATGATGCATGGTTCGTAGAGAGGTGCTTGACCTGTCGCAAGGTTAAGGGCGAGCACCAGCTTCAGCATGGTAAGTTGCAGCCGTTAGAGATTCCCAAGTGGAAGTGGGAACAAATCACCATGGATTTTATCACCAAATTCCCGAGGACTTCCAGGGGTGTCGATGCGATTTGGGTGATTGTGGACAGGTTGACAAAGAGCGCTCACTTTCTTGCTATCAATGAGAGCTCTTCTGCTGTGAGGCTGGCAGAGTTGTACGTGAGAGAGGTGGTATCGTGGCATGGAGTTCCAATCTTGATTGTTTTGGGCCGAGATGTGCGTTTTACTTACATATTTTGGAAGAAGTTTCACGAGGAGTTGGGTATGAGGCTGCATTTCAGTACCGCTTACCACCCATAGACGGACGAACAGAGTGAGCGGACGATTTAGACGCTTAAGGACATGCTTCGGGCATGTGTATTGGATTTCGGAGGAAGTTGGGACACGTATTTTCCCTTAGATGAGTTTTCCTATAACAACAACCATTACTCGAGCATTGGTATGCCACCCTTTGAGCTATTGTATGGGAGGAGGTGTCGGACCCCTTTTGTTGGGGTAAGGTAGGGAAACGTGTGATGAGTAGTATGGATATAGTGCTTCGGACGATAGAGTAGATACAACAGGTCAGATAGAGGTTGTTGACCACTCAGAGTCGCCTGAAAAGTTATGGACATAGGCGATGATCCGAGATCGAGTTTCAGGTTGGGGATTTTGTACTCCTGAAGGTGTCTCCTTGGAATGGAGTGATTCGATTCAGAAAGAGGGACAAGCTGGGGCCCCAGTATATCGGGTCGTTTAGGGTGATTGCGAGGGTAAGCAGAGTAGCATATCGATTGGAGCTACATGCGGAGTTTAGCCCGATTCATTATACCTTCCACGCATCTCAATTGAAGAAGTGTATAGCCAACGAATCAGCGGCAGTGCCACTAAAAGATATTCAGGTGGATGCGGGGGTGAATTATGTTGAGAAACCAATTGCGATTCGGGATCAGAAGATCAAGGTTCTGAGGAACAAGGAGATACCGTTTGTGCAGGTTCAGTGGCATCATCGGAAGAGGTCCGAGCTGACATGGGAGCCAGAGTCAGAGATGCGGGAGCAACATCTAGAGTTTTTCTCAGTATAAGACTTCGAGGGCGAAGTCTGGTTCTAGTGGGGGAGAATTGGAACATCCCGGAATTCAGGTTCAACCATTTAACCCTTCTTCTTTTGCAAGTTTTCATGTTAAGTCCCTTGTGAGAATGCTAAGCTTGTGAGTACGCTAGGCGTACTAAGGAGTACGATGCGTGTACTCGCGCGCTTAATTTGTATGCGGATTCATTCGGGTACACTGGGCGTACCCAAGGTTAAGCCGGGCGTAACCGGCCCAGATGCCAAACCCTAATATGGCTTGAGGGCTATAAAAGGAATGAGATGGTCTTGTCTCTCAGCCACCATCTCACATAAAGAAACCCTAAGAGAGTGTTCCCTTCGTTCTTAGCTTGTGTGTGAGTGTTCTAGGCTTCAAAGTGCCATTTCAAGGTGGTGAAAGAGAAGTGGAGGCCATTGTAGGAGCTAGAAGCTAGTGGACAAGAGTAAATTTGAGGTTTACAGAGGTTGGAGCTTCTTCCAGAGGTATAAAGTTCAGAACTTGCCTTGTTATTTGTGTTGTGTGCTTCTTTGACCAAACTCTTGGGTTTAAGGTCCCAAGATGGAGACTTTATGAGCAAACAGTCCCCATTAGCCTAGATCTATTATATTCTAGGACTATATGAGTTGTATGTTCATAAAAATGCAATCGTGGACGTAAATGTTGGACCATGCATGAGATCTAGACTTTTGGTGGAGAAAGGAAAGGGGTTAGAAGGTGTGGAAACCTTTATAGCCATGCAAAGGCTTAAAGGTTTCGACTTTATGGATTAAGAGGTATTAGAATTGCCAGATCTAAAATGTGAGATTATGTCTTAACTGTTTAAGACACTAAAATAAAGAAAGTATGAAACTGGGATTTACGTTGGGCGTAATCCCAGTACGCGCCGCGTAGTGTTTCGTGTTCCCCGTTTCTGGAGTGCAAGGGTACGCCCCGCGTACTGGAGTTGGTACGCCTCGCGTACTTCTTGTTGTTGACTTTTGATGACTTTTAGAGTTTTATTCAACATGTGGGCTTTTGAGTCAGGGAGGGGTAAAATGATCTTTTACCCTTCTGTGGAATTGTAGAAAGGAATGTAGTATAGCCTTGAGAGCCGCTAATGATTTGGAATAATTACTTGATGTGATTAGGCGAGGCTAGGTTGATGTTGCGAGATTCATAGATATCGAGCATGTGAGACACTAAACATCATACGAGGTGAATCTTCTCACTATACTATACCTGGAATGGTACCTATGTGTGACCGGAAGGTCTGGTATGCTATAAGATATATGCATTCTATGTTATTAGTTGCCTGTTTTTTATACGTTATGTATGATATGCTTGATATGGCCCGGAAGTCATTATGATATGGGCCGGAAGGCATTATGATGTAGACCGGAAGGTCAGAAGTTATGGACCGGAAGGTGGACATGGGTAGAACCAGAAGGTTTACCAGGTCGGGACGGAAGTCCCCTGAGACACATGTGATGGGTTTTGAGCATTCTAACACTTCCTAAGTGTACATGCAACCCTAATAACCTTGGATCTATGTTTGTCTAATTGTCATGCAAAGTTGAATTCCAAGGTTATATTCCTATCTAGCATACATGGGGAACAATTTTAACATAAAGTATAGATAGAATAACTTACCTTGTTGTTGCTTGTGTTCCTTGAAACCTTGTGAGCCTAGCACCCCAAGTGTGATGCCTCAAATGCTTCACACAACACCAAATGCTCTTGGAAGAACTTATGAGAGAATACTCACTTCTCAAAATCGGCCAAGCCCTCTTGATTCTTAGTGTAACCGATTTTGGGTGGAGGATATGTTACTTATATAGTGTTGACACATCTAGGGTTAAACCCTAATGTGTCATGACTCTTCATTTCCATGACCCATGGGTTTGTAACTCCCATGGAGCATCCTATGGGTGGAACCCAACTTGATGGTCCATGGAGCCTTTTAGCCCACTATACAAGATATGGATGATTTACATAATCAACCCATATATTTAATTAGTTATCTTTTGATCACTTAATTAATTCTAAATTAATTCTTGATCAAACTAATCAAATAATATTATTAATATATTAGAACTTATAATATATTAATAATCTCCAAATGTTATTTCTCTCATTTAGTCTATCCAATTGCACGGTTCCATGCAACCCAAATGGATGATGTCGGGTCGGGTCAAGTACATACCAGAAATAGTTATGGACTTAGACACCTTATCCAACAGTCTCCCACTTGGATAAGTCTAATAACTATTACTGCAAGTATGACTTCAGGAACCGATCGGCAATCGTAGCTCTTTTCAAGGTTTCTCGAAACTAAGAAGATGATGGTACGCCATTTAAGATAAGTGATCATATAATCCTCTGTTCTAGATCTCAGTCGGACAAATACATGGAACAATGTCTTACTTATTGTCCAACAATTTGTTTCCCGATTTCCGATTTGTTTGACAAAGAACTTTATTGAACACATCAATTTAGTTCTGACCGGGCCCGGTACATAGGTCAAAACAAAATCATCGAGGGGCCCAGATATCAGCTTCTAATCCAAGAAGGAAGAGATAAACTTCGACTCATATGTTTGTTCTACTACTCATTGAATTACACACAAGATCATGATTTTATAACATCGAGTTACCAATGCGTTTTTCGTACAATCAATGCATAACCAACTTGTAAGTAACAAATCATATCTCTAGGTTTAAAGACTTATATGATATTACCGTCTCACGATCACTCGAGATAGAATTCCATGAAGTGATTCCAGTGAGCGTGGGTTGAGTCCAATGCTCAGAACTTATGAGCACTCATGATTGTTGTAGCCTTGTCCCAGACCTCTACAACCAAACATGACAGTCTTGATTCGTACCTACTTCCAACATATGACCGACTGTGGAGGTTTGAATAATATGTTATACCAAACAAAATTATTCTGGAAGTCAAAACATGCAAAAGAAATATAGTAAACGATCAACAAGAGATAGTAACACTTTACTCATAAATAAAACACTTTTATTCATCATCAAATGTCAATTACACTTTACAAATTTCGAGGTTATCTAACTACTAAATCTAATATCATCCTTCAGCCCTATGCTCCGAGCATGCTGGAGATGCTTAATCCGAGTCAGTCCCTTCGTGAGAGGATCTGCCGGATTCTCATCTGATGATACCCTCTTTGCCACGAGGAGTCCTTCTTCGATCCGATGTCTGATGAAATGGTATTTTCTGTCGATGTGTCTGGATCTCCCGTGATCCCTTTTTTCCTTGGCTAAGGCAACAGCACTTTCACTATCACAGAAAATTTCCATCGGCTCTTTAATAGCTAGTACAACTCCAAGGTCTCCAATGAAGTTCCTCAGCCATAACGCCTCCTTTGCCGCTTCGCCAGCTGCAATATACTCTGATTCACAAGTAGAATCTGCCACTGTCTCTTGCTTGGAACTCTTCCAAGAAATTGCTCCTCCATTTAGGGTAAAGACCCAGCCTGACTGAGAGCGGAAGTTATCCCTATCAGTCTGGAAGCTAGCATCACTATACCCTACAACTCTCAAGTCATCACTCCCACCGAGGGTAAGGACCCAGTCCTTAGTCCTTCGTAGGTACTTGAGAATATTCTTTACCGCAGTCCAGTGCGCCTTGCCAGGGTTCCCCTGAAACCTGCTAACCATGCTCAAGGCAAAGGCTACATCAGGTCGAGTACACGTCATAGCATACATGATCGAACCTACAGCCGAAGCATAAGGTACTCGACTCATTTCTGCTATCTCAGCCTCAGTGCTAGGGCTTTGTGTCTTACTCAACTTGGCGCTACTCTGGATGGGCAACTCTCCTTTCATGGAGTCTTGCATTCCGAATCTCTTCAGAACCTTCTCCAAGTAGGTACTTTGACTAAGTCCAATTAGTATTTTACTCCGATCTCTCAAGATCCTTATCCCCAAAATATAGGCAGCTTCACCAAGGTCCTTCATAGCGAAACACTTTCCAAGCCATGACTTTACTTCCTGCAGGGTTGGAATGTCGTTTCCTATGAGTAGTATGTCATCCACATACAATACCAAAAAGCTAACTATACTCCTACTAGCCTTGACATATACACAAGATTCATCTTCACTCCTAGAAAAGCCAAATTCCTTGACATTTTCATCAAAGCAAAGATTCCATTTGCGAGGTGCTTGCTTTAATCCATAAATGGATTTCTCAAGCTTACACACTCTATTAGGGTACTCGTTACTGACAAAACCCTCTGGCTGACTTGTAACAGCCTGGAATTTCAGGTATTTCTTTAAATTATTTTTGGGCACATTTAAGAGGGGACTCGGCGAGTAGGTGCATGACTCACCGAGTAGGGCCATGGTCTTGGTTGCAGTCGTAGATACGCGACTGGGCTCGACGAGTCCAAAAAGGGACTCGGCGAGTCGACGCTGATTCAGCTGAACCCTAGCCGTTTCATTTCTGATCGTATATAACGATCTTATGGCCGTCATGTCGCGTCTTTTGGCCGATTGAAGACACCTTGGGAGTGTGTGAGCATCTGAAGCAAAAGAGAGGACTTGAAGAGGCTTGAAGAGGTTGTTAGACAAGGAGGAGCAAGGTGGTGATCAAAGGAATTGAGTACTGGAGGTTTGGGGACACAGGGAACACGTTTCCAGGTAATCTTCGGATCAAAATCTGTAGCTTTTACGTTGTATGCGAGTTTAGGGTTTAGGAAACCCATTTAAGGATTTGTTAGATTATATTGTTGTTGTAAGTGTTTAAAAACCCCTGTAATAGTATATGTGAAAGTCCAGGAAGCCCCATATCTATATACTTCGAAATCATGCGAAATACAGGAGGCAGCGGATTGAGTGCATGGCGAGGACTCGCCGAGTCCAATGATCAGACTCGGCGAGTATCTTGAAGATTCACTAGAACTCGCCGAGTTGTTCTTCAGACTCGGCGAGTAGCTTGAAGGTTCACTAGGACTCGCCGAGTTGTTCTTCAGACTCGGCGAGTAGCTTGAAGATCTACTGGAACTCGTCGAGTCGTTCTTCAGACTCGGCGAGTGGTGTCAGGGTGTCTATACTCGTCGAGTTACCCTTTGCACTCGACGAGTCCGGTCAAGATTGATCGTTGACCTGTATATAATTTAGTAGGGTCAGTTGTCTTGTTTGACAAGATCATTAACAAAGGATGTGGTATTATAGGGAACCTGCGGATTAGCGGATCGTGTGCGAGTAGCTCGAAGGGTTTATAGCTTGCATACTACGAGGTGAGTCTTCTCACTATACTTCACCCGGAAGGGTTTGACTGTGAGACCGGAAGGTCGTATGTGTTATATTCATGCTATGTCTAGAGAGGTAGATGCTTTATATGTGATGTATGCTTATATGTGATGTATGCTTATACGGGCCGGAAGGCGAGACTTTATGTGATAGAAAGGACAGTATGATGTATGACTTATGTGTTATGTGTATTATGTTACATGTGTTATGTTTTATACTATCATGGGCCGGAAGGCAAAATACTATGGGCCGGAAGGCAATTTGATACGGGCCGGAAGGTGATATATATTGTGGGCCGGAAGGCGATTATGTTACGGGCCGGAAGGCAATGTTATGTGGACCGAGAGGTCCGGGCCGGAAGGCGTATGTGGGTAAGTCGTATACTGGGGAACTCACTAAGCATTTATGCTTACTAGTTGTATTTATGTTTTTCAGGTACTAGTGATGACCGTGGAAAGGCGCCGGCGTGACACGTACACACTGCCACTGTTGAAGATCCTGGAGATTTATTATTTATATTTTTGAAATAAACTTGGAATAAACCCTTTTGTCGAATAATGTTGTTTTGTGTTTAATGAAAAATTTATTTAAAAATTTGAGCTGTTACAATTGGTATCAGAGCCTTGGTTTGAGGGATTCGGGAGTACTTTCGGGTGCAACTGAACTCAGACTGGGGATTTGAGGAAAAACCTTTTCAAATAATAAGGACATAACATTTTATAAAGGATAAGGCGGTAAAAACAAGGGTGGAACAGTGTGTACGAGCAGCCAGCGTCCGAACGGTAAAGATCCCCAGAATACCTTACGATGTTATGTTATGCACTGAATTATGAATTGTTATGCATGCTAGAAGACTAGGTATACATGATAGGAATAGAATTGCCTGTTTTGTGATGCCTTAGTCTAGGGAGATTGCTTATATGAGATATTTGGTAGCGTGCAAGTAGATAGTGCATACTAGAGGTAGAGTACTCATTATTCGGGATTTGGGGAGGAAGATTTGGGACGAATACTGATACGGTGTGGTCGGTAGTATTGGGCCCGTACTATCGAAGGCACCGGATCAGTGGAAGACTCAAATAAGAATCCCTAGAAATCGGAGACTGGGTAGGGTGCGTATCGAGTACAATTGTACTTGGTGGAGTCTCTGATGATTTTATGTTGTATTTCAGAGACATCATGGTTATCACACGCAATGGGGCGAGTTCGAGCGGTGCGAGTGACGAGGAGATTCGTCAGATTATTCAGGAAGAGGTAGCTGCGGCGGTCCGGGCTGAGATCCCGGAGATGTTTGGGTCTATTAAGACCACGTTGATGGAGGAGTTTGAGGAGCGGTACGCCGCACTTACTGAAGATGCAGTTGCTGCCGCTACCGCAGCGGTGGCTGCTGCCAGGCCGCAAGGGGGTGATTCATTACTATTCAGGGAATTCAGCAACACGAAACCCGCTGAATTTGATGGGACGCAGGATCCGATTGCAGCTATGAGGTGGATCGCCGACATCGAGGGGTGTTTCTATACTTGCTCATGCCCGGAGCACTTGAGGGTACGGTTCGCCTTGAACCAGCTCCGTCTGGGAGCGAAGGATTGGTGGAAGTTCGTGACAGCGAACTTCACTCAGGCAGAGATTTCGGCGGTGACATGGGAGAGGTTTACGGAGATGTTCAGGGATGAGTACGGTCCCCCGGTGGAGAGGGAGCGATTGATTCAGGAGTTCTTGACCCTTAAGCAGGGTACTGATTCCGTGGCAGTGATCACACGGAAGTTTCATGAGAGGGCAATGTTCTGCCCCGAGCTGGTATCGACGGAGCAGTCGCGGATGAGCCGCTATTTGGGTGTTTTGAAGAGGGAGATCCGGGAGTTTGTGTCAAACTCCACCTATCGTACTTTCACTGAGCTTCAGGCGAACGCCAGGAAGCGCGAGATTGAGTTGGAGACTCAAGCGAGGGAGGAGGCTGAGTCTCGGCAGGTGGATCGACGGCCGGCCCAGTCTCAGCCGGCAGCCAAGCGGACTAAGTTCGCTGATTCGAGGATGGGAGGTTCGAAGGGTCGCACTTGCGCGAAGTGCGGCAAGAGTCACGAGGGGGCGTGTCGAGCTGGTGGTTGCTACAAGTGTGGCAAGGAGGGACATATTGCCAGGGATTGCCCTAAGGGGTTTATGGTTTGCTTTCACTGCAACCAGACGGGCCATCGGAAGGCCGAGTGCCCGCAACTTCGTCAGGGAGCTACACCTACTACCCGGACTACTGAGCCCCGACCGGCGAAGGTCGAGGCCCCGAGGGCTCGCGGGAGAGCCTTTCAGCTGACTGCGGAGGAGGTCCGCGCTGCGCCCGATGTTGTGGCAGGTATGTTATCATTCACGTATTTAATTAAAGGTCAAAATGTTATGCTTATGTTAATGTATGTGTAGGTACTTTCCTTGTGAACTCTATGCCTTCTCTAGTATTATTTGATTCGGGTGCGAGTAGATCGTTTGTATCGTTAGCTTTTAGTCAGCACATCGGCATTAGTCGTGAGCCGTTAAGTCGGCCCTTGAGCGTTTCTATTGCGGCGGAGAGGGTGATTTGTGCTACGGAGGTTCTTAGGGGATGTGTGCTAGAGATCTTCGGGGTCGCATTTCCGATTGACTTAATTCCTATTGCGATGGGTGATGTCTGTGTCATCGTAGGCATGGACTGGTTGAGCCGATTCAGTGCTGTCATCGACTGCGAGCGTCAGCTGGTGACTATACGAGACCCTAGTGGGGGAGTTCTTACGGTATACGGCGAGGGTACCCGTTCGGGATCAGCTTTTTGTTCGGCCGCTAGGGCAAGGCAATGCCTACAGCGGGGATGTAACGGTTTTGTGGCGTATGTGATGGATACGCGGGAGAGTTCCGAGAGACCGAAGACATTGAAGGAGGTTCCAGTGGTGCGCGAGTTCCCAGATGTTTTTCCCGAGGATTTGCCAGGAATACCTCCCGCGAGGCAAGTGGAGTTTGGTATCGATCTAGTTCCAGGGGCTGCGCCTATTGCGAAGGAGCCGTATCGTCTTGCACCTCCAGAGATGCAAGAATTGTCCTCGCAACTTCAAGAGTTGTTGGGGAAGGGATTCATTCGGCCGAGTAGCTCACCGTGGGGAGCACCGATTCTGTTCGTCAAGAAGAAGGATGGTTCACACCGGATGTGTATCGATTACCGGGAACTAAACAAGGTGACATTTAAGAACCGCTATCCGTTACCAAGGATCGATGATCTATTCGATCAGTTGCAAGGGGCATCTTGGTTTTCCAAGATTGATCTGAGATCAGGGTACCATCAGGTAAGAGTGCGGGATGAGGACGTCCAGAAGACAGCCTTTAGGACGCGGTATGGGCATTACGAGTTCGTGGTGATGCCTTTTGGGCTCACCAATGCCCCAGCAGTGTTCATGGATCTCATGAACAGGGTATGCAGGCCGATGCTGGATCGGTCTGTGATTGTGTTCATCGACGACATTCTGGTGTATTCGCGGTCTAGGGAGCAGCATGAGGGACATTTGAGGGAGGTCCTTGAGGTACTGAGGTCGGAGAAGCTATATGCAAAATTCTCCAAATGTGACTTCTGGTTACGGGAAGTTCAATTTCTGGGGCACGTTGTAAATCAGGCAGGGATATTGGTCGATCCGGCCAAGGTGGAAGCGGTGATGAGTTGGGAGGCACCGAAGTCACCTTCGGAGATCAGGAGTTTCCTTGGGTTGGCGGGGTACTATCGAAGGTTCATTAGGGACTTCTCCAAGATCGCGGTGCCACTTACCAAATTGACCCGAAAGGGTGTTACATTCTCATGGGGACCCGAGCAGCAGACTTCCTTCGAGACACTTCGTCAGAGACTGTGCGAAGCACCAGTACTAGCTCTTCCGGAAGGGATGGAGGACTTTGTCGTATATTGCGATGCATCGATTTCAGGACTGGGTGCAGTGTTGATGCAGAGGGGCCATGTGATAGCCTATGCATCGCGGCAGTTGAAGCCTCACGAAGCGAGATATCCCACACATGATTTAGAGTTGGGGGCAGTAGTGTTCGCCCTCGAAATTTGGCGTCACTACCTGTACGGGGTTCGTTGTACCATATACACGGACCATAAGAGTTTGAAGTATTTGATGGATCAACCCAAACTAAACATGCGTCAGAGGAGATGGTTAGACGTGGTTAAGGATTATGACTGTGAGATCCTATACCACCCAGGCAAGGCTAATGTGGTAGCTGATGCATTGAGTCGTAGGGCGGAGAGTACTCCATTGCGGGACATATGTTTGAGATTGACGGTGATGACTCCGGTATTAGATGCTATTCGTGGGGCTCAGGCCGAGGTTGTGAAGTCTGGGATGCAGAAACGGGAGCGGGTCGTCGGGTTAATTTCAGAGTTCGTTACGGATGGGCGGGAACTTCTGACATTTCAGGGTCGGATCTGGGTGCCATTCGTGGGCGGTACGCGTGTTACTTTGATGGAGGAGGCACACAGATCGAAATTCTCGATCCATCCCGGTGCTACGAAAATGTATCTGGATTTGAAAAAGGAGTACTGGTGGCCTTGCATGAAGAGAGACGTTGCCTGGTTCGTTGAGAGGTGTTTGACCTACCGTAAAGTTAAGGCCGAGCACCAGAGACCGCACGGTAAGTTGCAACCCTTGGAGATTCCTGAGTGGAAGTGGGATCAGATCACGATGGATTTCATCACCAAATTGCCGAAAACTGCCAGGGGAGTCGATGCGATTTGGGTGATTGTGGATAGGCTAACAAAGAGTGCACACTTCCTTGCCATTAGCGAAAGTTCATCAGCAGAGAAGTTGGCAGAGTTATACGTGAGAGAGATAGTATCTCGGCATGGAGTGCCGACCTTGATTGTTTCGGACCGCGATGTACGTTTCACTTCCAGGTTCTGGAAGAAATTCCATGAGGAGTTGGGTACTAAGCTGCATTTTAGTACCGCATACCATCCCCAGACCGACGGTCAGAGCGAGCGGACGATTCAGACATTGGAAGACATGCTTAGAGCGTGTGTGTTAGACTTCGGGGGTAGCTGGGATGCGCATCTGCCGTTGGCTGAGTTTTCCTACAACAACAGCCATCATTCGAGCATTGGTATGCCACCTTTTGAGTTGTTGTATGGTAGGAGGTGTTGGACTCCCATTTGCTGGGGAGAAGTGGGACAGAGAGTGATGGGCAGTACAGAGATTGTACTTCAGACGACCGAGCAGATTCAGCGAGTGAGGCAGAGGTTATTGACCGCCCAGAGCCGACAGAAGAGTTATGCGGACAGACGCCGATCCGAGCTCGAATTCCAGGTCGGCGACTTCGTTCTCCTAAAGGTTTCTCCTTGGAAAGGGGTAATTCGGTTCAGGAAGAGGGGCAAATTGGGGCCCCGGTTCAAAGGTCCATTTCGGGTAATTGCAAGGGTAGGTCGGGTAGCGTATCGGTTGGAGTTGCCAGTGGAGCTGAGTCAGATTCACAATACCTTCCACGTGTCGCAGTTGAGGAAGTGTATAGCCGATGAGGCAGCAGTGGTTCCGTTAGAAGATATTCAGGTGGATGCGAGCCTGAATTACGCCGAGAGACCAGTAGCTATCAGGGATCGGAAGATCAAGGTTCTACGGAACAAGGAGATACCTCTGGTGTTGGTTCAGTGGCAACATCGGAAAGGATCGGAGATGACTTGGGAGCCGGAAAGAGAAATGCGGGAGCAACATCCGGAGTTATTCGCGGAATGAGAGACTTCGAGGGCGAAGTCTAGTTCTAGTGGGGGAGAGTTGTAACAGCCTGGAATTTCAGGTATTTCTTTAAATTATTTTTGGGCACATTTAAGAGGGGACTCGGCGAGTAGGTGCATGACTCGCCGAGTAGGGCCATGGTCTTGGTTGTAGTCGCAGATACGCGACTGGGCTCGACGAGTCCAAAAAGAGACTCGGCGAGTCGACGCTGATTCAGCTGAACCCTAGCCGTTTCATTTCTGATCGTATATAACGATCTTATGGCCGTCATGTCGCGTCTTTTGGCCGATTGAAGACACCTTGGGAGTGTGTGAGCATCTGAAGCAAGAGAGAGGACTTGAAGAGGCTTGAAGAGGTTGTTAGACAAGGAGGAGCAAGGTGGTGATCAAAGGAATTGAGTACTGGAGGTTTGGGCACACAGGGAACACGTTTCCAGGTAATCTTCGGATCAAAATCTGTAGCTTTTACGTTGTATGCGAGTTTAGGGTTTAGGAAACCCATTTAAGGATTTGTTAGATTATATTGTTGTTGTAAGTGTTTAAAAACCCCTGTAATAGTATATGTGAAAGTCCAGGAAGCCCCATATCTATATACTTCGAAATCATGCGAAATACAGGAGGCAGCGGATTGAGTGCATGGCGAGGACTCGCCGAGTCCAATGATCAGACTCGGCGAGTATCTTGAAGATTCACTAGAACTCGCCGAGTTGTTCTTCAGACTCGGCGAGTAGCTTGAAGGTTCACTAGGACTCGCCGAGTTGTTCTTCAGACTCGGCGAGTAGCTTGAAGATCTACTGGAACTCGTCGAGTCGTTCTTCAGACTCGGCGAGTGGTGTCAGGGTGTCTATACTCGTCGAGTTACCCTTTGCACTCGACGAGTCCGGTCAAGATTGATCGTTGACCTGTATATAATTTAGTAGGGTCAGTTGTCTTGTTTGACAAGATCATTAACAAAGGATGTGGTATTATAGGGAACCTGCGGATTAGCGGATCGTGTGCGAGTAGCTCGAAGGGTTTATAGCTTGCATACTACGAGGTGAGTCTTCTCACTATACTTCACCCGGAAGGGTTTGACTGTGAGACCGGAAGGTCGTATGTGTTATATTCATGCTATGTCTAGAGAGGTAGATGCTTTATATGTGATGTATGCTTATATGTGATGTATGCTTATACGGGCCGGAAGGCGAGACTTTATGTGATAGAAAGGACAGTATGATGTATGACTTATGTGTTATGTGTATTATGTTACATGTGTTATGTTTTATACTATCATGGGCCGGAAGGCAAAATACTATGGGCTGGAAGGCAATTTGATACGGGCCGGAAGGCGATATATATTGTGGGCCGGAAGGCGATTATGTTACGGGCCGGAAGGCAATGTTATGTGGACCGAGAGGTCCGGGCCGGAAGGCGTATGTGGGTAAGTCGTATACTGGGGAACTCACTAAGCATTTATGCTTACTAGTTGTATTTATGTTTTTCAGGTATTAGTGATGACCGTGGAAAGGCGCCGGCGTGACACGTACACACTGCCACTGTTGAAGATCCTGGAGATTTATTATTTATATTTTTGAAATAAACTTGGAATAAACCCTTTTGTCGAATAATGTTGTTTTGTTTTTAATGAAAAATTTATTTAAAAATTTGAGCTGTTACATGACTCATGTAAACATCTTCAGCCAACTTCCCATTAAGGAAAGCGGTTTTGACATCCATTTGCCAAATTTCATAGTCATGAAATGCGGCTATGGCTAACAGAACCCGAATAGACTTAATCTTGGCTACCGGAGAAAAGGTCTCATCATAATCCACTCCAGGAATTTGAGAGAAGCCCTTTGCAACCAGTCTAGCCTTATAAGTGTGTACTTTACCATCCATGTCGGTCTTCTTCTTGAAGACCCATTTGCACCCTACAGTCTTTCGACCTGGTACATTCTCAACCAAGTTCCAAACTTGATTGTCATACATGGATTGTTTCTCGCTATCCATAGCCTCTTTCCATTTGGCAGACTCGGGGCCCGCCATGGCTTCCTAGTAGCTGTTAGGGTCATCTTGACTTACTAGTGTCTCATCACTAATAAGTGTCTCACCTTCTGCAGTAATATGGAATCCATAGTAATGCTCAGGTGCACTCCTAACTCTCGTGGAACGCCTCAGAGGTACAGATTCATCAGTTGGCTCAACAGGAGTTTCCTCCTCAAGTTGAGGGCTAGAGTTTGAAGTTCCTTCACCACTTGACTCTTGAATTTCTTCAAGATCAACTTGCCTCCCACTGTCTCCTTGGCTTATAAACTCTCTTTCTCGAAAGACTCCTCTTCTTGCTACAAAGACCACATTGTCACTAGGTCTGTAGAAGAGGTAACCAAAGGATTGCTGTGGGTAGCCGATGAAAATACACCTCTCGCTTCGGGGTTCGAGCTTATCATGAGTCTCGCGTCTCACGAAAGCCTCGCAACCCCAAATCTTGATGTGGTCTAGTTTAGGTACTTTACCAGTCCACATCTCGTGAGGAGTTTTGGCAACTTTCTTTGTAGGGACTAGATTAAGGATATGGGCTGCAGTCTCTAAGGCATACCCCCAGAATGAGATTGGTAGTGAAGCTCGACTCATCATGGAACGAACCATGTCCAACAAGGTTCGATTACGCCTCTCAGCCACACCATTCAACTGCGGTGTCCTGGGAGGTGTCAATTGTGAGACAATCCCACATTCCTTTAGATAGTCGAGGAACTCTGAACTACGATACTCACCACCTCGATCGGATCGAAGCATCTTAATGTTCCTGCCCAATTGATTCTCGACTTCCTGTTTAAATTCCTTAAACTTCTCGAAAGTCTCTGACTTATGCTTGATTAAGTAGACATATCCATATCTACTGTAATCATCAGTAAAAGTCAAATAATAACGATTAGCATCTCTTGTGGCATGTTTGAATGGTCCACACACATCCGTGTGTATAAGGTCCAACAAACCTTCACCCCTTTCACACGAGCCTGTGAAGGGTGACTTTGTCATTTTTCCAAGTAAGCATGATTCGCAACTATCATTTGACTTTAGGTCAAACAACTCCAAGACTCCATCCTTTTGGAGTTGGCCTATGCGTTTCTTGCTTATATGTCCAAGACGACAATGCCATAATGATGCTTTATCCAAGTTATTATTATTAGTAGAATCAATACACAAAACATTATTTCCTAAGTTATCTACAATAGATACAGCTTCATACACACCATCACAAGGTAATGCTTTAAAATAAAGTACATTATTAAAGAAAGCATTAATCGAACCAACTTCATTATCAAACGAAAAGGTGAAACCTTGTTTGTACAATGCATGAAAGGAAATAATATTTCTTGCCATTTCTGGCGAATAACAACATTTATTCAAATCTAAATTTAACCCACTACTTAGCGATAAAGTATAAACTCTAATCTTGGTGACAGGTGTAACTTTCCTATTCCCCATGATTAAGTTTATTCTTCCTTGCTCCACATTCTCACTTCTTCCTAGTCCCTGCAAGTCACAACAAATATGAATACCGCAACCGGTATCAAGGACCCAAGATTTCGAATGGGGTGAGTTATTAGAAATGATAGTGTAAATACCTGCATGGTTGGGTTTGACATTCCCATCCTTCACATCTTGCTGGTACTTTGGGCAGTTCCGCTTCCAATGAGCTTTTTCATGGCAATAGAAGCATTCAGCCTCTTTTGGGTCAGAAGAAGGAGTAATGAAACCTTTCTTGGTTCCACTTGGAGAAGAGCCATCAAGGGTCCGAGCCTTGGTACCCTTCGAAGATCTCTTTCTCTTCCTCCCTCGACTTTGCCCGATTGCCAAGACTGGAGTTGAGTCTGGAGTAGGAGTGATAGCAACCGACTTCCCCTTAAGACCTGTTTTTGCGGTCTTGAGAAGTCCCTGAAGTTTGCTGAGGGTGACCTCTTCCTTGTTCATGTGATATGTCATGCGGAATTGATCATAGCACGATGGTAAGGAGTGCAAAATGATATATATTGCAAGTTCCTCAGGGAAGTTCACATTGAGCTTCAGCAAACGATCCACATACCTTTGCATTTTCTGTATGTGGCTCGTGACGGACTCTCCGTCCTTCATCATGGTTGTTATCATGGAGCAGATGACTTCATACCTCTCTTGTCGTGCACTTTGATGGTATCTTTCCATCAAATCTTGGTGCATTTCATAAGGGTAGAAATCTTCATAAGACTTTTGGAGTTCAGCTGTCATGGTGGCTAACATGATGCAAGCCACCTTGGTTGGATCTCTTTCATGAGTATGAAAGTCAGCGATCTCCTGGGGAGTTGCAGTGGACTCGTCAATTTCCTTAAGCTCCTTGTCAAGAACATATTCTTTGTCCTCGTAGCGGGTAATCATCCTGATGTTTCTGATCCATTTATTGAAGTTGGATCCATCAAAGGTGACTTTCCCACACAGACTCATAAGAGTAAAGGAGCCATTAGGATTCGAGCCAGAAGCATTATTTGAAGACATCTGGAAAAGAAGAACAAGTTTAGTTTAGATTTAAGAGAGTCCTTAATAAAACACCCAAATGCAATATTAAGGCTAGGATCCAATCACAATATAATATAACTTAGAAGAGGTATGCCGTAATCTAAGCTATACCATATTTGAAAGGTAGGTGAATAACGATTCACCAATTTCCACCACGAAAACCGAAATATTAGATATTTAGTTTTTATTGGTTTTTAGAAATTCCTAGATTCTTTGAGATCCAATGAACTTTTCAAAGGCATGTTTCAATCTCGGGAGTGCCCTCCAGGTTTTGTGACTGGGATGCCGAGGATCACAAAACGAGGTGTGAAGTAACCATGCAAATCACTTGGTACCCTTAAAGTTTATCACTCAATCGATGTGCCGGTAAACCACACACGCTCCACCGATACTATAATAAACCTTAAGTCACCCTTTACCTACCTTGTTAAGTCCAAGTTAGTGTGCCGGTTAACCACACACGCTCCACCAACGACTTAGACAAAGTGTAAAGTGTAATTTCATGGATTAGCACCTTATTCACATTTTTCCTAAAGTAACTAAGATTGGGAATTTAATAAACATTTAGTTACTTTATTATATTCATCATACTTTGAATGAGAATTTAGAAGTCCTTGTCTTACCCGTTCGGCTAACGACCCTCCACCAGTCAAGCAAGCGGTGGGTGAGAATATTCACCCATTAAGTCACCATTTTATAGGCAACAACCTTATACCCACCTTATAGACCGGCTTCGTGAATGAGGCCTACTAGCGGTAAGACGACTTTATTCTTATACATATATATATAATTATTAAATTATCATAATATAAGTATAAGGGTTGAATTTTAACTTTTAAAATTCTAGGGGTTGGAACTTAAAGTTTTAACTTAACTTTACTTGTTCCAAAACTTGTGGGCAAGTTTTGTAACTTTCAAAACTTTTCATTTCTTGTAACTTATGAGTTTAATAGAGTAATAAAATGAAGACTCTTCATTTTTCTAACTCTTGTATTTGTTTTAATGGTTTTAACTCAAGTGTGAATCTTGGTTTTCCATAACTTAAGGATAAGTTATGGACTCCATTAAAACACATTATGATCAAAAATTAATCTACCACATAGGTTACAAATAATTCCTATGATCATCTAAAACATCATAAGAACAGAACATGAATATGAACACAATCAAAAATTACATTTAAAACTTTGTAATTTTGATAACTAGTTGTTGTAAATGAATTAGAAAGGACATTACACCACCAAAAACAAGTTTTCAATTACCAAAACAGTTTAGGGTAATGTTTCTAATTCATTTCCAGCAACTAAATCGAAATTCTGCACTCAGTCGACCCTACTCGCTGAGTGCATGAACTCACTCGCCGAGTTGGTTGAAGATACTCATGAACTCGACGAGTCCCCCCTATAGACTCGACGAGTCCATTCGCAGACAACAAGATTTCCGATTCTGTTTTCAACTTTTAAGCACAAATAAGAGCAAACAAGCCTAGGCTCTGATACCACTGATGGGTTTTGAGCATTCTAACACTTCCTAAGTGTACATGCAACCCTAATAACCTTGGATCTATGTTTGTCTAATTATCATGCAAAGTTGAATTCCAAGGTTATATTCCTATCTAGCATACATGGGGAACAATTTTATCATAAAGTATAGATAGAATAACTTACCTTGTTGTTGTTTGTGTTCCTTGAAACCTTGTGAACCTAGCACCCCAAGTGTGATGCCTCAAATGCTTCACAAAACACCAAATTCTCTTGGAAGAACTTATGAGAGAATACTCACTTCTCAAAATCGGCCAAGCCCTCTTGATTCTTAGTGTAACCGATTTTGGGTGGAGGATATGTTACTTATATAGTGTTGACACATCTAGGGTTAAACCCTAATGTGTCATGACTCTTCATTTCCATGACCCATGGGTTTGTAACTCCCATGGAGCATCCATGGAGCATCCTATGGGTGGAACCCAACTTGATGGTCCATGGAGCCTTTTAGCCCACTATACAAGATATGGATGATTTACATAATCAACCCATATATTTAATTAGTTATCTTTTGATCACTTAATTAATTCTAAATTAATTCTTGATCAAACTAATCAAATAATATTATTAATATATTAGAACTTATAATATATTAATAATCTCCAAATGTTATTTCTCTCATTTAGTCTATCCAATTGCATGGTGCCATGCAACCCAAATGGACCATGCCGGGTCGGGTCAAGTACATACCAGAAATAGTTATGGACTTAGACACCTTATCCAACAACATGGACTGGAAGGTCATGGCCTGGAAGGGTGTATGTGTGTAAGTGGTATATTGGGGAACTCACTAAGCATTTATGCTTTCAGTTGTTGTGTTATGTGTTTCAGGTACTAGCGAGTACCGTGGGAAGGTGCCGGCATGACTTGTACGCACACACACACAGGCGGATTTGGATATATTTGGTCTTGGGATTTGACATGGTTTGTATTATGACTATGTTACATTGGATTTTATCGTTTGTCTTGAATGGAATTATGTTTTAAAGAAATGAAAATTTGTTTTGAAAATTTACGTTATTACAATACCAATATTAATTATTTATCGGATGAATATAATTCCATGTTGCTAAAACCATGTAGTGTGTAGACCAAAAGATCCGACAATACAACGGTTAGACTCATACGAGAGCTACGCGATAGAGCCAAAACAAGTAATCTAAAAGTATTCAATTTTGGGAGCATGAAACCTAACATATTTATCAAATAACTAATCAATATCAATATTGGTTATTAGTAGAAGATAACAAGTAAATACCTCACTTATATATAAGAATACATTTCTAACATTTCACATATTAACAAATGTAACAAGTATAGATATTTTGGGAATCACTTTCATTTCTGAGCATTAGCTAACTGTACATATCGTGTTCTTTTTGTATTATTATTTTTATGAAAAGATTTATTAAGATATTTAGGTCCTCGGCTTGAGTTTGGAATTACATGAATGTTCTTCTAGTTCGGTCAAACCAAGGCTCTAATACCAACTTGTAACGTCCCCAATTTCAACCCCAATTTTTCTTTTTTATTGATTAATATATTAGAGTATAATTACATTTAGTGGAAACATGTTGCAAATGTGCTTGTGTAAATTTGCACCTTGCCCTTCTCACAAACTAATGGCGTACCTGAAAAATATTTTTAACAATAAGCATGAGGTTTAGTGAGTTCCCCAAAATAGCATATACCACAATATAGATACATGCATACAAATAATGGCTCACTATCTGCCAATAATATGAGCATTTTAGACTTACGGCCCAGCCTTTTTGTCCTCAACACGGGTCCACGTGTACTTACGGCCTACATGTCATTTCGTCAACACAGGTCTATGTGTACTTCTGGCCTACATGTCATGTCATCAACACACGGGCCTATAGGCTCCTATCGTCTTTAACATTGTCACCATTATCCCCAATCTAAATCTTTAATTACAACAATTACACACACAACAACTCCACTTTAGATTCTACTAATAAAGGCACATTTATACTTTCCATTCTAGTTGTTCACACTTAAGAACACAGAGATTATACTACTCGCTCTACTCTATTTGTTCTTTATCCTAAAATACATGGATATATATATATATATATATATATATATATATATATATATATATATATATATACATGTTATAGTAAGATAACTCACCTTGACAATGACTCAGAAGATAGACAACAATCTGGTCAATTTTTATTAGCAATTTGGTTGACGGGTAATACGTTAAAAAGTATTAACCTATAACAATTTAACCTATTAACTTCTATGATGATCTAATAATGAAAGCTAGATCTTTCAATAATCCCAACGAATACCGATATTTCTATCAAATAAGGATCAGCCACGCAAGACAGTTGCGAAGCATGACCATTTCAGCATATAGTATTTTTGAAATCCAACAACCAAGTCAAAGTGACCATTCTATACACCTCTCCCATAAGTATATCACTCAACATTAGAACTAGAATTACTGATAAATATTATTTAAACATTCGTAATAACGACTATAAATGGTAAGATAAGTTACACTGAAGGTAGAGTAAGTGTAGCCTAACTTACAACAAGTTTCTAACAAAGTAACCCGAAAAGTCATGAGCATGACCCCAATACTGAGCACTTCTATCTGTCCGGCTTACTGTCTGAGAGCTACATTAATGTAGTCGGGAAAATGAGAAAGAAAATGGCCGAGAGACACGAAGGAGTTCCAAAGAGGTTCTGGGGGAAAAGGGATGAAGGAAATGAATGAAAATCGTCGCCTATTTATAGTTGATTTTGGGGTATGCGCCGCGCACATGATTGGGTATATGCTGTGCAATCTTTTGGAAGTGCTGACATGTTGTCGTCTGGGTGGTGGCACGTGGCTAAAATCTAGTGGAGTCTCAGTCCACACTGCACATGTTTTCCATGGGTTCGGTTGCATGCGAGAATTTCCAATTTCTTCAATAATTCTTATATTCTCCGTACGTCAGTGCACATTGCGTATGTTGTCGATGGTTTTATATCTACATGTAACTATTGACGATATCTACAACTTTCATCTAGACTTTATTGGCTAGTTTTGACTTTCTTTTTAAAGTTATATTTTTAGCAGGCCTAGATTGTTAAATCTCGAATAATAATCATAAATCTCTCATATAAATTTTGTTCTCGATTGTCTTTATGTCAACAGAATCATGTGGATGAGACCTTCAACTCCCATTTAGATTGTTTTTCCTAACAATCGAACAATCTCTATTTTAGTTTTTGTGCCATACACTTCTATGTTGAAACTTCTAAAAATCATAACTTTCTCTGATAAATTCAAATTTGGACGTTCTCTATATGCATGTTCTCGGTTTTGTGATTACTACGACTTTCATCAAGATTATTTATCCTAAATAGTATTCTATCAAAGACGTCTATTTATGTGAACGGTTGTTTATATTATAAGGTGAAAATGGGGTGCTACAACTCTCCCCCACTTATAGAGATTTTATCCCTGAAATCCTACTCCTTACGCACCTTAAGATAATTCATATACTATCCTACTAGGGTTTTATGATATTAACCTAATATCTTGCTAGTGTTTCTGCATCGACTTTATCCATTTGTTCTTCACTAACTTACTCACAAACTCCTCATGAAGTCTTCCAAAACTGGGAATCTGATTGGTTTGTACTTCTAGAAATTACATGCTATGATTGACGATCGTCTTCACATGTGAAATGTCGAAACAGATGAGTTGATATAAGGTTCTTAACTACGGAAATATATCAACGACTTCCTAACCGGATTCGCTTTTCAGAACATGCATCCATAAAGCCTTAAAGAATATCCTTAAAATACACACGAATGTAGATTACAAACGTTATTTTGACCTAGTTGAAGTGTTATAATATCCTAAATTTTTTCCATAATTACTATAATGGGTTTATTAGCTTGTGACAACCCGAAACTTTCATTCTATGTAATTGGTCCACATATTGTCTTGGAATCTTGAATTCTTCACCCTTTGGAAATTTTGTAGTTCTGAATGCATTTTGGACGCAATATAATCTAGTTATGGGTCTTGGGAGGTGTTGAAAAGTGTTTTGCATCATGAAATTGAATTAAACACACCAAAAGAGGTGTGTGCGGCCACACTTTTGTGTGAACGGCCACACACCCATGTGTGCGGCCGCACACCCAACGTCACACCCTCCAGCGTCACACTCAAACATATAGATAACTGGGTACCTTCTTCATTCATTCATTTGGATATTCCTTACTCTCTCCCTACTTTCTCTCTCTAAAATCTCGAACCAAGACCACGTTGAAGACCTCATATTTGTGATTTAGTACATCTTCAAGCTTATTAGAGGTCCCACGCCTTAGAACTCATCATGTTCATCATATTCATGGACCCTTGAAGGTGAACGGCCGCACACCTTCATGAGGGGGCAGCACACATTCAAAACTCCTTAAAGTGAAGAGAACATAGGGTCACACACAAGTGCCGGCAGCACACTAGGTCGCACACCTGGCCGCACACACACATATAGTGTGTATTTTGGCCATATACCCTCTTGTATAGACTTATAAACCCTCATACAATCATATATGATTATAACACTTCATTATAAGTGTTTACTAGTCCCTAAGGTGGTCCCAAAATCATCAATTAGATGTTCCTAACACTAATTAAATCCATATATGTGCCTACATATGCTAAATAGGCTTCACGTGTGTACTCAAGTCACCACTTGACACCTAGCATCAAATCCAACTTTGTCATCAGAACCACTCACTACAGGTGAGTTCATACCCCTTTAATGAACCTTTCAAGTGTTTTTATATGTTTTAGGGGGGGGGGGATACAAGTCAAGTATACATGTTGATGGAAATTAATCACATGTGATTCACTATCCGTAGTTCAAATCGCACGTGATTTACCACTACGCCTTATAAAAGGATTTTACGTTTTCTAAACTATTTTGAACAAATAAACAACTTTTTAAATGTTCCCTTTGGACAAGATTTTTCTTAAATAAAATTTTTTATAAAATGTAACCACACTAATATATTTATATAAGTAAGACTTGAAGGACTTAGGACCGATAGCTCGCCTTATTTCCTGTTCTTGTTTGATTGTGGGCTTAGGGTAGTTGTTATCCGTCCGACTGTCGTTGATTTCTTAGTTATATATCATGTATATTAGTTTTGGATACGAGCATTTTCATTTCATCCGATGTTTAAACCACTAAATTGGTAAGAACTATACACACTAAGTTAACTATAATAGGTATAGTTAAGGACATTGCTACTCGCTATCACTACTACTCTACACACTATAATACACACTATTACGAGACGATACACTAATAAGAGAACACACTACGAACTATACAAAAGACTACCACACTATAATACAAGAAAAGGCACTAAACAGAAGATAACACACTACATGTATAGATCTATATGGGGCAGACACTATAACATCCCGACTGTTAACTTCAGTCCGAGCCATGCAGGCCCAGGGATGCCACTACTTCACTACACTATGTATGACCGGGAAGGTCATGGGGTTCTCTATTGCTCACACTATTGGTAACATACAAGGAATACACCATATCCACACTAAAATACTAAACTAAAGTACAATTTAACATCCCGACTGTTAACTTCAGTCCGAGCCATGCAGACCCAGGCATGCCACTACTTCACTACACTATGTATGGCCTGGAAGGTCATGGGGTCCTCTATTGCTCACACTATCGGAAACATACAAGAAATACACTATAACCGCACTAAAATACTAAACTAAAGGTTAAGTTAATATCCCGAAGTGACCAAGTATCTAGCACTAAAGGAAGTTGGTACCACTACTATTGACTTCAGGCATAACTTACCATATTGCATTTCTTATTGGAGAGTAACTATTATACTTTTACGATAAATGGTTTTCAAAGAAAAAAAATGACATGTTTCTTAAAGGTTTTCACTTACAATGTATTTCTGGAAAATATAGGATTTTCTGGGTTTTACTACTACTTATGACTGTGAACTACAGCTCTTCACACTATCGGTTCTAATGCTTTTTGATACAAAAACTCACACTAAACTCTTATGAACTCACCAGCTTTATGTTGATATTCGTTTTCAAAATAAATTGTATCCTCAAGTCAAAGATAGACAGGTATAGGTGCAACATTTTTGAGAAGGTGGAGCATACAATATCCATCTCTTATTTTTGAATTACTTTTGGTGTTTGTTGAACATTACGAAACACGCTTGTAGCTAAACTCACTATGTAAATGAAATGGTTGTATGTTTCTTGTTTTTACTATTATGCAATCGTGATGATACTGTACATGACGTCCTCCACCCCGAAACGTATTCCGTCGTTATCGGTTTTGGGGTGTGAGAGATTGGTATCAGAGCATAGTTTATAGTGAATCAAGTATATCAACCTATAAAAGATATACGAACTATAAACACTTCGGGACTAAAACACTCTGACCAAGAATATATACTGTTAAGTATCTAAAAGATATCACTAAGTATATATATATATATATATATATATATATATATATATATACACTACTACAAAATACAGAAGTCAGTATCGCACTAGAACAGAACAAAACTATTAAGATTGTTGGATAGCACAATTGGACTTAGAGACATATGGTCACATTTGGGGAAATGTAGCCTGATCAACTACGTTTTCCCGAGGGTGACTACCATGTGCCTAAGCTTGGTGGTGGTGTTACAACAATTCTAAAACTTACCAACACTACCACAATAACGTTAGCATAAGAATGCTATAGGAGTATTCTGTACCTCTAAAACATACATGTGTGAGAACTAAAAAGGGTCGTTATTGATGGAGCAATAGTTACTAAATGGATACTTTCCGGTTACATGTGACTAGGGCGTTATAGACTTCGAATCTGTGATCTTTGCTTTACTTCATGTTCCTTGTTTGGTTGTGGATTTAGAGTTAGGGTCACTTATTCGACGGACTATCCTGCCCCGGTCGCATGTAATTAGTATGCATTATGCAAGTATTGGTCTAACTCGTGACGATCATCTTATAAGTAATTTAGGTTAGTGCGCCTATTAATCTTCTTTTCCCCTTTTCTCGCCTAGATATCATGGCTCAGCGAAGAGTCGGACGATGATCACCCAATCCCTCTGGATGACCATCGAGCAGAAGGCTTTTTGGATAACTCTGACTCCGAGCCAAAAGTTAATAACCTACCTCCCGGAGTTCTGAACCCTAACCCCCGTCCGACATTTCAGGGCCCCACTCCTATGTGGGCCATATCCTTGCACCGATGGAGCGAGGAGCACGGCCAGCCCATGCCTTACAATGGAGATCGAAGCTTCTACAACATAAACGAAGGAGGACCAGTGGATCGGGTTCAGCCCATCATGATCCGAGGGATTGCCAGGAATGTCGAGTAAGGTCAAGCTGCTATAAGTTGAGTTGTAAAAGTGGATGCCAACTCGAATCTCAATACAGTTCGCATCCGCCAACTCGAAGAAACCGTGGACAGGACAAGAAGGACCAACGAGGCTCTGCAGCATCAGCTAGCTGCATCTCGAGCCGAAGTTAGGGAACTCCGAGCACGTCAAAGGATTCATGATGGACACCTCCAAGAAGTTATGAGTCAGCTAGCGGGTCTGAGGGTTCCCCCAACAAGTAAACGTCGCCAGTAGAAGACGTCTAGTACCCCACTCTTTTGTTTAAAGGACTAGCCTTTCCTCTCTATGTTCCGTAGATCTCTCATTTGTAAACATTCCTAGCTTAAAAGTACTCTAACTAGACCGCTAAACTTCCAACATTTTCTCTATGGTTTGATGTGAGACCTACCGTTAGGTAAATTTTTCATGAACTTGTGTTACATCATTAATACCAGTGTATAGGCAGTTAACTACTCTATTTCTATGACTCTCATTCAGATATTGAATTTGTTGGGTTTTGAGCAATCTAACACTTCCTAAGTGTGCATGCAACCCTAATAAACCTTGGATCTATGTTTGTCTAAATACATGCAAAATAATAATTTTCCAAGGTTTATAACCTATCTAACATGGCATGGGGAACATTTCAACATAAAAGAGTTAGAAGAGATTACATACCTTTTGGTGAGTTTGGTTCTAAGGAGTTTGAGGGCCAAGCACCAATAGTGTGAATGCCTCAAATGGAATCACAAACACCACAAACTCTTGGAAAACTTTGAGAGAGTATACACCCTTGTATAAAATTGGCCACACACTAGATCATTAGTTTCCTCTTAGGCTCCATTTCATGCTCCATAAGCATGTTTATATAGTGTGCATGGTTAGGGTGAAACCCTAATAACCCATGTCTTTTCCTTTCCAAGGATCCATGAGTTAAAAGCTCCATGGATCATCCATGGACTTCCACATAAGCCTAGCCCATTAACAAATGAGTATTAGCCCACATTATATAAAACAAATAGCCCATAATCTAATTAGTATTCCTTTTAATCTTTAAATTAATTCATAATTAATTTAAGACTAAAACTAATTAAATAACGTAACTTCATATTAATATATAATAACTCATTATATATTAATAAACATATGTGTATAACTCTCATAAAATTATCCATAATAGTTTGGATGAGATGCAACCCAAATGGACCATGCCGGTCGTGTCAAGTATATACCAAATAAGTTTTGGACTTAGACACCTTATCCAACAGAATTATGTGATTCAATCCATGAAACACTCTATTCATCCTCGCTATAGACTCTTACTATTGCTATCATTTCTATGTTCTTCTAGTGAAGGATGCCTCCGCATAGGCGTTCAAACAGAGGAAGACCAGCAACTCAAACCTCTCCTCCACCACCTCCTCCTCTGCAGTTCGATCTAGTGCTGTTCCAAACGGCTGTGACTGCAGCTGTGACAGCAGCCATGGCTCAAGTGAACTTCGGTGATGCGAGCGGTGGCAATTCTAGATTTGGTGAAGTCCATCAAAGAGTGCAGGGATGCACTTATAAGGACTTCATGAACTGTAAACCTACCTTCTTCGATGGTACTGGAGGAATTCTGGCACTGTCCCAATGGTTTGAAAGAACCGAATCTGTCTTTGAAATGTGCTCTTGCCCCGAAGAGAGCAAAATTAAGTTCGCAACTGCCACCCTCACTAACAGAGCATTGACATGGTGGAACGGCCATGTCAGTGTACTCTCCTTGGTTACAGCCAACGCCATGGGCTGGGACACTCTAAAGGACCTCATGAGAAAGGAGTATTGCCCTAGGGGCAAAATTCAGAAACTTGAGGAGGAACTCTGGAACCTCAAGATGAAAGGGACGTACATAATAGTGTATACGGCCAGGTTCAGTGACTTGGTGGCTATGTGTCCCAATATGATACCGTCCGAAAGAAAGAAGATTGAATGGTACATCTAGGGTCTAGTCCCCCATATCGAGGAAATGTTCTAGCCTCAGGCCCTACCACCTTCGACAGCGCCAAGGAATTGGCCCAGAGTCTGATCAACCATGAAATCTCTTCCACTCCAGCAACGGCAACCACAACTACCACTGCACCACCCGATTCTTCTGATAGAAAGAGGAAGCGATGTGATAAGAAGAAGGGAAAGAAGACTCAAACCTGCTACAGGGACCAACAAATGGTGTCGATCCATGTTGCCACTACTCTAGCCGCTCCTGCACCACCAAAAGCTTATAGTGGGAATCTGCCCAAATGTTCCAAGTGCCCTTTCCACCACAACGGCCCCTGCCGTTAATTGCAATGTTCCAACTGCGGCCGGAAGGGCCATACTGTCCGATTTTGCAAGGCCCCTCCTAAACCTATTTCGCAAGTTCCCGGTTCGGGAGTGACCCCGACGTGTTACGGCTGCGATGAAGCTGGTCACTTCAAGAAAACTGTTCAAAGGCTGCGAATCCTGGGGGAACCAGAAGACTACTCACTATTGGTCACAATGAAGCGGTGGCGGATCCCACAGTAGTCACGGGTACGTTTCTTCTCAACAACTCTTATGCCTGTGTCTGATTCGATAGTGGTGCAGAAAGAAGCTTCGTAAACCAAACCTTTAAGCACTTACTCAAACAAACCCCTCAACCACTAAAAGAAACATTCGTTGTAGAAATGGCTAATGGGAAAACAAAAAGCTCTAGCGAAATCTACATAGGTTGCACTCTCATGTTAGACAATCACTCATTTACAATCGATCTCATACCAGTCTCTATTAAGAGTTTCGATGTCATTGTTGGTATGGACTGGTTGAGTCTTTATCGTGCCGATATCTTGTGTTTTGACAAAGCGATTTGCCTAAATCTTTCGAATTATGAAACCCTATTGATCTATGGAGATAAACTCGGTACGAGGCTTCGTATCTTCTCCAGCATTCAGGCTCATAAATACTTACGTAAGGAATATCGTGCCTTCCTTACTCATATCATCGACACAAACCAGAAATCAAAGAACCCAAAGGACATCCCGGTCGTATGTGATTTCCCTGATGTCTTCCCAGAGGACCTTCCAGGTTTACCTCCCAAACGTCAGGTTGAGTTCAGAATCGACCTAGTTCCAGGAGCTACTCCCGTAGCAAAGTCTCCCTATCGTCTAGCTCCTGCCAAGATGCAAGAACTATCCAGTCAACTTAACGAACTGCTCAGCAAGGGCTTTATAAGACCAAGCTTCTCACCTTGGGGAGCTCCGGTCTTGTTCGTGAAGAAGAAGGACGGATCATTCCGTATGTGCATCGATTATAGGGAACTCAACAAACTCACGATTAAAAATCGCTACCATCTCCCTCGTATCGACGATCTATTCGACCAACTAAAAGGAGCGAGCTACTTCTCCAAGATTGATCTTAGGTTTGGGTATCACCAGTTACAGTTACTTGAGGAAGATGTTCCAAAGACAGCCTTCCGAACCCGTTACGGACACTTCGAGTTCGTAGTGATGCCCTTTGGACTGACCAACGCACCTGCAGTATTCATGGACTTGATGAATAGGGTGTGTCGTCCATACCTAGATCAGTTCGTCATCGTCTTTATTGATGATATATTTGTCTATTCGCGGAGCAAGCTAGAGCATAGAGATCATTTGCGACGAGTCCTAGAAACCCTACGATCAGAGAAGTTATATGCGAAGTCCTCTAAGTGCAAGTTCTGGATCCGAAGAGTTGAATTCTTAGGACATGTCGTTAGTGAATACGGAATCCACGTTGACCCCTCCAAAATTAATGCTATTGAGAATTGGTTAGCACCGAAGACGCCTACAGAAATTCGCTAATTTCTAGGACTTGCTGGCTACTACCGCAGGTTCATCCAAAACTTCTCTCGGATTGCAAAGCCTCTCACCATGTTGACACAAAAGGGTGTATCATTCGATTAGGAGGAGAAACAGGAGAAGGCATTTCAGACCCTGAAACAAGCCTTATGCACCGCACCAGTATTATCCCTGCCCGAAGGAGTTGAAGATTTTGTTGTATACTGCGATGCATCGAATCAGGGGCTCGGTTGTGTCTTGATGCAACGAGGTAAGGTCATCACCTATGCCTCAAGACAGATAAAGACACATGAGGTGAACTACACTACTCACAACCTCGAGTTAGGAGCGGTCGTCTTCGCACTAAAGATCTGGAGACACTACTTGTATGGGACGAAGAGCGTGGTGTACACTGATCACAAGAGCCTCCAACACATACTAAACCAGAAGGAGCTCAACATGAGACAACGTCGATGGGTCGAGCTACTTAACGATTACGATTGTGAAATTCGATATCACCCGGGAGAAGCCAACGTGGTAGCAGACGCTCTGAGTAGGAAAGAGCATTCTGGTCGAAGAACCAAATCGTTAACAATGACCATCCATTCGCATCTGTCATCACAGATCAAGGAGGCTCAGCTTGAGGCCTTGAAGCCTGAGAATGTGACGGGAGAATCCCTGCGTGGAATGGATAAGAGTTTGGAGGTCAAGGGTGACGGAGCCTACTATCTCATGGATCGAATATGGACTCCGCGCCATGGAGGTTTCAGGGATCTGGTCATGAAGGAAGAACACAACACTCGATACTCCGTCCACCTAGGTTCAGATAAGATGTATTTGGATCTCAAAAAGCTATACTGGTGGCCTAATATGAATGCAGAGATCACTACCTTTGTGAGTAAGTGCCTAACTTGCGCGAAGGTCAAGGTCGAATATCAAAAGCCATCAGGACTCCTCCAATAACTAGAGATACCGGAATGGAAGTGGGAGCGGATTACAATGGACTTTATAACCAAACTACCCAAGACAGCGGGTGGCTTGGATACGATTTGGGTCATCATAGACAGATTGACCAAGTCTGCACACTTCCTACCCATCAAGGAAACAGACAAGATGGAGAAACTCACAAGAACATACATTAAGGAAATAGTAAGGTTGCATGGTGTTCCTATATCTATTATCTCAGACAGAGATAGTAGATTCAGCTCCAGGTTTTGGCAATCATTGCAAAAAGCACTAGGGACGAGGCTAGATATGAGTACAGCCTACCATCCGCAGACTGACGGACAAAGTGAGAGGACGATCCAAACTCTAGAAGATATGCTGTGAGCTTGTGTGATCGACTTCGGTAAATCGTGGGATACACATTTACCTCTTGTGGAGTTTTCCCACAATAATAGTTATCATACGAGCATCAAAGCAGCTCCATTCGAAGCCCTCTACGGCCGGAAGTGCAGATCCCCTCTGTGGTGGGCTGAGGTGGGTGACACTCAGTTAGCTAAAGGACGAGTTCCTAACAACGCTCTCACTGGTCCGGAGATCATTCGAATTGTAACATCCCAAAATATCAAGAGTAGAGTTGAAGGGCTAAAAGAGTAAATTGGGAAGGAGTGACTCGGCGAGTCCATGTGCGGACTCGGCGAGCAGAGTCGCGACTTGGTCGCATGTTAAGTGGCCGACTCGGCGAGTCAGTGTAATGGACTTGGCGAGTAGGCGCTGAGTGGAGAAAACCCTAATTCTCGGGGTTGAGCCTTATATAAAGATCATTATGTTTTCCTTTCAGCTTCTTTATCATCCCTTGAGCCCCAGAATACCCTAAATCACGGAGAAGCACCATTGTTGAGTGGATTGGAGCTTGGAGAAGTAATTGTTGAAGGAATTTTGGGAGATTGAAGGCTTGGAGCAAGGGGCTTTGCTTGGATTCGAATTACATTGCAGTTGGGGCATCTCTTAGAGGTAATATCTCGTTATTGGTCTGTTGTTATGTGATTTCTTCATTTTGGGGTTGTGGGAATTTGTCTAGGGATGCAATGGGAAGTCTAGAGGCTAGATCTGAGGTTGCTACCTCAGATCTGGAAAGGAGAAGAATCAGAGAGCATGAAAGTCCCTGTGTTGGAGTGTTTAGTGAAGCTTACATGTCCCAAACCCTAGCCCAATGTGCAAACGACTTAGATCTCTTTGGATTCACGTAAAGTTTGCCACTTTACGTTATGGATGAGTGGTAGGAGACTAGATCTATGCTTTGGAGCAGTTGCATGGCCTAGAATGCATTTGAATGTATTCATGCTGGTGGTACTCGGCGAATCACATGGATGGACTCGACAAGTTGGATGAAGATGGCCTGGAACTCGGCGAGTTGTATGAACAACTCGGCGAGTAGGTTGAAGATAGCCGTAGACTCGACGAGTCTGTTCTTGGACTTGACGAGTCTTGTTGAAGAGTCCCAATTATTTTCTGGTTGAGTCTAGAATCGGCGAAGTCAAGGGATGACTCGGTGAGTTGTGTGCGAGTGGACTCAGAGTTGTGGGACTCGGCGAGTCTCGGGGTGACTCGGCGAGTTGAGTCGCGGATTAGGGAAGTTCTGAGCACGGGGACTCGACGAGTCGACGGGTTGACTCGGCGAGCAGGGTCAACCAGGAGGGTTGACTTTGACGGAGGACTTTGACTTGGACGAAGAGTTGACTGTTGAGTTTTAGGGCTTGGTCAGCGATGTGGCCTTTGGGCCAAGAGAGGGGTAAAATAGTCTTTTACCCTTAAGAGGGTGCCATGATAGGGTTGATTCTAGTCTCGAGAGTTATATTCATGAGAGTAGTTGCCTTACGTGTCAGGCGGTGGTGGGTTCGAGATTCATGTGTGGGGATATCTGCTTTCTGTTTGGCAGGTGAGTCTTCTCACTATACTTTACCTTGAGTAGGTAATCAGAGATATGTGATCTGAGTATTTGTATCATATATGTACGTGATGTGTTGTACTACATTATTTCTATGTGATCTATGTTGTGCATGTTATAGAGTTGGAACCGGAAGGTTCCCAGAGTTAGAACCTGAGGGTTCACAGAGTTTGGGTGCACGGACCCATAGAGTTATAGCCTCGAGTGGCTAATATGTGTTATGTGTGGTATTTTGGGGAACTCACTAAGCTTCGTACTTATAGTGTTTTGTGTTATGTTTCAGGTTTCTTTCAGGATCACATGACGACACCAGCTTGATTGTACACACCGGAGAAAGAGTCATGTTTTGAGGATCCTGGTTTAATATGCAAGTGAAAATGGAGTTATGTTTTGTAATTCGACTATGAATGAGATTTTAAACAAGTGTTTCTAAGAATTAAACGATTATTTTATATGAAAAATTGTTTTGAAATTTACGGTGTTACAAGTTGGTATCAGAGCCTTGGTTTGAGGGATTCAGATGCGTCTTCGGGCAAATCTGGACTCAAACTGAGGAAGTAAGAAAAGTTTTAAGAAAATAATTTTCTAAAAATGAATAAGAGTTCAAAGAGAAAGTAAGAAAGAGCAGTGTGTACAATCAACCAGACCCGGAACGGTGATTTCCCAAAATACCCTTATTTTTTTGTGTTATGAGATATTTATGATGCACTTTATGAGATATTATTGCATGCCAGAGACAGGCTAGGTATTTCATATGTTAGGACTAGAGTGGCTTGATTTGTGATGCCTTAGCCTAGGACTCGTTGTTATATGTGTTATGCCTTTGAGTATGTGATGAGTGAGAGTATCTAGTTAGAACCCATGAGGGGTAGAGTTACAGAGTTCGGTGGTACTTTCGAGGATGAGCCGAGAAGGTGGAGTTATCACAGAGAGGGAGTCCTATGTATTCTTCGATGCTCGAATGTTTCTTGCTTTGTGCTTTGTGGAACTCTCGATGATGGGAGTCAGCTACCAAGTGAATATGACGATATTCAGGAGGTAGATGGCTGGCATCATTAGGAGTTCTTCAGCAGCTGATAGCAAAGAAGGGGGAGGACAACGGAAGAGTCTAGGGAGTAACCCTAGCTAGATGAGTGCGCTTGCAGAATAGAGAATTTCGCTGGGCAGCGAGCACGCGCGATGGGATTAGTAAAAGGGCAGGTCGAGCAGCTACTTAGAAGCTCTCGGATGGTCCGTATGGAAAGTATGGGTAGATGTGGCAGGTAGTATGGGCCCATACTACTGAAAGCAGAGGACCCATACTTGATACATGGAGTATTCTGAAGGTTCTAAGGAGCGGATTGAGGAGTGATGTTACGGTTCGGGTACCATACTGTTGGATAAGGTGTCTAAGTCCATAACTATTTCTGGTATGTACTTGACCCGACCCGGCATGGTCCATTTGGGTTGCATGGCACCATGCAATTGGATAGACTAAATGAGAGAAATAACACTTGGAGATTATTAATATATTATAAGTTCTAATATATTAATAATATTATTTGATTAGTTTGATCAAGAATTAATTTAGAATTAATTAAGTGATCAAAAGATAACTAATTAAATATATGGGTTGATTATGTAAATCATCCATATCTTGTATAGTGGGCTAAAAGGCTCCATGGACTATCAAGTTGGGTTCCACCCATAGGATGCTCCATGGATGCTCCATGGGAGTTACAAACCCATGGGTCATTGAAATGAAGAGTCATGACACATTAGGGTTTAACCCTAGATGTGTCAACACTATATAAGTAACATGTTCTCCACCTAAAATCGGCTACACTAAGAAACAAGAGGGCTTGGCTGATTTTGAGAAGTGTGTGTTCTCTCATAAGTTCTTCCAAGAGCATTTGGTGTTGTGTGAAGCATTTGAGGCATCACACTTGGGGTGCTAGGTTCACAAGGTTTCAAGGAACACAAACAACAACAAGGTAAGTTATTCTATCTATACTTTATGATAAAATTGTTCCCCATGTATGCTAGATAGGAATATAACCTTGGAATTCAACTTTGCATGATAATTAGACAAACATAGATCCAAGGTTATTAGGGTTGCATGTACACTTAGGAAGTGTTAGAATGCTCAAAACCCATCAGTGGTATCAGAGCCTAGGCTTGTTTGCTCTTATTTGTGCTTAAAAGTTGAAAACAGAATCGGAAATCTTGCTGTCTGCGAATGGACTCGTCGAGTCTATAGGGGGGACTCGTCGAGTTCATGAGTATCTTCAACCAACTCGGCGAGTGAGTTCATGCACTCAGCGAGTAGGGTCGACTGAGTGCAGAATTTCGATTTAGTTGCTGGAAATCAATTAGAAACATTACCCTAAACTGTTTTGGTAATTGAAAACTTGTTTTTGGTGGTGTAATGTCCTTGCTAATTCATTTACAACAACTAGTTATCAAAATTACAAAGTTTTAAATGTAATTTTTGATTGTGTTCATATTCATGTTCTTGTTCTTATGATGTTTTAGATGATCATAGGAATTATTTGTAACCTATGTGGTAGATTAATTCTTGATCATAATGTGTTTCAATGGAGTCCATAACTTATCCTTAAGTTATGGAAAACCAAGAGTCACACTTGAGTTAAAACCATTAAAACAAATACAAGAGTTAGAAAAATGAAGAGTCTTCATTTTATTACTCTATTAAACTCATAAGTTACAAGAAATGAAAAGTTTTGAAAGTTACAAAACTTGCCCTCAAGTTTTGGAACAAGTAAAGTTAAGTTAAAACTTTAAGTTCCAACCCCTAGAATTTTAAAAGTTAAAATTCAACCCTTATACTTATATTATGATGATGTAATAATTATATATATATATATATATATATATATATATATATATATATATATATATATATATATATATATATATATATATGTATAAGAATAAAGTCGTCTTACCGCTAGTACGTCTCATTCACGAAGTCGTTCTATAAGGTGGGTATAAGGTTGTTGCCTATAAAATGGTGACTTAATGGGTGTTTACTCTCACCCACCGCTTGCTTGACTGGTGGAGGGTCGTTAGCCGAACGGGTAAGACAAGGACTTATAAATTCTCATTCAAAGTATGATGAATATAATAAAGTAACTAAATGTTTTATTAAATTCCCAATCTTAGTTACTTTAGGAAAATGTGAATAAGGTGCTAATCCATGAAATTACACTTTACACTTTGTCTAAGTCGTTGGTGGAGCGTGTGTGATTAACCGACACACTAACTTGGACTTAACAAGGTAGGTAAAGGGTGACTTAAGGTTTATTATAGTATCGGTGGAGCGTGTGTGGTTTACCGGCACATCGATTGAGTGATAAACTTTAAGGGTACCAAGTGATTTGCATGGTTACTTCACACCTCGTTTTGTGATCCTCGGTATCCCAGTCACAAAACTTGGAGGGCACTCTCGAGATTGAAACATGCCTTTGAAAAGTTCATTGGATCTCAAAGAATCTAGGAATTTCTAAAACCAATAAAAACTAAATATCTAATATTTCGGTTTTCGTGGTGGAAATTGGTGAATCGTCATTCACCTACCTTTCAAATATGGTATAGCTTAGATTACGGCATACCTCTTCTAAGTTATATTATATTGTGATTGGATCCTAGCCTTAATATTACATTTGGGTGTTTTATTAAGGACTCTCTTAAATCTATACTAAGCTTGTTCTTCTCTTTCAGATGTCTTCAAATAATGCTTCTGGCTCGAATCCTAATGGCTCCTTTACTCTTATGAGTTTGTGTGGGAAAGTCACCTTTGATGGATCCAACTTCAATAAATGGATCAGAAACATCAGGATGATTACTTGCTACGAGGACAAAGAATATGTCCTTGACAAGGAGCTTAAGGAAATTGATGAGTCCACTACAACTCCCCAGGAGATCGCTGACTTTCATACTCATGAAAGAGATGCAACCAAGGTGGCTTGCATCATGTTGGCCACAATGACAGCTGAACTCCAAAAGTCTTATGAAGATTTCTACCCTTATGAAATGCACCAAGATTTGATGGGAAGATACCATCAAAGTTCACGACAAGAAAGGTACGAAGTCATCTGCTCCATGATAACAACCATGATGAAGGACGGAGATTCCGTCACGAGCCACATGCAGAAAATGCAAAGGTATGTGGATCGTTTGCTGAAGCTTAATGTGAACTTCCCTGAGGAGCTTGCAATAGATATCATTTTGCACTCCTTACCATCGTGCTATGATCAATTCCGCATGACATATCACATGAACAAGGAAGAGGTCACCCTCAGCAAACTTCAGGGACTTCTCAAGACCACAGAAACAGGTCTTAAGGGGAAGTCGGTTGCTATCACTCCTACTCCAGACTCAACTCCGGTCTTGGCAATCGGGCAAAGTCGAGGGAGGAAGAGAAAGAGATCTTCGAAGGGTACCAAGGCTCGGACCCTTGATGGCTCTTCTTAAGTGGAACCAAGAAAGGTTTCATTACTCCTTCTTCTGACCCAAAAGAGGCTGAATGCTTCTATTGCCATGAAAAAGCTCATTGGAAGCGGAACTGCCCAAAGTACCAGCAGGATGTGAAGGATGGGAAAGTCAAACCCAACCATGTAGGTATTTACACTATCATTTCTAATAACTCACCCCATTCGAAATCTTGGGTCCTTGATACCGGTTGCGGTATTCATATTTGTTGTGACTTGCAGGGACTAGGAAGAAGTGAGAATGTGGAGCAAGGAAGAATAAACTTAATCATGGGGAATAGGAAAGTTACACCTGTCACCAAGATTGGAGTTTATACTTTATCGCTAAGTAGTGGGTTAAATTTAGATTTGAATAAATGTTGTTATTCGCCAGAAATGGCAAGAAATATTATTTCCTTTCATGCATTGTACAAACAAGGTTTCACCTTTTCGTTTGATAATGAAGTTGGTTCGATTAATGCTTTCTTTAATAATGTTCTTTATTTTAAAGCATTACCTTGTGATGGTGTGTATGAAGTTGTATCTGTTGTAGATGACTTAGGAAATAATGTTTTGTGTATTGATTCTACTACTAATAATAACTTGGATAATGCATCATTATGGCATTGTCGTCTTGGACATATAAGCAAGAAACGCATAGGCCAACTCCAAAAGGATGGAGTCTTGGAGTCGTTTGACCTAAAGTCAAATGATAGTTGCGAATCATGCTTACTTGGAAAAATGACAAAGTCACCCTTCACAGGCTCGTGTGAAAGGGGTGAAGGTTTGTTGGACCTTATACACACGGATGTGTGTGGGCCATTCAAACATGCCACAAGGGATGCTAATCGTTATTATTTGACTTTCACTGATGATTACAGTAGATATGGATATGTCTACTTAATCAAGCATAAGTCAGAGACTTTCGAGAAGTTTAAGGAATTTAAACAGGAAGTCGAGAATCAATTAGGCAGGAACATTAAGATGCTTCGATCCGATCGGGGTGGTGAGTATCTTAGTTCAGAGTTCCTCGACTATCTAAGGGAATGTGGGATTGTCTCACAATTGACACCTCCCAGGACACCGCAGTTGAATGGTGTGGCTGAGAGGCGTAATCGAACCTTGTTGGACATGGTTCGTTCCATGATGAGTCGAGCTTCGCTACCAATCTCATTCTGGGGGTATGCCTTAGAGACTGCCGCCCATATCCTTAATCTAGTCCCTACAAAGAAAGTTGCCAAAACTCCTCACGAGATGTGGACTGGTAAAGTACCTAAACTAGACCACATCAAGATTTGGGGTTGCGCGGCTTTCGTGAGACGCAAGACTCATGATAAACTCGAACCCCGAAGCGAGAGGTGTATTTTCATCGGCTACCCACAACAATCCTTTGGTTACCTCTTCTACAGACCTAGTGACAATGTGGTCTTTGTAGCAAGAAGAGGAGTCTTTCGAGAAAGAGAGTTTATAAGCCAAGGAGATAGTGGGAGGCAAGTTGATCTTGAAGAAATTCAAGAGTCAAGTGGTGAAGGAACTTCAAACTCTAGCCCTCAACTTGAGGAGGAAACTCATGTTGAGCCAATTGACGAATCTGTACCTCTGAGGCGTTCCACGAGAGTTAGGAGTGCACCTGAGCATTACTATGGATTCCATATTACTGCAGAAGGTGAGACACTTATTAGTGATGAGACACTAGTAAGTCAAGATGACCCTAACAGCTACGAGGAAGCCATGGCAGGCCCCGAGTCTTCTAAATGGAAAGTGGCTATGGATAGCGAGATACAATCCATGTATGACAATCAAGTTTGGAACTTGGTTGAGAATGTACCAGGTCGAAAGACTATAGGGCGCAAATGGGTCTTCAAGAAGAAGACCGACATGGATGGTAAAGTACACACTTATAAGGCTAGACTGGTTGCAAAGGGCTTCTCTCAAATTCCTGGAGTGGATTATGATGAGACCTTTTCTCCGGTAGCCAAGATTAAGTCTATTCGGGTTCTGTTAGCCATAGCCGCATTTCATGACTATGAAATTTGGCAAATGGATGTCAAAACTGCTTTCCTTAATGGAAAGTTGGCTGAAGATGTTTACATGAGTCAGCCAGAGGGTTTTATCAGCAACGAGTACCCTAATAGAGTGTGTAAGCTTGAGAAGTCCATTTATGGATTAAAGCAAGCACCTCGCAGATGGAATATTTGCTTTGATGAAAAGGTCAAGGAATTTGGCTTTTCTAGGAGTGAAGATGAATCTTGTGTATATGTCAAGGCTAGTGGGAGTATAGTTAGCTTTTTAGTATTGTATGTGGATGACATACTACTCATAGGAAACGACATTCCAATCCTGTAGGAAGTAAAGTCCTGGCTTGGAAAGTGTTTCGCTATAAAGAACCTTGGTGAAGCTGCCTATATTTTGGGGATAAGGATCTTGAGAGATCGGAGTAAAAGACTAAATGGACTTAGTCAAAGTACCTACTTGGAGAAGGTTCTGAAGAGATTCAGAATGCAAGACTCCAAGAAAGGAGAGTTGCCCATCCAGAGTAATGCCAAACTGAGTAAGACACAAAGCCCTAGCACTGAGGCTGAGATAGCACAAATGAGTCGAGTACCTTATGCTTCGGCTGTAGGATCGATCATGTATGCTATGACGTGTACTCGACCTGATGTAGCTTTTGCCCTGAGCATGGTTAGCAGGTTTCAGGGGAACCCTGGCAAGGCACACTGGACTGCGGTAAAGAATATTCTCAAGTACCTACGAAGGACTAAGGACTGGGTCCTTACCCTCGTTGGGAGTGATGACTTGAGAGTTGTAGGGTATAGTGATGCTAGCTTCCAGACTGATAGGGATAACTTCCGCTCTCAGTCGGGCTGGGTCTTTACCCTAAATGGAGGAGCAATTTCTTGGAAGAGTTCCAAGCAAGAGACGGTGGCAGATTCTACTTGTGAATCAGAGTATATTGCAGCTAGCGAGGCGGCAAAGGAGGCGTTATGGCTGAGGAACTTCATTGGAGACCTTGGAGTTGTACCATCTATTAAAGAGCCAATGGAAATTTTCTGTGATAGTGAAAGTGTCGTTGCCTTAGCCAAGGAACCAAGGGATCACGGGGGATCCAGACACATCGACAGAAAATACCATTTCATCAGACATCGGATTGAAGAAGGATTCCTCGTGGCAAAGAGGGTATCATCAGATGAGAATCCGGCAGATCCCCTCACGAAGGGACTGACTCGGATTAAGCATCTCCAGCATGCTCGGAGCATTGGGCTGAAGGATGATATTAGATTTAGTAGTTAGATAACCTCGAAATTTGTAAAGTGTAATTGACATTTGATGATGAATAAAAGTGTTTTATTTATGAGTAAAGTGTTGCTATCTCTTGTCAATCGTTTACTATATTTCTTTTGCATGTTTTGACTTCCAGAATAATTTTGTTTGCTATAACATATTATTCAAACCTCCACAGTCGGTCATATGTCGGAAGTAGGTATGAATCAAGACTGTCATGTTTGGTTGTAGAGGTCTTGGACAAGGCTACAACAATCATGAGTGCTCATAAGTTCTGAGCATTGGACTCAACCCACGCTCACTGGAATCACTTCATGGAATTCTATCTCGAGTGATCGTGAGACGGTAATATCATATAATTCTTTAAACCTAGAGATATGATTTGTTACTTACAAGTTGGTTATGCATTGATTGTGCGAAAAATGCATTGGTAACTCGATGTTATAAATCGCGCTCTTGTGTGTAATTCAATGAGTAGTAGAACAAACATATGAGTCAAAGTTTATTTGTTCCTTCTTGGATTAGAAGCTGATATCTGGGCCCCTCGATGATTTTGTTTTGACCTATGTACCGGGCCTGGTCAGAACTAAATTGATGTGTTCAATGAAGTTCTTTGTCAAACAAATCAGAAATCGGGAAACAAATTGTTGGACAATAAGTAAGACATTGTTCCATGTATTTGTCCGACTTATATCTAGAACAGAGGATTATATGATCACTTATCTTAAATGGCGTACCATCATCTTCTCAGTTTCGAGAAACCTTGTAAAGAGCTACGATTGCCGTTCGGTTCCTGAAGTCATTCTTGCAGTAATAGTTATTAGACTTATCCAAGTGGGAGACTGTTGGATAAGGTGTCTAAGTCCATAACTATTTCTGGTATGTACTTGACCCGACCCGGCATGGTCCATTTGGGTTGCATGGCACCATGCAATTGGATAGACTAAATGAGAGAAATAACACTTGGAGATTATTAATATATTATAAGTTCTAATATATTAATAATATTATTTGATTAGTTTGATCAAGAATTAATTTAGAATTAATTAAGTGATCAAAAGATAACTAATTAAATATATGGGTTGATTATGTAAATCATCCATATCTTGTATAGTGGGCTAAAAGGCTCCATGGACTATCAAGTTGGGTTCCACCCATAGGATGCTCCATGGATGCTCCATGGGAGTTACAAACCCATGGGTCATGGAAATGAAGAGTCATGACACATTAGGGTTTGACCCTAGATGTGTCAACACTATATAAGTAACATGTTCTCCACCTAAAATCGGCTACACTAAGAAACAAGAGGGCTTGGCCGATTTTAAGAAGTGTGTGTTCTCTCATAAGTTCTTCCAAGAGCATTTGGTGTTGTGTGAAGCATTTGAGGCATCACACTTGGGGTGCTCGGCTCACAAGGTTTCAAGGAACACAAACAACAACAAGGTAAGTTATTCTATCTATACTTTATGATAAAATTGTTCCCCATGTATGCTAGATAGGAATATAACCTTGGAATTCAACTTTGCATGATAATTAGACAAAAATAGATCCAAGGTTATTAGGGTTGCATGTACACTTAGGAAGTGTTAGAATGCTCAAAACCCATCACATACATCAGAGCAGATTGAGGAGTGATGTTATGGTTCGTGTACCATACATCAGAGCAGATTGAGGAGTGATGTTATGGTTCGGGTACCATACATCAGAGCAGATTGAGGAGTGATGTTATGGTTCGAGTACCATACATCAGAGCAGATTGAGGAGTGATGTTATGTTTCGGGTACCATACATTAGAGCAGATTAAGGAGTGATATTATGGTCTGGGTACCATACATTAGAGCAGATTGAGGAGTGATGTTCTGGTTCGGGTACCATACATCAGAGCAGATTGAGGAGTGATGTTATGGTCCGGGTATCATTCGTCGTAGCGGATGGAGGAGTGATGTTATGGTTCGAGTACCATACATCGGAGTGGATTGAGGAGTGATGTTATGGTCCGGGTACCATACATCGGAGCGGATTGAGGAGTGATGTTATGGTTAGGGTACCATACACCGGGGCTTATTGAGAAGTGATGTCATGGAATGAGTACCATGGTTCGTAGTGAAGGATGTTGGTGGTTCTCCGGTTATTCGGTCATGAGTAAGTTCGAAGAGGCATCCTTTTAGAGGGAGATCGAGAGTCCCTCAGAGTATTTTAGTAAGGAGTCAGTGAGAAGGGAGAATTTGGATCTGAGTTGAGCAATCAGTCGATAAAGGAGATGTCACCTCCTATGATTTGGGAGGTACTGATTATGTACGTATGAAAATATGAGAAGCATGATGTTTTGGTTTTGGGTTTAGGGGTAAACCCTGTAGGTCGTCATCGATGATGATTTCCCACCAGAGTATCAGGTATCATGTGTGCCGTGAGGCAGTGATTTATCATAAGCAGATAGTCAGTTTGGACTGAGATAGTCGAGGGCCACGCTACACCTATTTGAGTATAGTCGGGTGTACGGTAGTGGTATCAGTGGGGAGTTCAGTCGAGTTTAGCGGTGCAGAGAGTTTTCTATCCATAGGGTGTTGAATATGGGAGTGGGTCCTTGTTCTTGGGTTGATGAGTTGAGGTGAGGGGTATGATGATTTTATGGTTCAGTCTATGAGCCAGGGATGTTATTGAGCAATTGATTTGTTTGGTACTAGATTGGTATGAGAATTGGAACGACTAGAGGCAGACGCGACGAGAAGTTCTTGAGGAGTTCATCAGAGGTTCAGAGTATATGAGGTCGATTCATTTCCTTAAGGGGGATGATCGGGCGTTGTATAGCACTTTCCGGGGGTAGGTGCGATTTTGTTGGAGAAAATAGTTATGGGTTGGTTGTGTGCTATTTGGTGATGGTTCGAACCCTAAGTGGGGGAGAATCGGGTGCCGTGTGTAAGAAAGCAGAGACTTGTCAAGAGCAGTTATAAGTGGAGTATAGAGATATGCAGTAAGAAATCCTGAGACCAGAGATGTCGGTGATCGAGGAAAGGGGTCAGAGTGAGTTAATAAGGGAAGTACTTGTTTGAGAAGGATGAATGTCTCCACGACAGGTGTTTATTGGTCAGGGATCTGGTATTGGTCAGTGTTGGGGCAAGTAGATAGAGAATGATTGGGCAGCCAACTCCCGGGTCGGTATGCGTACCTTTGTTTGGATTTTGAGCAGTGGGAAAAAGGGTTTCGGAGAATTATCAGCGTATTTCGTAACGTTTGCGTTTCTTCGTATTGCAATTTAGAAGTTGGATACACCGAAGTTGCAACTTGGAAAAAAATAAATAAATAAATAAACGGAGATCTAGTTATGGGGTTCAGAGGGAATGTATTATTGCATCTATATGGTGCTTGAGGCAGGAGATCAGTGGTTGTGGCAGGATCTTGTGACGTTCGGTGGGGTTGTTCCGAGGTATCCGGGTATTGATATCTTTATTTCGAAGATATTCGTGAATCTTGAGTTGAGACAACTTGTGGTATATCAGGTATCTATGGATCTAGTGAGAGCCCTTCGAGTATGGGCATCTAGGGAGATTATTTGAGAGAGTGGATCTTCGCAAGGGTGGGCATCTGTTATGTCGATTGCCTCCAGAGTCTGTGATGAATATTCGAGACGAGTATGGGTAGCCGCCTATGATAGTCTGCGGAGCACGAGCTAGTGGGGTCAGAGGGTGTTGTCATACTGCGGGGAGCCGTAGTACTCACTAGTCAGAGGGTGTTGTGATACTGCGGGGAGCCGTAGTACTCAATACTCAGAGGGTGTTGTGATACTGCGGGGAGCCGTAGTACTCACTAGTCAGAGGGTGTTGTGATACTGCGGGGAGCCGTAATACTCACTAGTCAGAGGGTCTTGTGATATTGCGGGGAGCCATAGTACTCACTAGTCAGAGGGTGTTGTGATACTACGGGGAGCCGTAGTACTCACTAGTCAGAGGGTGTTGCGATACCGCGGGGAGCCGTAGTACTCACTAGATGGCAAGGGAGTGTGATGATGGAATGTTCTCCGATCAGTGTATGATGTGGAAGAGTTTTGGGCTTGAGTAGCCCTAGTATTGAGTTTTTGGAGCCTGGATGTTGGATCGGGGGCAAGATTGGGGTCCTCGTCTCTGTCGGGGAATGTGGTGAGATGTGCAAGGGATATGCGCAGCAGAAACCAGAGATCAGAGTGGAGACGATCCTCAGTTGGATTGTATTTTCTTGCATAAGGAAAATAGAATTTCGTGACTTGCGTGTCACGGGGCCGGGATAGTGGTCACGGGGAGGAAGTTAGTGGGATATTTGGATCATGATATGGGTGACCTTTGGAGGCTCAGTTGTGGAGTCAAAAGCTGACCTAGTGCGCAGTCTCGAAGAGGGATATGAGAAGAGCTAGATCTTATCATGATGATGTCTGAGGACACCTCAGAGGGGGAGAACGATTCAGATGCTCAAAGACACGCTTCAGGTATGTGTATTAGATTTCGGAGGGAGTTGCGGCACGTAATTATCCTGGATTGGGTTATCTTATATCAACAGCCATCATTAGTGCATTGGTATGCCGCCCTTTGAGCTGTTGTATGGGAGGAGGTGTCAGACCCTCATTTGTTGGGGAACGTGTTGATTCGTAAAAGTGGAAGTAGTAGTGAGAATGGATGATTTGGAGTATGGTGGTCGAACACTGTGTCTGTGACAGTGGTATGGAATGACATCATGATGGGATGTCTGCTGAGAACGCGGAAGGGATTCCGTGGGTGTAGAGCCAAGAGTCTCAGGATGGATGCAGGGATGGAGTCTGGGACTCCCAGCTTGATTCTGATCAAGGGTTGTGTGCGTAGTGGTGGTTTCTCCTGGGAATGTTAGAGATGTCGTCAGTGTGACGGGTTTTCCTAACCCGAGAGTGCGAAGGTTGGTGCGGCATGGGTGTGTGATTGCAAGAAGAGGACTCATGGGAGTTACTCTGGGATTGAAGAGTGGGTATTTTCGTCGTCGCGGATTGGATAAAATTGGATTCAGATCGGGGATCCGATGATTCATGGCTTCTAACCCTTATGGTTCGAGTGATTGTTGAGATTCGGGCAGTGATGCTTCATGGGTAATTCTCGGATCGTTGAGTGTGGTTATCAGAGGGTATCTCCGGTGCCCGGTTCGAGACAGTGGTCAGGATACCGTAAGGAAAGGGAAAGTGTGTTCGAGTTTAGATGGGTATGCCTTGTGAGACCTGGTCCGATTAAGGCCAGGCGGCACATTGTGGGAGTATTTCCGGAGTTGAGTTGCTGTAGGCTTCGAGGACGAAGCCTAATTTAAGTGGGGGAGAATTGTAACATCCCGAAATATCAAGAGTAGAGTTGAAGGGCTAAAAGAGTAAATTGGGAAGGTGTGACTCGGCGAGTCCATGTGCGGACTCGGCGAGTAGAGTCGCGACTTGGTCACATGTTAAGTGGCCGACTTGGCGAGTCAGTGTAATGGACTCGGCGAGTAGGCGCTGAGTGGAGAAAACCCTAATTCTCGGGGTTGAGCCTTAGATAAAGATCATTATGTTTTCCTCCCAGCATCTTTATTACCCCTTGAGCCCCAGAAAACCCTAAATCGCGGAGAAGCACCATTGTTGAGTGGATTGGAGCTTGGAGAATTAATTGTTGAAGGAATTTTGGGAGATTGAAGGCTTGGAGCAAGGGGCTTTGCTTGGATTCGAATTACATTGCAGTTGGGGCATCTCTTAGAGGTAATATCTCGTTATTGGTCTGTTGTTATGTGATTTCTTCATTTTGGGGTTGTGGGAATTTGTCTAGGGATGCAATGGAAAGTCTAGAGGCTAGATCTGAGGTTGCTACCTCAGATCTGGAAAGGAGAAGAATCAGAGAGCATGAAAGTCCCTGTGTTGGAGTGTTTAGTGAAGCTTACATGTCCCAAACCCTAGCCCAATGTGCAAATGGCTTAGATCTCTTTGGATTCACGTAAAGTTGGCCACTTTACGTGATGGATGAGTGGTAGGAGACTAGATCTATGCTTTGGAGCAGTTGCATGGCCTGGAATGCTTCTGAATGTATTCAGGCCAGTGGTACTCGGCGAGTCACATGGGTGGACTCGACGAGTTGGATGAAGATGGCCTGGAACTCGGCGAGTTGTATGAACAACTCGGCGAGTAGGTTGAAGATAGCCGTAGACTCGGCGAGTCTGTTCTTGGACTCGACGAGTCTTGTCGAAGAGTCCCAAATATTTTCTGGTTGAGTCGAGAATCGGTGAAGTCAAGGGATGACTCGGTGAGTTATGTGCGAGTGGACTTAGAGTTGTGGGACTCGGCGAGTCTCGGGGTGACTCGGCGAGTTGAGTCGCGGATTGGGGATGTTCTGAACACGGGGACTCGACGAGTCGACGGGTTGACTCGGCGAGTAGGGTCAACCAGGAGGGTTGACTTTGACGGAGGACTTTGACTTGGACCAAGAGTTGACTGTTGAGTTTTAGGGCTTGGTCAGCGATGTGGCCTTTGGGCCAAGAGAGGGGTAAAATAGTCTTTTACCCTTAAGAGGGTGCCATGATAGGGTTGATTCTAGTCTCGAGAGTTATATTCATGAGAGTAGTTGCCTTACGTGTCAGGCGGTGGCGGGTTCGAGATTCATGTGTGGGGATATCTGCTTTCTGTTTGCCAGGTGAGTCTTCTCACTATACTTTACCTTGAGTAGGTAATCAGAGATATGTGATCTGAGTATTTGTATCATATATGTACGTGATGTGTTGTACTACATTATATCTATGTGATCTTTGTTGTGCATGTTATATAGTTGTAACCGGAAGGTTCCCAGAGTTAGAACCTGAGGGTTCACAGAGTTTGGGTGCACGGACCCATAGAGTTATAGCCTCGAGTGGCTAATATGTGTTATGTGTGGTATTTTGGGGAACTCACTAAGCTTCGTGCTTATAGTGTATTGTGTTATGTTTCAGGTTTCTTTCAGGATCACGGGACGACACCGGCTTGATTGTACACACCGGAGAAAGAGTCATGTTTTGAGGATCCTGGTTTAATATGCAAGTGAAAATGGTGTTATGTTTTGTAATTCGATTATGAATGAGATTTTAAACAAGTGTTTCTAAGAATTAAACGATTATTTTAAATGAAAAATTGTTTTTAAATTTACGGTGTTACACGAGAAACGACCGAGAAGATTGTACAAATTCCTGAACGATTAAAAGCCGCTAGGGATCGACAGAAAATCTACGCCGGCAAACGAAGAAAACCCTTGGAATTCTAAGTGCGAGACCGAGTTCTTTTGAAGGTCTCGCCCTGGAAGAGCACAATACACTTCGAAAAGCGTGGAAAGCTTAACCCAAGGTACATAGGGCCTTTCGAGATTCTCACCGGAATCGGCCCCGTAGCTTACAAATTTAACTTACCCCACGAGCTAAGTAACATACATCCTAACTTCCGCATCTCAAACTTGAAGAAATGCCTGTCCGACGAGACTCTCGTGATTCCACTCGACGAGATCAAGATCAACGAGAGCCTCAACTTTGTGGAAGAACCCGTAGAAGTCATGGACCGTGAGGTCAAGCAGATGAAACAAAGCCATATCCCTATTGTGAATGTTAGTTGGAACGCCAAGCGCGAGCCGAAATTCACTTGGGAGTGCGAGGATCAAATGAAACTCAAATATCCCGATCTTTTTACCTAATAGTTCTGTAACTACTCTCTATAGAAATTCTAAATTTTGGGACGAAATTCCCGCTAACGGGGGGATAATGTGACAACCCAAAACTTTCATTCTGTGTAATTGGTCCACATATTGTCTTGGAATCTTGAATTCATCACCCTTTGGAAATTTTGTAGTTCCGAATGCATTTTGGACGCAATATAATCTAGTTCTGGGTCTTAGGAGGTGTTGAAAAGTGTTTTGCATCATGAAATTGAATTAAACACACCAAAAGAGGTGTGTGCGGCCACACTTTTGTGTGAACGGCCACACACCCATGTGTGCGGCCGCACACCCAACCTTACACCCTCCAGCCTCACAATCGAACATATATATAACTGGGTACCTTCTTCATTCATTCATTTGGATACTCCTTACTCTCTCCCTACTTTCTCTCTCTAAAATCTCGAACCAAGAACACCTTGAAGACCTCATATTTGTGATTTAGTACATCTTCAAGCTTATTAGAGGTAAACACTTGAGTCCCAAGCCTTAGAACTCATCATGTTCATCATATTCATGGACCTTTGAAGGTGAACGGCCGCACACCTTCATGAGGGGGCAACACACATTCAAAACTCCTTAAAGTGAAGAGCAAACACTTCATTTGGACTCATAAGAGGATCGTACGGCCGCACACACACACACATGGCAGCACATAGGGCCGCACACAAGTGCTGGCAGCACACTAGGCCGCACACCTGGCCGCACACACACATAAAGTGTGTATTTTGGCCATATACCCTCTTGTATAGACTTATAAACCCTCATACAATCATATATGATTATAACACTTCATTATAAGTGTTTACTAGTCCCTAAGGTGGTCCTAAAATCATCAATTAGATGTTCCTAACACTAATTAAATCCATATATGTGCCTACATATGCTAAATAGGCTTCGCGTGTGTACTCAAGTCACCACTTGACCCCTAGCATCAAATCCAACTTTGTCATCAGAGCCACTCACTACAGGTGAGTTCATACCCCTTTAATGAACCTTTCAAGTGTTTTTATATGTTTTAGGGGGGGGGGGATACAAGTCAAGTATACATGTTGATGTAAATTAATCACATGTGATTCACTATCCGTAGTTCAAATCACACGTGATTCACCACGACGCCTTATAAAAGGATTTTACATTTTCTAAAGTATTTTGAACAAATAAACAACTTTTTAAATGTTCCCTTTGGACAAGATTTTTCTTAAATAAATTTTTTTATAAAATGTAACCACACTAATATATTTATATAAGTAAGACTTGAAGGACTTAGGACCGATAGCTCGCCTTATTTCCTGTTCTTGTTTGATTGTGGGCTTAGGGTAGTTGTTATTCGTCCGACTGTCATTGATTTCTTAGTTATATAACATGTATATTAGTGTTGGATACGAGCATTTTCATTTCATCCGATGTTTAAACCACTAAATTGGTAAGAACTATACACACTAAGTTAACTATAATAGGTATGGTTAAGGCCATTGCTACTCGCTATCGCTACTACTCTACACACTATAATACACACTATTACGAGACGATACACTAATAAGAGAACACACTACGAACTATACAAAAGACTACCACACTATAATACAAGAAAAGGCACTAAACAGAAGATAACACACTAACTCACTACGAGATGCTCTATTCGCTACATACTATGCCCAGAGTTTTTCCGATAGGAAAACGACACTACATGTATATATCCATACGGGGCAGTCACTATAACATCCCAACTGTTAACTTCAGTCCAAGCCGTGCAGGCCCAGGGATGCCACTACTTCACTACACTATGTATGACTAGGAAGGTCATGGGGTTCTCTATTGCTCACACTATTGGTAACATACAAGGAATACACCATATCCACAATTAAATACTAAACTAAAGTACAATTTAACATCCCGACTGTTAACTTCAGTCCGAGCCGTGCAGGCCCATGGATGCCACTACTTCACTACACTATGTATGACCGGGAAGGTCATGGGGTTCTCTATTGCTCACACTATTGGTAACATACAAGGAATACACCATATCCACAATTAAATACTAAACTAAAGTACAATTTAACATCCCGAATGTTAACTTCAGTCTGAGCCGTGCAGGCCCAGGGATGCCACTACTTCACTACACTATGTATGACCGGGAAGGTCATGGGGTCCTCTATTGCTCACACTATCGGAAACATAGAAGAAATACACTATAATTGCACTAAAATACTAAACTAAAGGTTAAGTTAATATCCCGAAGTAACCAAGTGTCTAGCACTAAAGGAAGTTGGTACCACTATTATTGACTTCAGGTATAACTTACCATATTGCATTTCTTATTGGAGAGTCACTATTATACTTTTACGATAAATGGTTTTCAAAGAAGAAAAATGACATGTTTCTTAAAGGTTTTCACTTACAATGTATTTCTGGAAAATACAGGATTTTCTCGGTTTTACTACTACTTATGACTGTGAACTACAACTTTTCACACTATCGGTTCTAATGCTTTTTGATACAAAAACTCACACTAAACTCTTATGAACTCACCAGCTTTATGCTGATATTTGTTTTCAAAATAAATTGTATCCTCAGGTCAATGATAGACAGGTACAGGTGGAGCATTTTGGAGAAGGTGGAGCATACAAGATCCATCTCTTATTTTTGAATTACTTTTGGTGTTGGTTGAACAGTACGAAACACACTTGTAGCTAAACTCACTATGTAAATGAAATGTTTGTATGTTTCTCATTTTTACTATTATGCAATCGTGATGATACTGTACATGATGTCCTCCACCCCGAAACGTATTCTTCCGTTATCGGTTTTGGGGTGTGACATAGCTAAAAAACACTAGTAATCTAATATTGGTAACATACTTATTATAAGGTTCTACTTTTTGAACTTTTGTGGCAGCAACTAACTTAGAGGTTCTTAATCGACACTGTATAGCTGCTACAGTCTAGTTTTCATCCTATGTATACCTATGAACGTTGAGATTCAATCCTAGTTCTCTATTAATTCTTATGCTTATCGACTAAATGGATAACTAAACTAAACATGTATTATGTCCTGATACCTAAAGTTACACTAAAGTACTCCCATATCCATAATGGTTATAGTCCTTTTTAAAGGGTCTGCTCCTATGGGTCTCTAATCATACTTACAAAAATGCTCTATTTCCTTAACATTGATCCTACTCTATAATCATTTGACTCAGATTAACTAAATCCTTTATGGTTGGAATCAAATTCCTAAGTTTGTTGTATTTCATGAGTACTTGACACTCTCTATGGCAAACTATACTACCTATGAATTCCTAGCTAATCTTATGTTGTGAGGATAAATGCTACATCCTTGGAGGCATGAACCTATATGGTTCTACTGGCTATTTGAGCCGCACCTAAGAATTTGGAAATTTAATAAATCCTATTATATGTTTGGAATGAAAGGCAAAGCTTTCCTCGAAAAAGAAGAAGCTCATATATCTGATGGGTTTTGAGCATTCTAACACTTCCTAAGTGTACATGCAACCCTGATAACCTTGGATCTATGTTTGTCTAATTATCATGCAAAGTTGAATTCCAAGGCTATATTCCTATCTAGCATAAATGCTGAACAAGTTTTAACTTGAATGATAGATAGAATAACTTACCTTGTTATTGCTTATGTTCCTTGAAACCTTATGAGCCTAGCACCCCAAGTGTGATGCCTCAAATGCTTCATACAACACCAAATGCTCTTGGAAATACTTTTGAGAGAATGCACACTACTCAAAATCGTCCTAGCCCTCTTGTTTCACATGTGTAGCCGATTTTGGTGGAGAATGAGATCCTTATATAGTGTTGACACATCTAGGGTTACACCATGTAAACCCTAATGTGTCATGACTCTTCATTTCCATGACCCATGGGTTTGTAACTCCCATGGAGCATCCTATGGGTGGAACCCAAATTGATAATCCATGGAGCCTCTTAGCCCACTATACAAGATATGGATGATTTACATAATCAACCCATATATTTAATTAGTTATCTTTTGATCACTTCATTAATTCTAAATTAATTCTTGATCAAAGTAATCAAATAATATTATTAATATATTAGAACTTATAATATATTAATAATCTCTAAGTGTTATTTCTCTCATTTAGTCGATCCAATTGCATGGTGCCATGCAACCCAAATGGACCATGTCGGGTCGGGTCAAGTACATACCAGAAATAGTTATGGACTTAGACACCCTATCCAACAGTCTCCCACTTGGATAAGTCTAATAACTATTACTGCAAGTATAACTTCAGGAACCGATCGGCAATCGTAGCTCTTTTCAAGGTTTCATAGAACTGAGAAGATGATGGTACACCATTTAGATAAGTGATCATATAATCCTTTGTTCTAGATATCAGTTGGACAAATACATGGAACAATGTCTTACTTATTGTCCAACAGTTTGTTTCCCGATTTCCGATTTGTTTGACAAAGAACTTAATTGAACACATCAACTTAGTTCTGACCGGGCCTGGTACATAGGTCAAAACAAAATCATCGATGGGCCCAGATATCAGCTTCTAATCCAAGAAGGAACAGATAAACTTCGATTCATATGTTTGTTCTACCACTCATTGAATTATACACAAAAGCACGTTTTATAACATCGAGTTACCAATGTGTTTTCATACAATCATTGCATAACCAACTTGTAAGTAACAAATCATATCTCTAGGTTTGAAGACTTATATGATATTACCGTCTCACAATCACTCGAAATAGAATTCCATGAAGTGATTCCAGTGACCGTGGGTTAAGTCCAATGCTCAGAACTTATGAACACTCATGATTGTTGTAGCCTTGTCTAACACCTTAGATCTCTGCAACCAATCATGATAGTCTTGATTCATACCTACTTCTAACATATGACCGACTGTGGAGGTTTGAATAGTATGTTATACCAAACAAAATTATTCTGGAAGTCAAAACATGCAAAAGAAATATAGTATACCATTGAAAAGAGATAGAAACACTTTACTCATAAATAAAACACCTTTTATTCATCATCTAATGTCAATTACACTTTACAAATTTCGAGGTTATCTAACTACTAAATCTAATATCATCCTTTCAGCCCTATGCTCCGAGCATGCTGGAGATGCTTAACCCGAGTCAGTCCCTTCGTGAGGGGATCTGCTGGGTAAGGAACCAGTCCTTAGTCCTTCGTAGGTACGTGAGGGGATCTGCTGGGTAAGGAACCAGTCCTTAGTCCTTAGTCCTTCGTAGGTACTTGAGGATATTCTTTACCCTATCAGTCTGGAAGCTAGCATCACTATACCCTACAACTCTCAAGTCATCACTCCCACCAATGGTAAGGAACCAGTCCTTAGTCCTTCGTAGGTACTTGAGGATATTCTTTACCGCAGTCCAGTGCGCCTTTCCCGGGTTCCCCTGAAACCTGCTAACCATGCTCAGGGAAAAGGCTACATCAGGTCGAGTACACCTCATAGCATACATGATCGATCCTATAGCCGAAGCATAAGCTATTTGACTCATTTATGCTATCTCAGCCTCAGTGCTAGGGCTTTGTTTCTTACTCAATTTGGCATTACTCTGGATGGGTAACTCTCCTTTCTTGGAGTCCTACATGCTGAATCTCTTCAGCACCTTATCCAAGTAGGCACTCTGACTAAGTCCAATTAGTCTTTTACTCCGATCTCTCAAGATCCTTATCCCTAGAATATAGGCAGCTTCACCAAGGTCCTTCATAGCGAAACACTTCCCAAGCCAGGACTTTACTTCCTGCAGGGTTGGGATGTCGTTTCCTATGAGTAATATCTCATCCACATACAATACCAAAAAGCTAACTATACTCCCACTAGCCTTGACATACACACAAGATTCATCTTCACTCCTAGAAAAGCCAAATTCCTTGACCTTTTCATCAAAGCAATGATTCCATCTGCGAGGTGCTTGCTTTAATCCATAAATGGATTTCTCAAGCTTACACACTCTATTAGGGTACTCGCTGCTGACAAAACCTTCTGGCTGACTCATGTAAACATCTTCAGCCAACTTTCCATTAAGGAAAGCGGGTTTGACATCCATTTGCCAAATTTGATAATCATGAAATGCGGCTATGGCTAACATAACACTAATAGACTTAATCTTGGCTACTGTAGAAAAGGTCTCATCATAATCCACTCAGGGAATTTGAGAGAAGCCCTTTGCGACTAGTCAAGCCTTATAAGTGTGTACATTACCGTCCATGTTGGTCTTCTTCTTGAAGATCCATTTGCACCCTACTGTCTTACAACCTAGTACATTCTCAACCAAGTTCCAAACTTGATTGTCATACATGGATTGTATCTTGCTATCCATAGCCTCTTTCCATTTAGCAGACTCGGGGCCTGCCATGGCTTCCTCGTAGTTTTTAGGGTCATCTTGACTTACTAGTGTCCCATCACTAATTAGTGTCTCACCTTCTTCAGTAATATGGAATCCATAATAATGCTCAGGAGCACTCCTAACTCTCGTGGAACGCCTTAGAGGTATAGATTCAACAATTGACTCAACAGGAGTTTCCTCCTCAAGTTGAGGGCTTGAGTTTGAAGTTCCTTCACCACTTGACTCTTGAATTTCTTCAAGATCAATTTGCCTCCCAATGTCTCCTTGGCTTATAAACTCTCTTTCTCGAAAGACTCCTCTTCTTGCTACAAAGACCACATTATCACTAGGTCTGTAGAAGAAGTAACCAAAGGATTTTTGTGGGTAGCCGATGAAAATACACCTCTCGCTTCGAGGTTCGAGCTTATCATGAGTCTCGCGTCTCACAAAAGCCTCGCAACTCCAAATCTTGATGTGGTCTAGTTTGGGTACTTTACCAGTCCACGTCTCATGAGGAGTTTTGGCAACTTTCTTTGTATGGACTAGATTAACGATATGGGCAGCAGTCTCTAAGGCATACCCCCAAAATGAGATTGGTAGCGAAGCTCGACTCATCATGCAACGAACCATGTCTAACAAGGTTCGATTACGCCTCTCAGCCACACCATTCAGTTGTGGTGTCCTGGGAGGTGTCAATTGTGAGACAATCCCACATTCCCTTAGATAGTTGAGGAACTTTGAACTAAGATACTCACTAACTCGATCGGATCGAAGCATCTTAATGTTCCTGCCCAATTGATTCTCGACTTCCTGTTTAAATTCCTTAAAGCTTTCGAAAGTCTCCGACTTATGCTTGATTAAGTAGACATATCCATATCTACTGTAATCATCAGTAAAAGTAAAATAATAACGATTAGCATCCCTTGTGGCATGTTTGAATGGTCCACACACATCCGTGTGTACAAGGTCCAACAAACCTTCACGCCTCTCACATGAGCCTGTGAAGGGTGACTTTGTCATTTTTCCAAGTAAGCATGATTCACAACTATCATTTGAATTTAGGTCAAACGACTCCAAGACTCCATCCTTTTGGAGTTGGCCTATGTGTTTCTTGCTTATATGTCCAAGACGACAATGCCATAATGATGCTTTATCCAAGTTATTATTATTAAGAGAATCAATACACAAGACATTATTTCCTAAGTTATTTATAACAGATTCAGCTTCATACACACCATCACAAGGTAATGCTTTAAAATAAAGAACATTATTAAAGAAAGCATTAATCAAACCAACTTCATTATCAAATGAAAAGGTGAAACCTTGTTTATATAATGCATGAAAGGAAATAATATTTCTTTCCATTTTTGGCGAATAACAACATTTATTCAAATCTAAATTTAACCCACTACTTAGCGATAAAGTATAAACTCCAATCTTGGTGACAGGTGTAACTTTCCTATTCCCCATGATTAAGTTTATTCTTCCTTGCTCCACATTCTCACTTCTTCTTAGTCCCTGCAAGTCACAACAAATGTGAATATCACAACCGGTATCAAGGACCCAAGACTTAGAATGGGGTGAGTTATTAGAAATGATAGTGTAAATACCTGCATGTTTGGGTTTAACTTTCCCATCCTTCACATCTTGCTGGTATTTTGGGCAGTTCCGCTTCCAATGTGATTTTTCATGGCAATAGAAGCATTCAGCCTCTTTTGGGTCAGAAGAAGGAGTGACGAAACCTTTCTTGGTTCCACTTGACGAAGACCCATCAAGGATCCTAACCTTGGTACCCTTCGAAGAACTCTTTCTCTTCTTCCCTCGACTTTTCCCGATTGGCAAAACCAGAGTGGAGTTTGGAGTAAGAGTGTTAACAACCGACTTCCCCTTAAGACCTGATTCAGCGGTCTTGAGAAGTCCCTGAAGTTTGTTGAGTGTGACCTCTTCCTTATTCATGTGATATGTCATGCGGAATTGATCATAGCACGATGGTAAGGAGCGCAAAATTATATCTATTGCAAGCTCCTCAGGGAAGTTCACATTAAGCTTCAGTAATCGATCCACATACCTTTGCATTTTCTTCATGTGGCTCGTGACGGAATCCCATCCTTCATCATGGTTGTTATCATGGAGCAGATGATTTCATACCTCTCTTTTAGTGCACTTTGATGGTATCTTTCCATCAAATCTTGGTGCATTTCATCAGGGTAGAAATCCACATAGGACTTTTGGAGTTCCGCTGTCATCATGGCCATCATGATGCATGCTACTTTCGTAGCATCCCTTTCATGTGCCTGAAAGTCAGAGATCTCCTAAGGAGTTGCAGTGGTCTCATCAAGGACATATTCTTTGTCCTCGTAGAGGGTAACCATCCTGATGTTTCTGATCCACTCATTGAAGTTGGATCCATCAAAGGTGACTTTCCCACACAAGTTCATAAGGGTAAAGGAGCCATTAGGATTAGAGCCAGAAGCAACATTGTTTGAAGACATCTGAAGGAAGAGAACAAGATTAGTTTAGATATTAAGAGAGTCCTTAATAAAACACCCAAATGTAATATTAAGGCTAGGATCCAATCACAATATATTATAACTTAGAAGAGGTATGCCGTAATCTAAGCTATAACATATTTGAAAGGTAGGTGAATGACGATTCACCAATTTCCACAACGAAAACCAAAATATTAGATATTAGGTTTTTGATTGGTTCTTAGAAATTCCTAGATTCTTTGAGATTCAACGAACTTTTCAAAGGCATGTTTCAATCTCGAGTGTGCCCTCCAAGTTTTGTGACTGGGATATCGAGGATCACAAAACGAGGTGTGAAGTAATCGTGCAAATCACTTGGTACCCTTAAAGTTTATCACTCAATCGACGTGCTGGTAAACCACACACGCTCCACCGATACTATAATAATCCTTAAGTCACCCTTTACCTACCTTGTTAAGTCCAAGTTAGTGTGCCAGTTAACCACACACGCTCCACCAATGACTTAAACAAAGTGCAAAATGTAATTTCATGGATTAGCACCTTATTCACATTTTTCCAAAAGTAACTAAGATTGGGAATTTAATTAAGCATTTAGTTACTTTATAATATTCATCATACTTTTAATGAGAATTTATAAGTCCTTGTCCTACCCGTTCAGCTAACGACCCTCCACCAGTCAAGCGAGCGGTGGGTGAGAATGGACACCCATTAAGTTTCCATTTTGTATGCAACAACCTTATACCCACCTTATATACCGGCTTCATGAATGAGGTGTACTACCGGTAAGACGACTTTGTTCTTATACATATATATATATATATATATATATATATATATATATATATATATATATATATATATATATATATATATATAATTATTAAATTATAATAATATAAGTATAAGGATTAAATTTTAACTTTTAAAATTCTAAGGATTGGAACTAAAGTTTTTAACAAGATTTTACATGTTCCAAAACTTGAGGGAAAGTTTTGTAAACTTTGAAAACTTTTCATTTCTTGTAACTTATGAGTTTAATAGAGTAATAAAATGAAGACTCTTCATTTCTCTAACTCTTGTGTTCTTTTAATGGTTTTAATTCAAGTGTGACTCTTGGTTTTCCATAACTTGAGGACAAGTTATGAACTCCATTAAAACAGATTATGTAACAGCTCAATTTTTCAAACAAATTTTTCATTTAAAATAAAACATCATTATTCGACAAAAGAGTTTATTCCCAGTTTATTTCAAAAATATAAATAACGAATCCTCAAGATCTTCAACAATGGCAGTGTGTACGTGTCACGCCGGCGCCTTCCCACAGTCATCACTAGTACCTGAAAAACATAAACACAACTAGTAAGCATAAATGCTTAGTGAGTTCCCCAGTATACGACTTACCCACATACGCCTTCCGGCCCGGACTTTTCGGTCCACATAACATTGCCTTCCGGCCCGTAACATGATCGCCTTCCGGCCCATAACATATCGCCTTCCGGCCCGTATTAAATTACCTTCCGGCCCATAGTATTTTGCCTTCCGGCCCATAATAGTATACAACATAACACATGTAACATATCACACATAACACATAAGTCATACATCATACCGTTCTGTCTATCACATAAAGTCTCGCCTTCCGGCCCGTATAAGTATACATCACATACAAGCATACATCACATATAAAGCATCTACCTCTCTAGACATAGCATAAATATAACACATACGACCTTCCGGTCACGCAGTCAAACCCTTCCGGGTGAAGTATAGTGAGAAGACTCACCTCGTAGTATGCAAGCTATAAACCCTTCGAGCCACTCGCACTCGATCCGCTAATCTGCAGGCTCCCTATAATACCACATACCTTTATTAATGATCTTATCAAACAAGACAACTGACCCTACTAAATTACATACAGGTCAACGGTCAACTTGACCGGACTCGTCGAGTGCAAAGGCAACTCGGCGAGTCTAGACACCCCGACTCCACTCGCCGAGTCTAAAGAACGACTCGACGAGTTCCAGTAGATCTTCAAGATACTCGCCGAGTCTGAAGAACAACTCGGCGAGTCCTAGTGAATCTTCAAGCTACTCGCCGAGTCTGATCGTTGGACTCGGCGAGTCCTCGCCATGCAGTCAATCCGCTGCCTCCTGTATCTCGCATGATTCCGTAGTATATAGATATGGGGCTTCCTGGACTTTCACATATACTATTACAGGGGTTTAAACACTTGTAACAACACTATAATCTATCAATCCCTTAAATGGGTTTCCTAAACCCTAAATTCGCATACAACGAAAAAGCTACAGTTATGATCTGAAGATTACCTGGAAACGTGTTCCCTGTGTCCCCAACCTTCAGAACTCGACCCCTTGGACCTCCTTTGATCACCACCTTGCCTCTCCTTGTCTAACAACCTCTTCAAGCTTCCTCTAGCCCTCACCCTTGCTCCAGATGCCCACAAACTCCTAAGATATCTTCAATCGGCCAAAAGACGAGACATGACGGCCCTAAAAGCATTATATACGATTCAGAATCAAAACGGCTAGGGTTTCAGCTGAACAGCGTCGACTCGCCGAGTCCCTATTGGACTCGTCGAGTCCAGTCGCGTATCCGTGACCAAGACTGTGGTCCTACTCGGCGAGTCAGGCACCAACTCGCCGAGTCCCCTCCTAAATGTGCCCCAAAAATAATTTAAAGAAATACCTGAAATTCCGGGCTGTTACAACTCTCCCCCACTAGAACTAGACTTCGCCCTCGAAGTCTCATTCTGCGAATAACTCCAGATGTTGCTCCCACATTTCTCTTTCCGGCTCCCAAGTTATCTCCGATCCCTTCCGATGTTGCCACTGAACCAACACCAGAGGTATCTCCTTGTTCCGTAGAACCTTAATCTTCCGATCCCTGATAGCTACTGGTCTCTCGGCGTAATTCAGGCTCGCATCCACCTGAATATCTTCTAACGGAACCACTGCCGCTTCATCGGCTATACACTTCCTCAACTGTGATACGTGAAAGGTATTGTGAATCTGACTCAGCTCCGCTGGCAACTCCAACCGATAAGCTACCCGACCTACCCTTGCAATTACCCGGAATGGGCCTATGAACCGGGGCCCCAATTTGCCCCTCTTCCTGAACCGAATCACCCCTTTACAAGGAGAAACCTTTAGGAGAACGAAGTCGCCGACCTGGAATTCGAGCTCGGACCGGCGTCTGTCCGCATAACTCTTCTGTCGGCTCTGGGCGGTCAATAACCTCTGCCTCACTCGTTGAATCTGTTCGGTCGTCTGAAGTACAATCTCTGTACTGCCCATCACTCTCTGTCCCACTTCTCCCCAGCAAATGGGAGTCCGACACCTCCTACCATACAACAACTCAAAAGGTGGCATACCAATGCTCGAATGATGGCTGTTGTTGTAGGAAAACTCAGCCAACGGCAGATGCGCATCCCAGCTACCCCCGAAGTCTAACACACACGCTCTAAGCATGTCTTCCAATGTCTGAATCATCCGCTCACTCTGACCGTCGGTCTGGGGATGATATGCGGTACTAAAATGCAGTTTAGTACCCAACTCCTCATGGAATTTCTTCCAGAACCTGGAAGTGAAACGTACATCGCGGTCCGAAACAATCGAGGTCGGCACTCCATGCCGAGATACTATCTCTCTCACATATAACTCTGCCAACTTCTCTGCTGATGAACTTTCGCTAATGGCAAGGAAGTGTGCACTCTTTGTTAGCCTATCCACTATCACCCAAATCGCATCGACTCCCCTGGTAGTTTTCGGCAATTTGGTGATAAAATCCATCGTGATCTGTTCCCACTTCCACTCAGGAATCTCCAAGGGTTGCAACTTACCGTGCGGTCTCTGGTGCTCGGCCTTAACCCTACGGCAGGTCAAACACCTCTCAACGAACCAGGCAACGTCTCTCTTCATGCAAGGCCACCAGTACTCCTTTCTCAAATCCAAATACATTTTCGTAGCACCGGGATGGATCGAGAATTTCGATCTGTGTGCCTCCTCCATCAAAGTAACACGCGTACCGCCCACGAATGGTACCCAGATCCGACCCTGAAATGTCAGAAGTCTCCGTCCATCCATAACGAACTCTGAAATCAACCCGACGACCCGCTCCTGTTTCTGCATCCCAGACTTCACAACTTCGGCCTGTGCCCCACGAATAGCATCTAATACCGGAGTCATCACCGTCAATCTCAAACATACGTCCCGCAATAGAGTGCTCTCCGCCCTACGACTCAATGCATCGGCTACCACATTAGCCTTGCCTGGGTGGTATAGGATCTCACAGTCATAATCCTTAACCACGTCTAACCATCTCCTCTGACGCATGTTTAGGTTGGGTTGATCCATCAAATACTTCAAACTCTTATGGTCCGTGTATATGGTACAACGAACCCCGTACAGGTAGTGACGCCAAATTTTGAGGGCGAACACTACTGCCGCCAACTCTAAGTCATGCGTGGGATATCTCGCTTCGTGAGGCTTCAGCTGCCTCGATGCATAGGCTATCACATGGCCCCTCTGCATCAACACTGCACCCAGTCCTGAAATCGATGTGTCGCAATATACGACAAAGTCCTCCATCCCTTCCGGGAGAGCTAATACTGGTGCTTCGCACAGTCTCTGACGAAGTGTCTCGAAGGAAGTCTGCTGCTCGGGTCCCCATGAAAATGTAACACCCTTTCGGGTCAATTTGGTAAGCGGCACCGCGATCTTGGAGAAGTCCCTAATGAACCTTCGATAGTACCCCGCCAACCCAAGGAAACTCCTGATCTCAGAAGGTGACTTCGGTGCCTCCCAACTCATCACCGCTTCCACCTTGGCCGGATCGACCAATATCCCTGCCTGATTTACAACGTGCCCCAGAAATTGAACCTCCCGTAACCAGAAGTCACATTTGGAGAATTTTGCATATAGCTTCTCCGACCTCAGTACCTCAAGGACCTCCCTCAAATGTCCCTCATGCTGCTCCCTAGACCGCGAATACACCAGAATGTCGTCGATGAATACAATCACAGACCGATCCAGCATCGGCCTGCATACCCTGTTCATGAGATCCATGAACACTGCTGGGGCATTGGTGAGCCCAAAAGGCATCACCACGAACTCGTAATGCCCATACCGCGTCCTAAATGCTGTCTTCTGGACGTCCTCATCCCGCACTCTTACCTGATGGTACCCTGATCTCAAATCAATCTTGGAAAACCAAGATGCCCCTTGCAACTGATCGAATAGATCATCGATCCTCGGTAACGGATAGCGGTTCTTGACCGTCACCTTGTTCAGCTCCCGGTAATCGATACACATCCGGTGTGAACCATCCTTCTTCTTGACGAACAGAATCGGTGCTCCCCACGGCGAGCTACTCGGCCGAATAAATCCCTTCCCCAACAACTCTTGAAGTTGCGAGGACAATTCTTGCATCTCTGGAGGTGCAAGACGATAAGGCACCTTCGCGATAGGCGCAGCCCCTGGAACTAGATCGATACCAAACTCCACTTGCCTCGCAGGAGGTACTCCCAGCAAATCCTCGGGAAAAACATCTGGAAACTCGCGCACCACTGGAACCTCCTTCAGTGTCTTCGGTCTCTCGGAACTCTCCCGCGTATCCATCACATACGCCACAAAACCGTTACATCCCCGCTGTAGGCATTGCCTCGCCCTACCGGCCGAACAAAAAGCTGATCCCGAACGGGTACCCTCGCCGTATACCGTAAGAACTCCCCCACTAGGGTCTCGTATAGTCACCAGCTGACGCTCGCAGTCGATAACAGCGCTGAATCGGCTCAACCAGTCCATGCCTACGATGACACAGACATCCCCCATCGCAATAGGAATGAGGTTAATCGGAAACGCGACCCCGAAGATCTCTAGCACACATCCCCGAAGAACCTCCGTAGCACAAATCACCCTCTCAGCCGCAATAGAAACGCTCAAAGGCCGACTTAATGGCTCACGACTAATGCCGATGTGCTGACTAAAAGCTAACGATACAAACGATCTACTCGCACCCGAATCAAATAACACTAGAGCAGGCATAGAGTTCACAAGGAAAGTACCTACACATACATTAACATAAGCATAGCATTTCGAACTTTAAGTAAATACGTGAATGATAACATACCTGCCACAACATCGGGCGCAGCGCGGACCTCCTCCACAGTCAGCTGAAAGGCTCTCCCGCGAGCCCTCGGGGCCTCGACCTTCGCCGGTCGGGTCTCAGTAGTCCGGGTAGTAGGTGTAGCTCCCTGACGAAGTTGTGGACACTCGGCCTTCCGATAGCCTGTCTGGTTGCAGTGAAAGCAAACCATAAACCCCTTAGGGCAATCCCTGGCAATATGTCCCTCCTTGCCACACTTGTAGCAACCACCAGCTCGACACACCCCCTCGTGACTCCTGCCGCACTTCGCGCAAGTGCGACCCTTCGGACCTCCCATCCTCGAATCAGCGAACTTAGTCCGCTTGGCTGCCGGCTGAGACTGAGCCGGCCGTCGATCCACCTGCCGAGACTCAGCCTCCTCCCTCGCCTGAGTCTCCAACTCGATCTCGCGCTTCCTGGCGTTCGCCTGAAGCTCAGTGAAAGTACGATAGGTGGAGTTTGACACAAACTCCCGGATCTCCCTCTTCAAAACGCCCAAATACCGGCTCATCCGCGACTGCTCCGTAGATACCAGCTCGGGGCAGAACATTGCCCTCTCATGAAACTTCCGTGTGATCACCGCCACGGAATCAGTACCCTGCTTAAGGGTCAAGAACTCCTGAATCAATCGCTCCCTCTCCACCGGGGGAACGTACTCGTCCCTGAACATCTCTGTAAACCTCTCCCATGTCACCGCTGAAATCTCTGCCTGAGTGAAGTTCGCCGTCACGAACTTCCACCAATCCTTCGCTCCCAGACGGAGCTGGTTCAAGGCGAACCGTACCCTCAAGTGCTCCGGGCATGAGCAAGTATAGAAGCACCCCTCGATGTCGGCGATCCACCTCATAGCCGCAATCGGATCCTGCGTCCCATCAAATTCAGGGGGTTTCGTGTTGCTGAATTCCCTGAATAGTAATGAATCACCCCCTTGCGGCCTAGCAGCAACCACAGCTGTGGTAGCGGCAGCAACTGCAGCTTCAGTAAGTGCGGCGTACCGCTCCTCAAACTCCTCCATCAGAGTGGTCTTAATAGACCCAAACATCTCCGGGATCTCAGCCCGAACCGCCACAGCTACCTCTTCCTGAATAATCTGACGAATCTCCTCATCACTCGCACCGCTCGAACTCGCCCCATTGCGTGTGATGACCATGATGTCTCTGAAATACAACATAAAATCATCAGAGACTCCACCAAGTACAATGGTACTCGATACGCACCCTACCCAGTCTCCGATTTCCAGGGATTCTTACTTGGGTCTTCCACTGGTCCGGTGTCTTCGGTAGTACGGGCCCAATACTACCGACCACACCGTATCAGTATTCGTCCCAAGTCTTCCTCCCCAAATCCCGAATAGTGAGTACTCTACCTCTAGTATGCACTATCTACTTGTATGCTACCAAACATCCCATATAAGCAATCTTCCTAGACAAGGCATCACAAAACAGGCCATTCTAGTCCTATCATGTATACCTAGTCTTCTAGCATGCATAACAATTCATAATTCAGTGCATAATATAACATTGTAAGGTATCCTGGGGATCTTTACCGTTCGGGTGCTGGCTGATCGTACACACTGCTCCATCCTTATTTTACCGCCTTACCATTTATGAAATGTTGTGTCCTTATTATTTAAAAAGGTTTTTTCCTCAAATCCCCGGTCTGAGTTCAGTTGCACCCGAAAGTACACCCGAATCCCTCAAACCAAGGCTCTGATACCAATTGTAACAGCTCAAATTTTCAAACAAATTTTTCATTTAAAATAAAACATCATTATTCGACAAAAGAGTTTATTCCCAGTTTATTTCAAAAATATAAATAACGAATCCTCAAGATCTTCAACAATGGTAGTGTGTACGTGTCACGCCGGCGCCTTCCCACGGTCATCACTAGTACCTGAAAAACATAAACACAACTAGTAAGCATAAATGCTTAGTGAGTTCCCCAGTATACGACTTACCCACATACGCCTTCCGGCCCGGACCTTTCGGTCCACATAACATTGCCTTCCGGCCCGTAACATAATCGCCTTCCGGCCCATAACATATCGCCTTCCGGCCCGTATTAAATTGCCTTCCGACCCATAGTATTTTGCCTTCCGGCCCATAATAGTATACAACATAACACATGTAACATATCACACATAACACATAAGTCATACATCATACCGTTCTGTCTATCACATAAAGTCTCGCCTTCCGGCCCGTATAAGTATACATCACATACAAGCATACATCACATATAAAGCATCTACCTCTCTAGACATAGCATAAATATAACACATACGACCTTCCGGTCACGCAGTCAAACCCTTCCGGGTGAAGTATAATGAGAAGACTCACCTCGTAGTATGCAAGCTATAAACCCTTCGAGCCACTCGCACTCGATCCGCTAATCTGCAGGCTCCCTATAATACCACATACCTTTATTAATGATCTTATCAAACAAGACAACTGACCCTACTAAATTACATACAGGTCAACGGTCAACTTGACCGGACTCGTCGAGTGCAAAGGCAACTCGGCGAGTCTAGACACCCCGACTCCACTCGCCGAGTCTAAAGAATGACTCGACGAGTTCCAGTAGATCTTCAAGATACTCGCCGAGTCTGAAGAACAACTCGGCGAGTCCTAGTGAATCTTCAAGCTACTCGCCGAGTCTGATCGTTGGACTCGGCGAGTCCTCGCCATGCAGTCAATCCGCTGCTTCCTGTATCTCGCATGATTCCGTAGTATATAGATATGGGGCTTCCTGGACTTTCACATATACTATTACAGGGGTTTAAACACTTGTAACAACACTATAATCTATCAATCCCTTAAATGGGTTTCCTAAACCCTAAATTCGCATACAACGAAAAAGCTACAGTTATGATCCGAAGATTACCTGGAAACGTGTTCCCTGTGTCCCCAACCTTCAGAACTCGACCCCTTGGACCTCCTTTGATCACCACCTTGCCTCTCCTTGTCTAACAACCTTTTCAAGCTTCCTCTAGCCCTCACCCTTGCTCCAGATGCCCACAAACTCCTAAGATATCTTCAATCGGCCAAAAGACGAGACATGACGGCCCTAAAAGCATTATATACGATTCATAATCAAAACGACTAGGGTTTCAGCTGAACAGCGTCGACTCGCCGAGTCCCTATTGGACTCGTCGAGTCCAGTCGCGTATCCGTGACCAAGACTGTGGTCCTACTCGGCGAGTCAGGCACCAACTCGCCGAGTCCCCTCCTAAATGTGCCCCAAAAATAATTTAAAGAAATACCTGAAATTCCGGGCTGTTACAGATTACGATCAAGAATTAAACTCCACATAGGTTACAAATAATTCTTGTGATCATCTAAACATCATAAGAACAAGAACATGAATATGAACACTTTCATAAATCAAAATTACACTTAAAACTTTGTAATTTTGATAACTAGTTGTTGTAAATGCATTAGCAAAGACATTACACCATCTAAAACAAGTTTTCAAGTACCAAAACAGTTTAGGGTAATGTTTCTAATCCATTTCCAGCAACTAAAGTCGAAAATCTGCACTCTGTCGACCCTACTCGCCGAGTGCATTAACCTACTCGTCGAGTAGGTTGAAGATACAAGTGAACTCGATGAGTCCCCCCATTGACTCGACCAGTACATCAACCTACTCGATGAGTAGGTTGAAGATACAAGTGAACTCGATGAGTCCCCCCATGGACTCGATGAGTCCAGCAGTCAGACAGCAAGTTTTTTGACTTTCTTCAACTTTTTAGCACAAATAACAAACAAACAAACAAACCTAGGCTCTGATACCACTAATGGGTTTTGAGCATTCTAACACTTTCTAAGTGTACATGCAACTCTAATAACCTTGGATCTATGTTTGTCTAATTATCATGCAAAGTTGAATTCCAAGGCTATATTCCTATCTAGCATACATGGGGAATAATTTTTAACTTGAATGATAGATAGAATAACTTACCTTGTTGTTGCTTATGTTCCTTGAAACCTTATGAGCCTAGCACCCCAAGTTTGATGCCTCAAATGCTTCATACAACACCAAATTCTCCTGGAAAGACTTTTGAGAGAATGCACACTACTTGAAATCGGCCTAGCTGTCTTGTTTCACATGTGTAGCCGATTTTGGTGGAGAATGAGATCCTTATATAGTGTTGACACATCTAGGGTTACACCATGTAAACCCTAATGTGTCATGACTCTTCATTTCCATGACCCATGGGTTTGTAACTCCCATGGAGCACCCATGGACCATCTTATGGGTGGAACCCAACTTGATAATCCATGGAGCCTCTTAGCCCACTATACAAGATATGGATGATTTACATAATCAACCCATATATTTAATTAGTTATCTTTTGATCACTTAATTAATTCTAAATTAATTCTTGATCAAACTAATCAAATAATATTATTAATATATTAGAACTTATAATATATTAATAATCTGCAAGTGTTATTTCTCTCATTGAGTCTATCCAATTGCATGGTGCCACGCAACCCAAATGGACCATGCTGGGTCGGGTCAAGTACATACCAGAAATAGTTATGGACTTAGACACCTTATCCAACAATATCACACCCCGAAACCAATGGCAGAAATGTTCTGGGGCAGAGGACGTCATGTAAAGTATCACAACCAATGTACAAAGTAAGCATATTAAACACAAAACATTACATTACATAGAAGTATTTACATTTGTTTAAAAGTAAAGTAATACATCTTTTATCTATACAATAGTTTGAACCAAAAATAAAGATGTGTCTGCTAAAACGCTCCGTCTTCTCGAAAAGATTGTGGGTACCTGTCTAATGTCCACCTGAGAATACAAGCAGTTTGAAAATCAACATAAAGCTGGTAAGTTCATAAGAGGTTTGTTTTCTGAAAATGAACAAGTTTCCTTTGGTTTCTGAAAAGTGGTTATCCAAGAAAATCCCATATTTTCTTATATGTAAAGTTTGGTTATCCATTTGTTATATGATCTGGTTAAGTACAGTTTGTTATCCCAGGAAAAACCAATATTTCCTTAAAAGTTTGTAATTGGTTATCGGTTCTGAATGTAATGTACAAGTATCTACAATACTTAAAATGTTCGTGTGATGTTTCCTGAAAACCTGGTTATCCTTGAAATGTATGTTAGTTTTAACACGTATATAAAACTATTATGCGAAAAGTAAACTAATTCATAAGGTTATTATTTTACTAGATCCATTATTACCAACAAGTAAATCTCTGTTATCTAAATTGCGAGTTCCATAACCATAAGATCGACCGTATATGGCAATAAGTAATCCATTATCATTTTATAACTTTCGACCCCTTGAACCTTTCGGTTCACCGTAGCTAGCAGCCAGGTGCGGGGTTGTCAATCCCGTATAGATCTATACACTCAAGTCATGCTCTTCCTCTAAGAGATTCTGGTTACGGGGGCGGTCCTCCACTCGTGTATCTCTGTGGAGTGTTTCCGAGGATGTGTCTCCAATTATTAAGATTAACAAATTTACAAGTAATAATACATAAAATCTTGTTTGTGATTCTGGTTACAACGGGGTTCCTCCACTCGCGTATCTCTGTGGAGTGTTACCGAGGACGTGTTCTAATGTTCTAGGTTAATGATTTTATCATAAATGAAGTGGAAAACCATTGGTGAAATATACAACATAACATTGTACAATCAGGTTTGCAATTAGTTTGCAAACTAACTCTGCAAGTCAAACAGTTGGTTAAACTGGTTTCTAGTGTCAGTTCGGGCCTTGAATACACGCGAGGTTCCTATGTAATATGACGAGATACATAATTCTATCTAATTAGACTTTCAACTACCAAATAAGTAAGAAAATACACTCCGAGACGCGAAAACACTTTATTTCAAGTGTTAGGAGTGACCCGGGTAGCATCTAAGGGTGTGTAGGGCCTAGATAAGGAGTTTACTCTTCAAGAGTAAGCCGTTAGAGGTGTTTACGGTCCAAATACCATGTCCCCATGATTTTACAGCCGTAAACTCATGGGTGGTGTGCTTTTGGATGTTTAAAGGCCTTACAATGCACAAAGGAAGGTTCTAGGGTTGATTTCGTTGCTTAGGAAGTGATCGTGACTTGAATTGATCTTGGAAAGGAGTTTACGGTTCTTGAATGGCACTTGGGGAGTTTACTATCATAAACACATGAGTTTACGGCCATAAACTCATGTTTCTTCATGAATCATGTGTTTTAGTGGTTGTAGGTTAAGCATACAAGGTTCTACACCCAAATGTAAGTCATACAAGGTGTTAAGGGCACTTAAACACCCTATTAAAGGTGTTTACGGTTTTGGGAGACCTTCCCAAACCATAAACTCAAGTGTGACACATTTGTATACGTTTTGGTGCATCTCATGGAGTAATATAAGGTTCTTGGCACTTATGGAAGCCTTTGGAGGTGTTTAAGGGGCAATTTAACACCTTAAAAGGTGTTTAAGGTCCATGAAGATGTGTTTACGGTTCAAGAATGTTCTTGGACCGTAAACTAATGTTTAATACCCAAATAACATGATTTTGGTGTTCAAATCTCGTATATGCAAGTCCTTAACCCATATCTAAGCACTAGAAGGGACTTGGAAGGGTTTGGGGGCTTCAAAACCCCTTTAAGGGAGTTTACAGTTTTGGGAGGTGTTCCCAAACCGTAAACAAAAGTTTTTGATGGTTTTGGGTAGTTTAAACATAGATTTTCATGATAACCAAGATTAGAAACATGCTAGGATAGATTACTTACCAAATTGAAGCTTGGAAGGGGTGTTTTTGTCTCAAATTCGAGTTTTAGAGAGAGAGAGTATAGAGAGAAAGTTGTGAGGTGGGTAAAAGTCTTTAAAGGATGACCACTCAACCTTTATATAGGGGTTGGGTTTGAGACCCGATGGAAATCTACCTGATACTGACGTTAAACGGGGTTTAAAATTTTTATCCGGTAAATTTGCCGTAATTACGACTTAGTTGTAAATAAAATTTTCCAAATAAATAATGAGGGTATTTTTACGCGTTTCCAATGGGTTTGGACACTCGTGATTCCATAATAAAATGTCCCCAATTTAATTAATTTAAACCAAAAGTTAACGGAAATTGGGATACGAACGGTTTTATTAACGGTAACGGGTTACAATGACGGAATAAATTACGGGATGTCATATTATCCCCCCGTTAGAGAAAATTTCATCGCGAAATTTAAAATCTAGATACAAATCATGGATTAGGGAAGAGATGTGGATACTTCTGTTTCATAGATTCTTCTCTTGGCATTCCAGCGAACCTTCGCTATCGGGATGCGACTTTGCTTTGTACGTTTGATCTCTCGATCCATGATTTTGATGGGTTCTTCCACAAAGTTTAGGTTTTCGTTGATCTTGATCTCGTCAAGAGGGATCACGAGTGTTTCATCAGATAGACACTTTTTAATATTAGAGATGTGGAAGACAAGATGGATGTTGCTAAGTTCTTGAGGTAGTCGGAGTTTATAGTCTACAGGACCGATCCTAGAGAGGATCTCGAAAGGTCCTATGTCCCTTGGGTTAAGTTTTCCATGCTTTCCAAAGCATATCGTGCCTTTCCAGGGCGAGACCTTCAACAGGACACGGTCTCCAACCTGGAATTCTAAGGGTTTCCTTCGTTTATCGGCGTAACTTTTCTGTCTGTCTCGTGAAGCTTTCAGTCGTTCTTGTATCTGGATGATTTTCTCGGGGGTTTCGCAGATGATTTCAGGACCAGTGAGAGCACTATCGGGGACTCGACTCTTGGCTAGCTGCGTGTCCCCTACCTCGGCCCAGGACAGAGGGGATCTGCACTTACGACCGTAGAGGGCTTCGAATGGGGAAGCCTTGATACGGGTGTGGTAGCTGTTGTTATATGAGAACTCGATCAAGGGTAAATGGGTATCCCATGACTTTTCCGAAATCAATGAAACATGCCCTCTGTCACACCTCGAAAAACCAAAGGCGGAAACGTCTCCGGGGTTGACACCAAGTTGAGTATCAAATCCAATGTACATAGTAAGCAAAGTAAACAACCATACATTACATATCAAAGTTTACATTTGTTCAAAAGTAAAGTTGTACATTCATAATACATAGTATATATGAACAAAAGTAGAGACGAGTCTTCTGTACGCTCCGTCTTCTCCAAAAGATTTGCTAGATACCTGTCTAATGTGGACCTGAGAATACAAGCAGTTTGAAAATCAGCATAAAGCAGGTGAGTTCATAAGATGTTTGTTTTGTGAAAATGTACGAGTTTCCTTTTGTTTATCGAAAAGTTGTTATCCAAGAGAATCCCATATTTTCTTAAAAGAGAAACTTAATTGATTATTAGGTTACACGATTCTGGTTATGTTTAACTATGAACTCAGGAAAGTCCCATACTTTCCTAATTGTACGTTACTAGTTGTGAAACATGTAATGTTATTCGGTTTGCTACTCTTTCTAGTTATGTAAGTATTACTCAGGAAAGCCCCATGCTTTCCTGCATGTTGATTTCTAATGTGAAAGATGTTAAAGATGTAAAAGATATACAAGTGATTAGGTAATGTTTTGTTTTCTCCAGGAAAACCCCATGTTTTCCTGACTGTGTGGGTGTGTGTCCTTACTGGTTACGGATGTTCAGTATTCATATTCTTAAACATATTCGCGTACTTATTCGTCCTAGTATTCGTATTCGTTACGGTATTCGTTTCTCTATTTCTACTCTTATTACTTTTCGTATTCGTATTCGCAGTCGTATTCGTATTCGTATTCACAGTCGCATTCCTATTCCTAATCCTCCTCCTAATACTATTCGCAGTCGTATTCGTATTCGTATTCGTAATTAGTTATAAATGAAAATTAGTATAAGTTATTCTTAGATTATGAAACATAGTTCAGATTAGAGCATTTCATCGAGATATCTATGATTCGTTTGAAAGCTAAATTCGTAATTCGAACTATTTGATAAACACAGTTAATGATATTAGAACATACAGAATGAAAATGATTAAACTGAAAACAATGAGTTGAGTACAAGATTTCCTTGTACTTTTGCTTGTATTCCCCCCCTGAAAACAGTGAAAACAGTTGAAAAAGGGTAGGGGTATGAACTCACCGGACGAGAAATGTGGCGAATTCGGATGCTAAGTGTTGGTCCGGGACTTGTAAACACGCAAGGTTCCTAACTATGATGTAAAGATACACATTTGTATCTAATTAGGACCTAGATTGATTAATTGATAAGGACCATTACTTTCAATCGCGAAAACACTCTATTACGAGTGTTTGGAGGGACCCGGGTGGCGTTTAAGGACGGGAATTGAAGCGAGGGACTTGGGACTTGAGTTTACTCCCCATGAATAAACTTATACAAGATTTTTTGGTCCAAAACACCCATTCCCCATGAGTTTACGGCCGTAAACTCATGGTGGGTGGTTTATGGTGCAAATTTGGGTCATAAAGGGATATGGACACTTGGAAATGCTTGGATTAATTTTTCTTAAGGCTTGGATTGAATTAAAAACATCATTTATAATACATAAGGGAGTTTACGGCTTAGGCATGGGGTCTTTGGCCGTAAACTCTCAATTCTCCAAGATTTAGTGTTTTTAGGGTGTTAAAATCAATCACATGTGATTCTAAAAGTTTCCACAAGCCTAGAAATGAGTTTCTATGGGACATATGAGGGATTTATGAAGTTTACAGCCCATGAAACCCCCTTCATGGCCGTAAACTCTAATATATGGTGCTCCAAGGTGTTTCAAGGTCTAAAACTTGCATGAAAGGACTTCTAAAATTCATCTAGGAGCCTTAGGGGTGTTTAGTTTGCATTCTAACACCAAAGATTTTGGAATTTACGGCCCAAGAACAAGCCTTGGCCGTAAAATCTTAGAAATCCCATGAATGATGTGTTTTAGGCCCTTAAAGTATTTTTTGTTGATCCCTTGATTTATTCCAAGGCTTTTGGTGGTGTTGGATGGCTTTCTAACACCTTAGAATTGGATTTATGTCAAGTTTTGGGGAGTTTACGGCCCAAGCACTCACCTTGGCCATAAACTCATCTAAATCCCCCAAAATTCATGTTTCAAGTGTCCAAATGCTAAAACCAAGGTCTTATAATTCATATCTAAGCCATAGAAGTGATTTGGAAGGGTTTAAGGGCATGAAAAACCCCATTAAAATGAGTTTACGGCCCAAGCTTATGCCTTGGCCGTAAACTCCTTCAAAGTCCTCAAAATCATAGTTTTAAATGTTCTAAGTCCATATCTTGAAGTCCCTTGGCCATATCTAAAGTCCAAATGAGCTTAGGAAGGAGTTTAAGGGCTAAAAACCCTTCAAAATGGTGTTTACGGCCTCGGCAACCTCCTGGGCCGTAAACTCGCATAGGATGTCCTATTTCATGATTAAATGTCGAATTTGGAAGCCAAACATGCTATAGATTAAGGCTATGAAGGTACCTTTAGGATTTGAAACCTTAAAATTGAGTTTTGGACCCTTAATCTTTGGATTTTGGAGAGAGGTTAGAGAGAGAGTAGAGAGAGAAGGAAAAAGCTTCAAATGATGGGTTAAACACGTTTATATAGTTCCTAAAACTTGGACGCGGTGGAATTCTACACGATACCGGCACTAAACGCGGCTTTTGGTCGCACCCGATTGAGTTTCCGTCACCCGACGGGAACATTTTTAAAACTTATGAAATAATGATTTTGGGCTAATAACATAAGTTCCTGAGTGATTTGGACCCTCAATGAATGATAATAAACATATAATTTTTAGTTAACTAAGTCCAAAGAGAAAACGGAACGAATCCGATAACGGCGACCTTTCGGGTAAAACGGGTTTTGGCGATGGACAATTTCGGGTTGTTACATTATCCCCCCGTTAGAGGGAATTTCGTCCCGAAATTCAAAGATTTGGACTCAAATTCCAAGTTGAAAAGAGAATCGAGTACGAGTTTACTGCTTCGGATCTTCACGCTTCCACGTGGAATCGAGTCTCTACTAGACGTTCCAGTGAACCCTCACTTTCGGGAAGCATCTAGGTTTCGTCGGGTGGGTATTAAAAGACCGAGACGTGAAGTACCATAGGAATGTCTCTAGGTTTCGAGGTTAATCGAAGTTTGTATGTTACGGTATCAATCCTAATGAAGATTTCGAAAAGTTTTTACGTTTATGGAGAGATTCGAATGAATAGATAACAGTTTATCTTTCTAGGTTAGAGTTGAAAAAGAACTGTAAGCGAAATGATCGTTGAAAAGGAATATACCTGGGGCAACTGTGGGATCGGTGGATGTCTCACCTTGTCCTATAGCTAGGACTCTTCCAGGGTTGCCAGTTGTGGTTGCATTGGGGCAGTTTTTCTTATAATGCCCGATCTTTCCGCAACCGTAACAGACCTGATTAACGCCCGCTCCAGGAGCTTGATTTGAGGGTGTTCTACAATTCCGCGCAAGGTGACCCTCTTGGGCACAATTTTTGCAAAGTTTTATACGATAGGGACCGGGGATATAGTGGTGGTAACTGCACTAGTTACACCACGGGAGAACACCGGCATATCCGGTAATAGGTGCTCGAGCCGAGGAACCGATGACGGGTACAACAGCAGGGGTAGTGGCAGCGTGGACTGTCATCATTTGTTGTCTTTTCGAGTACTCCTGAGAAGGCTGATATTTATCCCCTGCCTCCCAGTACTTTCTTTTCTCACCACTTCTTTCTGTCGGCTCAGGAGTGGTGGCTGCTTCCTCTACGTCCTCACTATGGTCAATCAAGATTTGCACTAGGCATTTGGCGCTATCGTATGTATCTGGCCTCGCAGCTAAGACGTTCCCTTTGGTTGGCTGGGTTAATCCCCAGATAAACCTCTCAATCTTCTTACTTTCAGGGGTAACCATCCCTGGACAAAGAAGTGCTAAGTCATCAAATCTGGATGTGTAGGCAGCGATATCGGAACCTTTCATCTTCAGATTCCAAAGTTCATGTTCCAGCTTCTGGATTTCACCCCGAGGGCAATACTCAGCGTGTAGAAGTTCCTACATAACTTCCCAACCCATAGCATTGGCTACAGGTAAAGTTAGAGATTTGACTCGGCTGTTCCACCAAGTCAGGGCTTTGTTGGTGAGAGTGCAAGCGGCAAACTTCACTTTGTCGGATTCTGAACAAGCACAGATCTCGAAGATGGATTCGATTCTTTCTAACCATCGAGTTAGAGCAATAACACCTCCTATGCCATCGAAGAATGTAGGTTTCGCATGCATAAAGTCTTTATAGGAACAGTCCTTTCGGTGTCCCTGGCTATTTTCCTGGTTTTGAGGTTGGGGACCACCTCCCGAACTACCGGGGTTCGTTTGCAACATGGCTGCTGAAAATGTTGCAGTTAAAACTGACTGAAGGGTTGCCAGGTCGATTTGAAGAGAAGGTGGTGTTTGAGGAGGGTTGTTGTTGTTCTGCGAGCTGGGTCTCTTTCTTGGAGGCATCTTGATCTAATAAGATCAGGAAGAGAGGATGATTAGCCCTCTAAGTTGAATCAAGAGATATGATACAAAGGATATCTCTTTATGGTAGACATAGAATTTATTAAGCGATAAAGCAGGAAGGTTTTATCAAACAGATAAATTATCGCTAAAGAAATGATTAAGGAGTAACGCTAGGATGAGGAATCCTATAATAGATTTGGCTTGAGAAATACTCCCATAGTATTTCATGATTCGCTGCAGCGACGGCTCATTGTTTGGGTATTGGGTAAGTCTTAGGCATGTTGCGTACCACAGTCACTCCCAAGCACATGTTGGTCGTGTCTTGCATGAATATAGTTGGCCACGCTATATTGATACTAGACACGACTACATAACTGCCCAGGTTTAACCGCAGTGTACAACACCCATTTACTTATGTATTGTTCTACTTGTAGTTACGGATTTTCGACTATCGGGTATACTTGTATACTTTTGAAAATACTTATATTTGAGGTATACTTTTAGTTCAGAGCATTTAGGCCCTTTAGTGTTTATAGTTTTATACCACGTACGGTTTGGTATACTCCATTCACTATAAACAAGGGCTCTGATACCAATCTGTCACACCCTGAAAAACCAAAGGCGGAAACGTCTCCGGGGTTGACTCCAAGTTGAGTATCAAATCCAATATACATAGTAAGCAAAGTAAACAACCATACATTACATATCAAAGTTTACATTTGTTCAAAAGTAAAGTTGTACATTCGTAATACATAGTATATATGAACAAAAGTAGAGACGAGTCTTCTGTACGCTCCGTCTTGTCCAAAAGATTTGCTAGGTACCTGTCTAATGTGGACCTGAGAATACAAGCAGTTTGAAAATCAGCATAAAGCTGGTGAGTTCATAAGATGTTTGTTTTGTGAAAATGTACGAGTTTCCTTTTGTTTATCAAAAAGTTGTTATCCACGAAAATCCCATATTTTCTTAAAAGAGAAAGTTAATTGATTATTAGGTTACACGATTCTGGTTATGTTTAACTATGAACTCAGGAAAGTCCCATACTTTCCTAATTGTACGTTACTAGTTGTGAAACATGTAATGTTATTCGGTTTGCTACTCTTTCTAGTTATGTAAGTATTACTCAGGAAAGCCCCATGCTTTCCTGCATGTTGATTTCTAATGTGAAAGATGTTAAAGATGTAAAAGATATACAAGTGATTAGGTAATGTTTTGTTTTCTCCAGGAAAACCCCCATGTTTTCCTGACTGTGTGGGTGTGTGTCCTTACTGGTTACGGATGTTCAGTATTCATATTCTTAAACATATTCGCGTACTTATTCGTCCTAGTATTCGTATTCGTTACGGTATTCGTTTCTCTATTTCTACTCTTATTACTTTTCGTATTCGTATTCATATTCGTATTTGCAGTCGTATTCGTATTCGTATTCGTATTCGCAGTCGCATTCCTATTCCTAATCCTACTCCTAATACTATTCGCAGTCGTATTCGTATTCATATTCGTAATTAGTTATAAATGGAAATTAGTATAAGTTATTCTTAGATTATGAAACATAGTTTAGATTAGAGCATTTCATCGAGATATCTATGATTCGTTTGAAAGCTAAATTCGTAATTCGAACTATTTGATAAACACAGTTAATGATATTAGAACATACGGAATGAAAATGATTAAACTGAAAACAATGAGTTGAGTACAAGATTTCCTGGTACTTTTGCTTGTATTCCCCCCCTGAAAACAGTGAAAACAGTTGAAAAAGGGTAGGGGTATGAACTCACCGGACGAGAAATGTGGCGAATTCGGATGCTAAGTGTTGGTCCGGGACTTGTAAACACGCGAGGTTCCTAATTATGATGTAAAGATACACAGTTGTATCTAATTAGGACCTAGATTGATTAATTGATAAGGACCATTACTTTCAATCGCGAAAACACTCTATTACGAGTGTTTGGAGGGACTCGGGTGGCGTTTAAGGACAGGAATTGAAGCGAGGGACTTGGGACTTGAGTTTACTCCCCATGAATAAACTTATACAAGAGTTTTTGGTCCAAAACACCCATTCCCCGTGAGTTTCCGGCCGTAAACTCATGGTGGGTGGTTTATGGTGCAAATTTGGGTCATAAAGGGATATGGACACTTGGAAATGCTTGGATTAATTTTTCTTAAGGCTTGGATTGAATTAAAAACATCATCTATAATACATAAGGGAGTTTACGGCCTAGGCGTGGGGTCTTTGGCCGTACACTCTCAATTCTCCAAGATTTAGTGTTTTTAGGGTGTTAAAAATCAATCACATGTGATTCTAAAAATTTCCACAAGCCTAGAAATGAGTTTGTATGGGACATATGAGGGATTTATGGAGTTTACAGCCCATGAAACCCCTTTCATGGTCGTAAACTCTAATATATGGTGCTCCAAGGTGTTTCAAGGTCTAAAACTTGCATGAAAGGACTTCTAAAATTCATCTAGGAACTTTAGGGGTGTTTAGTTTGCATTCTAACACCAAAGATTTTGGAGTTTACAGCCCAAGAACAAGCCTTGGCCGTAAACTCTTAGAAATCCCATGAATGATGTGTTTTAGGCCCTTAAAGTATTTTTTGTTGATCCCTTGATTTATTCCAAGGCTTTTGGTGGTGTTGGATGGCTTTCTAACACCTTAGAATTGGATTTATGTCAAGTTTTGGGGAGTTTACGGCCCAAGCACTCACCTTGGCCGTAAACTCATCTAAATCCCCCAAAATTCATGTTTCAAGTGTCCAAATGCTAAAACCAAGGTCCTATAATTCATATCTAAGCCATAGAAGTGATTTGGAAGGGTTTAAGGGCATGAAAAATCCCATTTACATGAGTTTACGGCCCAAGCTTATGCCTTGGCCGTAAACTCCTTCAAAGTCCTCAAAATCATAGTTTTAAATGTTCTAAGTCCATATCTTGAAGTCCCTTGGCCATATCCAAAGTCCAAATGAGCTTAGGAAGGAGTTTAAGGGCTAAAAACCCTTCAAAATGGTGTTTACGGCCTAGGCAACCTCCTGGGCCGTAAACTCGCATATGATGTCCTATTTCATGATTAAATGTCGAATTTGGAAGCCAAACATGCTATAGATTAAGGCTAGGAAGGTACCTTTAGGATTTGAAGCCTTAAAATTGAGTTTTGGACCCTTAATCTTTGGATTTAGGAGAGAGGTTAGAGAGAGAGTAGAGAGAGAAGGAAAAAGCTTCAAATGATGGGTTAAACACGTTTATATAGTTCCTAAAACTTGGACGCGGTGGAATTCTACCCAATACCAGCGCTAAACGCGGCTTTTGGTCGCACCCGATTGAGTTTCCGTCACCCGACGGGAACATTTTTAAAACTTATGAAATAATGATTTTGGGCTAATAACATAAGTTCCTTAGTGATTTGGACCCTCAATGAATCATAATAAACATATAATTTTTAGTTAACTAAGTCCAAAGAGAAAACGGAACGAATCCGATAACGGCGACCTTTCGGGTAAAACGGGTTTTGGCGACGGAAAATTTCGGGTTGTTACACCCTCAGCATGTCCTCCAGGGTTTGAATAGATGTCTTACTCTGTCTGTCAGTCTGAGGATGGTAAGTTGTACTCATGTCCAGCTCAGTTCCAAGAACTTTCTGAAGGGCTGCCAAAACCTTGAGGTAAACCTGCTATCTCGATTGGAGATAATGGACACAGGTACACCATGTAGTCAGACTATCTCTTGGATGTAGACTCGTATGAGTCTTTCCATCTTGAATGATTCTTTAATCGGAAGGAAGTAAACGGATTTTGTCAAATGATCGACAATTACCCAAATGGTATCGTACCCACTCGGAGATCTGGGTAACTTGGTAATGAAATCCATGGTAATCATCTCTCATTTCCACTCAGGTATTTCAGGCTACTGGAGCAGACCCGAGGGCTTCTGATACTCAACCTTTACCTTGGGGCAAGTCATACACTTGCCCATGAAGGTTGCGATTTCGGATTTCATGTTTGGCCACCAGTATTGTTTCTTAAGATCCAGGTACATCATGTCCGAACCTGGGTGAACAGAGTATTTGGTCTTGTGAGCTTCAGTCATGACAACATCTCTGAAACCTTCGAACTTTCGGGTCCAGATTCTATCCATGAAACAGTAGACTCCGACACTTATGATCTCAAGTTTCTTCTCCATTCCTCTCAAGGATTCGTTCAACATGTTCTCTTGCTTTATGGCTTCCAACTGGGCTCCTCGAATCTGTGTGGATATGTGAGAATGGATGGTCATCATCAATGTCTTCGCCTTGCGGCTTGAACTCTCCTTTCGGCTAAGGGCATCTGCTACCACATTGGCCTTTTCGGGATGCTAGCGAATTTCGCACTCATAGTCACTGAGCAACTCTATCCATCGTTGTTGTCTCATGTTTAAGACTTTCTGATTGAAGATATGTTGCAGGCTTTTATGGTCAGTGAAGATTGTGCACTTAGTTCCGTAGAGGTAATGTCCCCAAATCTTCAGTGCGAAGACCACTTCTCCTAACTCCAAGTCATGAGTCATATAGTTAACTTCATGCACCTTAAGCTATCTCGAGGCATAAGCAATAAATTTTCCACTCTGCATAAGCACACAGCCTAAACCCTGATTAGACGCATCGTAGAAGACAACGAAATCCTATGTTCCTTCGGGCAGCGATAGAATAGGCGTGCTGCATAGGGCTCGTTTCAATGTTTGGAATGCGGTTTCTTGATTTTCACTCCAACAAAAGGGTACACCTTTCTGTGTCAGAGTAGTTAGGGGCTTGGCGATTCCGGAAAAATTATGGATGAACCTGCGATAGTAGCCAGCGAGGCCTAAGAATTGATGGATTTATGTGGGTGTCTTCGGTGCCGACCAATTCTCTATCGCCTTGATCTTGGATGGGTCCACGTGTATACCCTCCTCGCTTACCACGTGACCAAGGAAAGCTACCTTCCGAATCCAGAATTCGCACTTGGAGAATTTCGCATACAGCTTCTCCATTCTAAGAGTTTCCAACACTAACCTCAAGTGTTGTTTGTGATCTTCTTCGCTTCGATAATAGACAAGTATGTCATCAATGAGCATGATGAAGAACTTGTCCAGGAAAGGATGACACACCCGGTTCATCAAGTCCATGAACACAGCCGGTGCATTGGTTAAACCGAAGGGCATCACCAGGAACTCGTAGTGACCATACCGAGTCCTGAATGATGTCTTGGAAACATCATTCTCGTGAACTCGAAGCTGATGGTACCCTGATCTAAGGTCTATCTTCGAGAAGTAACTGGCTCCTTAAAGTTGATCGAAAAGGTCAGCTATTCAAGGAAGAGGATAACGGTTTTTACTGTCAACTTGTTCAGCTCGCAGTAGTCTATCCACATCCGAAAGGATCCATCTTTCTTCTTCACAAATAATAATAGGGCTCCCCAGGGTGAGGAACTCGGTCTGATGAACACTTTGTCGAGAAGCTCATTAAGCTGACTGGATAACTCCTGCATTTCTGCTGGAGCTAAGCGATACATAGATTTGGTTACAGGATTAGCTCCAGGAATTAGGTCGATGCGAAACTCGACTTGACATTCAGGGGGAATTCCCCAGAGCTCTTTGGGAAAGACATCGGGAAAGTTACAGACTACGGGGATGCTCTCGAGGTCTTTAACTTCCTGTTTCTTGTTGATTACATGAGCTAAGAATGCATGTAACTCCTTTCGCAGAAGCTTTTGAGCTTTGATGCAGGAAATGATACGAAGATTGGAACTGAGTTTATCACCATAAATCATTAGAGTTTGACCGGAGGGGAGATTGAGATGGATGGCTTTTTCGTAACAAAGGATATCATCATGATTGGGACTCAACCAATCCATGCCAATGATAACATCAAAGCTATTGATGGAAATTGGCATTAGGTCGATGGGGAAAGAATGATCATTCAGGGTAAGGGTACAGCCTATGAATATGTCGTTAGCGTTTTCTTTCTCACCCTTAGCCATCTCGACGGTAAATGTTTCGGTTAATGTTTGGGGATTATGTTTAAGAAAATGTTTGAATGAATGGCTAACAAATCTTCTTTCAGCACTAGAATTGAAAAGGATACTAGCATAAGAGTGGTCGATAAGGAAAGTACCCGAGACAACGGTAGGATCGGTGACTGCCTCCTCTCGTCCCATAGCTAGGACTCTCCCAGTGTTACCCGCCATTACTGCCTTGGACCAGTTCTCTTGAAATGCCCTACTTCCCCACATCCATAGCAGGCCTGACCGACACCCGCTCCGAAAGATTGATTTGTTGACTGAGTTGGGGCTTTGCAGAATCGAACCATATGCCTCTTTTTACCGCAGTTGGAGCATGATAGATCACGGAAGGGGCCAGGGTTGTTGTGGAATTTACACTTGTGACAGAGAGGGAGGGTACCAGCATAGCTATTGGTAGGTGTTTGGGCTGTGGATACAACAGCAAAAACAGCAGCAGGGATAGTAGCAGTGTGGACTACCACAGTTTGCTATTTCTTTGCAGACTCTTGGGAAGATTGACCCTTCTTCTTCCAAAATTTCCTTTTCTCACCACTCCTCTTTTTCGGCTCCGGAGTGGTGGCCGCTTCTTCAAGGTCATCACTATGGTCAATCAAAGTCTTCGCCATGCATTTGGTGCTATCGTAGGTGTTTGGCTTTGCAGCCAAAACGTTTCCCTTGGTTGGCTGGATCAGCCCCGGGATAAATCTCTCAATCTTTTTACTCTCTGGGGTAACCATTCCCGGACATAGGAGCACCAAATCATCGAATTTGGAGGTGTAAGCGACAATATCGGAACCCTTCATCTTTAGGTTCCAGAGTTCGTGTTCCGGCTTCTGCATTTCGCCCCGAGGGCAGTAATCAGCAAGCACAAGCTCCTTCAGGACCTCCCAACCCATAGCATTGGCTACAGGTAAAGTTGAGGATTTGACTCGGTCGTTCCACCAAGTCAGGGCTTTGACAGTTAAGGTGAAGGCAGCAAAGTTCACCTTGTCGGATTCTGAACAGGCCAAGATTTCAAAGATAGATTCGTTTTTCTCGAACCATCGGGTTAGGGTAATGACACCTCTAGTGCCATTGAATGGCGTGGATTTTGCGTTCATAAAATCTTCGTAGGAACACTCCTTCCGGTGTCCTTGGCTACCTTCTATGTTTTAAGGCTGAGTCCCACCTCCTGGCCCTCCTGAACCACCAAGGTTCATTTGTAACATGGCAGCAGCCACAGCAGCATTAACATTTTCTTGAAACATGGCGGGATCAAATGGAGAGGGAGGTGGTGGTGGAGGAGGATTGTTGTTCTTTGAGTTGGGTCTTTTCTTTGGAGGCATCGTGATCTATAATAGCTAGGAAAGAGAGAATCATAAGTCCTCTGAATTGAATCAAGAGATATGGAACAAGATATATCTCATTATGACAGATGTAAAGTTCTAGTAAGCGATAAAATAGGAAAGATTTATAAAAACAGATAGATTATCGCTAAGGAAGGAACGAGTAACAACACTTGGAATGAATATCTACAACGTATTCGGTTTTGGTTAAAATACTCCCAAAGTATTTTATGTTTCGCTGCATCGGTGAATCATTGTTAGGATATT